>NC_134037.1:94289712-95619712 GCF_965140245.1 Athene noctua
GTGACTGCACTTTGTGTCTTGCTCCTGGGGAATGGGAAAGGCAGAAATAGCGAAAAGAGAGCATGAGGAGTACAAAACAATAAGGATTTTCATGTTCTCATTTTAATGATTAGAGACCAAATTAACACCACCAGAGCAGTAAGGGTGAAGGACCTTTTACCAAACACACTGCAGATGTTCTGTGAAATAAATCAACCTTTGGAAATAAATCAATGTTTGGAGAAAAACAAGGTATTTAAATTAGTTGTTTGTACTTCTTAAACAGGAAGAGAGACCCTTGATGAACCTCAACTTTTTCATATTCCATCATTTTCTAGAAAAGGACCAAGAAGCAGCTACTGTATGAAAGGATTGCCAGAGACCTTTCTTAGCTTTCATACAAAGTTGCGGGCTATGGCCAATACTTTGGAGAACTCTCCTTCTCTCTGTCGCAGGATATAGGGTATTGGTGTTTTTATTCTAGTCCCTACTGGATTTCCGTTGTCTTCTATGAGTACCACATTGTTGGAATCAAATCTAGGCGTCATGTTGGGGCCAGGCATCTTGTGCCCTACAATTAAAGCCTTCTTCTTTTCTCCTTTGATAGCCAGAAGGATCGTATCTCCTACTTTGCCAACTCCGGTCTTGTTATACACATGGATACATTTTGGTGGCCGGTGGTAGGGCGTATTCCCCAAGGCGCTGTTGTCCACCACTCGCACGCGGGTGAGTTTCTGTATTGCTCGGCATGCTCCAGTGATACTAGCAAAAGACAGGAAAGAATGAGAGACCAATCTCCTCAATAATCCTCGGGGAGCAAGTGCAAAAACCCAGCAGAGGATCTTGTCATTACACAAACCACTCAGAAAGCACCAGCAATAAATACATACCATATGGGTGACACACTGACAGCAGTCAATGTGCTCTTTGAAAGCCAGATGCTACTTTGGGCTTTGCACACTCTTCACTAAATGTCAAACATAAAACGACCGTTCTACTCTGAAACACGACTAAAAGATGGCATGAAAAGCGGGCATGCATTTACTGGGCTTTTTAGCAGATTATACCATCCAACTTCAATTTACAAGCAAAAAACTGTGCTTGCTTCTGCTACAAACAGCCTACAGGAAGCTAAGACTCAAGTCAGGCTCTTTCAATCTTGTACACAATCCCCAGCAGTTGGGACTTTGCTGACCAATCTCCTTTTCAGTGAAGTCTGGGAGGCTCTCCCATCTCACTCCACTCTCAGTGAGACCTCTGAGGTTCTGCGGTAGCCGTGCTAAGCTGCCACCAAGTAGAATCTAACAGATCATCACCTTCCCCATGTGGGAGGAACCCAGAGAGACGCAGACTCTTCTGTATCTGTTTGCTCTGTGGGATTATCAGGAGTAAGAAACAACAGAAATAAACTGCACAATATCAGGTTGTTAGATCTGAGTCTGAACATGCTTGGGAACAGCAGGAATAAACTGAGAAATATTTCAACCTCCCTTACAGGAACTGCTACTCTTTTATCCCATAAGCTCAAATTCAAGTCATTTGTGGCTTCTCTTCAAAGGACGCCCAAACATAGACCATTGGAAAAGTAGAAGATCCTTTCTACTGCCAAACAACTGCTTTGCAGTAAGGTACTAGAAAGATGCTGGCCAAACAGCTGCAGGAATGCCAAGCCGCTGTCAGCTGAACCACTCAAATACACAACATATGGAATCAACCTAACTGTTCACCTTGTTTTGCAGAGCAGAAGCGTGTACAGTAAATAAAGAACAATGGGGACCATCAGCCCTTTTTGATGATGAAGAACCTGTATTTGCAACACTTCCTAGAAGAGCAAGCCATCCCCTGCATATCAAACACTGATGGACTTCAGTTGAAGCGGACATTTTTACATGGATTAAGGGAAGACTGGCTGGGTCAATCTGCTTTACTCTAACCGCTCCAGAGGTCAGGTGCTGCCTTTCAAGATTTGTTTCCCGCAGCAGAGGCCCACCCCAACTTTCCCCTGCAAGGGTACACCTCTCTTCTCTCTCAGAAGTCACTCACCTGTGCAAGCAGCCACCCTCTCCCATCCCATCCCACCCTCTGGAAGGGACTGTGGTATACCATACTCTACCCTCTGCCTGCCTGCTGTGGCTGCACAGCAGGGAAGGCAGAAGGGAAGAGTCTGGAAAGGGACAAGAGTGTTGTCACAGGATGGAGAAGTGGAAACCTAGGTGGGACCAAATCCACAACACAGGAGTAGCTAACAACGGTAAGTGTAGATTACTAGACAAGACTAACTTCCCCATAAAGACTTCTTCTTTCCCCTTCTTTCTCCATTTCTGCCACAGCCTTGGAGCAAAACCCCACCACATCCAAAGCAGGCCCACCACAAAGGGAAGGTTTCCCCATTAAGACTGTTGATGTCCTGCAGTAGCACTGCTCACCTTTGTGGACTTTGCCTCCCTCTTGCTGTCAACATACATATATCCTTTAAATGTCTACTGGCCAATGCTCTCATGCATTCCACTTACAAAGCCAGCAAGATTCACGATATCTCCTCAAGATAGCTCCTGAGACTATAACACAACCTAGCTCTGAGCACTGTCTTAATCCCACTCTAGACCACAGTCACAGGAATGACTCTTCTCACCCTTTAAACTGAAGCCCTGACCCTTCAAAGAGTTATATGCTAGAGACTCCCCATACCTGCACCGAGTGTACTGTGGGATTAGGCTCTAAGCTTTAGGCAAGGCACTGTAGAATATGAGGTCCATAAATTCAAGAAGCTTTAAATGCCCTGAGCCTGGAACAAGGACCTAAAGAAAAATAACTAAATGAATACTGTTAAGGTACAAGGAAGTAATTTTTCAGGTTACATGTGTTCTATATAACTGAAATAATAAACTCTGGAATAATTTTAAACATGTAATTGGCTCTGTATCAGCAGGGCCTGGCTGTTGGTTTTTTGCACTTGGCTGAGAAGCACAGGCGTTTTCAACTTGCAGGCCCTTGTATCGCCCTCAGAGGTCTAGAAGCCTCCTTACACACATATGAAAATGCAGAGTTTGGATCACATTCAGACTGCCATGAACCTGCATTATGTTGCTGTGTTTGGGCTCACTTTACAACCTGTGAAGAGACAACTGTGAGATTTTTTTATAGTATTCCTAATTCAAAAAAGATAATATAATATCTTATGCTTGACCAACTTAACAGCGTCTGTTTCAATCAGGAAACTCTCCCAAGAAAACAAAAGCAAAAGCAAGATTTGAAAATTACCTGAAGTGTCGCTGGATGACCATACTGCTTAGATGGGTTAAGGATAAACCCAACCGCCTATTCAAGAGCGCCATTTGGATTCTGGTAACCCACCCTGTGTAAGAAACAAGAGAAGTATGAACTCTAGAAAATGGACAACATTTCTTTTGCTTCCTTTCCCTTATGTAGATCACACCCTAGAGTCTCAGTACCTCTTTAGACACTGCAATCCACAGCACACAGAGTGGTAGCAGCATCCGCAGCACGCTACAAAGCAGATCGACAACCCCTGCCTGAATTCAGGAGACAATATAATTCAGATGCGTATACTACAAAGCTGGATTCAGTATCACTGCATTGCAGTTTCTGGCACACAGAGGTAAGGGCCCTTCTGCATGCACTGTGAACCATGTATCAACAAGGAGGTTTGAGAATTTCAGATGTGAGCTAGTTTACAGGCTGCAGTGACCTGTAAAAGCTGCCATACTTACTTGTAAAAGCTGCCAATGTTACCTATAAAAACCAACCAAAAAGCCAAAGGTACTCTGCAGACTGTTATCAGAGTTTCAAGAAACAATTTGCCAGACAAGAAACAAGACAAAGCTCTGCTTGTGAGCAAATGCTCCCTCTCAGTACACACAAGGTGTTGAGCAGCCTGTGTTTAGAGACCAGAATCACACCTCTGCCAATCTCGCCCTGTTAAGACTGCCCAGATGAAGCAGTTCCCCGTAACTTTACGGTTCTCGCTCAGTCCAAACCAGAACACCACCCAGACTGCAGTAGAGCTGGGTTACAAGGGTAACCTCTGACTGAAGTTTACCATGTCCTCTCCCCTGACTACATCTATGGTGGCTCCCTAACTTCATTCTGTCAGACTGATGGGGACCAGCTTGCACATGCAACTGCAAAGGCTTATCTGAACCCGAATCACTTTGCCAGACACCAGTTCAAGAGCGGTGACCCAGGAAGCTATGCCAGTAGATCCAAGGGAATTGACAAAACAATACAGACCTAGAGCCAGTCCTCTTTCAGACCAGCTCAGGTAGAGCCAAGACTTTCCATCTGACTGCAACTACTGCTATGTAACACTGCTTGCACAGACCTCGGCAGTGTAATCAACACATGCTCCGCTTCTCTCCTTTCTAAAGTAAACATAAAAAATACACTGACCTCTTATCTCCCTTTGCCAGTTCTGAGGAGCTTAGGGTCAAACTGTAGCAGTACATTGTAAAGCCATTTTCTTAACTTTTGTTTTAAAAACGAAGCTGACCTAACTTCTATAGGGAGAAAAAAATACTCACAGAGCCTTCTGACAGACAATGCCATAGCTGTTCTTATTACAAACAAGTAAAGTCCAAGCTAAATCTTCACTCTATTTTTCCCCAGTTTGTTTGCTTACATGTAATTTTTAGGGTTTATGGTTGTCCTACAGAGCAAGCATTACCTGACAGCAAGACAAAAGCACTGGAAATGTGCATGCACCACAGAAATTCTGTAGCAGTGTTCCCTGAGAAAAGCACACAATACATGGCAAACCATCTTGCCTGTCATACAGGCAGGTTTGGAAAAGAACAGCAACAGTCAAATCTTACATTTATTTGTTAAACAAAGACACTTTTCAGGGGGGTAGACGTCCAAATGAGTTCAGAGTTTCCCTGTGCTGTCCTCTCTCTGAAATGAGACTCCAAGGCTGTGTTTTTGCTGCAGCTCCTTACCTAGCTGTGTGATCTTAAAGAAAATAAGGCCCTGTGGTAATTACAATGCTGCTGGCAATCAAGGTCCAATTACCATTGCCTTGCTGCTGCTAGGATTTCTAAGCAAGTTCAACTACATTGCCTTGCTGTAAGCCCACACCTTGCGTTGGCAAGGAGGACAGCCTGTGTCCTGTTCTGCACTTGGGTCTACTGTTTCCCCATGTGAAACTCAAACCCAGTGGATAATACTGCTCCTACTTCCTCCAGAATCACACCGAGGCTTGGGATCCCTCTGGAAAACCCAAACAAGCAGGAGCAGCAGCAAGCTGGCCTCTCTGTTGCCTTTGATGGACGCTTCTTGGGAAGTCCAGCTGTCACTGTCACCCCGGTCTCTATTTCCCTGGCAGGCATGGCAGCCTCGGCAGCAGGAGAGGATGGGCCTGCTCATTCTCACCACTACACAGGACCAACAGGAGATGTCTGCATGCTCATGGCAGTGCAGGCACAGGCGCATGCTCTGCCCGCTGTCAGGGAGACAGCAACATCGGGACCAACATAGCTAGGTGTGCTCAAGGTCACATGTCAGAGGCCTCGAATGCTGCCTAAACTCTGAACTCATTCCCCAGTCCTGGGAGGAGTCACCATTTGTTTCTACCCTGTGGGAGCAGTGAAGGTTTGACGTTACAAAACTACCAGAAGCATCAACTGTGTTCAGTGTCCAAGGACTGTTTATGTTTCCAGATGACTCAGTACCCCCTCCTTTGGTAAGAAATGTTCCTTGGCACATTAAGATGTGTCACAAGCTAAGAAACTTTGTATGATCGATTATTTGGTATGAAGCATCCTGTTAGGAACTGAGTAAACAAGGGGGATGCTTCCAATTAGTAGGAAGGTTCAAGGTAGAAGGAAGAATGCATCTGTGGCATGGAGTACAGCATTCAAGGGTACAAGTGAGTTCACGAAGAGCGAATCACATCTTCAGCTATCGTAACATGCCAGCTTCCCTTCTAGAAACAGTCAACAGTTCAGCTCTGCCTCCAGGTGCTCCTCAACCAGACCCAGTCCCAGCTTGCTCCCTCTGTGACTGTGAACTCAATATTCTCTGCCCTCAGTTTTCCCCTCTGTGGAGTGGCTAATTACTGAACTCCAAAGGGCACAGGAGCCACTCACTGGGTCATGCTAGGTGCTGCCACACAAATGCTCCAAGTTGGTGCCAAAGTTGAAGAGCCGCTATAAAGTGATGACAGTCATCAGCCCCGGCACATCCGGCACCTCTCTCCTTCCCAGCATAGATGTTGCCTCACAGCAGTGGGCCTCAAAAAGGCTCAGAGGGCGCTGCGCTTAGCATAGGCATGGGGAACACACGTGACCTGAGTTTGCTTCTGAAGGTGGCTCTCCCCAGGTCATCAGGTTTCAGTGCTCGGAAGTGTATAGGAAGAGGACCCCCATAAACCTCAAGCACAGGAAATTACCTGAATTCTGCTGTTGGTATTGCCCAAGCGATATGGCAGTGCACCCTACAATACCCTGGACGGGCAAAACACCACTGCTGCTTAGTACTTACTAATACACTTCTGACCAAGGAATTATCTTGGAAGGGACTTCTGGAGGTCATCTAGTCCAATCTCCTGCTCAAGCAGGATTAATTTCCAAGTTGTTCATCCCAGGCAAGAGCAGTATTTAAACAGACGCTATCCTAAAATGAAAGGCCCAACACAAAGACAAGTATTGATATAACATCGGCCACACGTAGTTGCACCAAAGCAGCAATAAAGAACCATGCAGAGAAACCTCTCTCCCAGTTCCTATCCTGCTGCCCCTTAATTCTAGCAATGGCAGCAGTGGCTCTGTCTCATGGTTGGAGAGACTAAGTTCTTAAAACCAGAACTATAGAGACACTTTGCTCTTCTCTGATTCACATACCTGTTAAAAGTTAACACAGACCTCAGAGTTTGCAGTAAGATACAGAAAGGGGGGAGTAGTTTGTTAATCAAATACTCACTAAAATGATGCAATTTCTACTTCACTGACTAACACGCAATATCCTGCTACTACACTCCCTTCTCAAGGGCCCTTCAGCTTTACCCGATTCAATGCAACAGACCGACATCAAATTCCTACACTGCACAACAAAGACACTCTTCACCAGTTATAAACCTCTGGAAGTTATTTACCCACTGTACCGTTTTCAAGTGCCATATCAAAGCTACCACCTTCACTGTTTTCCTTGAGATTAAAGAACTAAATTATATTTACTGCAATCTTGAGTGGTTTTTGAGCAGAGGAATTCCGGAAAATTTCATCCCAGCTAACAGAAGCAGGCCACATAGAGTATTTTCATGAAACACATGCAAACACAAGTAAACCACCTCAGGGAGTAGATACAAAGCAAGGACATCTTCCAGATAAGGACAACTCACTTTGAACCAACGTCAGGACACACAGTACCACGAAAGGAAGCCCTGTGTCCCCCCAGCACACGTTTCCATCACCTCCCTTATGCTGGCTTTAGCATTCATGTAAATCAGTCACAGTTTTCAGCTAGATCACCTCCCTGATCCAACTCATCCGTGGCCATATGACACTGGTGCAAGGGAATGTGGCAAAACACAGGGCTAGGACTTACCCTTTCACTGCCAACCCAGACTCACATCATGACAGTATCTCCAGAGAAACAGCAGATTTGGACAAGAAAAGGATCTCTTTAATTTCAGCAAAACTACTGACATGCTTCACAAGAACGGTCTGTATGAATCTGCACTATCAATACAGCCATGGGAGCACTAAAAAGGTCTGCATCTGGACACTCATGAAGCCAGTGCAATGTGTGTACCCTAAAAATCAGTCGAAGTGCTGCTCTTACCCTGCTTGCATGTTAGAGAAAAAATACTTTTATGTAGTGCTGTCACGCAGCAATTCAGTATTACTTTCCTTTTTAATCACAAGTTTTGGAAATAACACCTGCTCCATTCAGTTATTCCTTTTCCTTTTTTCTGCTAGTAACTCATCCACACAAAGAGGCCCCAGGGAAAACCAATGGATGCTGCAAAGCAAATGATGAGGCCTACTACCCAAAGCCTGCTGTCAAACATACAAAATAAAACAGGGGAAAACACTCTTCACTTTAATGGTAGCAACCTGATCTGCACAGTCAAACAGTGGGGGCCAACATCCCCTTTATTCTTCTGAAAGACCAAAATAGACATGCTCCAGGCACCACAAAGATTTGAACTGCATCCGTCATCCATCATTAAAACACAGGAAATAAATCCAAGACAATATGCGCGATGCAAATACCTAAACCCCTACTCTGCCTCTGCAGGTTTATTTATAGACCGTCTGCCAGGGTGAGCTACAAGAGCCAACAGTGAACTACGGGACTCAATCCATTCACAGCTCTCCTCATAAAGGAAACGATGTGATTAAGGGCTTGTGTGTGTTAAAAATACACGAGATATTCATTACCAAGACATAAATGGTTTTACATTAATGACAGCCAGAAAGGCCAAGATTCACAAAGAGAAATTAAGTCTTTTCAAAATCTGTTTATGAATAGGATTAATTATTAAACAGGATATTGATTGATCCAAGT
The DNA here is from genome assembly GCF_965140245.1 of Athene noctua. Lineage (NCBI taxonomy): Eukaryota > Metazoa > Chordata > Aves > Strigiformes > Strigidae > Athene > Athene noctua. The sequence goes on from NC_134037.1 coordinate 94,298,218, forward strand.
TACCAACAGAAACTCAGTACAGGTACATCTGTTAACAATTTTGAAGCGAAACACACTAACCTCTTTTCCAGATCGCAATCAGGAAAGGCAGATTTAAAAAGAGCTGAATACCTTTAATGGAAAACTTAATGTTAACATTTTAAGTACCCAGAAGCCCCAACTCTAAGGAACTTATAGCTCTTATTCTAGTATCCCAGCACCTTAAACAATTCTATATATTCATATTAACAGCACTGTACTAAAATTGGGAGGGATTATTCCCAGTGCACCAGCAGCAAATTAAGATACAGCAAGGACAACTTCCTATGTGAGGTCAAAGGAAAGGAGCAGTATTGCTCCTAACCCCAGAAGCTCTGCTCTGGTATGGTCTGTGGGGCCGGGAGTGAAGCCCAGCGAGATCCCTTCCTGTCTCTGCCTTCTGGAATTACAGGTGAATTGAGAGAACTGCCCACAGCCTCACAGCTTAATGTTGCTATAACCTCTCAAATGTATCTTTACTACTTCTAAAAGCATTGAGGTCTCAGGAACAGGACAATAGGTGGCAAGCCACAAGACCAGCATGGTGCAGTCACAAACCAGATAGCAGTAACCATGTTGGGGAGAGCTGTGGAAGGGAGAAAGACACAAAAAAGAAGTAAGAGAAGGTGAGGAGCTGTAGCTCAACCACAAAAAAAAAAAAAAAGTCAGGAACCACTGACCTGGGCTAGGTGTTCACAAAACAAAGGACATGGCTCCAAGCCTTCCTGATAAAGTTACACCAGAAAAGGATGCCTGACACTGCCAGAATCCAGACTTAAAGAGAAATCTAACCTGGAGACAAAGGCACACTCATGCTGCAAGGAAGCACAGAGGTACCTGCATCTTTGCTGTAATAAGCCTCGCTTCTCACTCAAAACTTCCCCTAACTCAGTTTCTCTCCTTCCAAACAAGATCCTCACAGGTAAGCTTGGAGAAGTCTCGAACCAGACAAATGCACACAGCTCAGATGAGCATCTGTGTCCTACTATTAAAAAGGCTGGCTCCCCACCTGCTTTTACTATAGGAGTAAGTCTTCCACACTTGTAAGACACCTGTGATGCTGTCTTCTTCCCCAAATTGCTCCTCTTACTCACTGGACCTCCAAAGGAGTTTTTTGGAGAATAACCAGCAAAGCACAGACTAGTGCCCACACTTCCTGAGTCCCCATGACACACACGAGTAAATGCCACGTTTGTCAGGACACAGGAATTTCAGTCCCAACTTTGCTGCATGACTACTCATACCCACGCAAGCCTAATCCCAGCAGCACAGCCCCACGTGAATTCTGAAGCAGAGAAACGCTCTGAAGGACATACGGGCGGGAGTGTCAGAATAGTGTTTTCCTCCTGCTACGGCATGGGTTTAAGTCTGGAGGAAGCAGAGGGTGCTGCCCATCAGAGAGGCAAGATGCTGCCGGTCACCCCAACTGCAGTGCCCCGTGTGCGGGTGACACAAAGGCTCCAGGCTCTGTCTCCCAGCTGCTTTTTGCAAGATGTCCCAACTACCTGCCCTGCTGCGTGCCACTCAAACTCGGCCCCCGCACCACCCTCGGGGTCAGCGTTTCTCAGCCTTTTTACAGCAGCAACTCATGCTCAGGGTTTAGAGTTTTCAGGGCCTGTGCACAGGCCATCAGCGGCGCCTGCAAACGTCTCGCTGTGAGGGACTGTACCGGGGGGAAGGGAGGCCCCGGCCAGGCCAGGCGCCGCAGAGCCTGCAGCCGGCCGGCAGCCGCACGCGCACTGCGGGCCGCTCTCGCCCAGCCCCAGCGCCCGGGGGCCGCTGAGGGCCGCCCGCACCCCCAGCGGCTCGGCCACGGGGCCGGACGAGCGCCCGGCGCAGACACCGGGGGAAAGCCAGCGCCGCGGAAGCAGTCTGGCCCGGCAGCGGGGCGAGACCTCCCGCAGGCCGCCAGGCCCGCAGGCCGCGGCCGGCTCCGCCCGGGAGGCCTAAAGCGCCGCGGCAGCGGCGCTGCGGCTCAGGGGCGAGGCGCCCGCCGCCGCACGGCTGCCCCCACCCGCTCCGCTCCGCAGCGCCCGGGGCCGCCTTCGCGCCCCCGGCCCTCGCGGAGCAGAGACCCCTCGCCTCCCGCGCCTCCCCCCTTCCCGCCGCGCACCTCCGAGGGGAACGCGGGCCCTCCGCCCGCAGAGCCGTGCGCATGCGCAGCACCGCCACCGCCCCCTGGCCCCGCCCGCCGCTGTGCAGGGCCGGCGCCCCGCGCCCCGCCCCCGGGGGCCCGCCCCGCCGCCGCCTCGCCCCGCCCCGCCCCGCCGCGGGGTCGCCGCTCGCTCGCTCGCTCCCGTGCGCAGCGCAGCGCGGTACCGCAGCGCCCGGCCCGGCCCGGCCCGGCGGGGCGAGGCGGAGCGGCAGCCCGGGGGGAGCCAGTCCGCGCCTGACACGGGGTAAGCGGGCCGCCGGTGCGGTGCGGTGCGGTGCGGTGCGGCGGCTGCGGCTCTTCCAGGCCAGGCGGGCCCGGGACCGCATCTCGGCGCTTGCCGGGTTGGGGGGGGCAATGGCCGTGCCTCGGGCCCTCCTGAGGGCGGAGCGGGCCGGGCCGGGCGGCGCGGCCGTTGCGCGGAGCCCCGCGGCGGGGGCGGCCTGGGGCGGGGGGCGTCGTCTGCCATCTTGGGGTGGTGCGGCGCGGGGTGGGGGGCGCGCCCGGGTGCGGCCCCCGCGGAGCGGCCTGTGCCCCGCCCCACCCCCTCTCCCCTCAGGCCCGCCGGGGCTGCGGGGGGGTTCCGAGGCTTCTCGCCCGCCTCCCGGGTGCCCGTCCTCTGCCGTTCCTTGCCTCGGCCGGTGCTGACTGACGTTGTTTCTGCCCCCCGGGTGTCGTCGGACCCGTTTCTGCCGGCTCCCATCACCTGCGAGCGCCGTCGGAGGTGCCGCGGCCGCCTTTGTGCGCGCTCGGTCTTGGGGAGAGCTGCCTGTCCTCCGCCCAGCCTCTCCTCCGGGCACGGCAGTGGCGGAGAGCAGCAGGGAGGCAGGAGGGATGTTTCAAGGCTGGGAACAGCAGGAAAATTTCGGATACCGCCCTGCCTCTCCTACCCTGGAGAACTTGGTTTAGCGCTATCAGATAGGGCTTGTGGCTGTGGCCGCGTAGCCAAGCAGTCCCTTTCTGCTCATGTCTCGATCCCAGCCCTTTCACATCGGCAAACCATGGTTTTCCTCCAGTTTTAGAGTGTGCCCTGTACGTAGCTACCTGCTGGAGGCATCGTGCCAAAAATCTGTGACGTGGCTGCAGTCAGCCCAGTGCCTGTAGTAGGTTTGGTAAGTCTCAACTGGATGGAGGCCAGGTGTTTTGGGGATTTGTGATTCTGGTTGCCTCCCTCCCTTGGTTTTCCCTCCATAGTAGGAGTTGGAAGCAAAAGGCCAGTCGATCATGCTCAGGGTGGCTAATTTAGTTGTGCATAGTCCACGAGGAGCCCCACCCCCCTGCCCCATATTTATCTGTTAGTGTGGAAGTGTGCTGCTCCATCGTGTCGTCCCCTGGAGTAAGCAGGTGTGGGAGGCCACTGGCTACAGGGCAGGAGCATCCTGTTAGCAACGGTCACAAAAGCCACTGAAGGGTTGCGTGGCTCAGGTGCCTCTTGGATGGTCCTGCGGATGCCCCAGCCGGGTGTGGGACAAAGCCTTCCCAAATGCATTGCAGGAACTGGTACCCCTCCCCTCCAAACACCCGTGCTGCATGGTCCCTAATAGCCCTTTATTCTCCTAAAGCTTTTGAGAGAGCAGAAAGCCAACCACTCAGCCCATAACTGACTGTTCAAACCAGAAATAGCAAAGCATTAAGGACGTTGCTTCTAATGACTGCAATTAGCTGATATCTACCTAGGAAAGGCCCTTTTCCTCTTGAGCGGGGTTGTGAAGAGACTCTGGTTTGGCTCATGAGTATGTTTTGTTGCACAAAGTTTGCTCTATTTTTGTCTGTTCCTGTCTTCGGTAACCTTGGAAGGAACTGCAGCTACTGTATTTTCTGAGGGTGTCGGTTTTAAGAAGGCATTGCCATGAGGCTTTGCAATGCTTCATTTTCTTCCCCTTTGACCGGAGTACAACACAACTGTCCTGAAATGTCCTGAGGTCATGAGTTGAGCCAAAGAAAGAAAAATACTGCTTTGCTTCTTGTGTTTTGTTTTTCCTTCTAGGCTTTTAAAATACCCTTGGTCCTATTTTTTGTCTTTCTTCAGCAATAAAATGGGCTAGGAACTTGTTTGGGGTTTTTTGATAAATTTTTACGTAAAAAAGAAAAATACTGTCATGAAATTGCTTCATTCTGGGAACTAAGACTTTAAGAAAATCCCAGGTAGTGTGAGATTTGCCCTAAAATCCTGAGAGCCGCCAGTACCGAGGGCCTGCTTTCTATCTGTTGCTAATTACACTTTCCTTGAGCCCAGGGTAGCTGGAGTGCCTCTGGTTACAGAGAGCCCCGCCGTGTCCTGCCTGCAGCTCCTCTGCCACCCTCCCCATCCATACCGAGGTGCAACCCCAGCCCACATCCTTTCTGTAAGGGTCCCGTCTCCATCCTGGCTGTATGTTGGGTACCCAAGGGCTCTGTGGGCGGCACCTCCTGCTCCCAGGGAGGACAGCCAGGACCTGCGCTGTCTGACGTGAAGCCTGCGCAGCCGTGGGGTGCCTGCTTCGTGCCGGAGGAGGCCCTGGGTGTAGGATACTCTGCGCGCTGTTAATTGCAGACGGTGCTGGTTATGGATCTTGTGGCTGATTTGCATATCAAAGCATCAGAGAGCTCCACGGTGGGTAACGGCGGCAGGGATGAGAGGGCTTGCTGGAGGCTGGGGCCGGATCTTCCCCAGGGCTTTCTGTGGTGCATAGATGAGATAAGATGATGATGATGTTTGGAAAATGGAAATTGTCTCCATGTCCTTGAATGACAGCACCGTAAAAGCTTTTTTAATCTAGCAGCTGCTTTCCAGGGGGTGGGAACTAAGGAGAGGGGGAACAATCCTTGGTGGCAGTCCCTCAGGCGGCTCCTGTTCTACCTCCTTGCCGTCAAGAGCTTGCCTGGCAGCCCGCTGTGTTGAGCCCAGCAGCCTCACTCTGCCCACCAGCAGCTGGCTCCTCTGGCCTGCGGCTCCTGTGGCGAGTGGCTGGTGTGCCAGCCGCTGCCTGTTCTCCATGCTGCATCTCACACAAGGAGGCGGAGGCCCTTCTTGAAGCCTGAAGCAAAGGGGCAGGTTTGTTACTGCCTGAACTGGTCTTGCCTGATGGCTCAGGAGGTATTGTGGGGGGAGCAGCAGAGCCTCGAATGGGCCATGGCCTCTGGGATGCTGTGTGAGTCAGAGGAAGGTTTGCCTGTGTCTGGTCTCAGCACAGCTGTCTGCTGTTCCTCCCAGCTCTGGAAATGAGCCTGGGGAGCTTGAAGCTTGCTTGCAGGCTGAGCTGGAAACCAAAATGCAGGTTTCCAGGTAGGGAGAGAGAGGGAGGGAGTCCCTGTGTCCCTTTGCAACTTTGATCTTCACAAGTGTGTTGCTGGTCCTGATGCCCTAGCTTTGAAGGACTGTGGTGTAGGGCAGCTGGCCTCTGAAGTAGCTCTCCATTCATCGTGGGAGTGCCTGCTGCCTGGAACTGCAGCTCTCGGCCTCTCTCCCCTGCCCTTTGCAGCTCAGGCTCTTGCTGGGAAGGACTCCTCATCTCGCCAGCCATATGGGGAGTTGGTGTGTGCAGGAGCAGCCTTGAGTGTGGCCTTCTCAGGAGGCACCCCTCTGCCTGCAGCCCTCGTCCTGTTGGCAGCTCTCTGGGTTACTTAGGGGAGTGAGTTGGGGGGGCAGGCCTGATGTCTTGGCTAGAAAGTTGGCTAAAAGGAGAAAAACAAAAATAAAGGAACGAAAAAGAAACGCGCATGTGTGTACACGCTCTGCAACAGAGAGAGGGTGAGATTTGTGAAGCTGGTGCCAAGCTTGTAGAGCAAAGGCTTGCAGTATGAAATGGCTTTTCTCTGAGCCTGCAGGCCTGCGGTTGGCACTGCCTTCTCGCTTCATGTCCTTCCAGCATGGAGCTGGGTGTCTGCCCTCTGTTCCAAATACAGATTAGCTTCAGGAAGCCCGAGACTGACTTGCTAAGCATGAGATGCAGAACGTTTTCCTCCATGCTTCTCTGTGCAGTGGTTACTGCCTTTCCCAGGGTTATCTTTGCATGTTCGTCCTGTGTTCACTGCATATGATTGCTAAGCAGTGCTGGAAATACTTTTGTTGTCCTCATGACTCTTGGGTGTTGATATTGCCTGCTTGCCCTTCTCACTCTTCTGCTTTCAAGTTCCTTTCTCCCCATCCCTCATAAAGCCAGATGGGGGAGTGGGAATGCTTTCCCAGTATGCCATTGCTCTCTTTAGGCCAAGGTCTTATCGTGGTGACACAGCTTATATGGACAAGATGGAGATCCTGCTGTCATAGCCCACTGCATCTTTTGAGCAAGGTCTGCTGTTCTTGATGTGCTTTGGTCTAATTGTTGATGCCTGCAGCTTCTGCACACATGGTTATTGTGCTGGGAAGAGAGAGGGGTCTTGTTTTATGCGTGCTGTTTTTCCCCAGAGAAATTGGCAGTTGGTAGTACCGATCTGGCTTAAAGCAAGGTTTTGAAGATTGCTATTTGTGTTGCCTGATCTGGGAAGATGTTTGTGCTATTGCGTTAAAGAAAGGGGCTGGATCTCTTAAGGGACTGTGTATTTGAAAGGCAGCACATTGCATCAGCACTAGGAGAAAGCAGGCAGGATTCATGTCTGCCTGTTTTCACTATGTTCTGCATTTGCTTTCCTGAACCACCACAACCTTGCTGCCTCTGACCAGCAAACTGAACAACCTCCCTCCCTTTCTCTGGCTGCAGGAGTGACTGCTGTGGACCTTTCCTGTCTGACCATTGCCTGTCATTCCTTAGAAGGACTCTGTGTCCCCAGAGCTACTCCTCTAAGTCCCTGCATTGGGTGTGCTCATCCCCTCTGCATCCCTGTAGTTCTGTGTGTGGAGCAGTTGCTTGCTTTGACATCCTATTCCCTCTCCCCTAGGGATATTTCAGCTGGTTTCAGTGGAGGTCTCTGCTCCTGGCTCAGTGCAGAGCATCACTCTGCAGACAGCCACTAGCAATGTGACCTCTGGCTCTGTCATGCCAACAAGGAGGCCATGTGGTGTTGCTCATAGGAAGGGGTTATGCTCTCTCCTGTTGACCTGCATAGAAGAGCAGCTCTGACAGACGCGCGAAGAGCATCCAACTGTCTCCTGATGTGTTGCTGACATGGGTCAGTGGGAGGGTGCTACTCTTACAAGTACAATTACTTACAAGAGTGTGTTTAGTAGGAGATTTGTGTGTTGTCCTGACCCTGCTTCTGCTAATTAAACAGTGGTCTTCAGTAGACTCTGTCTTGGGTCACTTCAGAGCCAGGGGATGAGACAATCTTGGCATGATCTCGTACTTAGAGGAGACTCAGATGGTAGCAGGCCTTGTCTCCTGCTTGAAATAATTATCAACATCTAATATCTTCTGCTTGGAGGTCAGAGAGAGCCTGGCAGTGACACAGACTGGGGAGGATCTCTGCAGCTGACCTTAGGATACTTGGGCTCTTGAGCCAAAAATTTAGTGCCTTTGGGTCCTAAGGAAGATCTTAAAAGGGATTCATCCCTCAGCTCCCTGTGTCTAGACTTTCTTTGTGTGAAACCATTGAACTCAGGAGGCTCTCAGGTGATGCTGGTAAAGCCGACATCTTCTCCAGGATGACTGCATATGCAAGTTGGTGATTTGATTTTGCTGGGCTCTTGTCTATGCTTGAGGCATAGACATGGAAATGAATGTGTGTCTTCTGAACTGCAGTAGCTGCCTAGGGGCTCACTATTACTCACAACACAGAAAACGCAGCTTGAGTTAGCATAAGTCGCAAAGTTATAAATCTGTGAGGAAGGAACCAGATTTGCGCTGGATGTGAAACTCGGTGGGAACTCCCAGCTAGGGCAGAAGGAGATGATGCAGCTATTGGACAGAAGAAGGAATTGTCTGTGTGGAAAAGAGGAACAAATAAAATGTGACAGTGAGAACTCTGTCTTCACCTTGCAAAGCAGATCAGGGGTGATGAGGTACTTAAAGGAGTTAATTTTAAAAAGTAAATCCAAGCACAAGTCAGAACAGGTGACAAGACTATTTAGGTAAATTAGATGTGGTCAGGTGGGCAAAGCCTTATGAAATTTCCCTGAAAGTACTTAAAGAATAGACTAAGGCAACTTTTGCATGGTGAGCAGCCACCTTAGAGAAGATCTAGTGAAGGGAGATCCCAAGGTTTGATCCCTTGAACTAGAGGGAGAAAGAATGGGACTACAACCAGCCTGTTTAATCTGGAATAAACAGTTATGCAGTTAGTGTTTATCCTGTTAAGGAGGTGGGAGAATATGGTAATTAAAAAATCCACCAGTGTGCACTTGTCTGGAAAGTACCATGTCGAGTTGGTCAACACCCTTGCCTGAAAGGATGACTTGACTAGTGACTAAGTGGGGGGGGGCAAGGGATGTAATGGATCTTGACTTAAGTCAGTTTGTGTCACTGAGCCAAGTGTCAGCCTCATTAACAAATGAGGAAGGGGAAAGAGATAGGAAGCATCCCTCAGGTGAACTTACAACCAGTTGAAAGGCTGTGCTCAAAAGGGTTCCTATCTGATAGTGAGACCCTGGCTAGGCAGGGCAGGGGAAAATTACCAAAGTTTGGGGTAGGATGAGTTAATGCTTTGCTGGGGAGGAGAAAAACATGAGGCAAGCCTTGTGCCAGGCTCTGTGCGGAGCAACACCTCTAAGGTGCAGGAAGCAATTAGTCCTTGACACAGATGAAATGTTGCTGAAAGACCAGCCTCAGATGTAGATGCAAGAAGGATGCACACAAACAAGAGAGTATCCAGGAAAAGCAACAGAACTGATTAAGGTCTTTAGAAATATGGTGTGGGAGGAAGAATGAGAAGAACTAGGACTGGGTAGCCTGAAGAAGAAAAGATGGAAGAGGTCTTCATGGATGTACAGCAATGTACTTCCAGAGGACTGTCATCGTGATGTAGACAGAGCAGGAAGACACTTTAGCTGTGATGAGAGAGTTCAGACTTTAGGGTTTTCTGTAATATCAGTTGGAATGATGAAGCAGAAGAGGAGACGATGTTGAAAGGGGTTTTTATGGTCTTGGGGGTTGGGGTGGGTGATGTTTGGTTTAGAACAAATTAGCCAAAAGTCTGTAGATATGGATGAGTTACAGGTAGCTGTGCCTCAAGCAAAGAATCTTACCAGGTGACCTATTAAGGCCCCTTCAAGCCTGGCAGTTAATGTGAAATGTTTGATACCTGGAAAGGCAGCAGTGAGTAGCACTAGGAATGAGACTTCACTGCTGTAGGAAGTGCTGGAGAGACTGGTACTAAAATACGCTGTCTAAATCCAGTGTCAGTGCTCAGAAAAGATGCTGAAAAATTGAAGAGAATGCAGAAAAGAGTTGCAAGATAATCTGAGGGCTGGAGAGAAAGCTTTATGGTGAGAAACATAAGGAGATCAATCTGTTTATCTAATCAAGGAAAAGATTAAGGTGAGACTTGGTTTTCCTGCATAAGCATAACGTATCTTATGACTGTATCAATAGCTTGGTAGGATAGAAATGCCAAGCCGTAAAGAGTGGCAAGAAAAATCCATGGTGAGATGCTGGGGGTGCTTTCTCAATGGCACCCCTGTTCTCTGGGTTTCAAAACTCTCCTTGTTTGTTTTCCTGCTGTGGTATCTGTCTGAGCTCTTTCCTTGAGACTCTTCTACCTTATGAGGAGGCATCTCCAGTAAAACAAAGCACTAGCCTGACCCCAGCTAATGTAGGGTGATGCCCTGCCAAACCTCCACCCACTCTCCGTGCATGTGCCTCTGAAATTGTTCCCTGCCTCTCCTTGCTCCAGCCTGTCATCTGCCTCTGAATGATTTATTAATGTCCCTTCCTCTGTGGCACCCAGCTGCTTTGCTGAACAGGTACCAGGGACTAGCCAGCATCTACCACCTCTCTAAACTCAGTACCCTGGCTAGTGAAAATTATGTATGAAACCAAATGTCACCCTTGCCTCTGGTTCGGTTCCTGCCAGCCTGCAGTGTGGTCCTCTGTCACTTACAGCTGCTGATTTATTTAGGGTCATTATGCCCATTTTCAGTCCATGAGGTGATGTTTCTGCCTTAGCCCAATGAACAAACTTTGAGAGGGAGATTGAGGGAGATGCCACAGCAGATGGCTCACTAGAATCTCGCTACATCCACGACTTCCCTTTCACCCACTAACGCTGTAATGCTGTTAAAAATAAAGATGATCCACTGTGCCTGACAGGATGTATCCCTTGTAAATCCCTGCTGCCTAGTGCTCCTGGAATCTCACGCTCTTGTGTCTTCATGTTTTATTACTGCCTGGGGTAGGAGGGGAATTTCAAAGCTAGTAGATAGCTCCTGACTCTGCTTGTGAGTCAGAGGAAAACAAAGGCTTTGATGTGCTTTAAGGGAGAAGGGGGAAAGACCTCCAGTGTCTCACTCCTGTCTTTTGTTTTCTCTCAAGCTTTGTTCCATTTGATGGGAACAGAGCTTTGGTTTGTAGGGAATAACCCTGGTAAGCGTTTGTGTTTTCCTCTGGGGAGTCGAGCAATACAGGGTAGAACAGCCTGAGTTGCTCCAGAAGAGTCTCATGGAGTAGTAGCCATAGCTCAGCTCTCCTCTGGGAGGTTGTGGGATGCACCTTCACAAATCAAAGGTATACAAATCTGGTATGATGGCAGTATTTGAGGATGGTCTGGGCCATGTCTGTAGGGTGCATTAGGTGCCTCCTTCAAAACACCTGTGGATTTTGGCCTGCTGGATGTGTAGAATTGCGTGGTTTTATTGCTCTTCTGACACTTTATTTGGCAAAAATGCTTCTACTTCTCAGTCTGGTTTTATTCCACCACCTCAAAGCACCAAGAAGCAGTTTTGCCAGTATAACTGCACCTACATCAGCAGACTTGTGCTTGTGGAGACATGTTGATCACTTGGGTCTTTGCCTCTGTCTGACATATCTGTGCTCACAGATGTCTCTGGAGTTGGCTGGGTGTGAAAGATTAAATAGGACCTCTAGCTGGAACTCAGAAGAGAAGAGATGGGGCAATCAAAGCAGAGGAGGTGTGCAGTTTTAATGAGCCTGTTTTCAAAATACATGGGAGTGACTGGTATCTGGGTAGGAAAGCAGTGCTGGAAGTGTGTGGCTGGTAAACAGAGAATAAAGCAGGTTTTGGACAGCTTGGGGAGAGGGGGCTTTGCTATTTGGACTGCAGCACATATGCTCTGTCTCTTGTTTGCACTGCATTTCCTGGAGCAAAAAAAGAGAGTTTAAAACCCATTTAGTGAAGGTAGACTCCAGCCCACCCAAGCAGTGGTGCAGGTAGAGCTGTGCATTGTGGCTGAATGGGTGTGTGGACTGGAAGCTCCCAGCCTAGTCCTTGAAAGCTGCCGCATGGGGGTGAGCCTGTCTGGCCTATAGCATGGACGCCTGCCTGCTCTTCCCTCTGCTCCTCTCCCTTCTCCCTGGCAGTTTCCAGCCTGTCAGTCGTCCTGATAAACCTCTAATTGCCTCTCAGCCCACTCCAGCATTTCAGAGCATCCCTTGACTGGCAGTGTGCTACTAATGGCAGATTCCGCCCTTCCTACCAACCCCTCCTTGCAGAGCTGCCTCTGGAGACTCCAAGCCGAGCTCTGGGGCAACACCCTCTCCTCCTACTCGAGCGCTAAGACTCAGCTGCCTTGTTATTCCTGATTTGCCTCCCCACTTAGACCTGTGTGCATATTTGTGCTCTCTTTTGCCTACAGGAGCCTTGTGCTGGACAGATTTCAAGATCAGTGTGGGTTTGAAAATCGAATGTGGCTGGAGGGGGTGATTTGAGGTTGAGTGTTTTTCTTGATCTGCCCCTACTTCTTAAGGCATGTGTGTTGAGGGATGGTGGGACAGGAACTTCTGCCCAATTCCTTGGTAACCCAGCAGGCAAGAAGGTCCAGGAGGAGGAGGCTCTGCTGGCACATACTGCTGTCTGCCATGCCGGGGAAGAAACCTCCTGCTCCTTCCCCAGCACTGCTGGTACCAAAACAAATACCAAAGAGAACAGCCAAGATGTAGTTTCTACGCTCCTAATCCAGTGACTGTGGATGCTGGAGAAGTGGACTACAGAAAGTGGTCAGGTGTATGTGCTGTCTGTGTTGGGATCGCCTCACAGGGCTGGAGATTAGCCTGGTCCTAACGTAAATCTGAACTCTCCAGGTAGAGAAGAACTGAAGGAGAAAAGGTGACAGTAGGGACAAGCAGAAAGTAGCAGAAGATGATGTGGAGCAGCTGCATGAAGTGCAGAATGATGAGCCCATGGATGGGGAAAATGGCAGCTGGGGACACTGAGCAGGGCACCCCAAAGCACCTCTGCTCCTTGCAGGTACCCAGAGGTGGATGGTGCCTGCAGACAGGAGAGGCTGTGCTGGGGCTGGTGAGGGGTCCCATGACTGAGGCCACAGATATACTTTACTCCTCCTTTCTCACTCCTTGAGACAAACTTGCTGCTCTGTGCCACTGCCCCCTCCCTCAGGGGCAAGGAGCGTATCTGGTGCTGAACGGCCTAAGTGCTAACCTTAGATGGAAGATTAAACTAGCAGTGGCAAAACTTCCTAAGGGGCACTGCTGCCTTCCTGGGCATTTCCCTGACTGCTCAGAGCTGACCTGAGCTAGCAGAGGCAGCGTGAAGCTTGTGCTCTTGCAGTTACCCTGGCAAGCTGGGAAACCATCCAAAAACATCTTCAGTTTTTATCCTGTGACTGGTGACGCTTTCGAGCAGGGACAGGACAGGGGTTGCTCACCCAGGAGAGGGGTAAATCCAAAAACACCAGCAGAGGAAGGGACAACAGAGCAGTGGCAGTCCCCCACTGATTCCCTAGACCTTACCAATGGGAGCAGAGGCCCATAGCTCCAGAACATACCCTTCACTCCTAGTAACTTAGCAGGGATTTCATCTGACTCTAGGTGGGGGTACAACCAGCAAGAAGACTTGTGTGCTCCTGGTATTCTAATCCAGAAAGTGGAACGTTTTTCTAATGCCTGTGAATTAACCATGTGATCTCTGCAAGGGTTTGTGTGTAATTCTGACAGACAGAAGCAGAGGCACAGGATCTATCAGCAGCATGCCTGCACTCATGCAGCTGATCAGGGTGGGATGCCGAGCAGGGCTGGGCTGTCCTGCGTAATGGCTCCATGCTGGTTCATTGCCACTCTAAAACAAAGTGCTGACTCCCCACACTCTGATTTGAGGCGGTAGGGACACCAGGGGCAAGCTGGATGCTTGGTAGGGAGTGGTGGGGAGTGAGTCAGCACTGGGCATGGATGAACTGGTGCCTGGAGGAGCAGGTGGACCAGGGCACAGGTGGAGATCACCAGGAGCTGCCACATGGACATGTGGGAAGCTGGCAGAGAGTAGGGGCTCAGCAGCATGTACCAGGGTGAGCTCAGAGGATGGTGAAGGATCATCCTGGGCACAGGCAGCAATGCTGGTGCCTCTACCTCTAGCAGCACGTGGAGTGCAGAAGCCTGTACCCCCACTGAGCCCCTGGCTTGTCAGTGGGGACAAGCCATGTTGAAGGAATGGCACATGAGGGCAAGCTGAGCAGACGGTTTATAGCCAAAACTCGTTGTGAAGTTGACCAGCAATTCCTGGGCCCTATGTGTGACTATATCCTGTGCTCCTGCAGCCAAGGCCGTGTGCTCTAGGCATACCTCTGGACTCCAAGCCTTGGCTGAACACACACCAAGTCCCAGCTGAGGCTTTCTGGTAAAGCCACCTGTGCCTGTTAGGAAAGATTAAAAACTCAGTAATTGATCTAGCCTCTTAATATGAATGTGCATCCTCGCCAGCCTGTTTGGGGCTGGTAAGTGCAATGGCATAGGAGATGGATCCAGGAAATAGCAGAGGGGAATGGAGCCAGGAGGTCCATTACCAATTTGGTAGGGTGGAAGAGGTGTTGGCTACTTGAAAGCAGGAAAGCAATAACTTTCTTGAAGGAGTGGAAAATGTGAGGCTCTAAAAATGAGCCTGGCATTGGGAGATGACTGGATGCAGCCGGGAGGGAGGAATGGAAAAAGTGGTAGTAGCTCTGGGAGGAGCCAGGAACTGGCACCAATTGTCTCGCCTGGATGGGCTCATCTGCCATTATATGGGTGTGCAGTTCAGTAACATCACACAGGGTCTGTTTCCAGACACCCAGGAGTGGATATTACAGAGAAAGTCTGCAGAATTTAAGGAGCCCTAGGAGGTACTCATTTCTTGCCTTCTCTTTCTCAGGAGCATATTCCTGGACAGTGTCCTGAATGTGAGACATTGTCATGGGGGCCTGGGGTTGTAATATGTCTCCTTCCCCTACCCCACTTTAAGACCAATAGCAGACTTTGTTGTGCTTATCCCTTGCCCTCTGCTGAAGGCTGGCATCATTAGTGCCTCAGTAGTCAGAGGGCCTTGCTTTATGCAGCCATCCAAATCTAACTCTTTCCAGGTGCGCTGAGCAAATGCAGTGACAGAGTGACCATCCAGAGCAGAGACTGGGCGAGGGTGAGCCAGAGGGGGCTGCCTTCCCATCCACCTGCCAGAGGGCTGCCGGATGGCAGGGTCATGGTTCCCCCTGGAGATGGGCACTGCCTGAGGAAGCCCTGACAAAGCATTGTAGCAACCAGCAGCCCTTCATTGAGCTGATGGAAGAGGGTCCCAGGAGCTGTCAGGAAGTTTTCGGAGACCTTATGTTATATCTGTTATTCAACACCTGCTGGCACTCAGTGCTTCCTGAGCCCAGAGAAGGCTGCAAGGAGATGCTGGCACACTCCCACGTGCTGGATCTAGTCTTACCCTTTCACAGGAATATCTTCCCAGAGCTTAAGGGTCTGATGTAAAAAAAAAAAAAAATGCTGAGCATGCCCTCAAGTCTGCTTGAGGGAGGTGCAGGTAATCAGCCATGCTGCTGCACCCAGCCTTAAGTAACCCTCCCACAGTTCCCTCATCTTCCCATGACAGGAGAAAGGTCCCTTGCTCATGCTCCCTTGACTCATCTCGTCCTCTGCTTCCAACGAGAGAGTGCTCGGTGTTGGTAAACAGCATGTTATAAATAGGCAACTGATGCTATATTGGGAGGAGTTTTCTCTGCTGGTGAGTACAGACGTAGTGGGACCTGGGCCTGGAAGCTGTGAGCTTGGCTGGCAGGCGTGTGGAGACATCGGTGGCCCCCTTGTCAAGGGGCTGCTGTGGGCATGCCTGGGGGGAAGCTTCCTGAGTGCCAGCTCTGTCTCTCTGGCCCTGGGAAGCCTTCCACAGCCTCCCACCCCTTCTGACATGTGGTTGGGGGTGCTGAAGAGGAGGCTTGCAAGCAGCTAGCATTCAGGAGGAAGCAGCGAGATGCATGTGGCAGTGTTGGGCTACAGTTATACCTGAGGGGCTGCAGGTGATTCACGTAGGGACAAAGGTACTACAGCTGACAGCAGTGGAGTAAAACTTGGGGCTTGGTAGCTGTCAGCTTCCTCTTATTGAGACAGTCCCTGATTTGGGAGAAGGTATATGGCCAGTATCTGGGTGAAGCTCTGAAGCTGAGCAGATGACTGCTCTGGGCTGCTTTGCAGTGCCCACTGGGATGCTGGGTAGAAGGCACCAAGCAAGGGATCTCCCTTCGATTGCTGCCCAGTCACCTATGCATGTCCCTACACCTTGGAGAGCAAGCGCTGACCCTAAAGCACTCCTGGGACTGTGGATTTCTGAGCTGCAGTAAATGAGTCAGCCCCCGAGTGTGTGTATGACGCAGAGCCCTGCAGAGCTGTGTGTGGCAGGGTTGATCTCGCAGGTCCCAGCACTGACCCTGATAAGACATGTCCCCCTGCCACCAGACCTAGCAGTCGGTCCCTGGCAGCCATCCCTGGTGGCTGGCACCTCAGCCTCGGCAGAGGCCTGATTTCCGTATATGAGGATTCCTCGGAGGCTTTGACCAGGATGTCGGTCAGGTGGTGTAAGTGGAGGGCAGCGTGCCGGGGTGAAATTCCAGCCTCCCTGCTCACTTACAGGGCTGTGGCAGGATTGCTGTGACAAGCCTCGGGTGTAAACAGGTGGGCAGGATGGCAGCAGCAGGGCTGGCTGCCCCAGCGGAGAGGCTTGAGGAGGTGGTGCTTGCCCTCCTAAATCCCTGTACTTTCCCATTTCAGTCCCTGGAAGGAGCTAAGTGTGGCTGCCAGTTTTGCTCAGGGCGCAGCTGGACACCTTCCCCTCTGGAGGCTCACTTAGGAGATGTGCTCTCAGCCCCAGCAGTGCAGGATGGAGAGGGGGTGTCCCCACCACAGATGGCTGTGATTGAAGAAGGATCTGTGAGTTGACATACCTGGGATATACCTCCTGCTAGGGTGATGTTTAGGGAGGGGACTGCTGACTTTGTGGGAGGGTGGCTGAAGGAGGGAGCAACTGGGCTTGCCTGGGAGCTCTCGGGAGGGTGGTGGTGGCTTGCGAAGTGCAAACTGAATCTGAAAGCTCTCCACTTTGAGGAGTGCAGGCTTTGCTCGGTCTACTGCTCAAATAGGTGTTATCCAGCCTTACTCTGTGTTGTCCAGGTTGTGTTTTAAGCCATGTAAACCTAATACTGCATGACACCTTCCTGTGAAGTATTGGGCTGGCTCCTCTGAGCTAATTGGGATGCACTGGAAGAGACAGGCAAAAGGCATCCCAGGAACAGCCTGACCAGCATGTGAGATGAGGCAGTGTGGCTGCACTTTCTTCATTGATTAAAAAGCAAAATGCCCTGTAAGAAGCTCCTGCCTTATCTCCAGCATGTAGCATGTGTCTTTCCACACCATGATCTGAAAAGCAAATGTTAGGAAGCCTCTCCTCCATCACGCGTTAATGGAGTTCACCTTTGCCCTTGGCGTCTGTAGACTGCCTGCCATGGCAGGAGTGCAGGAGACCCTAGATTGTACAGCTGCTTGGGGAAACTCTGAGGCACTGAAGTGCTTTAATGCAGAAGACCTCTTCAAAACAGCCCATAACAGCAATGGAGATGCAAAGGCTGTGTTGGTTGTGTGGTAGTGTTTGCCAAGAGCCAGGAATGCTAATGATCAGTAGCAAGTCTGGCAACAAGGTTCAGGTGTGTCCCACTATGTAGAAATGGGACAACTAGGATGTTTGAATGTTTGTTGATATAATGGGAAAACTGAAGTTCACCATGTTAACAGTTGATGCTTGTCAAACTACTGTGTTTAAAAATAAAAAAGAAGCTTGCTTTCCCCTCCCAGTGTGGACAGTTTGGGCACCATGGGAGGCATCTGTGCCGGAAGGAAATGAGAAGCGAAAGGATAAGCTAGGATGACAGGGTATAGGGGTTTAGGTATTTGGCTACAATGTGACTGAAAGAGAACTCTTTGGCCTCTCAGGCTATGAATGCAAAGGAGTTGTGCTGCAACAGAGAGACTGCAGTACCATTCTCCCTCTGGCTCTGGCCATATCCTGCTTGGGATGTTTGGGCACAATACAGCTAGAAAAATGCTGAGCACACAGAGCGACAACAGCCATGGAAACAATCAGAGGCTGGAAAGGTGTGCTTGGAAGAATGTCAGATGTACAGAGCTTAGCTTAAGGAGAGTGGAAGCAGGTGAGATGACTCTGAGAGCAAGGGATCTTCAATCCCCTTGTTGAGAAGGAGGAGCAGTATTTTTGGAGGGGCAGCCAGAAACAGAAGTACTGAAATTTGGAAACAGAATCAGGAGGAATGGCATGCCTTTCAAGCCTGTCAGAACCATTTCCCCATGAAGAGAGGAAAGCTTTCTGGTCTAGGATCATTTATTTAACCAATCCCTATGAAGTGTACTGCAGGAACCTATTTCTCATCATCAAAGAAAAATTCTGGTTAAGCTACTTGATCTTTGCCATCTCTACCCTGAGACACGCAACTGGGGTTGGGTTGATAACCAGTGCACATAGTTGGGGTTCAGAGAATGGTCTTGGAAAACATCTGGTGCTTGAAGCAGAACACAGTGCTCAAGTCTGTCCCTTTTTAGGTAAACACTTTAACGTAGCCATGTACTTAAGTTATCATGACTTCAGTGAGAGTGTTTCAAGATTAGTATGTACTTAGGAGCTTTCCTGAGCAGGGGTGATTTCTTTTGCTTGAAGATCTTGGAGAAATATCTTAACAAGCATTAGCCCATACAGCTGCCAAAGCTAGATTTGCACGGAGAGAAATACTAAGCAGTAACCTCATCTGGGTTATTAATTAGTAATTAATCTCAGAATGCCATAATCCACTACTTGTTTTTATAGTCCTGCAATATTTTTGGGAAGGTTGGCAAACTTCATGCCTACAAGGAAAATTGTAGGAATGTAGGAAACTGGAGGAACTGCTTGCTGTTGTGTCACATTGTATTAGAGGCCTCAGCCACTGCTTTAACAAGTGATTTGTCTTCTCATGCAATACACGTGGTATGTCATCCTGCTCCAGAAATGAGGTGTGGAATAGCCATTTCATCTTCTGAGGCATTAAAGAACAGTTTTGTTGTCTGAAGATGCCCTGATTGTCTTTATTTGGGTGTACTGCCCTTCCTGCTGCACTTCAGTCCATACAGCCAGATGCCTCATCCATAGAAGGGGAACAGCCAAGCTATGGCGCTTTGGTGCATCCTGCCAATGTCATGTTGTGTGCTGGTACCTGTGTCCAGGGGAGGGTTAGGGTTGTGGGTACAGGGTGACCTTCAAGCTTCCAAGGCTTCACCCAAGGATGGATACACAAGGTCAGAGGTGAGATTCACCCCAGGCTTTGGGTGCCTGGATCCCAGCCATCAGGGCTGTCACACCTCAGGGCTGTTTCTTTTGACATTAGACGTTGTCTGTGGAAGTACAGAGTATGGGGGAATGCTTTGGGAGGGAGAGGTGGTCTCAGAAAACATGGCCAGAATAAGGGATGGGACTTGGCTCCCACTGACACGTAAGGATCAAGACTAAAGAGTTTAGCCTGGCAGATACAGCAGTGGCTTGGGAGCAGCGCAGTTCTGAGCACGATCCCTCTTGGTAATGCTGCTGGGGCTCCAGTCAGGCAGTTTCCTGCTGATTTGCACTCTGTTTAGGGTAGTGCTTTCCATGGAAAGCAGCCTCCAGGTGCGCAGGCTGCCTTGCAGCACTCCAGGCTATGACTGTGAGCTGCTCCTGAGTGTTCTCCAAACTCAAGCCCATGGAAAGCATCTGCCACTGTTCCCCTTTCAGTACCACAGCCTGGAGGAGCACGGCCCAGGAGATGCTGTGGCTGCCTGGCAGGCATGCCGAAGAGGGCTGCCAGGTATCTGGTCTGAGTTCTTCTGCGTGATGCTGGTCCATCTGGGCAGGAGGGTCCTTCCTGACTTCACCTCCAGCAGCCCTTGGTGCACAGTATTTGTTGTGCTCCAGATTGCTTGTGGAGTGACCTCCAAGCCATCTTCTTCATCTCAAGTCAGGATTTCAGTGGTCGTAGTAGGTGTGAGCACCCTGATTTCAGCTGGGGCTGCAGGCAAGAGGAGCCCAGGTTACCAAGTCCAAGTCTTTAGTGGACTTTCATAGGTTTGATATTTGCTCTTGTGGAGCTGTGCTCTATGAATAAACAGTGACTCACAGCAGCGTTGCCATGTTAAAATACTGTTTCTTTGTTTGTCCTAACACTGAGATAGAGTCTGGATAACATGAGGCTTGCACTGCTGTGTCTTACTGCAAATTCGGTGCCCTCCTCCAAGTCCAAGCAGCCACTTTATCTCACATGCCTTTATCTGTGGGTCTGGGAGCTAGGCTGCTTGCCTTGAAGTACCACTTCGGTGTTCCTGGTCTCAGCTGGATGCAGTTGTCTCTGTGCACAGCGCCTGACCGGCACTTTGTTCCCTGTGTTCCCAAGCCAGGCCCAGCTCCTCTTGCCAAGGCCCACGGGGTGGAGAGAGACCATTGAAAAGAAGAGCCCGGTCAGCCTCTCTGAAGTGCTGGTGGCTGGCTGAGAGCCTGGCATCCCCATCATGGTGCGTGCAAGTGACTCCTGCCTGCAGACCCCAGCCCTGGCAGTCAAAGGCAGGCAGGGCTGTCCTGAAAACTCAAAAAGAGGTGTTCAACCCTCATTCTTCCCAGCAGGTGAAGGTTATTGGGGAGCTACCTCTAGAGTAGATCCCTCTGGCAGACATCCTGCAGAAAAGGAATTGGGACATTTTGGGGCACTGGTGTGCCAAGTGAGATCCATTGGTTGTCTCTCTATAGCATAGGTGAGGACTTGGGGGCAAGGCTGTGTTTAATGTCCATCTCACTCTGCTGTGACCTTTGTTATTTATTCAGTGCCCAGCAGGAGCTCAAAATTTGTCTGTCACAGCCTCTGTCTTCTCTCGTTGGAGTTCAGTAGCTGCTGGGACAGAGTGTGTAAGGGGAACCATGTGTTGTAAAGCCTCAAAGTTTTCCCAGCATCACAATGTCCTGATTTGGACATCCTTGCGGCCAAGGTTACTCTGCTGCTCTTGGCTGTACTGGGTGCTGGGCCAGCCCTGTGCATAGTGCAATGGTGCTGTGCTGTGGGTTGGACTGTGCTGCTGTTGCCAGAGCTCTGACTCCTGTTGTGATTTCCCCAGCAGATGCAGAATGCTGATTCCTAGATGTTCTCCTATAACTGTCCTGGCTTGCGGGCTGCATCCAGACCTCTTGCTGTGAGAGCCCTTTGCTGATGTCTGCTGTTGTTGAGGAACAATTGACTGACTTCCTCCTCCTCCTAGGCTGTTGAATCTCGTCTCAGCATAAAGTCATAAAGGGAGCTCAATTCTGCCTGCTTCAGGTCTGTGATTGTGTTGACCTCTGTTGCTTGCCTGTGCTGTAGGTCCTTTGTAGACCAAACCTGCAAGGTGAGCGCTGTATGGAATGTGAGGAAAAGGTGAGAATATCCCCAGCCTGCAAAATGCAAACACTTGGAGCTGCAATCTGCTCAAGGGCCTTTGCAAAGAATTATCCTTTATTTGTTATAGGAACCATGTGGGTGCCAGGGTTTGAAGTAGATGTTCCTGTTGTTGTAGGAGAAACACTGAGAGAAGTTGTTCCTGCTGGAGGTCATGAGCATCCTGGCTGCTTGCCTCCTAGTGCCCACAAGGGAAGGGGTTTTCCTCTAGGCTTCCTGGTTTTACAACTTGAATGTTTCCTGCTGGATGAGAGAGCCAGGCTGGTGGGACTTTCCCTACTAGTGCCAAGCTTCATCAGCTTCTTATGCAAAGGAGGGGGGTTTTGTGCACTGCTAAGCATCATCTCCAAGGATGCTGCTCTAAACAGCCCATGCACCCACTTTGCCATCCTTCCTGAATTGATGCAGGGCTTCAATTTTCCTGGGTCCCTGTGGAGCACTTGCTAAAAGCAGGGACATGAAGCTTTTCTGAAGTACCATCCAAGAGGGATAATGCACTAACCCAGTGCATGCTGAGTGTGGTGTTGTCAGTACTTAGGGCGGGGGATCCACCAAGAGAGAGGCTTATGCCAGATAACGTCTGAATGGGTAGCTTGCATGCTGCAGATTAAGGAGTAGGGATGTTCCCAGGGGCTGACACAGTAGGCTATCCTACCGGCCACTGTGAGGAACCAGCTGTGGAGCCCCAAAAGACAGCTTGGACAACTCTGAGAGATACTTCTTGCCACAGCTTGGTGACTTACATCACCAAGGGTTTCCTTGGTGGGAAGTGCTGATCACACAGCGTAAGTAAGCAATTATAATCATGCTCAGTGGACAAAATTTCTGTGTACTTGAACACTGTGCTGCAAGGAGGTAAAGACTCTTTCATGCAGAGGTGAGGAGGAGGAAACAGTCAATGTGACCTTGAGAGACTAGCTCAAAAACCTGGTTTTATAAGAGACAGACATAGATTTCACTCAAGAGGAAAAGCTGGGTGCACATGAGAATACCCAGTCTGTGATGATATGGGGCATGAGGGAAGGCAAGTATGTTAATAGTCCCCTATGCACAAGAGGATTAAGATCAGAGATAAACAAGAAGCTCTAAGATGAGGTGAGCTTGCTATAAACAAAGGAAAAAGGGATGAGAGCTGGGAGGGGTGAAAAGCTCCTGCTAAAAATGTGTACCTGTGTAAAATGGACAAGATGGCATTTGGTCACTTAAGAAATGGAAGGGAACATGGAAAAATTCACAAAATCATTTAGGTTGAAAAGGACCTTGAAGATCATCCAGTTCAACCATTAACCTAGTACTGACAGTTCCCAACTACACCATATCCCTCAGCGCTATGTCGACCCAACTCTTAAACACCTCCAGGGATGGGGACTCCACCACCTCCCTGGGCAGCCCATTCCAACGCCTAACAACCAGTTCTGTAAAGAAATGCTTCCTAATATCCAGTCTAAACCTTCCCTGGTGCAACTTAAGGCCGTTCCCTCTTGTCCTATTGCTTATTACTTGGTTAAGGAGGCTCATCCCCAGCTCTCTGCAACCTCCTTTCAGGTAGCTGTAGAGGGCGATGAGGTCTCCCCTCAGCCTCCTCTTCTCCAGACTAAACACCCCCAGTTCCCTCAGCCGCTCCCCGTACGACCTGTGCTCCAGACCCTGCACCAGCTCCGTTGCCCTTCTCTGGACACACTCGAGTCATTCAATGTCCTTTTTGTAGTGAGGGGCCCAAAACTGAACACAGGAATCGAGGGGCGGCCTCACCAGTGCCGAGTACAGGGGTCAGATCCCTTCCCTGTCCCTGCTGGCCACGCTATTGCTGACACAAGCCAGGATGCCATTGGCCTTCTTGGCCACCTGGGCACACTGCTGGCTCCTGTTCAGCGGGCTGTCAATCAACACCCCCAGGTCCCTCTCTGACTGGCAGCTCTCCAGCCACTCCTCCCCAAGCCTGTAGTGCTGCTGGGGGTTGTTGTGGCCCAAGGGCAGCCCCCGGCATTTGGCCTTATTGAAACTCCTCCAGCTGGCCTCAGCCCATGGCTCCAGCCTGTCCAGGTCTCTCTGCAGAGCCTCCCTACCCTCGAGCAGAGCAACACTCCCACCCAACTTGGTGTCATCTGCAAACTGACTGAGGGTGCACTTGATCTCCTCGTCTAGATCATCAATAAAGGTGTTAATTCAGAGTAAATAAGGGATCACCAGGGAGATTGGTCCGTTTCAGCCAAGCCAGATATCATGCACCTGAACAGTGCTCCTTAACAGTGCTCGAAAGCTGAAGTGGTATTTGTGCAGTAAAGATTCTGTATGAATAGTCACTCTCCTGAAAAATGAAGCATGGAGGAGCCAACCTGGGTCAGGCCCACAGATACTTTGCAAGAAAAGTGCAAGCCATGTGCATGTAACATAAGCGCTGATAATAGACATGCAGGAAATAACCAAGAAGGCAATCCCTGAGGAACAGCCCATGTGCTGCTGGGATCCATAAACCAGAAGCACTGGTGTTGCGAGTCTCCATCCTTGGGTTTAGTAATGTCCATTGGGAACTGCTAGAGTTGCTACTGCTGCAGTGTTGGGTGATAGGTGAGGAAGTCCTGTTTTCTAGGACTTACTCCCAGGGCTTGGTTGCCATATGGCCACTGCTCTGCAGTGAAGCCACACAGCATGAAGTCCAGCACCTCATCAGTCTCACCGTTCAACTTATTTATGTTGTGTTTGCTGTATCACGACCAGCATATGCCTACAGGAAGCAAGGGAAATCAAACAGTAAGTGGTGTTTCTTTATAGATTATAAAGTACAAGCTGGCAGACAAACTTGATTTCTGATAGATTTATAGCCCAGGAGCTTGAAGGGAAAGTGACAGGTAGATATATTTGGAACTAAAGTGTTTGCTTTGGTGACTCATGAAATGTAACACTCAAAATTTAATGCAAATCAGGTTGGCTGTGAGTCTGCTGTGCAGACTGAGAGCTGATTGATGTGGAGAACTGTTGGGTAGGTTTGGGCTTCCTCTTGATGGCAGAGGAGGAAATGGGCCCTTGCTGTGGACTAGGGTGAGACACGTGGATGGGTCGCTGGGGATGACCATGTGGCATTGAGACTCCGTAGTGTTTGTCAAGAGGCAAACAAGATGGGGCTGGGAACCTCTCCTTAGTAGTGCAGAAATGCTGGGTGCCATGGCTGTGTTGGTTCCTTGTAGATGGATGGAGGCAGTTGGGCTGCTGCCTTGGCAGCAGAGCTGTAGCATGGTGGTGTGTGGGTGCCACTGTTCCACCAAACCTCCCTGGAGAGGAAGGGGACACCATCAGCTCTTCCCTGATAGCCAGACAGGGACAGACACCCCTTCCCCAGGAGTACCCAGTCCAAAGAGATGTGAAAGTCGAGGCAGGAGGGCAGCAAGGTGCGATGTGGAAGCAAAACTGGGAGCCAGAGAGACCGAAGAGCCTTTACACTGAGGACAGATTAGCCAGCTGAGATGAGAGAAGCATGAACCATAGCGTACCAGGGTTTTGAGCCATGATACCTCCCCTCTTGGCGTGGTATGTTATGTTCAGGGTACCATATGACTTGAAAGTGCTACTGGCAGATTGGAGGGAGTTCCTGCAAAAAAGAGGCATAGAAAAGACCTAGATGTCTGGAGCTAAATCCATACCGCTTGGCAAGGCAGACAGTTTCCAGTGGGCGAAGGCAGCATGAAGAGTTTTGCTGATGTTCAAAGGCAAGGTTTTGTGATTGACCATGCTGGATGATCTTGAAGGGGACAGAGTTGTGAAATGGATGGGTTCCCTGACCTTTCTGGAAGTTAGTGCCCAAAAGCTCTTCTCCTTATTGAAAATCATGGATGAGAAAATAACCTCCAAGAAAGAAGTGTTATGTGGTGTGGTCAAAGGAGAACTGCCAAGATGAAGCTGTGGAAATAAAATGGCTTGGTTTCACCTGAAACTTGAAGATTTCCCTGATGCTGAAAATTCCCCGGCTTGTGGAATAGTTTTTCCCAGGGAAGAGAGTTCTTCAAGCAACCCCGTTTCAAGCATTTGAAATGAAGGAGCAGCCCAGTACCGAGCCCCAGGAAGTAAACAGGGGTCTCAAACGACTTGTTCCTGCGGGATCACCCTCCAGCAGGTTCAGGACAGAAGGATGGGAAGAGTTTTTCCTCCTTGCTTTGGGTGGAGAAGCCATGCTTCCTTCCTGTTTTGCTCATGAAGTCATCTCTGTAGGTCTCGATTGCCTTTAGGGGAAAATCAAACCCAGGTTTCTCATGGATCCAAAGGCTCACTGCTGTTAGAGTCTACTTCCATCCTTACCAGGCACAGTCCCAGCACAAGTGAGTCACTTGTGTGGTCAGGACCAGGGGTTCCCAAGTGGTGGGATGCAAACAGCCTGCAGTATGCAATCTGCTGCAGAGTGGTGCTCCAAAGCATTGTGGGGCCAGCAGCTGGCTGTGATGCTGATGGTACCTGCTAACACCAGGTCTGGGAGCTGATACACAAAAAAAAGTGTGATGCCTTTTGCTGGTAGATGTTTGAGGCCTAATGCAAAGCCAGCTGGAAGGACTTTGGACCCAGGACAAGGGTGCACTTAGTTTTTGCTTTGAAGATTCTGAGCCTGCCATATCAAAGGTTTGGAGGCCTGGTGTCTGCTTGGCTAGCTCATACAAACAATGAAGTGTGCAGGGAGCTTTGTGTGTTGACTGGAGGAGATGTAGAGGAGGCAAAAAGATGCAGGGCCTCCTCTTTCCTGGTGATACAGGACTGATCCCTGTTGTGTGCTTGTCTGTTCTTTGCCCAGGGTTGTTTGAAATGCATCGGTAGCACATTTGCTTCTTGATGCTTTTTCCCTTGGCCTGCAGATTGTGTTCCTCCTCACTGCGCCTGATGTGTCAGCACTTCTCTGTCCCTCAACTGCCTGAAAGCCCCATGTCAGATCTGAAGTATGGCACAGGGCAGCTTTCTCATCACCCTGTCTGCAGCAAGGGTGCTATTTGCCTCTTTTCTTTACTGCTATACTCTGGGAAAGGCTTTCAGCTAATTTGTCAGCCTCCTTCTCCCCATCTTTCCTGAGGCTTTTCCCTGCTTGCTTGCCAAGAGTCAGACTGTTCTTCCTGTGGTCTGTTCATGGCTGCTAACAGTTTGCATAGAGCTCTGCCGGGTTTTGCCATCAAGGTGCTGTTAACCTAGGTGGCTGTTTGGTGGGTGAAAAAGGCTCCATCAGTCTCAGGTGACAGCTGCTGTGTGAGAGTCCGCAAGTGCCTGGTGCAGGCAGGTCTGTGCTGCCCTGGCAAGCAGGGGCTCAGGGTGGCACATCCTTCAGGCACAGGACCTTGGCATCACAGGCATGGATCAGCCATGGTGCTTGGGAGACCAAGGAGACCCCTGAGGAGCAGGTCCTCAAGATACAGGCCATGCCCCCAGCACTCTCTGAGTCAAGGAACCACAACGCACCTCACCTGCCCAAACATTGTGTCCTAGAGATTTAGCAAAGTTTTGGTTGGTTGGGGTTTTTCTTAATCTCGAAGTCTCTAGTATCCTAACCCCAGACCTGCTGGTATCTGGCTGCCTGTCTCTGTGCCCCCAGCCTGTTGTGAGACTGTCACATTTCCATAAATGATTGTGTCTCTACCAGAGCACAATCTCGCTGTTCTAATTACAGATGGGGTTATTAACATTTGTCAGTGAGAAAACAAATGAACGTAGCTTGTGTGCTTACGTCATTCTGGCTGCAAGTGCATGCATATACTTTATTGATTTATATTTTTCTGCAGGCGTTTCTCAGGCCACCTCCTCATGTCTGGCTGACATCAGTGGTGTGACTGGAAGAACACAGCTAGACGCTTGCCCGTGTCAGTGCATCTGTCTGCCTGTAAGCTGGCCGTCCAGCTTCTGCATCGCTCCTGCCAGAGTCCCAGCAGAGTGCTTTTTCTTTCTTCTTTCCTCCTGGTGCCAGGGGTTTGGCAGAGGATGTATGCACTGGGCGCAAGGAGCAGATACTCCAGGGTGAGCTGGTGAGGAGAATGGGAAATGCTCCATTTGGGAGCACCTGCAGCGCTATTTTTATTGCGTGCCCTGGCCATGCTGTGCCGCAGCAGAGCTCGGTGTGGGACAGGGAGACTCCTCACAAGCCATTCCTGGTCCTCTGCCCTGCAAAGAGCTACTCAGGCCTCTGCCGGGTGTCACCCCCTGCCCAGACTGCAGGATGACTCTGTTAGCATCCTGATGAGCACTATCCATGGCTGTGTCTCAGCCTTCAAGGGCCAAGGCACGTCATCCCAGCCTTCCCAGCCTCATGCTGCCTTCTTCCCTCTTTCCCTTGCGATGGATAGGAGCATGGAGGCTTGCTTGGCTCCTACGTGAGTGTTCATCCAAGAGGAAAACTCAGCAAGCTGTGCTGACCAGCAGGCCAAGGGCAAAGGTGAGGAGGAGGAGAGCCCCTGCCCTGCTGCATCTGCCAAGCCCTTGAGAGCAGCAGTTCCCAGGGCCACATTTGCCTAGAGCTCAGCTGGTGGGAGCTGTGCTGGAGGCTGTGTGTGCTGCAACACTCAGTCGGATGTGCTTTAGGGACTTCAGCTAGGAAGCAAGATGCCTCTGCTCCTGACACGTGGAGGCAGAAACATGGGGCAGTTTGTACATGCTGGTCCTGCTGGGGATGTAGAGGCTGTGGTACAGGGCAGGAAGCAGGCTGCTTTGGGGATGGGGGAAGCAGGGGGTATGCTGTTCCTCCCTCCCCGCTTCCCCCTGCTCATAGAGAAGGGAATGACATCCAGTATTGCTGAATAAGAGCTGAAAATGTCTTTTGGCAAGTCTTTCTGTGCTGTCCTTGCTGTTTTGAGGAAGTCAGCATTAAATGCTCAGAGTGCAGGAGGGGAAGGCTCCGGATCTTGCATGGGACCTGGTTTGATATCCTGCTCTTACTGCCTTGGCCCTGCAGTGTGCTGTGCTGGGAAGCTGTGCTCACGGTCAGAAAAGGGCCCACTGCCCTAGCCTTCGGAAGAGCTTTCCACCAACTCCCTGCACCTTGGCTCTCTTGATGTGCAGGAGCCTGTACTGATGTTTGAAATTCAGCCCAGGCAGAGCCAAGCTTGCCCTGTCCCACAGCCCACAAGGGAAAGGAGGGACCAGGAAAGGCACCTTTAACCATGTCCCAGCACAGCTTGTGTGATCTCAAGGGCTCTTACCTGCAGTGGCGGCATAGATGTAAGGGGGGTACCTGGGGTCCTTCCCCAGAGGCAGGCACTGGGATCTGAACAGAAAGCTTTGCAAAACCATCTCTGCCTTGGGTGGAGGCAGGGCATCAGATCTGTATTTGGGGAGGGGATCAGTTGTTGCTGGAGAAATCCCCTTCTCCCTCCCGTGCTGCTGGAGCGGATTTCCTTTCATAATTGGGAAGTACGCTGCAAGCACCACCAGACTGCGAGGACTGCCTTTCCTCCCCATCTGTGCCTTGCTTAAAACACTGCACCCAAGGTCGGTTGCCTCCAGGACCAGCCCTGTACCTTGCAGCAGAGGACACATTGCAGCATGCCCTGCCTGGGTGAGGGCAGCCGTCTGAGACCAAGGTGCAAACCAAGCGTAGGGACAGAGGTATTGCCAGACCCACAGGTTTCACTGTGCCTTGTTAGACCAGCCAGACTCCTGCTCAGCCTCAGAAAGGTCTTTGTATGAAGGATACTAGGTAGGCACTATAGATCAAGCCTGCAGAACTTTTTCTTAGTTGCCTAAGTCATATTGTAACCCCGGAAGCTGGGCACCTTGGTGGGTCTGACCTGAAGTGATGTGACATCAGGTTGCCTCTAGCCTGTGTGTGTCTGCAGCTGTGGGAGCTGGAAGGGCAGAAGTGCTCCAGACATCCCTGCAAGCTTTCCCAGGCTTCCCACACACCTGAAGCACCTCTGTCTCCATGGGGAACCCCTTCTTGTGCTTATCAGCTGGGCAGCAGGTTGCATACCAAAGGATGGTGCTGATTGCCACTGTGCTGCCTGGCTGGGCTGATGAAAAGGCAGTGTAAGCCTTGGGCATATGCCACAGCTTCTCCATTACTGGATGTGCTGGCTGGGATACTGGAGAAGCTAGGAAGGTTTATCTCCAGTCCCTTCCAGTCCATCCTCTAGGCTCCAGGAAGAAAAATAAATCTCTGGGACCTGTCTCTGTGAAATGTGGCTTAAATTACCTATAGGCTTGCAAAGTTTGTCTTGAACGCGTAATGGTTTTTATAAATAATGGTTATGATGGGGTTGTTGGCAATGTGAGCATATGAGCCTCGTTTCTTTTAGAAAGACAACCAGAAAATGGGGCTATAAAACATGCAGGAATGAGGTAAACAGTTTGGTCTCTGCATAGGAAAATCATACTTCCCTGATCTGTTACAAGTCTTTCAGTACTTCAGTAAAATAATAGGTAATATTCAGCCGGCTTGTATAACTTGCTTGGATATTCAGAAAACCTCTGAAATTCTTCACAAAAGACTGTTAATAAGACTCTCCACTGGAGATGTAGAGTTCTCGATCAAAAACTGGCTGAGGGTCCACAAACAAAGCCTAGGAGTGAATGAGAAATTTCAGTGTAACAAGAGCAGAGGGATGATGTCCTTTGCTCTTATGACCCAGGAAAGATAATGTGCAGCAAGGTACACAAAATCTGCCGGTACCCTGGAGTCACTCAGATTTGTCAAGGTGAAGCAACTCCAAAGTGACACCATGTGAAGCAAAGTGGCATGAGGCAATGAGAAAGTGGGTACTGAGAAGTGTGCAGCTGAGTTTATTGGAAGGAATTATTTGTTCTTGGACGTGGCTGGCTTCTAAATTACTGTGGCTACTCAGGGCAGCAGTATTGCAGCCTGGTTAGAGAGATGCTTTTCATCAATACGCAAAGATGGCATCGGAGAAGTAAATCATGCTCAGCTGCACAAGGAGTAGTGTAAGAAGAGATGCTGAGAGCATCAGGGTGCTGTTCTAGTAGTCAAGGTCATTTCCTACCCAGGACATCATATGTGGTTCTAGTCACCTTTCCGTAGGGTCAAAAGGGGATATACTGGGGATGCGTGGTGAGAGTGGTTAGAGCTGGAAGACACCTCGTGTCATGGGAAGGAGAGGACACTTAATAGTAGTGAGCTTAGTAGGTCTAGAAAAAGCAAAGGCTTTTATTCTTTGCCTTTTCTCACTGTGCAAGAAGAACTGAAGGCTGTAGGATTGTAGTCTTTTATGCAACGCCTGGAACCCGTTGCTGCAAGATACAATTTACAACCTAGAGGTTTACAAGATACCCAGAAAGAGAAATGAGAAGTATTTCTCTTTACAATGTGTTCATCTAGGCACTTTGGAGGTAAAAATGGAGGGGTATAACTATTCACGCTCCTAAGTTGTGACTTTCCTTTGAGTCTCATCCCATCATTTCTTCCTTCCCTCAAGCTTCAGAGTCTCATGTTAATTCAGCCAGGGTGAATTATTGTGCCTTGTTCCCCAGGTGGTTCTCAACTGCAATCTTATGGCTCGGCTTTCTTCTCCTGATTTTCTACTCCCTTTTTCTGCTCCTGGCAGCCGTGCTCCAGCTCTGTTCCTGTGAATACCTCTTAACAGGCTGCTTGATGGCTTTTCGAATTTGACTGACCCCCCTCAATGCCTGTACCCAACTGGGCTTTTGCTTGTCGTGGTGCCCTTTGTCATCTGTGCTTCAGCTGGTTTGCAACTGTGCACCCGTACCAGCTGAGCCTGGAGGGATCACTTTGAAACCGAGCTCTCTAGGTCATGGCTTTGCAATAGTTTGGTGGTCATTATCCAGCCAGGATGTTATGCTGTGATGCTGATAAATCTTTGCAGCCAGGCAGGAGATTGCCAAGATATACCCATGAGCTGGAAGGAAGAGCCCTGAGCTCTCTCTGCTTAATGTCACCATCTAACACAGAGCTAGAGGGGCTGGGCTGGTAGCAGGGGGCATCTCTGGGACAAGAGGCTGAAACCAGCACAGGGCAGTAGTGGTGGCTTTCTCGTGCTTTGGGCCAGTGATGGCTCTTTTGCCCATTCCACCAGGATGGCATTTCTGGGCTTGGGTAAGCAGCCCCTGTGCATTGCCCATTAGTGATGTTGCACCAGCCGGTCTTTCTGCGTGGTAGGAGTGAAAGATGAGTGATCGGTGGGGTGCTGGATAAGAGGAGCGGTTCAGGGATCAGCAGCCTGGGTAGATCTTCCTGTCATCATTGCTTCCTTCTGCAGCTGATGGAGTTTCCTCTCCCCCGTTTCACAAAGTGGCTGTGTTTCTGCTGTCAATTCATTCTTTCTAGACCATCCCAGTGATGATCAATTTGCATTTATCTATTGCTAGCGTAGTCATCTTTGTGTTTCCCATGGAGGTGCTCTGCACAGGAGGAGGATCTCCCCATGTCCAAGCAGTGATGCTGACCTGAGCCCAACTGCAGGTCTTGCAGCAGTTCGGAGAGGGCACTGAAATAAATGACATACTTGACCAGCTAAATAGTAGAGCCTAAGCCTCTCACCCCTCTGTGTGGTTGCATCTAAATGCATCCAAGTCAGAGGAAGGAAAGAAAACAAACAGGGGGTATAACCAGCCCCTGATGGGTGCCCTGGGAGTTGGGGGCTGAGGCCTGGCTGTGAGTGGAGGGTGGTGATTCAGCCTAATAAAGCTCATGGCATGCAGCCAGGCAAAGGAAATTGAGGGATCATGATGCAGCAACTGTCCCATAGCAGTTTGTTTCCATCATCTAGATGTGACTTCATGCCCCCGCCACCCCACCCTTTCATTCTTTCCTGTACCTAAACATTCTCCCTGATGAGGGGAATGGGCTGAGACATCATGTCCTCAGGAAGAGGAGTAGTCCTTGAGAAGGAGGTTCACCTAAACGGCGTGAGAGTGGGGGGACAAGGAAGGGAGCTCTGGGGCTGTATGTGGTAGGACCACAGCTGCTGAAGCACCTGAGCTCTTCTGAGGGTCTGAAGCCCCCCAGACTCAGCAGGCTTCTCCAGATGACCTTGTCCCTGGACACTGGTTCCCAGGGAAATTCTTTAGTGCAGAGGAGCCTGAGATAGCAGGCAAGGTTGGCCCCTAACTCCCAGCAGGGATACACTGTCATCCAGTTGGTGTGTGTATAACCAGACCTTTCTCTCTTTTCCCTAGGGAAGACGATGAAGCTGTAGAGATGCTTCCCTACGTGATCGCCACCCTGGGCTCAGCAGGGGCCACCTGCAAAACCTCCACATGCAACAACAGCACCAAGGACTACTGCTACAGTGCCCGCATCCGCAGCACTGTGCTGCAAGGGCTGCCCTTTGGTGGGGTGCCCACTGTCCTAGCCCTTGACTTCATGTGCTTTCTTGTAAGTCTTCCTGCTGTTGCTTCAGCATCTTCTCCCTAATTATCCATGAAGGGAGGACTGTGGTTGAGTGGTTAGAGTTGAGGGCCCAAAATGCCATTCTGGACTTTGCTGGTGGCTGAGTTTATGGCCCTGATTGTGTCCCTTAACCACTATTGACTTAATTCCACTACCACCACAATGAGCCCGTGGAAGGTTATTACAAATTCTCCTAAGGATGTGGGTCAGGCTAGGTCAGTCCTGCATCCCAAAACTCCTACTTGGTGCCAAGTCCCTATGCAGCTCTACCCACCCAAAGGCTTTGCTTGTTCCTCCTTGGGAACTCTAGGACCACAGATGCTGTAGCCATAATCTCACCTCATTGGGACCTAAGGGTTAACTTAGCTACTGTGTGCTGCATCCTGGACTTGTGCCTCCCACAGCCATCCAGATAGTCTGATTTTAACAGCCCTGATGAACTTGTGCTGTCCCACAGCCTCAGTGTGCTGTTAACCAAGCAGTCCTGTCCCCTCCAACCCTACCTGTTCCTGTGGCTGTGCACACAGAGACAAGGACACGGCTGGAGAGTGACTCATCTCATAGCTCCTTCTTTGCTGTCTTCCAGGCACTGTTGTTTGTCTTTTCAATTTTGCGTAAAGTTGCTTGGGACTATGGACGCCTGGCCCTGGTGACTGATGCTGACAGGTAAGCGTGGGAGAGGGGCAGGAAAACAAGGCAGGAGTGGTACCTTTCTTTGCTGCAGGGCAGAAGGGATAGATCCCCTTACATGTGCCAGAGGCAGGTGGGGAGGAGAGGCAAGAATGCGAGTCGTATCCCTTGAGCTCCAGGAACAGGAAAAATCCCCACTTACTGGCTTTTTTTGTTACAGCATCTTTCTCTCAACACAGGGAGTGGTCCCTACTGGCTCCATATCACTTGTGGTTCCTACAGTGACAAAGATGTGCAGGGGCTCTTATAGAGGAACAGTTGGAGGAGGAGATGGAGGGAGGAGAGAGAGGAAAAGAGGTCACAGGAAGGGTGAGGGTTGCCACAGTGAAGGCTTTGTTAAGCCTCTGAAGGTGTCTTTATGGCTCTGCTGGATGCAGTTCTCATTCAGAGTACTTGAAAGTGGTAGGCTGTGTTTCCAGATGCGGTACTGCTGTGCTAATACGAGTTTAACTTGCATCCCAAGCACTGATGAGTTGTTCTGGGTATGGATCCTTCCTGCCCAGAGCATTCGTGGGCTACAGTGTCTGTCAGCAAAAGCTGGGGCCTGTTGAGGATGGCAGCTCCAGAGCAGAGCGACACACTATTCTCATTTTTGTTGTCAGCAGCAGGAAGCACAACGATTATTTTCTTCCAATACAAAATAAGGAACTCTCCTTGGTTAAGCTACAGGGGTTGTGCAGGCAGTCCACCCCTCTCAAGGGGTGGTTCACTGTGCCCATGGTGCTTTGTAATGTGCTGAAGGCAAAGTGTTGCTTCTGAAGGCTGGCTGTGGTAGGTCATTCTTCTCCTCGATTAACTCCACAAACTCATGCCCAAGGGCTTGGATGGGACTGAGCTCCAGCCTCTTTGGCGATATAGATTCAAGCAAGGTGTTCTTGAGCACTCCATGTATGACAGTGGAAAGAGTAAGAGTTCTTTTCTTCCAACACTGAACCAGGAACGTTCCTGGTTTAGATGAGCAGTCCTGGAATAGCATGAGATAAGCAACTGTGTCCTTTTGGCTCTCCTTTCCTGGCCTGCCTGGGGAAATCAGCAACACAGGGGCCTTGGGGGAAAATGAGAAGGGAATAGCTAGATGAGATGTCACTAGAGAGAGGGCAGCAGCACCTTGGGCTTAAGCTATCTGGACCCAAGCACTGGTTAGTAGTCACAGGAACTGCACAGCTGTGACCTTCAGTGGGGAGAGATGGCCAGCCCTTCTTGGAGACAATGCCCGAGCACCTTGGGTGTGAGGGTGCGGGAACAGTGGCCGTAGGCAGAAAGGCAGAGGGGTGCCAGCTGTTTGGCAAGGGAGAGCTGGTAAGCATGGGGAGGGGGAGAGCATGGCTGTGGTAAGGGCTGTGGATTGCCAGGCCCAGGATCCCAGGGAGGTGCCCCTGCTGCTTGACCCATCCACGGGTGGGATAAGCATTTTGGGAGGGTGGGATGAAAGAGTGTTGTCTTCCTGCATGGGGAGGAGAGACATGGAAGGGTTGCTCATATGGCAGCCAGGCACCCCTGGCAGGCTGTCCTGACTGGCCCCATCCCTCAGCAGCTCCCTGGGATACCCACAGTGTGGAGCCAGGCCACCTTCCCAGTAAAGACAGCTTCTTTTTAGCTGGCAATAAAGCGCTCTGCCCCTGGGCCAGCGGGGACTCAGGGATGTTGTGGCTTGAGGTGGCACTGGGTTCTGGAAGGAAGGTCTTCTCCAGCCTGACCATTGGCAGGTTACTCTTCCTCAGGACAGTGTGGAGCTGTCAGGTGTGTAACTCCCTGAAACAGAGGAGACCCAGTGCCTACTCCCATGGTTGTAACTTCTCCTTTTGTGTTTCTGTGCCCCCAGGCGCCGACACTGGCAGACGGAACGAGAGGAGCGGGAATAGTATGTCATTTTTTCAGGGTCTTGTTTCTTTTTTCTTGCTTGCACTCTCTCTCTTTCTCCTTTTTTCTTACAGTTTTCTGTCTTGCTTCTGAACTAATCTAAGTGGCTGGGAGTTTGGGCTTGGATTTGTGCCTTTCGGTGGATTTGTGCTCTTCTCTTTCCCTCCCCTTTGTGTCAGCCACTACCACAGCTGGATGCACCATGATTTTCCTCTAGTAGCACTTAAAGGCTCTCTGAGAGCAGCATTGCCAAGGAGCTCCCAGTCCTGGCCAAGGCAGAGGGTGCCACATCAAATACACTGCTCGACCTGCCTGTGTCCAGCTATCCTGCCTTGTGATGGAGAAAATAATCCTGGTTGCCTGAGCCCACAGCATGCTCAGGTCACCCAGGTGCAGGGAAGCCTCCTTTGCCTGGTCCCTGTTGTGCCAGGGTGTCACAAGGGCTGCTCCCACACCAGCTGCAAGGGCAGGTGGGTGCACAGAGAGGATCCGGCAGGCAATTGCAAGACTTCTCTCTTTTTCCTTTACCCTGTAAGGCTGCCAGGACCAGGGCAAGTTGTTGGCCTGTGTCCCTTGCCACCTACCCCCAGCTGGCAGCACGCCCAGCAAGGCAGCACCTTTATCCTTTTCTCTCTCCCCCTGCAGAAGCAAACTTCCTGCCTCAGCACTTCCAAGAGCATCCTCAAGCACCTTGGCCGGACATTGCCCATTAAGCACTGCCATGGACCCTCTCTTCCTGCACTTTCCTCTTTCTTGCTGCTTTTATGCCCTGTACCTTGCTGAGTGGTACGCAGTGCAGAGGAGACAATCAGCTGGCGGTGCAGAGCCTGCGATGGTCGCTTCAGCCAGGCTGGTATGTGTCTGAGGCCAGGACAGCAAGCTGCAACCTCACTTTCTATACTCCATCACTTGCAAAGCAGGGGCCTGCCACTGCTTCTGCCTTGAGGGGGTACAGGGGTGCTCCTATTTTTGTAGTTGCTCCTTGCCCCTAAAGGAGCAGAGCAGTCAGAGTTGTGAAAACAGGTGGTGGTAGCTGTGGCACAGAGGAGAACCCTCACTCATGCTTGAGTGATTCACTAGTGGATGGTCCTGCTTCAGGTAACTTTTCACTTCTAACACTTTGTTGTAGTAGTAAGAGTTAGAAGAGCCATCATGCTCTGAGACTTTTCGGGGGGCCGCCTCAGTTATCCTCATGAGTGCTTGTCTCTCTCCAGGGGGCCACTTCTTTCTGATCCCATTCTTCATCTAAGCTTGCTGGAGTGCTCTGCTGACACACCTATGCCCCCCCGCCCCCCCAAACCTACTGCTTGAGCTGGGACAGTGTTGGTAGCCAGAAACTTCTAAAAGCCTGTGGAGCTCAGCAAGGAAACCTCATCCTGGCAGTGGTCCTCTAAGGCTGGTAACACCTTCCCATCCCAGCTGTCCTCTGTGCTGGGGTGCAGTGGCAGGTGTGGGTTAAGGACATGTATATGCCACCTGGCGCTCCCAGCCGTTGAATGTGGAACATTGCTCTTGGTGTGGGAGGGCATCCTCCTCTGACATGTCCCTTTGCCTGAGCACTGGCATGTATCCTTATCCTGCCCATTTCCAGAGCTTGCAGTAGCCATCAGCACTCTTAATTGATGACTCAGTCTGCACCAGGAGGTCGTGGCAACCTACCTCCACCTCTGTGTGTAAGGGCAGTGATCACAGAGCCCTGGGGGACTTGCCACCCACGTACCCACCTCCTGCCTCGCACTACAGCAAGCCCTTTCTGCAGAATGCTTGACCTCCTCTCCCAGACCATGGTATTTCCTTGGCCTGAGGCTAGCTATGCCTCAGACCCCATCCTTCTTCATCCCTGGCAGGGCTGGCACTAAACCTGGGACAGTGGGCAGGGTCCCACCTTAATCTTGCAGTTTAGGGCAACATTGTCTCCACCCACTTGCTTTGTTAGTACTTTGCTTCAAAAAGCCTACAGCTAGGTGCAGGTACTCCTTCAGCTTCATTGGCAAGGTTTGGCCTCTCTGTCTTTCTCAGCACTGTCAGTCATTCTGATTATTGTCTCTGTCCACCAAAATGGAGCTGAGTTAGCCTGGTCATCACATAACATGGTGCTCTTCTCAGTTGTTCCCTCCAGTGGTGCTTCTGCTCTGCTCTCTGCTTTTCCAGTACCGAGGAGCCGAAAGCACACTGTGTCATCGTGCTGGGCTCTTCTTGGGGCTGTGGGCAACAGAAATTCACCCTCGCTCCCTGTGCCCAGCTGCAATGCCTCTGGTATTTTAAAGAGCTGAAGGTCTGAGAGCTTGGTCGAAGCTTGCTCTGCCCCTCCAGCAGACAGAGTGCTGGGTTGCTCAGTCACAAGGCAGCATGCCACTGTCTAATCTGTTGCTGCTGTAGTCCCGTGACCTTCAGCTAATCTTCTTTCCCCTCTCTCTGTTACTTCCAGTTAGGGGCTCAGCAGGTGCTGCTCAGCTCTGAGGGAGGCCACGTGTCCCATCCTCTTTCCTTTGGCAGGGTCACGAGGGTCTTTGCTTGTTCTCCTTCCCATAGTGTCATCCACCTCATCTCTAGCATTTGTGTCTCAGCTGCTTCTTCTCTGGGTTCTTGTCTATCTGATCCTCCTTGAGCCTGCACTGGTTACAGAGAGACTGTGTTTTCATCTGGTTTTTTTCTTTTGCTTCTAGCCTTCAGATCAGCCATGTCTCTTGCACCTCCAAGGTCCTGGCCTGCTGTTGTCGTCTTGCAAGTGCTATTTAATTTGGGTCTCTGGACCATTTTCTTGTCTCCTTTGCCAGTCACACTCTGCCTCCATTCATAGTGTGGGCTATTGTCTGTGGATGCCTCTGCTGCCGGTTCTTTATCTAGGTCCCTGCCTGTGACTGGAGTAAAGCAGTCTGGGATATTCACCTCTCTTGCTTTTCTGTCCTTTAGCCTGCGATCATTCACTTCTATCTGTCTGCCGGGCTCCTGCTGCAGAGGGATTTCCAGGCAGGAGGCTCAGCTGAGGCTCTGGAGCAGGTTGGGCTGAGCCTGGCTCTGGGCAGCCCAGTCACTGGGGCTCAGCTGCGTTCCCCCTCCTCCTGGGTTTCCATGCACTGAAGCACAAAGAGTGGGGAGGACTGGTGTAGCAGGATGCAGCCCACCAGACTCCCAGCCTTCCTCCTCCCTAAAGCGAGCGAAGCTCTCCGAGATGGGAGCCGGTGCCTCTCCAGAGCGCCAGGGCTGCCGCCTCGTGGCCGCAGCAGTGACAGAGGGGCTGCGGCACCCTCTGGTTCCCACCTCCTCGCCTCTAGACCCTCCACTTAACGTACCTCATCTCTCCTTCAAGGCAGCCTCTGCCAGCCCCTCCTTGCAGGGGCTGCTGCATAATGCGGGTGCCTCAGAAGGTGATGAGCGAGTAACATCCACAGCCAAGCCCATGGGGACTGCCAGGCTCCGAGTGCTGCCTGAGGAAGGGTCTCTGCTTACTACTACCTCTGCTCTCTGATCTCACCCTCTCTCCATCTCACCTGGGGCAAACTGACCTGAATTAACCTCTGATCTTCTGGGTGCTCTTGGTTCCTGACCAGGCTGCCTCCTCACATCTTCTAACTTTCTTCCTCGCCTCCCGCTTGTCATTTTAGCGTAGCTTCAGCTCTGCACTCCGACAGCCATGACCGTTACGAGCGCCTCACCTCCGTCTCCAGCTCTGTGGACTTTGACCAGAGGGACAACGTGAGTAGCAACAAGAGTCAAACACCTTGTCTGTGAGTGGCTGTGAGCCCACAGCTTGTCTGAATCAAGGGCTCCTCAGAAGAAGCACTGTTTGCCCATCCCCAGGCCTTAGGTCCCACAACTTACAGTGTGTGGGGGGTATAGAGCTCAAGGAGACATAACTACGTGGCTTCTAGACATGTGCTTAAATAAGTAGGCTGTACATCCCTGTGGCTTAACGGATATATGTCCAATCTATCATCTCAGCATTACAAACAGTACTTGCAAGCTCCTCCTCGTACCGTTGTCTACCTCCGCTGCTGTTTTCCTCTCAAAAGGGGAGGCACAGTTCAGTAGGATAACAAGATATGATGGATGGGTGGTGTAGCTCCCAGGAAATATTCCTCTTCCAGGTATCCTTTGAGGAGCACTGGCTTGGCCCAGCCTGCCTTCCCAGTTCCTGCAGAGCTCCTCTTGTACAGGATGATGGCTAAAGTACCTGTATGGTGAATTTTTTGGGTGTCCCTAGGCTGTGGAGAGCTTCCTTGCTAGTCAGGAGCCCGTGGGCTGCCTGAGAGGTTCAGCTGTCAGTTAGCAGGGGACAGCCATGTGGCAGAGTCCAGCCTGTGTTGTGTCCCATGGAGTAGCACGGTCATCCCCTTCACCTTGGCTCATCCCTGGCTCTGCACATCTGGGTGCTCATGATCTGTACCCCCTGAGCCAAGTCTGTGGAGATGCAAGGACACCAGTCTGGTCCCCTGAGCCTTTGAAGGAGGGAGCAGGGATAAGGGAACACAGAGTGATGTGAGACCCTCCTGTCTTCTTTCTGCACAGGGTTTCTGCTCCTGGCTGACAGCCATCTTCAGGATAAAGTAAGTGCCCCGGAACCTGCACGGGGGACACACGTGGGGAGGAAGGAGAGGCAGTGCAGGGCATGGGGACATCCAGTGCAGTACAGCTGTGTGAGGTTGCTGCCCTTGCTGCAGCCTCTTCTCTGAAGAACACAAGCAAAGTGTGTCCTCTGGAGAGGACAGTCCAAGATGGGACTAGATGAGGAGTCCTAAAGCCAGAGCTAAGGTCACCCAGCCCAGCTCTCCCCTGCCTCAGTCCCACCTGAGAAACACTGTTTGCTTCTCTGCAGAGATGCTTCTCTCCCTGGGACTCCTGCCAGGGGCTCTGCTGCCTGAGGAATGTCTACAGAGGTGGGCTGGAGGATGGAAGAGAACACCTCCAGTCTGATGATGCTCAGGACTAGTCTCCTAAATACTTTTTGGCTTCAGAGCACTGTGGGATAGTGTCAGCCATCCTGTATCTCAAGCAGGGGAGGCAAAGCCCACCAGAAGGATGTGAGGTGGAGTTTGCGTGTGTCCAGCTGCCTGTCCGGGGGGACAGAGGACAGGGACATGTGGAGTGGAGCTGCAGTAAGCATTGCTTGGGCAGGTTTCTGCCCAGGCTGGTTCAAGGCTGGGTGCTGGGCTCTCTACCCCAATTCTGTAGGGCAGAACCTTGGGTGCTGTGTGGGCTCAAACCAGGAGGGCATCCATGACCCTCTACTGTTCTCCAGCACTTGAGAGAATGTAGAAGATTGCCTAACAACCTTTCTCTTCCTGACAGGGATGATGAGATCCGGGACAAATGCGGGGGTGATGCGGTGCACTACCTGTCCTTCCAGAGGCACATCATCGGGCTGCTGGTGGCCGTGGGTGTGCTTTCTGTGGGCATCGTGTTACCTGTCAACTTCTCAGGGGACTTGCTAGGTGAGAGCAGGGAGCCTTTGGCTGGCTGGGGGAGCTACTTTCAAGACCATGTCCCAGACCCCTGGGGAGCAGTGGAGGGCAGGACAGGACTAACACAGACAAACCCAGACTGCTGTCCCACTTTGAGCGTGGTGCATCCGGAGGGTCATCCTGGGCAGCTTGAGTTTTAGGGTGTTCTGTAGGTGAGATTCCTGCATAGCCCACCCCAGTGGTGCTCAGTGCTGCTCAGTATTACTGAACGTGCTTGTCTCTGCCTTTCTCCCCAGAAAACAATGCCTACAGCTTTGGGAGGACAACTATTGCTAACCTGAATTCTGGGTATGTGTGGGCAGGGGTGGGATGGATAATTGAGGCCCTAGGGGTACTTTTTTAAATGTCCACTTGCTGCAGAGCCTCACTTCCTTGAAGGCTGCATTTCTGCCCTCACTGTAAGGCTACTCTCCCTGCTCCAATTTCCAGGCTGAGCTCCTGGAATTTGGTTGTAGGGTGTATGGGTGCCATGCTGGTTACACTGCTTGTGGCCACAGCACCTTCAGGGCCTGACCAGTCATACCAGACTTGTAGTGGCAACCTTGCATTGACCTTTGTGGTCTCCCCTGTGACAGGAATAACCTGCTGTGGCTACACACATCTTTCGCCTTCCTGTACCTGCTGCTGACAGTGTACAGCATGCGCCGGCACACCTCCAAGATGCGCTACAAAGAGGATGACTTGGTGAGCAGGATCTGGCCGCACGTTTTTCCATGCCCTTCTGTTGAGTCAGGTGGCCTTGAGGAGAGTGCCAAGCACCCCACTTTCCACAACAATTTGGGGCTATCTTGTTTTGGCTGTTCTTTCATTCTGCCTGGCCAAAGGCAGATCTTCAGAGCACCAGCAGCTCTGGCTGCCTGTGGGGAAATAGCAGAGGCCTGCACTAGGTGCACGTGTCAGGGGGACCCCATGCCTTCCTCAGGAGTTGCTCCAGCTGCTTTTTCCCTTCTTTGTTTCTTAAGGGTACCCCCTGTTTCTGTCCAGGCAGCTGCAGTGTAAGCCCCTAGCCCGTCAATCTGCAGCACACTAGGATGTAGGATGGCAACAGCTAGTGGAAGCATAGGAAAGGGGCAGTCCTGGGTGCTAGAAGTGATGGGGCTGCCCTTTCCAGTTGCTGGCTCAGGCCTTGGGGGTTTTTGCTGCTTTCACACCATCCACACTTACCTGCCCTCTTCCTTTTTTCTTCCTTCCAGGTTAAACGAACTCTCTTCATCAATGGGATCTCAAAATATGCTGAGCCAGAGAAGATCAAGAAACATTTTGAGTGAGTCTCACTATGTCCCTAATTAAAGGCTGCTCTGTAACAGGGGATGCTTTTATTGGGATAGTTCTAGTGTTACCTGGAATGGCAATAATACATAGAGAAAAGAAAGCTAGTCAAAATTGGTGAACACTTTTCTTTTGGGCATCTCACTGTTGTTTTTCTACACATATGTTTATCTGAATGTGCAGTGTCCTTGGTTTTGTGCTTTGGGACATGCCCGGCTATCTCTTGCAGAGCCATAGGTGGTCAACATGGTAATTGGAGGACAGGGCATGTCCTGCAATGTAGTCAAGCTCAGAGGTGAGATGCAGGCAGGAGGCGCTCTAGCAGGGACTATGGGATGCTGTTCTGCTGCTTCTGCCCTAGTCACAGTCCCTGTAGAAAAGTGTATTTTTCTTTTTAACAAAAAAAATTAAATTTCTCGTCTGTCAGGACCTCAATGAACACACTGTCAGGGCCATGTTTAGAAGCATCATGGGGAGAGGAGAAATGCTTTGTACCCTTTGGGAACCTTTCCACCTCTTTCTGACCCCAAGCCCTGTGGCTCATGAAGGTGGAGAGGGGCTGTGGGGTCAGAGAGGTGCCTTGCTGCCATAGGGCAAAAGTCCAAAGAGGGTCCTGTCAGAGCCTGGAAAATGTAGTGTTTTCCCTATGTGTTGCTTCTGCTGTAAGGGACACAGAGTCTGCAGGCTCCCCTGCTGCCTCCAGTAAGCTCTTGCTGTGTGTTGTGATGCTCAGCCCAGGGCAGGAGAGAAGTCCTGGATGCGTGGGGTTTGCTGGAGGGTACAGCTTTGGTGCTGGGTGTGATGAGCTGGTGCTTCCCATCCGCAGGGAGGCCTATGCCAACTGCACCGTCCTGGAGGCCCGTCCCTGCTATGATGTGGCCCGGCTGATGTTCCTCGACGCAGAGAGGTAACCGCTGGTTTGGAAGAAAAGGCAGGGTGGGCCGATGCCATGGGCTCTCCCTCAAGTCTGGTGCCACAGGAGCTTTTCTGAGCCACCCTCTTTCTTCTTTTTCTTTCCTTCCTTCTCTTCCACTTTCCTGTTTCAGGAAGAAAGCTGAACGTGGACGAATCTACTTCACCAACCTGCAGAGCAAGGAGAACACCCCATCCATGATCAACCCCAAGCCCTGTGGCCACCTATGCTGCTGTGTCATCAGGGGCTGCGAGGAGGTGGGGGGAGAGCTGGAGGTGTTGGGAACCAGGGCACGTGGGGGCTTGAGTCCACAGGTCTCTGCTCTGACCCCTGTCCCCCTACACAGGTGGAGGCCATCGAGTACTATACCAAGCTGGAGGAGAAGCTCAAAGATGACTACAAGCGAGAGAAGGAGAAAGTGAATGAAAAACCTCTGGGGATGGCCTTTGTCACCTTCCACAATGAGACCATCACAGCCATGTGAGTGCAAAGGGCCTTGTCCTCCCCAGGAAAGTGACCTGTCCCAGCTCTTGCCTTAAATGCCAACACTAAGGTGTCCCCCTCAGCTTATCCCTGCCAGCCCTCTGTGTCAGCATCTCCCTTTTTCTCTTCTCCAGAATCCTCAAAGATTTCAACGCTTGTAAGTGCCAGGGCTGTGCATGTCGTGGGGAGCCCAGGGCCTCCTCCTGCAGTGAGTCCCTCCACGTCTCCAACTGGACTGTCAGTTATGCCCCTGACCCACAGAACATCTACTGGTGAGCAGCTCTGTGGGGCTTAACAGGCCCTGCTGATGGGAAAGGGGTGCGCCCTACCCGTCTCCCTCCCCATATGCTCCTCTGGTAACTGAAGGAGTTGTTCTTGCTGAAGCCCAGCCTGGCTGAGCTAGAGGTCTGATCTGAGTTGGAGGGGGAAAGCCTTGGGCTGGCACCCTAGGTGCTGTTCGCACAGGCTGGGCCGCCATGTGCACGTGAGGCC
The DNA here is from genome assembly GCF_965140245.1 of Athene noctua. Classification (NCBI taxonomy): domain Eukaryota; kingdom Metazoa; phylum Chordata; class Aves; order Strigiformes; family Strigidae; genus Athene; species Athene noctua. The sequence goes on from NC_134037.1 coordinate 94,341,658, forward strand.
CTGGACCTGCCCTTCTCCCCAATGCAGCCATCCTGATGCCCTCCTTCCCCCCTCTCAGGGAACACCTCTCCATCCGGGGCTTCATCTGGTGGATCCGCTGCCTTGTGATCAATGTGGTCCTCTTCATCCTCCTCTTCTTCCTCACCACCCCTGCTATCATCATCACCACTATGGACAAGTTCAATGTCACCAAGCCCGTGGAGTACCTCAATGTAAGGCCTCTGGAGATGGGTGCAGGATGGGTAGCATGGGAACCACCCCGAGGCCCAACTGCCCATGCAAGGGAGGGGTTAGGGAGAGAGATTGTCAGTGATCCCCAGGTCCTGTCAGCCTGACCACGAGGGAGGTGCCAAGCCTGGCCAGGGTGCGGTGGCAGCCACAGTGCTGGGGACTTGGCACCAGCCAGAGCAGCTGTACCTGTGGCTGGTGCAAGGGCTGCCGCACCATGTAACACGTGGTCTGTTCTGTGCCTCATTGCAGAACCCCATCATCACTCAGTTCTTCCCCACCTTGCTGCTGTGGTGCTTCTCTGCTCTGCTGCCCACCATCGTATATTACTCTGCCTTCTTTGAAGCACACTGGACCAGGTAAGGACAGCCAGCACCTGTTCTTAGTCATACCAGCATGCTGTTTGGCCATGAGATACTTCTCACTGGTGTAAAGCTCCTAGGTGGATCTTTCTGCTTGAACTTCTGTCTTCCACTCCAAGTGCAGTGTTATATTGCACCTCTTGGACACCTGGGGTCTGCCATGGACAGCTGTTCTGCCAGTCCTTAGCTGTCGTTGTGTAACATGGTTGTCTGAGCAGGGCTTGATGTAGGTCTACAAGAAGAAAGCTGGGAGGAGTTGGGGCTGGTTGCTGTGAGAAATGCTAGTAGTGAGGGAAGTCTTGGCTCAGGTGAGTGGGCAGCAGAGGTGTGCTTGTACCCATATATGTCACAGCTTTTCCAAGGGAAAATCACCTTAGCTGCTATGGCTTCTGGTCATAGGGAAGGTATTTGAAGTGCAGAGCACTAGAAATGTGCTGCTTATGAGGCATATTCCCCACAAGATGTGCGATGTAAGCTTTGTTTTCTGCTCTGTGTTGCAAAGACTGCTGGGGAGGATGTCACCAGTTCTGAGGATAGCAGGTCAAGAGAAAGGATTGCAGAGAGTCCTCTAAAGATTTGAGGGCTGGGAGGGCCTTTGATACAAGGCGGGAGGAACTGGGACTCAAGAACAGACTTCAGACACACTGGAGGTAAAGGGAGCATATTCATGTACCAGTACTAGACAGGGTGGGATTCAGATTCGGCAGTGGAATGTGTTTTCTGATGAAAAGGTGATGGGGACACAGCTTCAGGGGCTGACGGGGTGCCTTTCTGCCCCCAGGTCTGGAGAGAACAGGACAACTATGCACAAGTGTTACACCTTCCTCATCTTCATGGTCTTGCTGCTGCCATCTCTGGGCCTGAGCAGGTAGGTGTGGTGGGGAAGGGAAACCAAGTGCAGAGACCTGGAGCACAGGGAAGGTTGAGATGCACCCCTGTTTTTTCTCCTGCGCTACATCCTTTCCCTGCTGCACAAGTGCTTTGGCCACCATCCCTTTGGGAAGGTGGCATTTAGTTCTCTTGGGGGCCAGGCCAAACCATATCTGACTGGGTCTCTAGGACCTTATCGAATCAATCTGCAGACGCACTGATATGTGCCATGGTGTTACAAATAATGCAGCAGAAATTAGCACGGTTGATGGACACATGTGAAAAGTCTGTTAGAGGTCTGCTGGTGAAGGAGGCACTCCCTACCTCTGTGCTCAGTGTGCACTCCAAGTTTTGAAAAAAGTTAGTCAATTCCCTGTTTGAGTCAGAACTGAGTAGGGTGCACTGCTCAGCTGGGTAGGTTAGTTATGTGTAGGCTGTGACAATGCTCATCTGTTTGGATGTGAGCCCCAAATTTTCCTGCAGGGGTTATAGAAATGCCCTGTGGCAAACAGCCGTGCATCAGCTGCCAGCCATTGGCATGGGCTTCTAGCACTGAACAGTGGCCGAGTAGGGAAACAGTGTGAGGAAAGAAAAACCTGCTTAATGGATGAGGGAAAGGCTGTGGATGTTGTCTGCCTTGACTTTAGTAAGGCCTTTGACACCGTTTCCCACAGCATTCTCCTGGAGAAACTGTCTGCTTGTGGCTTGGATGATCGCACACTTTGCTGTGGTAAAAAACTGGCTGGATGGCCAGGCCCAAAGAGTTGTAGTGAATGAAGTTCAATCTGGTTGGCAGCCGGTCACGAGTGGTGTCCCCCAGGGCTTGGTTTGGGGCCACTTCTGTTTAACATCTTTATTGATGATCTGGACGAGGGGATTGAGTGCACCCTCAGTCAGTTTGCAGATGACACCAAGTTGGTGGGAGTGTTGATCTGCTCGAGGGTAGGGAGGCTCTGCAGAGAGACCTGGACAGGCTGGAGCGGTGGGCTGAGGCCAACTGGAGGAGTTTCAATAAGGCCAAATGCCGGGGGCTGCACTTGGGCCACAACAACCCCCAGCAGCGCTACAGGCTTGGGCAGGAGTGGCTGGAGAGCTGCCAGTCAGAGAGGGACCTGGGGGTGTGATTGACAGCCCGCTGAACAGGAGCCAGCAGTGTGCCCAGGTGGCCAAGAAGGCCAATGGCATCCTGGCTTGTGTCAGCAATAGCGTGGCCAGCAGGGACAGGGAAGGGATCTGACCCCTGGACTTGGCACTGGTGAGGCCGCACCTCGATTCCTGTGTTCAGTTTTGGGCCCCTCACTACAAAAAGGACATTGAATGACTCGAGTGTGTCCAGAGAAGGGCAACGGAGCTGGTGCAGGGTCTGGAGCACAGGTCATATGGGGAGCGGCTGAGAGAACTGGGGGTGTTTAGTCTGGAGAAGAGGAGGCTGAGGGGAGACCTCATCGCCCTCTACAGCTCCCTGAAAGGAGGTTGCAGAGAGCTGGGGATGAGCCTCCTTAACCAAGTAGTAAGTGATAGGACAAGAGGGAATGGTCTCAAGTTGCACCAGGGAAGGTTTAGACTGGATATTAAGAGCATTTCTTTACAGAACAGGTTGTTGGGCGTTGGAATGGGCTGCCCAGGGAGGTGGTGGAGTCCCCATCCCTGGAGGCGTTTAAGAGTCGGGTCGACATAGCGCTGAGGGATATGGTGTAGTTGGGAACGGTCAGTGTTAGGTTAAGGGCTGGACTAGGTGATCTTCAAGGTCTTTTCCAACCTAGATGATTCTGTGAAAAACTGGGGGCTGGGAGTGGGACAGGGGACCCTCTTTGTGGTATGGAGTTACTTACACATTGTAGGGTGGGGGATCTGCACTCCCCTAAATACAGGATCTGGGGTAGAGCCCCTCAGTGGTGAAGTCAGGAAGCTCCTAAGTATAGACAAACCCTCTGACAGAGGCAGAATAATCTTCCATCCCAGTGAGTGACTACAGCAACACTTCCCAGTCAGATTAAAAATGCCTTGTTGCATGTAACTTTGAGGTAGGCAGATGAATGCTCTTGAAAGGTTTGCATTTTGAACGCATACCATTAAACAGACTACACTTCTTTCTGAGGACTCAGTCCCCTGCTGTTGCCTGTGGTGCTCTGCTTCACCAGTATCTGAGGTGCCAGAGGACTGGATGGTTTTATATCAAAAGATCAGAACTGAGGAAAATGTGGTTTGTTTATCCCAAGGGATTTTTTTTTTTATCTTTGTGTTTGAGGGTACCTAGTACCTTCTGTAGAGTCAGTCACCTGTTCTTTGCATGGATGTTGTGCCCAGATGGAGAGGAACATAATTTACTGATAGGATTAGGGCACAGGGAGAACACACATGAGAGTGAAAAGCTTTACATCCCTTTTTGGGTGCTGCACTGTTTTTCCCTGTGTCTGATTTACATAATAGCTGGTGACACATCCCAAGAGGGAACAAAATGGTCTCTGGTCAGAGCTTTGGGTCCTTCTAGAGCAGCTTCCACATACTTGAATGTGCATGTCTGTCTATTGCTGCTTCTGACTGTTCCTCTTTTCTTCTTGCCTGCCTCCCCCACAGCTTGGATGTGTTTTTCCGCTGGTTGTTTGACAAGAAATTCCTTGCCGAAGCTGCTGTGCGATTTGAGTAAGTGGAGTTGTGCACAAGGCCCTTCTTTGCAATGGGGGGAGGTTCTTGTTGGTGTCCAAATGTACTGGGGGCTCCCAGCTACTACCCTGCAAGGGGGTAGCACCTCCTGCAGCCTGCTTTTGTTTTGCCTCCCCAGGTGTGTGTTTCTGCCAGACAACGGGGCCTTCTTTGTCAACTATGTCATCGCCTCTGCCTTCATCGGGAATGCCATGGACCTGCTGCGCATCCCCGGCTTGCTCATGTACATGATACGCCTCTGCCTGGCCCGCTCAGCCGCCGAGCGGAGGAATGTCAAACGAGTATGTAGCAGGGCTGAAGGGGTGGGTTGTGGCCTCCACCCGGGGGTGGGAGTGCTGCGATGGGGCCCTGATGCGGCTTGCCCGACGCTGTGTGTGCGGCTGGGTGCATCGCACACCCCTGCTCGGCTCCCAGGGTCGTGCTGATGGGTCTCTCTTCCCTCTTGCAGCATCAGGCCTACGAGTTCCAGTTTGGGGCTGCTTACGCATGGATGATGTGCGTCTTCACTGTGGTCATGACATACAGCATCACCTGCCCCATCATCGTCCCTTTTGGTAAGTGATACCTCCCTGTGTCAGGAGCTGGGGAGAGCTCAAGGCAGAGGCAAGAAGGGTGATGTGGGGGAGATACTCCCTGTTGGTCAGAGGCACTAGGAAAGAAGCTGATTTCCACTGTGCTAGAATCCCTCCTTTTCTCCCAGGGCTCATGTACATGCTGCTTAAGCACCTGGTGGACCGATACAACCTGTATTATGCTTACCTGCCTGCCAAGCTGGACAAGAAGATCCATTCAGGGGCTGTGAACCAGGTGGTGGCAGCCCCCATCCTCTGCCTCTTCTGGCTTCTCTTCTTCTCCACCATGCGCACAGGTGAGCACTGGGCTGGGCTGCCAGCCCCTGGCCTCCTACAGAGCCGCTTCCCAGGGCAGGCTGTGGTCCCAGCAGCCCCCAGGCACGGAGCATAGTCAGCATCCCTCTGACACCACCACTTCGGTTTTCCCTTGCTCTAGGGTTCCTGGCCCCCACTTCCATGTTCACTTTTGTGGTGCTCGTGATCACCATTGTGATCTGCCTGTGTCACGTCTGCTTCGGGCACTTCAAATACCTCAGCGCTCACAACTACAAGGTGAGGCGGAGTGCTGGGTGGGGGTGCGGGACCCTTTTCCTTAGGAGCACAACTCGGCAGTGAAACGGTGGGGTCTCTGTGTGGGGCTCATACTGCTCCCCAGCACACCCTCTCAACCCTGGCTTCACGGAGAGAGCAGTCCTGAGGCTGTCCCTGCTGCCTGTATGCTGCTCCTATGGTGGGACAGCAAATGTGTTGCCCTGGCAGTCTCTCAATTTCTCCTTTCCTCCCCAGATTGACCACACGGAGGTGGACACCATAGAAAACAGGCAGAACGGGAGACCTGCCACCAGTCTGCCAGCTCCCAAATCAGCTGTGAGTCCCTGTTCCCACCTCCATGCCCTGGCGTGCTCCTTGCCGGAGTTTGGGAAGGAGGAGGTAACTCCCTGTCTGAGTACCTCGCTCCTCACCTCTCTGAGGCAGCACCCGGAATCTCCCAGTGAGGGTGAGAGGCAAGCGTTGGGTGCTGTGCCCTTCACCTGAGCTGGGTGATGGAGTGTATCCCCACATACACAACCCTTTCCCGCTGCTCTCTAGATGCTGTGCATTTACTTTCTGCCTCTCTCTCGGTTGGGACAGTGAATCCAGCTGGGTCAGTCTCCCTTCTCGTTCTGCATCTTTGCACGCTTGCCTGTCAGCAAAGGCTGTCACCCACCAGGCTGGTCCTAGTGCTAACGCAAAGAGGTCTCTGTGGGCATTGCCTTGAAGGCCACAAAAGTGCTTTGGGGACTTCCCCTCCCCTGCCCAGCAATCTTGAGATCCCAGAGTCAGTTTTCTGAATTTCTCCTTGGCTCACTAGCTCATTCCAGCTGCTTCCTTCCACCAAGAGATTTTTCTAGTTGGGGTCTGCACAGAGCTGTTCAGGGGATTTGTGCAGAGATGAGGTAAAGCAGAGCCTCCTGCTTTTCTCAGGAGAGCAGGGCTGGGGTTTGCACGTGTAACCCAGGCTCCTTCCTAGGCTCCACGTACCTAAGGGCAGCTGCATCTCTCCAAAAGGAGATTCCCCACAGGAGGCAGGCAGAGGCTCAGAGGGACATGTCCGCTGGCAAAATAGGGAGCGCGGTCTTCCAGTCCATGTGGGCTCCAAAGAGCTGAGAAGCCCCATGGTCTCTCAGCTCTGGCTCCCTGGGGGTGCTGCCTGTCATGGGCTGCTGGGGTTTGGCACATGCACTGTTGCAGGGCCAAGTCAGCCCCGCTTTTACTCCCTCTCCTGTTACATCCCACAGAGTCTGGACCCTTCCTCACCCTCCCAGCATATCCCCACGCTCAACCTCTTGCATAGTGCTTTGCGTGTTGTGCTCTGCTGCCCCGAGGAGCCCCCTGGGCTCACATGTGTTTCTGCTCTTTCCCCGCTGCTTGCCTGGCCCTGCCAGAAGTACATCGCCCAAGTGCTGCAGGACTCCTCACCGGAGGGCGAAGCGACAGAGTCGGAGGAGCAAGGATCGCAGGACGAGGAGCTGATCAACGCAGACGGCATGAACGACACAGATTTCCAGTCGTGTGAGGACAGCCTGATAGAGAATGAGATCCACCAGTAGGGACCTCGGAGGATGGGAGGGGAAGGAGGCCCAGAAGCAGGGCAGGCTGTGCGCACGGAGACCTAGGGAGAGGCACCCAAGGGTGCTGGCTGCTGCCCTCGCCCACCCGCCCGCCCCCTGGGACCACTGCCTTCAGTGAGGGCAGGGGCCCTGCCACAAGATCTCCATTTCCCTGCTCCTCCACCCCTGTGCCAGCCCGGCAGCTCAGCGGGCATGCTCTTTACTAGCTACCTTCTTTAATGCATCCCCAGACCCCAAAACCCCGGGGCTGGGGAGGAGGGGGACTGTGACCCCCGCGGTGCTGCTTTGGACCTGCAGGGAGGAGGACAGCTGGGTGTTTTGTGGGGAGGAGAGCAAGGGGAACCTTTGGGGTCTTCTCAGGCCCCTCTGCCCCCTGTCCTGGCAAGAAACTAATTTATTAGATTTACAGGAAGGTGATAAATGAAAAGCTTTAGTCAGTGTATTGGAAGCCCCACCTAGGGAGTGGGGTGGCTTTAGTTGCACCTTCTCCCTGCACATGCCCTTTCTCAACCCCTTGCAGCATCCACTTGGTGTAACATGCCATGTTACATGGGGAGTGACAGAGACTTCCATCCCCCACACACACCCCAGGGAAGGTGACAGCCTGGCCTTGTGGTCAAGGGTGGCATCACCCCGAGGAAGGGGCGCAGAGCTGGTATGAGCTGGGCAGCCCCTCGCAGGGTGAGGGGTGCTGAAGGCATTTCTCATGGGCAGGAGTAGGCGCAGGCAGCCTCTCCCCTCCCAAGTCCTGTGCCCTCCTCCCCCAGGGGCACAGGCAGGGGATTGCAGCATCATTTTAAGTGGCATTTTTCTTTTTGCACATTTTACTCCACTTTCAAACAAAAATCAACCTGTCCCCTGTGTGGTACCGTGACCCCCTTCTATACCTTGTGTCTGTGCAGCAGGGTCAGGCCCAGGGACTGGGTGGGGGGGGGCTGTGCTGGGGGTCTCTTAGGTGCTAGGGAAAGGGGAAAAAAGGTCCTGGACTGCAGGCCCTTGGCACCCTTTGGCATCAGCACTGCCTGGTTGTGACAGGGCCCCAGGGGCTGCCTTCCCTGAGCTGCTGCAGGGTCTTCCCCCAGCTAAGGTGGTTGGAGAGGGAGGGAGTCCAGGAAGAGCAGCCCCTGGGAGCCTTCTCCAAGCAAGCATACCATCTTCAGGAGCACAAAAGCCTTGTGGGCATGTGCTGGCTTTCTTCACCTGCCCTGACTGGGTGTAGGCTCCCCTATCATCACCCAGCCTGAGAGGGGGACTGTTCCTCCCTTGCCTCTGCCCTTGCCCCCTCCCTGGTGATAGCTTTGTGACAGAGGCAGTAAGGGGACAGGATGGAGGAGAGAGGTGTATTGGAACCCCTGGTATCTGCAGGGAGGTCTGACCCTGTTTGAAGGCTCTTAGTGAGGAGGTTTCTGGTCAGGATCAGTTGCCCTCAGTTGCTTCCCCCCTCCCCTTGTGTGAAATGTAAAGGAAAATAATAAATCTCCCTGCTATTGAGCTATATTTATTTCCCTCCACCCCCTGCCACCATGCTGTTTGGTGCTCATTGCGTACACTACCACCCTCCCTTCATCTGTTGTCTGTGGGTGCTGCTCTGGCTCACTGGGGCCGTGCCCTCCAGGGTCTGATGGGCCAGGTGGAAGGGGACAGTCATTTACCTGTTCAATCACCCATGCTGGCCCTGGAGCTCCAAGCACTTTAATAGACCTGAACAAGTGAAGCATCAGCCCTGCCCAGCTCCGGTCCAGGGAGGGCTGGTCACATCCCATCGCTTTTTTCTCTCTCGCCCCCCATTAGAAAAGGGGAGCCAGAAACACTGAGCAGGCAGGGCGCTGCTCCGGGGAGGACATAGCTGACTCTTCTGTACACCTCTCTATAGGAATCCCAGGCCTGGAGGAATGGGGGGACAGAGGGGAAGAGATGTGGGTCTTTGATGCATGGGGAAGGCAGGCCACCCCAGTTCCCAGGGCTTGGCTGGGGCTGGAGCACATGTGGGTGCAGAGGGGCACGCTGAGGGTCACCCATCCCCTCCAGGGACAGCCTGGAAATGAAATGAGCATGTCCGCTGCCAGGCTGGGGTGGGGAGGATGTTGATCCTGGTTCCCTATTCTTGCACCCACCTACTGCCCTTGCCCCAGTCCAGCAGGTGGGCTGGGATGCTCCAGTCTCCGTAGGTACGGCCGTGGTCCGGGCTGCCTCTGTGGTCGTCAGGGCTCTGCCCGCGGAGAGCTGTATGTTCTGAGTGGCACTGTCTGTGTAGAGATGTGTATAATACCCTGTATATATTTGTGTACAAAAGAAAAAAGGAAAAAAAGGAGCTATTGTTCTTGCAGTCTTTGTGGTGCGGTCTGGGGGCTGGGGCCTGGGAGGAGAGGACCCTAGCTACAGCCGGGCTGCAGGAGCATGCGTGGTGCAAAAGGAGTGGGGGGTTCTGTGCTCTCCTGGACCAAGTGGGCTTTCCCTCTGGCTTTCAGAGTATCAGACGCTTTGCTGTTGCAAGCGGGTGGATGGGGAGCTGCGTGCGCTGAGTCTGCCACGGGGGAAGATGCTTTGGGAATGGTGTGGGAGGAGAGGGGTTTTGCTGGTGGCCTCAGTGGCAGATACCAGCCCAACGCTATGGTCCCAACAGCAATTTATGTGGCTGCTCCTGTCATCTCTGTCCAGAAGCCTTTCCCCTATCCTGGTTTGGGTGGACAGCTAAAGTCTCCAGGAAAGGGGGAAGGGTACTAGACCCCTGGAGTGCAGCTTGACTGCAAGCACTCTCCTGCCATGTGCTGCTGCTTGTAGCTCAGCCATCCCCTACGTGGGAGCAGGCAGTGAGCAGCCAGCCCCCAGGACTGCTCCCTGTTGCTCTCCAGTGCAGGCTGGAGCTGGAGGTGGTTCCCAGACAGCTTGTTAATTTGTGTACAGTAGCCATTTTTCAGAGGATGGCGCAAGGCAGAGGTGAGGTGTGGGACAGGCCTCAGAGATGGACAACTGGGGCCAGCTCCATTCCCACCTCACTGTGTTAAGGCTCTGTGTCTTCATATGCCAGTGGTGCAGCATGAGCAGGAGGCAAAAAGCTCTCCTTCCCCTGGCAGCCCACAGCCAAAGGACTGGGAGGAGACAAGGCCTGAGCACAGACAAAGAGAACCAAAGACCAGAAAAGAACGCTGAGTGCTGCCAAGTCCCTGCAGGCATCACTGCAAAGGGAAGCTTGAGGGAAGGGAACAAGGAAATTGCTCAGGTATTTATGCAGGTATTTGACAGAAACTGCTCCCAAGCACAAGGGGCAGGACATGGGACAGCCTGCGTGACAGGATTACACAGGAGTTCTCTCCTACGGCAGGAGAGTCAGCTGTGAAAGCGGCTTTAAAGGCCACCAAGGGCTAATGAGGCAAGAGATGGAACAAGAGAATAGGGTCACAACAAGGTTGGGCTGGGTGGCTCTGAGCGGGCAAGGGTGGCTAAGGCCAGAGAAGAAGCTGGCAGAGCTGTTCAGGCACAAGCCGGACCATGCTAAAGCTGGTTTTGAATTGTCCTTGTTGCCCTTCCCTGGGGCAAGGGATGCAGCTCCTGGTCCTACTGCAACCTGCTCCCTGCTGAGCAAGGATCTGTCCCCCTGGGGCAAGGCGGAGTGGTTTGGAAAGCAGGTGCCCTGTGAAACCAGGGGGAGCAGCTGAGTGCCAGTGCCTGCAGTGGGGTGGTACCGGCACAGCCTCCCCAGCTGCGCCCGGGCACACCGGGAGGAGAAGGAGCTGCATGGTCGCAGATACCCCTTGGGATCACCATGTTTAGCATTGTCACCAGAAGGATGTCAATGCAGAGCTCCTTCCCAGGGCTGGTGGGGCTGGGCCAGGCCATGCTGAACTGGGCTGAGCTTTGCTGAGCTCGTCATGCCAGGCCAAGCTATGCTGGCCTAAGCCACGCCAGGCCAAGCTGTGCCAGTCCACGCTGGGCCATGCCATGCCAGACAAAGCCATATTGCACTACACTGGTCTGTGCAGTGCCCTGCCGAGCCCCGCTGTGGCCAGACCTGTCGGGAGCGGCACCACTCGTCATAGCCGTGTTGTGAGTCATGGAGGGCACGCATGGGCAGCCCCAACCTGGGAGGGCACACATGGGAAGCCCCAGGGCAGCGGGACCTGCTCGGGATGGGCCCTGCTGGCACCCCTCAGCAAGGGGCAGCTGGTGGGGTGGGTGCTGGCTGTGACTGCCTGGGCTTGCAGGAGTGAGGTGGTGTGGACGCAGCCTCCCCAGGTATGAGGGAAGGAGGGACGCCAGGGTGGGTGACGCCCGTTGGGACCACCGTGCGCAGCCCTGGCACCCAGTCAACAAGCCCTGGGACAAGGCACAGTGCAGAGCTTCACCCAGCTAAGCTGGGGTGCCAGCAGCACGGGGCAGTGCCGTGTCACCCCCAAACTCTTTCCCAGGGGAAAGTTGTTCACTCTTCTCCTTCCTGCCCCGGGTTCCGTGTGCACCGAGCCCTTTGCTCGGAGCAAAGGTGGAAGGAGCTGGTCCAGCCCGGCGCTAGCCCTCAATCCCTGGGAGCTGGGAAGGGGTGACCGCAGCCAAGACCCCAGCAGCAGCCCCGGTAGATCCCTTCCCGGGAGCTGAGCGGTCGCTGCGCCTTTAATTCCCCCTCCCTCCCGGCTTTGCTCGCACATCCTGCCCGCGAAACCCCACCTTCCGCAGGGCTGGGCCGAGCCGAGCCGGGTTGGGCTGGGCTGGGCCGGAGCGGGCAGGGCGGTGGCGGCGGCAGCTTCCGTAAGTATATTTCCCCCCTCCTCATCCCCATCCTTTCGCCCTTATCCGACCCCCAGCACGGGGTTAGCACCGGGTGGGGGGGGTGTGTGCCCGCTGCCCAGCGGCTGCTCCCCCAGACTGTGAGCTCCTCCCGGCTTGCGTATTTCACCACCACCCACCCCCCCCCCATCCCCTTTTATCCGCGGGGATTTTTGCTTTAGGTAACGCAGCCGCAGAGACCCGGCGCCTTCCCAGTCAGGGCGGCGAGTAAATCGGGTACCGCAGCGACCCCCGGGGTACGATGCCGACCCAAAGCCAACGCCGCATCTCCTCGGGGGGATGCGGGAGCATAAAGGGGAGCTTGTGGGAAGTGAGGCTCTTTGTCAGCCGGAGGGGCTGGAAGGGCCTGGGAGCTGCTTTGCGCAGTGTGGGACCCTACGGGCGGCTGCGGCTGCTCACCCCGAGCCGAGTATGCGGCAGGATGCGGTGTCTGGGCTCGGCCTGGCTGGCTTTAGGGAAGGCAGCTCCCCCTTCCTTCGATCTCCAGGAGCAGCTGGCGAACCAGAGGTCTGCAGACATTTTTAGCTGGACTTAGCTGTGATGCTGTCCAGGGGTTTTTCAGTACGCACTGAGGTGCAGGAGGTCTTAGGGACCCTGCAGGGACCAGCGTCTCTCAGCTCCCAGCTAGGAGGGATCAGAGGTGCCTCCAATACTGGAAAGCAGCATATTGTGGTTGGATGTTGCCTGGTGTGGAAAACTGCCCCGGGGGCTTGGTTTGTCTCTGCACGGCCTTTCATCCCCGGTGGAGGACCTGCAGCGTCCTTCAGCATCAGCCTGGGGGAGTCATCAGCAACCAACACCATTGCTTAAGGCCCAACTTAGTTCCTGTCCCATCCTGGGGTCTGAAATGTTTTTCCTAGCTCTGCGCTTGCGTGACCTCCGTCTGCCACTGAATACAACCTTCCCAAGTATTTTGAGCCAGAGAGCTAAGAATAACTCACACGGTGCCCATGTCTCGGCTGCACAGAGCTCCCCGTGTCTGCGGCCATGTCCAGTGCCGGTAGGCAGGGTGGGAGGGGGTGCAGGGACCCGGGCAGGGGCTGCGGGCATGGGGAGTTCTCCGGCCCTCGTCAGGCTGCGGTGTGAGGGCTGGGGAGGTGGGAACTGGAGGCTGTACAGGCGGCTGCATTTGGGATTTGGGATTCCTCTTCCCGCAGCCCCCCTGCGCTCTGGGCAGTGGCTCAGACCAGAGGAGCCATCCTGCCAGCTCTGTAGACAACGAGTGCCTCTCTGCTAGGAGAGGCTTGGCAGTGGAACAGGAGTCAGAGGGAGGAGGTGATGGAAAAGGGCTGAGCTCCATAGATTTGGGGCCATTGTAGAGGAGAGAAGGGCTGGTGCTGCCTTGGAGAAGAATAGTGTGTTTAGAGCATCCCAGGGCAGGCAGAGTGATGGGGAGGAGTATATTTTTCCTTTCAAAAAGCTTTTAGTTAGGGCACCTCCTTGGCTGCCAGGTTCATGCCCTATGTATATGCCAAGAGCTTGCACCCTTTTCGCTCTTGCCTGCCCTCCCTTAGCTATCACAGCATTTCAGGAGGAGAGCTGCCTCTCTGGAGCCAGACTTCACCCTGCTCTCCTGGGATCCTAGCCCACTGCTCTGAGTGGGTTGCTGGCTCCTGGGTTATTTACCTAACAACTGCTCTGCTGCCTCACGCAGAGTATTCAGAGTATTCAGCACCAGTCCCGCCAAGCAGGAGCTGAGACTGCTGGGGAGTGGGGCAGGGTAAGCTGCAAAGGCCGGTGGTGGCACCTGCCCCATGGCCCTGCTGCAGTGACCCTGCTTGCATGGTGGGGTTGGACCAGTTGGCCCCCAGAGGCCCCTTCCAGCCTGGGCAGTGCGGTGGGCACAAGCGCCAGCTCCAGCCTCGGGTGCCTGAGCAGGGCCGAGGGCAGCTGTGCGCAGGGAGGGGATTTGGGGCTTTCCCCACCGCAGCGGGTGCAGTGGGGCAGGGCTGCGGGGCCAGGCGTGCCCGGCAGCTGTGTCCCGACTGTTCGAAGCGCCCAGTGGTGAGCTGCCGGTTAAACCCCCCCGGGAGGAAGGCCTGTGGCAAAGCTCTCACCAGGGAGAGGCACTGGTGCAGCGGGGGGGCTCTGTGGGGTCTGCCCTGCTCCGGTCAAGTAGTGCCGGGGTGCCCCACTGCACCCCACATGGCTTCCCCGGTGCCTCCCTGCAGGCTGCTCCGCTGGCCGCCGGCGAGGCTTGAGTCACCCGCCTGTGTGTGTGCCGGGAGGGGCCCTCCCGCCTCTTCCTTCCCTCATCCTCCACCGGCCCCATAGATAGAGCTTTCTCTGCGCCCCGCTGGGCTCCTCCCTTCCCGGCCCTATTGACTCAGTGCTCAGGCAGCCACCCCGGCTTTCGAGGGAGAAGGAGAGGTGCCAGGGGCTGGGAGAAGCTGCGGGATGGCTGCTGACGCCCTCCCTGCTGCGACGGGCCGGGATGAGGGAAGGTCCCAGAAAGCTGTGCCAGGAAGATAGGCAGTCGGGGGCGGAAAGCGCCTGAAACTCCTCCGGGCTCGGCCTTTCTGCGCAGCAGGAAGGGGACAGGACCAGAGAGCCACGGTCTGGCTGCCAGTAGGCTGCCTCCTCCCAGCCAGCCCTCACACCCGCTCTATTCCTTTGGTGTCCCCTAAAGACAGCAGGGCTGTGAGGGTTGGGCTGGAGGCCATGGCTCTGAACGGGGCTGCTGCCAGGGATGGGATCAGGGGATGTCCTCCTGGCGCGTGGGCCCACTCTGGGGATGCTCTGTGTGTGGGCTCTGCTGGCTGCCCCGGCTCAGTGCTGACGGAGGAGGTCCCTGCTGTGGGGGCAATGGGGAATTGGGGATCCAGCCTCCAAGCCTGGCACTGTGGCTGACATCCCCAGGGGTGTGCATGGGTACCAGATCCTGCCTCAGCCCAGCCATGCCCGTTTCATTGCAGAGAGTGGAGCTGAAGGTAGCGCTGCTGGTGCCCAGCTATGATGCCCTTTGGTGGCATGGCTGCCCGTCTGCAGAGGGACCGCCTGAAAGCTGAGGGGGTTGGCCAGCACAACAACGCCATCAAGTATCTCAACCAGGACTATGAGGCCCTCAAACAGCAGTGCATTGAGAGCGGCACCCTCTTTAGGGATCCCCAGTTCCCAGCTGGCCCCTCTGCCCTCGGATTCAAGGAGCTGGGGCCACACTCCAGCAAGACACGGGGGGTGGAGTGGAAGCGTCCATCGGTAAGTAATGGGCTTGCTTCTCCTCAGGCTGGGCTGGCATCCCTATCCTGCAATGTCTGCATTGACCAAGCTGCAGCCTGGCCCTGGCCTTCTCCTCTGGTGCTCAAAGTCCCTTAAATGCTACATCACCTCCTTTCCCAGAGGCCCAGAGCAATGGTCTATGAGCGTCTGCTCAGAAAAGCATCATGTCTAGCAGGCCCTGTTTCCCCTGGGCAGCAGACTCTGGGCTTTAAAATGGGTGGGCTATGTCATTGTTTCTAGGTGTTGTGGCATGGATGTGTCACCCTCAGTGACTGGGGCTTTTGAGGGTGTGTATCCCCTGGTGCCACGAGTGCAAGGGCCATGCCATTAGTCTGTCTAGCCGTGTCCTCCCATGGCTACAGCAGAAGATCTTGCCTTACCTTACAGTGATGGCCTTGGGGTTGTAGTCAAGCAGATTTCCCTGGCAGAGGGTAGGTGGGGTACATCTCTCAGGGACCTTATACCCTTCCTCCCGAGTCTGAGCTCCAGTGAGTGCCAGCCCCCCAGAAGCCCAGGCCCTGCCGAGATCCAGCATCTGACTCTCTCCTCCTCCTGCAGGAATTAGTGGATGACCCTCAGTTCATTGTTGGTGGTGCAACCCGGACGGACATCTGCCAGGGGGCTCTGGGTGAGTGCTGGAGTTCTGTTCTCAGACCTTGGTCTGGAGAGCAGTGGCTGGGGAGGGTTGGTGTGGCTGGAGAAGAGGTGTTTGTGTAAGACTGATGGTGGACCAGTTTTACAGCACCTTTCTCCGGGCCCGTGCACCACGTTTTCATGCCAGCCTCTGCACAACCATCTCTGTACCAAAGGCTCCTTTCCCATTCATTGTGGTGGAAACTGGAAGGCGGGGAACACACTGTGCCTCCTGGTGGCCCTGGGTTAAGGCTTCGCAAAAATGGGTTGATGTGTGCACAGCTTGACCGTGCTAAGGTCAGGAGAGATGTCAAGTGGATCCATGCCTGACACATGCTGACAACAACACCAGGAGTTGCTCCACAGAGCTCACTGCTTTGGTAAATGGTGAGGGATGGCAGCTGAATGACAGTAACAAATTGAGGTGAGGGTGTGCTGGTCATGACAAAGTGCTTTTGAAGCAGTGGTGCGGTGTGGGAGAAGGGAATTGAGAGAACTGTGGAGTACGAGTGGCGATTTGTCATTTCTCCAGGTGTGTCTGCCAAGGCAAAGGCACTGAGACAAGAGAGTGGTGTTAATGGGCTGGGTGTGCTGGCAACTGAGATTCTGTAGTCATCAGAACCAGATCTGGGTACAACCAAGAGTGTCATCCTGATCTGGATCAAGCTGGGCACTTGATTGGGAGTATCATGTACCTTAGCACACATAGCATGCTGGTTTCAGAGCTGACCACATTTAATACATCCAGTAATTAGAACAAACTCGAGGTAGTAACTGGAGCACATAACAGCCTGGAGCACGGCAGTGGCGTTCAGTTGGTCATTAAAAAGTCTGAAATGCTATTTCGCCAAACCACAGCCTGGTACAGGTTATCCAGGCTCAAGGCTAAGGTGTAACAGGCTTCAAAGGCAAAAGAGAAAGGGGAACCAAGGCAAAGAATTTGAAGCACAGTGCTGGCCTCGAGCAGCACTTGTGGTTAAGTGTGGTGATGTTACTCATAATTTGAGAAGCTGGGGAAGCAGCATTAAACCTCTCACTTGATAAATGTTTTTTTAAATGCAGAACTCCCTGTCTGAGGTGTGGAGGGCAGTCATGAATGAGTCCCCAAAGGGTCTAGATGAACGGCTGCAGAAGGGGGGTGTTGGTGCTGACTGTATGTGGACACAGGCTTCAGGGCAGGCAGGATCGTTCCCTGTTGACTTGAGCTAATACTTCTCCCCGAGGCAGGCTGAACGAGCCCATCTCCCTGAGCTCCATTTGTCTGCTGGACGCTCTCTGGTTTCTCCACACACTTTCTGAGCTGGGGAGCCCCAAGTGTTTTCAAGGAGAGCACACCGCAGGCTTCTACACATCCACCGCCGATCCCCCCCCCAGCCAGGGACATGGTGGATGCTCACATTGGCTTCCTCTCCTTGCCCAGGCGACTGCTGGCTGCTGGCTGCCATTGGCTCCCTCACACTCAACGAGGAGCTCCTGCACCGCGTGGTGCCTCATGGGCAGAGCTTCCAGGAGGACTATGCCGGCATCTTCCACTTCCAGGTGGGCTGGGAGCTCCTGGCCCCCATGGCTGGAGAGCTGGAGGCAGGAGGGAGGGCAGTGGATTGAGGGCATCCCTCTGGGCTAGGGATGAGCAAGTCATGTGATGCTCTGAGCTCACCGCACTCTCTCCTGATGCCCCAGATCTGGCAGTTCGGTGAGTGGGTGGATGTGGTGGTGGACGACCAGCTGCCCACCAAGGACGGGGAGCTCCTGTTCGTCCACTCGGCGGAGTGCACCGAGTTCTGGAGTGCTCTGCTGGAGAAAGCCTATGCCAAGTGGGTACCTCCGTGGCAGACACATGGGTGGGTGGGGGACAGGGCACCTCACTGTGTGGGGTGGAGGGGAGAAGGTGTCTTCTATCCCTGGCCCTGCTTGTCCTGGGTGCCTGGGGAGCAGCAGTGTGCTATGTCCTTGTCACCTCACACACCCCTCTTGCCGGCTGGTGCTCAGGCTGAATGGCTGCTACGAGGCGCTCTCGGGGGGCAGCACCACCGAGGGCTTTGAGGACTTCACCGGCGGTGTGGCAGAGATGTATGACCTCAAGCGGCCACCGCGCAACATGGGTCACATCATCCGCAAGGCTCTGGAGAGAGGGTCCCTGCTGGGCTGCTCCATCGACGTAAGTGGTACGCTGGGATGAGCCAGGGGCTCTGCCCCAGCAATGACCAAAAGCGAGGCCTTGCCACCCAAGATTGTGTCAGCAGACCCCTCCCTGGGACACTGGGTGGGAGGTTATTTCTTTCCCCTCTTAGCAGAGCACCCCTTCCAGAGCCAGCGTGGCAGCCCCCAGGTGCAGCACCTGGGGCTGCAGCCCAGCTGCTGTGAACGGGCTCCTTTGGATGGAGCAGGAATGTCCAACACAAGTGTGGACTGTTGAACAAGGGCCTGCCTATACCTCTGGCTATGTCTTACATCAGCATCTGAGAATTATCTGGACTAGGGTTTTCCATTCCCTCCCATGAAATCCTTTTCTTGCTTTCTGAACTTTGGATGGTTTCCTAATGGTTCTTCAGGGTCTTCTGGCTGGGAAACTGTCTTTATATTGTCCTCAGTCAGCAGCCTTTGAGCAGAGAGTTCTGGTACCTGCTGCTTCTCTTGGCTGGAGTGGTGCAAAGCAAGGGGAAGTCTCCCTATGGTGGAGGGTAGGGGTAGGGATACATGAATTTAATCATATCCACTTGAGCTTTGCACATTCTTCTCAGATCACAAGTGCCTTTGATATGGAAGCGGTGACCTTCAAGAAGCTGGTGAAGGGCCACGCCTATTCTGTCACAGCCTTCAGAGATGTAAGTTGGCTATATGAGACTTTAATAGCAATAAAACAGACTGGCCAGTGGCATGGGCTCAACCTCCTGTGTGTGGTGGCTGGCAGGTGAACTACCGGGGTCAGCAGGAACAGCTCATCCGCATCAGGAACCCCTGGGGTCAGGTGGAGTGGACTGGAGCCTGGAGCGATGGGTGAGTTGGACACATGGGACTTTGTCCCACTGCTGTCAGGCCAGCGGGCACTGCACACACAGCAATCAAGTGCACAGCACTGCCAAGGGGAAGTTCGCAGCATGCAGTGCCCTTTGCATCAGCAAGGGGGGCAGTTGAGGGCCAGCTCTGAAGTGCTCTTGATTCATCTCATATATCTCTCCTGCTATTCTAGCTCCTCCGAGTGGGACAACATTGACCCTGGTGACAGGGAAGAGCTGCAGCTGAAGATGGAGGATGGGGAGTTCTGGTGAGTGCCAGAGCAAAGTGCTGCTCTTTTTCAGCAGCCAGCCTGGGAAGGAGCACAGGAGCTGGGGAGAGATCCTGCAGTCCTACTTCACCTGAAACACATGACTTCCCTTTATGAGCTAGCTTTCCAGCTTGCTAGCATTTTCTCATCTGATCTAGTTAATAATTTTCCTCCTTTCAAGGAAATTCAGGCCAACTAAATGCAAAATAAACATTTAGGAAAGCTAAACATCCCTTCTTCCCCAAACACATCAGTGGGCTTTAAATGAGCTAGAACTGCTCAGGGTAAAAGATCTCGCCGTCACTTAATTCTCCCAAAATGTTGGCTGGGTCCAGAGCTGCTTGTGCTCTCCTCCCTCCCACCAAGCAATGCCCTGGCCTCAGCCCCTGCCTGCCTCCCACAGGATGTCTTTCCGGGACTTCATGAGGGAGTTCTCCAGGCTGGAGATCTGCAACCTGACCCCTGATGCCCTCACCAAGGACGAGCTCAGCAGGTGGCACACGCAGGTGTTCGAGGGCACGTGGCGCCGGGGGAGCACTGCTGGGGGCTGCAGGAATCACCCAGGTACCTCTCCCCTTCATGTCTCTGCTCTTGGCAGCGCGACGGAGCCAGGAGTCTCATCCACGCATCTTCTTCCTACCAGCCACATTCTGGATCAACCCCCAGTTTAAGATCAAGCTGCTGGAAGAGGATGACGACCCTGGGGACGACGAGGTGGCCTGCAGCTTTCTGGTGGCTCTGATGCAGAAGCACCGGCGGCGGGAGCGGCGGGTGGGGGGTGACATGCACACCATCGGCTTCGCTGTCTATGAGGTAACTCCTGCCCACCCTGATGCTGCTTCCTTGGGACAGGGTCAGCCTGCCAGTTCCACCTTGATCTGGTACCGCAGTCCTTAAGGAAACCTTTCCCACCTGCTTTGGCCAGCCTGTGGGTTAATGTCCCCTGTCCTGTGCTCCCTGCACCTGGAAGGGATGGGGGCAAGTACTGGGATTCTGATTTTTTTCCCTTTTCTCTCCTCCCTGCAGGTTCCTGAGGAGGTATGTTCTGAGCCGCTGGAGCCCTACCCCCTCTTGGAGAGAGCACAAGAGTGGGCAGCAGTGGGTTAATGCATGTATTTGCAGCCATGGGAGGGATCTCCCACCACCCTGGCAGTGGCTGGGGTGCTGCTGGGTGCTGGGCACCTCCATGTGGGAGGGATGGATCCTGCTGGGGTGGGCAGGGCAGGGATGTCTGGCTTCGGTCCTGCCACTCCCTGTGGATCCTCCGCCATTGTGGGGCTGCGGTCCACAAGCGCATCCATTCCCCCAGGCCCAGGGCAGCCAGAACGTGCACTTGAAGAAGGACTTCTTCCTGCGAAACCAGTCGCGGGCACGGTCTGAGACCTTCATCAACCTGCGGGAGGTGAGCAACCAGATCCGGCTGCCCCCTGGCGAGTACATCGTTGTGCCCTCCACTTTCGAGCCACACAAGGAGGCCGACTTCGTCCTGCGGGTCTTCACCGAGAAGCAGTCAGACACGGAGTGAGTCCCTGCCTGGCCAGGGGACACCCTGCGTCTGTGAGCAGTGGGACATTTCCCCGCTGCAGGCAGCCGGCTGGCTGGGGACCCCACTCATCACTTTGTTTTCCTTCTTTCTGACCCTAGAGAGCTGGACGAGGAGATCTCGGCAGATCTGGCAGATGAGGTAGGAGCTGCTGTGTTGGTTCAGTTGGTGCTGAGGCCTTGGGGCTTGGGAGGGGGAGCTACAGGCAGGAGGTGGCTGCCTGAGTTTGGGATGTCACTGTGGCTGGAGGGGGCTGGCAGAGTCAGGGTGATAGGGATGTGGGAAGTAACAAAGATGAGAAGAACAAAGAATAGCTTCCCTTCCAGTTTGGGTTTGCTGAGTCTGGGAGGCAGGGCAGAGCCTGGGTTTGACCACTAACCTCTTCTTTCTGATCTGTGTCACCCCAGGAGGAAATAACTGAGGATGACATAGAGGATGGCTTCAAGAACATGTTCCAGCAGCTGGCAGGGGAGGTGGGTATGGCTGCGCTGAGTTCTGAGGGCCCCCAACCTGGGGAGGGGACAGAACCCCTGGCCATGAGAGCTCCAGCCCACCCCACACTCACTCAGGCCCATCCTGCAAACGAGTCCGTCTCTGCTGCGGCTCAGCCCAGCTGCTCCCAGGGGTGGTGTGACGGGAGCAGATTTTGGGAAGGGGCATCCAGCTGTGACCCAAACTCTTCTGGGCATGCAGGAAATGCAACAGCACCCTGATGTCTTGTGACTAAGTCAGAGATGTTTAGGCAAGAGTGGGGGAATGGCCACAAGTTGGGTGAAGAGCAGGCAAAGGATGCTGCTAACTCTGCTTCTGCTGCAGGACATGGAAATCAGCGTCTTCGAGCTCCGGACTATTCTGAACAGAGTCATTGCTAGACGTAAGCGCTGCCCTCCCCACCCCCTTTCCCCGCAGCCCAGGCCTGCTCAACAGGTTGGCTTTTGATGCATGTGCTCAACCTCCTCCTTCCTCCTCAGACAAAGATCTGAAGACAGATGGGTTCAGCCTGGACTCCTGCCGCAACATGGTCAACCTGATGGATGTATCCTCTTGGTGCTGCGGGCAGGGTCCAGCTTCCCTGGTGCTCAGCCTGCCGGCAGCAAAACTCCACAGGAGCTGGGGCTCAGCTCTACAGCCGTGCCGAGACTGTTCAACCAAGGGAAGGAAGGATGGAAGGGACGGGGTCCTTGTGGCTTCAGGGCCACTTGCCCTACACCCCTGGGCTTTAGCAGCAGTTTTTTTGGAAAGGGCTGTCAGTTCACCTGCTTGCTTTGGGGCCTGGCTCTGCTGCCAGAAGCCCAGCCCAGCCTCACTCACACTTTCAACCCCTCTGGGAGGAAGCTCCCTGTGCTTCCCTTCCCCACAGGCTGCCCAGCCTGACATGTCGTGATGCCACCCAGTCTTCGAGGCACTCCTCAAAGGGAACGAGGGCTGCTGCGCTTCTTTCCCCCCAAACTATCCTCTCCAGTGGTTGAGGATGAGAGGTGTAAAGCAACAGGAGCTATGGCCTGTGTTCCTGCTTGCACAATGACATGCGGCTGAGGGATCAGGTGAGGGTAGAAGAGCACCTCCGAGCCCTTCACCAGCCTGGCCCTGCAGCATCCCCTTTTGCTGCAGGCCAGCCCAGTTTTGCTCCAGGGACAAGAGAGCAATGTGTTTCCTACAGCAGCAGCACAGCTGCTCCGGCAGAGTGGCATGGCAGCTAGTTTAAGTGTTTCACTTTTCCTGCAGGCTCTGATCTTGCTGATGCTGTAGGACAGAGAGGAAAAGTTGGGGTGTAAATTAGGCAAGGCAAGTGTGGCCAGGCTATTGTCTCCTCAGATGGCTGGGATCTGATGGTTTTGCCTTTATGCCCACTTTGCTGGCTGCTTTCTCCTTGACCCTCTGCTTTCAAGAAAGATG
Organism: Athene noctua; assembly: GCF_965140245.1. Classification (NCBI taxonomy): domain Eukaryota; kingdom Metazoa; phylum Chordata; class Aves; order Strigiformes; family Strigidae; genus Athene; species Athene noctua. Next base: position 94,363,800 of record NC_134037.1, read on the forward strand.
GCAGTGCCCGCCTTGGGCTGGTGGAGTTCCAGATCCTGTGGAACAAGATCCGGAGCTGGCTGGTGAGGAGCAGGGGACATGGCTCACAGCACAGGGGTAGCAACCCTCCTGGGGCATCAGGGTGAGGGAACAGCCAGGCTGGAGGCCACATGAGAGCCTGTCCTTCCCATCTTCTGTGATGTTTTTGCAGATGATCTTCCGCCAACATGACCTGGATAAGTCGGGCACCATGAGCTCCTATGAGATGCGCATGGCTCTGGAGTCAGCCGGTAGGTCTGGAGAAGGATGAGGCTGGGCTGGGAGCTGGGGAAGGGGCTCCTGCTGTCAGAGCCCTGTCCTAGGTAGCTCGAGAAGAGTGAAACCAGCCTATATTGTGTGCTTGGAACCAACCTGTTGTGGTAGTGAGTTGTAGCCCGTGTCTGCACCAGGCTCTTTCCATCCCAGCTGGGCCAAGTGCTGGATCCTCAGAGTTAGGGACACACACAGGGTGGTCCCAGTCTCTGTCTTCCTCTGACCTGCAGGGTCTCGTCCTGGCAAAGCAGAGGCCTTGGGTGGATCAGTGAGCTAACTAGTCATACGGCTTTAGGGAGAGTGTCCCCTCTTCCTGCTGAGGCTGGACACAGTGCCCTTCCTTGGGTGGGTTGGTGGACCCTTCAGGTGGGGGCATGGACTTTCATTGTTACACCCTCCTCTCCTGCCTACTTGGGGTACTGACTGCTCTCTGCATTGCAGGTTTCAAGCTGAACAACAAGCTGCATCAGGTGGTGGTGGCTCGCTATGCAGACACTGACATGGGTGTGGACTTTGACAACTTTGTCTGCTGCCTCGTGAAGCTGGAGGCCATGTTCAGTGAGTGGTGGCCCTGGGGCAGGGTGGGCAGGCACAGAGGGATGTGTTTCTCACCTTGCTTTTGTGCCCCTGCAGGATTCTTCCGCAGCATGGACCCCGATGGCACTGGCACCGCTGTCATGAACCTCACTGAGGTGAGAGCTCAGCTCAGTGGGAGGTGGGGTGGGAGACAAGGGGACAAGGCGTTAGGGCGAACAGGGCCCTTAGAGTGGGTGGTAGAAAGCACTCCAGGCCCTTTGGTAGGGAAAGAACCCATAAGATCAAGATGAGAAAACAGGATTGCTGCAAGCTCCACGTTTCTTGGAGGGCTGTCAAAGTTGACACGTGAGGGCACGTCAGAAGTGCACCAGCCCCTTCTCATCCCTTCTCCCTCTCCTTCCCAGTGGCTGCTGCTGACGATGTGCGGCTAGGAGCCACGACAAATCCGCGCTGTGGCTGGGACACCCCGACGGGCCAGGCCCCCTCCAAGTGCCTCCCCTTGGATCTGTGGACACAGGATACTCTTTCCCCCTCGCTCCATCCCATGCTGAGCCACCAGCCCTGCATCCCAGCAAGCCTCACGCCACCCTCGCTGGTGGACCGGGGTCAAGGCAGGCAGGGGATGCCCTTCTTCTCTTCTAGGCTGCGCTTTTTTCTGCTCCCTACTTCCTCTCTCCCCACCCCAGAACAGGAGGAGGGCAAGCAGTTTGGGGTACCCATGCATGCCTGCACTGAGCTTGGTGGGAGTGAAGGAGCAGGCTGGGGGCTAGCTGCAGAGCAGGGAGAGGCAGGAGCTGCAGGGGAAAGAGGGGGGGTACTCCAGTGCTATCCCATCCCCACTGGCATGCATTGACTGTCTCTGCACATGCCTGAGAGCATCAGCAGGTACCGCCTTCCTCAGGCAGACGCAGCAGGTTCCCAGCGAGCCAGAGTGGCCTTCTGAGAGGAGGAAGAGCCATACTCTTCTTGAAGCCCTTGCACTGCACTCATCACCAAGCATGACCAAAGCGTGGAGCCCACTGGCTCTTTCTGCGTGGCCTTCAACACATCCCTCCCACCTTCATGCCCCTGCCTTTGCCCCACCACTGGGTCAAGTTCTGCAACTTAAGCACTGAATGTCTGGGGGCTCCCCCGCCACATGAACATGTGCCACCCTGTAGTGCAGTGGAAGCTTCTCTATTCTGTGTGAGCACAGCAATACCACCACCACAGCTTGACCTCCCTCCCATCCCTGGGAGCTCCTGGGGCATCCACTGCCCCTGCTTATGACCCACAGCAGGGCTGGGGGGTTGCCAGCACCCGAGAGCTGCTGTCTTCCCCCAGAGAGGAGGGGGTGGTGGTTTGGGGGGCTGTTCTGCGTACATATTTTTTTTCCCCTCCCTTTCCCTCACCCTCACACTAGAACACTCTCTTCTTCCTGTGGGCTCCTTTGCCCAGTGCAGATGGACTTCAGTGCCAACATATTTGCACTTCTCTGCGCTCCTCCACTCCCCTTCTTCTGGGGTAACAGGGTGGCTCCAGCTTGGCAGTGGGTGACAGCCCATCCTTTGCACTGCAGATGCAGACAGGCAGGCAGTTAGCTTCCCCCAGACCCCTGTTGTCGCTGGAGGATGTGCCTGCAGCAAGAACCACTGCTGCCCGCCCGGCAGCTCCGCTTCCTCACCCCGCTCACTGCGCACTCCGGGAATAAACTGAGATCTGTTGGACGTGTGGCCCGGGCAGTGACTTGGGCGTCGCATCCTCCCTCCACTTGCCATGGGCTGGGCTGGGGAGATGAGATGTGGAGCCAAGCCCAAGGCATGCTGCTTGCCCAGTCTGGGGTAGAGGAGCACCACCAGATACAGGTCTTGCCGTGGGGATGGAGGGGTCCATATCCCCTAGGGTTTTATAAAACTCGCCTCTTCTTGCAGGGAGGTCCTAACGCCAACACAAAGGGGCAGCACCACGTGCTACGTGTAAGGAAGCACTGCTCTTTAAGTGAGAGCAAGCAGCATGCTGTTAGCAGGGCTGTTCAGTTATCCCAGGGATTTTTCAAGCCAGTGCTTGGTCCCTGGTGGAGGTGGGAGGAGTGTGTTAGTGCCGGGCTGGGATGGTGACCGGGGCACCTTTACCCCAGCCTGTGCCCCAGGAAAGTGGGTGCAGCCACAGTGTCCCAAAGGCCTCCCCAGGGCACCACTGAGTGCCTCTGTCATGCAAGTGGCTGGAGCAGTTTAAACTTGGCATGCCCCCACCTTGCCAGCGACTGAAGGCAGCCAGCAAGGCTGGATTTGGCCCTGTGGACTTTGCAGGAGGGTGGATTAACATTGGTCATGGTTTGCTGTCCCAGCTGGCTCCTTGCCACAAGGTCTCCTCTGCTAGTAGCAGAGCCGGAGTCTGCTCTTAAAGAAAGGTGTCTTGGGGAGGGGAAAGAGGGTCCGCTTGGATACAATGGAGTTAACCGTGGAGTGGGTGGGAGTGGAGGGCAGCCTGGAGCTCTGGACCCTGGAAGGGACCACATGAGGTATGTGACCCTGGGTAGGAGCTGTGGGTGGTCAGTGCTGTCTCCTGCTTTGAAGTCATGCAGGCTTCAGCTGGAGGCAAAAATTTTCCAGGAAAATGACAGTGGAGGACTGGGTAGTGGGACTTCTCACTTTGTGGCTCAGAGCAGGACTCTGTCAGCATGTTCATCCTGCCCCTTATTGAAAGCCCAGCAGGGCACCACAGCCCAGATGGTCCCAGAGGTGCTCAGCATTTGGAAGAGGAGTGCCCTTGTGCACTTTAACCCTCCTGGCATCTTAATATCCCTCATGTGGGTGCCCTCTGTGCCAGTCTAGCTCTCTGGGACCAGTCTCCCCTCAGCACCCAGCTCTGGGGCAAGCCAACCTGGATGAGAGCATGGAGGGTTGCTGAAGTGCAACTGTAGGAGGAAGCAGTCCCCCATCTGCCTCCCCAGGCTGCCCTCCAGAGGCTCCCCAGGGCTGGATGGAGGTGGGCTACTTGCGCTTGGCTCTTGGCTATCTGTGAACTGAGCTGCCCCCCGTGGGGTGGGAGTACCTTGCAGCTTGCCAGCCTGGGCTCCCTGCTCCTCCGTGCAACTCCAAAGCCCCTGGGAAACAAGGGCTCAGGTGAGGACAGGACACAGGGGCAAGCAAGCAGAGCTGTCATCACTGTCCCAGCTGCAGGGCCTCGTCACACACACAGAGGCCCGATTGTAGGGCAGGGTGACACCCTGGCTTTGGGATGACAGGTGCCCCCAGGCATAGCCTTACCAGAAGCCCCTTCCCTCCCTCCCTCCCTCCCTCCGGGCGCCAGCTGGCAGATCCCCTCCCTCGTTGGCCCCAGCAGCTGGCAGGCTGGTGTCGGCAGGGGGTCCGCAGGCAGGGGGGGGTCCCCGGCTGTCAGCTAAAGTCACAAAGAGCAGCCTGGCTCATCCCCCTCATTGCAAAGGGAACAAGGAGGAGGCCCAGCAGAGTCCTTAAATGCTGGCATAAGGTGAGGAACAAGAGGAGCTGGGGGCCAGATGTGGCCAAAACTGCTATTAGCTTTGAGTTTGTCTCACAATGGGCACCAGCCAGCCCACTCCCGCCTTTCCTATGCCTACTCCACACGTCTGCCTTGGGTGGGAGTGCACAAGGTGGGCAGGCAGCACCCATGGGTGCACAGCACCACCACTCCTGCACCCCAGCATCATGGCATCTCTTCTCATGCCCTGTGCCCCAGCTTCCTGCAGCCTACCACTGCCTGCCCATCCTGGAGCCCCCCTCTCCCACCAGCTGCTCATGTCCATCCTCCAGGCATGGTGGAGAGGCAGGACTGCAGCCCGTCCCCACCTGGCCCCACCAGCTGCCCCGGCAGCCGGGCTCTGGCCCTATCTCCCCCTCGGCTGTGCTTTGCTCTGCCCCAGGCCTGCGGCTGCAGGAATGTCAGTCCCGTGGGCACAAGGGGCCTTTGTGTGAGCAGAGCCGACAGGCAGGGGCCGTGGCCCAGATCAGCATCCTGAGCCAGGGCTGGAGAAAGCCACAGCTGAGGGCACGTGCGTGGACAACAGCTGCCACCAGCATGGCCTCGCAGCTCCCGGCCAGGCTCAGCGGTGTCCCTGCTGCTGCAAGGGCTGTCAGGGAGGAAAACCCCCTCCCCATCCTCGCCCCTCCAGCACCAGCAGCCAGGTGCTGGGAGCATCCTGCAGCCACCACTGGCCTGGGCAGCAGCACCAACACCAGTGCAGAGCTGGCACCTCCTTGGCGAGCCTCGGCACCTGTGCCAGGGGATGCCATGGCTTCAGCCACCCTGCAAGGGGAGCGGGGGAGGGTTGGGGGCACATGGTGGGGGCTAAGAGCACCGGGAAGCAGCTGCTGGATTTGGCCTTTTTCAACAGCTGCCATCTCAGCGCCAGCAACGGGGAATGTGCTTGGGCTGGGGCTTTCCAGGGCCTGGCCATGGTGTGTTAAGCAAACTATTTATAGTACTTGCATCCCTCCCCAGCAGGAATGGCTCGTGTTCCTCCTCCATGGGGACGGGTGCTTGGGTGCCACCAGTGTTCCCACCACCAACACCCTCTTGGGTCCTTGCCAGATGCCTCAAAGGACAGACTCTCGGCTGCCTCTCATTCTCCTCCCCCACCATTTCCGTTAGCTCCCAGCACTATGCCCAGAGCAAGATTTGCAGCAAATCTCGCATACCTTGTGGAAGAGATCCCTGAGGGCCATGCCCTTCTTCCCAGCATCCCTGCTCCCTGCTCAGTCCTCTGGACTCTTAACGGTGCAACAGCCGCTTTAAGCATTGGCAGGTGCCAATGGTCGCTCTGTCCCCTGCACCTGCCTCTGAGGTGGCATGAGGGTCTTGGCCTCCAGCGAAGCAGTGAGATGCTGGCTTAGGAGCAGGCTGGGTGATGGCAGGTTGCTCATCAGCAAAGGCCAGGGATATGACCCACTCACAAAGCCCATGCCAGCTTTGTCAGCTCATGGGGCACAGGGCTGCTCAGAAGGCCTTCCCTTCACTGACGCGCAGCAGTGACCAAGATGGATCATACCAGGAGGTAGCACAGCCACGTCCTGCCCAAAGGCTGGCGTGTCCCACACCCCTGACCCTCCAACAGTGCCCCCCCCGAGGTGGCCTCCCCGCATGCTGTCCTCTCCCAGAGGAGACAGAAGCACTGGCTGGCTCCAGCCCAGGGATCTGCCCAGAGGATGTGTGGGCTGTGAGCTCACCCCTGCTCAGTAGGAAGAAGGAAGGGGATGGGCTTTGGGACAGGACGGCAGGGAGTAGAAGAGGACAGCTCTGCACAGTCCTGCCACCACCCTCAGGACAGCTCCTGCAGCTGGGATTCTTCCAGTCCTGCTCTCCCATCACTAGCAGTGCTCCATCCGCAGGCTTTCTGGGACCCCACATCCACCTCATGTCACACAGGGGCGTCTCCTGCTCCTTGTTTGCTGATGTACAGCTGCTAACTGACCACCTGAGAGAAATAAGTGCTACAGAGGGGTATATGGTCCCTGTTTGGGCTCTGGAAGTGGATCCCAGCCCTTCCTGGCAATTAAATAGGGGATACTTGGTTATGCCATTGGTATGGTAAAGAAAATGGACACTTGAAAGGAAGAAGCCTTGATATGTACCTGGCAAAAAAGAAGCCAGCTACCTGGTGAGGGATTTTGAGCCCCTCGGTGAAGAGGGACGGATAGGCAAGAAAAAGAGTTGAGAGAGAGAGAGTGAGCAGTGGATGCAGGTGCAGAAAGTCGTCTGTGGATCAGAGAGGTCACAGCAAGGCTCTACACGCCTTGGCCCAGGGAACACATGGGCACACAGGACTCCAGCGTCCTAAATCTTATGTTTGGAATTAGATACTGGGGGGATTTTGTTTTCTCTCAAGGTTGCCTCCTCTTCCCAGCTCTGTGCCTGACTCACCAGAGCAGGGTTAAGTTCTTCCACCTCCTTGGGCTGTGCTTTGGCACAACTGTGAAGGAAGGCTAAAGCCCCTGACATTCCAGATGGGGAAAGCAGCTCAGCAACATCTCTGCATTTTTGGCAGAGACAAAAATCTGCCTCTTTATGAGTCCCAAGAGCTTGACAAATGAGCCCTGCCCCACTCTCCGCCCTGTGCTGGGTGTTGCAAGCATCTGGCTCTTACACCAAGATAATCCCTCCTGCTTTTACCTGTCCTTGCTGCCGGGAAGGAGCAGGTTTCTGCAGAGGCCACACACTGAAGCCCCTTTGTTCCCAACGGATTTTCCAGCCCCCCCCACCTTGTGTATCTTTGCCACGTAGCCCTCAGACACAATGCCCCCAGGAATGTACTGTAATACCTCTGCACGCAGCTGGCACCTCCCTTTCCCCATGGGACAGAAGGACAGGGTTCCCCAGCAAGTAGGGAAGGACAGGCAGTTCCCTTGGCTCAGGCACAGCTTTTCCTAGGAATAGGCAAGGCTTCCTGGGGAATAAGATCTCCGCTCCCCTCCATCACTGCCGCTGAACTGGGACACTGCACTTTTCATCCCAGTGGTCTCCAGAGTGCTCAGAGGCAGGATGCTGCAAGGACTCTCTGCACAGGGAAGGGATATTCCCGCTGGGGTTGTACTGATGAGGAAATCGAGGCACTGAGCAATGCAGTGACTTACCCAGGGTCAGTTGCAGCACAGTGAACCCTGGAGTCACAAGAGCAGGCCAAGCACGGCACCCACTGCCTCCCTGATAAAAGGGGAGAAGCTCCCTCCCAGGGAAGTGTAAAACCCTGACACAGCTGCAGCAAAGCTTTGGCTCCTGCTTGCTTCACCTGAACTCTTCCCACTCCCTGGTGTGCCTGCGCCGGAGCCCGCTGACCGCGGCAGACCCAGAGCCCGGGAGCCTCCGGGAGGCCAGTCCCAAGGGGCTGACGTCAGCTCTGGTCCTTGCAGCTCCCGGGCCTGGAGCTGAGCCGTTGAGGAGCCATTTCTGGTTTCAGCACATGGTGTCTCTGTGCTGAGGCACGGCCAGCCTGCTTTCCTCATCCATGGCTGGCTCCCCGAGAGGAATCCACGGGGCTGGGAAAGGTCACCCTGGCTGAACTAACCGCCCTTGGATGGGACTCGCTGGGCAGGGGACAGCTTCCATCAGGCAGGGTGGGAGACAGAGCAGTAGATTTCGGTCCCTTGTGCCTGTTCATTCTCCTAAATTCTGCTTGAGTGGGAGCCAAGAGTAGGGCCTTGGCAGGGTTTTTGAAGGGAACAACAAGGGAAGGAAATGAAGCCAGACAGCCACCAGGAACAAAACAAAGGTTAGTTGCAGGAAGCGGAAAGGCACAGACGTGACCCATGGACCTTCCTGCCGGCACCCTCACCCTGGCTAGCTTGTGCTCCCCTGGTCTGCAGGGCCCTGGCTGCTTGCCCCAAGCAGGCTCGGCTTGGGAACACAGCTGTAAAGTATGGGACACTGGTTACCAGCCAGCTCGGGAGCCCCCGGTGGAGTCAGCTCACAGCTCTTCCCCCAGGGGAGTGCCCATCTGTTCCTTGGTGCTTCGTGCCCTGGGGCATCCCTTGCCCGGCTCTCCTTGGCCGTCCTCCTGGTCTGCATTCCTGACCCCTTGCCGGAGCAGGATGACAATTGCTGGCACTGGTGGAGAATGACTGGCAAGCATATTTTGGACCCGGCTGCCTGCTCAGGGGCTTCAGCGAAGACTTGTAGTGAAACAGGACGCCGTCCTGCCAGCCCACATTTCTGTGGCGGGCAGATGTTATTCCTCCCTTACCCCCCTTCTTCCCCCGGCGCTGCCACCCTGACAAATGGGGTCCTGGGCTGAGGAGCAGTATCGCTTACAGGGAGCATGTGTCTGGCCTGGGAGGAGGGGGCATTTAAATGGGCAGCTGGGTTTTGTTGTTGTTGTCTCTTGCTCTTGGAGCTGTTCCTGCCATTTGGGCTGGTGGCAGGTCCAGGTGGGGGGAGCTGAGCAGCACGGGCTCCTCCAAGAGAAAGGGCTGAGCAGTGTGTCCCGCAGCGGGAAGGATCCCAAGGAGGGTAAGAGTGACCAGGGGAAGAGGTGGGGAGGAGAGCGGCCCCCCCGCAACTTCTCCTCCGAGCCTTGCCCAAGCAGCGCCCCCGTCCCCCGCTCCCAGCGAGGTGCGGGCGCCCCCGAGCACGGCGCTCAGGCCACAGGGTCCGGAGCGTGAGGAGCTCCTGGGCGTCCCCCCCGCGACCCACCGAGGCACCTCGGGGCGGGGGGGGAGCGCGGCGGGCCCTGACGGTGCGCCCGCAGTCTCGGGGGGCAGCATGCCCGCCCCGCCGCTGGCCGCCCCGCTGCTGCGCGTCCTGCTCGCCCGCCTGCTGCCGCTGGCCCGCCGGCGGCTCCTGCCGCCGCTCCGCCGCCTGGGGCGCCGGCTGCGCTCCCGGGAGAGCCGCCAGGCCCTGCTCACCTGCCTGCTCTGCCTCCTCAACCTGCGCAAGAAGGTGGACGACTGAGGCCGGCCGGGGAAGAAGGGCAGGGCAGGGCGCGGCGGCTCCCCGCCGCCTCCCCTGCCCGCCGCGGGAGGAGGGACCCCGGCAGCGGGGGAGGCGGCCCGGCGGGGGCGAGGGGCCCGCCCAGGCAGCCGGAGCCGCCCGCCAGCCCGCCCGCGCCTTCGCCTCCGCCGCTCCGGCCATGGGAGCCGGGCCGCCCCCCGCGCCGCTGCCCCCCGCCGCGGGGCCGCCCCGCTGAGCGCCCCCGCGGGAAGGGGCGGCCCCGCCGCCGCCGCCCGCCTCGGGGAAGGAGCCGGCGCCGCCCGGGCCGTCTCCATCACGGGCGCTGCCGGGCGGCGGGGGCCCCGCGCTGCCGCTTCGCCCCACGGTGCCCGGGCAGGGCCCCCCGGCTGCCCGCCCTGCCCGGCGGTGGCGGCGGGGATGTCGGGCAGCACGGCGAGGAAGGTGCAGCCCTTCACCATCAGCACCAAGCTCTCGCTGCCCAAGTGTGCCGCCGGCTTCTCCGGGGACGCCTGCCCCGGCATCGCCCTCGCCTCCGCTCTGGACAGCCACCGCGGGCTCCGCCGCAGCCTCAACGAGCGCATCTCCCTCTACCTGGCCCAAGCCCGGGCCAGCCCCGCCGCCCCCGAGGAGCAGCCCCGCAGCCCCAGCCCGGGCGAGGAACGGGGGACCGACGAGGAGCCGCTGAACCGCGGCTCCCTGGCCCGCTCCATTAAGAAGATCACGCTGTCCAACTGGCACGGGGAGCCTGGCGCGGGGGGACCCGGGGACCCGGACCGGACCGGCGGCGAGAGGAACCACAACAACAACAACAGCAGGCCGGGGAAAGCTCAGTTCAAGGTACGCGCTCCCTGCACCCCGCACCCCTGCTCTCTCCCCGTCTTCCCTGCGGTTCCCTGTTCCGGGCTTCCAGGGGATGGGGAGGTCCTGGGGGGATTATGCTGCAGCAGGGGACCCCTGCTGCCTTTTCCCCACGCGCCCCAGGCAGCACTCGCTCCTGGGGTAGTTGCTTTTCTTCCTCTCCCCCCCTTCCCCCCCCCCCCCCCCAACACACACACTTCTCTGTACCGTCAGGCTGGAGGGGCCGGAGGTTTTTTGCGGGCGAGCTGGTGACAAGCTTTCGCTAAGGCTAAGATGACCCAGCCCCAGAGCCCGAGCTGTGGAGGGCTCAGGTCTCGGGATGCCCGCGATGATGCAGTTGTGTGCGAGAAGCTGGGAACTTGCTCTCCCGTTTACCGGAGGGGAAACCGAGGCTGGGAGGAGGGAAGTGACTCATGACGGGCCACACAGCCATGCACAGCCAGGACAAGGCTAGGAGCAGGACCCAGGGCTCCTGGCACCCCACCCTCAGGGTCTGAGCATTAGCAGGCACGGGGGTCCAAATCCGTCAGTCCTGGAGGCCAGAAGACCCCTGTGTGGCTGGGATGGGGCGGACGGCAGCTCAGAGACCTCGCCGTTGCTGGCAAGAACAGGCAGGAACTCCTTGAGATTTAACCCTGACCCACAACAGCTGGTTTCCCAGCGGGATAGCACTAGGGAGAGCCACAACAGTCCACTGCCAAAACCCCCGTCTTCATTGCCAATAAAGGCCAGGCACGGCCTCACAAGAGCTGCCGCTTCCTCCGGCACGCAGGCGGCTCCTTGCTGGGCGGCTGGAGTCTGCGCAGCCCAAGGGGCATCGGAGTGAGGACTCCCCTCTTTCATATAAGGTAGGGACACAAGCCGCAGGACTCTTTGGAGGCTGCCAGGATCAGCCCCTCCTGCCTGTACAGCATGGGGGGGTGGAGCAGAATGGGGAGGGGGGACAGGCTGCAAGATGGAGGTTGGAGAGGGAGAGAGCGAGCCAGGGTACAGGAGAAAGTGTATGTTGAGCAGGATGGCAGCTGGAGGAGAGGAGGGAACACTGTTCCCCGGACAGGGCACAGTAGGCCTTTCTCAAGTGTTGTGGCTGGGTCTGCCCCTTGCTCCCGCCCTGTAGGAATGGGGGACTCCTCCAGGATGAGCACGGTGCAGCCCAGGATGGTGTGGCCTCTTGCTTGTGGGAGGTCATTGGCACCTATTCTTCTATGGGAACATGGCGAGCCTGTGTGCTGCATTAATTTTTCTTTTAATGAGAGAAAGAAGCAGAGGAGGCAGCTGAGGCCACTACTCTTGTTTCACGTGTGGCTTTGCTCATGTCGTGAAGCCTGGGGTCTTGAGACCGGTTAGCACAGCACCTCATGGATGCCAAGGAAGGCACCGCTCCTCCTTCCAGCTTGGGTTGATGTGAGAGTTTGTTGTTTTGCCCGAGCGAGGACCCAGCTCCGGACGGAGGGACTGGGGAGGGGGGGCAGTCCCGGTGGAGCAGCTCTGTGGGAAGGATGAAGTCATCCTTGTGCCGGCAGCCCTGTTTTCCTGCAGCTGACAGATCGTGAGACGGGGACTTTAAATAAAGCTCCTGTGTCACCTGCAGGCTTGTCTCCCACGGCTGAGCCCTGGGGGTGGCTCACAGGCTGCACCTGGCATGGGATACAGCTGCCCAAAAGAGGGGCTTCCTAGGGTCTTATGCCTCGTAAGCACTTCACGTTTAGCTCCCCACCATTCCCTAAACGGGCATCCAAATCTCTTGGCCCTGTGGTCAGGCAGGGGGGTGCCTTCTCCTTCTGGCACCCTCCTGACAGACACACTGAGCTCTCACTGCGCCTGCCGGGCCGTGACTCAGCCTCACTCCCTGCCCCCTCTTCCTGCTCAGAATAGGATGGCGTGGTATGGTGGTCGTCCTCTGCAGCCACCAGCTGGGCTTTGCAGGCCCCTGGAAAGGTCCGGTGGTGGTGTTCTCCCAGGGGTTATAGGGTTGTTGAGCTGTTTGTGGGGCTCTGAGCCTTTCTGGTGGCAGCAGCTCTAGTGCTGGGAGCTGCCATCCACATTGGGACTTTTCTGCAGTCCTGCAGAGTCAGTAGGAAAGCACTTTCTGTGCAGGGAGGGAGTCCTGCTTTGCCTGGGTTGGTTCCCCCTTAGACGCTGTCCCCAGTCTGGAGTGGTCCAAGCAGTGGTGGGCTGGATTTGGCTTGGGCTGATCCACCACCCTGTTTGTTGCGAGGAGGGGGTGTCAGGGCAGCACATGTTGCCCACCACCTTGTGTTATACCCTGTGCACGCTTGGACGGCTGTTACAGAGGCAGCAGGGTGGCCCCGGGAAGGGAGTGGAAGGAGGTCCTGAAATTGGCCTGCTGTATCCAACAGCCCAAGAAAAGATACATCTGTAGAGGATGAGAATGACCGCCCTTGTGCATGATCCAAGCAGTCCCACGCACCTCTCCTACTGGGGCTGGGCTCCATTAAGGATAAGGTAATGCGGAGTTCATCCTGGACCTCCTCTCTGTGCCTGGCTGCAGCTCCTGGACTTCCTTCCTCCTGCCTCTCCAGCTCCCACCCTGCCCCATCTGCCGGAGCCCTTCCCTGTTACCCAGCTGCCCCCTTAACTCTTGCCTCCCGGCCAGGCCGAGGACAGGGATCAGCAGCTGAGAGGATGCAGGTTCGTGCCAGTGGAGTTAATGTCCTCTTGTGCCCTCGCACCGCTGCCCTGCTGACCTGGAGGAGTGTAGGGGGTCTGAACCTGAGCATCCTTAGACAACCAGGAGCCAGTGACAACCAGATGGGTTTCTGCTGGCTTTGGAGACAATTCAAGGGGAAAAAGGTGGGAGGTGTGAAAGCTAAAATGGAGAAGGTGCTGAGCAAAGCAATCTTAGAAGCTCTTGCCACTTGCTGAACACATAGCAGGAGCTGTGGGTGCAGCTTGGAGGACCTGGCCTGGATGCATAAGGAGGGATGGGCAAGAGCTCAGGCAAGCAGTGTCTGGGTACCACCAGCAGCCTCCTCTGGCCCAGGGCGGGGGAGGTGGGTGCACGCTTCTCTATCTCCTAGACTGCTGGGACCGCTGAGCACTTCCAGGCTCATGACTGTCTCTTCCCATGTCTAGGTCTTCCTCAGGAAGGATGTGGATGCGGAGGACGAGCAGCAGGAGGCTGGGAGTCCCCGGGCTGGTGTTTTCTGCTCTCCAGTGGACAGAGGTTCCCCCTTCTATGCGGTAGGTCCTCCCTGCCCTCACCATTTATGAGTGTCTGACCCAGGGGCACAGCTTGGGGCTGAGCAAGTGAGGGCAGCTGCTGGTGGTCTGCCTGGGCGCAGATGGAGCCTCACCACTTTAAATGAGCGAGGGGACAAGCTGGGCATGATGGGGTGAGGGGTCAGCCCCCGAGCCAGCACTCAGAGGCTTTAGCGCTTCCAAGGGAGCCGGATTACAGGCTCCTCCAGCCCAGGCTGTGTCAAGAGGCTGAAGATAGCAGAGTTGCGGGGGGGCCTGAGAATCTGTGTTGCTATTTTAAAAAAAAAAAAAAAAAAAGGGCAGAGGATTTCTGTAGTTCTTGTGGTTAGGCAGAAAGGCTTTGAAAAGCGACTCCCATGCCGTCAGCAGGGCAGCACATGCCAGAGTGCTTAGAGAGCCTGAAACAGTTGCCCGAACCCCGCTGCTCCACAGGCTCCCAAGAGATTGCTCCCTAGCTGGCTCGGGGGTGGCTGGGACCCCGCAGGGCAACTTGCACTCAGCCCCCTTGGGGAGGGAGGGCTGCCTCAGACTGGCCCCAGTAGTAATTTCTGCCTAGTGAGAGAGTGTACCCTGCACCTTCAGGTTTCTCCTGAGATGCTCAGGCTCCTGTTTGCCAGCAGTTAGTGGGCAGTCAGGTCCCTGTCCCTGGGCAGCGGGGTGGGAAGCGAGTGCCCGGGGCAGCTGTGCCGTCCCCTGGGCTGTCTGCAGCTGGGCCCGGGGCTGAGCTTGGAAGGAGGCCAGTGCTTTCACTGGCTGACCTTCACTGTCACCCCCGGCAGAGCTGGAGCCCTGACAGACGGTTTCGTCAGAGCCAGCCGACCGCGAGGCTGAGTTCCGGGGAAGATACTGTGCTTTCTACCCACTGCCACTGCTCACTTAGGATGGGTGTCTCTGGGTGCCCTTGAAGGAGTGGCAGGCTGAATTTATTGGGGACCTGCCCCATGGCCCGCCCCCATCCTGTTCCCTGGTGGTGTCCCCTGGAGTGACACTAAATGGATTCTGCAGACACAAATGCTCCTTGCAGGGATGTGCAGCCTCAGGCTGGAGGGGTAGTGAGTGCCGCATCTGCCCCCAAAGTGAGCATGGGGACTAGCCCAGATGCTGGGTGCCGTCCCACCAGCCTGGAGTGACCCAGGGCTGAGGGACAGCCTGGAAACTCTCTGCCAGGTCTGCAAAAGCCACTAGCGTGGCCTTGGTAGAGGGGAGCTGTGCCTCGGGGTGCTGGTAGAGAACCCTAAATATGTCAGTGAAGGAGTGGGATCGGTGATGAGGCAGGCTGACATACTTTATCTGGGTTTCCAAAATGCTCCTGGGAGGTGATGGCGAGGGCTCCCTGGGACAGCATGCTGACCTCCCCCACTGCTGCCTGCCCCAGCTGGCAGGATCCCCAGTGTCATCACCCCGGAAAGAGACCCCCAAGGGCAAGGAGCCGGTCGTGGCACCAAGATGCAGTGGGCGAAGCGGCACGGGAGCAGTCCCCCTCCTCGACCTGAGCCCTCTGGTAGCCCAGTTCAACCGGGAGATGATGCAGGTGAGGCCAGCCGAGGGGGCTGTGTGGGGAGCGGGGTGGGGAGGACACCGGCAGCCTTTCATGTGAGCTGTGGGGTGGGGTGCATGGCGGGGAGGGCTGAACTCCCGGCCCCGAGCAGAGCCGTGGTTGTGGCATGAGATCATGTTTGGCCGCCTCTCCCTGGCTGTCGGCCCTGGGGAGAGGGGGTCAGCCCGCACCAGGGCCCTGCTTCCTCCCCACGTGTGCATGCTCCTCCCATCCCCCATCCTCCTCCTCCTCCTCCCAGCCCTTGTCCCTCCCCAGTGGCATGGGAATGGTGATGGCATGGGGGGGCTGCTTCCATGCCATACTTGGAGGGGGGGGGGGGCGCAGGCACTCCAGGGAGCAGGGTGCAAGCAGAAATGCTATGTGCAGGGATGTACTGCACAGAGACCCCCTGGTCTAGCCTGCCTGGGGCGGGGCTTGGCTTCTCCTGGTGGGCTGGGGCAGAAGCTGGAAGGAAGCAGGATGCTGCTTGCCTTCCCACCCCCATTGCCACCAATGCTGTCCTGAACCCCTTTGCTGGCCTGTTGGTGCTTGGAGCAAACGGGTTGTCAGCCAAAAGTGTGCCCTCCAGTCACTGTCGTGACTTCAGAGAGGTTTGGGTCCCCAAAACTGTGTCCTCAGGGCTCTGGCAGAAAGCACCCGGCCACGTGGCTCTTCCCATGTTGCAGGCGGAGAGCTGGGTGCGAGGCAAGCTGCGGGACCTGAAGGATGGCTGTGACCTCCAGGACTGGGAGGAGGTGGCTCAAACCCTACAGCGGGACATGAAGGATTTCGAGAACACGCTGATAAAGCTCAACCAGGTGAAGCCAGGTGGCGGCACGGCTCCCATTCCCTGCAGCAACGTGTCCCTGGGCTCTCTGCAGTGGAGGGTTCTGGGAGCCCCTGATGCTGAGTGTGGGTCTCTTGGCCCCACAGATGGGTGAGCAGCTGATGTTGCGGGCAAGCCCCAGCGCTGAGGCAGTGCGGAGGCAGCTGCTGGCCCTGCGGGACCAGTGGCAGCTCCTGAAGCAGACGGCCGCCAGCCAGAGCAAAGCCCTGGGGGGGCTGCGGAGCCTGCAGGACTTCAACAGGAAAGCTGAGCAGCTGGAGGCATGGATCAGGCACAAGGTGTGGGGTGCAGGGAGTGCGGTCTGGGGAGGGAGACAGGCTGGCTGTCCCCCTGCCTTCTCACACCCTCCCCTGGCCCAGGAGGAGAAGCCCTCTCTGGCAGCCCTCCTGCAGGAAAGCCCAGACAAGATCCAGCTCACCCGCCGCATTCTTGACTTGAAGCAGGTAAGAGGCTGCTGGGGGGGGGCTGCTGGCGTGCCGGGGACCCCAAACCCCGCAAGGCTGGAGCATGGCACAGGTCCCTGAGGGGGGATGCTTGATGTCTATCTCTCTGCCTGGGCCAGGAAGAGCAGCAGTTCCAGAGTCTGCACAAAGAGCTGAATAGCCTGGCCCAGAAGCTGGAGAAACAAGGCAAAAGTGAGAGCAGGAGCGTCTCAGCCCGGCGCAAGCACCTCAACAAAACGTAAGCAGAGGATGTACGGGCTGAGCAAGGGCGAGCCGGGCACAGGGAGCTGATGGACTGTGAAGAAGGACCCCCTGATCCTCCCTCCTGCTTCCCCTTGCCCCAGCTCTGCAGAGCTCCCCATGAGGGGCATGAGCTGCCCTTCATTCCCCCCTCCTTCCACCTGCACAGGTGGTTGCGGCTGCAGGGGACCCTGAAGGAGCACCATGAGGCTCTGCAGCTGGCTCTGGAGGTGGCTGCCTTCCTCCAGCAAGCAGATACCCTGCTCGGGGCCATTCACGCCAAGGTACCAGCACTAGAGTCAGGGTCAGCCCGGTGCAAGGCTGTTGCATGGCCAGAGCGAAACTGGGTGGGCAGCACACCACACTCATTCCCTGTGTGGGGGCTGCTGTGGCCCCAGTACCCTCAGCCTGGGGCTTGGGGAGAGAGCTGGGGCATGGAGACTGGTGTAAGAAGGGGAGCCAGAGCGGCAAGCGCAGCTTTGCAGCATCCTTTTCTGCTGGAGATGAGGGCAGGGTCCCATCCTTCTCCGGCTGCTGACTGCAGCTTCTTCTTACAGCAGAGGAGCATCTGCAGTGTAGGGAAGCCAGGAGAGGGCGATCCATGCCGGGATCGGGATGTCAGGGACATAGCCAGCCAGGTGATGGTAAGTGCAAGGCACTGTCTCATCCTCAGAGCCCTGGGGATGCATCCCAACAGAGGGGAGATGTGTGTCTTCCCAGGTCAGTGCTGGCATCAGCAGGGTTGGGGCTCAGTGGGCACCCACAGCTACGTGGCATGGCCACAGCTGTGTGATGGTCAGGGGAGCCTCCCTGGGTGCAGTGAGGGACCAGACTTTGCACTCACTGCCTCTCCTGCCCCAGCCGAGCTGGTGGTGGCTAGCCATCATGCACTTGCACTACGGTCACAGTGGCTCGTCCCTGGCCAGTCTTGTCATCACTCCCTGGCTATTCTCTTTTGTCCAGATGCTGGATGTGACCGTGTCCCAGCTCCTCAGCCTGCAGCCCAGCCTGGCAGCCCGAGTCACCCCCAAGCACCGATACATCAAGGAGAGCTGGGCACAGCTCCAGCAGGTGCTGAGGTAGGGCACAGCCTGGCAGGAGCCCCAGGGTCTCAACCCTGATCCCCCAGTGCTGGAGCCAGAGGACTGGGGAAAGACCTGGGTTGGTCCCTGGCAAGATCTCTGGGGTATCAGCTCCACTTAAGGTTGCTCTTTCCTCAATCCTCTGTGCCCCTGGACCTTCCTTGTGCCCCTTTCCCAGGACAGAGAAGGCTCCAGCGCTGGGAAGCAGTTCCCTGGCGGGCGAAGCTGTGGCTCCAAGTGTGGCGCCCCGAGGAGACGATAGTGGCCGTGGAGCCATAGGAAAGGAAGCAAAAGACAAATGGGTGAGAGGTCCTGGGAGCATGGTGAGCACTGCCTTCCTCCAGGCATCTCCAGCACTTCTGCCTCAGGAAGACAGGGGAGCTTATGGGAAAGGAGTTTGGAAGTTGGGCAGAGCCCAAGCTGAGCATGCATGTGACCCGGCTCCACTGCTTACAGGAGATGATAAGTGCCAAGCCCAGGGCAAAGCAATGTGTGCTTTGGGCTGGCAAAGGAGGAATGGGAGCCTTTGTGCCATAGGTGCTGAAGGACATGCCGGGGAAGATGGTGGAGCACGGGACAGGGAAGGAGAGCAGCCCTGGCTCCCCAGCGGCAGGGCAGCCTCTTCATGGTGGGGACAGCAAAAGGTACCAGCTCGTGGAGGTGGCTGTGGGGAGTGAGATGTAGTTGAAGGGGATGGGGATGAGGGTCCCCTGTGCGAGGGGGGACCTTGCAGTCCTGACTAACACTCTCTCTGCAGGAGGAGAAGAGAGGCAGAGTCTGAGTGGGGGATACAGCAGCCAGAGGCCCACGTACAGGACGTCTGTCGGGCAGCAAACACAGTAATGTCTCCCCAAGAGCCCCTTTTCCTCCCAGCCCAGCGAGGCGAACCAGTGTCGAGGGGGACCCCCTTCCCAACCCCCTCCCACTGCTTATGGGCATGCATGTTTGTGCACTCACACCCGTCCCTGGTCTGGGCACTAATGCACCATGTCTCCCTGCTCCTCAGCAGACTGTGTCCCTGCCGAAGGAGAGCATGGGTCCTGGAGTCCCCCCGTGTCCAGCGGAGGATGTTGAGAGCCTGGAGGCAGCACAGACGCAGCGGGAGCCCCTGGACCCCAGCGCCAGGGCTGTGCTCCGGGTGAGCCCCATCGAGTGTGGGGTGAAGGGGGTACACAAGGTAGGGCCTATCCTAACCACCCTCCCTGCCTCCCAGGGGGGGCCGGTGCTGACGGAGCCCACGGGGAGCCCACAGGTAGAGACCATGCTGCGGGAGCTGGGGGAGCTGTGGGAGGACCTGCAGAGGAAGCACCAGGAGAATGGTGCTGTGCTGCGGGAAATTGATAAGGTACATGGAAGCAGGGCTGGGGTGGGCACAGGGGCATGCCCTGATTGTAGCAGCTTGCCGGGTATCGACAAGTGAGGCTGGTGCCCACAGGGACGGGAGCTGCAGTGTTGGCAGCAGCATCTCCGGCTGGCCTCGCTGCTCCAGCTTTGCTGCCCAAGCGGCCAGTGCCCCGGGTACCCACAGTCTGGTGGCAGCATGGCTCCTGCCTCCCCTGGGTGGCTCAGAGCTGGGCTGATGGGCTCCCTGCCGTCCCCACAGTCACTGAAGCTGGTGGGGGAGCTGGACCGGGCTGAGCGGTGGCTGCAGTCTGTGGCTGGGTCACTCTCGGAGCCAGCCACCATGAGAAGCCCGGTGGAGCTGCGGCAGGACCTGGAGGAGATGGGACAGCTGGAGAGGCAGCTGGTGCTGTGCGGCCTCAAGCTCCAGGCACTGCGGGAGGAGGCAGCGGGCAAGCCACCTGCCGAGCATGAGGGAGCAAGGAAGATGCAAAGGAAGGTGGAGATGGTGGAGGAGAAGTGAGTCCAGGGGGAAGGTTCCTCCTCTTTGATCCCCGTGTGGTCTGAGAGGAGGGTGCTCACCCCAAGGGGGGGAAGAGGGTGCTGGCACCTTTGATAGGCACCTGTCTGCACAGGTTGGCACACGTGCAGGCAGCCTTGCGGCGCCGGGCAGCAGACCTTCGTGACTCCCTAGTGCTGTCTGAGTTCCTGCAGGACTTGCAAGAGGAGGAGGCACGGAGCCAGCAGGAACCTGCAGTGGTGAGCAGCAGGGCCAGGCATCCCTTGGGATCACCAAGCACCTGGGACTGGCTCAGGGTTGGTCTGTGGCTGCAGGGAGACCCCATGGGTGCCCCACTCTGGCCCAGCTGCCTGGGGGGGTCACTCCACGTCTCCCTCATGCCCAGTGTTTCTGTTGGCTTCAGCCAGGGAGCAGCCATTGCAGCTTGCAGGGGTCTTTTCCCCTGCTCTCAGCCCAGGCCGGGCAGCTGCTGAGCAGCGAGGACATGAGCCACCCCTTGGGAGAGCTGCAGGAGGCCGTGGAGATGCTGAACGATGCAGTGAAGGAGAGGGAACGGGTCATGGAGGTGGCTGCAGAGACAGAGAGCCTGGAGCGCCTGGTAAGGGATAGAAGTGGTGTGTCTAGGGATGCAATTGGGTGGTCCACCTGCAGCTGGATATGTGACTAGTTGGGACAGGGAATGCACCTCGGCTAGTCCCACTGGGACATGGGGGTGTTGAGATACACAGGGACCGCTGTGTGAGGCTGGTGTCCCTCCTGTGGCTGGTGCTCCCTGCCCTTTTGCAGGTACATAGCAGGGTTCCCCCAGGCTGGGGTGGGCTGAGGCTGCGTGGTGAGTAGTGGTGGTGGAGGGGGTCCCACACCAGGGCTCATCTCTTTTCCTCCACCCCTTCCATCCAGGTGGCAGAGGTGTCCCCACGCCTGGAGGCCCTTCGATGCAGAGCCGAGGCGCTGGCTAGAGACACTGCCCAAGCAGAAAGTGGCTTCACCACAGTGAAGAGCGAGAAGGACCTCCAGGGGCTGCAGGGCTTGCTGAGCCGGCAGCAGGAGATGGAGGTGAGACCTGAGGAGCACCGTGGCTAGCCATGCCCATGGTGGGGATGTGTCCCAGCTGGCTGGGCCCATCCTGGGGAGGCGTTGGCCCCAGGGGCCCAGGTGTCGTAAGCCTTGGCACACTGCGGCAGGCTGGGCTGGAATTTTCCAGCGGAGCTGAGCCCTGCCCCACTCCACTCCCCTCTGCCAGGCCAGGCGAGGGGAGGGAGCTTGCATCAGGTCCCGTGTGCCAGCGCCCGGCTGCCAGCACCCGGCTGCCAGCACCTCGCTCATCTTCCCGCCAGTGGGGAGGTGACTCATGCGAGCAGAGCGGGGAAACCAAGCAGCCTTTCGCTCTGCCCATCCTCCCCACTGAGGGTGGCTCTGCCTGCTCCCTGCAGCCCCTGTGCTAGCATGCTCCACTCCACGCTCCCCTCCACCCTGTCCTCCACCCTCCCCTCCATCCCTGCATCCCAGAACAGAGGGCAGTCAAGCCTGTGTGCAGAGGAGTTGGATGCAACCTGAACCTTTTCTGCCTTGTGATCTTTAGCGTGCAGTGTCAGAGACCCTGCAGGGGCAGCTGGAGGAGCTGGAGAGGGCAGCTGCCCGCTTGCAAGAGCTCTGCCCTGCTCGGCTGTGTCCTGTCAGCCGGGAGGTGCAGGGGACATTGCAGGCCTGGGCAGGGCTGCAGGACTTGCTGCGGGAGACCCGGGCCCATGTGCAGCAGGCCAGCCAGCTGCGGCACTTCTTCAAGGATTACTTAGCCATGATGTAAGTGGCAATGAGCTGTTGGGGCTGTCTCTGTGGTGGTTGGGAGGGAGCTGGTGAGAGCATGACGTTGCCAGAGCATGGGCTGCTGGCAAGTACATGGGCAGTGTCAGTGCTGCAGCCAGGCAAGACCACGGGGAACCTGGAATGAAGAGCTGTGCCAGGGCTGCCCGCTGTGGTGCAGCCCCACAGCAACTTGCCCTGTGTCACCAGACTTGCTGTGCTACCCCAGTGAGCTGCTTCCAGCCATCCCTGAGCATGGGAATGGCTTCCCTGGGGCCTGCAGGGCTGAGGAGGTGCTAGGTTGTTCCTCAGCCTGTCTTTCATGTGCCTACAGCTCCTGGACGGAGGACACACGGGCTCAGATCTTCTCTGAAAGTCCAAGCAGCCATGGCCTCCTGGAGACTCCGTGTGAGGAGCTGGAGAGGAGGATTGAAGGGAAGATCAAGGAATTTGAGGCACTGGCAGCATCGGGGAAGCAGCTGGTGTCTGAGGAGCACTACCTGAGCGCAACAGTAAGGACAGAAGAAATAGGGTTGGGGAAACCCTCAGCACCCTCCAAAATCCTCTGGGGACAGTCCCAGGACAAGAAGCAAGGTGTGGGTGAAGAGCCCCAGTGAGTGGTACGGGGCTGGCCATGCATCCCCAGGGCAGCTCAGGGCAGGAAGGGGTTTCACCCAGCCATTAATGGATGCTGAGATCCGAGGTGACATGACAGACGGTATCCTGCTGCCAAAAATCTCCTAAATTGCTCCATAGTGAGGTAGGGCCAGTATCCCTGGACCAGGAGTCCTTGCAAGCTGTCCAGCATCTCTCCTCCCC
The DNA here is from genome assembly GCF_965140245.1 of Athene noctua. Classification (NCBI taxonomy): domain Eukaryota; kingdom Metazoa; phylum Chordata; class Aves; order Strigiformes; family Strigidae; genus Athene; species Athene noctua. The sequence continues at coordinate 94,385,743 of NC_134037.1, forward strand.
TCAGATAAAGGAGCGCTTGGAGGAGCTACAGAGCATGCTGGGCTGGGTGCTGGTGCGCTGGAGAGCACAGAGGCACCAGCGGGACCCAAGGAGCAAGCAGGAGGACAAAAGGGTCCTGGAGAGCCCATCAGACACGTCCCCCACTGGCCAAGTGAGTACCCAGCCCCATTGAGACTGTTGGGGAGCAGGACCAGCCTCAAGGCTGAGGGTCACAGAGGCAGTAGACAGAGTGGGTGGTGCAGAAGTGGGGAGGGATGTGTGGCAATACCTGTGGGACTCCCTGGGGTTCAGGCAGGACAAAGTGAAGATTGTCCTGAGAAAGTGCCTGGCCCCAGCAGCCATTCCTCCACACTCGCTCTCGCCAGGACCAGCGTGCCCCATGTGCTCAGCCCCGTCTGGAGAACATCCACAGCCCAGTGGAGTTCACCCCCTGCTCCCTCCTCGAGCCCATGCAAAGATCAGAGCCACAGCTGCCAGCAGGAATGGCCATGTCCCCACCAGCATCACCCCTCTCAGACGCCCCATTGGGAGTGGAGCAGAGCTGGGGGGACCCCAGCAGCTCAACACCCCACAGTGTGGGACCTCGCAAAGAGACTGTCATCTGGGATCCCGCTGAAACCTCCACGCTGCTGCTGCCACCGCGGGGCCCTGGAGGGCTGGGGGGGACAGTCAACCTCATCCTCAGTATCGGCAAGAAGGGCGAGAAGAAGAAGGTGCAACCGGTGGCTGGCAGCGAGCAGCCAGGGCAGGAAATGCTGCGGACGGTACGTAGGGGATGGTAGGCAGCTTTGGCAGAGCCATGGGTGAGCATCCAGTGCCTGTCCCAGGGCCGGCCACTGCTGTGCAGCCAGGGCAGCTCCTTGGAGCTGTGCCCTCATGCAAACTGGGAGGCTTTGAGGGCTGTGGGGTAGCCCCCATGCTGGGACCCCAGCCCCAGCCATTTCCAAGCAATCTGTTGGGGCTCTGTCAGTCTCAGGAGAGGGACCTTTGGCTGTGCTGATGCTGAGCAATGCCCAAGGGCTGAGGACCAGCTTGCACCACCCCCTTTGCCTGCGCTCTCTTGCTGTGGCTCCTTGCTCACTCTGCCCTCAACTCTCTGTGTCTCTCTCTTCCCCCCCTGCTCAGCTCCCCACCACTAAACCCTCAGGCTGTAAAACCTTTTGGAAGCGTTGCCAGGGGCTTTTAGGAGACACTTGGGGTAGTTTAAAGCGAAAGAGAAAGCCGCCTCACCAGCCAGTGGAAGAGGTAACTTTCCTGGGGGGAGGCAGCATGCTGGGCAGAGTGGCTGCATGGCGTGGACCCCCCAGCTACCAACCCTCCTAGCCATGCCACTGTGCCTTGCCAGCAGTGGTCCCTCGGGAGAGGGGAAATGCTCCCAGTGTGGTGGGCAGAGTGTGGATGCTGGGACATGACAGGAAGGGGCTCAGATGGGCCTGGCCACTGTTCGGTCCCCTGGGTAAGTGGTTTTGGTGGCCATGGGAGGCACCGCAAACTGGCAGCTGGTTGGAGAGCCTCCCTGCTCCGTTGCTGGGGGACAGCAGCAGTCCCTTATGCAGCTGAGTGAAGGGGGCAAGGGCGGATGGGGCCACGTGAGGGTGCATGTTCTGGGGGGGGGCTTGCTCCAGATTGCATGGCTTGTAACTCTGGGGCTGGAAGCCTGGTATTTTGTTGGAGTTTGCATCTGTTTGTTACTGCAGAGCCTGCACGAAGGCCTGTGTGTGATGAGTCACAGGGGCAGTCAGGCCCCCATGCAGCCAGGCTGGGTAGCCCAAGGGGGAGGGCAGCGGGCCAGAGAGGCCAGAGGGCATCAAGGCAGGACAACGGGCTGCCGAGCTGCCAGGAGGGTTTTGGTAATGGGCACCCTCCAACCTGAGGGGTACAGAGGGACACTGCTCCAGCTCCTGCAGGCAAAGCTCTTTGTTTTCATCCTGGCATCTGTGGAAACCCAGGAGAGGGGCTGCAGCTGGTCTGGAGAGGGTGTCTGCAGGGAAGGTGAGGGGAAGGGGCTGTGCTCAGCCCCTGCCCTTGCATTTGCCTGCTCTGCTGCCTGGGGGCATGCAGGGGTGGCAGGAATGGGCAGCAGTGACTGTTATCTCAGTAGCCACCTGAAAGCGGTGGCCTGGAGGGCAGTGGTGCTGGGGGAGAGCACAGGCAGCCCCTGCTGCACCACACCTGGGGGACTCCATCCCAGGCAGGGATTCCCCTCCCTGTGTCTTCCCTGCCTGCACTGAGGTGGGAGCAGCCCTCGGGGGCTGAGGTGAAGCCATGCCACTCCCAGTTCTGCCACTGCTGAGTGTTTTTGGCTGCCTGCCCCCCCGGCTCCCTGATTGCCCAGTCACACCATGGAGAGGGAGCAGTCAGTGTGGGATGGTGGAGGCTCTGGCCACGGCGGTCACCCCTCTCTCCTTCTCTGTGTCCCCAGGCACAGGTGGAGGCCGGCAAAACCTCCAGCACCAAGCGGCCACCTGCCCACCGCCCTCCGGCATCCAGTGGCGGAATACCGCCCGCCTCCCACACCCTGCCCAAGGCTGGGGCCGGCTCCCTCTTCAACAGTCTGCAGCGGCGCGAGCGGGCTGAGCAGGCCCGTCTGCTGACACTGCAGGGCATCATGGGCACTGGCTCCCTGCAGCCCACGCCCGAGGAGCACCATGGCCCCAGCAACACGTGGCCTCAGAAGTGTGGCCGGAGGAAGGGGGAGCCGGGGGCAGCCACGGCTGGACCCCCACTCGGGGAGCTGCTGCTCTACGTCAGGAACCCGCTGGTGCGGGATATCGATGCTGAGTGCGGGGTGGCCCCCCGGGACCCCCACCTCCCTGACCTGAAAACCATGTGCCCACGCCTTTCCCTGGGCTCCGTGCTCAGCCTGGACCTACCCCGGGACACAGTGGTCCTGGGCTGCCACCGAGGGGCTGCAACATGGTGGGAAGAGGCGGAGGGGAAGGAGCAGAGGCAGGGCAGGGGGGTGAGGCCACAGGAGCCCACAGGCAAGCATGGGGCTGGATGGCAGGAGGCGGTAGATGTGGATGGGCACAGGCCCCAGGGGCCCAGCAAGGGGCTGGGGATGTCCCCTAAAAGTGAGCGAGGAACATGGTTCGAGGAGGTGAGCTTCAACCCCAGCTACAGCCAGCAAAAGTCACACTGTGCTGGGGAGGAGCACTGGAGCTCACGGTGCCCTGGCAGCGCTGGTAAAGACGTCCTGGACTTCAGGCCAAGCCAGCCATCCCGTGTCAGTGTACTGCATGAGAGGGTGGGGAGGGAGGGGGGCAAGCTGGTTGCCCGGCTGGGCCAGGATGGCAGCCCCGGCAGGGCCAAGCATCGTGAAGCCGCATGGCTAGAGCTTGGGCCATCCCCTGCCAGCATCCCTGTCAGGGCAGGAGCTGTTCCCAGCACTGCCTGTGCACAATGGGCAGCCAGCAGTGGCCAGCCCGGAGGGCCCATGGCTTCCCCACCCACCCCCAACCAGCGCTCTGTTTTTGAGTGGGCTCTGGGGACCCCCCAGGCCCCCAGCCCTCCCTCCTCTGGGGAGGTTTGCCACCCTGCCCACAGGCAGTTTGAGGAAGAGGAGGAGGAGCTGCAGGCCATCTGGGATGGGGTGGGCGAGCAGCAGGCACCCAGCCTGCCAGCAGGCAGCCATGCCCACCACCGGCCGGGGAGTGGGGCAGGCAGCCTGCCCAGCCCTGATGCCAGTGCCAGCGGGCCTCTCATCCTGTCGTCTGCCAACAATGTGCTAGTGGCCAAGTTCACCCTCCCCACTGCTGCCCGGCTGCTCCACAGCCCGTCTGGAGAGAAGAGCCCCGGTGCGGGGCACAGCAGTGGTGGCAGCCCCAGCAGACACGAGGTGTCCCCCTGCGTGGAGGCACTGGTGTCCACAACCCCCTTGGATGGCCCTGGCGCCTGGGATCAGCAGAAGCATGGGGAAGAGGAGAGAGAGGGCAGCAAGGTGAGAGCTACGGGCCAGGGGCTCTCCCTCAGGGTCAGGCAGGGGGCTGGGGACACCCCAGGCAGCAGCTGGGTTACCTGCTCCAGAAATGTGACCTGTGTTTGGAGACCTCCCAACTCTGGTGGCCCCTTTGCTTCAGCTGGTGGGGCAGGGAAGAGCTAGGTGCTGAATTTGGGGGTCTCTGCAGCACACATTCCCACACCAGCCCTCAGCCTTAGCAAGGCAGCACTTCACCCCAAAAGCCTACAAGCAGTCCAGAACCTGCTCAGGCACAGAAAATGTTTCCTGTTGTCCCATTCCCCCCTTGGCATTGCCTGCTAGATGGGTCAGATGCTCCCTGGGTCAGATGCCTGGGGGCTGAGCTGGCACCTCCAGCCCCAGCACTGCTTCACTCACCCCCTGTCTCTTTGCAGGGCCCTCCTACTAAGACGGAGTTTCAGATGATGGAGGGGACGCTGGAAAGGAAGCACGTGTTGCAGACAGGAGGGAGGAAGGTACAGGCATGGCTGTGGGGCTCCTTTGGGACTGGGATTCTGTCAGGGGCATCCAGGTTTTGGGGCAGGAGTGAAGCCAGGGATGCTCCTGGCACTACCATGGCAGTGCTGCTGGCCATGCTGGGAGGGCAGAGCCCACAGGGGCTGGGGTGCATTTTGAGTGGCAGGGGACTGCTTCTCCCAAACATGTTGGCATCACAGCTGTCCCTTGCTTGCATTCCACAGGCCAACTGCCGGGCCTGGAGCCTCTTTCACGCTGTACTGATGCGGCAGACACTGTGCTTCTACCAGGACCGCAGGGACAGCCTCAAGGTGCATTGGGGGAGAGCAGGGTGACCTGGGAGGGGGCTGGCAGCAGGGTGGGGGGCTGGTGGCCAGGTAGGGCAGAACCTGCCAACCCTGCTGTTGCTGTTCCCTGTGCTGCAGAGCTCCGTGGTGGCTCTTCCCCTGAACCTCTCCGGGGCAGTCTGCACCCCAGACGCCGAATACACCAAGAAGACCAACTGCTTCAGGCTTCAGTGAGTCACCCCAACCCAAGGCAGCCAGGGCCTCATAGCCACAGCCCTCCCTAATGTGTCCCTGCTGGGACAAACATGTACCAGCACCCTCACCCAGGGCCAGATCAGCCCAGTGCTTAGATGAGGATTTCCTTCTTTCTTTCTTACCTGCTTTCCTTCTTTTCCAGGCTGGTGGGGGCTGTGGCATCTGTACCCCACATCTGTCTCATTGCTGAATTGTTCTCCCACTGCAGGCTGCGGGATGGCTCCGAGTACCTCCTGAGGGCCCCCTCCCAGCCCCTCATGAATGAATGGGTCTCCAAGCTGCAGCAAAACTCAGGTGAGCATCCCTTGCTGGCAGATCAGGGGCCCAGCTATATGCAGTTACCATGGATGTGCAGTCCCTGCTGAGCCCTCTGACGCATGGGGGGTCAGAAGAGAAGCAGCACAGCGCTGTCTCTGATTTATGCATCTTCCTAACCTGCCTTGGGAACAGCAGTTCTCTGCAAGGCAGGATTTGGAGGCTTTGTTTTCACACCACATACACAGTTATAAATCAGGAATAGCACAACTGACGTCAGTGGAGCCTCAGCAGCAAAAATCCAGTGTCAGGAAAATTATAATTGCGCCTTGGTCTTCTTCTGTCTCCTCTGTGGGACCTGGAAACCCCTTGCCTGCCCTCCAGGCAAGGAGACTTTAATACTGAGGTCTTTCTGCTGCTGTACCCTTACCCAAGGGGGTTCAGGCCCCACCATGAAATCCTAGGCTGGCTGGCTGGCAGGACCAAGAGCAGGCACTCCAGCAGGAGGTTGGAGGAGCCAGCCATGTAGCACAGGCACCCAGAGCTGGGGCTGGTTCTGTGGGATGGTCTTGTGTGCTGCTGGCATGCAGCAGGATGTTTGCTGTGCCCACAGGTTTCCCCGAAGTGGATTACTTCCAGGCAGCAGCACAGCATGTCGAGGGCACCAGCAGTGCTGGAGGGTGAGTAGCCAGGAGCCGGCTAGCCAGGTCTCATTGTCACAAATCTCCCCCATGCTTGCCAGTGTGTGCTGCTCCAGCAGGGCATTGGTGGGCCAGTCTGGTTTGCTAAATATCTGCTACCTTCCAGTTTCAGCAAGGTCTCCGGCCCTGGGAGCTCCCACCTCCAGGGACATCATCAGGTTGCGACCAAGAGCCAGGAGATCGTGGTGCTACCCAGCTCAAAAGCCTGGCTGCAGCGGCCTCTGGGCAGCCAGGATGGCTCAGCCGATGAGGCTGTGGCATCAGCAGGTGACTTTCCTGCCTGACTGGGCTCCTGCTGTCCCCTGACTTCTATCCTCAACCCAGAGAGCTTCAAGGGAACCGACTGGGGGAAGCTGAAGGCTGTATGTCAGTCTTGAACTTGGTGGTGTCTGGGCCAGGAGTCCCAGGGCCCTGTGCCCAGGAATAGAGTTGGTGGAAGGACCACTTACCTCCCTTTGCTTTCTGGCATACTGGGATAACCACGCATTTACCTGTTCTCTTTGGGGCTGACACAGGGCTGTCCTGTGGTGGCCTTGCCTCTTGACATGTCTCCATTCTGCTTCAGAGGATGCTCCTGGGGCCGGGCACAGGCAGCAGCAGTGGTCACCCAGGGGGTCCCCCGGGATATGGGACAACAGCTGCCATGAAGACGACTACGGGCTGGTGGCCAACAAGAGGAGGTCCTACTCCTTCACCTCAGGTACGGCCTTGGTTTTGCTGTCACTGCCAGGAGGTGGCACCAGTCCACTGTCTGTCCTCACAGACACCCGAGTACAGGTGCGATGCTGCTCCAGCACCCACCACCTCCCGCATCCCTGTGCCCTGGGCTGCAGCCCCCCACTCGAGGAGGGCTCTGGGGGGCCAGCAGCACTTGCTGGCACCCTGCCCTCCCCACTGACTGCTCCCTCTTGCAGCCACCTACCAGAAGATTGCCCCGGTGGCTGTGCCCAAGGAGTCTGTGGAAGCCGGGAGCAGCTACTCAGTCACACTCTACATTGGCGAGCAAGCACCGGCCGTGCCCCGGGCACGCTGCCACTCCTTTGTGGCCCGGCCGGGGAGCCCACGGGACACACTGGGAGAGAAGACCCCTGGCCCCCCTCGTCCCAAGAACAAATCTGTCTTCAAGAAGTTCTTCGGGAAGAAGGAGTGAGCCCCAGCCTAGTGGAAGAAAAGCCCTAGCCTGTCCTTTATTCTCCTCTTGGGTGCCATCCTGGCATGGTCTCTGCTCCCAGCACCAGCTCACCGCTCGCTGCCTCCCTGGGGGGCGAGAGGCTGCAGCAAGGGCTCTGCTCCAGCTGGCCCTGGGGCTGCACCGCACCCCAGCCGCTGCAGCCCCCGGCCTCAGCCTGGCGCTGAGCACCCCTCCTGCTGCCCTCCAGGTGCTGTCCCTGGGTGCTGCTGGCTCCCCAGGTGTCCTGCCTACATGCAGCGCAAGCAGGGGTGGGGTGGAATGGTTGTTTTTATTAAAAAACAAGAAGATGCTTAGTCTGGGAGCTTATTCCTCCAGCAGCACCTGTCAGCACAGGAAGAGAGGGGCTCTGCAAGGTGATTCCTGCTAAGGGGTGGGGGGAGCTTCAGATGAGGGGGGGCCCTGCAGCGGGGTTTGGTCCTGTGAAGCCTTAGCTGCCTGGTGCTTCTCACAATGATGCTTTGTCCTGTGATTTCTCTGTGCCTATCAAATCCCACAGGGCACCTGGTCCCTTTTTCCCTGCTGCAGGAGCTCAGCAGGGAAGCTGCTGCCAACAGAACAAACCCTCCTGCCTGCACAGCCCTGCCTCCCCTGCCTAGCCTTCCTCTCTCACAGGATAGCCGCCGGCCCCGGTTATGGCAGGTGGATGCTACATGCCATGGAGGGGGCCAGGGGAGTGTGGCCAGACCCTTAGGGCTTCCTGCATTACAGATATTTTGCAATAACTGCACCAGGCTATGCCAGCTTCAGCTGCCCTGGTTCCTGCCTGCGCTGGGAAGGGGGAAGAGGAGCTGGCCCAACCTGCCCTGAGTGTGCACTAGTGCCAGGGGGAGAAGGGGAAGTTTATGGGGCCGTAGGTACCAGGGCCTCCCTCCGTTGGGCTGTGAGGCTTGGCCACGCACACCCCTCGCCTCCTCATACACACTGCGGAGCTTAAAATAGAAGTGCTGGCTGCAGCCCATCTCTGCAGCAAGGGCTGTGAGAGGAGAAACGCTCCCACCAGCCCCTCTCCCTCCCGCAGTGTCCCCGGGTCTGGGGACAGGCAGCGAGGTGGAGGTGAGCACGCTGGTGTCGCTGGCAGAGGGGCTTTCTCTGTGCTCCCGGTGAGGGGTGGGAGGAAATGCCAGTGAGGGGTGCTGCCATGTGGGTGGGGGTGTGCTTCTTGTGCTCCCCCTGTGCTTTCCCACCCTCCACTTGGCTTCATCCCTCTTGGCTCTGGCACCTGTTTTTCTCCAGCACTGAAGCTCAGCTGCCTGTGCTGCCTTAATGGGAAGAGTGAGAGAGATGGCAGGGCTGGGGGGGATGCCCTGGGAGGGGGCCAGCCCTGGCTGGGCCAGAGAGGAGGCCGAGGCACGGTATTCACAGCTCCAGCCGCACATACCAGGAGAGCAGCCGGTGGGCAGGCGCCAGTTCATTCCTGAGCAGCTGAGGGGCCCGGTGGAGGGAGCAGCGGGTGCAGGGTGCTCTGTTGAGGGCCCCCCTGCCAGCCCGAGGGGACCAATGCCGACCTGCGGTGGGGTGGGGGCTCAGCAAGTGTCCCACTATGGCCCGAGTCCAGCACAGCAGCATGGGGTCTCATCTGTCACCGTAGAGGTGCCCCTATACCAGGGACGACGTTGGCACTTGCGGCACCGCTCTCGGTGCCCAGGGCTGTCCCCCTTGCACGGGCTGCATCGTCCCCCCCCCCGTGGCAGCTGCCCGATCGCAGCCTCCCCTCTCCCCTTCCCCGCGCTGGCACACGGCCCCGCTGCAACCCACTGACGAATCCCGCTTGCAGTTCCTATGGCAGAAGCCACTTCCCCCCCGCTAATCCGCCCGTGCATGCAGCCTCCACCTGCTGAGCCAGCGGGAGCCGTGCTCAGCCGGCCCCAGCCAGCGTCGGGGCTCTGAAACCCGCTCCGGCTGCAGAGCCCGCCAGGCACTGGAGCCTCCACACCCCAGTCCCGCCGCTGCAGAAAACCTTGACCCCACTTGGCATCAGGCAGCGAGGAGGCTGCAGGCAGCATCGCCTGGCACTAGGATTGCTGAGCCCTCGAGGTAAGGGCAGGGTGCAGGCAGGGGGGTGAGCAGAGCGAGGCTGTCCCTGCTGTCTCTTGTTCCTCTGGGTACCAGGGAGGGGGGCTGGCTCCAAACCCCGCTCTGCTGAGCCAAGGAGTTATCCCCCGGTTTGACTGCACGGCAGCGCTGCTGCAAGGTCACCCTGCAGCCAGGGGCCTGTGCTGAGCTCCCAGAGCCCCGGGGGACAGAGGTCTGGGACCCCGACTGGGACCTGGGACTTCCCAGTGAGGTGGCTGCAAGGAGAGTGTGGAGCCTGGCCCTGCTCCGGGAGGGGAGTGAAAGCGGGGAGCTGCTGGCACCCTGCCCTTCTTGTCTGGGCAAACTTGTGGCACAGCGATACCCCCCTCCCAGGGCAGAGCCTCCCGGGGCAGTGTTTCCAGGAGGGTGCAGGGGCAGGAGGGCCAGCCATCTGCTCTAGGACGAAGGGTGTCACTGGGAAAAGCCAGAGCATGGGGGTGTCAAGGCTGTGGCAGCGGGGTGATCCCAGCAGTATTCCTCTGGCAGCTGCGGGTGCTGCAGCTGGGGGGCCTGAAGCAGAGCGGGGTGCAAGGCAGGGTTAGGCAGGAGTGGGAGCACAGGGTTGCAGTCCGACCGGCCCTGGACTGGGGCTGAGGGCTGTCCTGCACCCGTCTACGCTGTGTCCTTGACGTGGCAGGCAGCGCACTAGGACCTGGCGAGCCCTGGGCAGGCATTGCTGGCAGCGCTCTGCCTGAACAGTGTGGGATCCTGCCTTGTCAGCCGGCAGCACCGTGGGAAGGAGCCTGCCAGCTCCGGAAAAAAACATGTAAGCAAGCGTGGCTGTGCCCCCGGCCACCCCGGGCCAGGCAGGATCTCCCTGCGCTGCGTCCCACGGGCAGGGACACGCTGGCTGGAGGGCTGGGGACTGCCGCCGCAGGTTGTAAACAGGGCACGGGGTTAAGGGCCGGTGCCTGCTGCCACGGGAGTGAGTGGGTGCTGGGCAGAGCAAGGACCCTGGCAGCGATGCTGGCAGCACTCTGGGGAAGCCCTGGCACATGTCCCACAGCAGCGTAGGGCAGCCAGGGTTGGGGTGCTGAGGGGGGTGGCAGGCATCCGACAGGTGCTTTCACCCCGATGTGCTCAACCCTGCACTCCTTCCTGCCTGTACTGGGTGCTGCTGCCTTCCCCTCCCTCTTTGGCACCTCGCACAGGGCTGGGCAGGGGACTTGTCCGTGGAGATATGGCTGGCACCAGGACAGTGCCATGGCGCACCAAATGCCTGTCCCCCAACCCCCAGCACCAGCCAGCTGGGTATGGTGTTTGGCTAGCCTGCCCGTGGGGATGTCACACCAGGACTGGCACAGCCACTTCTTCCTGGGCCCTGCCACCTTCTTTTATCAGTCCCAGCCCTCCCTGTGGGTTGGCTCCCTCCCTGCCCTTCCAGTCCTGTATGTTCCTCTATGGCCCCAGGGGTGTCTGCACTTCAGAGGAACCCACCAAAGAGCCCTCCCTGTTCCTGGAGGCCCTGGGGCTGTGCCACCCCTTGTCTCCCTGCCAGGGCTTCTTCTGCAGCCCCATCCACCTCTCGCAGGCCCTTTGTCCCCATAGCCGAGCACTCTCTCATGACCCTTTCTATTTGTAGGCTGACCACTGGGAGCTGGGAGCCCGCCCTCTGCCCTTGCATCATTCCCCATGCAGCTCCTTCCTCCCCAACTGCTTTGTCCCCATCTGCCCTCGGCGTGATTTGGCCCAGTGCAGAGGTCCTGGCTGTCCCCGGCGTTCTAGCCTTAGCCAGAGGCTTGTTTGCAGGAGTCTGACCTGCAGGGGAGAGAAAGACGATGATACAGGTAGTGTAGGGTTCATGGCACGGCCCTTGCCCTGCATCCATGGTGCCTCTCAAGGTCAGGGCACTGCTCTGCTGCCCTGGTAAAGGTCTCATGTGAGAGGTGACAAAAGAGGGTCACTGCCACTGCTTGCTGTCCCTATCCCTCCTGTGCCCCAGTGCTACCTTGGGAAGGGAGCAGGCTCTGTAGGGGCTGCAATGGATGGGGAAAGGTAGGGAGCAAGGGAAGCTGGCATGGCTGGGGGCTAGGAGATAGTGAAACTCATCTGTCACGGTTTCGCAGTCCCATTCAGGAAAGATGATGGAGGACACGGTGGAGGAGCATGGCCACGTGCTGCTGATGACTTGCTTGAGCTGTGCCGGCTGTCACATGCACAGATATATAAGGAGCCCCCGCTCCCTGCCAGGAGCAGCCGGAGCGGCCCCAAATGCGAGCTGGGCAGCACTGGGAGCAACGGAACAGGGGATGCAGGCAGCAGCAGCGGAGCAGCCTGTCCTGCATCAGAGCGGGCAGCCCTGACCTGAGCTACAGGTAGCAACAAGCTGCTCCAGGGCTTGCTGGGAGGTCAGGCTTTCGTGGAGTTCTTTTGCTTGTCAATAAGTAATACGCCTGGCTTTTTGCAGGGATCCCAGCACCTCCATAAGTGCAGCTAAAAAGTAGGGCCAGCAGCAGCACTGCACGCACTGTGCAGCAGCTCAGCCTTGCTGTGAAGCTTCCAGGCTCTGCCATCCCTGGACACAGCACTAGCGAAAGCCAGGGTGAGGCTTTTCCACCCACCTTCACTTGGTGGAGATGGCAGGTCCTGTGAGGAGAGCGGAGAACGCAGGGAGTGAAGGGGGATCTTTGTGGGAAGCCAGCTAGTGCTGTTGTCAGGGCTGAATTTTCCCTTCTGGCTTGCCAGAAAGGAGGTCTACTGGGTCTGGGTCACAGTGTTAGAAGAGCAGGCTGTTTCCCCGGATACTTTCTGTGAGTCCCAATCAGCTGAGGATGGATGTGTTGAGTCAGCCTCAGGCCATGAGCCCCTTCGAAGGCAGTGCCAGGAGCCCCAGGAGCCCCCTTTGTCCTTGAGGCACTTGGCAGTGGCACAAGGGTGCTCCTGGGTGCCTTATAGCCTGGGGCTGTGGAGAGAAGCAGGCAAGCTGCCTTCTGAGAAGAGAGCTACTCCAAGAGGTGCACCTCGTGCTTTTCCCCATCCTATCCCACCCCATCCTACCCCTGTGAGACTCGGGATGCTCAGAGGACCAGGCAGGACCCCTTTCTCTGTGGCCTGCAGTTGAGCTGCAAGTACAGCCCCATAGGACAGATATTGCGCTCAGGGTGAGTGTCACTGTGTTGTGTCCTCATGTCATCCATCCTGGGTGACAGCAGGACCCGGAAATCTGCTTCCTAACATGACCCTCACCCCTCTGTATGGTATGTTACCTACAGGCAAAACATGCCCTCCTCCTTTACACTTCCTTCAAACCAAGAGCTAGAGCTTCTGCCCTCGGACTTCCCTGCTTACCCCCCAGATTTCCTGGCTCTCACTCACCTCCAGGCCCCACTCTGCGGCACAGCCGCGGGTTAGCACAGAACAAGCAACAAGCACTCCAAATCTGCCCACATTTTGGGGTGCCTGGTCCCACTTTGGGCACACGGCTCCCAGTGCCGGCGACGCCCCCATCTCCCTGCTCCAGCCCACTGCCTCCTCATCCTCACGGTGGGCCTGGGGTCCCAGCGCTCAGGCCCTTGCCCACCCTTCCCTAGGCCCCCATCCGAGGGGCGGCTTGGGGTGCTTCCCGGCTCACAAAGGCCAGACCCTCTCCCGCCAGCCATCCGCTCCCCACTTTCCGGAACATGCCTTGCGCCCCCCCGGCCCCCTGCTCTGCTTTCCCAGCCTCCCTCCTGCATGCCGCGGAGTCCCTTAAGCCTATAGGCCGGCTAAGCCCTTCCCCGTGGGCTCCCCGTGCTCCCCGGTCACGGGAGGGTCCCACAGCAGCCGCCTCCCCCCCGGCGGCCGCCGCGCCGTGCTCCCGCCGCCCCGGGGGCGCTGCGCCGGGCTCCGCCAGCAGGGGGCAGCACCACCCCGCTCGCCTTCCGGCGATGAGTTTGTGGGTGCTCTGCCGGGGGGGGATCCCAGCACAGCCCCCAGCACAGCCGCCAGCACAGCCCCTCCGGGGGTCAGGCAGCTCTGCAGCAAGAGCTGGCAGGGGCGAGGAGCGGGCGCCTCTCCTCTGGCACTACAGGCTCTCGGTGGTGTCCCCCAATCCCATGCGTGAGGGGCGCAGGACCCATTCCCCACCCCCCCACCCCCGAGGATTTCCTTCTCCGCAGGCTGTGTTAGCGCATCCTCTGCCCGCGGGTGGATGCCCAGCAGAGGGGCTGAGGGAGGGAGGGCAGTCTCTTGGGCAATACCCGACGGTCAAGCTGCTAGTCATGGGTTCGGCCTGTCCTTCTTTTGATGTCTCATGGTTGCACTGCGCCGGGTGGCCCTGAGGGCCGTGTTTAAGCTTTGGGAACCAGCAGAAGAATGACGGGCAAGGAGGGGAAATGATGAACGGCTGGTACTGTTGGAAACTGTGGGAAACCTCCCTGGGGGATATTTGGGAGCATTCAGCCACAGCTCCGCTGCCGATTCGCCCAAGGGGGAAAGCATGACAGGACGGGCTTAGTCTCCAAACAGGATTTAGTCAGCCGTGCCGACGTTTTCGTAGAGCTGAATTCCTCCTCCACACTAGGCAGTGACTGTTGGGCCCGGCACAGACCAGGGCCAGCACAATGTGAGAGCTCCTGGGGCTTGTTTGGAGCCTTCATCTCTGCAGGTGGCCATGTGCCATGGTCCCTGTGGTGCTGGTGGCTGCAGAGCCAGTCTGGGGGGCAGGCAGGGTGGGCAGCCTCTGGCCACGGCTGCGCTCCCCAAGAGCTGGAGCACGGCTCTGCCCGCTGCCACCAAGGTGCCTCTGGAAGGTGGATGGGGAGCCATGGCTTCAGGCTGTCCCTTGGGGATGGGATTCAGCCACCCTCCAGAAAGTCTTCTTATGACTTTCAGGCAATGCTTGGAGATCCAGGGAGCTGCTGGGCACCTGGTCCTGATAGGGAGTGGATGGGCTTTGCAGGGGTGGGGAGAGGAACCACACAGTGGCTGCCACCCCGCTTCTTCCTGCCAGATTCCCTCGTTCCCAGCTGCCTGCAGCTCCCCCGTGGTGTTTTACGAGGGTGGCTGGGTGCCAGCCGGCTCCTTCCTCAATGGTTCTGCTCTGTCGTGGGAGGCTGGTGCTGCCAGCCAAGGAGTGGGATGTGCCCCCGGCACTGCTTCAATGGGCCGGATGACCTTGACTATAGTGTGGCGCTCTCTGCCCATGCCAACTCCATCTTCCGCCAAGGACACCTGATGTGAGACCATGACCGAGTGACACTGTGTGCTTGGAGTGGCACATGCCCCAGGGCTGCTATTTCTGAATGCCACAGGGTGTCTTTGCCTGCTGCTCTTCCAGAGGTTAACCTTGGCTCCTCATGGACGAGTGGGAGCCTGCACTGTGTCTCCTGAGTTTACCCAGATCTCAGCTTGGCCCCTGGCAGGTGGAAACTGCCTGCTGTAACATTTCACCCTTGGCCGGTGACTGCGTGGCTGTCACTCAGTAACTAGCCACCCAGCAACTCTGTGGCTAATTGGTGTCATTAGGCAGTAAATGTTTGTAAGAGTAAGGAAATGGGTGGCTGGAGCTGAGGAGAGGGCAGCAGCCGTGCCTGGAGAGAGGGAAGATGTGCAGGCTGTGGAGAGGGAGGCAGAGGGATGGAGTTGGAGGAGGGGGGAGGGGTTGCTGCAGAAAGGATCACACTCAGGAGGTCTCAGGGACAGGAGACCCTCAGCAGTGGCTTGGCAGAAGGGGTTTGTGTCCCCCCCAGCTGGCCAGTTGGGAGATGCCAAAGATGCTGCTGCCCCCAGGAGCACCAGGCCCTCCGTTCTGGCAGTGAGAGAAGGGCTGGAGCTTGACTGGACCCCACTGCCCACACCAGGCCCTGGGAGCCCTGCAGGCACCCCAGGCCCCTTGCTGAGCTGCACCCACCCAGCAGACAATGGTGTTTGTTCCTGCTTGCCCATCTGGAAAATACCCATAGCCCCGCCGTCGGGCTGGAGGCGCTCGGGATGAGGCCCTTCCCTGCTGTGTCTCTGGGCCATTTGCTCACTGGATCTGTGAGTGCTTTGGTGGTACTGAAGTCACCCCATTGCATCTTGATGTGTGTGGGGAGGAGGTCATTTCCCGGCAAGTGCCTCCCTCTTCTCTGCCTTTCCTTGCAGGTTTTCTTTCACACAGGGCTGCTCCTCTGCTGGCAGCGAGCTGCTGCTGCCCTCAGCCCACCAGTGAAGAAATCACAGGCAGCTGCCTGACTTTATCCTGGCAGGTCGAGTTGTGCAAGGAAGCAAAGGGACAGCGGTGCACTGGAGATCTGCGTGGCTCCCTGCAAGCAGTGACGTGCCCAGCTGGGTCTCCGTGCCACGGGCAGAGCTCAGGAAGGGATTGCAGCCCACTCCTTCCCCACCTCATCCCAGCCACCATCCCAGCCAGGCTCAGATCATCAGGTGAGCACCACCTCCACCCTGCCACCTCTCATCCCAAAACACAGGGCAGGGCACTGAGGTCCCAGGGGGCCACCATCGGGAGCCCCGCAATCAAGGACCAGAGAACTCCCACCCCAAAAAGGGTCTGTCAGCAACTCTGCAGCCAGGACCCTGCTCCGGGATCAACCAGGGCTAGCAAGGGAACACCAAAACTAAAATGGTCCCTGAGTCATTCACTGATCTCAGCAACAGACTGAGATTCTTTGTTGACTATTAAAGCATCCAAGATCGTTGCAGTCTCATTACAACTGTATTCCCAGAAGCCTGTAGTAGGGTGGTTTTTTTCCCTCCATGAGCTAACAGGTTAATAACCTGATGGCATTTGACAGAGGTCCAGCATCTTCTGTGTTTCCCTCCATGTGACTGATTAAAATGCCCCTTCTCCCCGTTTCCCAACCCGGCTGTGCTCCGCTGCCTTGTCACACGTGCAGAGAATCGGATACGGCTGCTAATCTGCTTGCCACCCCACTCCTGCCTGCCTGCTCTGCCTTCTAAACACACTGGCTCTCTGTTTCTCTGCTCTGTGGTGCTGAGGGCCGGCACTGAGGCTCTCCAAACTGAGCTGCCCGTGACTTCTGGGATGGCACGGGCAGTGCCCAATGGAGGGAAACGCTGTTGCCGTGGGTCCTGCTTGCAAAGGGAAGGGTGGTTTTGCAATGGAAAGGGGAGCTGGACGTCATTCAGCCCCCCAGCCTCAGCTCTGCTGCAGGCTGATGGCCTCGCTGTGCCTCTGTTTCCCCTGCCCCTAGCACAGGCACATTAGAAGGAAAGAGAAATCTCGTTGTAGGAGAGGAGGGCTGGTGTGTTAATTAATGTATAGTTGCAAAGTGCTTGCAAATTTCCAAGGAAAACCTTTGCCGGGTTTGGGTGCCAAGTGTAAAGGATCCTGGAAATGCTAATTGCCTGCAAATGCTGCCTAGCTCCTCAGGTCCTAAAACTCAAATATTGCCCAAGAGGCACGGAAAATATTCCTTCAGCTCATATGATGCATTACCCACAGCCTGGAATAAATCTCCCTTTTTGCTCTTGCTTTCCAAACCAGCTGTTTGTTTGCTTTTCCCTTTTGGAATTGGTCGCTTCAGTTGAAGCAGCGAATTGCAACAAGGGGGGGAAAAAAAAGCAGCTTTTGTGAAAGGTTTGGCAGAAAGCATTTCTGAAGGGAGAGCACTTTGCCTGTTTCTTCTGCCTGTTACAAACTAGCTTTGAGCAGAACATATAAATTGGGTGCCAGGTGACAGCATCGCAGTGCCTGCAGTGCACATTTGATGTTTCAGAAAGAAAACTCAAAGGGCTGGGCAGCTTGAGCCCCATCAGCATGTCCTGGCGAGCATGTCCATGGGACTGCTGGCCTTTATGTAAGGGAGAGGCTCTGCTGGCTGCCTTCCTCCGGGAAAGCAGGGCTCTGCCTTCTCCCTTTGCTCTGGGAAGCACAGCAATCTGCCAACAGCAGCAGCGTATTTTTGGCACCACGCTGCTGCTTTGGGGATGAAGAGGGTAGAAGAGCGACAAGCCCCTGGGCCCTACTTGAGGCTGCCTTTTGTCCTTGCCCAAATTGCACAGGGGGAAACATCTAGCTCTGCGTGTCATACTGGTGTCATAGAGTGGTAGACCCAGTACTGGTGCTGAGCAAAGCATTCCAGTTTGGCTCAGAAACCATTTCTGTAGCTGTTTGCTTCTTCTTGGAGTTGTTATTATACTCACAAAGGCAAAGACGATAACATGAGAGTCACTTGGGAGCAGAGGGCTCCACAAAGACAACACATCCTGTCAAGATGAAGCAAGGCAGCTTGGCCCTTCAGCAACGGCTGGTGTTTGCAGGGCAATCAGTGAGTTGTCTCGACTGTGCGATTTGTCACCTTCCATCACAAGAGAAGGTGTTGCCTCCCTGAGAGCTCACACTGAAGTTGGCATCACACAGCCCAAGGACTGTGCATCGCTCTTGAGGATGGATGTGCTCCCCAGGGTACTGAAGCGCCCCTCCTGAGACGCGACCCATGGGTGAAATCTCTGCTATCCTGCAGCAGCCAGGGCTGGATTTTAATGAACGCTCTCCCAGCCTTAGCCTTCCTTACTCCACCGTGTCTTGCTCGCTCTGGGTCTCGTGCTTGCCCGAAGGAAGGCATTGTTAGGCCCCGGCCTGCAAGTCACTGGTGGGTGGGTGCGCAAGTCTGTGCAGGGAATCAGCCGGCAGCCTGTGATGTACTTAGGAGGTGGAAGCTGCCTTTGTCCTACCTCCCCTTGGGTCTCTCTGCTGGCTTCCTGTCTGCCTGTGGTCACCAGTGGCTTCGATGCTGTTTAGGGCTAATGGATTTCAAACCTCCTGTCTCCACTGAGAGACGTCTCTATTGAAAGATGTTGATTCCAGTGCTCGGGGGAGTGGCTGTGCAGACAGGACCAGAGCTGTGAATTAGATAACATTTAATCCCGTACTTTAGGGATGGTAAGTGCTACACACCTCACTGCTGAAAGCCTGGGGTGAGGCAGCAGCTGCACCCACCCTGTCCTGAAGTGGAGATTTCCCAGAATATCCACTCAAAGGTAAATTATGTGGTGTTTCTCCTCCTGACGAGGTCTGGGGCTCTTAATGATGCTGAGAGCCTTGCCCTGTTTTCTCAAACTACAGTGGTGGTTCAGCTGGGCACTGCCGGTCTGGACCCTCTGTCCGGGAGTCCCTGAGGGATCAGTTCCCGCAACTTTTAGACTGTGCTAAAGTTAGAGCTTATATAGAAAAATAAAATTGTAGTGATGTTCAAATTTTAGCTTAATGCTGCTGAGTGATGAGCGTGGACATCTCGAGGGGAAACAAGATGCCACAGCACTGAGATCCCAGGGACAGCCACAGGGGCTGTAGGGCTCTGTAGATGGCAGCGTGGCACATCTCAAAGCCAGAGAAGAGGTGACAGGAGATATCCTGAAGTAGGTGACCTTGCTCTTCTATTTTTCTCCTTTTTTTCCCCAGCCTATTTTGGAGTGATCTTGGTTCATGTTTTTCTCTCTATGCTGGGGTAGAAGGATGGAAAGGAGAAGGAGAGAAAGGAGAGGGAGAGGGATTGAAGAGGAGCTCACCTAGAAGACCTTCCAAATCAAAAAGGCTTAGAGAAAGTGGCTGAAGAAAGGCAGGCCCAGAACTTGGATCCATCATTGCCTGGGAGACACAACAGGAGCTTAATTGGAGATGGGAGCTTTTAAATTTAATTTGATCTGATATGAATCTTATATTTAAGACAACAGACTCCTGTCTAATTACCTGACAACACTGTCAGCTGTTCACTTCATGTTGTCAGTGCACCTTAGTATCTGACCCCAGAAACCCGTAACAGCAGCAAGTATCTACCACCAGTGCAGAGGGAGAGATCCAGCAGCAGAGGCTGCTACCGAGCAGGACAGCAAAGAAGTTGCTTCCTGAGGGTGACACTCTGCAGTGTCAGCGTTGCGTCTCAGAAAGCACCCGTGGCTGTCTCACCCCTGTCCCCATTGCCTTTTTCTTTGGGGCCTTGGGGACTTTCTGCTTATGTGGTGACGTTTTTGCAGGTCTGTCTTAAAACACAAGCTTAGTGCTTGCATTCTGCAGGGAGATGTGTGTTAAAGACCATCTTGCTGAGAAATCATGAGGATGGGAATCTGTCAGAGCATTTGGGGGTGTTGTAGCTTCTGATTTTAATTTCTAACCTAAACTGATCACTTGTCTGCAGAGAATTTTCCGAGGCTGTTTGTTGATGGGGCAAACACTTGTCACAGTGAAAGCTGCCGCAGGGACTTCCTGCTGCCACTCGCTGCCTGTGGCCACATGGTGTAGGTGAACAGAGAGAGCAAGGAGGGCCCCATGCTCCCAGAGAAAGCACCCTGAAACACCAAACAACATAAAAAAAGATTTCTGCAGACTGCTTAACCGCCTGGATATAAGGTTGAAATCAGGTGCACTCCCCTTTCGCTGGGGGACAAAGTACCCCGAGTCCTGCTGCAGCTGGCACTTAAGCAAAACAGGCTTTTATCACAGCAGAGCAGATATCTATTCTGGAGAGATAGGAGCCTGGAGATAGGCAGCCTGAAAAAAAAAAAAAAACAGTTTAGTAGTCCACGCCTGCCCTTGGGACAGTGGATACACGCAGTACTTATATCCTCCGGATGCAAGGAAACTGCTCAATTTCAGAGGGGTCTGCACATCGCCTGCCATCCTGGGCAGCACCACCAGGAATGCACAGTCCAAAAAGCTGTCTTTAATTCTTTCTGTAACCTGAGATATGTCTATAATATATATATATAAAAAATACATATATATTTTTATCCCATAAGTGGTGATTGCCAGAAGAGAGTTTTTTTTGTTCAGATTAGGGTGCAGCACTGGGGGGCAAGCGATGGACCTAGCAGACGGGATGAGTTCACTCTCAATTTAGAGCCGTGATATAATGTGTATCTCCCTCTAGAGCTATAATATTTACTAATGTATGGGTATTAGTGCAAACCCGGAGCTGGGTGCAGCTCAGGAGCCGCGGGGGGGGGGTATTGCTCTCCTTCCTCTGGGGCTGTGGGTTGCTAAAGCTGCCCAAACGGGCTGGCAGGGAGGGCCGGGGGATTCACCGCCGGTCGCGGGGCTTCGGGATGCGGGGAGGCGCGGAAAGGGGGGGGAGCCAGGGGCGGGCAAGGCCAGAGGGAGGGCCGGGATCAGTAAGCGGCGCGGCGCGGCGTGGAAGGACGCGGCGCAGGTGGGTTAACCCGTGGAGCGAGTACCGCTGCCCACGGAGGATCTCGGCGGCCCCTTCTCTCCTTGGGAGGGGGGTAGGTGGGAGTAGGCGGGGGGGGGGGGAGGCGGGAGGGGGAGGGAAAACCCGCCGCCTCCCCCACGCGGGAACCGCGTGGCGCTGAAGGCGGCAAAAAGAAGAGGAGGAGTTTGCGAAACGGGGAGGGAGGAGGTGATTTCCAGTCCGCGGCGGGGACAGAAGGCGCCGGAGCCGGCGAGAAGCGGGGGGGCAGCGGTGGAAGCCCGTATTGAAGGTATTGGCTCACAGTCGCTGAGCTTGCAACCCCCCCCCCAACCCTCCCACCGAGGCTCCTAGCAGCGTTTCAAAGCTGCCGGGTGCGTGGGGGGACCCCACGCACCCGGCAGCTTTGAAACGCTGCTAGGAGCCTCGGTGGGAGCCGGGGGGGGGGCGGTGGTTGGATTTTGCAAGCTCCGGATCCGGCGCCGCATCGTGGAGGGGAGGCGGCGTGTGGGTCGCGGCTCGGGGTGGGGGGGTTGTGTGTGTGTGATGCATAGATGCTGCCGCCTTTTGGGATGGAGGGGGTTTTCTTCCTCGCACGGCAACTCCCAACTGCCGAGGGGGGTGTCCAAGGAAAAAACGTGTGGTTTAGGGGATACGAAGCAGAGCAGCCGGGCGTGTGGTTTTGGGGACGCGAAGCGTGGCGATGCTGTGATGCCTGGGATGCAGGACTTCACCGAGGGGTTTTGTGCGGCCGTCCCCCGGCTGCAGGGATGCACATCGCTGTTGAGCACTCGTGCCTGTGGATGACAGCGGCTGCTGGCGTGTCGCGTGGGCTGGGCGCCATGTGCTGCTGTGAAAGCGACGGGGCAGAGCCCCCTTGGCTGGCAGCAACGCCGCTGGTCCTGGGTTGCTCCAGGTCTTGCTCCAGAAGATGATCCCAGTTGGCTGTGGGATGGGGTGGAAGGTTTCAGTGAGGTTTTTTTCCGTTCCTGGGCAAACCAGCCGTGTTAACGGAGAGCCTGGTCCAGGCAGGAGTGCCGAGAGCTCTGTGTGGAGCCCTTTTGTGCTGTCCTCCACACTCCTGTCGTTAAATCTGAGCCTCACACCCCTGCTAGGTGCTAATACTGCCAGACCGACACAGTCCCTGTCTGTACTCACCAGCGCTCCCATCTGCCTCTCGGGAACGGGCTGTGGAGCTGCGGGCTGTGTGGGAAGGCAGCAGTGGCCAAGCCCTGGGGCTGTGGGATCGCAGACAAGTGAGCCTGTATCTTTGAGCCCAGTAGATTCCCCAGGGCTAGGGGCTGCAGGAGGAATTCATGCAGCTGTTGGCCACAGCTGGATGCACTTCCCGGCTCTTCTGAAGCAGGAAGCAGCCCGATGGCCCCTCAGTTGCCTGTTGCGAGCTGACACAATTGAGGGACTTCTGTGAATGCCGACACGGGAAATCCCACTCCCCTCCTGCACTGCATCCCAGCATCGTTTCCGCTCGACAGTCCCTGTGAGCTGCTGGACAGCATTGGGCTCCCTTGACACTATCTCAGGACATGACTAGGCAGGGATGCTTTTCTCTCGGGTTCAGTGATTGTCTGAGTGCAGCTTATGGGCCGTTGATACGGTGTTAGTGCAGTGTGGATACCACATGTGTGCCCGCCGGAGCACTCCTACTCCCACCGTTGCCTTTTGCTCTTGGGTCACCAGGAAGATCTTCACAGAGCAAAGGCACTTTCCATACGGCACTGAGGGCTGTAACATAGGCCCCGGAAGATGGTTTGCATAGGGGCCGTTCCCCCTCATCTAGTGCAGGTAAGAGGCGGGGGCCTGCGCTGTGTCAGGTACCCTGGAGTGAAGAGGCTGAAGAAATTCACTCCAGCCTGAACCAGCAAATGTAGCGCCAGTTCACAGGGCAGTGCGGCACCTCCATCCTGCAGTTGTCCCTCTTCTCTCTTCCTCCCCAAGCTGCGTAATTAACTGCTGGCATCATTTCCCTATCATGGCATCCCTGCTCTCATTATCTTGGGTTGGGAGGTATTAATGAGCCTTTCCTTCTTTGAAGATGAGCCACGGGCTTTGTTCTTGCTCTGGCATGACCTGTCTCCTTCCTTGTTGTGGTCAGTGGGGGGGAAGCCAGGTCACAGAGGACAAGGCACCCGTTCACCCACTCCCACACTGCACCTTCCTTGCTCTGCCTGGCCCCACTTCCAGCTCCGCTGGCAGAGGCAGAGCTGGGGACTGGCCTGTTGGGCCAGAGGGAGCCCAGGAGCACCCGCCTGCCCTGTCCAGATGGGAAGGCACTGGGTATGGGCTTTGGGAAGTCAACAAACAGCCTCTGGTGCTTTCTCTAGGTCAGATGTAGATCTCTGTTGTTTTCGTCCAGCATAACATACAGGTCCTTGGCAAGTGTTAAGGAAGCTGCAACACCCGCCCTTATCATCAGAGTGGTGTTTGTTTGTGGTCCTTGCCAGCTCGGCACTGACCCCACAGTGCCAACTCTGCTCACCTCCCTGCACCTTCCTGAGCCTCCCCAGCACCTAGCTCTGCCCTGTAACACCTGCCAGCCCAGCACAGGTGCTGCTGGGGCTGCAGGACCATGAGCCCTCAGAG
The DNA here is from genome assembly GCF_965140245.1 of Athene noctua. Classification (NCBI taxonomy): domain Eukaryota; kingdom Metazoa; phylum Chordata; class Aves; order Strigiformes; family Strigidae; genus Athene; species Athene noctua. The sequence goes on from NC_134037.1 coordinate 94,408,626, forward strand.
TCACATCACCATACTAACTCCTACTCAGCTGTCAGCAAGCTCAGATGCAAAGCGCTATGCAACGTGAGCTACAGGCATGTGCATATGGGCAGGGGTCAGGGTATTAAGAGCCACACAGCTATGATGATTTGATTAAGCAGTGCGATAAAGAATAAGTGCTTCCTAGGTTAACAGTGTGCAAGATGTGTAATGGAGAAACAAGTGTGCGGAGTCGGGGCAGACCCTGGATGAGTTTGGTTACATTAGGATGTGTGGTCTAGAGGGACCCCACTGCCCCCAGCTGAGGTTGCAGTGCAGCACTGCACCCCATCTTCCACTCTAGACCCTGCAGACCTGGTGAGGGGATTGGCTGTACAGGAGCTCTGGGGTCCCCATGTGGGAGAGGAGCTGTGGTGCTGCATGAGCGATGTGTACAAGGGCTGTTGCTCCCATGGGACAAGGGAAACTGTTGCGCAGGGGTAGCACTAGCCCTTTGTAACTTCACTGTTGATGCTGGTGGTGTGAAGAACATCACTGTTGTGACATTTTGGTCCTGCTCCAGCTTGAGCCGATCCTTGAGAAAGAGGAGTCTCAAAGCACTGGGTATGTGTGGCTGTCATGCACCATCCGTAGCACAGATCAGTGAGCCTGGCTTTGGGGTGCCGTGTTCGAGGCTCTCTGTCAGCCTCTTAGTTAAGCCGTGGGTGAGGGCAGTCAGACTTTATCTCCTGGAAGCTGTTTTTTCTGAAGCCAAAGGGGAGCAGGAAACCTGTTACCTGCTTGCTGGCTCATGCAGAAGCACTCAGCAGCCTTCTTGCCTTCTTCCCACCACACCACTGCCAGTGGGATCTCCTTTACTTCATTTCCTTTAGGACTTGTCTGGTGGGAAAGCACCTTGCTGTGAAGTTTACAGCTGGCGATTCATGGAATGAGTGGTCCAGGAAGCTGCAGAGGGAGGAGGCAGTCAGGGGCTGGAGGTGAAGAGGAGCAAAGCTGGGAGGGATATGGCTGGATTGGGAGCAGCAATGGCATTGGAGGGGCATGCAGTTGGCCTCCTGTCCAGCAAACAGCCTGCTCCAGCCACATACCAAGGCTGAGTCATGGCAGCAGGACGGGGTCATCAGTCTTGCCATGGCGAGGGCAAGCCATCAACAACTTGAACACATACCAGCTCCCCCGGACTGCCGCCGAAATGGCCCCCACCTCCTGCAAGGCTGCTGGGGAGAGGCGTGTCCTGCCTGGGCCACTCCACTTGGCTTCTCCTGATGCTGCCCATGCTACGGCTCCGGATTGTGGTCCTCACCCCTACCTGGTTCATCACGCCTGGCACAGGCACCCACCGATGCCATGCAGGGACAGGAAGCCGATTTACACCTGAGGCTGAGGGCTGGCTCACCTGGAGGAGCTCAGAGACAGTGAGGGCTTTGGGGTGGGCAGCCCTGTTTGAGTTTGCTTGTGGGAAACCCTTGTGAGAGGAGGTTCCTCCTTTTAGGCTTGGGGAGTACTCCTGGAGAACAGCTCAGGGAGGCATGAGGGACTGGTGGCACAGCTCCCTTCTTGGTCCTTGCTAGGGGCTCAGGGTTGAAGGAGCTGCCTGCCCTGCCTGCCCTACCTTCAACAGGCCTTGTCTTTTACTGGCCTCAGGACCAAGTTGGAGGCAATTCAATTTTTTTGCCTGGGAAATCCTCCCTTAGTGCTGTGGATGAGCTCCCTGATGGTATTTGCTTCAGATAGGACTTCTGCCTCCTCAGGGAGTGCACTGCCGCAGGACGCACGCAGTGAGCATGGTGCTTTCAGCCCATCAGGGTTTGTAGGTGTTGGGCTGTGGCTGAGGCCTGTGGGGTTGGGTAGGTCTCTGTGTTATCCTAATGAGAGCCAGAGTGTTATCCATTAACCATGGGAGGAGGCAAACAAATGGCAACACAACCAAGCTATTAAGAAGCAATCCACCCTCCCCTGCAGCTTCTCCTTCCTGCCTTCACACCCTCTCCTTGTGGCAATACAAGGCTGGTGTGACTGCATGGTGAACCACATCAGGGAATTGATCTGCTGGCACGTTCCTGGATGGAGCTGTTACCCCGGAGGCAGCAGGACTGGGGTGCCTAGGTGATGAGGGGCAGGATCTGTGCCTCATGGTGGGGTCGAGGGAGCTGCCACAGGGCCCTGCACTCCCCCTTACTGGGCTCTCCAGCTGAGCTTGCTCCAAAAGAGGAGCCTTTGACCAGAAACAAAACCAAACAGCAGTAAATTTCCTGACTGTTGATAAACACAATTCGTCTGCCACCAGCTGTCCCTCTTTTCTTCTCCCGTGTCTGCAAGGGGGTGTCTGCAAGGGGGATGCTGTGTGCCAGAAAGAGATTGTTGAGGCAGGGGTCAGCCCCTGGGCTACCTGTTGCCCTGCATTGCCATGGGAGTGCATTGGCATCCCAGTGTGTTCACACACTCAGGCAAGCTCTACCAGGACACTTTGCCAGTTGGCCAGCCCACTCTTGATGGAGGCTGTGGTACCCTTAGGTCTTGCAGTGGCGAGTCTCAGAGCTGCCCTCGTCTCCTCTGCTCCCCAAATTAACCGGGGGGGGGGGGGGGGGGGGGGGAAGAGGGGGGGGCTGGGATGCTGGCAGAGTCCACAAGCTGACCCCAACCTCTCCAAAGCACTGTTTCAATGCAAGCAGAGTACTCAGGGGCTTTCAGGTGGGGCTCTCTATGCCCACCTGAGGCATCCCCAAGGATGCTTATGGCTGTGGCACACCAAGTGTCAGCTGGTTGCACAGATGCAGCAGCATCTGCAGGTTGGGATTTGGAGGAGATGTGACTTGCCCTTTACCAACTTGTGGCCAGGCTTATTATTGTCAGTCGTGTGGGAGACTGTTTTGCTGGGATTTGGGCAGACGCGGGGGTGAGCTCCCCACCTCCTCTTGGCTGTCCCTGCCTGATCCTACTCGCATAAAGGTTTTCCTGTTTGCTGTGGGTTAGCTGAGGCCAGTGCTTGAGAACAGGAGGTTTGGGCTCTGACTTACTCCCTCCGAAGGAGGTGTCTGCCTTGAGCCTTGCTCTGGCTCCACATGTGAGACCTGAATCCTGCCAGGGCGTTTGAGGAAGCCGAGTTGTTCAGGGAGGAGGGAAGAGGGTGCCAGAGGTGGCGTTTCCGCCCTGGGTGTTTACTCCAAGTCCTTTGCTTGCTCCACACCACTGATGGCATGCTGCCACCTTGGCTTTCCATCCTCGGTCCACAGACTGTGTGCTGCCCACATGGCTCTTCTGGAGCTGCCACAAAATGGAGACATGGCTCTCAGCAGGCAGCATCTTCCCCTCAGCCTAATTTAAAATCAGCTGGGAAATGTGCAGGCGTGTGTGCCTCCTGGAGGAGTCCCCCCAACTCCTAGGACTTGTGGGAACAGCTTTGCCCCACTGCTCAGAGATGGCTGCAACTTTGGAAGTGACTGGCTTTGGGCATGTGGGGGGAGCAGACCCAGCCAGGGCATCCATCCCTTCTCCTTTTGTTTCTAGGGATCATGGGGTCCCCTTTGGCTTGGACAAAGGGGGTGTAGGGGTGTCAGATGTGCCCCACCTCCTGGACCAGAGCCACTGCACCCCCATCCATTGTGAAATGGCTGCATTTAGCTGCTGAAGCCAGTTCGGGGTTTGCAAGATGCTGTGGCTGTCCAGGCAGCAAATGGGATCTTGGCAGGAGAGGCAGCTGGCAGAGGGACCGCACAGGACCCCAGTGGGCACCAAGACCTGCTTCCCTGCTTGCCATCCCCTTTCCCAGTAGGGCCGCAGACATTTCATGCTGAAAGCAGGAGTCAGCCAGGGCGCCTGTTGCTGAGCTGGCCTTCAAGCAAAAGGCTACTTTGGTCTGTGGGGACCCAAAATAGCCCTTATATTTCTGTCTTGGCTGCTAGGCAAAGCTGACATGTGGAGGACGGTGCCAACCTTGACCCACCACAGGCCTGGTGGTGGCTGGCTCCTGCACATCCGTCCCAGCTTCTCCCAGGAGGCTGCTGGTCAGCGGGGAGGAATTGCCCCTCCAAATTTTGGGAGCTGGGGAGATGATGACACCAGGGCAAGATCGTGTTGTTCTGGCTCTGGTTTCACTCCTCCGCCCCCCCACTAAATTGGAAGCAGCTGTGCAGCCCAGCTCAGCCTCTGAAAAATTGCTGAGTGGGGGCAAAATAAGCTCTGCCCCTGTGCCAGCCCACTTAGCAGGGCTGGCAGCCTGCTGCAGCCCCTCTGCTGAGTCCTCTGGGTGCAAGGGAAAAGCTCACTCTTTCCAGCCCTGGGGATGCTTTCCCACCTGTTTGGGGGGCTCAGGCTTGAGCTTGGGGGGGATCAGGTGCAGGCTTGGGGGCAGCATGGCCCAGGTGCATGTGGTTCAGCAGCTCTTGCTGGGTGCAGGTAGCTCTTGCTTTTTGAGGGTCCTGCCTGCTGCCAGCTCTGCCTGATTGCATCTGGCATGGGCTCCATATGGGAGGAACCAGAGCTGGAAGGACAGAGCCTCTTCCCTGGGAGGCAGATGTGCCCCAGGGGGCAGGAGGTGGCTGGGTAGCAGCAGGCAGGGGCTGCTGTGGGCAGGTGCTCTTGCTGCTGGTTGACTGGCAGCTTTTCCTGCCCTTCCAAAAGCAGTCCTGTTTTGGGGATGAGTGAGTGAGCCCTGGGCTTAGGCTCTCCTGGGGGAGAGGAGCCCCTGTAAAGTGCAGAGTGGCATCTGAGGTGGGGAAGCGTGTTTGAGCTGAGCCCTCTAACCATCCTCTGCCAGCACTTCATATGTAACTTGGGGAGGAATTTAGAGGGGCTTTTGAATTTTCCAGTAATTTCACAGCCCCCCCACCTTGCCCCTCACTGAAGGGCTGTTTCAAGGACTTCCCGGCTGCAACATAAGTTATTCCCATCCTTCTTCCCCAGCCCCTCACCACAGGTTGCTCTGTGCTCAGCCCCCTTGTGTTGCTACTGGCCTGACTCCTTCCTGGGTCTGCCAGCTCTGACCTCAGTCCTGGGGCCAGGAACATGAAGCAATGAAGGAGGAATCCTCTCCACTCTCCATCCCAGCACCTTGGGGACCACCAGTGGCAGGTGGCCTCCTGCAGTCCTGCTCTATCCCTCTGGTACCGCTCCCTGAGTGATGACCTCAGGGTAGCTACGTGTTGCTCATAGATACGGCCCTACCAAGCCCAGAAGAAGGCAGGGTATGGAGAGACTCATCCATCTTTCATTCCCCAGCCATGAGACTGTCCCCTGGGTTTCTTCCCATGCGTTCATTAAGTCCTTATCTTCAGACTTGTCTGGCCATGAGCTGTTTTGTTCTCCTCCTATCTTGCTGTGTGCTTCCTCGTTACAGGTCTCACCTTCGCTCCTTTCAGCTGCAGACATGAGGGGGAAATGGGGACATGGTCCTGTAGGCTTAGCCCATCCCTCCAACTGTTGCTGCTGCCCAAGGCGTGGCTGACCAAGATACCATCTATACAGACAGGAATTACCCTTGAGCAAGCCCAAGCCTGACTGGGGGGGGGGTGGGGGGGGGGGTGGGAAGCTACTAAAGCAAAAGAGAAACATCTGGCAGCTGTGCCCCAGGGGGTCTTATCTAAGCACTTCCCCAGCCCACCAGGAAGCATGCCTCTTCCCACCTGACGGGGTGAAAATAAGGAGTGTCACCTGCCTGCGGGAGAGCCGAGCTGTGGGCAGGCAGGAGCTGTGGCATGGTTGGGATTGCCTCTGTCCTCGGTGCATGGCTGTCTGGGTACGAGGTGGCCTGTGCCACCAAGTCCAGGCTCCTCCATGCAAGGAGAACCCGCTCCCAGCTTGGGGCTGCCTCTGGCTGCTCCTTGTACTGCCAGCTGATTTTTATGTTAATGGTGCCTGGTTGTTCTCCCCAAGGGTCCTGTAAGGTTTTCTCTATTCGGAAGCGGAAACGTGGCTTCCTCCCATTGTGCCTCTTCCTGCCGCGGCCCCCAGGCCAACAACATGAGAGCACCCCTTCCCACAGCACCCCGCCTCCCCGCAGCCCCTGGGCAGAGCCAGGCAGCACCTATGCCAGCACCCCCGGGGGGCTTGGACCAGCCCTGCAGACGTGGGCTGAGGGGGGCTTCCAGCTGCAGAGGATGCTGGGTGAGGATGAAGGTCTGGGGCAAAGCATCCCCAGGCCCACCCCCCCACCCCGAACCCCTGGCAGTCACCCAGGAAGCCATGGCCAGGTGGTGTGAGCGTCTGTGCCTGCCCATAGTGGGTCATTCCCCCGCCTGTCCCCACCTCCAGGCAGACCCTGGAAGAGCTGAAAGTTGCCTGGAGGCGCATCCAGGTCCTGGAGGTAGTTTCTGCAGGTTTTTGGAGGTTTCTGCAGCTGCAATGAGTGGAGACCCAAGCAAATCCCTTCCTCTGCCCTTGGGAGAAAGGGTCTTTATTTTTCTAAATTTCCAACAAATGGAGCCTGAAGCTAGCCCTGGAAAAACATGCCTCCTTCCCCAGGTCGGGATTGTGGCTTGGAGGGGATGGTCTTTTCCCCTGGGGAGAGTGGCCTGAGTGGGTGCCATCAGGGAAGCCAGGAGGAGCCCCTGCAAATCCTGTCTCTGCATACAGGCTCCTGAGAGCAGCTTATCTCTCCCCTTTTGACACCTCCTCAGAAATTACCCCCCTCCCCCTTAGCTCCTGCCCCCCAGGACACTGTATCTCCTCCTACACCCCCAAACCACTGGCCTTGGAGCAGGCGACTGCTCAAAAATTTGCCGGGCTTTTCCTGTGTCTCCCAGGGCTGCACTGTCCCTGCAGTCCTGTGGCCTGAAGTGACCAGGAGCAAAGGTCTGGGACCAACCTGCCCTTCTGGTAAGCTTCTTGCTGTGACATTAAAATGTCACTCATGCAGCAGGACCACCCGTCTCCACTCTGGGGGGTTGCGTGGGTGCCTGGAGGGGTTTTATCTGGCCGGGGACCAGGTGTGCCTGGGCTTGGGCACTCGCTGTGTGCTGAGGAGAGAAGTGTGTGTGTTCATCATGGGGCTGCTGTTGCTAGGGTCCCCTTGTTGGTATTTGGTCAGCGATATGTCAGGGCTGGAAACCCACTCAGCAGCCCCGGTGGGAAGGTGGATGCCCACGGGTGCGTGGGACTTGGTTTTGGGTGAAAGACTCCCAGCTGTGTTACCTGGGGTAGTTTTAGGGCTATCTGCCCCACCACTAGCCACTCCCCTCTCCCTGGTGAGATGCCCTGCAGGGATAGTACTGCAGTCCAGCCAGGCCCTGGGGAATTTGCTGCCTGTCCGGGTCACTGTACCTGCCAGGGGCGAGGGCCCTTGGGGAGCCTCTCAGGGTTCTCTGAACTCTCCAGATAAGGGACTTTGCAGCTGGCTGGTGTGCACAGTTCAAAACAGACCACAGGACTGAATGTTCCTCCTGCACCACCCAGCAGCCAAGATAACAGCGGGTGGTGGGTGCTGGGAGCAGGGAGAGCCTCCGTAGCTCCTGCTTTGCAGGGAGTTTGCGTGGTGGCTGCAAGTGCCACAAGCCTAAAGGCAGAGAGGGTCTAGAGCTGCCTCTCCTTTTGCCCATGGAGGATTGGAGGGAACAAGGTGAATCAGGTCAGAAATGTTGCTCAGGGATCCTCACCTCTGTGAGGTGAGGGTGCTGCACGGGCTGTCTTGCTGGAGGTTTTTTCTGCAGGGCAAGGGAGGAGGCAGAAATGCCCCCATCCTGCTCCCCCGGTAAGCTCCCTCCTCAGGAGGCAGGCACCAGCCGTGCTGGGGGGAGTGGACAGCACAGCAAGCCTGTTTGCAGAGAGGCAGGGCTCAGAAAGGAGAAGAACAAGAATAATAGGAAGTGCTATCATAAGCTCTCTGATGGAAACTGCTCACAAAGCATACCAGGAGTAGGAATCCTGCTGCAGTCTGTTGGAGGGATGGAGGATCAGAGGAAGAGAGCCATAGCAGAAAATCCAGATGCAGCTTTTGCATCTTTGTTCACTTCAGAAGAGCCTGAGCAGTTTCTTCCACCTTCTTTTGGGAGACTCCTCGGAGCATCCACAGAGGAAAGGTTAGAAAGCAAAGCTAAACAGCAACAAGTCACTAGGGCAAGGCGATGTCCACCAGAAGGAAAGGGAGGGTGAACTGGCTGGCTGTCACGTGTGGCCTCTAGTCATTCATTCACAACTGCCCCAGCCCCCGGGGACTGGGAGGGGGGAAAGATGTGACGTTCATTTCTAAGAAGGGCTGGAGGGGACTTCAGGGAAAAGCTGACCAGTGAGTCTGCTGCATGTCCTGGGTGTCTGGCCTCCTGCTGAGGGGCCCCTGAGCTGGGGCAGCGCTTCATAGGGACTCTGGGCTCCTGGTGCCTACGCTGCTTCCCAAAAAACATTCAGCCAGGGCTTTCAGCCCAGTGTTTAAGAGAACTGGCTGGTCAGAGGGAGGTCCTCACACGGCTCTGTAATTGGTACGAAAACAGGAAGGAGAGTGTAGGAGTCAGTGGTCAGTTTTTGCAGTAGAAAGAGATCTCTGCATTGAGTCCCATGTTTTTTCAACGCGTTCATGAGTGACCTGGAAAAGGGAATGAGCAATGAGATGACAGGGCTTGCAGAGGTGATTGAATTACTCAGGTTCATAAGGACAAGTGCCAGGTAGAAAGAGTACAGAAGACCATTACAACACTGGGCAGTAGGCAGATGAAATTCAGTTTAGATAATTATCAAGTGATAGATGGGGGCGGGGGGAAGCCCCAAATCTGCAAACAAGATTACACAGTGAGCTAGCCACTTGTATCAAGGCCTGGGGCTGTTTCAGATAGCTCGGTGTGCATAAAAACACATTGAATCATCTTTGTGAGTGACAAAGCAGAAACAAAGCAGGAGAGCCTTGTGCTGCACTTCAGATTGGCATCTCACCCCCTCACAGTGCCTGTGTGCCTCTAGCCCCAGTGTCCCTGGAAGGGTCGAGAGGAGCTGAGGAAGGTTGGGAGGAAAGCAACAAGGACGACTGAAGGCGTGGAGCCGTGCCTGGATGACTAAGTGAGCTAGAATTTCTCTGTTTGGAAAACGTGCTAAAGGGTGGATACAATCCAGGCCTGTAAAGCCATGGCTGGCATGGAGAAGCCACTCCAATGTTCATCCACCCTTTGATAGCGAGGGTGAGGGAGCCCTGGCCAAGGCACTGTGAGGAGAGATGCTGCCCTCACTCAGAGGCTCCCAAGTTAGAGAGGGAAGCAGGGATTTCAGAGAAGTGAAACCCTCTGCGGGCTACAAAACACATGAACAGTATGTCCCTCCCAGCTCGGAGGATGGGGGTGCAGTCAGGGCGTTAGTCTGTGCCTGTGCCATTCTTACCCTTTCTGGCATCTGCTTTCGCCCTCTGATGGAGACAAGCTTTTGAGCCAGACTGGCCTCTAATTTGACCCAGGGCACCTGCCCTTATTTTGGGAGGGCTTGCATTTGTCTAGCATTGCGGTAATGGTGCACAATTGCACACACTCATACGTCTTGTGAAATATAAGCATTGTGTCCCTGAACCTGGTGGCTGAAGGTGGAGGTGAGCAGGACGCTGCCCAGGAGGCTGGTTCCCTGGAGCCCGGCACAAGGTAGGACCTGTGAGTGGCATGGCTAGAGTTCATGTGAAATCTCATGAAACGGGCAGTCTCGGAGCATTTCCCATCCTCCAGCTGAGGCACGGGCACCAGGGATTCATGCAACTCGCACTCCCACGCTGGGCTTGTTCCCTGCCTGCAGGTAAATCTCAATGGGCCCTTAGATCAGCCTTCCTGCTGGGAGGGTTCCAGTGTCACCCAGGGGGACGAGCGGATGTAGGGGATGGGGTGAAGCCTGGTGAAGCACCTGGTCCTGCCCCATCTTGGCTGCACTCAGAGGAAGTGCTGACCTTATGCCTGCAAATTGATCCCCTACAAGTGGCAGCAGGAGGGTGCTGGGTGCTCGCCGTCAGGCCTGCCAGCAGCCCCTTGTCTAGGGACTACAAGGATGGTGCTATGCTTGGTGTGGTGTAAAGGGCTTTTCTTTAATGAGATGGTGTTTCTGGGTGTAAACCCACAGCATGCCTACCTGGCACTGTGAAATTGCTCTTGAGTGGAAAGCCAAGCACGCACTGTGCTTGCCTTTGGTGAAGGCAGCAGAAGGAGGAGAAAAGGGAATGCGTGGGAAGGGAGAGGTAGGGAAGTCTCTGAAGCCTGGCTGCAGGTGTGGCTGTCCTGCAGTGCAAGTTTTTCTGCAGAGGTTAGCCAGTTTTGGTGACAGCTGGACCTGCTGTGGGCTCCCAGGGCTTGGCCAGCAATGGGACTGTGCGTGGCCCAGGTGTCACTTAGTGTCTGTCAAGGGCTTTTTGCAGTGTGACTAGGCAATTGAAATTGTGCCATCTCATTTTGTACTTGCTCAGCGGTGCTAGCCTGTGGTTTGTTAAGCCCACTCCTTTTTATCTTACTCCTTCCGCTTACACATCGCTTCCGAGGGGTTAAGACAGACTGCTCCATGTCCAGGAACAAAATGGTTGACCTTATGCCAAGGCCCTGCATCGTTCCTCCTTTTCCCCATCCCCCAGGCTGTGCAGCCACCAAGCTGGTGGCTGGGCTAAACATCAGGCGACTTCTCCAGGAGGTGTTTAGAGCTATGCTGTGCCAGCCTTGTGGCTGGAGGGTGTCCTCCATCCCCTAGTCCCTTACAGTAGGTCTGCTCTTGCTGGGTGGGAGTAAAGCTGCCACCTGTTGTTGGTGTTTTTTCATGTGACCTTTTCTGTTTGTTGTAGGGTTGTTTGTAAGAGCCGGCGGCTGGATGCGTTTCCTGCCATAATGAGTGCTGACCCGTGTGCACCCCTTGGCAGGCACTGGCTCTTTGTGGAAAAAATTAGGAGGCACTTAGCGAAGTGAGACAGAAAACAAACAGAGCAGGCAGGAGGCTGTGGCTGGGCAGCTGGGCAGCGCCTGCCGAGGAGGTCGGGCTCCTGACGCAGGGACGTGGGTGCTCTCGGACGGAAGCAGGAGGCAGCAGGGAAAGCAGCGTGGTGGAGCAGCACTCAGCGCCCCATCCCAGCAACCCCGAGTCCCCCATCCCAACACCCCCTGTTCCCCCCCAACAGCTCCTGCCAGCTCCTCCACAACACCCTTCCCTCCCTCCCTTCCCTGGACGCCTGGGCAGCAGGACCCGGGCCATGTGCCAGCTGTGGTACCCGACACCTCTTCTCCGCGGATGCCTCTAGACCCACATGGCCCCAGCTCCCGTGACTTGAGCCGGGGCCTGACACTCACCCCCAAGAGCAGGGGGGTGTGGAAGGGGGGTTACTGTGCTGCCTTCAAATACGCTGAACACGGGTCTTTCCCTGGCTCCGTCCTCCCCAGGTATGTCTGTGGGGTCAGTCCTTGCCCTGCTTTCTTGGGACACCAATGTGACCTGGTGGGGTGCTTGGCTGGACAAGGGGCGGTGTGTTGAGGGCTCCCTGGGGACCTGCTGGGGGAGCTGGGCTTCTGTCGCCTGTCCGGGGGAGAGATCTGTTTGCTCAGACACAAGCAGTGGCCCTGGCAGGGTTTCTGTGTGCAAGGGGGTGTCAGTGGTTTTTGCAGATCCCCCTGCTAATCCCGTGTCAGGGCTCAGGGTGTCTCCCGCCCATAGAGGCATTGGCAGGCTGCCGGGAGGGGATTTTGGGATGTTTTCTCTGGAAGTCTGGGCGGCTCACAAGGGCAAGGCCCGGGCTGTCATACCCTCAGCCGTCTGTGTGGGAAGGCAGGGGAGCAGCACTGCAGACGGCTCCGGCATCATGGGGTGGTACCTGCTGTGTTGACGGCGCTCTCAGCCCCATGCGGACGTACCTGTCAGCCTGCTCTGGCTTTTCCGAGCAGCCAGCGGACTTCCCAGATCCCTCTCCACATCCTGTCGGCCGTGTTTTGGCTCCATCCTAGCTGTAGACTGCCCAACCTACAGGATCACAGCAGGGCAAGGAGGCGAGCTGTGCCCAGACCCACACGGGTGCCTGCGACAAGGAACGGGCTCTGCTGCCTTTAATGCATGCCGGGGCTGGCAGGGACTACAGATCCCAGCATGCTGCTTCCTGCCCGCCTCCTCCCACACCCTACCTGGCAGGGTGCAGGCAGGGATGCTGCAGCCGGCAGCAGTGCAGGCAGCTGAGGGGCATGCCCCGGGGGGGCGGGAGGCTCAGCACCAGGAGCCCCGCTGCAGATGAAGCCCTGGGAGAGGTGCCGGAACATCCCATGCTGCGCTGCCTGGACTGGAAGAGGACAAGGCAGGCCTGCGGCTTCTCCCGGGCGGCTAATCCCGCTCTGCCCCAGAAAGGAGGAGGGGACCGGGGAGACAAGGTCCCTTCTCGGGGCTCCTGGAGCTGCATCTCTGGGGCTATCTGAGGGGAGGGCGACACCAGGGTGGTGGCAGGGGCTGGGCAGATGCTGATGGGGAAAAAGGAACGGTGGGTGACGCGGAGGGGACAGCAGTGCCAGGGATGCCCTTGGCTTTCCAAGGTGACCCAGGAAAAGGCTGTGAGAGCCCCTGGGAAACAGGAATTGGAAATAGGGGGTTTGTGTGGTTCTGGCTGGAAAGGCTGCTGAATTAAATGTGTCTTTTGTGCCATCATGCCCCGGGCGTTGGAGGGAGGTGGGGAGAGCAGCAGAGGGGGGGCAGACACAGCCCACTGCGCATACGTTTTGCTCACAGCCCCAGGATTGGGGGCAGAGAGCTGCAGGCTCACAAATCCCTTAAGAGCCTGACCCAGAGCAGCTGGGCAGCCGGCGCTGAGCAGCCTCGGCATCTCAGTAAAACAGTTTCCCCTTCGGAGGGAAGGCTTGGTGTCCCCTGGCCAGCAGAATAAGGCCATGTGTCACAGCCCCTCGGCTGAGGGACTCTGAACCACAGGTTTCCAAAGCTACTGTGCTATGCTTTTGCCATTTGCAGGTTGTTTGGCTCCCGGTACTGGGGAGCACTTACCTGACAGAACAGCCAGAGGGTTAAAACCAGCACTTGCCCTGCCTGGCCTGCGTCCCTCAGTCCCCCATAAAATCCTCTGTTTGCTTTCCAGACGGAGAGCAGCCACGAGACTTGCTGGGACCTGTGCTGACTCTTGCCACACAAGATGACAGCAAGAGATGGGCCCCAAGATAGGTAATGCTGGGCTCTGGTGTAAGTATGGGGCCACATTCAGGATACCAGGAGGTGAGAGAGGACCCAGCATCTGGAGGAACCCTTCTCCTGCATGTTCACTGGGCTACCGAGCTGTCCCTTCCCTAAGATGCTCTCTCCATCAGTTTTTCCATAGCAAACTGGCTGTAAACAGTCCCCAGCACTGGGACACGCCTGGGGAGTGTGCGTGACTCCCTCCCAATTCTGGCAACAGCTGCTGTGTGTCTGTGTGCCATGTGCTGCGGAGCAGACAGCCTGCGCCCACCCTCATACCCTCCAGAGGAGGGCCTCCCACAGCCCCTCTGCGATGCCATATCTCCTCCGACAGCCCAGGCTAGCAGAGGCTGTGGGGCAGGGACATGTCAATAAAATTTGTCTTCCTTCCTCCTGGTGCCTCCCACTGCGTGGTGATGGACAGTCAGAAGCAATACTTGTTCCCTGCCCTGCTCAGCATCCCACTCCAAACTGCTCTGTCCCCTCCACAGGTACAAGGCTGTCTGGCTGATCTTCTTCATCCTTGGCCTGGGAACGCTGCTGCCATGGAATTTCTTCATGACTGCCAGGAAGGTGAGGGCTTCCCTCCCACTCCTGCCCGTGACACTAATCGTCCCCTGCCACATCTAGGGACCATGGTGTAGTTGTGGCAGCACAACACAGTGTAGAGCCCCTGCGTTTGCACACAGGAGACAAAAACATGGGTGACCTGGGTGGAACAAGTAGCACTGAGGTGGCAGGAGGGGTGGGCGTGGGACTGATGGGGGGACAAGGTCGGCCTGAGTGTGCTGGGGGGAGGCCTTGCACCACCTCAGCCCCACCATGCTCCTTCCCTTGCAGTATTTCATCAGCCGCCTTGAGGACCCAGAGGAGACAGGCTACTTCTCGAACCAGACCAATGAGGCTGCCTTGTCCCCCTCCTACCTGCAGTCCATGTTTGACAACTTCATGACTCTCTGCGCCATGGTGCCCCTCCTCATCTTCACCTGCCTCAACTCCTTCATCCACCAGCGGTGAGCCTTGCCCCATCCTTGCCCCTGACAACCGCCATAGGGCCACCCAGCCCTGGCCCGCCCTCCTGGACCAGAACTGACCCAAGCCACAGCCCATTCAGTCAAGTCAAAGGCAAAACACCACTCTTCTGTGCTGGGGTTTGGCTGGGCTTCCCATGGGAGAGCTTGGTGCCAGCCTCACAGGCTTTTGGGCATTGGGTTTTTTTCACTGAGATCTTCTCTTTCAGGATTCCCCAGCAGATCCGCATCTCAGGCAGCCTGGTGGCCATTGGGCTGGTGTTTTTAGTCACCGCGATCATGGTGAAGGTTGCCATGGAGCCCCTTCCCTTCTTCATCTTTACTATGATCAGCATTGTCTTCATCAACTGTGAGTGAGGCAGCAGGGGGAAGGGGCACAGGCCCATGGCTAGGACTGATCTCTGAGAGAAAAGCATGAAACTTACTGCGGGAGAGCCAAGGATGAGGGGTACCTGCCTTGCCTCACAGGGCGGGGTCCTTGGCTCTCCACAGAGGTGCAGTCCATCCTTTGGTTTCTCATTTCTGCTCATCTTTCCCCTTCGCAGCCTTTGGTGCCATCCTCCAGAGCAGCCTCTTTGGGCTGGCAGGGCTTCTGCCTGCCAGCTACACAGCTCCCATCATGAGTGGGCAGGGCTTGGCAGGCACCTTTGCCGCTTTGGCGATGATCTTCAGTATTGCCAGTGAGTAATCCCTGCTCAGCGGGTGACAGGGCCTTCCTGCTATCAACAGGATCTGCTGGGGTCATGCTGTAAGGTCGGGTGGGTGATGGCAGCGGGGCCTCACTTCTCTCAGCCCTCATCATCTTCCTTTTTCCCCATCTCCTCCCTTCCTGTGCTCCCAGTTGGTGCCCAGCAACCTGAGAGCTTCATCGGTTACTTCACCACAGCCTGTGTGGTGATCGTGCTGGCAATGTTCTCCTACATCCTTCTGCCTCGCATGGTGAGACTTTGTCATCCTCATGGGGAGGGGTGTGGGGACATGGGATGTTTGCACATCACAGCACAAGGACTGTGGACTACTAGCACCCCAGCCTGGGCTCCAACCAGCCCCTGCTTTCTGGGTCAGGGCAAGCTCTCCCCTGTCCCAAGGGAGCTCTCTGGGATACTTCCCACCTCAGCTGTCCCAGTATCCTTGGGGTACAGTGGAAACAAGCCCCTGGGTGAGCAGGAAAGCATCAGTATCAGGCATTAAGTGGAAGGAATACTTTGCCCATGTTGCGTTTGCCTATGTCTGCTATTACCACACAGCCCTTGGCAGCTTGCTTTCCTTACGGACGAACTGAGTTCTCTGTGGCTGTCTCTCTGCAGGATTTCTTCCGATACTACTCCATGAAGGACAAGACAGAGTACCGTGTGTACAATGCAGAGCTGGAGACCAAGAGAGACCTGATTAAGAAAGGTGAGGGACTGAGAGGAGGAAGAGGAAGGAAAAAGATGAAGAGCTGAGAAGAAGAATGAGACAGAAGGACTAAATTAGATCTCAGCTTTCTGGGGTCTGCTATGCTCACTTGTGTCTCTCCCTGCAGATGAGCCTAATGGGATGGAGCAGAATAACTCAAAGATCATCCCAATCCACAACCCTGATGAGAAGCCTTCGGTCATTGCGATTTTTAAGAAGGTCTGTGAGTTGCCAGCATCCCCTGCCCTGTCCCTTGTCTCAGAGGATGGGCACAGCTGTAGGAGAGCATGGGGAGAGGAGACCAGCCCTGCACTGGTCTCGTGCCCTGTGTTTGGTACCAGCCTCTTCCTTTCATCTGCCTAGCTCTGGGTCATGGCTGTGTCTGTCTGCTTCGTCTTCACTGTCACCATCGGCGTCTTTCCTTCCATCACAGCTAAGGTGTCCACTGTCCTCGGAGAGGGAAACAGATGGGGTAAGTGTGGCCAGGGATAGGGTGGGATAGGAGGAAAATAGGAAGAAAGCATGGCTTGAAGTAGTAGGTATCTGTGGTGGGTTGACCCTGGCTGGACCCCAGGTGCCCACCAAAGCCACTCTGTCACCCTCCTCCTCAGCTGAACAGAAGGAAGAAAATATAACAAAAGGGTCTCATGAGTCAAGATAAGGACAGGGAGAGATCACTCACCAATTACTATCATGGGCAAAACAGTCTCGACTTGGGGAAAGTGAATTTAATTTATTACCAATCAAATCCGAGTAGGATAAGGAGAAATAAAAACGAAGTCTTAAAATACCTTCCCCCCACCCCTCCCTTCTTCCTGGGCTCAACTTTACTCCTGATTTCTCTACCTCCTCCCTACCAGCAGCACTGGGGAGTTGTGGTCAGTTCATCACCCATTGTTTCTGCTGCCCTTCCTCCTCAGGGGGAGGACTCCTCACATTTTTCCTGGGCTCCAGTGTGAGGTCCCTCCCACGGGAGACAGTCCTCCATGAACGTGTTCAACGTGAGTCCTTCCTCACAGGCTGCAGTTCTTCATGAACTGCTCAAGCGTGGGTCCCTCCCACGGGGTGCAGTCCTTCAGGAACAGACTGCTCCAGCATGGGTTCCCCACGGGGCCACAAGTCCTGCCAGCAAACCTGCTCCAGCATGGGCTCCTCTGTCCACAGGACCATAGATCTTTCCAGGAACCTGCTCCAGCGTGGGCTTCTCTCTCCATGGGTCCACAGGTCCTACCAGGAGCCCCACAGGAGTCACAGCCTCCTTTGGGCATCCACCTGCTCCAGTGTGGGAGTCTTCCCCAGGCTGCAGGTGGAGATCTGCTCCCATTAACCTCCATGGGCTGCAGGGGCACATCTGCCTCACCAGGGTCTGTACCACGGGCTGCACGGCAATCTGCTCTGACACCTGGAGCACCTCCACCCCCTCCTTCTTCACTGACCTTGGTGACTGCGGAGCTGTGTCTCTCACTTATTCTCACTCCTCTCTGGCTGCAGTTGCCCCTGCAGAGGTGTTGTTTTTTCCCCCCCTTCTTAAATATGTTATCACAGAGGTGCTACCACCATCCCTGATGGGCTCAGCCTTGGGCAGCAGCAGTTCCCTCTTGGAGCTGGCTAGCATTGGCTCTGTCAACACAGGGGAAGCTTCTATCGGCTGCTCACGGAAGCCACCTCTGTAGCCCCCTGGCTACCAAAACCTTGTCATGCAAACCCAATACAGTATGCCTGAAGGGAAGAGGAAACCACTGTGCGTAATGTTTTGGATGCAAATACCGGCCTGGCTGGGAAACTATTCCAGCCCTTACTGGGAAACCAGGAGAACCTACACCTGAAAGACAGTCTTCGTGCAATTGGTGGGAGGGCCTGGGGCACCCTCAGCTCATCAGTCACCTTCTCCCCCTTCTGCAGGTCTCTACTTCATTCCTGTCTCTTGCTTCCTGCTCTTCAATATCTTTGACTGGACAGGACGGAGTCTCACTGCCCTCTTCACATGGGTAAGTGTGGGGCAGGGAGCAAATGCCCAGGCAGTCTCCACCCCAAGGCCCCTTGGCCACAGCTTTCACTGGGGCTGCCGTCCATGGCTTGGAGCAGGAAGAAGGTGCAGAGCTGACTCCTGCCTTGGCTTTAAGTCCTATGCAGAGATTTACAGGTCAGAGCCGAGGACCACAGGGTTCTGTCCTCTTCCCACCCCTCTTTCAGCATGGCTTGGATGAAGCTGCCTCCTCCATTTCAGCCTCTTTGTAAACAAACCTTCACTCCAGCTATGCAAACAGTGAGACGGGATGGCGGCAGGGAAAGAGGGTGAAAGACAGGGCAGCCCAAAATAAAACCTCTGGCCTCAGCACAGGACACAGATGCTTTAAAGAGCCTTGTCCTGGGATCAGGGCACATCCATGCCATGTGGGTCACAGAGGTGTCCCCTTGCTCTCGTCTCCCCTGCCTGGCTCAGAGCTGCTGGGACTGTGATGGGGGTGGGTGAGGAAGGGGGCTGTCCTGTCTGTATCTCTTCCTGCCCCTTCACCCACCCCCCCAAGCGCTGTTTCCCCCTGTATTGTTCAGGCTGTTTGTTTAGAGAAGCTCCTCAGCACCACATGCCATGGGGTCTGTCCAGGCCTGGCTTCCCCACGGCCTGGAACTGCTTCTCCCCTGGACATCACTGCTGGCTGCCCTCAGCCTTGGCCACGAGCCGCATTGCCTGGTGTCCAGGCCACAGCCTCCGTGGTGGGATGACCCAGCAGGAGACGTTTCCAAAACAAGGCTGTGTGGAAAGTCTGACTGCATGTGGTTTGGGCCTCATTTCCCTGGTTGGGGCCCCGCTCACTCCTTTTTCTCCTCCTCAAGCAGGAGAGGCTGCTGCCTTTGCCAGTTTGCCCTCAGACACAGCAGCTGGCCTAATCTTGGCTTCCCCCCGAGCCCATGAAGTGTCCTGTGGCTACACTAGCCCAGCAGCTCCTGAGGCAGCTGTGGGTCTCTTCTGACCCCCAGACCAGTGAACCCTGCCATCTGTAACCCGGGCACATCACTGAGGGGACCCCAAATGGAGCCAGGCATGTCTCATACCAGGGGCTGCCTTGGTCCCAGCTGCAGAGACAACACAGAGAGACCCTGCCTCTTTCTTTGTCCCAGTCTCATGTGTCCAGGGACTCAGGATCCGAGGAGACTGTAACTCAGTCCATGTTTTTCCCAGCACTCTGAAACAGCCCCAGAATAATCCCTTTCCCAGATTGCTGGATCTTGCCCTGCTTGGCTGGGGCGTGGCATAGGAGGCTGAAGAGCTAGTTAAAACCCAGTTTGCAGGCCCTGAGGTGGCTGCGGGAATTTACCTCAGCCAGCCTTGTCCTGCACAATGGTTTGCTGCAGGAGGAGATTGCATGAGTGTGCACAAGGCTCTCCTGCCTGCCTTCCTGTTGTTTCCAGCAAGGGCTTAGCAGTCACTCATGAGCCCAGCTCAGTATTTTGATTCTAGTGCTGCTGCTCTCCAAGTCAGCTGGGATAGGACTTTCAGGCCTAGTAGGACTCCTTACCGCAGCAGGCCTTGATGCTGAGATTTGTTGCAGCAGAGAAGGTCTCTCAGCAACTTTGCCATCCCTGTGGCTCCTCTGCAGCCCTGGTGCAGTAGGGCCAGCCTCAGTATAGCCCCTGCCACATGCTGTGGGACGGGGAACATCCACTTCTCAGCTGCTCAGTGATCTGTGTTTTTCTCCCAGCCCGGGAAAGACAGCTGCCTCCTGCCAGTGATGGTGGTCCTCCGCGTCATCTTTATCCCTCTTTTCATGCTGTGCAATGTGCAGCCCCGTGACTATCTGCCTGTCGTATTCTCTCATGACGCCTGGTACATCATCTTCATGATCTTCTTCTCCATCTCCAACGGCTACCTGGCCAGCCTCTGCATGTGCTTCGGGCCCAAGTGAGTAAGAGCTGGGGACGGGGGAACGGTTGGTTATAGCCCCAGATGCCAGTCCCAGCACGACTCCTGGAGTCTGGTTCTGCCTGGCTCTGGCATCTGGAGAAGGGGATGCAGGCACGGAGAGGAATTGCCACACTGTCAGTGTCCCATCTCCCAGCTGGGGCTCAGCCAGGCGGGCTGCGGCGCATGGGGGCAGGAGTTGGGGAGGGGTGTCCCTGGCACCAGGAGCTCCAGGGCAGCCTGCCTGATGCACTTTTTCTTTCTTTACGAGCCCATAATGTGGAGGCAGGCTCTTGGAGCCAAGGTGGACTTGCTCTTGCTGCTCCTCTGCTGCAGAGGAGCACAGCTTTTAGCTCCTGTGTGGCCTATTCCTGTTTCCCTGTTGAACTCACAGCAGGGCACAGGACACACATCCCCGAGGATGGGTCTGACGCCTGTTTCTCCCCTAGGAAAGTGCTTGCCCACGAAGCAGAGACAGCTGGAGCTGTCATGGCCTTTTTCCTGTCGCTGGGCTTGGCCCTAGGAGCTGCCATCTCCTTTCTGTTCCAAATGCTTATTTAGCAGAGGCACCCGGAGGGTGCAGGGACACCGAGAGACAGCTCCGCATCCTCCTCCGAAGGCCTGGACACCTCAGCGCTGTGGGGAGATAAGACCTCATGCCTGCCCCTGCCAAATCGCACTGCCACAGCAGACATTACACCCAGGGACAGTTCCACTCCTGCAGGGCTGGCCTGGCTCCTGCCATGCTTGGCTGTGTGATGCCTTCAGGCCTACGTGCCTTCTCCTTCCCCATGCTGTGTGTGTGTAAGACTCCCGGGATCTCACAGAGGTCCGTCCGCCTCCCACGCTGCGTAATTTCCCCAGCTCAAGGTCAAAAGCCATTCTCAGCCTCCTCTTCTCTGACAGAATCGAAGGCTGGTATCCAGTGTTATTCTCTCTCTTGCCCTTGTCCCCAAGGCACCTAGGGACTTGCTCTCCTCCTCTCCTCTCCCTCCAGGGGGCCTGGAAACTTCCCACACACTTCTCCAGCTGGTGAGACTTGCAAATGGGGAGAACCCCCAGCGAGCCTCAACATCCCCGCTCCCTGCTAGGCACACATGCCCCTGCGCAGCACCATCCCATAGACATCCGTGGCCCACCCACATAAGAGCCAACACCGAGGCTGAGGGTGGGAGGTCTCCACCCCCTTTTTCCCCTCTCCTTGCCTTTTTTCCCCACTTTTTTTTGGGGGCTGTGTGATTTTTCCAGTTTTCTCTCAGCCTTCTGGTTGTGTGACAGGAGGTCCCACCATGGGCTGCAAGAGGAGAGGCAGCAACTCCCTTCCCACCCAGGCTGCCTTCCCTGCCCGTCTGTACTGCAGGGGCAGGCCTGACCTCTCCCTTGGCTTTCCCTTTCCTCGTCTATGTAAATGTTGTCTGTACAGTTGCCGTTTTCTATAAAAAAACTGAAACACCCCTTTGAGTATGTGTGTGTCTCCATCACCACAGGGAAGAGGGCTGTTCCCCACAGGGGAGGGACAAGGGCTAAAGAGGAGGTACCAGCATTTCCTGGGTGTTCCCAGGGTTCACAGAATCAACTGGGTTGGAAAGGACCCTGGAAATCATCTAGTCCAACTGTTCACCTAGCACTGACAGTTCCCAACTACAGCATATCCTTAAGCTCTAAATCGACCTGACTCTTAAACACCTCCAGGGATGGGGACTCCACCACCTCCCCGGGCAGCCCATTCCAACGCCCAACAACCCGTTCTGTAAAGAAATACTTCCTGACATCTAGGCTAAACTTTCTCTGGTGCAACTTGAGGCCATTCCCTCTTGTCCTGTCGCTTACTACTAGGCTAAAGAGGCTCAAACCCAGCTCTCTGCAGCTTCCTTTCAGGTAGTTGTAGAGGGTGATAAGGTTCCCTGTAGCCAGCATCTGGCGGTGTGACAGAGTGTATGCACCCCTGCACAGACAGGCCCAGCAGCAATTGGCTACAGAGACACAGCCAGCATGGCATGGGGGTGCTGCCTGCGGGGTACAGCAAGAGACCACCACCACCTGGATGTACCTTCATGTTTTGGGGTGCAGTGACCTGCAGCACACTGGGAGCATTCATTGTGCCTGGGAACAGCTGGATTGCCACCTCTAAGCACGCCTCCACCCCACACCACCCCTTTGCGCTGTATCATTCACAGCCATCACCTCCTCAGCACACCCAGGCAACAACAGCCAAAACCTGTGAGGCCTGGGTCCCCTCATACCAGCCCCGGTTTCCCTTGCTGTCAGGCCTGTGCGCCCACAGCCCCAGCAGGTGACACACGAAAACAAACTCTACAACTCGGAGAGAGTTATAAAGCAGGTATGTTTATTCCGGCCGGGGTGCAAGGGGATTTTTCCACAAAGCTTGCACACCGTCTCTGCCAAGTAGCCAAATATTTATTACACCAAAGTATACATATGCATTAGGAAAGTCCGGGTTATTACAATTACTTTGGGGAATAGGTGTGACTATTATAATTATTTCTCAGAACTCATTTGCATAGTCTGAGTATGTGTGGTAGAAATAGGGTGAGAGTCTTTGATGGTCAAGGGGAGAAGTACGTGGTCTTCTTCACGGTGTCCACTCTTTCCAGGGCATGGGCTGTGAAGCAAAGTCCAGGTGTCTTCCTAAATTGGCGAGATCATCCTCCCTAGATAGTATCTCTAAATCCTTTTGTTCAAGTTTAAGTTTGCCTAAGCGCCCATTGAGAGCTTTGAGTCTGCTATCAGTGAGTTATCTTTTTAATTTATACCCCAGGGCTACCTGCTACCTTCTTATCAGAGCCAATCCCCAAACTATCTGGTAAGCCTGCAGATGTAAGCAAGTTTGTAAGTAAGAAGTAAGTTTGCAGATGACACCAAGTTGGTGGGAGTGTTGATCTGCTCTAGGGTAGGGAGGCTCTGCAGAGAGACCTGGACAGGCTGGAGCCATGGGCTGAGTTTCCATAAGGACAAATGCCGGGGGCTGCCCTTGGGCCACAACAACCCCCAGCAGCGCTACAGGCTTGGGGAGGAGTGGCTGGAGAGCTGCCAGTCAGAGAGGGACCTGGGGGTGTTGATTGACAGCCAGCTGAACAGGAGCCAGCAGTGTGCCCAGGTGGCCAAGAAGGCCAATGGCATCCTGGCTTGTGTCAGCAATAGCGTGGCCAGCAGGGGCAGGGAAGGGATCTGACCCCTGTACTCGGCACTGCTGAGGCCGCACCTCAATTCCTGTGTCCAGTTTTGGGCCCCTCACTACAAAAAGGACATTGAATGACTCGAGCGTGTCCAGAGAAGGGCAACGGAGCTGGTGCAGGGTCTGGAGCACAGGTCGTACGGGGAGCGGCTGAGGGAACTGGGGGGGTTTAGTCTGGAGAAGAGGAGGCTGAGGGGAGACCTCATTGCCCTCTACAGCTGCCTGAAAGGAGGTTGCAGAGAGCTGGGGATGAGCCTCCTTAACCAAGTAGTAAGTGATAGGACAAGATGGAATGGCCTCAAGTTGCACCAGGGAAGGTTTAGACTGGATATTAAGAAGCATTTCTTTACAGAACGGGTTGTTGGGCGTTGGAATGGGCTGCCCAGGGAGGTGGTGGAGTCCCCATCCCTGGAGGTGTTTAAGAGTCAGGTCGACATAGCGCTGAGGGATATGGTGTAGATGGGAACTGTCAGTGTTAGGCTAACATTTGGACTAGATGATCTTCAAGGTCTTTTCCAACCTAGACGATTCTGTGAAGCTACACTGAATCCACAAACCAATCTGGGCAAGAGGGATTCTTAGGCAACATTCAGAAATCACCGTATGTTGCTCTAATTAAGTAATTTGCAAGGGAAGTGGTCATTTCTCTGTACCAGGGGACAGTAAGGCATGAGGTTTATTGTACTGTCCTTAGACACTGAGAATACAGTCTATCCAAATACTGGTTTCCCGGGGAAACAGGGCTGCTTTGCTCCCAGACTCTGACACCATCCCTCCAGCCTGTCTCCCCCCTCCAGAACCTATGCCCTCCATCTTGTCCCCTCCTCAGCCGCAGACCCCCCAGCCCCAGGACGGCAAAGCTACATGACTCTCGACCCCGGGGGAGCCGCAGCATGAAGCTGGCACAGCAGGGACCCCTTAAGGCTGGGGAGGTGTGTGTGTGTGTGGGGAAATCCCTGTTTCCCAGCCCAGGCCCGGAGCCTGCTGCCTCAGGAAGCCGAGAAAGAGCTGCAGACCGCGCCACCTGTGACCCTTGTGGAAACCTCTGGAAGTGCCTTTGCGGCGTTTCACGCCCACTCGCCCCCACCACACCCCCCGCCATCGTCACACAGCCCGTGCTCCTCCGCTACCGATAGCGGGAAATAGTCCCCCGCCGGGGCTCCCCGCCGCTCCTCGGCGCGGCGCTCGGAGGGCCGCGGGGACCCGCGGCCCTCCGAGCGCCGCGCCGAGGAGCGGCGGGGAGCCCCGGCCGGGAGCTGGCCCAGCAGCAGCATGGAGCTGAGGGCTGCGTACCCGCGTCCACCATGGCCGCCGCCGTTAAACGGCACCGCTGGTGGGGCCCACACATCTGTCCTGCCGCGGCGCCCGGGGCGGCGGGTTGGCAGCGGGTCTTGCCTGCAGAAGCAGCGAACAGACTGAACAGGGTTAGATGAGATAGGAAGGGCCGAGAGCGAGGTGTATTCATGAGGGTGGTGGGGGCCGGGATGCCGCAGAAGGATCATGGCCGTTTTAAGGCGGAAGGAGACGGTGAGCGATGAGGCTGCCGGTGGTATAAAAAGTCGCCGGTGGTTGGTGTAGTTCTTTTGCCGGTGCCTCACACTGAACACGGTGAGCATCCTCGGCCGGCCCGGGCCTGGTACCCCCATTAACACCCCCCACCCCACCCCCTTCTCGGGGCTGATAGCCTGTGCTTGCCTTGTAGATGCCTGAGGAAGTGCAGCACAATGAGGAGGATGTGGAGACCTTCGCCTTCCAGGCGGAGATCGCCCAGCTCATGTCGCTCATCATTAACACCTTCTACTCCAACAAGGAGATCTTCCTGCGGGAGCTCATCTCCAACGCCTCCGACGTGAGCCCGGGCCCCACTCGCCTCTGTGGGGGTGGTCTTCCTCTGCATGGGGGGGCTTAGGGGAAGGCTGCTGTCAGCCTAGGTGGCCTCCAGGGCTTGTGCTGGGGGTGGGAGGTGGCTGTTGAGGAGGGGGGCCATGGTGAGCATCATCCTCTTCCCTAGGCGCTGGATAAGATCCGCTATGAGAGCCTGACTGACCCCTCAAAGCTGGACAGTGGTAAGGACCTCAAGATTGACATAGTTCCCAACCCCCGAGACCGCACCCTTACCCTGGTGGACACTGGCATTGGGATGACAAAAGCAGACCTCATCAACAACCTGGGCACTATTGCAAAATCTGGTACTAAAGCCTTCATGGAAGCCCTGCAGGTGGGTAGCCTTTGGCCATATGGGTTTCCTAGGGCCTGGGCCACAGGCTTTCACTGGGGTATAACCCCAGCCTTGCTGTGGGACCTCTTGGCCTACCTGAGTGTGCTCCCCCACCTTTCCAGCAGTGGGGAGGAACTGAGGGTAGGGCTGGCTGCCTGTTGGCACTTGCCTCTTTTTCTCTGCATGCTGACCCAGTTCTTTGCTGCTGTGAATCAGTTACAGACATCTCCTGTGTCTCTTCACTGGTCTATCAGTCTTTCTCTGCTTTCACAGGCTGGTGCAGACATATCCATGATTGGGCAGTTTGGTGTGGGTTTCTATTCTGCCTATCTAGTGGCTGAGAAGGTGGTCGTCATTACCAAACACAACGATGATGAGCAGTACGCTTGGGAGTCATCAGCCGGGGGCTCCTTCACTGTCCGAACTGACCATGGTATGTATTGTATGAAAAACTTGAATTGTATTTCTCTGCTAGAAGCACCCCTTTTCCTGGTGCTCCTTAGAGCTGTGCTGCGTTGTCAGTCATGCTTGTTAACGTTAGGTATCAAGTAGTGCTCGAGGAGCTGCTCCCACTTGCTCTCTGCACTTTAACACTACTGTTTGTCTTCCCACACCATAGGCGAGCCCATTGGACGGGGCACCAAAGTGATCCTGTATTTGAAGGAGGACCAGACAGAGTACTTGGAGGAGCGGCGTGTCAAAGAAGTGGTGAAGAAGCACTCCCAGTTCATTGGCTACCCTATCACGCTCTATGTATGTAAGGGAAGGACTGTGGGGACCCACTGGAAAGCTGGAGGCAGGGATGGGTGGTGGGAGGAGAAGCCCAGAAAAGGGCAGAATGCAGTCTCTTCTGTTCCCTTCCATAGCTCCTGGCTGCTGGGAATTGAGCAGTAGTGCTCCCAGCTCTTGTGGCCAGAGGTGATTTGAGGCTGAGGGCTTATTGGAGGTGAAGGTGGTGAGTATCTAGCCACACTTCTAGTCTTTGATCTGTGTATCTGGAGGTCATCTAAACCAGCCATGGAGGTAGAAGGGTTTCCTGCCCCTTGTCTCAGACACAGCTTTTGGTTGCACGAGCTGTGGAGGAACTCCGAGGGCTGATTTCGGGAGAAGCCCTGGTTCCAGCTGTTACATTTGTTGGGTCCTGGAGGACATGTATTTCATCTGGAGCAAAAGGATTCAGGTAACAGTTGCTTGGGGCTAAAGCTGACCTTCATCCCTTTCTCCACAGCTGGAGAAAGAGCGTGAGAAAGAGATCAGTGATGATGAGGCAGAGGAGGAGAAAGGTGAGAAGGAAGAGGAAGAGTCAACATCCAAAGATGAGGAGAAACCCAAAATTGAGGATGTGGGCTCTGAGGAGGAGGAGGAGGAGGGAGACAAAGGCAAGAAGAAAAAGACCAAGAAAATCAAGGAGAAATATATTGACCAGGAAGAGCTGAACAAGACCAAGCCTATTTGGACCCGCAACCCTGACGACATCACCCAGGAGGAGTATGGCGAGTTCTACAAAAGCCTCACCAATGACTGGGAGGACCACCTGGCTGTCAAGGTGGGTGCTGGGCCACCCTGGCTTGCAGAGGGCCCCTTACCAGCCCATACCCAGAGTCACTGCATGGTTGTGCCTCAGTGGCACAGAGGGCTCCTGGGCTTCTTGGTGGTGCCTCAGCCTGCACCGTGACTCCCTTGCAGGTAGAGGCGTTGGCAGTGCCAGCCTAGAACCAGGGCAGGAGGGTGTTGGGCCTCAGAGGAGCATGAGTTCTCTGTCCAGGCCTGCTGGATGCCAGAGACCCCTGGCATGTAGTGGGCAGTGGGGCTGAGGAGGGGGAAATGCTGGAGATCCTGCTGTGCCCCCCTGCCAGCCCCAGTGCTGAGGAATGGCGGTTCAGCCTGCCCACAGCGGGTCCTGGGAGAAGGGTAGAAGGAAAGTACCCCAGCAGCTGTTTTTCCTTCCTGGCTCCACAGCACTTTTCCGTGGAAGGGCAGCTGGAGTTCAGGGCCCTGCTCTTCATCCCGCGCCGTGCCCCTTTTGACCTCTTTGAGAACAAGAAGAAGAAGAATAACATTAAGCTGTATGTGAGGCGTGTCTTCATCATGGACAGCTGTGATGAACTCATCCCTGAGTACCTAAGTAAGAACCTACCTCCCTCAGCCTCCCAGCGCGGAGCTGGGACCCCCATAGCTTGTGGTACTGTTCCCAGTACAAAGCAGCTGGATGAGGCACTAGCTGGTGTGGGTGCACATCAGTCAGTGTCTTAGAACTTTTCCTCCAGTGATGAAGCTCACAACTCTTAACCTGGCTCCTGTTTTCACTTTCCCTACTCAGACTTCATCCGGGGTGTTGTAGACTCAGAAGACCTGCCTCTGAACATCTCTCGTGAGATGCTTCAGCAGAGTAAGATCCTCAAGGTGATCCGCAAAAACATTGTGAAGAAATGCTTGGAGCTCTTCTCTGAGCTGGCAGAGGACAAAGAGAACTACAAGAAATTTTATGAGGCCTTTTCCAAGAACCTGAAGGTGAGCTGGGCACCCTGCACCTGGAGGAGGGAGGGGCCCATGATCCATTTGCCTGAGGAGCAATTTTGTCCCTGTGCCATGTCATCTCTGCATGGGTGTTAGGACAGAGGGGGGTCTCATGAGTGCCCCAGAGAACCTGTGTGTGGTCAGCTGGCCCCTCTGGCTGCCCTAGGCCCAACATTCAAATGGTCCAGGAGGGGTGGGCAGTGATGGCTGTGCCTCAGGGGTGGCCAAGTGTATACAAGTCCTGTCCTGGAGGCTTCATGCTCCTCTTCTGCCCCCAGCTGGGCATCCACGAGGACTCAACCAACCGGAAGCGCCTTTCGGAGCTGCTGCGCTACCACACGTCCCAGTCAGGTGATGAGGTGACTTCGCTTTCAGAGTACGTGTCCCGCATGAAGGAGACCCAGAAGAGTATTTACTACATCACAGGTGAGCCGGAGCTCCTCCGTGCCCTAGTGAGGTGGAGGCAAGTTAACCTGCCTACCAGCCCTAACTTCAAGCAAATTTTTTAGGTAGGTCCTGCTGCCTTCAGCAGGCCCTCCCTGTTGAATCATGGCCCATCCCTGGGGGCTGGGGAAAGACCGCCAGGCCTAGAGCCCTGGCTGTGGCCAGTTTTATGCTAGGGGTTCTAGATGACTGGTGCTGTTTGTCCTGCTGAAACCAGCTCTTACATCCTGGTGACATCTTGTTTCTACCCTTCTCACAGGGGAGAGTAAGGAGCAGGTTGCCAACTCAGCCTTTGTGGAGCGTGTGCGGAAGCGTGGCTTTGAGGTGGTGTACATGACTGAGCCCATTGACGAGTACTGTGTGCAGCAGCTCAAGGAGTTTGATGGCAGGACCCTGGTGTCAGTCACCAAAGAGGGGCTGGAGCTGCCTGAGGATGAGGAGGAGAAGAAGAAGATGGAGGAGAGCAAGGCCAAGTTTGAGACCCTCTGCAAACTGATGAAGGAGATCCTGGACAAGAAGGTGGAGAAGGTGAGATGGGCAGAGGGAGCTGGGCCCTCTGTGAGGCAGGCAAGGGCCCCAGCTCAGTGCGTGCCTCTCATCTCCTGCAGAGGAGCCGCTAAAGGAGACAGGAGGTCCCAGCATGTGCCATCTTGCTCTAAAGCAGCCAGGCTGCAGGTGAGGGGCATTGACCCAAACACATGTATTAATGGGAGCAGGTAAGTGCAGGAGATGTGCAGTGGGTGCTGAAGGTGCTGGCTGAGCTGTCCAAATGAAGTCTGTGTAGCAGTCCTGGAGCTGCTTGGAGGATCTCTGCTTGCTTTGGGGTGTCTCCAGGTGAACCTGGGGTACTGTGTGCTGTGGTTTGGCCCGGTCCAGGCTGTATGTGGACCTTGCTCAGCTAACCTTTGGCTGCCTTGGCAGGTAACCATCTCAAACCGGTTGGTCTCATCTCCCTGCTGCATCGTCACCAGCACCTATGGCTGGACGGCCAACATGGAGCGCATCATGAAGGCTCAGGCGCTGCGGGACAACTCCACTATGGGCTATATGATGGCCAAGAAGCACCTGGAGATCAACCCTGACCACCCAATAGTGGAAACCCTCCGCCAGAAGGCTGATGCTGACAAGAATGACAAAGCTGTCAAAGATCTGGTGGTGCTGCTCTTTGAGACTGCTCTGCTGTCCTCTGGATTCTCACTGGAAGATCCCCAGACCCACTCCAACCGCATCTACAGGATGATCAAACTGGGACTTGGTAGGTGTCTGTGCAGCTTCTCAGGCCTGGAGCAGGTCCTGAAAGCAGGTCAGCTGGTGAGGCTGGTGTGTCTTGGGGCGGGGGGAGGCCAGCAAGTGAGCCATGCTGGTGTGATGTGCAGAACTGTCTGTGTACATACAGTGACCAGAGGCAAGTGGAAATCTGGAACAAGGTGCTTTGGGAGGGCTCAGGGCTCTGAGTGGACCATCCTGTCCTCCACAAGGCCAGGAGCCACCACCAGGCTGCTCAGATGACAAGCTGAGGCTTTTTATTTCTTCAGAGTGAATGTCAAAAGTCTGCCATGGGAGATCTGACCCATCTTGGTGAAACAGCTTGTGCCTGCACCCAACTTTTTTTGTCCAAATTGCGTATTTGGCTAAAAATGTAAATCGAGAGGTGCTGTGGCTTGGCCTAACTACTGGATGCAAAAATAGCCCTGTACCTCAGGCTGTGGGGAAGAGCCAGCCTCTGCTCTGGGAGAGGCTGTATCTCTGGGATCAGGTGTCACTTGGAGGCCTCATCTCTTCCTTTCCTCCCCTCTCCCAGGCATTGATGAAGATGAGGTGACTGCAGAGGAGCCCAGTGCAGCTCTCCCTGATGAAATCCCCCCTCTGGAGGGAGATGAAGATGCATCCCGCATGGAAGAGGTAGACTAGAGGAGGAACACCTCTTCCCCAACCTGCCAGGCCTCTGCCCCATGTCATGTCTACTAAGAAGGGGGTCTGCTCCCACCAGCTGCTACTGACTTCTTGGTGGTGTCTTTTTTTTTTTTTTTTTTGGTTGGGGTTGTTTTTGGCAGGGTGCAGGAGGGCATGATTCCCTGTTTGTTGGTAGTGAGTGATTCAGACAGCCTGAGGCCTGTCCATTCTGTCTTGTGTAGGAACAGCTGGTGGGGAGTGGAAGTGAGGAGGCATTGGGATTCCCCTCTCTCCCCGGCTGTGGGGTCTCCCATGTTCCCAGTAGGCATCAGACACTGTCCTTGTTCCACTGGGCTGGGAGAGCCCTTCCTCTGAGCTGCTGCCTCCCTGAACCCCCAGGGTAAGACATTGTATTTTGGTTGGCTTGGTTATTTTTTTATTATTTTTCTGTTGTTTTGTTCTACTGGAATTAAAGTATTGAAGAATGTGACTTACACGGTGGGGTCCCTTGTGTTTCATACCAACCATATGAAGGTCTCAGCCTGTGCCTTGAGGGTACTGGGCTACTGGTCTCCCCTGCCCTGACTGGTTTTCAGAGCCCTGCTTTAGGGGATATCTACCCTCTCGCTGCCCAGGCACCATGACCTGCTGTGCAGGTGGGCTCCTCTCCAGTGCGCAGCAGTTCTCCACCTAGAGTGATGCCTGCCCCGCAGCCTGGGAACAGACCTTTCCACACTGCATCTGTTGGCTGGGAAAGCTGTGCCAGGAGCCAAGTGGGCACTGCTGCTGGCTGCTCTGGCCTTGAGTGTCCCTGGGGCCAGGAGCTGTGGCAGGAGCCATCTGCCTCTTCCCCTGCAGGGCAGAGCAGAACTGTACTAGAACTGCCTCTCTTCAGCTCTTACGCCAGAAGACAACTCCTGCTTCCAGCCTGCCCCTTCTGGGCTTCTGCAGCCCTGGGGGGTTTGGCAGTGTCCGGCCCTGGCTTTTGCCTTTGTGGGAGAAGCCTGGGCCATCACCTCTGATTCTTCTGCCCCTTGCACTGAGCCACTGAGCTCACACTGAGCAGCAGTTTGCCCTCTGCCACAATGGCCCCTGGGGTTTGTCAGGGAAAAGTGACACCAGCATCAGGTTCTCTGGCTGCTTGCCAGCAGCCACAGGCACAAAATGGAGCTGGGTTTAGCTGGTATACATCTTCTGCAGGCCCTGCTATGTCCCTCGCTGCACACCAAAGCACTGTGGGGCACTGTGCTGCCCCTATGGCAACTGTTGGGGTGCAGGCTGAGGCAGTGCTGGAGCTGAGCTAGCAAATGCCTTCAGGGTGGTTTTCTTTCCCTGAGACAGGAGGAAAAAAAAAAAAGCTTTAAAAGTAAAGAGTTCTCTCTGGACAGGAAGGTTTTGCTAAATAACAAACCAGTGAAGTCAGTTCTTTTTAACTTATAATGCTTTGGGATTTTTATTTCACTATTTTTTTATTTAAATCTACATTTAAATTAGAAAAGGTATCTCATTCCCAACTGGGCAATCTATTTTTTTTTTTTTTTTGTGACTAAAGGAAAAAAAATCCATTCAATTTTCAGGCTGTCAGCAGATGGTGGGAGCAGACCTTTAGGGGGAATTTGTAGGGGCAAGATGAAGGGCTGTGAGGCTGCACAGGCACTTTCAAGGGCTTGGAGCTAGAAAAGGAACACAGGTAAAACTGCTGGAGAGCTAAGTGCTCTGAAGCCTGGGCTGTTTTCAGTGTCAGCTCTGTTATCGCTGCTGGCTCAGCTAACTCAGCACTGTGATAAGCAGCTCCTCTCCCTTGTCTCCTCCTGTAGTGTTCACCCAGGTCTACCCTTTCTCTGGCTGTGAGGCCAAGGCCCTATCTCTGACCTCAGACCTCCCCCAGACTTGACTCCCTAGCCAAGGTTTTCCACCAGGCCTCCCCCAGGTACCATCCACACCCCAAGCCCCCCCTGGCTCTAGCATGGGGCCTTGTGGCCATGTGGAGCTTGTGGTGGTGGAGAGGCACCCTTTTGTAAAGGATGGGCTCCCCCACTACAGTGCTACAGCAGTGGTGGCCCCGGCTGGCCGGTGCTCAGCAGGCCTCCACTCGCCCTCTAGCTACATGGGCTGTAGTTACACCCCCTGGGGCTGCTTAAGCTGCAAGACACGGAACCCAGGAGCCAAACCCAACTCAGGCTAACAGCTCTTCCACCTGCCTGCAGACACAAGCAGCAGGTCCTGACCTGGCTATGCTCCCCAGCCCTGTGTGCAGGGATCTCACACCATGCCTTGCAGCTTTGGGTCCAACCCTGACTGATACCTGCCAGGGCAGAGCACCTGTCTTTAGAAAGGAAAACCAACTTTAGTTGTCCCAGAGAGGCTGGGGACACAGGAAAGGTTGGGCAGTCTCTCCCCTCCTTCCAGGTACATGGGGGGAAAAAAAACTTAAAAAAACACCAAAACATTTTCCCCCAGGGCACTATATGCAGCATATTTTTAATTTAATAAAATGAGAAAAAAGTTGCCTTTCAAAAGTACCAAAACCTGCTGGCTTGTCAGTCAGGTTGTGTTGAGGAGAAAAGGGTTAACCAGCAAAACCCCGGCTCCTGGGGAAGAGCAGCTTTCATTGCTCCCTCCCCTGATGCCTGGGGAGCAGGAACAAGGCTCACAAGCGGGCTGTGCCCCATCTCTTGGCCCCTGGGCACAGTGGGGCTCTGGCCAGGCCCCAGGAAAGCTGGGGCAGATACCTCCAGTTGGCAGGCAGAAGAGGGGCTGTTTGTGCTTCTGTGAATGGCAACTGCAAAGCCCAGAAACTGTGGCACTGAGACACCCCGAGGTGATGCTGGGGCTTCTGGGCAGCGCAGCCTTTGGCCTGTGACAGCAGCGGATGTAACCAAAAAGCAACTTAGAACAACTCAGCAAGCCATGGGAACTGTACTGGCCAGCCTCAGTCTCTGCATAAAAATCAGTCTGGGCTGAGGGAAGCAAAGCAAAGTGTCTCAAAGCAGGGGCAAGGAACTGGTAAAACCAAACAGGGAGGTACCAGTTCTTACTGCAGTGCCCTCCCAGAGCAGATCCAGGCTTGGGGTAAGACAGGCTGGGGTCCATCCCTTAGCTGGGCCTGTCCTACCTGAAGTACTCCTGGGAGGGGGCCTGAGAGCTTCCTCATCTTGGGATAGGCTCAGCTTACGACTTGCCTCACATAGAGGTGTTCTAAACAGAAAGCTAGTGTTTTGCTTGCCCTTTCCTCCTGCTGAGCTCTGCAGCAGTGACAGAAACGGAGGAGCTTTAGCCAGAGGCAAGACAGTACCAGGGAAAGAGCTCCCTTGTTCATCGGTGACTTTGGAGAGAAGCCACAAGACAGAGGTGGGGCAGGAGTACCAGCAGCTGCACACCGGTTTTCCCCAGGATGCGAGCCCCCAAGCCTTTGTCTTGGCTGGAAGTCTTTGACCCATTAAGGCAAACGGAAAGGTTTGGAGCTGTGGCAGCCCAGAGCATTTCCTGGGCTTGTTCCAGCCCCTTCCCTGGAAGAAGCAGGTGGAAAAGTGAGTCACTGGTCCAGCCTATCCATACCCCACCCTGCTCCTCAGCGGGTTCTGAGAAATCAAGCAAGTACCCCCGAGCGGAGGCAGGACAGCAGGCACGGCTTAAAATGCCATGGCCCCAGCTCCTTAGACCTTTTGTACAGGGGTCTCGCCTGGTGGGAGCTTCTTACTGCGCTTCTTCATGCGGCTGCGGGCGTAGACGCGGAGGAAAAGGGCCATGAAAACAACGGCTACGCCCAGCCCACCCACAACAGTGACTGAGTGCCCGTAGATGAGGCAGGAGAGGAGGATGGCAAAGGCCTGGCGGAGCGTCATGATGATGGTGAAGACGGCTGCCCCGAACTGGTTGATGGTGCAGAAGATGAAGAGCTGGCCACAGGCGGAGCACACCGAGAGCAGCACAGCATGGGCCATGAATTCTGAGTGGCGGGCCATGAAGCGTACCGACTCCAGCAAGGCACCCTGCTCCAAGAGCGAGCCCACCGTGAAAAGGCATGAGAAGACGTTGACACCAAACATCATCTGCACGGGAGACATCTTGTAGGTGAAGAGGGCGTCCTGCCAGTTGGAGGTGAAGCTGTCGAAGATGATGTAGCCGGCCAGGAGGACTACACCTGAGAAGGTAGTGACGGTGGACGCGTGCCTGTTGGGACCACTGGAGAGCAGGAACATGCTGATCCCCATGGAGATGAGGGCAGCAGTCAGGTACTCCCAGTACTCATAACTCTTGCGCGACACCAGTTTGCCCATCATCATCACTGGGATCACTTTGGAGGCCTTGGCCAGCACCTGGGTGGGGAAGCTGATGTATTTGAGCGCCTCATACTGGCACCAACTGCTGAGGATGTTGGAGAGGGAGGCAAAGGAGTATTTGTACATAGGAGCCCCGTGGCGCGGCTGCTTGGTCAGGGCACAGTACAGACCAGCTGCCGTGAAGGCCAGGATGCGGTTCATGAACACTAGGAACTGGGAATCCTTGAACTTCTCACCAGGGTCCGTTTCAGTTGCACCATACGTTCTTGTCATCACACGCTCCTGGAGAACGCCCCACGTGAGGTAGGAGACCTGCGAAGGAGGAGGAGCACAGGGAGAGTCAGGACCCACAAGGGCAGCTGCAAGCAACCACGGGAAGATCAGACCCCATCAGACCCCTTGCTTGCCCCAGCAGTGCCTCATCCTTGGCACGGCAACGCTTCTCAGACACTGGGAGATGGGGTCACCCCCTACTCCACCCCTCTGGGGGAACCCATGTGGTTACAACCTGGACGTCTCATCCCAAACAAAACCTGCTCGGTTTACAGCTTCTTCAAGGGGAGAGAAGCCCGCAAAGCAAACATCCTGGCTTACAGTGAGCCGTTACGCTTTAAGCTGCCCATGAAACCAGATCGACAGGCTCAGAGAATGTTACCGATGCACAGCTGTGGTTTTGGTGCCAGCTCCCTGCGGCAGGTCCTGGCAGCTTTCCCAGTGGCCTCTGTATTGGTTTTCACTTCCAGCTCCCTAGGCCTTGGTTCTTCCATCCAAATCTATTCTAGTTTCAAACCCTGCAGACAAAATTGTCCTCTGGGGATGATCACTGTTCTGGCTGTCACCTCCGCTACTTCTGGTGCAACAGTACCAAGCCCCTCACAGAAGTAACACAGACTTCCTCTCACCACACATCCCCTCCCAAGAAATGGAGGCACAGAGAGACAGAAGGACTTGGTGACCCACAGCAAGTCTGAACGGGCTGGGATAGTAGGCCAGAGAGTGGGTGTCTTCTGCTGGCTGCGGGATGCGTGGCTTTTTCTATCACAGTGCCCACATTTCTCTTTTTAGTGCTCAGACCTAAAAATCTGCCCTTCCTAAGGACACTCAGGCTGTAGCTGAGACTTAGGAAAACTAAGATTAAAAAGTGCTGTTTATCTGTAGCTGAATTCAGTACTTCTCTCCAGTATTTGAATCCAGTCCATCAAGGCAGGACGCATTAGCCCCGGATGGTGACCTAGAGGAGAGCCTGGAAGATAGCAGGGCTCAAAAGATCTGCGGCTCTGACATGAGCACCAGAAGAAGAGCAGCCCTAACAATCTGCTGAATCACAGAACTTTCCGTACCCATGGCTGCAGAGGACTGTGATCAGATGGACAGGAGGCCCCAAGCCAGATGGCACCAGCTAAGTGGACAGCCCTTAGAGGTGACAGAGCAGCTCTGGTGGACTAGCTTGGTTGAGAGGCTGTGTCCCAGCCTCCAACCCTGCCCCAATCAAGGACAGCACTGTGTCCTTGGTCTTCAAGGAACTGACAGCCACAAACCTGCTACCACCACATCCTCCTCTCAGAGCAGGATGGCCACACACAGATGCACAGGGCTCCTACCTGTAGGCCAGCAGCACAGAAGAGCAGCTTGAAGACCTGTTGGGCTGTAGAGGACTCTGTGGGCTCTGCTCGGGGTGGCAGGGAGCCATCCTCCTGGTGTACAGACTTCACCTCAGAGCCAAACACACAGGATTTGATGACAGGGAAGCAAATGCCTCGGCCTGAATGGGGTAAGAGAACATAGAGACAGAATTAACCACAGCCTGGGCACCACAAGCTGCACCAGCTTGAGAGGTGAAGCCTCCCTCCTTACTAGCCCCCACCTCTGCTGTTGTGGAGACCTCGAAGGAATTTGTTTCAGGGTAGCATCTAGACAGCTCTGGGATGCAGCTCTGTGAGCAGCTCAAGCCTGGTCTGACAAAGCAGGCTGGGGAAGCAACCTGTCAGCACTGAATGGCGTTGGCCAAGGGGGTAAAGAGAGCTCACAGGGAGGCAAGGATGTGGAGGGGAAGCTTCTGCCCTTACCTGTCTCCAGATAATTCCTTCTCTTAAAGTACTGGATGAGGAGGAATCCCGGCACCACGATACTTGCGTAGCCAGCAGCATTAACAAAGAAACGGAAGAGCCAGAAGTCTACCCATGAGTCCTGCAGGGCAGGAGCAATCTCTTCACCAGTAGCCATCATAGGGAGGGATGCCAGCACGAGGGGAAGGCAAAATCTGCGGAGAGGAAGAGGCGGGTGGTGGGCTACTGATGCATGGCCAACTCTGCTCCACATGCCTGTGTCACCCACCGCCTGGCCTGCTCCCAATCATCAGGCAGCACTCAGATCCCACCCCAGCAACAGCAGTGATGACAGCAGCACGTGGAGTAGGAAAAGCCCTCTAGAGTTGAAGAACACAGGCCAGACATTTATGTTTGCTTCTGTTAAGGGTGTTTGCTCTGGCTTAGGAAGACGTGGACTTAGAAACTTGAATTTCCAGGATCTGAGAGAACACTTGAACACTGCTGTAACCGTGTGGTTTTGACAATGCTCTTACTCCAGGAGCTCCTCACACCTCATGTTTTGAGGTTGAACTTTAGTGCAGCTCCTGGGTGGAAAAAGAAAAGGTCACTGAATGGAAAAAGCGACTCCTACCTAACAGCTCATGTTTCAAGCCTGTGGCCAGAACAACCTTCCTCTGAGAGCAAATGGTTCAGAGCTTCCCCCTCCGGCGGCACCAGGTGAGTAGAGGGGGGCTACAGAGGGCTGAGATTGCCGGCCTCCCCCACCTCCCTGAGCAGTCCTGGAAGGGAACGTGACAAGGCATTCCCCACAGCTCAAAGGAAATTACCAGGGCTCACCCACTTGGCAAGACACAGCCAAAAAGCAAGGCTGGGAAGGAACTTTCCTACCACCTGGCTCACTGGGATTTTAGCAGGACTATCCGATAAGGTATAGGTGATATTCTTCAGCTATAACTCTAAGGTGGTGACCTAGCCAGCTTTAAAACTCCCTCAAGGAGTTCCTCCCTCCACTGTCCCCTCCCTCAGAGGCAAACCCACGATATTCAGGGGCCTCAGGGGCCACACAAAGAACAAAGGCACCAGGTACACAACAGAATGAACAAACTGGCAAGGACTTCCCACACCCAAGGCCACCTGCACCCTCCCTTCACAGAGCAAGCTGTGGCTTCCTGCATCAGGGTAGGAGATTTCCTTGGTCCGTGCACCATCCCTGCCTCAGTCTCTCCAGTAGAAAAAGCCTCCGGATTGCCTTGGGGGCCAGGTGCCGTGGGGCTGGCTACATAAACACGCAACAGAGAAGCTCTGGGCTCCTGTGACAGGAAGGGCCAGAGATGTTAATCCCCCCTCCCCCCAAAACTGAGTCAAGAGGAATTTAGGCCCTGTGATGTGTACCTGGCCCCAACATAATATAGCATTGACCTCCAGTAGCCCTCACATGAAACCCAAGAGACTTAGGAACTTAAGAGCATTAAAAGCAAGAAAGTCCCCTGCCATTTCACGAACAAGCAGCCCTCCCCACCAACCTCTTGTCCCCTTGGGAAAGGCCTGAGCGGCTTTTCTTATCTTCAGTTGCTGTGGCCAGGACCCCAGAGTCCAACAACCTGATCTAAGCTGATGCTGTGTTTCACCCTGAAATCTCCCTTCTGTGACTTGAAGGACCCAGAAATTCCCAGCCCAGGGAGAAGTGCAAACAGCTGGGGGTGAGTTTCTGTGCCTGCTTCCTATTCCCCTCCCTGCTCTGCCCCACCCCAAAAGGCAGCTTGTCACCTCCACCCCTGTCATCTCTCCTGCTGCTGGGGTATCACTGCAGGCTGTATGGGTGCTGCAGGATGCAAGAACAGGGCTTGGTGCAGACACCTGGGGCTGAGCCTGCTCCTGGGTTTGCACCATAACAGTGGTTGATGGCAGCAGCCCTCTGGCTGGGAAGAGGATGCAGAAATAACGTTTGCTTTTGCAGAAGTCAGATACAAGCGGCAGGGTCGGTTGCTACACCCATGGGCCACGTCTCCCTCCGACCTGTCAGAGGCCGAAAGCCAGCCAGCTCCGTTCAGCACGACTGCGCCCGCTTTTACCCCGGCGGCCCCCTCAGCGCTGCCTCGCGAGGAGAATCAGCTCTGCTCTCCCACAGCGACCGTGAAGAGGAGGCTGTAGAGGGACAATGGCTCTCTCTATGCGTGCGCTAGCAATTCCCAGGCCCCGAGAGCTGACTCAGTGCAGCAGGCCCTGCCCTCCCTGCCGA
The DNA here is from genome assembly GCF_965140245.1 of Athene noctua. NCBI lineage: Eukaryota > Metazoa > Chordata > Aves > Strigiformes > Strigidae > Athene > Athene noctua. The sequence continues at coordinate 94,446,859 of NC_134037.1, forward strand.
AGCCGGGAAGGAACAGGGACGCCAGTGTTACAGGTAGAAAGGGGGGGTGGGGGGCGCGCAGGGCAAGCAGGCGGCATGGCGAGGCATGAAAGGAGCCTTAGTCTGGGGCCTGCGGAGCAGCCAGGGAGCCCAGACAACAGACTCGGCTACTGTTCCCCTCGGCACAGGGGCGGCAGCTCTCAAACGCACCGCTTCGGAGCCGGGCCGGGCCACAGCTCTCTGCCTGCGATACAAAATTCGGGTCCTGGGCCGGAGGCCAGAAAAAAAAATCCCCGCCTGCAGCCCTGCGACTCTCGAGGGCATCTCCAGCCCTGCGAAGGGCTGAGGTCAATCAAACCCAGCCCTGGAGCGCAGAAGTCCACTGTCCCCCACAACAGCTGGGGGGGACCTGATGTCTCGCCCCTGCCCCGCCGCCGGCTCAAAGCCGGGTCGCAGGGACAGCCGGCCATCGCCTCCCCGGGCCCCCGACGCCTCTGCCCAGCGGCTGCCAGCCGCAGCGGCCGGGTCCCCGGACCCCGCAAGGGCGGCCCCCAGCCGCGGGCAGGGCCGGGCGGGCCCCGGGGGTCCGCGGGCGGGGGAGAGGCTTTCAGGGAGCCCGCTTCCCGCTCGAGGCCTTCTCTACCCCGAGGCTCCGGGCGCTGGCGGCTCCGGGGGAAGGCAGCGCCCCGCCGGGTGCGGGGTCCCGGGGACGCCACGGGGCCACGTGGCGGGCCATAAGGACGCCACGGCGGCCCTCGCCCACCCTTGCCGAGCGGCGCGGCTGCCGCCCGCAGCCCGGCCCGGCCCGCCCGCCGCTCCCGCCTCACTACCCACCTGCGGCCCGGCCCCGGCCCGGCCCGTCCCCGTCCCCGGTCCCGGCCGGCTCCCCCCACCTCCGCTCCCGGCGGCAGCAGCGGCAGCGGAAGCCCCGCCGGGCGGGCGCGCAGCAGCGCCCCCTGCCGCTCCGGAGGGCCGGCGGCTGAGGGGCGGCGGCGCCAGGGCCCCCCGGCTGCGCGGAGGCCCAGCGGGCCCACACGTGGGTCGACGGCTGGAGGAGGGGAGCGGAGGGGCGAAGGGGCCAGGCCGCTTCCCCCGTGCACCGGCGCGGAAAGTACGGAGTCAGGGAGGGGGAGTCAGCGGGCCGAGGAGGCGCCGGTTCCGGGCCGAGCCCCGCCTCGGCGCCGCACACGCTAAACCCACGCTTGCCGCTCGGCCCCGGCCGAGCCTGACGCAGGGAAAAAACCCGCTTGCGGTGCAGAAGCCCTCGAATCTCCTCGCTGGCCTCCCCTCGCCCCTGGCCCCGCGGCTCAGCGCCCCCGCCTCCGAGCTGCCAGCCCAGCCCCGAGCATACCCTGCGGCCGCTCCCGGGGGCTGCCGGGGAGATGAAGCCTCCTCGGGCCCTGCACCCCCGTCCCGGCCCCCGGCAAGGCTGCAGGGCCGGCTGCAGCCGTCAGGTGGCCACCCAGTAACATTTTACGAGACATCTTTTAAAAAATAAATTTTAAAAATGTAGTGCCCATCACTTGTTTCTGCCTTTTTCCTCCTCTTCCCACTGAGCTGCAGCCCTTGGCCCCACCATGCTGCTCTGCCCTGCAGCGCCGGTTGCTCCCACCCTGTGACACCTGGGAGTGCCCCACATCCCCTGTGAGGGTGGCACTGGCGCAGGCCCACGGGGAACCCACTCTGGGCAGGTGCTGGCCGAGGCCCATGAGCAGAATACAGCTTGTTTGCAGCAGGGTTGAGGCCCTGCCAGAAGGTGAGAGGCAAATATTCAAAGGAAATGGAGCAATCCAGCCCAGGGGTGCTTGAAGAGACCAGGAAAGCTCCAGAGAGGCCTGGGGGTAGCCCGTGCTGCTTTCCTGGCAGCATTCCCTTGCTATCTATCTTTCCAAGAAGGGAGGAGGAAGACAAGGGCTCACGGGTGATTGCGCCATCCAGGATTTGCCCCAAACAATAGCAGCTGCTCCCAGGCAGCAAGTGGGGAATTTCCCTGGCCGAGGTGGGGTCAGGCGCGCTGTGTCTCTGTTCCCACAGCACCTTTGGCTGCTGGTTCCCTAACACATCGCAGGCACGTGCTCCTCCGACCTGGAGAGGGGGCAGGGAAGAGTGGTGAGCTGAACCGCAGAAGGCATGTGAAGATAACCCTCCCCATCTCCTCTGCTTTGAGCCTGGGGAAATGTAAAGCCCAGGGAAGACCCATGCCCTAAGTTTTTTAACACCCTCCCAAGCCAGCAGATGGGGCAGGTTGTTTCTAGGCTCTTTGTGAAAGAAGAAACCACAGCACGGAAAGGCAGCAAGATGTCAGGCATGACAGCAGAAGCAGGGATCCACAACCTGGTCTTCCGGTACCTCCTACACTCTTTCTTCAGCCCTGAAGCCAGATGCTCAGCAGGACACCATGGGAATGGAACACTAGGCTGTTGTCCCCCAGCCTCAGCCTTGACTGCTAGAAAGGCTCTGCAAGTGGGGAAGCCCCTGCGCTCCCACATACCTTCTGTCTTGTGAAGGACCTGAGGGAGCGGGTGGGCTGGGGAAGCCCCGGCACCGGTAATGCTCGGCCTCCTGATGCTGCAGGGAGCGGGGTGGGTTAGATCACATGAGACCTCAGGTGCTCGCAGCAAGAAAAAACGTTTATTAGAGTGAGTGTTAACTCTTCTCACCCCACACTTATTCTGATGCCATCTGGGGGTGCCAGAGGATGTTCCATCCACCGTACAGTGTGAAAGGGAGTCCTCTCCTGCTCATTCCCTGGGTAAGCTGGAGATGCCCACAAGTCAGACCCATGGCAGGGAGGGGAAATTCAGTCCCGCTGCTGGGCACAAATACTAAACGAAAAGCCTCCCCTGTGTAGTGCTCATAGTGCCACCTTCTTCCCTCTGGGAAGGCAGCCTGAGGCCAACAAAACATTTCCAAAGAGGGGAGGAGGGGGATAAGTCTCCCAACGTGTCTCTGCTTCCACCGAACTGCAGGCAGGCAAGGTCCCAGTGTGCAGCAGTGCAGAACCAGGCGGCAGCCCCGTGGGTTGAAGGGAGTCCAGCTGCTCATTCAGAGCACACAACAGGCTTCCCTGAGATCTTCAGGTCATCGAAGGGCAGCAAGGCGAGGAGCTGCAAAGGCCAAGGGTGTTGACATGTAAGGATGCAGGGTCATATCTCCAGTGAGCTGGGGTAGGGGCCCTGACCTGCTCCCCCCCTAGTCCTGCAGCCTCCCACCTGCCTAGGTCAGTGCCAAGAAACCCCGGCTGGGCTTTCCCTAGGGCTCGAGGCAACAGGCACCACACACGCCCAGAGCCAATGCCTACATGCTATAAGGGAGTATGGGCATGCTAGAAACTCCAGGGAGCTCCCTCCAATAGTCTGAGTCCTGCACCACCCAACATGCTTGCAGAGCCACAGGCTTCCCCCTACACAGACTCACATCGTCGTTGCCGTCAGCCAGGTCCTGGGCTGTCTCATTCTCCATGTTCCTCAGCAGAGTGTCAGCCCCGGAGTGTGAGAGGATGGCGGCGATGGCAGCATCCTTGCGGCCCACGGCAAGGTGGAGTGGGGTGCACCCATTGTACATTTGGGCATCCACGTATGCCCCGTTGCGCAGCAGGAACTGGACAGCCCGGTGGTTGTGGCACTCCACGGCCAGGTGCAACGGGGTCTTCCCGCTTGTACCCTCCTGCAGCCCACAGATCACAAGGGTGTGGGTGTGGGGTCCCCTCAGATGGCCCCACAGCACCCACCCGCACCCCCTTGATAGGGTGCAGAGTGGACAGTCGCCACCCTGACCGCTGTCATGGCACCCAACAACCCCTCAAGAACCTTTTCTCTCAGCTCACTCAAAATTCAGTGTCTCCAAGCCCAAGAGCAGTGTCTGTCCCAAGGCCAGAAGGCGTGTCCAAGGGAGCCACCCACCATGCCCAGCCTTACCCGAACATTGATGTTGGCGCCACTCTCCAGCAGCAGAGACATCATCGGGATGTTCCCCTTCAAGGTGCTGATGTGCAGACAGGCCAAGCCTGGGACGGGGAGACAGGAGAAAGAGCCCCAGTCAGCCTGGACCACCCTGAGGCATGCCAATCCTGCCTCTGTGCCCACTCTGCTGCACTCCTGGATCCCTGCATACACAGCACACGGTCTCTGCCCCAACTTGGCCATCAACTCTGCACCGGGCTGCCCCAAGGTCTCACCTTGCCAGTTCTGGAGCTGCAGGTCTTGGTGGTGCCCACGGGGCTGGGCTGTGCCCTCTGTCGGGGCTGTGCACTGCAGCAGCTGCTGGGCGCACCGCAGGTGCTGCTGCTCGCAGGCTAGGTGCAGCGGGGTGTTGCCGTTGTGGTCCTGCAGCCCAGGGTTGACTCCCTTGTGGATCAGCGCCTGGATCACGCTGGGCTGCTCCAGGTACACAGCGAGGTGGAGCGGGGTCTAGAGAGGAGGTGGGGATGGAAATCAGCAAAGAGAGGAATGTCCTGCAGGACACCAAGTGTGATGAGCCATGCCAGCCTACAGGAGCCAGCCCGGTGGCACAGGCAGGCTGCCACACAGAGCCCGTCCCTGTCCTGGGGTTATGCGTGGCTGACATTGGCTTGCCGCACATGGCTTGCTGCCACCCCACGCCTCAGCTCAGGGATCACCCGTGAGGACAGACAGATTCAGTCTCCCAGGTTATCTACCCTGCCACATTCAAGCCATGCCTGCTCCACCCTCCAGGGCTGTCTGTGACATCCTGGGGCCTTGTAAAGGGCCCCTTCACCCTTCGGTGCTGGGAACTGTCACATCTCTCACACAGGGTATCTCCCAACTTCTTCCCCAACCTGAAAAGGGGCAGCTCACATGGGACTTTCACCATGCTCTACAGGAAGCAGGTGGGGTATCCTGGAAAAAGGGCGGATGGATTTAGCATCGATCTACAGAAGAGTCTGTGACACCTGCCTTCCTCCCATCTTTTGCCTATCACATCCACATACCTGGAAAAGATCATTTTGGATCTCCAGCACCTCTCTGGGCAGCTGATTGATGCAGCAGAGTGCCACAGCTGGGACGCAGTGGATAATGGCCAGATGAACCAATCTACAGAGGGAATAAAGGGAAAGCAGGAGTTAAAAAAAAAAAGGAGTCCTGAGTGCTATGCGCAGGAGCAAAGATCCTTCACTGCTGCATGGAGGAATAACCCCTCCTCCTCTCCCAGTCCCCTTCCCTTCCCACCAGCTCGGAGCTCCTCTGTCCTGCCCTCTCTCTGGGGAAGCTCAGCAGCAGAGCAAGGCAGGAACATGGTCTGTGGCTCCCCAGGGCAGTCCTTCACTCTAATCCCTACTGGGAAAGGACTCTTCTGTCCCCACAAAGCACTGCAGTGTTCTCCCTCAGACCTCACAGCATGTGTGGGGCTTGACCCGGCACTGCCCAAAGCCAGGCCTCCAACTAAGGCAGGTCTGAAGAGCCTGGGATGCACTTTGCAGAGCCCAAGGGCCGCATTTGGCAGCTGTGGAGGGAGGCCTGGGCTCTGGCAGCTGCCCGGGGAATTCCAGTTCCCCACTGCCGGCTGCTACTGCACTTCTGCTTTCCCCTCTGTGAAGGCAGGCAGCCAAGGCTGGGCAGGAGCCCGGCACCAGTCCAAGATCACCTGCACGGCACAGTTCCCGTGCCAGCCTATCTGCTGGCCCACACCGATTTCCTCTTCTCTCCCACATATCCTTCCCTTTGGGCACTGCTGTGGCAGGGCTGGCAGGCAGCCCACTGCCACAGAGGGACACCTGAGAAGTGGCTGTCAGACCTTGGTGGCCAGCCGGGAGCCCATGTCCTCAGGACTGTCACCCCCACAGCCATGGGGTGGCTGGGCAGCCCAGAGCCCCCTAGATGAAGGAGAGGTTTTATTTCCATCTGGGTCTGACGCTGGCCCCTGTGCAGTCAGAACAGAAGTGAGAGTGCGACAGAGGCAGAGCCGAGATGGAATTTCCAGTCACCTCTGCCGACCTGCTGCACTCCTGGGAGCCCCTGCATAGAGGGACTGGCCCTCCCGCCACAAGGCAGCCCCTGGCTATGGCAGGCAGCAGCAAGGAGCAGGCGGCAGCTCCCACTCTGCAGAGCATGACAGGCACGAGCTGAGCCTCCTGCCACCTCCTCGTTGCTGCGCTGGGGCCCCTGAATGGCTTTTATCTCCAGCAGGGATCAGCTCCAAACTGAAGGCCAGGCTCGAAGTGAAGTGGGCTCCTGCCACCCACACTACTTGGCAGAGGCAAGCAGGGCTGATGGACAGAAGGTGAGAGCTGTGCCAGCCCCAGAATGACACCCAGCTAGCTGGACAACCCAGCTTTGTGATGCCACCTGCACTGTGGGGAGGGACAGTATCCCTCCACAGGTGGGAAAGCAAGACCTGGCCCTAAAGCATTGCAGTAAAGAAGGGCTGGGGCTGCCTTCTCGCCACCTGCAGGGGGAACATGACTGTGCTGAGAATCCCAGAGGTCAGTCCTCCAAAATGTCCTTTATCCATCTCCCAAGCACCACCCAAGGGTTGAGTCCGGGCACCCTCAGCTGAGCCCCATTTTTGACAGCAAACCAAGGCTGGTTCCTCTTCACCCTGCCACCAGGGAAGAGGCTGTGCCCGACAGGAGAGGCTGCGTCCCTGGGGAAGCCCCAGGTCAAGCCATGGCAGGGAATTCCCTGCTGGAAGGAGAGGCCACCCTCATTTGTCTCCGCACTGCCATGGGGTGCCCCCTCACTGCTGGCACTCCCCAGGGCAGGGGAGGGGGTTGCGAGCCAGGGCCAAGCAGTCAAACAGGCAGGGTCCGGCCACCCTTGGTGGACCACAGGGAAGAGGCACAGCCAAGGAACCCAGGCCACGCTAGCAGGGGACAGGAGCGACAGGCAGAGCTGGGGGATCAGCTGTAAGAATACTTCTGTCCTCGGCAGGCTCTCGCTGGCCCCAGCCTGGGTATGATCCAGGCAGGGAGATTCCCTGCTGGGTTTTGCATCAGGCCTCCAGTCCCTGTGGCAGCACCTGGGCCGAGGTGTCCTTTGCCCACTTGCAGGGACAGTCCCTGTTTCTCCAAACCCGCTCCCAGGCACCACAGGCAGGAAGACGGTGCAGGATCTGCCTTTTTCAGATACAGCAGAGATAAGACTGCTCAGACAAGGGACTTTCCAAGGCAATTCGGCTGGAACTTTAAACCTCTGATGCTTTCACTTTCCAGAGCCACGCTGGGCTCCTGGGGGAGAGAGCAGCACCCAGGGTCATGCCTCACCACAGACAGCCCCCGCACCCCCAGGAATCCCCCCGTCCCCTCTGCCACTACCTATGCCACTCTGTGTCATCACATGGGGACGAGTGGGGCAGTCACCCAGGGGAGGTGGAAACCCCAGGCAGCCCTCTACCACCTCGTGCTTCCTGGGTAGTTTTGCAGCTCAGCAAGACAGCAGAGCTGCTCAGGGCTGGGCTGATGCTGAGCAAGTTTGGGCACCCATGCTGTGGAGGCAATGGGGATGACCATCCCCACCTGGCCAGAGCTCAGGCTTTCACCTCAAAGCTGAGATGTGCCTGCTTCAGAGGATTGTTTTTCCCTCCTCCCTCTTCCTTCTCCACCTTGGTACAGCCTCCTCCTGTGCTTTCATTTCTGCATTCGTTCCCCCCTTTCCTCACTGCCAGCCCTCAACTTCTTGAAATGGCTGCAAGAGCCATGAGCTGCTTGGGGGAATCACAGTGAGGCCACTGGGCTGGGATGAGCCCATCCAGAGCATGTGTGTACCAAGCACTCTGTGCCATGGGCAATGACGCCAACCAGGAATCAGGGTTGTCTCCTGCTAAGCTGGGAGATGACCTATGCCCAGGAGACCCAAGGTGCAGGTGCTGTGCAAATCTCCACTTTCTTCCAGCCAAGGCCACAAGCACACCTCTCTCTCTGCCATGGCAGCCATGTGGTCCAGCTGCTGATGGGCTGCTGCATGCTGACACGCAGCTCTCGCAGCTGAGCCCCACAGCCAGGGCGCAGTGAGGGAGACATACCTGCTCGCAACCAGACAACCCACCTCACCCAGCCATGGCCCCATGCCTTTGCCAGAACAAGCCTTCCACCCCACCATGCTCAGACCCTTGCCCTTCCCTCAGCTGCCTACACGCCTCTCTTCTGCCTTCTTCTGCTTGCCTGCTCCTTCCTCTCCTCCTCACACTCCTGCCTGCAGACATGGGGGTGGGTGCCCAGTAGGGACTTTTGGAAAGGGCAAGAGGGAGTTTTGGAAAGGGCAGGGGATGGAGGAGCTGTGGGCAGGGAAAATACGGCCAGCTGAGGAGTACAGACTGCTGGGCTCGTTCTCAGCTTTTCCACTTGCTCACCAGCTCCATCCTGGCACAAGGGGACTTGTTAGTGCTCAGAATAGCCAATGTCCCACGGGCACAGGGCATCCCTGGCACAAGGTGATCTACCCATCATCAGAGAGAATGATTCTGGAGCAGAGGGGTCAGGGCCATCCCTGGGGATGTCCCCGGGGTCTGAGCACACCGTGCCCAAGGTGGTCCTAGTTTAGGCACAGGAGAGCATCCACTTCCACAGTGCTGTCCATCTCCCAGGCTTCTGAGTGAGCTCAAGCACCTGGTAGGAAAAGTGTCCACACCTGAGGACTGGAGGCAGGAGAACAGGGTAAGGATGACAGCCAGCTCTGACACACAAGCAGAATGGATGAAGTCCCACCAATTCTATGGCTATCCTCTTCTCTCCCTCTAGAAAAGGGGCTCGACCATGCAGATCCCCTCATCTGTGGAGCAAGACACCTTGCCCTCAAAGCAGCCTCCCCCTTCACCATCTCACCCCAGAAGCACCTAGGACAAGGGATACAGCATTCAGTAGAATTTGTTTTGACAAGTTTTTTTCCCTCTCTAGATAAGGTCTCTGGCTGTAGTGGAAACAGTTCACTCCTGGCTTCTTATTTTGGCTGAGTGGAGCAGTAGGAAATCATGCAAACAATTTGCACAAGAAACTTTTCAGGGGAGGAAATGGCCCCAGCAGCAATAGAGAGGAGAGCGAGGGAGGAGGAAAAGAGCAGGGGAATTCCACGCTTACCCCGCTCTCCTGTTCCAGCCCTGTAACCTGCACTGCTAACCGCTTCCTCAGCCATCAGCATGAACCTCTGCCAGCAGGCTCAGCAAGCACAGCTCCATCCTGCCCTGCAGCCCTCCTCCAGCCCAGCCTGGCTCCTTTCCTCTCTGCATACCAATGTGATGCTCCATAAAACTTTGCCAGCTGCCCTCTGGCAGCTCCATGGGAGCAGCAGATCCCAGCCAGCGGTAGGCTCATCCTCGTGTCCTCTGCTCCTGCCCTGGGTCTCCTGTTCTGCAGGTTTCTTCTCCCTTTCCCTGGGCAGGGCACAGCTTGAATTTGAGCTGGGGAGGGGGGGCGGGGACGGACTTAAAGGAGGTTGTGGCTAACAGGATGCAAAGCCCTTTCGGCCATTTTGTGTTCAGTCCCCCTAGATCTCCAGCCTAGGCACCAGCCACTTCCTAACCTGTGGCTGCTGGGGCCAAAGGGAGGGGTGGAAAGCGATGCGCGAGCAGGGGAGACAGCCTCCGCCTTTCCTGGGGTGCTCTGCAGAGGGTCTGGTGCAGGTGCTGGCAGATGAGGGGTGCTGGAGGTTGACTGGCAGGGGAGACGTTGCGAGGGCGCTGTGGGCACCTTGTTTATCAGTGAGATGAGGGAGGAGGAGGAGGAGGGGAGATGAAGGTGGGCCTGTTCACCCACATACAGTACCCCGGTCTTACATCCTCTGGACTCTGCACCCACACTTTTGAGCATTTTGCTCCATTTATGAGCAGATGGTGAGTCTGGGATTGCAGCAGACGCATGCAGACTGCTTCCTGCAAAACGAGGGGTCTGTCCTGCACTACCACCGCTGCTGCAGGGATGGGCCAAGACAGAAAAGCAAGGCAGCCCATCTCAGGAGGGCCCAGTCATCGGCTGAAATCAAGACAAACAATTAAAATAGAAGCAGCAAACATCCCAGAAGGTCCATTGGCCACAGCAACTCTATTTCAAATGGAGCAAATTCCCATTCTCATTCATCAGGAGGCAGATATGTTCTTCAACAGTTTCTGTACACACAGAGATATCCAGAGGTCAGAACAGCCTCTTACAAGAGGCCAGTGCCTGGACTTTGCCAAAGCCTGGCAACACACCCTAGCAATCATTTACAGCCCCACACGTATCCTCGCTGCCTTGAGGATTTTCTTGTAATGAGGCACCAGACATAGGTCTAGGATATCTCAGGGGCCCCCTTCAGCCCGACATCTGCCCCAGTCAGAGGGACTTCCCCTCTGCAGGATGCAGAGAGCATCCCAGGCAGCTCACAGAGGCACCCAGTAACCACTCTCACAGCTTAGATCCCACAGCCTCTCTTCCTACACAGTCACATCTGACTCCTCTTTTATCCCCATTGTATTAAAAAAACCCCAAACCAACAAAAATCAAAACTTTGTTAATTTAACTGAGCTCAACCCTTTTCCAGCAGCGGCCAAGCCTGTCTGCTGAGTGCAAGGACCTGAAGCCCTCCCCACCTCAACTAATTTGTTAGTCAGACATCAAGCTTCTGCATCCCAGGACATGGAAATTTCCAACCATTCTTTCCCTTCCTCTGTGCTGAAGTTCTCTGTGCCTCTCCCAAGCTCCAAGGCAAACCTATGCAGGTGGAAAGTCTGAAGAAACTTCCTCCAGGCCAGGCTGAAGTAATCCAAACAGGGAAAAAAAAAAAGAAAAAAAAATTCTCTTCTTGCCTGCACAATCTCAGAGGGCTGCCAGGACTGACCCATCTTAGGCTAAGGCTGTATGTGTGCGACCCCTGTGTCAGGCAGCAACTTCTGGGGCATCCTCCTAAAGGAGCCTGCACAGAGCTGCCTGCTCTCGCTTGGAGGGGCACCAAGCCCCTCCCTGCTCACCAAACTCCTGAGCATGCAGGAGGAAGAGCTGAGAGTCCAGACACAGGGAGCCAGACACAGCAGGTCCCTTCTCCCTCCAGCCAGCTCCCTGTTAGGACTCATTTTCTTCTCTGCCCCACAACAGCAGTGTGCTAGGGAGCAACTCGGGATGGACTTGAACTCCCCTGGCAATCGGGCAAGGAGCTTTCCAAAGCTCCCTTGGAAAAACCAAGAGCACGCCTGCTTCCCATTAACTGTGGCCATCCCGCTGCCGGGCAGCCAGCAGAAGCCCAGCCCAGCCAAACAGTGGGACTCCCAGCCCAACCAACAACCACATGCGCTCTCTGCAATGGAGTTCTCTAATCCTTCTCCTAAAACTGTTTCTCTCCAGTCCTCTGCTTCTTTTTCCTTCTTTCACAGTGGTTTCCCTTTGCTGTCACACACTGAGCATTCCCCCAGGAACAAACTCTGGGAACCTGGGGTAAGGGGCTTCAGCAGGACAAGCGCCGAGCAAGCAGCCACACTGGAGCAGGCAGCCTGAACAGACAGCCTTATTCCCCTGCATGAGGGGAATCTCTAGCACAGGGCTACAGGAGATGGGAGGGTTACAAGTGGCACACACCAGTGAATGGTTAGAAGTGGCTCTTGGCCCCTGCTAGATGAGCCTTTGTGCTCAATGTCTACCCATGCAGGCAAGGGCTCAGCAGGGAAGGTCCCTTTGCTACCATCATGTGGAAGAGTGCTCAGAACATCAGCTCCCGTGGGGCCCCAATTTCACTTGATTAACTGTCCCTGAGCCCTTGTTAAGGCATCTCAGCCCACAAGTCACTGGCACGTGATTTCTTATCAGCAGACAGGGCAGCACTTGTCTCTGGTGGAAGGAGGAAGTCAGGCTTCCTCTGCTCCCCTCCCTCCCCGAAACGCACACCCAACCAAAACCACTTGGTCCCATTTTCCATCTGAAGGAGGCTGAGATCTCTCTCCCGTGATTGAGCTGGGGTCCCCTGACCATCACCCCTGCAGAAGAGTTGCATTGCTTTGCATATGGACCCCCATGCAGAAGACAGTTGCCCTGCTGCAGAGACGCAGCCCCCAGACTTTTGCAGCACCACATGGCCAAAGAGCCCAGAGAAAGACTGCATGCGCACTTCCCAGCTGCCCAAGGGCCCCATCACCGTGGCATCAGGTACCAACAACATACACTGGTGTGTGGCCCAAGGACCAGCATAAGCGGAAAGGGAAACATGTTTTTAAGTTTAAAACTGAATAGATAGTCCTAGAGAGAGAAAGGTCTGCCTGATTTCCCACACTGATGAATCAACTCTGCCTCTCCAGAGTTTGGCATAGGCTTCCATAAGCCTAAGTGAACAGGGAGGTTTTCCCTTATGCTAGAACATGACAGGCTGTCCCACCCCATCCCACCCTGAAGGAGCTGGTCACACACCCACCCCTTTCCCAGGGTGCTGGACTCATGCATCTGCCTGGCGAGGCCAGGAAGGAGGGGGTTTCCTTGGTGAATCCTAACAAAGGTTGAGCTTGTCCAGAGGCCAGGGCACAGCGATAAAGCTGCCTGCAGCCTGGTCAGAGCTAGCCATGCCTGCAGCTGGAAAGCCCCTCTCTTCACTTCCACACAGAGCAGTCCCACTGGGACTCAGTTCAGCAGAAAGGAGCTGGTTTACAATGAAAAGACGGATACTTGGAGGAAACTGCTTGGTTCACAAGTAAAAGATGGATTCTTAGAGGAGACCGCTTGCGCTTGAGTGCACAGGGCTTGCTCTCTACCTGGCCACAGAATAAGCAGGACACATATCACTGCCCTAAGCATACCCACCATCTTCTGCCTGTCACCCTGTTCCTCATCCTTGACCACTCCTGCCACGCCAGCTCTGCTGCTCTCTCTCAGAGACTGATGTGCCGGTGCCCCATTACTGCAGCTCTGACCTCCCCGAGGCAGAGGGACCACCAGTGGCACTGGGGAGGTGTGAGGGTGGCTGATGCTTGCGCAAATAAATGATTCTTGGAAGATGGCACCCACACATTTCACTGGCCATCACACCCACATCTTCCCTGTTGGCCAATTTCCTTCCTCTAGAAGTGGGACCCCTTCTAATTTTGAGCACAAGAAGAGCCAGTTTTAAACCCACTGCTTCACCCCACCTGGGTTAATGCTCCTCTCCCATAGAGGTGGGCAGGAAGGTATCCAAGGAGAGTCCTGCTGACACTCCAACCACCCAAGCACATATTCCTCACCTCTGCTTCCACCTCCCACACTTTCCTCACAAGCACCAGGCTGACAAACACAGCCCCCTTGCAGACACAGCTTGAGGCGGCAGGGGCGGGTGAGCCTGGGAGAGCCATGGACAGCCAAGATTTTTTGTCAGATAGAGAGCTCCTCCCTTTGTGCAAGCCCGGAGCTCCTCTCTGCTTGGTACCAGCCTGGGCATCTGGGGAAACAGTAACTATTTGACCAAGATGCCTGAACTTTTGTATTTTCAGAATTTCAGTTACAGGAAAGTATTGTTGCCCAAGTCTTCTGAAATATACTGATAGTATGATTTTAATTCTCAGCCTGGAGCCGCTTTGTGGCAGACATTCAAGCAAGACACACAAGGAAATGTGCCGCTGACAGGGATGAAAAGAAGTCAGGGGGTTTGGCTGGATGGATGAAAGGGATGCAGCCTGTGGCCATCTGATCCCTTTTCTCTGGGGACCTTCTGTCACCAGATGAGCAATTGCTCCATAGACTTTAGCATTACTATCAGCCCCAACTTGATTTTACACACAAAACCGGTGGCAGTTCAACAAGTCTCTGGGTGCTCACAGTTCCCATTTGCATCGACCAAACGGTGGATGTTCAGCATTTCTAAATATAAATGCCGCCTACCTCTGCCGCAGGGTCAGGAGGAGAGACAAGAATAGCAGAGGCAGAAATCCACAGCCTTGCCACTCTAACCACAAGAATAGTTTTTTTTTTCCCAGCACTGGAAGCAGATCCCAGGAAAGCCATCTCTGCACAGACACAGCCAGCCCGGAGCTGTATGAGCTGCACCACCATCAGACTTTTCACTCCCTCCTCCCTTCTCTACAGATTTCCTGTTCTGAACTGCACTGTGAGTGAGAGAAAACAGAAGAGCAACTGCAACCGTTTGGAGAGCTCTCCAAGGGCCTCTCCTGCCTACAGTAACCAAGGCACCACCGATTAATGTTTTTCTCATTAATGAGATGCTTGTGTTAGGTCTCTCCAAGCAAGTCTGATAGGTGAAGCTCTCAGCCACCTTACAAGACAGCCTCAAGAAGCAAAAGCACCTCCAGGCAGCTGCATCTACCAGTCTCACTAAAGAACAAACGGGGAGCCCTGGGCACACCAGGACAGACTAGCCCATGGGGCCTTTCTGAGGTTAGTTCCACAGCTCTGCTTAAAAGACCCCTGTCTCTCTCTGTGGACACCTTGGCTTTAGCATTACAGCTGGGAAAAGTGGCAAAGCTTCCCCATGCCGAGGAGCCCAGAGTCACCCTGTAGATAAGACAGGACTAGAAAATACTATCCAGGCGCCCAGCTGGGGAGCGTGGGAGGCTGGGTTTAAGTCTAACCTTGCTTGCCACGAGACTTCCAGCCAATCCTCAGAGCAGATCCCACAGTGAGCATTAATGAACTAATTAGCAGATGCACAGACTCCTTCCCAACCGGGAAGTAAACACTTGGGCTGGCTCCCAGCTCATCTTCAGCCTCAGAACTAGATGTGCTCTGCCAGGAAAGGACAGACCCTCCTTGCTGCTCCTGCCACCGAAGACATTTGTTTGCTCATGTCTGTGCCTCTAAGTTTCTCTTCCTCTTGCACCATTCCTCAGCATTAAACTCCAGCCTGGGTTTGGGGCAAAGCTTTGCCCTTCTCAGCTGTGAGCACTCTTCGCTTATGCCCTGTGCGCGCACTCATGATGAAAACCTTCCGCTGAGGGAATGTACGACAGGAAAACGCTGTGATTCGCTGAAGGCAATACCCAGAAGCCAAGCCAAATAACTCCAACGTGATGCCTCTGCCCTTGAGAGGGTATTACGGATGTGGGAAGCCCCCCCTCATTAAGAGAAACACTCATCTCCATCACAGAGGCTCAGGAGGGCAGCCCCGTAGCAGGGCGTGTGTCACAACCTTGCTGAAAGCTGCGGCTGTGAGGGCGGGTTGGCAAAGCAAGGCGATTTCCACCTGAGAACAAATAGTTCTCGGGTTGCTTGGTTGAGCAGCATCTGTGGCCCTACCATAGCCATCTCAAGGTCTTGCCCTGCATAGCCAATCTCGTTTCGGGTCTTCCTTTCGTGCCGTCTCACACAGTCAAGCCTTCCCCATATGGTGAGGAAACGTTGCCTTCTCTGGGGCAGAGACAGCAAGGGGGGCTTGATTTGCTCCCCTCCAAACCATCTAGCTGCTAGCAGCCCCACAGGAAATGGAAGATGGCTTCCTGTGGCGGGTCCGTTCTGTGCCGTGTTGCCTGGGGTGCTCCTCCCGGCCCACTCTGCTGGACCTGGCTCAGATGCCCACCCGGTCACCCACCCAAACCCACGCCTGGGTGCCAGGCATCCGTGCGCAGCGCAAGGCGGGAGGCTTTTGGGATGGGGGCTCGAGGAATCCCTCACACCCGGCTGTATGGGTGCTCCTCGGGAGAGGGCTGGGGACCGTTGCAGATAAAGCCCGGATTATCTCTAGGCACCGGCTCCGGGCCGGTTGCGAGGGACGAAGCCCAGGGTTGGGGGGGGCGGGGGGGCTCGCAGGCCGTCCCCGGGGGGTGTATATGGGGGGAGGGGGGGGGGGCCGCGGTCACTCACGTGTCTCCGTCCTCCGAAAGGTAGGTGAGAGCCTCCAGCTGCTGCCGGCTCAGCCCCGCGGGCGGCGGCGGAGGCTCCTCGGCGCGGCCGGCGACCGGCAGCCCGGGCAGAGCCTCGGGGAGAGCCTCGGGGAGGGCGCCGGAGCCGTAGCTGGAGTCCAGCCGCTCCTCGGCGGCTACGGTCTCGGCGAGGGTGTCGGCGGCGGGGGAGGGGGTCTCGGCGGCGGCGGGAGGAGGGATCTCCCTCCCGCCCGGCAGCGAGCGCAGCGACTCGATGCCCGAGTCGCATTGCCCGTCCTCGCCCTCCCAGCCCGCCGTCTCCTTGCGGCATTCGCCGCCCGACCCCCGCGACATCGCTCAGCGCCCGCCGCCCGCCTGCCCTGACCCCGACCCCGGCCCCGGCCCCGCCGCCGGGGGGCTCATGGCCGGAAAGGCAGCGAGCGGCGGCCGGCGCGGAGGCTAAGGCGCCGCAGCGGCTCCTCCTCCTCCTGCCCCTGCCCGCACTGACTCAGCCGCTCCCGGCCCCGCCTGCCCGGGATTCCCCCCGCCGCCGCCCCGCCGCGCTGCCCCGGCTCCCCCTAAAGCCCGGGGGAGGGCTGCCTCTCCCCGCCCGCTTTGTCCCGCGGCGGTGCAAGAGCACCAGGAGGGAGAAGACCCACCCGTGGTGCACGGCACGCGTGGCCAAGGGCCGGCAGGCCGGAGTGAGCGGGGGAGGCGGCCGCACCGAGCTGCCCCACGCCGGGCAGTACGTGGCGGTGTGTCCCGGACCTGCCGCCTCCCCGCCCTGCTTGTCTGGGATCTTTAAATAGCAGGCGGGTTTGCGGGGGGGAGGACGGGGCACACAGGGGCCTGGCCAAACCGCGCGGTGTGGGTTAGGATGCTGTTGTGTGCGCAGGTGCTGGCCGAAGCTGCAGGCCCTGCGGGAAACGATATGATGGATGTCACTGGTAGCAGCGGTAGGTGCGAACCAGACGTTTGCTTTTCCCCTGTGTGTGGTTTAACCCGTTTCACCCTTTGAGGCACCTTCTTGTCTGTCCTGCCTGTACAGCAAAGCGAAAGGCCGGGCGGTCACCACGGTGGACCGTAAAAGTCACTCGGGCCAGCCGCTTCCCACTGCCTTTCTGTGTGGCAGATAGAAAGGCCAAAGCCCTGAGTGGCTCACACAAGAGCAGCCAGGACACAGAGATCAAAGCTGAAAATAGAAGCCCAAGTGAAGGCCCAGCTCTCTGCCTGTGAATGATTGACCAGGCTGTGTTCCAGTGCTCTCCTTCCAACATCAAAACTACCCAGTTGTGTTCCTCATGGATCTCATCTAGTTACTTTCCAGTGTCCCAAGCAGTGGGCTTTCCTCAGGAGACAACACAGATAGCTCTGAGTGCAGGTGACACTTGAAAATCAGTTTCACCTTTTGGTTTCACTGTTTGACATGCCTCCCCACCTCTGTAGGGTGCCCATCTTTCCAGTTCAGCTCAGCAGGGCTGAAGGGGGGGGGGGGGGGGCAGGTCTCTGGATCTCTTTGTGCTGCACACCTGCAAGGGAGTTTACCTGGAAAGATCTTGGTGGTGGGTACAGGACCAAGTTCACACAAACCACATGCAAAGCGCCAATGACTTCCCCCTCCCGCGCTGCAGCTGCCGCTTCAGATTTGCGTCACTCCCCCAGCACTGGCCACCAGGCCTTTAACCACAGCCTTGCTGCAGGCAAGCTACCCATAAAAAGTGCCTCCAACCAGGCAGGAAGAAAAGTTTTGGGGTGTGAGGGCAGGAGGCAGGCAGGGGAAGTCTCTGTCGGCATCAATAACTTCCAGTCACAAGTTTTTCTCCCACGCTCAGGATCTGTTTCAGTATCTCCAGTTGTGTCCCTGGCATTGCCTGGCTGCATGACTACAGTTGATGACGGAAAGGAGCTTCTCCCACACCTTATCAGCCCTGTCCAACGCAGGGATCTGGGCCATATATTCATGTCACTCCCTCTCACGCCCTGGCAGTGGCTGCATCCCAGCTCCATGTGTAACTGCAGCTGATGTTCCTAGCTCACACTCAGAATTTCTACTTTTTGAGCTTTCTGTACGCAACTGCTACTAGGTTGCCCATCAAATACCTTCCAAAATGCCTTTGCCATTTTCTCTAGTAACATATTAGATGTTACTAGAGATGCAGCTCCATCATGGAGTAGTTCCTTGTACACTTTTGTGTGGATAAAATCAGGTATTGGGAGAAATCCACTTTGGGCAAATCAGCACAAACCTCTGTGGTGATGCACAAAGATTTCACTTTTCAGTAGTAGCTGCTTGGTTTTGAAGCAAGTGGCAGTCACTCCTTGATTATCTTGCAATGTCCTGTTCCAGTTGGGACATAGGCATGGAGCCTGCTACCAGGACTAGCACAGGTCCGGGAGCAGTTCAGCCGAAGCACAGAGCCTGAGCTAATAAAACCTGGACCAGCTCTGCAGGGAGGCAACTCGAGATTCACCACTTGGGACTCTACAGTCCAGTCCACTGCAAGATGTCTACACCTCTGACCACCAAACAGCCCCTGGAGGTGGCCTTCCTCTGCTGCTGACGTGAGCTTAGCCAGAGCTAGCAATCTTACAGCTTCTCTGAGGTGAGTCTTGAACTTTCTTGAGCTGGCTAGTACCCTCCCGGGGCTGTGTTGCAGTGTTCTGCTGACGCTGATCTGTGGAGACCAGGCACTCCCCATTAAAATCAGCTGTGGCATCCAGGCATCCAGCTCTAGCCACTCTCTGCTCTGACCTTCAGCTCAGGCACCATCTCCTTGCCATCTCTCTTCTGGGTGTGCCTCTATTAACCCTTTGGACAATTTGACTGGGAAGTCTGAAAGATGAACTTGGTCACTCTGTTACTTGCCTTCTGTCACTCATTCAGCAAGGCTTGGGCTCCATTTCACACTGTCTTCCCAACAGAGAGCTTTTCTGCACGGCCACGCAGGCTTTGGACTTTCATTATTTTCGGGGGCTCTAAATACGGAGAGATATATGTATATATACATATGCACACGCACATGTATATATATTGTCTATATATAATGTATTGGCAGGTAATGGTAGAGGGAGTAAAAATATTTAAACATATGAGGCCAACCTTGATGTTCTGATTTGCTTTTGAGGATTTTAAAACCAAAACTCTAATTCTGGGCTCTCTCCAGTCCCCCTTAAGATGTGTCACTTAAAATGGTTAAAACTGCTGGGAAAAACTAAAGAGAAAGGGACCTATTCCCACTAGAGGTCAGTGTCAACACATGCTGCTCGAAGGCACCCAGCGCTACTCAAAATAATCTCTCCGGAAAGAAACTCGGCTCAGAAAGCCTCTCCCACCACACTACACTGCAGGAGCATCAGGGCAGAGCCTGGACATGGGAAGGACTCCCCAGGCGACCTGTGGCCCCCGGTACTGTCCTGTCCCCGATAATGCCCTGTCCCCATGTACAGCCCTCCAATTTCCTAAGTGAAACCCAGTTCTCTGCACCCAAGCTCTGCCCACCTCAGTTGCAGCCTGGCCTGGCACCAGCATCTTCTCCACTGTTCCTCAAGCTGTTAACTGGGTAAGATAAGTGAGGTGCAACAGAGAGATGGAGAAAGGGAGTTTATACCCAGTCTGTGACTGGTCCAAGGAAAAAAAAACTTCAAAGCCCAGCTGTGATCCACTGCCATGTTTAAGCAACATAGGTTACCTGAAATTGTTATAAGCCATTATTGCCACAGTAATTCACATGACTGGTGTTACATTCCCCCCACATAGATCATCCACTGCACAGCTCTGGTCTGACACTGGGCTGCCCTGTTCTCTGGGGATGCTGCCCTTTTCCCCTGTCTCCAGCATCAGAAGTGCTGAGCCCATCAGAAAGGTGCTTAGAACCCCATCTGAGGGAGCTCCCACTGCATTTTCCACAACAGAGATGAGCCTGGGCGCCCTGAACAGCAACCCAGACTTCTGCCAGGGGCTTCAGCTCCAGGTCAGGGAGCTCAGCCCAGAAGCCACATGTGCTGGGCTCTTGTCTGGGAGCAGAGACCCTGGGAGTGAGGAAAGCTGCAGGAAAGGTGACAGATTCTCTCCTCTGACTGCTGTTCCATATATCTGACCGCAAATCAGCTCCATGGTGCACCAAACTGGGTCACTTCACTTTCTGGCCTAACAGAGAGAAGCAGGAATACATCTTTCAAAGATTCAATGACCAGAAGCAAGTCTGAGCTTTCTAAGAGGTGAGAACAAAGCAGATCTGCCTCAGGCACCCATTTCGGGGGTGAGGGGGGGTTGGGGGGGGGGAGTGGAGATCAGCCTAGAAGATGTTGACATGTCTTCCTGTGGCAAGTTTGGCTGAAATCACAGGGTCACTTTGAATCTCTCCAAGGATGCTGCTCTGGGCACCTGCTTGCTTTTGCAGTAAGGGATTATTTCCACTCGGAGTTTTCCTCGTTGCAGTCCATGTTGGATGCCTCTTGTCCTTCTGCTGTGTGCTCCCGTAACATTGTGCGACCCATCGTGCCAATACGGTGACACAACCTGGAGCAGCTCAGGTTTGTCTACATGTGGTAGGTAGTTGTCAGGTTGCCCAGCTAATGCCCTTCTTGAGAAGGACAATGATTCCCACTGTTGCCCAGAGTCCCATGGTGGACAGAACAAAGGAGTTTTTAGCTCCTTTTGTTATTCACTGTGTGTATATGTGTTATGATGTGTAGGAAGTTGGGCAAGGTGGATTAATTAATTCTTTGAATGGGGATCACCGCTCACGCACCCTGCTCTCGGCTATAGCATTCACTTCCACAAGCAGAATGTGATCAATATAAAGATGCACTAAAAATCCTCAAGCTTACAAAGCGAATGAACAAAACCCCCAGATATTTTAACAGTATTTCACTCTGAATTAGATCCTTCTTGTGTAACTTCTGTCAGCTCCATGACTGCAGCAGCAATGCACTCTGCTTGCATCGGGGCAAATGCATGGCTGATAAGGCCTCAGTATGTATTTGTATATGTCTCTGTGTGTGAGTGTGCAGCTGTGTGTGCTCAGAGCTCTCCCAAAGGAGATGGCAGATGTGATTATGAATGGGAAGGGGACGGCAGATGGTCTTGGAGAAGTGATAATAAAACCATGCTTAAATAGATGGTGAAACTGTGCCCTAGGTGAGAAATCTCGTCACCTGGGGCTCCCTTTATAGCTAGTGGAGAGAGAGACTCACTTCCAGATGGTGGCTCTTGATAACCTTTCTCTGGCCACACCGCTTTAACAAAGAGTGCTCCTCCCTCCCTGCTGTGAATAGCTGTGGAAGGCAGTGCTCCATCGCTGGACTATCATTTATTCATGACTCTCTAAGCACAGTTTGTCCAGCAGAGACTATCCAAGACAGAACTAAAACCTCAACTCACCCAACCATCCCTCAGCTCACCTTGCCAGAGAGTGCAGGACGGATGCTGCTGACACTGCATCTCGGGCTTCAGCATCACCACACTGGACCCTATGGCCTTTAGGAGGATGGGTTAACTTCCATTTCTGAGGTGCTTCTGCTTGCGTTGCTTCCTGCTTCACCCCAGCCTCTCACCGTAGCCCTGCATCCCTCCTGTAGCCCAGCCCTTGGCTCCTAAGAGTTCTCTGAATGGCTTCTCTGCTGGTGCCTAGCAAGCTGCGCAGTGCTGCCAGAGGTATTACTCATGCAAGCTCGGCTCTGCTCTCAGGAGGGTTAAACCTCTCAGCTGCCAGACTGAATTAGAACTCATGTGTCTCTGTGCTTGCATCAGAGTGATTTAGGAACAGGCCTGGCGCAGCCATGCCACTGTAAGTGAGGAGCCTAGGCAGGGGTTAGGAGAGAGGGGTGAGTAGGATGGCTGGTTAAGGGCAGTGGGGAGAGGAGGTGGGGGTGAGCAAGCTGTTTGAAATACTCAGGTGCTGAGCAGGAGCACAGGGCATGCAGAGGGCAGGTGGCCATCCCCTGGGATGGAGGAGCCCCGGCACCATGAGCAAGCGATGAATGAGTCTGTGTTGCCCAGGTAACAGGTGCTCCCGGCACACCGAAGGTAGGATTGCAGCCATTCCCCAAGGTGGGATCACAGCCATTCCCCAGGACATTGGCCTTGCTGCCAGCCCCAGCCCGTGTGATGGCCCATAAGTAATGCAGACAGTCATGCGGTGGGCTCTTAGCCCCTTCCCCAGCACAGCCTCGTTTCACCCACCTGTCCAGGTCTGTGGGGAGAGTTGGGTGGAGAAGGGATGATTCTCCAGACCAGGATGTGTCAGCTCCAACTGGTCAGTGCGGGGAAGGTAAATTGCAAGAGAAACCTATTTTCTGCTTTTAGTGAGGTGACTTCCAGGACCGCATCTAGGGACAGGCTAAATTCTCTGAGCCATTAGTTTCTGTGGCTTATTCTTTTCTGGGAGTGATGGGCCAAAGAACTTGGGCAGAACAAAACATTTGCTGGCGAGGATTTGGCTCAGTTTCCAGGCACTTGGGGTGATCGCTGCTGGTGCTCTGGAGGTATCTTGGATGAGATGTCCCGAGGACTATCAAACAGCATCTGGGCAGCTCTGAATCCACTTTTTATGTCTAAGGGGGATGTGAGGGAGGGCCCTGGATATCCTACTGGGCTGCTGCAGAGAGGAAAGCGATTTAACACGAGCCAGAAACCTCTACAGAGCCTCACAAATAATTGTGGTGATGAAGACATAGACTCTCTTGTGACTGGATGGAAAATAAGCAAACTGCACACAGGCGGCCTGTTGGAAAGGGAAGGATCAGTGCAGGGATCAAAGAGTTTCCAGTGACAGCAATTCCCATCTGTGAAATACACACCAGAGCAGGAGCTACAAACCCATCTACTTCACAAGGTTTAAGACTTTGTGCATTTGTGGCTTGTTGGCATCTTGCCCGTGGAGATGCGGACCTGTGTCTAGTGATGCTGAACAGAAACTAGTTCCCCAGTCACAAATTAATGACCCCTATGGGTTTCCTTCCCACAATAAAAACGGGCACACCTAGGTCTCCTCCCAGCAGACATGAAGTCTGAGTGTAGCCGAGGAAAACGTTAACTAATAGCACAGATTTCCTTGAGGACAATGACTGCAGAGGTAAATTGCACCCACGCAGTCAACACCGACGACCAGCAATGGCAAAGGGATGTTGTTTAACTGGAGCAAGAGGCACATTCCTTCACCCACACTTCCCTCATTGCATTATTAAGGAGTAATTTAATTGGAGTGACACATTCTGAAAGGCTCAGGCAGCCAGCATAAAATATCCTTGAAATTTCTAAATGTAATAGGCATTAGTTTCTGAGCTTAGAAAATCCAACACAAGGGGATTCTCTGCTACACATCTTCTTAAGAGAGAAAAAGCAGCAGACCTCTAGCAATCATTGATTGCTTCAAAACAAAGGACTAAGATTTGATCACACTTGGCCTGTTGGACAAAATAAAGCTAAACCCAATGTTATATAAATTTGCTGCAAAATCCAGTTTTATATTTAGGCTATGAATACCAGCCCAAGGACAGGTATCTGTGGTCACTTGGCTTAAAATGTCTGAATTTTCCCAGAAATGTCAGAATTTTTCCAGAAATGAAAAGCAAACTTACTGCATGGTTAACGAGTAAAAACATATTTAACCATGAGCTAAAAGGCTATTTTCTGTAACTACCAGAGGCAGAAGTGTGAGGCCTTTTCTGGTTTGACACATTATGGAAAATGAATGGAGAATACTGCTCATATGACCTAGTGCTTTACATCTGCTCGGAACAGAAATTAATGTCTCTGCAGGGTGATGGATAGAGGGTATCTGGAGAACAAACCTATTGATATCCCAGTAAGGGCACCACCTCTATTTTAGTTGCCATGTCTTTTTAAAAGTCTATATGCTTCTTCCAACCATTTTTTCACATCAGAAGTGCCCCTGTACCAGAAATGTCCCCGCTCTCCAACATGATCTAACAGTAGAGCATCCCAAAACCTACAGGAATAACTGGGGGGAGGAGGGGGGGATTCTCACATTTTAAAGCAAAAGATGTTTTTGTCTTTTGTCTTCCAGAGAAAGAGGGGTTGAGTGTTTAGGGCAGTGTGTTATAATTAGGACTCTCGGATTCTACCTGTGATGGTGACACAGAACACAATCTCGGACATTGTCTTTTTCACTTCAGTTTTCCAATGACATATTCATCATATAGCCTTGTTTCTCCCAGTGTTGGGGGGTGGTGGGGTGGTGGTGATGGGTGTCCTGTGCTCTTTGTAACACATTATAGGCAATGAACTTGGGTTCCTATCTGAGAGTTGAAACCTGCTGTGCCTGTTTCTCACAGAAAATGGCTGAGAACTTGTAAAACTTCAGTTCAGACAGAGCAGGACACAGGACTTCTTTGTGACAAAAATAGCATAGCTGGTGATATGCTTGGCAGTATTGTCTCCAAGACACAGAAAACATGCTGCCAGGACCAGATCATAGATACAAAACCTCCTACTTTGGGGGGGGGGGTAGCTACTGTGGGTGGCTCCACAGGGGTGGCAGCAGCCCGTTCCCAAGGGGTAGTCCTGGGGGATAACCTGCCCAAAATAGGCACCCCAAAGGAAGCTGCTCCTTGAGTCTGAGGGTGTGCTGTGGAACTTCTGGCCACAGAATGCACGCAGCATCTACAAGTCCAAAGTTAACATGAATTCAAAAGTGAATGGAAAAATTCCCTGGAGAAAAAGCCACCATGGGCTATTAAACACAAAGACTTTTTATGTTTTATCACATATGGCTTTTTCTCCCTCCGCCCTTTTGCTTTGCTCTTTTTGGATGACATTACCATCTTTGGGAGAAAACCCGAGCTGTTCTGGAGGGTGATCATCCCACAGGCGCCTTTTGGTCTAGTTGAGGTCACTTCCTCCGGGAGTCCCTAGCACTATAAAAAGCAGAAATGCGTATACATATGCAAATTATTTGCAACTGCCTGTTAGAGCGCATGCAATAGCATACCGTGCTGCTACAGGAACTCTGGCAGTTCTGGGCTTGTGCCTCTTTGCCTTGCTCTGCCATGGTAAACACACACTGCTGAGCTCTCCTTGGAGTCATGGGATCCATCACATGAGCGTGGGTCTGAAACCCTTGAGAGCCAAAGTCTGCGTAGAGGATTGGGCAGGGGGTGCCTGAGCGGTAGGCAGTGAAATTCAGAGCAGGCTGCTCCTGCTTGCTGCTGTTCCCATGGAAACAGGGGAAAAGCGAGAGGAAATGCATCCCCAGCCTCTTTTGAAGATGAGCGTCTTCAGCAGCACCCCCGGCTGCCACACCTATTCCCATAAGAAACAGTGGCTGACAATTCCCCTTGGAGGCCTCTCCTTGAATGAGACCATCAGGCCTACGGACCGTCCCTTCCCTGTGCCAGGCAACAGAGTGGGCAAGAGCAAGCCACTCATCCCAGCGCCAAGGCTGAGCCTCAGAGCTCAGAAAAAGTCAAGCAATTTCCAGCAAATTCTGCAGCTTATGCTTTTCCCTAGTATGGGTCTGGGGAAGCACCTGCAGAGACACCTGATTTCCCAAGACTGTCAAGGAAGTTGGGCTCTACCGGCAATATCTGGACCTAGATGAGTGTGGACCCTCCCTGAGCTCTGTGTGTGTGTGTCCTGAGGGTGTTACTGTGAGTTTAGATGGAGGCTCTGAAGAGACTTTCCCACTCATCCCTGAAACCAAGCAGGTTAGGTCTGTGGGTGAAATATGCTGCAGTCAACTCTCTGATAGCTAGTTGCGCATCCTTGGGCCCGGTGGAGGTCATAGCAGCAAAGACACTGCCTGACCTAAGGCTTTCCCAAGTGCCGGCATTAGTGCTGACGGTCAACCCTACCCCACCCCCCCACCCCTGCCCCCAGACCAGCTGGGGCTGCCCACGGATTAGAAAAAAGCAGCCGGAGCTCACGCAAAGCACTCGTGGTCTTCCGAGCTCTCCCACTTCATCCCTAGGGAAGGAAAACCCGCGGGACCCCTCACCCTCAGCAGCCCTCGGCGGGGCTGGGAGTGGGAGCCCTCCCCGGCAGCGTCCGGACGGCAGCTCGGCTCCCGGTGGGGCTCCGGGGGGGGGGCGGATCTCTGCCTCACTGCCTGCCGCCGGCGCCTCAAGGTCACCCGCCGCCCCGCTCGGGCGAGCGCGGATCCCGCCGCGCCCCCACCCATCCCATCGCACCTCATCCCCGTCCCTCCCCATCCCATCCCGTCCCGTCCCCCCCGCCTCCGCCGCGGCCCTCCCACCGCGGCTCTGCCCGCCCTCCGCCGCGCCGGGCGCGGGAGCGGCGCTGCGCTGCGGCGGGGCCGGGGGCCGGGGGCCGGCGGGCGGCCAGAGCTGCCGCTGCCGCCGTGCCGCGGCTGGGGGCGGGGGGGGCCATGCCGCCCCGCCGCCCGCCCGGCCACCGGCGACGCAGCGCCCGGCGGCGGGCGGGATAATGCGGCTGCCCGGCCCGCAGGCACCGCCAGCGGGGCGCCCCCGCCGCCGCCATGTCCCCCCCGGCCTCGGCGGCCGCCGCCAGCGAGGGAGGCAGCAGCACGCCGGTGCCTCCGGAGGAGGAGGCGGAGGGGGCCCGAGAGGAGGTGAGGAGAGCGGCCGCCCCCCCGCCCGGGGCTGCCCCCAACCACCCTCCCTCCCTCCTTCCTTCCCTCCTTCCCTCCCCGCCCGCGTTGCATGGCGCGCTCGCTGACCGCCCCGCCGCCGGCCGGGACGGGCTTTGCCCGCACAGGTACGGACCCCCGCGCCGGGAGCCCCTCTCCGCTCCTCCGGCCGCGGGGCTGCCGTGCGGGCCGGCGGGGGAGGAGAGGGGGGCGAGGAAACGCGCCCGTCGGTGCCCGCCGCCGGCAGGCTGCCCGCTCGCCGCCCCGGCCCCTTCTCCATCGCTCGCCTCTCGCCTCGGGCTCGCCGCCGGGGCTGGAAGGGGCGAAGCCGCGGGGGGGCCGGCGCCGGGGCCGCCTGGGGTGTAGGAGGAAGGGAGAAAATCGCTAAAGAGAAGCGCGGGGCGCCGCTGGGGCTTCCTGCAAGAGGAAGAGATTGTTACGCCTGGGAGAAATGGATGTGGGCCCCCCCCCCTCCGCCCTGCTTCCTGCGCTCTGGTTTGGTGCCAGGAGGTAGCACAGCTGCCTGGGTCCCTCCGAGGGAAGGCGCGGTGGGCAGCAGGGGAGAGGAAGCTCGGTGTTGTCGTTGGTGGCTGCTCCCCGCTGGAGGTTGGCTGGGGAGAGCAGAAGGTGCGGACTAGGGCAGGCCGGGTACCGGCGCAGCCTTGCCGTGCCTCCAGGTATGCTGCAGTCCCCCCCCAGCTGATGACTTTTGTGGAGTCCAGGCAGCAGATGCCAAAAGGCGTCAGTAGCAGGGTGCTCTGGTGCATAGCGAGCAGCACGGGGGGGCAGGACCCCCTTTGTCTGCCCCCACAGATCCTGCTTGCAGCTTGGGCTTCCCAAGAGGAGTGGAAGCAACCACACTGACCAGCAAGACCCACCTTACACTATGGGGCCACAGCTCAAAGGGCAGCCTGGGAGGGTGCTCAGAAGCTGGCACATCACTCGTCCGCTGCTGTTGAGGAGCTGCGGTTAGCAAGTGCTGCATAATCCTGGTATTCTCTGCCTCCTTGGTTTAGGAAGAACATGCATGCCCATGGACAGTTATTCTATATATGCAGACTTATATTTAGATATAAATAATTGTGGGAAAGGAACACTGAAGTTCAAAGACTGGGAAGCTCTACAAATACTGTATACTCTGCTCTGCGGCTGTTTCTCTCTTCCTGCTTCCATTCAACAATCTTTCAAACAGATCCTGGCCAGGGCAGCTGAACAGTGAGGCACCTTTTTAGCATGAGGACGTGCTTGTGTCAGGCTGGGATGTGGCCTCCTGCCCCCAGTGCTCTGGCAGTGCTGGTGCTATGTTCAAGAGAGCACAGTGGCTTTTGAGAGGTGCCAGACCAAGAGACGGTTTGGATGAAAGAAGCATAGCAGGGGCAGTGCCCGAGTGAGTTTCCCTTGCCTACGGTGTCCCCTGGCTCACAGGGATTACGAGAAGCTTGTCTGGGCTTTGATTGCTTCATGGTGGCTGCCAACTCGGGTGTCAGTATAATCTTACCCCGTGGGAGCAGGCAGAAGAGCTGCAGTCCGTGACATGCACTGTTCAGGCTAAGGGCACACTTCCCGCGGCCAGAAGCTATCACAGACTTGCATGAAGCAGCTGGTGGAGGAGAGGGAAGCTGCAGCCTTCCCTGACAGTGCCATGCTTGCTGGTGTCTCATCTGATGTAATGAGGAGAGATTTTAGTGGGGAGCTTGGCTTTGTGGACTGACCTAGGATAATCCTCTTGTCCCCAGAAATACCGGGAGAGGAGGGTGTTCTTGCTCCCCTGTAGTGCCTGTGTAAGGCTGTACTGGCCGTGTGATACTCTCATTTCTATCAGGACCAACTGCTAGTGCCAGCATTGCTGAACATCCCAGGAGTGTGGTTGAATCCCACCTGTAAGGGTCTGTTGGCCAGGACTGACAGGTCTGGGGACTGAAAAAGGAAATGTGTTCTGTCCTGTTTGAAGGTGCCTCATCTCGACATATCTCAGGTCACAGTTCCAGGAGACAGCCAGGGCTTCAGGTGCTGCTCAGCTTGTCCCAGCAAGGCAAGTAGCAAGAGCTACTGCTGACCAGAGCTGGCTGAGCCCTTGTTTCCTGGTGGCATCACATGCATACATCTACACTTAATGGTGATGAGCTGAATCTATATCAGCAATGCATTTTTGCCTTGGAGGGTAGGAAGTGCCAAGGGACAAGCTCTTCAGCCTGAGAACAAGCAAAAAAGTATCCTTGTCCTGCTGCTCAGGTGGGATCCGATGGAAGGAACCAGTCCTCCTCCAAGTTGCTGTGTAAAATGGAGACCTTGGTACTGTTGCAGGAGCTGACTGCTGGCAGGCTTCCCTAGCTCCTAGATGCTCAGCCTTCCCCTTTCCTCTGCAGTTGGCAGTGCTGCCAGCCTGGGCCTGAGCCAGCTCTTTCTTCTAGGCAGGTAGTTCCTGAATCTGTAGG
The DNA here is from genome assembly GCF_965140245.1 of Athene noctua. Lineage (NCBI taxonomy): Eukaryota > Metazoa > Chordata > Aves > Strigiformes > Strigidae > Athene > Athene noctua. The sequence continues at coordinate 94,475,537 of NC_134037.1, forward strand.
CATGTGGAGTGTGATGTGGGTGTTTGAGGGGGCCGTCCCGACCAGGAGTTGCCAGTGGCTGTCCAGGGCCTTGGACGATGCACAATCTCTAGAAATGACTGGATCTTCCTCACCTGCCTCGTTCTGGGGACTTAAGGTCAAAGGGAACAGGGCTTATTCATTTGTTGCATGATATAAGCGAATTGGCAGGGCAGAACCATGGAAACTGATGCTCAGGAGTCCCACTGGAGTCCCCTGCAAGCTGCTGCCACAGCCTGGCACTTAGGAGCTACCTGGGCCTTCAGGCTGCTGCTCAGGCTTTTTTGAATTGTTTTTTCAGCCCTGTAGAGAGCTGTCTCTAGGATATCTAACCCTGCAAAACCCCGGGTGTCTTGTAAAGGGAGGGTTTAGCATTCTGGGGGTGAATCAGAGATTTCAGGCAGGTCTCTGCAGGAAGAGGCAGGTGAGAGGTGCAGGAGGTTAGGACATGGGAACACTTGTTAAACGAGGGGACAGTAGATAGAACTAGGGACAGGCTGTTTCAGAGAGGAGCTTAAGAGCTTGAAGGATTTCGGGAGTTGTTTAGTGTTCAAAGTTGCAGTGTCAAGGTTGTTGGGGTGATGAAGGTATTTTGGCCCATGTGTGTGGTCACTGGTGTGCTGGGCAGGTTTGTCCCCTTGAGGCTTTTTTGAGAAGAGGATTCCCCAGATCTCAGAGTTTAGTGCAAGCAGTGATGGGGGCTCCCCCTTATACTGCCTCTGCCCTGTGCATTGTGGGCATCTCTGCTTCATGGCTGCTCGTAAGTCATTCCATCCATTCTGTACATCCCAGAGCAGCTTCTGCAGGCGTGGGACCCCATCTCCTTTCACCTCAGGGGCAATGTCAGAGGCAAACACTATGTACGGGGGAGGGGAGGCTGTAGCAGAGGTCTACCCCTTGTCTTTCTCAATGTGTGTTACAGTTAGCGCCCAGGTGCCTTGTAAGGTTGTCCCATGTGTTCTGCAGGGTGAACCGAAGCACAGAGAAGGGATTTGACTGGGATCCCACAAAGGGTTGGCCAAGCCATGGCTGGACCAGTTCTGCCCTCTAGCACTGCAGAGATGTTAGATGCACCTGCAATATCAGATTTACTTACCACTTGCCAGTGCTCAAGCCTGAGAGGTGGGGGAGGCTCCCAGTGGTGGATAGAAACCCTGTTTGCAGTGAAGTAGGGCAAGCCTTTAGCTTCGTTCCATCAGACTGCAGTGGGCAGATGACGATGGCATTTATATCAGAGCCTGCTCTCCTCCCAGTGACACTGTTCTGGGACAGAAGGGATTTCCCTTTCCCCCGGCTTTTTCATCTGCGTGTTTGCTGTGCTGAACTTCTCCAAGAGCTTGAGGTGGCAACCTTATTCAGCTGCTTCTGTGGGGTGAAGCCGTGGAGTTGGTTGTTTGCTTCTGTGAGCCCAGGAGACGAGCAGGGATGCTGCAGTTCCTACCGGGATTAGGCTCTGCAGCTGGCTCCTCCTCCGTCTCTGCTGTGGTTGTATCCCCTGTCATTGGCACTCCATCAGCTTTTAGAAACCCCGCCAGTGCAGCCGATGTATATGTGTTTTACCTCAAAAGCCTAGGACAAAACTGGGTTGTAAACAGTTTACAGCATGGGTTAGCGTGACCCTGTAAAAGCGCTGCAGTGTCTAAATACTGCGTAGTCCTAGGAGGAGACTAATGCATGGACTAGAGCCCTGCTAACACAGTTCCTGGAACCAAGCCTGGGCTGCATCGCGCTCCCTGCCGCCCTGCCCCGGGTGGGTAACCGCAGCAGGGCTTGCCTGCTTCTCTGCAGGGCGACAGCCAGCCTCGTCCTTCTCCTGAGCAGGATGATGCAGGCAGTGCAGAATGTGAGAGGCCGTGGAGCAACTGAGAGGTGGAATTTGCTTTTCTGAGACCATCCTGGCCCAAAGACCTGTCTCCCTGGTGCCCCTTCCCCAACTTGGTAAATGAGCAAGCGGAATGTTTTGCTTTATTCCTTGTGCTCCGTTGGCAGATTGCCCCCTGAACGAGGCACTATTTCTGTGCAAGCCCTCACCACACAGACACCCCAGGCTTAGCGTGTACTTTGCATCTCCCTGAGGCCCCGGTTCAGATCCTCCCCATGCTCCTCCTTTGGCCGAACAGTCCCCTTAGAGCCTCACAGTTGCTGCTGCCGGGGAAGATCTGCAGCGTAGAAAGCAGCTGTGGGAGAGGAAACCTTCAGCCGCCTGGGTAGTGGCACAGCAGTCCAGCACAGGAGAGCCGTGCTGCAGCTGAGCAAAGCCAGAGGGGTCCGGGCAGACTCTTGTAACCGCAGCATGAACCTGAGCAGAGAGGGCACAGCTCAGGCGGCTCTGCCTGCTGGGTGGCCCTCCTTCCTCTCATCGCTCCCTTTTCTCTTACGCAGGGTTCATTCCTTGCCCTGTGACCACAAGGCTGTTGCAGTGATGGGTCTTACTGGGAAGACTGGGGCACACGTGTGTCCGTGCTGGAGGGGCAAAGCAGAACCTCTCCTGTTGCCAGCAGACCAGCACTGCCTTCCCTGGGCTGTGTCTCTGTCACCGGCTTTTGCTTTCAGCCGGTGGCCTCAGAGAACTCGGTGCTACTGATGCTCGGGATCCACAGGGGGACTTGCCGCTGTTCCCCTTGCCACCGGTGGTCCCTCTGGATGTGGCGCCTGCTTTGCTCATTGCAGGTGGGCTGCCAGGGCGGGCGGGAAGGGAAGCTCCCTGCCTCTGGGAGAGAAACCTCTGTTGGAGATTTGGGCCGGATCCAGCCCTGCTAATCGCAGTGGCAGGAGTCCCACTGGCATGGGGTGGACCAGGCTTTGGCAAGGTGTAGGGAGGAAAGATTAGTACGTGGGACTCGAGGGGACCATGCCAGGGCTGAGGGGCTCTGCGGGGAGAGCAGGGAGGCATTTCTTAGAGGAAAGGAGAGGCCCAGATCTGTCCCTAGACCTGCCAGTGGTGTTGTGACTTCTAGTTCTTGCTTTAATTTTCCTGTTTGTGAAAGTAACTCCTCTGCTTTCTAGTAGTGTGAGACTATTAAGCTCTTTGAGATCACTGGATGAAAGAGCCCTCCAGTCCAGTGTACTCGGGAATGGTGGAGGGCTAGGTGCAGGCATGAACTTCACTGCCCTGAATGGTGTCATTACGGCTGGTGTTAGGCCCTACAACGACAGAGGTGAGTTCAGGAGCTATGCTGCATGCAGCTGGGGAGGGTGAGCAAAGCTGAAAGCTTCTTACTGAGTTTTGTGGCATCTACACCAGGCTGAGGTTCTTGTCCCCCTCTCTCGGGTTGCACCTTTGGAGATTGCTGGGTTGGATGGCGTTTGGGCTGGATTAAGTCTTTTGTATAAGAAAGCAAATAACCTCTGCATGTTCTGCCTTTGATTGTGATAATGTGAGGTCTCACTGACCAAGCTGGATCAATACATGAGACTTCAGGGTGTTGCAGAGTGACAGCCGTTTCCTTAAGTGAGGTTTTTCCTGGGTCTTTGTGAAATCCTGCATGGCTCCTATGGTGAAGGCATCAGTGCAATCCCTTTTAAAAGTCCTGTTGCCGAAGTATTGCCCTTTCCTCACCATGAAAGGCCTGAGAGCAGTTTTTCCAGAAGTATGGGCTGTCACACCCAAAAAACCCCTAGTGCAAGCAGGGACATTTGCTGGCAGCTGTGACTGGCTGCTCGCCCATCTTGCTGTGGCAGATTGGTAGGGTGCACTTTACTGCCATCCTGAACACCTTTTAGGATGTTACTCCATATTTGCTTTGTCTTCCACCAGTTGCAGCTGCGTTTCAGCCATGGAAAAGTACTTTTCTGTTTGTGTGGTTTGTAAAGCACTTGAGAAGCACTTCAGGGCCTCTTGGGCTGCCAAGTGTTGTGGAAATCGCCATTACCAAACAGAGGCCTTTCCAGCTGCAGAAGGTCCATTTCTCTGCCTTATAGGCTGCTTGTGCTGCCCTGGTAGGAGAAACTTAGCAGAATGAAGCCCCCCATAGTCCGAGGGGAAATGGTTAGTGACTTGCTTACACCACTTAGGCACACACAAGTCTAGGGGTCTGGATGGGATCCGCCCAAGGGTACTGAGGTAGCTGGTGGAAGTGCTCACCAAGCAACTTTCAATCGTTTATCAGCAGTCCTGCTAACTGGGGAGGTCCCAGTTGACTGGAGGTTAGCAAATGTGATGCTCATCTACAAGAAGGGCTGAAAGGAAGATCCCGGGACCTACAGGCCTGTCAGTCTGACCTCAGTGCTGATGAAGGTTATGGAGCAGGCCATCTTGAGTGCCATCACATGTCATGTACAGAACAAGCAGGTGATCAGGCCCAGTCAGCATGGGTTTATGAAAGGCAGGTCCTGCTTGACTAGCCTGATTTTCTATGACAAGGTGACCCACTCAGTGGATGAGGGAAAGGCTGTGGATGTTGTCTGCCTAGACTTTAGTAAAGTCTTGGACACCATTCCCCACAGCATTCTTCTGGAGAAACTGGCAGCTCGTGGCTTCTTTGCTGGGTAAAGAACTGGCTGGATGGCCAGGACCAAGGAGTTGTGGTCAATGGAGTTAAATCCAGTTGGCGGCCGGTTACAAGTGCTGTTCCCCAGGGCTCAGTATTGGGGCCAGTTCTGTTTAGTATCTTTATCAATGATCTGGACAAGGGGATGGAGTGCACCCTTGGTAAGTTTGCAGATGACACCAAGTTGGCTGGGAGTGTTGATCTGCTTGAGGGAAGGAAGGCCCTACAGAGGGATATGGACAGGCTGGATCAATGGTCCAAGGCCAATTGTATGAGGTTCAACAAGGCCAAGTGCCACCTCCTGGACTTGAGTCACAACAGCCCCATGCAGTGCTACAGGCTTGGGGAAGAGTGGCTGGAAAGCTTCCTGGTGGAAAAGGACCTGGGGGTGTTGGTTGACAGGCAGCTGAATATGAGATGGCAATGTGCCCAGGTGGCCAAGAAGGCCAAGAGCATCCTGGATTGTATCAGAAATAGTGTGGCCAGCAGGACTAGGGAAATGATTGTTCCCCTGTCTTTGGCACTGGTGAGGCCTCACTTGATTACTGTGTTCAGTTTTGGTCCCCTCACTACAAGAAAGACATTGAGGTGCTGGAGTGTGTCCAAAGAAGAACAACGAGGCTGGTGAAGGGTGCAGAGCACAAGTCTTACGAGGAGTGGTTGAGGGAACTGGGATTGTTTAGCCTGGAGAAAAGGATGCTCAGGGGAGATCTTACTACTCTTTACCTGAAACTACCTCAAAGGAGGTTGTAACAAGGTGGGTGTTCTCTCCTCTCCCAAGTAACAAGCGATAGGACAAGAAGAAATGGCTTCATGTTGCACCAGAGTGGGTTTAGATTGGATATTAAGAAAAATTTCTTCACTGAAAAGGTTGTCAAGCATTGGAACAAGCTGCCCAGGGACGTGGTTGAATCATCATCCCTGGAGGTATTCAAAAGACATGTTGATGTGGGACTTAGGTACATGGTTTAGTGGTGGACTTGGCAGTGCTAGGTTAATGGTTGGACTTGACCTTAAAGATCTTCTCCAACCTAAATGATTCTGTGATTCTAAACCTGAATGTTGCTGTTGGTCATGACCGGGAAAGGGGGAGAGACTCATGTACGAGTGGTGAGAGGTGTGGTGAGGTGTTCAGCTGGGACAACCCATCAGTTAGAGCTGGCTGCGCTGGTGGGATTGGTGCAGGAGCCAAGATATGTGACATACATCCCCCAGCCTCCATCTTGCTGTGCTTCAATAGCCCTGTCCAGGATGCGGCAGTGGTGGGGGTTACTCCCACTGAAGAAGGAGGATGCTTGGGATGCAGGCTGGCAGAGTTGCCCTCTGATGCTCTCCTTCACATCCAGCTGTCCTCTGGCCATCTCCCATGGAGGGGCAGAGCACCACAGAGGGAGTGATGGCTGCTCACACTGCAGAACTGTCATCCTGGGGGGGATCCTGGCCTCTGGCCTGCCTGCCGAGGCTAGGAGCCCCACAGCCTCTGCTATTTTGTCCCCGTTCATGGAGCTACGGGTGCCACCGTGGCACCCTGTTGCCTGCTACCCTTCCCCCTGCTGCTGCACCCTACTGACTCCTCTCTTGTTTTCTCTCCCCTTCTTCCTGGTTCCCCGGAGCAGCAGCGGCCAGTGAAGCAGTCTCTCAGCAAGTCCCTGTGCAGAGAGTCCCACTGGAAATGCCTTCTGCTGTCCCTCCTCATGTACGGCTGCATGGGAGCCATGACCTGGTGCCACGTCACCAAGGTGACCCGCCTGACCTTTGACAGCGCTTACAAGGGCAAGTCCATGATGTACCATGACAGCCCCTGTTCCAATGGCTACGTCTACATCCCTTTGGCCTTCTTGGTGATGCTCTACGTGGTGTACCTGGTGGAGTGCTGGCACTGCTACACCCGCAACGAGCTGCAGTACAAAGTGGACGTGGAGAGCGTGCATGAGCGTGTGCAGCGGATGCAGCAGGCAACTCCCTGCATCTGGTGGAAGGCCATCAGCTACCACTACGTCCGCAGGACCCGGCAGGTTACCCGCTACCGCAACGGGGATGCCTACACCACCACCCAAGTGTACCACGAGCGGGTCAACACCCATGTGGCAGAGGCTGAGTTTGATTATTCCAATTGTGGAGTTAAGGACATCTCCAAGGACCTCATCGACTTGGAGAGCTACCCAGCCACGCGGCTCCGCTTCACCAAGTGTTTCAGCTTTGCCAATGTGGAGTCGGAGAACTCCTACCTGACACAGCGGGCCCGCTTCTTCACGGAGAATGAGGGCCTAGATGACTACATGGAGGCCAGGGAGGGGATGCACCTCAAAAACGTGGACTTCAAAGAATACATGGTGGCCTTTTCTGACCCAGACAACCTGCCTTGGTATGTATCCCACTATGTCTTCTGGGTGGCGGCTCTGCTGACCCTATCCTGGCCCCTGCGGGTGCTAAATGAATACCGCACCTCTTATGTCCATTACCATGTGGAGAAACTCTTTGGGTTTGACTATGTGGCGGTGACACCGGCTGAGGAGCGCTCATTCTGCCGGAGGATGCCCCGTGTCAACACGGTGGACAGCACCGAGCTGGAGTGGCACATCCGATCCAACCAGCAGCTGGTGCCCAGCTACTCAGAAGCGGTCTTGATGGACTTGGTGGGGCTCTCTGGCTGCACTAGCTACTCTGCTTGCCGGTACGGGGGCTACCGGCAGAACTGCGAGCGGTGCCACAGGACTATAAGCAGCTCCTCCATCTTCTCCCGCAGTGCCCTGAGCATCTGCAACGGCAGCCCCAGGATCCCCTTCAGCAGCAGCCGTTTCTCCCTGGGCCGCCTGTATGGCTCACGACGCAGCTGCCTCTGGCAGAGCCGGAGCGGGAGCCTGAATGAGCAGAGCTGCCCCACCGAGCAGACCCGCCTCTCCAGCCAGGTAACTGTGGAGGAGGAAGACCCCCCTCCTTACCAGGACGCGCTCTACTTCCCCATCCTCATCGTGCACCGCAACGAAGGCTGCCTGAACCACGATCACCGTCACCTCCATCGCAACGGGTCCTGTGTGGAGACCTCGCTGTGAAAGCAGAGGGCGGTGAGATCTCGTTGTCTGTTGCCTGGCCCGAGCCAGTGCAGGATTTGGGGAGAGGAGCACAGGGGAGGGAGATGGCCTAGGAGAACATCAGGATGGAGCGGACATGGCATCTCGCTCTGGCAGCCAGCGAAAGCTCCTCCCGCCGGGGCTCTGACCTCCCAGAGGGGTGAGTGCTGATGCTCCCCCTGACATGGCACAGAACTCTAGACCGACCACCACATGCAAAAAAACCCACCCTCCCAGCCAAACCAACCCCAGAACCGTAATTCATGGCGTCAAGATCCAAAGTAGGGAATGAAAAGACAGGCCTGATGCAGGAAGGGGAGTGCTTTGGCTCCCAGTCCTGCCTCCAGGCTGGCTTGTGCTCTGAAGAACCAGCAGCCACCAGAAAGCACCCTGCCACACCTCTGCCCACCCCGCTGCCCACGCTGGAGCGAGATCCCTCGCAGGGTGCAGGGGAACGGGCCCCTTGGGAGCGGCATGTAACTGCCTGTGCCTAAAGGTCTGGGGCATCCAGGCATGTGGAGCTGAGCGGCAGGTTAGAGCAAAGGCTGAAAGCCACAAATCCAGCTCTTCCCCTTCCCCCCAACTGTTCCCCACCCTCCCCACTTTTTTTTTTAGACCACGCTCCGACTGTTACTCTGTTCTCACTGCTGGGAATGGCACCACCTCCAGAGGATCCCAGACTCGGCTCCTTAGGAAGCTTCGGCACGCCAGCTCTGAGAGTCAGCATCCCCTAGGTAAAGGGCTTTCTGTTTGGGATTATAGCAGGCAGGCAGCAGCGGGGAAGGGATGAATGTTCAAACCCAGATGGAGCAGAGATCTCTGGCACTACTGATCTGCTTGCTGGAGGAACACTCAGCTGGAAAGAGAAAATGGGAGGCCTCGGGTGAGCTGGGGAAGGGGGAGAGGATAGCACTGGGACAGGCATCATGGTAATAGGTGACGTGTCGAGTGGCTGGGGTCCCTTCCTAGCCTTGAAGTGAGTCCTAATCAGTTCATACAAGCATCAGGGAAGGCTCTGGTAGGTTCAGTTGCAGTTCACCTATTGATAATTGAGTGGCAGGTTAGTGCATGTCTGGAAGAGTGATTTTTGCATAAGATAAGGATGGGCTCTGGCTGCAGACTCTGAGCTGCAGGCTCCTGGCAGCCTGGTTTTGGCAGAGAGCTCTGAGGGACTGGGTGGGAGAAATGCAAAAAAGCATGCTGGAGCATCGGGAACCTGGGCTGGGGAAATAAGGAGCAAAGGGATTCCCTTTCTGTGGGGCCCCGCTGTGGGTGCAGGACACACAGGTGGGAGACATGGAGGCATCTGCTCTGAGGGATGCTCTGCTGGGGATACGTTAAAGGGGAATCTGCTTAAAACTGAGTGTTTTGCACTACAAAGGTTTTTGCAGAGAGGTGCCAGGCCGTGAAAAGTGAGGAGCCCATTAGCCTCTGCGTTCCTCTGCCTCACTCTTGTCAGAACAGGCTGGCCTGCTCTGAGGTTTGTGCTGCCCCTTCTGTCCTGCTGGAAAGGGTCTCAGTGATGTTGGGCAAGGAGCCTTCATGTCACTGAAGCTGTATCAGTGGCTGCAGCATGCAGGTACCCAGATTTTCCTTTTCAGTCAACACATTGCTGGATCCCTTGTGTCCCTGTTCTCAGAAAATCTTGTCTCCTTTTCAGTCAACTCTTTGGGGGAGTGTATGCAAAATCAGCCAGCAATTTCTTCAGACAGTACTGCTCCTCAGCCTCACCACGCTTCCCTCATCAGCTGGGGCAAACAACAGCTGAGAGCAGTAGGTCTTGGGTCACAAGAGCATTCCATTAGCACCTGAGCTTTTGAGCTTGGTGTCTGCTTCCACATCCATTGCAGAAGGGCAAGATGTAACAAAAGAGTGAGGCATGTAGTCTAGCCCATCTTCCTCCTGCCAACTGTTAATGAAGAGTCTGGTTCTGTCATGCTGCTGTACTGCTTCGTCTCCCAGGTCTTGGGGAGGCTGCAAGTGCACTGTTCCACCACATCAATCAGCTTTTGAAAATCATTTCTTGCTGGCAAGCCTGGAGCGGCCAGGGCCTGTGGGCATTGTTAAGGCTTCACTTGGCTTTTGTCTGTTCTTCTGCTCTTTGTGTCTTGTGTGTCCTGGTCAGCATCTCTTGCCCTTCAGGTCATCTTCCCCTTCTGGATCTCAAGTGCTAGACTCCAAACAATGGTTGTCTAAATAAAGGCCCTGAAAATCCCACTCTGATTCTGTCTTGTAATCTGGCCTTACTTTCACTACCAGACCTAGATGTTGGCTTAAATAAGAGGGTTGCTTTGAGAACAGGGAAGCACAAGGTCTCCAGTTTGGGCAAATCCCTCTCTGTGTTTTGTTCTCATTATTACCGGCACAGATTCAGACTGGGTGACAGCAGTTACAGCCCCCTTGGCTGCCCTGGGATTTCCTTGTTAGTGATGATATTTGGCTTGCAGTGCACTTGTTCTGCTCTCTCCAAGGGCCTAATGTAAGCCAAGGCCAATGCTGAGCATCCTTGTGACTCTGGGGAGATAATGGTATGTGCTTGTACGTCCCAGTGAATTGGGAGATGTTCAGTCAGTGGAGCTGCAACAGTGAGGAATGTGGTCCATTTGCCCTTCTCAACACATTCTCTTTGAAATCTCATACACACTGCTTAAATTAGGCTGTGATGGCACATCTTTCTATCTCCAGCCTTCAAGGTGCCTTGGACAGATGGATTTATCTAAGATTTGGCAGGCCTTTTAGCACCCTGGGGCAAAGACAGTCCTCACAGTAGAGACAGATTAGTGGGGTCTCTGTGCCCCTGTTCTTTAGCACCTGCAGTAGAGTTCTGCTTTCAGGCACATTGTCTTGGCTCTTTCCGGGCCTTTTCATGAGATCGCTTCAACTTGTTCCTCTGGGCCCATTTTCACCCACGAAATCTTATTCTGGAGGTGGTCTGTCCAGGTGGACACATGTATCTTAGAGCCACAGCTGCTGCTCTGGCCAGCAGTATCTGTGCAGAGTCTCCCTGTTGCTGAACACCTTCCCCATACACATAGTGTCCGTGGCAGCTGAGTCCCACATGTAGTCCCAGTGCCACGGTCTGTGGCTGTACCAGACCCACAGCACCCTGGAGAAGTGGGACCTTTCTAGTCAGTGCTGCCCACTGTGTGCCAGGATTTCTTGGAGATCCTTTCTTCATATTCCTGGCTCTGCTACCCCACTGCACCTGGTGGAGCTGCCCCCCGGTCCCAGTCCATCTTACTCCATTCTCACCAGTCTGGAGACCTTCCTGCCCTCTCTTGGGCTCAGGAAAGGGGGATAGCGCATTTGGGCATGGAAGAGGAGCAGGACTGAGCAGGAGGGACAGGAGCTGCCTGGTGACTTGGCAGAGAAGTGGTGGAACTGAAGAGGACAGACAAACTGGGGTTGTGCTCCCCTCTCCTCCCCACCTGCAACAGCAGGACAGGCATATCTAGCCAGGCAGGGAAGTTCATAGCAGAGAACTGGGCTCTCCCTTCCCATTCCCGGCATGGGACACAGCCGGCAGAAAGGGTATGAGTGTATAGGTTTCCTCCTAAGTGTTGGTGAGGGACCCTAGGGCCTTGGGCAGAGGGCAACTGATTTAGTTCTCCTTGCAACTCAGGCTATCAGCACAGACATCCAGAGACGGTCTGTCCCTGTTCTGGTGCATAGCCTCTCCGTGATGGAGTGGTCCCATCTCCTCGGTACACAGACATCCACCTGCCACAGCTCCTTGCTGAGCAGCAGTCAGGAGTCTGCTCTTCCTGCAGACTTGTGTCTGCTCTCTGCCGTGTCTGTGTCGATGATGATGATTCCTTTGGCAGCTCATTTGATGGCCCAGCTTGCTCCTCTCATGATAGCCTACTCCCTTATATCTAACCTGAATCCTCGCTGCTGTATCTTAATCCCATTACTTCTCCTTCATTGACTGGTGAGTCTAATTGGCTCAGCTCCTTTTCCCCATGGCCTTACCAACACAAGCAGGCGTTATCTGGTCTCTGCAGCCTTCCTTTCACCAGTCCCAGGGTCTTCTTTCCCCCAGGATCTCACTGGACAAACCCTGGCTTGCATGGTGGTGCAGAAGTTTTTCCTGTGTAGTGAGTCTGTCCTTCCTGCTCTGAGCCTGGTCTGAGCAAGAGGAGAGGGCCAAAGGCATAAGCAATGCCTTGGTCTGTCAGGGTGGCTGTCTCCTCATTTCTGGTGCAGAAGATCTCTTCAAAGTAAGTGAAGTACACAGCTGCTGGAAAGCAAGGAAAGCAGGACAGCCTGCATCACCCTCTGGGAAGGTGAAAGCCAGGTGCCTGTCAGTACGAGGGGGCAACAGCTAGAGGATCTCCGCAGTCAGACGGCTTTGTTTTTTTCCATACGTCATTCACCCATTGCAGCTTTCCATGGGCCAAGAGCCAGGCTCAACATTGCACTTGTCAGCAGGCTTTCCTCGCATTCTGGGACGAGTGAGGCGGGAACCCTGCCAGCTCCTCTTCCTGGCCCTTCATGGCACTAATACATCCCTAGAAGAGAGCTAGTCCTTACTGCTGCAAGGCTGGATAATAAGTTTGGGCTATTGGGTGTTTCCTTTTGCTGCCAGTATTCTTGCCAGGTACTTAAAAGCTCTCCAGCTTTCCTGAACTAGAGAAGGAGAAAGAATGAGCATGTAAGAAGCTCTGGATTAGATGATCTTCAAGACACATCACCACCCATGTATCCATCTTCCAGCACACAGAGGAAGCTTCCCAGATAGTGCCTAGCACTTTGCTTGCACAGAACCAGGTGGTGACACCAGCCAGCCTGGTGGTACTTGTTGAGCCCACTGTGTATGATGCAGACCTCACCAAGGAGGGAGTTTTCAGAGAGGGCTTTTGGGCTGAGCATCTGTAGGGGCATTTGTTAGGACAGGAAGAGGGAATCTCAGTTTATGGCCAAGGCCAAGCCTTCCAGAGTCACAAGGATTAGTGCTGGGGAAGCTGCTGTTCTTCTGATGTCAAACAAGCACACCCCCTTCCCTTTCTGCTCCCCATAAAATGCACGTGTTAGAGACCCAGCATGTCCCTGCCCTCTTTATTGTCTCTCCACTCAAGAGGCTGCAGAGCTGTTTAGTAACTCTGATGGATGCCCATGGGGAGGGGACTGTAGGAAGAGGTTTAAGTGAAAGTTTAAGAAAGTTAGGTAGCATCTAATGTAGGTTAAACAGTGCCTGATGATTAGCTTGTGGGAAGAACAATACCTTTTAAGCTCTTCTTCCAGCCTTCCTAACCATGGCTTCAGTCCTGCTGTCTAGTATCACCAGGGTGCTGCCTTATTTTTAGCAGGGTACAACTTTGCTGCAATGTGCTCCTACTGTACTGCAGTAGCTGTAGGGCATGGGTCTGAAATACTACACTACCACCAAGAATTTATATTACCAAAGAGCTATAAGTCTCAATTTGTGATACGTGCTTCTAATCATGTTTCATTCATACTCAGTGGTTAGAATAAGGTCTATATGAATATGATCTGGATCCAGATAATCTCAGAAAAGTGATACAGTTTTAGCTCTGCTGCCTCCTGTGATGCACGTGGGCCTAGAGTCTCCACCGAGCCAGGTATGCATGGGGACCAAAGGCTGGTTCATAGGACCTGGGAGCCCAGTGGGGACTTGGGGCTGAGCCTGCCTAGGGCTCTTTTACCTGTGGGCATTCTGCAAAAAGGGGAGAGGGGCTTAGTCACATTTCAGGTAGAAATTAATGGGCTATGTTCATTACTAGTGCAATTTTATTGAAGCCAGTGGTACTATACCAATGTGAGCTTGGCTTAGTGAGTCCTCAGAGTGGTCTGTCTATGAGACCAGACAAATTGATCTGTCACAGTGTTGCCTTGATGCATAGAGTTCGTGTTGGGATTTGGCCAGCATGCATGAATGTTGAATATCTACTGTCTCTGCAAGCAGTGGGTTGAATTGTTCTGCTCTACTGCCTCCATCACAGCTGCTCTGCCAAGGGAAATGTTATGTCCATGGATGCGATCTCATCAACTCCCTCAAAAACAAGCTAACAAGCAAATTGACCTCCACTGCACTGGGAGAGGGGCCTTCTCCCACAGGAACGTAGCCTTTCCACACACAAGGGAAAAGAGGTCCCAAGGACAAAACTGAAGCTGCAAGACCGATGGCCTCATAGCCTCCCCTTCTTTCTTCCCTCCTCACCTTGTCTGTCTGTCTTGGGGGAGGGTTAGTTTCTTTGTGGAGTTCAGCAAGCTCCTCTTCCTGCAGCTCATAAACAGGCTCTATTAACAGGTACATCGTCCACCTATGCAACACTTCCAGAAGCTGCCGAGTTTTCAGGAACCCATTACAGTGTGCAGCATGGCCATCCAGCACTGAGAATAAGCACAGTGGCTGCTGGAAAGCTAAGTGGGTTTTATTCCTCCCCTGCTCCTGAGGAAGACTGTTTTTGTTGGGGATTTTTGTTCGTTAATTTGGTTTTCGTAAACTTCATTTGGGGAAATGAAGCTTGTGAGAAATTGGTGCCCATCCTGAACCCTCCCCAGTCCTTTGAACTTTGGGAACGGATGCATCACCTACTGTGATTATAATTTAGCGGATTTTGTAGAGCAAAGTAACTTCACACACAGACACATGAGGTTCTTTCACACTCCATCAGCCCAAGCTGCTTCTGCAATCTTAGCTACTCACATTAGCGAAAGAAAAAGCCTAGCTAGAATGTGGTGAGATGACTTAGTATTTTGTATCAGTCCCATGGTCCCAATGTCCATTAGCAGCACCATCAGCTGCCGTGTCATGAATCTGGACTTTGGATGGCAGTCCCTGAACCGATCGGGGTGAAAATGTTTGGAAAAACCCAAGCCTGATCTCTCCAGAAGCAAATGCAGAGAGAGGATCAGCTGAAAGCAGCCGTCACCTCCTACTCAGCCCAGTCAGAAGCTGGTGGGGTCTGTTTATGCAGCACCTGCCCTCCCAGGGAAACCCTGTCCCCGGGGGCAGAGCAGAGCAGAATGAAAATTATGGCGCATCTGACGAAGCAGCATGCACAGCACCATTCAACCAGCGGGGGAAAAAGTGGTGACATAGAGAACCCAAAATAATAGGATTTCACTTTGGAAATGCCAAGGACTTTCTCAAACTGAAATGAGACTAAAAGGCCTTAACAGTTGTGAGAAGTGTTTCAGGTTGCTGTTCCTTGCTTAAAAAAAATGAAGTTTTGATGATGAAGTGGGTTTAAACACCAGCCAGCTCTGTTAGAAATGTGAAGTGCTGGTGGAGAAGAAATGCTCAGGGAAGATTGGGATGGTGTCCCTGTGGTTTTGCAGTGGGGTAGACTGATCAGGAACAGAGGATGGAGGGTAAAATCTTCCTCTGCACTGGGAGGTGTGACCTGGCCGTACACCCACATATGTGTGTGTGTCAGTGAGGGCTTACACGTGCTTGTGTGCGTGGCCAGGACCTGTGGCCCCTCAGAGGGTTGGTGTGTTTGTGACTTTGGTTCAGTCTCACCCATCCATCCTTGCAGCAAGGGCTTTGCAGGGTGACAGAGCATTGCTTATTCCTCATAAGCGGTAACTCCTGAACTGGTTTTTGTGAGGAGATGGTGTAAAGTGTCATATTTGCTGCAGCGAGTGGCAGGGAGCAGGGATAAAAGCATGGAACAAGCTGTGTTTGAGAACAAGCTAATCTCTTGCTGGCTGCCTGAAACAGAAGAGCTGCTGGATCTGCTCCCTGGCCAGTACTCTCCAGCTCTTCTCACTCTCCTCAAACCTGATGTGCGAACTGTCATTCCTCTGAGCTAGAGAAAGCACCCCCCTCCCCTGAACTCCTCTGAGGCTGTGCATTCGCATCATTTCGGTCCACTCCCCGCTAGGTGCTGTGGGCTGGCGGTGAAATGCCAGCAGACATGTGATGACCTCAGGCGTTCTGGTGGCCAGACTTCACCACAACCTGCTGGTTTGCCTGTGCACAGCCTTCCAGCAATGCTCCCTGCCCTGGCATGCCTCATGCTTGCTTGGCGGAAAGACAGCACAGCCTGCAGAGCATTGCAGCATGTCCTGGCCTCACTTCTGCATCGCTTTATGCTTTCTTAGAGAATTTCACAGTGCTTATTTGAGCCTTTGTAGGCAGGGTAAGTTCAGCAGACTGAAATTAGAAAACAGAAGGCCTTAACATTTTGGTGGTCCTGATCTGCAGAGCCCTGGTGCTTGTCCCTGGGGAGGAGAGACAGGTCGGCTGTTGTGACAGTGTGGGACCAGGGGACAGGGTCATGGTGAAAGCAGCATGTCTGCTGGGGGAATCTCCAGACATGGGCTCCGTGCTTTTCCGCTGGGGCTGAGGGCAGCTTTGCTGAACAAGATGCAGCTGATGGAGGAGCTGGCTGAGGAGGGCAGAATAGCATGTGAATGCTGAGCAAGACGTGGAGAGGAGGGGCTGTAGGAGGACAGCTGCAAAAGGCTTTGCAGATGCGATGGTTTTTACAGGAGAGAGAAGACAAGACAGGGCAGGGGGCTGCTGTGCTGGAGCAGTGGTGCTGCAAGGTAGCAGGGCACTTGATGAAGAAGCTGGGGAACAAAGCGGACATTCAAAGCAAGCTGTGCATGCTCTGGCTGAGGGGACAGGCAGGAGGTATTTCCAAGCTGAGGTGCTCGGGCCAAGCCTCGCTGCATTGTCAGGGCAGTGATTCCTCTAAGCCCAGCACTGACAGCTTGAGCACGTGTCACCAAACCGCAGTGGCTAATGCAGCCACAAGGTGTAAATGTCACTAATGAATAAATTGCCTTGTGCCTTGGAGAGGCTAATCCATCACAGCCAGGGATAGAGATCTGACAGGCTTGGCTATTTCAGGCATAGCCTGTAGGGAGGAGGAACGCTTCATTTCTGAGCCATCCCCTTTGCCTAGGGAAGCTGATGCAAGGCTTGGCTCTGTGCTGCTCCCCAGCCTCCCAGCTGCATGAGCTCAGGCTTCATCTCTCTTCACTGCTACCAAAGGAAGAAACAGGACATGGTCCAGGTTAGCCAAAAATGTCCTGTCAGCAGGGCAGTGTGTGGCCCCAGCCAGGGCTAGCTGGTGAGGGAGTTTGGAGGGAGGTTGCTGCACACAGGGCATGGGTGATGTAGGTGCTGACAGGATAAAGCAGTGGGTCCCCAGCGATCAGGAGAACTTGCCTCAGTTGTCTGTGGTACAGGGCCATTGCCTGCACCATGCATGTTTCAGGCTTGGTGCTGTGTTTTACAAATGTGCCATTTACTTCCCAATCCAGTTTCACCATTTGCCCCTGTAAGAGGCGACCTGGAAATGCTCCAAGCCTGCCCCAGCCCAAGCCCTCATCCAGTCTGGAGACAGCTCTGCTATGCTGTTCTGGGGGCAGTGCACAGTCTCCCCCATTTTCCCCCCTGCTGCTGAACCCTAGCCATCAGCACTTGGGCTGTCTGTGCAGAGGGCCAGCAGGTACCCATCAGGCAGGGACACAAGCTCAGCGTGGACAAATCCATCTCCATGGGAGCAAAGGGAAGCCGAACACAGCGACCGTTTCCATGCACAGCCTCTGTCCATCCCTGCGGCAGCCTGCTCCTCCACCCCCAGTCAGTGCTCAAAGTCAACCTGCCATCCTGTTTACAACATATGTCAGCATAACACCTTGAAAATTGATGTCTGGGTCACTGTGAGCAGAAGCCGCCAGGCTTGGGAAGCCGGCCACCGGCTCCTGTGCTCGGAGTAGCGGAAGCAGGGTTTGCCATCTGCTGCAGGAGGGAACCAGCTGGGCACACCCGCTCCAGCCCGATGGGGCACCCGCTGGCGTAGTTCAAGTGCAAGCCTTTGTGTCATTCCCTCTCCTTTACTTCCTGGCCACCCCCCCTGTCACCCACCATCTCTGGCACAGACCCACGGGCAGGGGGGTTCCTCCCAGCTCAGCTGGGGTCCTTCTGCTGCTGAGTGCTGCTTGTGCTGCATCAGTGGATGGCAATGGGAGGGAAGACCAGCTCCCAGGCAAGACACCAGAGGTCATTCCCTCCAGATGGAGTCCCACAACTGATCTCCCCTCCTCAAAGCCCCTCAGCACTCCTTGGGGATGGATCTCATGGGAGAGCTAAGGGGTCTGTACTGGTCCTGTGCTGGCACATGCACTCCCCAGCACAGACTGACCTGCTAGTTACCACTCTGCAAGGCAGTCCCACACCATGGTAACTGGATCTGAAGCTGTCAAGTGACCCACCAACAATGTGAGCATTCACACTCAGACAATCTGTTGTTGCTGTCAGGGCTTTCATTTTAACCAATGTGTATAGCATTTGAAATGGTTTCAGTCCTTGCAAACTGGTGGATAGTGAACTGTTGGTCTTGGGTGTGGGTGAGTGGTGCAGGCTGCTTGGCTTGGGCTTTGCTTTTTGGCCAAAAGATTGATGGGAGGGAAAGAAAAACGTTCTCCAGGCAGCAGCTACCTGTCCAGACACTCTTGCGTGGCAGCCCAGGAGTGGGTTTGAAGGGTGCTCAGGTGCTACTAACAGTCTTGGCCATTTGCAGGAAGAGGAGCTGTGAGCATCCTGGAATGCAAGCCAACAGATGTTCTGGTGATGGTACATTTTCCCAAGTCCTTTTCTTTCCATCCCTGTTTCTCACTGGTTCTGGCGGCCAGTTCCTTCTCATGTGTCTGCTAGCATGTCTGAGAGATCTCATTGCTGCCCTCCCAGCACAAGCTTTCATTACACAACTGGCTGACCCAACGCAGCCCTGTACTTGGAGCTACAGGCAGGCTTGCCCAGGACCATGCCACCCTCATTAAGCCCCCACCCCACCCTTGTTGCTGGAGCTGTTCCTTCATCAGCCTGATGCTGATCTGGGGCTTTTCTGCTGTTTCTGAACACGAGTTCTCATCTCATTCAGGTGTGTCATTCAGTGGAAGTATTTTGTAAATGCAAATAAAAACAAATCTATTCAATACCTCGGTCTCGAGGATGGGAAGTAAGTAGTGGGAGACACCCGGGTGAGGAGGGTTCACAGCTGCTGTAGCTGGTTAGGATTTCTTGTGGATGTAGCCTCTGGAGTCTCTGTGAATAGTTGGGAAGGGAGCTACACAGACCTGTGAGGGCTCAGGGCTGAGCCCTGTTGGTACCCCTCACACGCCCACTGCTGCCAGGGACAGCCTTGCACTCCATCCTTTCTGATCTATAAGGGTGTGACATGGTGCGGATAAAGGTCTTGCTGGTTGGGGACTGGCAGCTGGCAACACTGCGGGTGTATGTATCCATCAGGTGGAGCAAGGCAGAAGCGGGTATGTGGCGAACAAATTCTTTTGTGAACACTGGGAAACAGTTTTTACTTTTCAACTCTGTCAATATGATCTAGCTCTGTCTGTCTCTCTATATATGTACAAACAGTATATCACAATGTTGCCTTTTTTGTTGGAAATATCAAAGTACAAAGATTGTAAACCAAATCGGTGTAATAAAAGTTTCAGATGATTCACTGAGCTGGCTGCCAGCGGTGGGTCTGTGAGCTGGGCAGGGCTGGGAGACATGTGAAGCCCCTGCATTACTCACAGGGCCAGAGAGGATGGATGTCAGCCCGCTGGCTTAATTCCATGCTGAACTCTTCTAAGTGGGGCAGTTGAAGGATCGAGGCAATCAGGTATGTGCCCTGCCCTGTCCTGTCCTCAGGTGGCCACAGCCTGTGGGGCAGAAGGAAGCTGCCCCATTTTCCTGCATGCCCAAGGAAGCTGCTCTGTTTTCAACACTGTGGGCTCTGTGGGCCAGCAGTCCTGCAGGGACTCCTCTAGCTTGAACTTATGTGAAACACCGATTTTTTTTGACAGGTTTGTACAGAAGAGCACTATTAGTTAAAGTAAGCATCTGATTGTAAAGAACTCACCTGTTTGCAAAGCCGGCTAGCACTGATCAAAGGCATAGCAACCCAAAGCAGGAAACCATGGTGGAGAGACCTACCATTTATTGATTTTTTTTTTTTTTAATTATTTTTCACCACCCATATGTGATACTCCAGACAGATTTTGCTGTAAAAATGAATAAATCCTTGAGCAGAGCAACAGCCAGAAAAAGCCACCAAGGAACTAGAAACAACATTCCCTCTATTCTCTATGCATCTCATGTCCTCCTCAGCAAAAAGTCTAAAAGAGCTGCTGGCCCTGGTTAGGTCTGGGCCAGACCATTTAGATAGTGGATACTTCACCTTAGCTGCTTTACAGGTGGAACAACATCCAGCTGCCTGAACTAAGCTTGCTGCTGGAGCGTGTAAGAAACATCACAGGAGGTGGGATTTAGTCTTGGGGGCAGTGGGAAAGAGGGCTTAAGAAGCAGATTGCTTCCGTGATGCCACTACAGTCCCATGAGGTCTAATATCTCATATTAAGTCACAGGTTGGATGATGGGGGTCTGGGAAAAGCTGCGGTGACAGCCACAAGTTGAGTGTTTCTCAGAAATACGAATAAAAATAAGCCTATGAAGTGAAGTATCTCCAACACTGCACCGTGAAGCTCGTTGCTTTCTCAAGTGTTTTCTTCAGAGAGGTTTGGCAGGGGGGTGCTGCGGAGACTCCAGCCTCGCTGCTTCCTGGTTGGCCCACACAATTTGGTGAATGAGGTACTCGGTCTCCTCACCCACCTCTGCCAGGCGGAGGTCAAACTCAGTCAAAGACTTGTTATCTGTCAGCCCTTCAAGCAGCTGCTTCCCGCCGTCCTGCAAATGGGTGAGAAGAGGAGGTTAAAGGAGGAGATCCAAATGTGAAGTGTATTGTTCCTTTTCCCTCCTCCCTAGGGCAACTTCTGCTGCTGATGATGGGGAGCCCGTGAGATGGTGCCAAAAGGAACTAAGGCCTTCACCCAAGCCCAAAATGTTGCTCACAGAAGTACACAGGGAAGGAGTGTAACCTTATGCAGCACTCAGTGATATGACACATGCTAATGATGCCCTCTGGGTACCATGTCAAGAGTCCTCAAGCTCAGGCTGGTTAATAGCATGGCTGGCAATGATAACCTGAGAGGAGTCTCTGCTCTCCCTGTCCCCTGGGCCCTAGCTCACTGCTGGCTGGGGATAAAGGGCAGTGTGATTAGTGCTGCTCCTCATCTTGGCAGTGGTGAGAGCCCCAGTACTGGCAATCTCCTGCCTGGATGCCGTTTCCCAGGCTGTGTTGGCTTTCCTGGGGGGAACATCTCATACAACTGAAGTCCAACCTGCACGGGACAGAAAATGCAATGTAGATAGCTTTAGGGAGACAACTCACCTTGGGGTATTTCCCTCCCTTACCTGAAGTACTGTCTTTAGAGATGTGACAGTTCAACTTTTTTCTTCCCCACAGCTATTCTCTTTCAGATACCAAATACACCTCCTGCCCCCATCTCCTCCATCCAGGTGGTCCCCTCAGCCTAGCACCCTGCCTCATAGACATTTTGCCAAAAAGGACAGAGCAAAAAGTTGTGGGGTTTTTTTGGTTTTTTTTAAGGGGGTACAGAGGTCAGAATTTGGTGCATCTTTAGCAAAGATCCTCATTTCCCCAAAGGTAATACCACCATCCCAGTTGTTGGGCTGCCGTGGAGCTTTACAAATGAGTAAGAGGAGAGCTCATAGAAAGAAAGATATTAAACACAGAGATTATTATTTACTAAGCAAAAATCCTTCTATCCTTTCCAACCTTTGCCCCCTTGTATCGTTAAACTCAAATGGTTTTTCATGTCCAGGGTCATAAAACTCAGAACTCACAAAAGGTTTTCTGCCATCAAAACCTTTTAAAACCGTTGTCAAACACATTGATGCCAATATTCCTGCCAGCAGGGACAGCTGGTCTTGCTGTCTCTTTATTGTGACAGTGAGAAAAATTGAGGCAGTGCAGAAAGTTTAAAAACCAGTATGATTGCATTTGGCTGTCTAGTTTCAGATTTCTAAAGCTCTTTTTAATCAGCAGAAGAGAAGCAGTCTGGTTTGTAGGCATGTTGCATACTGCAGATCTTAGGGTTGTAGTAAGCTCTGTGGATGCTCCTGTATCTAGAAAATGTAAGCCTGTGGTTTAGGAGCTACTTAACAAGCACCCAGACGTGACTCTTGACCTATTGGGACTGCTCCAGAGCTGCAGGGTGAGTTAAAGAAGCTCAATAACCGAGACAATTTTCTAAGAGTCTCCTCTGAGTGTGTGATGGACAGGAGAGATTTGGGGAAGGGTGATACTATGTGTGTGCTGCTGAGTGACAGATGGCACAGCAGATCCAAAGCACCAAGGATATGCATAAGGCCCTTGTCTCATGCCATGTAACATTATCTACTCCCACATATGTGAAGTGGCTGTGATTTTTCCCAGACATACTCCCTGGTTTTCAGTTTCCTGAGGGGAAAAGCCCTTTCTGCCCAAAACCCCAAAGCCTGCAAGCCAGATTCAGCCCTGTGAACAGAGCTAGATGTACAAGTGAGATAAATGAATGTGCGTGCACAGATGTCCTTCCTGCCATCTGCTGGAGTCTCTTCCCTGCTCGCAGCTGATTGTTATCACAGCAAGACTGCAAAGTGAGGGATGCATTTGCCTCTGTGACTTTGAGGCAGAGCAGGCTCAGCATCTGCTTTGCAAGTCCACCGCGCAGTCTCACAAACTGCAGGGAGAAGGGGTTTGTCTTACCAGTCCCAGGTGGTTGCATGAGAAGTTGATGCTTGTCAGGGTGGTGTTCTGAGCCAGGACCTGGGAGAAAAGCGCAGCAGTTGGCTCTGACAGGCTATTACTTCCCAGATGGATGGACTTCAGGGTGCTGTTGGTCAGCAGGGCATGGCCGACTGCCTCCCCACCTTTGTCCTCCACGTGGTTGAGGCGCAGATTCAGGGAGGTCAGGGTGGAATTCTCAGCCAGGGCTTGAGCAAGAGCCTGAGCCCCCAGGTGACTGATCTGGTTGTTACACAGATTGAGGGTTTCTAACCTGCTGCGGTTGATCAACTTGCCAACAGCTTGTGCTCCCTTGTCCCTGATGAGATTGTGGGACAAGTTCAGCTCTACCAAGCAGGGGTGATCCAGCAAATTATGGACCAGCAGCCTGGTCTTGTCATCATCCACTTTGCTTCGTGTCAGCTTGAAAACCTAGGGGGATAAAGGACAGGGACACTAAAACAGCCAGCACTTTGGATTGAGCTTTGTACAAGATCTCAAGGATGTTAAGCCTATGGTCCACCAGACAGGATTCACCCCCCTTCACTTCAGACACTTTTATCCAGTAGACTCAAGTAGTTGCTTTTATAATGGGCAGATACTTTCAGCAGGCAGGGCATGTCACTCATGTCCCATGGAGATGCCTGGAGAAATGGTTCATCTCCTGGAAATGCTTGTTCTTCTCCTCTGACTCCACAGGATCTCTGACACAGGGGGCTAAATTAAAACGAGATAAAGCTGCCCAAACATTTGCAGAGAGTTAACAGCAGAATTCAACCCAGCTCACAGTCAAACACTGAATGAGCACGTGCACCAGTGGTAACCACAGTGCTCTCTATGAAGGGCAATGTCCTGTGTGGGCAGGGCACCTTAACAGCTGCAGGAGAGATAATTTGTCTTCTGGAAGCCAAGCACACAAATATTTCCCAAAACATGTCAATCTGTGGGGAGAGCATTCAGCCAGCCTCTCTGGTTGCACTCTGGATAGCAATGCTCACTGATGTTTTGGAGGGGCTGAGTGTCTGCACTACAGTTGCCACAGAACTGAAAATGTTGTTGGTGTCCAGAAGGAAAACCCCTAAGGCAAATGAGAGTATTTCTCCATGTTCTTTCCTCTGGAGCATGCTGACATGTGTTTACTGAGCATAACTACCAAAAACTCCTCATGAAAATCTCTCTCTCCTCCCTCCCAAAACTATACAGGGGTGTTGCTTTCTCTTGCACTACAGTGAACATGTGAGTATTTTTCTCACCGACCCTCTGACAACCTGTTCTAACAAGGATATAACAAGATACTCAGCACTAGGCCAGCAAGTTAACATCTCTGCACTCTGGCAGACTGCAACTTGCAAGAGGAAGGGTGCTGCCAGCAGTCAAAATTGGTCCCTGGGTTCCTATCCCTGGCCAATTTGAAGATCTAGCTGAGGAAGGAAGGTTCAGTTTGGGATACGTTACTTTCAAGTTGTGGCACATCTTCACGGCGACAGCCAGATTGTAGCAGTCCTGGTGGGTGAAGTTAAAGAGGTTCCACTCAAAGTTCATGCCGCAGTCCTTCACACCATAAGTGAGATGAAGCTCTTCAAGGTGAGGGAGAGCTGTAATGAGGACTCCCAGGTCATAGTGATGTATGGAGACCTTGTTGAATTCAAAATCATTCCCTGTATCAGAGAGGTCATCCCTTTCCTCCTTTTGATCCACCTGCAGTGGTGGCAGAAACTGATCAACCTCCAGTTTCTGCACATAGTCTTTGCAGAATGGGATGAGCTCTAGGACCTGGTTGGGGTCTGTGGTGTTAGGGATGAAACATTTCAGGATGTTCTCCAGGTGACGTTCAAAGAACATCCGTTTCCAGCTGTCTCCATAGTTGGAGATGTCACACACTTGCCAGCGCTCAGTGCAGCACCTCCTCCAGTAGTCCTCATCGCTTATTAGGTTGGCAGTCACAGCAAGTGGAAGACCAGTGGAGAGCCTGTCCAACACTTTCCTTTGGTGCTCAGGCAGTAGACGGTCCACAATAGGGTTCTCTGGAGGGGGTGAAGAGAAGGAGAGGTTGGTCTGGGCTGTAGCAACCATGGCAGGCACTATGGTTCTGCCCGGGCCCCCAGCTGTGTGCCCATGCCCTCCCCTTTGCTGATATTGGCTCTTTTCTCAGTTGCCCGTGGTTGGTGCAGGGAGCTAAACTGACAAAAAGTGTGTAGGATTCATCTCCTACCTTTCTCTGGAGGATTTCGAACTTCTACAATAAAAAATCAGTGTAATTGGGTTTACTCCCGTAATATTTTGGAGCTGCATCAGAAACTTCTCTCCCAGTTTAAATTTAGTTTGAATGCAGTTTATATTCAGAGCAGAACTTCTGCTCCCAAGAGAGCTAATTCAGCCTTACAGCGATGGGAGAGCTTGGATTGTGATTTGCTGAACTTTCTCCTTTTGGTTTCTAAGCACGTTGAAGGATGATATTTGAGAACAAGTCTCTGTGCTCTTCATGCAAGTCCTCATGCATTTTATCTGAACTCAGGTGTCTGTCTTACCCCAAACTGATTCCTTTTCCTTTGCACTGAGACGCACTCTTAGTCTTTAGGTCCACCTTGTTTAAATAAAAGTTCTCTTTTTCCAGGAGCTTTCCCCTGCTCAGTGTCTTTTCTGATGCTTGCCCTAAGCCTCAGCTGGCTTCTGTCTGGTGGAAGTTCTTTGTCGTAAAAAATGCCAGAGAAAAGCCATGTATACTCGCACTATGAATGCTTGGTGATATGTACACAGTAGTGATGAGTAACAAAAATCATCAGTGGAGAGGCCTATCTGCACATGGAAAATCATATTTTGAGACACAAAGTGGGGTTAGCTTTATATTTCCTCTATCTCTGTGGCATTTCCATTCTAAGGACACCCAGAGTTTCACCACAGCTTCTTCCTGGAGTCTATTCTCCAGTGTCCTACAGCTGGCACTGCAGTGACCTCTCTGCAAAGTCCCATGACACCAGCAGAGGTGGGACACATATGGGGTGGGGCAGAACTGGGCTAGCTTCACTCTGGCTCACTTAGGCCACACCAGTGGGCAAGACACAGCCACACAGCTCAGGTGCATGAGGGTCCCCAAGACACTGAGCACACTGCTTCTATGTGCACGCAGTGTAGGTCCAATCCATTTGGCATCAGGCTGACTGACCAAGCTGATAGGACTGCAAGGGTGTCCCAGCTCAGACCCCCACGTACCATCAGCTCCTGGGGTGAGGCAGCACTGAGCTCCTCTGTACTGTCTTACAGTCCTAATGTGGACATAGCCTTAGACCTATCTTTGATCTTTGCTGCCACATTGAGTCGGCCAAAAAGACAGGTAGACCCTTCCTTTCCCCTTCCCAGTCAGTTCTCAGATGAGACAACGCTTTTTCTGTTTTGCTATGTTTCATCAATCCACCTGCTTCAAAAGCACATTCCCTGCCTGAGGATACAACTTGTCACATCACCACCAAAAGCTGTGGAGAAGGCCTGAGACTGTGAGTACAATACATATTCTGAGATGTCAGCTCCTCCAGGCAGGGAGCAATTCTCCATCTCGTTGTACAGCACTCAGCACAATGGGGCTCCATCCTCAAGTGCTACTGTAACACTTGCATGAATCAAGAGAAGGAAACAGCAACTGCATAGCCCTTACTGTGGTTGAGGTAAATGAGTCAAGCAGAGCATGGAAAGAAGAAGAAATGATAGGACAAGGTTAGGGCAGAGTCACGTACTGGATAGCAGCCCAGAGGACTACAGCCATCCCTGGAGAGTACAAGTGCATACTTAGCAACTAAACAGTTTGTTTAACTAGCTGCCTGAGGGGATATTTCTTCCCATCTGTTCCTTTGGCAGTGCGGGGTACCACATTCTGCCTTTCAGATGCATCTGCCTGCCTTGTTGACCCTCTGTTCCCTGGGACTGATGCTCTATCTCCATGTGTCCCCGGGAAACGTGTTTCTGCTTACTCTCGAAATTGTGAACGATGTGCTGGAGGCAGAGCTCAGTGAGGTGAGGGACAGTGGCGAGCGACCACTCAGGATCCTCAAGGATGCGGTGTGTGGAGTACAAGTCGGCAGTGAGTCTGGCCTGGGCTGGATACAGTGAGGGAACGGCTGTGCTCCTGTCACCAGCCACTGGCTGCTGCATCCTGCTCAGGACCCACTTCTCCTTCAGAAGCAGGAGGAAAATTTCTTGAGAGTCACCACCACGTTTTCCATATGGGCTGCCTGCAAAAGAAAAAGGCAACTTTAGAAAAAGGCCAGCGATAAGAATGGTCTGCTCACACTGCTCTCCTGTAATGCACTTGGCCCCTGCCCTTTGCCTGCCTCCTCTGCTTGGACTGGAAGCACTGCAGCAAAACAACTATTATTCAGCCTTATCTTTATACAGTGCCCTGTACAAAGAGGTCTCTAGGTACCAAATGTAATAAGCAGATAGTAACATGGTGTTAATTCAGAGTGCTGCTGAAGAGGATGGACAGGACTTGATTGTTTACTGTCTTTTACAATAGAAGAAATATGTGAAGCTGGCCGGAGCTGGGTTTAAAGCAAAGGAAAATTATGGTTTTTCACACGGTCTGCAGTTGAACTGGGGAATTCCTTGCCATGGGATGTTGCGGATGCTAAGACTGTGAAGGTTCCAGGATAAGTCCATGGAAGAGAAAACCCTTGAGAATGATTCAGTGCCCAGAAACCACATCTGGCTCAGTGTGACAAACACAGCTGGAGGTGGGGAGAGTGCTGGAGGAAAGCAACGCACATACTTGCATTGTTTTTCCACTCTTCTCCAGGCATCTGCTTCTAGCTGCTGTCAGAGATGTGATACTAGGCCAGACCATCCCCTGGTTTGATCCGGTATGCCTGTTCTTATGACTCTTTAAAGACAGATGCTTTCCAGATGAATACACTATAAGTGAGGAAGGGCCTGCAAAGGAACCGGCAAAAGGGGAAAAGAGGAGATCTGTGAAATGCTGAGAACTAGAGGGGAAGAACAAAATGATTCATGCTGTACTGCAGCAAATATGTCAGCAAAAGCTTCTTCAAATGCACTCGAAACAGGCCCGAGAGGAGAGGAACTGTTTCAGAATGAGAGTCAGGAAAGAGTGGAGATGGCAGTGGCAGGGCATCCTCTGGCACAAAGCAGGATGATGAAGGGTGCCAAGGGCAGGGAAGCTGTATTTCCTGGGAGGCACTGGTGTATGGATGGCAAAGGCTGTAGAAAAAGGGAGCCAGCTCTGAAGAAGGGTGGGTGTGGAAGGAGAAGAAATGGGTGATAGGCAGATGTGAGGACTGGGAGTCCTTTCTCTTTGAAGTTCCCTGCCCCCAGAGGAAGTTGCTGTGATGGCAGGCCACCACTGAGGTAGAAGAGAAGAGGTCTGATTCTCCACAGCACGCTGACCCAGCTGAAACCCAGCTCTTGGTGCTTGGTGGACTTCAGCGGAAGGGAAAAGCACAGCTGGATGGCAGCGAGGTGGCATTAATGGAGGAGAAGTGACTGGGGAAAATGTATTCTCCTTGCTCAGTCCTCTGTCCTATTCAAAAAACATCTGTGTCACTTCGTCCCCCAGGCCAGTCACAGCTAATTGGAGCTTCTGATGGCTTTCCTGACCTTTTGGAAGCAATTGTGAAAGGCCAGCTGCTGGGGAAAGCCAGTGCAGCATCGGTGGCCTAGTATTATTTCGTGGCTGTGTTCCAGCAGATGATCTGATTGCCAGTTTACCGGTAGCAGGTTGATTTTAGAGGGTACTTAACCCATGGCACATGTCAGCCTGCCAAAGGGGCTCCTGGAGACCAAGTGGGAGACACAGCTGCCCTCAGGCAGAGCTGAAACCCAGCTCAAGAAACAGTGCAACCCCTCCATACACTGGATGAAGTTCGCTGAGTGAAGCTCGCCTGCAGCAGGAGGTCAGCCAGTGCTTGCTACCCAGCTGCGGGCCAGCCCTAACATAGGGTGACCCCAAAGGAGAAGACAGCTGGGGGTGCCTGTGTCCGGGCTGCTGAGGAACTTTCCCTCGACCTGAGCTCCACAACAAGTCAGCTCGGATGACTCTGTCATCTCCACTCGGCATTCGGTGTGAAGCCAGCAAAAGCAAGGCTGCCGGCGTGCAACAGCCAGTGCACAAGCCATCTGAATCAACCCCATGCCTGTGGTGCCGGAGGAGGGGGGGGAGCTGAGTCTGACGCTGAGTCACCGCTCACACCGAATCCATTCCCACCACCCCAGCACAGTAAGCACATCCTGCTGGGTCTGCTGCACCCCACCAGGTGTGTTTACTGGCAGGGGAAGGACCTCTTTCTCTGCTGCATCCTCTCCGCCTTGGCTTCAGGAGTCTCGCTCAGCCAGAGCTAACATGCCAAGCCAGTTCTCATAGCCAGGTTTGCTAAGCGTGTATTTAAACACCAGAGAAGCGTAATTCACTATCAATAAGCCAAGTCAACAGCATTAACACATGCTCCTTCCCACCCACTCTATATACACATCAGTCACCTACACTAAAAAGGTTTTATTAAATGTTATACAACGAATGGGGTCATGTAGTAAATTCACAGTTTATGTCATTTAACACCCAGATTAGGCTGAAAGGTAAATGATACTAAATGTTCTAAAAAAAAAAAAAAAAAAAAAAAATCACGTTTCCCTTCCCAGGAAGAAGCTGACAGAAATCCACACACACAACCAACTTAACGCTGCTACCTAATATGTCTAACAAACCTTCAGCTGAACCTGTTTTGATCTGGAAAGAAAAGATTTCTGCTCTTTTGATTCACACCAAAGCCCAGAGAGACCAAAAAAGAAAAGCCGCATGGAAGCTGGTGACCTTTGGCTGGATGCTTCCTACCAGCAGTACGGTGATCCAAGAAACGGAGCAACTGCAAACACCACATTTACTGGAAAGTTTGTAAGTATGAGAGAAATTCCTGAGGATAGTTACAGCCCAGCTGAGCTCGCATTCATGCTGAAGCTCAGCCTACCCAGAAATCGAGGAAGCTCTCACGTCACTGCAGCAGCACCCTGAAAATGCCAGCTGGTCTGCAGGTGCCCTGGCCTTTGTGCTGTTACCTCCACTCCTGCAGGCTAGCGGGGACATTGGCAAGTGATCCCAAATGCTGGCTAGCACTGCCGATCTCGCTTCCACCCGCACGCTCCCTGGCACTTCGAAAGGCCGATGCTCAGTGTGCATTAGGACCGCATATTGCAGGCTCATCGAGGGGCTGAGTCTCTGCAATGGGCTTTAAGTAAGTTAAAAGAAAAAGCATGCCAAATGAGGAATCTATTTAGCTTCAGGTATAATGGAATTTGTAACAGGAGACTGGGCAGAATGAGGCCAGCCAGCCGTTTGCGAATACAGTTAATGTTATCAGTGTAATCCAGGCAGTGTGAAGGGCCAGTACTGGGTATCTGTCAGCACACACAGGTGTGGGTCACTGCCCCAAAGGGATGTCAGAAACACGAAAGCACTTTTGGACCTGAGCATTGCCCACTGCAGCCCTGGTCACCCCACGCAGCAGCGGGCTCTGTCCTGTCAGTCCCTGGGAGGCAAGGAAAACATCTGGCCGCTGCTAACGGCGCCAGCCCCAGCACCCCAGATCCCTGAAATGTCGCACCCTCCCCCCAGCGAAGCTCCTCTCCAGAGTCCCGGAGAGGGAAGAAGACTCGTTAGCCCGGCCGCTTGATCAAGAATAAGACCTGCAAGCTGCCGAGGGGAGGTGTGGGGGGGGTGGGTGTCCTCCGAGGCGACGCGAGGTCCGCGGGAGGGGGATGCCGGCAGCCCCCGGCCATGCGAAACACGCAGGGTGGGTCCCTCCTCGCCCCTCGGCCCGCGGCTGTCCGTGCCCACGGCTGCGGGAATGGGGGGTGCGAACGGCCCGGCCGCCTCCCCGGGCCTCGCCGGCCCTCGCCCGCCGCCGCCGCCGGTCGCCGGGGACGCGGCCGTTGCCGGGGCGGGGACGAGAAGGCGCTGGGGGGGGCAATGACGGGGCGTGGGGAGCCCCTCCCGGGCCGGGCACGCGTGGCACCCCGAGGCGTGTGTGTGGGGGGTGGACTCGTGGGGGGGCGCGGGGGGGGTCTCCTGCGCAGGGTGCTGTGCTCTGCGGGCCGCGGCCACGCACCCTGCCTGCTGCCAGGGGCTGCGGGGGGTGGCAAGAACCAGCAGGGAGGTCAGAGGGATGGGATTTGGGATCGCGCTCCCCCGACACCCCGCCCCACTGAAGCTGCTGAAACCCAGCGCTGGAGGCCCGCGACCCTGGGCCTTGCTGGGACCCCTCTTTTCCAGCACAGAAGGAGGGTGTGAGCTCACCACGAGGTCCCTCACACCCCGCGCTGGCCCAGGGAGCTGCTCCAGGGGTGCTGGTGGGGACATTTGCTGGGGACCCCTAGACTCCTGCAGTGACAGCTGCTGTGGCATCTCAGCAGTGGGGCAAGAACAGGGCAGGCAGCGCTCTGTCAATGGCTAGGTACCAGTGTTGAAACGCTGAAGGATTTGCTGTGCTCCAGATAGTTGTTTTGTTGCACATTTGTATTTTAAGGCTCATCAGTATTTGCAACAGCTTCCTTACTAAAGATATGCTGTCAGTGCCTGAAACTGGATTGCTTCAAGGCCTCACATTTTGGGGCTGTTACACTGATGACAGATCACAGGCAGGTCCAAGAGGGAGGAGAGCAAATCTGAGAACACCACCACAGCAAGATCTCAGTCTATCTGCTGCGTGCCCATCTCTCCTCCTTGGTCTGCTCTTTTTCCATTCTGCTAGTGAGCACCCTCTTGTAGAGCAGGGGAAAGACCCAAATACTTGGCAAGTCAGCAACTGCACACATGATGCTGTGGAATATAGAAACAAAGGGATGAAAACACGCATCTCCTCTTTCCCATTTTTGAGATCTAAGCATTTTGTTATTTGCCCGTAGATTTTCAGACTGAAACGTGCCTTTCTTTCACTCCTTCAAAACGCTGATGTGCTCAGTAGTGGGTATGTGATGAGTGTAGCCAGCCTGTGTCCTGTGGGACCATACGTAATACTGGTGCCAGCTCTCACAATAGTCCTGAAAGTCCCATAATAGCTGGTATTTTTGGGAAGTTGTGCTGACTTTCATATAAAATATACATCGTGGTTTGGAAGAAGATATAACAAACATGATCCAAGATTACTCAAAAGGCTCAGCAACAAAACCATAAATGCAAAGAGGCATAGAAAAAAAAAAAATCAAGATCAAGGCATCATTTGTAAGTTTAAAAGATGTGGCGCTAGACTTTGTCAGCAATGGATTTCTTTTGTAGGTGTGGCCTGATTCTGTCACTCAACTCCTGACAAGCCAGTGACACTGTCAAGCTGGTGTTTAACACAGCAGGGGTGTCAGAAGCCTTGCAAAACCCTTTGCAAACACTGGCCTCACACTGACCATGGTGTTCCTGGGAACACATCTTCAGGGTTTTTGAAAGCTTGAAAAGCACAAATTAGAGCAATATAAAGCTAGAAATATTTTCTCTTGCACTGATTTCCATGCCTGTATTCATTTTGACTCCTGAATACCAAAGGAGATAGCCAAACCAGATCCACAGAAATAGCCCCCCTGAGTTGCCCCCATAACTGTGCTCATTTCTGAGCTGAGCCTTCAAAAAGCCATCAAGACTGAAGTCTTTAGCTTACCTCACAGCTAATATAATGCAAATGTCATCTTCTGAAGACTTCACGATCCAATGGACTCCAGCTGTGTCTGCCCAGAGTCACTGATTGCCAGAGACAATATTGCCCAAGCCTTACAGTCAGTTGTTGAACTGAATGCAATCAGGTGTTGAATCATATGCTGAAAACAATTAGTGGTAGCAAAAAACTAGCTGCGTTAACTCTGTATCTACCTTAGCATTTATTTCCTTGCATGTAGACATTAGCATGTGTTTGCAGTGGGGTGTGAAGTGGCAGTTGCTCCTCAGATGCCATGGAGTGGCTGACTGTGTGGAGGGTAGAACACCCATATCCATTTGCATTCCCCCTGTTCACATCTGAGGGAGCGGATGGGGCGGAGGCACCGCTTCCTGGCCTTAGTGACTAGAGCATCATCCTACCAGTAAATCCCAGCTGCCCTCTGTATCCCTTCAGCTGCCAGGTCTCAGATTTCCCCCAGACAGTGCCTATAATGGTGTTGTGTGTTATCAGATTTGCTGTCTTTGCCTGGAGTTTGAGGACAGCATAACAGTAGTTGAACTTCATAGCACAACAAATAAATAGAAGAATCACGTCCTTCAGTGCCTTCTGTGGAGGAACATATCCCACAGGGCATCTTCTGATGCTAATGTGAAAGATCTGGGTGCTGTTCTGGAGACAGAGCTGTGGCTGTAGGGTGACAACGTTTTTCAGTGTCCAAGGCATGATGGACTAGAAACACGTTACCCTACCTGGCTCCTCCCACTCTGATTTCTTTGTCTCTAAGGGCGTTTGTAAGGACTTGCTGGCAGATGAGCCATGTGGGGATGAAGGCACCACAATGTCATCCTGGGGAGGGGAAAGAAGGGAAAATCCTTGCTTTGTCTGCCCACATCTTAAAGCACACAACTGGGTAGGATTTCTAAAGCTGTGGCACCAGAAGCTCTAGCTTTGTCGGCTCCAATCCTCTGCTTCACCCCCAAATGGTCTTTCATAGCACTGCAGGTTGTGCTTGCTGAAGATCATCCAGTGAGAGAGACTGGTGACATGAATGCAGTCTGTGTGCTGCAGGGACCTGCAGCAGTTAAAATACCAAGCTGACCTTTCATGGCTAGCCTGGGGAGCTCCCTCTTTTGACCCAAACCTCCACTTTTACATTTCCCTTCTCTCTGGCTGTCTTGGTTTCTTTCAGCAACAGCAAGAAGCAGAGCCTTGCTCCTCTCCGAGAAAATGCTGGATGTGGCCCCTCTCAATCTAAGCATCTTCCACTTCAAGGTGAGCAGCTGCAAGAAAGAGACCCAAAGTGGCCCCTCGCCTCAGCAGCTCTGAGTGCAAGGATTGCTGACAACAGTGCAGTACAGGCAGTGAAACTGTGCTGGGTGTTGCCAGGACAGGGACTATTGCCAGGCATTGCCAAGTGCCAGAGCAGGAGAGGAGGGTGCCCAGGCAGAGAACGGTGCCTTTCTCTCCTGCACCCTGCTTTGCCTGGCCACCAAGACACCCTGCAGCCAAGCAGCTCTACTCTAATCTGCTTCTTGGTTTCTCCCTGGTAGGGTGGCACCAGCACCAGCTGTCTCCTTGGGAACTGCACAAACACATCTGGTGAGCTTTTTGCCCACGGCAAGCGGCAGACTGCTCACAGTGGCAGCTGGAGGTAGCAAGAGTGGAAGGGAGAAAAAACCCAACCAACCTCTGTGCACGTGTCTACCAAGTCAGCTCTGCTAATCCATCTCCTGCAGTCCCCCCTTTGTCCTCACATCATGCTGTGACAGCCAGAGGTCACCATACCAGTTCAGGTTAGCATTTTATTTGAGTCCTTTATGCCATGTGGGGCAACTTCTCTAGCTGATGCCTTCAGGGAGGCAGCCCCCATCTGCCAGACATGGTTCATCTCTCCAGGGGGAAGAACTGCAGGTGCAGCTGAAGGTCAGGTTTGAGAGGAGGCAGTTGGTATTTGATGTCTGCCTGACACCAAAGGGATTCACTAGGGCAGAAGCTAGCAAGGTTTGTCCTTGGTGCTGGGGGAGTCCTCTTGTACAAATGGCTTCTATCCTTTCAATGAGGAGCACAGAAAGTTGCCACAACTGGGGGGACTCAGCAAACTGAGGATGCTAAGGAGCAGGGACTGGCTCCAAATCAGGCCCTCCTCTGGCTGGCTCCCTACAGCTCTTGATGGAAAACACTGCTTAAAAGCAGCCAGCATCTACTGGAGTCCTGGCAGAAGCAGCAAGAAAAATGACATCTTGGAAGGAGAAAAAAAACACTGCCCAGCCAGTGCTGAAGGACAGGGGAGCAGGATGCCCTCTGTGTTGCCGCTCCTCCCAAAGCTTTCCGCTCTCCCTGGGTCCCAGCAGGAACTGTGCAGCTGCTGACAGCTATTAATAGACAGAGAGAATGTGGGCTCTATCTCCTACTGCTTCCTGGGATGAATGGTAATTACCCTTAATTAGACTGGATTTCATTCCACCTCCTACCTTCCAGCCCCCTTGCCTGTGCTGGCAGGGAGAAACCGGCCCATCTGCTGCCTGCGCTGGCTTTGTGGGATGCAGGGCTCAGCAGAGGGAGCAGAGGCTCATCTCCCCGGGACATCCCACAGGCCTTGCCCGTGGATGCTGAGCACAGGGGAGGAGGCAGAGCCTGCTAGCTGGAGGGCTGCAGGAGCTCCTCTCACCCTGGCCTTTCCAGTAGCACACAGGGGCCCTGAGGGGGAGTGAGAAAAATGATCCCACCAAAGCCTGAGGATTCAGATGGGTTGGATGCTCTCTCTCTCTGAGATTAATTAAAGGGACAAGGTGGGAAGAAATAATCAGGGGATCTGACCTGTCATGCCTGACATCTTCACCACCATGCATTGCACCAGGGGCATCCTTCCTCTGCTGCTGGTGCAAGCCAGTCCCAGGATACGCCTGGACTTTTCCCCCAGCTGCAGTTAGTCAGGATACGATCTGCCCAAGGGGGATGCTTTTTTCCTTCTTATGCCTCTCCACCTCTGGCCTGAACTCTGAAGCAGGAAGGTTTCTTTCATCCAGGTTACTTCAGTGCAGAAGCAAAAATACTGCAGGAGGTTTTCTTCACCCACTGAGGCTAGGCCTCCCAGGAATCACATTCTAAGATGGAGGCAAAAGTCGATGGCTGCTAAATCTTTCCTGTACATCCCAGACCCTGCCTCTGGGGCAGGAGACACTCCATCCCAGTGTTTGCCCAAGATGCTTGGTAAGGCTGCACTTTGCTAATCCCACCTGTGTGCTGTTCTGCCCATCTGAACAGTCGTGGCGTCTCAACAAATCCTTGCTGCTGCCCCAGAAGTTGGATTTATCCCTGCTTGGTTCAGCTCAGCAGCTGGCATCACTTTCCACCACAGGGACTCCTTTCCTTCAGCAACCCTTACTGCTCGTAGCAGGGTGAGAGGAAAAGGGCAGACATACTGGCTCATCCTGCCAAGCTGAAGCTCCCCAGGCAAGACAGTTTTATTTGCCTCTTAGTTTTTAATTTATTTTTTTTTTCTGGGTCATATGTTTTCTTGACTGAATCATGAAAAACTTCCCACAGGCAGGATCAGTGCCCAGGGACCTACTGGATCCTGTTTGCAAACGCCTCTCTCCTTGCTGCTGGAGTCCTCGCTCCTTCCCTCTCTCCGAGATCCCTCCAACGTCAGGCCAGAAGACTCAGGTCCCTCTGCTGCCTCCCACTCAGCCCCTCGTGTTGCATCCAAATGCCAGATGGCACACTAAGCTTGGGCAGGAGCTGTGCCAGGCTCCCCTCCCTTTCTCTCCACCCTTCGATCTACAGAAAAGAGATGAAGAACCAGCACTGCCAGTTTTCAGGCTACCGTGTTTGCTCCAGTTTCCCTGGTCTTCAGCCCCGGTGGCGGTAGGATTGACGTGGGAAGTGCTGGCAGAATCCCAGACCAAGGGTGTCAGAGAAGAGAGGACCTGATCTGAAGCTCTCCCCTGTGCCCAGCTCCCAGGCTATGCTATAATTAATAAGCAATGCCTACGACACAACCACAGCTGTTGCTTCCTCCACACTCCCTTGCCCCGCTTCCTTCCTTACTTACTGGAAAATTTCTTTGGCTGGAGTTGATCACCACCTCTGAGTAGTTCCCTGCCTGCAAAGCACAGGTCTGAAGGCTTAGCAAGCTTCTCTCAGGCAGGACAAGATCCCAGTCCCTCCCTTATTGAAATGAGGAGAAGGGGAAAAGCAGAGCAACTGTCCTGCCAGAAAGAGTGTCTCAGAGGCTGTGGGCAGCAGAAATACCCTATTTGTAAGCCTTCTGGCACCATGGGGCTGTATTTGGGCATCAAAAGGGACTCAGAGGATTTGCTCAGATATTCCCAGCCTTTCTGCTTCAGATGGCTGTGTTAGAGCAACGCCTGATACTTTTGGCTCAGAACTGGGTGGCCCCTTGAGCAATCCCTCCTTTTCTGGAGGGACTCTGACACTTTCTGTTGGCTCTTCTTGATACGCAGGGATGGGCATCTCCATTAGCACTGCCTGAGCTCTAGGGTCTCCACTGTCACTACTGTGTCACAGCAATCCCCACAGATCCTGTCCATGGAGCACGCATCCCCTCATCTCTTTGGAGGGGATGGGGGAGACATCTCCCTTAGTAGAGTCCAGAAGGAGGCACATGAAGAAACAGGGCTAGCTGCAGCAAGTCAGGCCATGAAGGAGGTAAATAATATAATAACATTGGCTGCTGAACACTTTTGATAGCTGTCCTCCTCTGCAGCTCTGTTCCTGGGAAATGGGGTGCTGTCATGTCTTCAGTGAGGGTGCCAGATGTAGCCAGCTCCCCTCAGTCACACTGGCCATGTTCCTCCCTGCCCTGTGCACTTGGCCAGTGGCTGCAGGGCTCTCTAATGTGGTCGGCGTTGCCTTGCTTGACAAACCTGGCAGTGGGTGTGTGAGCCAAGCTGGGACTGTGTACATGCTGCTGCCTGGGCACTGTGGCTGCTGGGGTGCTGAGAGGGGAGAGGGGAGAGGGGAGGAGAGGAGAGGAGAGGAGAGGAGAGGAGAGGAGAGGAGAGGAGAGGAGAGGAGAGGAGAGGAGAGGAGAGGAGAGGAGAGGAGAGGAGAGGAGAGGAGAGGAGAGGAGAGGAGAGGAGAGGAGAGGAGAGGAGAGGAGAGGAGAGGAGAGGAGAGGAGAGGAGAAGCTGCATTTTCATTTGGAGGAGGGAAAGCATCTAGTTAGTGACTTCTATTCCTGTCTGGGCTTATTGCAGCCTTCACGACATTCAGAGCAGGTGTGAAGCTTTACCCTTCCCAGGCTGGGGATGAGAGTTAGTGGGAGGCTGTTTTCCAGCACTCTTATGGAGATACTCCATTGGTTTTGCGTGGTCTCTTTCTCCCCGGGGTGGTCCATGCTTTGCATTTTAGCTTGTGACTCTGTGTCATTTCCTTCCCTGCCCCAGTTTCCACCTCTCCCTGTTGTGCTGTGGTTTGATAAACCCAAGCTGCTCGTGACAGGGGTAAGTGCTCTAGAAGGATGCGGAGGGGGCTCAGGTGCTACACCACAGGCAATGCACAGGGAGATTTTGAGAAGCCTAGGGCAGGTGGTGCAGCATCTTTCCCTCATGTGGCTACCAGAAAGCAGCTCAGAGCTCTGAGGGCTTTGTTACATTTGAAATAAGGGCATCATCCCTTCTTGACTTACCTCCCCTTTACCAAGGCCAGCTTGGTTGTGATATCCCTTTGTAGAAGGACACCTGATACCCCTTGCAAGGGGCCACCCCTTCCCTTGAAGGCTGGGGATGCTTGTCAGAGCCTGACCCACAGAAGAGGGAGACTGGAGGGGAGGGGCGTGAGCTCTTCCAGCACCCCTGGAACAGCTGGGCTGTGTGGACTGGGGAGCTGGGGGTTCCTGGGGAAGAAGGTGCCTTTTCCATCTCTCAAACCCTTGGTGTCCTCCAGGAGCAGCTCTGTACACCCTGCATCAGCAGTTGAGGTGTCTGATGTGGGGTAAATTGGGGAGGGCAGAAGGGGAGCCCCATCCACCCCATCACAGCAAGGACAATGTTGGGCTGCAGCAGGAGTCAGACGCTGATGGGATAGGACAGCCTGGGAGCTTGCGCACCAAGGGCTTCTGAGTTGACACTGTCCTTGGGTGCCCTCGTCCCATCCCAGTGGAGCCTGGCACCGGCAGGGTTGGGGAGCTGCCAACTGCCATCACCGTCCATCCAGAGCCACACTTTGTGACAGGTTCACTTCCCACCACTGCTGCGCCTGGTTCCCAGACACTCCCCAGGCCCGCAGTGGGGTGCAAGGGCCAAGGCGGGGCCACGGCAGAGCCCCAGCCCCATTTGTGCTCCCTTTCAGGGCTCAGCAGGGGACCCTGAGGCGTTGTGCTGCGTGAGGGGGGGAGCTGGGTGCACCCAGTCTAACGCCTCTGGCTGCAGCTATCTGCCACTGCTTGACTGCATTTCTCTGCTGTACCAGCAGCATCACAGGCCAGGTCAGGGAGAACTACCAGGCTTCCCTCTTGCACCTCATCACCGCATCGGGATTGCACTGGCAAAGGGACCTGGGTTCAGCCCTGGCATGCTGCAGTCTCTGCTTGTAGCTGCTGAACCAGGCTGCCTGGAAACCACAACGCTTGAGGGTTTGCTCAAGGGCCAGAGCTTGACTGGTGCCTGAAGGGTGCCTTTGAACCCATGAGGAGTGTTCGGAAGCATTCCCAAGGATTTCCAAAGTGCCAGTGATGTGCCAAGCCTGGTTGCTGCCTCTGTGCCTGGGCTGTCCCTGAGTTATGCCCTGCAGTGCTTCCTCCAGGCCAGTGTAACGCCTTCCATCTCTGACTTCTAAGTCCACCTGTACCCCTCCACTGTAAGGCCTCCAGCTCTGCCTACTAGGGCCAACTCTCCCTGCTTGGCCGTGCTTTTTTGGCTGCACTGTTTGGTGGGTTTCTCCCTGGCTGGGTGCCTGCAGCTGGGTGCCCAGGGTGGTGCTGGTCCCCTGGGTCTGGGGGCTCCAGCCAGAGCCCTTGCTTGAGGTTTTATCAGCAAGGAGCCGCCAGCATGGAAGTTCCCCAGCCCTTGGATGTGGACAAGGGGATTTTCTCTTCTGGAGCCTGACTCTGTCAGGGAGCAGTGATGCCTGTAGCACGGACACCTCAGACATCCCACCCTGTGCTGCTGCTGCTGTTGGGCCGTGAGAGCCAGCAGCTCTCAGGTCAGTCTCGAGGAAACCAGCGCGCTGCAGGAAGCTCTCCTGGCTCTC
The DNA here is from genome assembly GCF_965140245.1 of Athene noctua. Classification (NCBI taxonomy): domain Eukaryota; kingdom Metazoa; phylum Chordata; class Aves; order Strigiformes; family Strigidae; genus Athene; species Athene noctua. The sequence goes on from NC_134037.1 coordinate 94,514,584, forward strand.
TGGACCTCCAGTCCATTCCAGGTGAGTGATTCCTGTGTTTCTAACAAGGCAGGGGAAGAAAATTAAAAGCCCAAGTGAGCAATGCAGCCAGGCTGAGCCAGGAAACGTCAGAGATGTCTCTGTCAACACGGCAGCTGAGGCAAGCAGGCAGGCAGGCAGCTTCTTAATTATTGATGGTGCTTATAAATAAATGCTGGGACAGGGAAGAGAAGGTTACAGTGGAGCAAAGGAGCCACTTCTGGGTGGGGGAGGGAACCTGAGAGCTCGCTTGTGTTTAAGGTCATTTAGTTTTGCATCTCTTTCCCCCTTTCTCTATAAAACTTGGGATACTTGAGTTGATGGATTATCTTCCTTGTGTGTCTTCTTGCACCTGCCTAACCAGGCCAGCTGGGAGGAGGGAGGAATGTCACTCGCAAGTGGGGGCAGTGAGGGAAGGAAGGGGGAGGGAGGGAACGACATCTGAAATGTGGGACAAACAGGCAAACAAGGAGACAACAAAATTAGTAGAGCAGCAAATCCCAACCGGAGTGTAAATAATCCCTCACGATGTGAAAAGAAGGTCTACATAGGCTCAGATTTATCTTCCCATTCCTGGAGCTCAAACCCAGGCAACCTCTGATGTAAGACACGAGGGAAATGCATGAAACAAGGCTAGGCAAGGACTAGAAGGAGATGCAGGGATCTGATTGGGGACTGAAATAGTAACCCAGTGTCTGCATACCCTCAGGGACTTTTGTGGCAGGCTCCGGGTTGGGTGGAATGTCCCGGAAGGACCAGACTATCTGATGGCAGTAGCTCTGGGATAGGGATCCCACAGCCAGCTGAAAATGCAGGAAGGATTTTGGACTGGATTTGTAACAGGACTGGAATAGTGGGTAGTAGGATGCCACAACTTACTTTGAGGCCCTCCATCTTACAGAAGTGACCCAGCGCACTGGGTGCAGTATGGGCCCAGGTGAGACAGAGATCCTTCCAGTCTCTCCCACAGCAGACCCTGCAGGACAGGGTCTCCTTCCATCTGCTCTCCAGTTCCAGGGAAGACTGGTGGGTAGCAGCCCCCCAGTGCCTGGGGCTGGTCGTGGGTGTAGCTTTGCTCATTTTCCCACCGGGAGTCTGCTCTGGTTGCATGACAGCGGGGTGAGCGGCTCTGCAGCGCGTGGTGGATGCAGCAGTGAGTGGCTCTCTGGGTGGTGGGTCTGGATGCAGACCAGGTAACACCACCACAGTAGCCTCACTGGCACACCCTCTGTGCTGACATCCTGAGTCCCCATCAGCCCCCCTCTGGTAAACTAAGACCCAAAATAGCATAAGTCAATCAAAATTAATCCCTCAATTTCCTTCCAGTGGGCTGTGAGCCGGTCTGGGTGCTCCTGACTGGTTGGGGTGGTGGTGGTGCTGGTGGTGAGGAGCATGGAGGGGGAGGAGGGTCCCTCTCCGAGGCCTGTGGGTTTTCCCAGAGATTTCTGGAGAAGAGAAGAGCTTGGGTTGCAGATGAACAAGCGGCAAACTGCACAGAAACACCAGCTGCAATCCAAGCTGACAAACTGACTGCAAGGCGCCAGCGCTTTTGTGCAGGGAACTGGCTGGCCATGAAGGGCACGCAGCAAAGGCGAGCTGCTGGGATTCCCAGTGAAATGCCTCTCCTCACTCCTCGGGCTCTTGGCATACCCCTGCAGATAGCACTCTGCTGCAGTGTAAGCTTGGCTCTTTCCCCAGCAGTGGTCCCCGGGAGCTGGGGGCTCAGAGACCCCCTGCCCCTCATTACCAGGCCAAGGGTCTGCCCCTGCTCTCCTCACGTGCCCTGCGTGTTGCCTGTGCCCTGGCTGAATGCCTCTAGTACAAAGCCATTCCCTCCTTTCCCAGGCAGCTGAGGTGCAGAAGATGAGAGGCTGCACCTGCCTGAGATGGCCCTGAGCTGCTCCCGAGGGATGGGACATCTTGTCCTGCCATGAGTGCTCTGGGTTCGTGGGTGCACCACTGCTGCCTTGCGTGTGGGTGCTGCCCAGTGCAGGTACCCAGCTGCTGTGGGAATGGGGAGCCCACCTGGGGAGTGGTGTGATGGTGGGAGCCCATGAGAGCCTGCATGTGAGAGGTGTGGTAGACGTGTGAGTTTCTGGGTTGCGTGTGAGCACACGTGTACACATGTGACATGACTATTTCAGTGCACACTATCACTACATGTATGTTGCCTTCTGTATGCACATGTGTATGCAGGTGTGCCAGCCTGCACAAGTTAGTGGCTTTATCAACTCTGTGTGCTTGTGCTGCAGCACACACAAGTCCCACCACATGTGAGGTGACATGAGGGAAATCACACCTGGAATTCCACAAGGGGAGCTCTGCATATGTGCTGGTGCAAATCCTCACAGTGGGTGCTTGGGAGGCATGTGCTGGTGTGCGAGGGTGTCCCCACACATGCAGGGGGTCTGCTGCTTTTATCTGCTGGTGGGTTTCTCCTTAGGGGTGCACTTCAGCCCAGGGACTGGGGAGCTCTGTGCCATGCTCAGCTGGGAGCTCATGTGCTGCTGCTATCGCTGGGGCAAGGGAGGGTAGCAGTGACCGATGGGTGCTTGGGATGCCCCAGCTGCCTCTTGTGGCCCACTGGCCACCTCCTGCAGGCACTGGTGGCAGGGCTGGGGTGTCCCAGGAGGGAAGGAACTGTGTTCTGGCTCCCTCCACCAGCCCCTGCACTGCTCTTCCTCCTTGCATGGCTCAGCTTGGATGTTCTGCATTATGTTCAGTGTCTCTGGGAGATGCTCAGCTCCAGCCTCGAGGGACCAAGCCCCACAGATTTTGAGCCTGTGGCTCAGCCTACATCCAGCATCCTTTGTGTGGCTCAGCTCCACTACCACCGCTACGATCCCAGCACCTTTCTGGAGTGAGTCCCATGGGACCCAAGGTGCAGCACCTCAGGTCCCTACAGCAGCCTGCCCCAGGGCTTGGGTGTCAGGGGTGCCTGAGGAGAGTTGGGCTTCTCGCAGGCACTGTGCCATCCTCTCACTCTGAAACCCAGGCTATCAGGAGCAAAGCAGGCAAGAAGAGACAAGCATGCAGTTTTTGCTCCCCTTTTGACGAAGTCGGATAGTTGTTTGGGATTTGGGCTGGCAGGCCCTTGCATTGCACATGCCCTTAAGGGACCTCAGGGTCCATCTGGACTTATGAAGGTGTTGCCAACCTGACAGCACCTGTTCACAGCAAAAACCCCATCATCTCTTTAATTAGCTTCCTGCCGTCCCTTCTGCGTGCGTGTTTGGAGTTGCAAATGTACACCCAGCTCACACCTTAGACCCTTGATGACTGTAAGGGAATGTAGGCTGCTATTTTAGCCAGAAAACTACATTTAAAACCCATGTTTCAGGCCCCCAAACCCTTCCAGCTGAGCATTTCTTGACCCACCACTGAAATGCAGGGCATCGCAGGCACAAATGTGGCAGCTACTGTGGCTGCAGCAAGGGATGTGAATGTGCTGTCCTCTGGCATGGAAAAGAGGAGGATGGGATGCAAGTCTGTGCACTGGGGGTTTGCCAGAAGAAGAGCAGGAAATGCCCTCTCCTAGGATCAGCAATGACCTGGCACGGCCATGGCTCAAAACCCAGCATTTCTACTGCAGCAACCCACTTTATCAGCCTGGGGTGATATGGGCACCACAGATGCCTCCACAAAATTACACTTCGGTAGGATAAGATCCTTTTTCTCCTTCTCTTAGAGAACAGGTTTAGTGCTACTGAGCTTAAGAGGTCTAGTAAGATCATGACTTGGTTATGCTGTGGCCTCACTGATGATCCACTTAAATCCTGTCAGACTCAGAAAGAGGAAAGGAAATACTGAATTTCATCCTGAGAAAGGCCAAAGGAGTAGAAAAAAATGGGCTCCAAGGTGGAAGGTCTCCCTCAGACTGCCCTGGCTGAAGCAGGAGAGCCACTGTCATTGCAGCAGGCTGCAGCTTTACTTGCTTACCAGGTATTTTTTAACACTTATAGGAAGTCAGTGCAAGAGATACAGCACCTCTGGGTGCAGGGCCTGCTGCAGATGCAGAGAAGGGGCTGTGGTTCCATCTGGAGGTGCAGAAGTTGAGGAATGGGTACACCAAACTGGTGTGAAGATGGTACAGGACTGGCCTAACGCCAGACAGTGCATGGTGTTGCTGAGCAACTCCCCCCAGCCTGAGCAGGTCTTTCAACTGGCCCCACAGGAAGCTGGGGAGGGCTGTGCAGGTAGTTGATCACTCCCTGCTCTAAGATGTGCTGCTGTCACCTCCAGCGCTGTTTGATGAGCCATGGGACTTGGTCCTCAGCAGCCTCCTGCCACTCTGGGCTGCCTTCCGAAATGCCTGGCTGCAGAGTCACCTGAGAACACTCACAGACCCCATGTAGGATGGCCAGATTGACACCCCTACCCTGCTTTAGGAGCACTATGACCCCTGCTGGCTGGCATGCGTGCAGTGTAAAGCTGTGGTGGGCCTTTCCCATTAACCACCCTCCTCCGTTGCTTGTCCAAGCTGTAATTGCTGTTATGTAACCAACATCTTTTGGTTCCCCAAATGGCCTAGTGCCTCTGCTTGGGGTGTGGGGGCTTACTTCTCACTGTAGGGATGGATCTGTTGCCCCAAGAGCAGGGACCCACTGTTCCCACGGGACATGGGAGGGGAGAGCAGAGCTGGGGTGCTAAGCCATCAGGCCTTGGCTGCTCACTCGCCACACAGTGCTGAGCACCAACAGCTCCTGCAGCAGAGATAGACCTCCTTCCAGATGCCCCAAGGGCCACTGCTCCAGTTGCTTCTGCAGCAGCAGCAGCCCTTGGCCCTCCAGAGCAAAGACCATGGGAGCTCAACTTCCCTGTCAGTAAAGGCGTTACCTTGAAGGTCAGCACACAGACTGCTGCCCCTTAAAGGGCTGGGAAAAGTTTACAAGGGTTCATGGTTTCTAAGCCAAAAATCAGGCCGAAGAGGATTAATTTTGTCAAGCTTAGGCTCTGCTTTTGCAGCATGATGCAGGAGCAGCTCAACCCAGCATTCCTCTCCTCCTCACACCTACTCTCCAATACCAAAAGGAGACATCATCTCCTGTAGTAGCTATTAATACAGTAACACAAAAGCACCCCAGGAAAGCGCTTTCCCAGGAAGACAGAACACTCCTTCCCCTCCCCACATCTGGTACTGCTGTGGCTCAAGTGAAACACAGGAGCTATGCAACACCAGGCACTAACGCTGCTTTCAACCAACAGCACAAACTATCCCCTGGGACTACACACACCCTCTCCAGCACCCTACCACCTTCATCACAAGGTCCCTAAAGCCCTGGGCTGGGTGTTCCAGCTCCCATGTGCTCAGGTTTGTTGCAGAGATGTTATGAGCACTAGCAACACCTCTGCATCCAGAAATGGAACAAAATTTGGGAAAGCACAGAGCTGCTCTGCTCCAACATATGGGAATGCAGGCAGGGTCTGTGGTGAGCAGCAGCCTGTCCTGCTGGCAGGGTGATGAAAGGAACAGGGGTCTGTGCACCCCTCTGAACTCTTGGCAGTAGGGGCAGATGCCCAGGGACTCTGGCTCAGTCCCCTTTGCAACAAGCCCTGCTTTAAGCTGTCTGGCTGAAAGTAGCATTTACTGAATGAGTATGGTGTGCAGTCCTGCTGCAACTGCAGCTGTCAGTGCTTTGGAGGAGCAGAAGATAGGGGAAAGGACCACCAGTCCCTAAAGGCTCCCCATTCCTTCTGTCTCCAAGTCTTCATATTTATATCAGGCACTTAACCAAGCACAAAATGAGCTTCCTGGAACTTCACAAAGGTGAGAAGCCTTAGGGACCACATACAAGGTACTGGGCTGGACAGTCACTGAGAGAGGGAAGAAAACCCCTTATCTTTTAGTGATGCCTTTAAGTCCAACTCCCTTTTTCCCCAGGTGAGCTGTTAACTAAAGAGAAGAGGCTCTGCTCAGAGCAGCTATTCACCCTCTCCCTCACACAGACAACTGAGGAAAGTAGAGGAAGCCTCTCATTAGGAGACTGGGCCATTCCCCCCTACATCCTCTTCAGCAATCCTTATCTATGTGACAGCCATTTCCTGCTCCCCATCCATAAGCACCACTGTGCTTCCACCCCTCCCTCCCCCTCTCCCCAAAAGCACGCAGCTACTGCCTCCTCCACCTCCACCCGCACCACCAGGCAACCCTACCTGCTGGTGAAATTCATCCCCCTCAGGCTGCCTTTGCTGCTCACAGGGTGAAATCTGCTTGTATCACTATCCTGTGGCACCTTGGCGTCAGCTACCGTTTGTGATCTCTCTTCATTTAGGTCAATACAGTATCTAGAATAATGGTGCTTTAGTCAGGAGCTCTAGACATCACTGACAATGAAGTCTGAAATGTCTTTGTGAGTTGAGTTTGCAGTTATCTGCTAGCACTCATGAAAAACAACCAGTTTAGGAGGGAGACCTGCTCACCTCAAGGCTAAATGTCCTGCTGCAGGGAATTCCACAGTGCAACACACCAATAGTCCCCAGTCACACAACTCACCAGATCCATGGCAGTTTTTAGATAGGTGCTGGTAAGTAAGAAGCCAGGAGGTGAGAAGGAAGGAGTTACAAGGAGTGGCAGGAGAAAAAGTAAGAACATTCATCCAAAGCAAAGGGGTAGAGGCTGGCATGATTTTGTTCCCTCTGTGTTTCACTACCAAGGACTTGCTTTATCACTGCTCAACAAGCATAGGCTGAAAAAGATGAGCGCACAGGCAGGGGCAGGGACTTCTCATTTCTAAATTATAGGAGCATTTTAAATCAGAGTGGTGTCCTGAGTTCCACAATAGGATGGGACTGCTTACAGGAGTGCATGCTGACTTGTGGGGCTGCAGGGACAGAACAAACCCCTTTGCCAGAACAGAGTAAGAAAAAGAAAAGATGCAGCTAACAAGAAACATCAGAGGATCAAACACTCTCTACCATTTAATGGCTTTAGGATAACACTGTGCCATCTCCCCAAGCTCTCATGGAGCCTCTCAGTGCTGGCCTTCCAGAAGTAGGATCTGCTGCTGCAAACGGTGCTTTCCAAGGCTCAGTCACCTATGTCCATGCTGAGAACAGGCAGCATCATTCTGTCAGTGGGACTGGGGTCTCTGCTGATCCCTGATGACCAGAAGTCAAATGCTTCAATGCAGTGGCTGCAGCAGTGTGAGAACTGCTTGTATAACTTGTGCTCTGCACCAACTGTCCAGCTTGCAGCTGGGCTGCATACACCTGTCCTGCCACCAAAGCATCAGTTATTTCACAGTTTACTCTGAGCGAACTCTAGTGCAGTAGTCAGGGCTCCCTGCATGCCCTTGGCATTTCCACTGCCCTTTGCGACAACAGGAGAGCCTCCCGCCTTCCCTTCCATCTGCGTACAGACAGCCACGGCCCAGTCAGCAGCGGAGAACATGGGGAGGCAATTCTGGGGAAGAGACACAGAGCAAAGTCATTTGGACTGTGGAGCACTCTGCAGTCTGGATAAAGAAAGTAACGACATCCTCTCCTGACCCAGCCTGGGCCCTCACTAGCCTGAGGCAGTCATGACTGGGAGGACCACAGAGGCTGAGCTTACATGTTAATGCTGCATCCTGCCCCTGAGCAAACATGGCCTGGAGGATCCAGGGATATCTGTGCCCAGCAAAGACTAAAAGCTATCTAATCCCAGTATGGTAATCTCAGGTCCTACCCCTGCATGATAAACTACCAACACTGGGTAGAACCCCAGGAAAAGCCTCAGCTGGGACCTGCTGAAAAGTGGGTCCAGTCCCCCCTTTGCAAGCAGGTTCCCTATGTCTTTACCAGGGTTCTGCTCACCTTGGACACCTGACAGGCACAGAGCACCTCACCGGAAACCTGAGGGCTGAGCAGCAGGACTGATGTGCCAGGAGACTTGTCACACAGCTGGTTCACTACCTTCATTAGGATCTAGGAGAGGCAGGGAGAAGAGGGGTCAGGCTACAGCAAAGGAGACTGGTACACAGCAGAAAACATGCCCAGCAGCTCCCTCTTACTGTGTGCAGCACCTGAGGTACAGCTGGTCCAGCAATGTGGATTACTCACAGAGAGGGAGTCCGCTGGGACAGTATCAATGATGACAGGTTGGTTGCAATGTTTTGCTAGCAGGCTTTGTGCCTTCTCTTCAGCCTAGAGGAGGAAACACACAGCACATGAGGGGCTACCGGTGGCACAGGGTGGGATGGATGGGGATCTGTGTATGCAACATATGTACATAGGGAACAGAAGTGCTGCTCTGTGGGATAGAAGGGAGATGTATGTTAGTAGAAGTCAAAGTAAGACTGGCAGACTGAAATCTCCACATGGAAACCTGTACAACCCTCCTTCTTCAAAAGCAAGCAGAGATGAACCCCTCTCAAAAGTGGAGTAGACAGTGACCCGTTTGGTCCCTAACCTCCTTCCTGGACTTACACATCACCGCATGTCTCAGGAAGGTTCCTGTGGCAAGATGCTCCTATTTTAAGAAAGGACAGTTCTTGCTGAGAATATTGCTCACCAATAAGGATTTCCAAAGGAGTTTTAATGTAAACTGGCAGAACACAAATGCATTGGGAAGCCACAGCAATATCCATATGGCTGAAAGAAAGGCTCTGTCCTACCACTGTCTTACTGCAGAACCTTGTAAAGCCCAGTCAGGGACATCTTACCTTCTCCATGTATAAACGGGGAGGTGATGCCTTTCTGCCTGTTGGTGTTTGCCAAAAGTGCTGATATGGGGCTCTCCATCTTCACAGGCAGAGAGACGTGGGGATTTTGCAGGTGCCAAAAGCCCAGTCAGTCATTTGCTGCCAATTTAAATAATGGCCCTGGTTAATGCCAGTGAAATCAACCCAACAAAGGGCTTGTGTCGCACTGTGTGTGAGTGCACCTGCTTTCTCCTGCCTTCTAATGTGACCCTAGTGACTGAGTGGCTGTGAAGTGTGACAGAGACCCCAGGTCCACTGGTGTACGGCACAGCGCTATTAGCAAGCTGCAAGTTAGTGTGCTGCTGCCACTGTACCTGCTGTGTCTCCAGTTTCTTGATGGCCGTGTTGGCTGTTCGCTGTAGGGCTTTGAGGATGTTCTGTAGTTCTTTTCTTTGCCACTGAGGAATTGCAGTGCTAGCCACCACCTGCAAGACAAGTTGCTGCATAAGGACACTAAACTGTATCTAGACATCAACTGATGGTTATCTGGGAGACCCAGACCCTCCTATACCCCTGTGTGATCAGGCCAGCCAGTCACTGTGGTGTGTAGCTTTCTCTTTTCAGCTGGGCATCTAAGGCCCGAGAAAAAGCCTAGAAACCCTTTTTCACTGCTTTACCCCCCCACTACCATTGCCTTCTCTCACATCCTCTCTGGCAGCAGGTCATCTGCAACAGAAGCACCTAGACACTAGTAGAAATCTTTGTGATCAGAGGCAACAGCAGGTAGCAACTTGCCCTTGATATCGACCTTGGTAAGATGTGAACCTGGTAGGGAAGAAATCAGGTGCCCCAAGTGTATAGAGCCCATGCTGGGATCTTTCTGTACAGGACTGTAATCCTTACTTTGGTCAACTGTCCCACTTCTTTGGAGAGGTTCTGCATCTCAGGAATAGAGGTGCTCCTCTGCTTCAGTCGTAGGGAGACAGAGTCCACTTCCACAGCCAAGCACTGGCCTACTTCTCGGGCCTGGAGAGAAGGAGGGAGAGAATGCTTCAAACGCAACAATAGAAAGAATGAACGAGGATGGAGAAAGTAGGCCAGCAGCGGGGTCACAGTCACTGAAGTAATGCTCAGGATCCAGTGGGAAGGCACTTACAGACAGAAGCTTTAAGAATAAATGTCCCAAAGAGATTCTGGAACAGAGTGTTCTTTTCTAGACTTGCAACCAACACTAGATGGTCACACACCCAGGGGACCAAGTCGTTGTGCATTTATGTTTCCTCAGTATCTCAGACCAAATTATAATGATTTCAAAGAGAAAAACTTAGGAGCCCCGTTTACTTAGTGCTCTTTTTCATTAGCAAATGCAATCTTGAAACTAATGACTGAAGAAGCAACCCACTAAAACTAAATAAAACTCACTAGCGGCTCAAGCACATTTCCTGAGGACCAGTTCAGCTGGCCTTGGTGCATTTCTTATTGCTTTCCCCAACACCAATGCTACCATTAATAAAAAAAGCTAACACAAGCTTTTTTCACCAGTGAAAATCCTTACGGTTTGGAGCACTTCCTCTCTACTATATCTTTGTGACCATGTTGGTCCTGCTAAACTTTAGACCAGGACAGCAGAGGGTATGTGAGAAAAGCTGTGGATGGTGAGCACTGCTCTACCTAGCTAGAATACACATCCCTTGTTTCAAGTCACTCCCTCATTCCTGTAGTCTCCCTTGTCCAATTAACACATGCACATGGTTCCTCTCAGGGCTCTCCAGGTCAGCACTTCCAGCAAAGCACACAGATGTGCCCTGCAGCTTTTCATTCCTCTGCACGAAGACAAGCTTTGCTAGGGACACAGATGCACAGGGGACAGCCAGCTAAAAAGCAACAGATTTGCAGGGGTGGGCTTTGCCTTTAGTCTTCCCAGTTCCACTGACAATGAGTCACTCTCCTCTGACTGCAGCCTTAAAGGAAGCAGGCAAGCTTGCAAGGCCCCCTGACACTTCCAGATATTCAAAGGACAGAGCAATCTCAAGGACATAATAGTAGGTTGCTTATTTTTTATACAGACACAGCCAGAACAGGACCACAGTTTAGCAGGAAAAAGACTAAAGAAAAGAAGCAAAAGGGCTGTAAGAATGGGGCCAGAGCCCTGTAATCCTAAAGTGCAAATCCAACTGTGATAGGTAGGAGAGGAACAGGAGGTGAAACCAAAGCACAAAGAATCACACCTTTAAATACCTATCTGGGGATTGAAATTTATAGTTCAGAGGCCTCCTGATATTTTGTGCCAAGTTCTCATCTTGGAAAAGGGGGTCTGAGGGGAGGATTGAAGGTCAAGGAGATAAGAAACTAGGACAGGGAGAGTGGAAGTCAATAGTGGAGTACAGCAGCAGAGCTGAGTCCATAGGTGAAGGAGAAAGCCAGATCCGGCACAGCAGGGAGGCTCCAGACAAAGGAGGAGGAAGCTAACTGTCTGTGCAGGAACCTACAAAGTTGAATCCTTCTGGCATTACCTTGACATGGCAGAAATCTCAGTTCCCACTTTCTTACCTGTTTGGCTTGTCCCCCTGTCACTGCAATGACACGGCTAATCCCTTTAACAAGCTGACGCTCACTGATGATGGCCAGATCTTCCACAGCTCCTGTCTGTAGAAGGTGCCTGCAAAGCCAGCAGAGAACAGAAATGAAAATAAGTTGCTCTCTGGGAGCAGAAATCAGGAAGCCTGCTATCCTTTTAGACAAGTCCAGCAGCCCCTTCCCAATCCCAACAGCTTCAATCCTTTCCCATCCCTAAAATCCCAATAGCACCTTGCCAGGTAAGAAACAGAAGAGTTGAGGCTACTCCAGGAGGAACCTCTGTGCCACCTGCCCAGCAGGCTGTTGTCAAACGGTGCATAACAGACAAGTTCTGCCTTGCTTTCTCCCCTTTCCTTCAGCAGTGTGATAAATTAGGATTTTTCTCTTCTAGTCAGCTGTTACTGAACCTTGTACAATGTAATTTTTTTCCCCTCGAACTCCACCATTCTCTTGTCAGGCCAGCAGACTCCAGTCACAGGGTAGCTGTGCAGTCACACGGCACTGAAACTCCTTTTTTCTTCTTGGCTATTCAACACCAGATATGAAAACAACTATAGTGTCTCAGGTTCTGTTACCACATGTAATCATTTCAGACAGCTTCACAAGAATTGATCATCTCCATTCCCATGCAGCTTCTTGTCCCACTACTCCCACAGTGATTTTATGACTAGAAAATTGCTCATTTTCAGCTGTATCTGCTCAAAGGCCAATTTGTTCCTTTTTTTTTTTTTTTTTGGTGTCAGCATTGTCCTAAGATCGATTAACTCTTCTTCTACTCTCATTACTGCTAAAAGCAGAATAGGGTGAAGATAACTAATCATAGCAGTTTCAAGATCTCACAACCATCTCAGAGTCTCCTGCTGGGTCCCCGGCCCTCCTGCAACCCCAAAGCCAAAGCACTGTAAGTCGTGTGACAGGCCACAAACCTCCTTCCCACACTCTGCTAGTGCTCTGTGGCTTCCAGGTTGGTTTCAGACTATGAAGCAAGGAAAAATGCTTTGCATTTCACTAGTTTTATCACTCTGGGACTTTCAAAGCTTCATAACTAGCCCATCCTGCCCTCACAAGATCTTTCTGATAAGGAAACAGTTGCACAGGGACAGGAAGTGGAGCTTGAAAAATGTCTCTACCTCAGCCACCAGTGCCCACAAACACACCTTCTGACTGCAAATAAAAAAGTCACTTACGTCCCGCAGCAGAGCTCCACAGAGGTCTGCATTGCAGCCTCAGAGTCGCGGGTCAGCACGCTCTCCACAGGGACCCCCAGGGACACTATCCTCACTGGATCTGGATACCCCTGACAGAGGAGACAGGGATCAGCAGCTAACAACATGGTCCTTTGGGGGCACTTACAGACCAACCCCGTGGCTTCAGGTGTCAGCCTCTTTTTTCCCCTATTCTAGAGTAGCCCCAGAGTCAGGGACAGCACTGCTTGTCCCCCACAACCAGCCACTATGGGGAGAAAGAAACAATTGGGTGACACTACAAGCTTTTGGACCAAAGAAATGAGCAGAAAGCCTATGCATCACCAGCCTCCACGTTTTACACCACACTGTCCTGAGATCTCAACTCTGTCCTATTTTCCTTCCCGAGTTTTGGGAGTCAATACCCTTGCAGGGACCTGTTGTGTCAACATCTCTTGTGACCCAGGTGATTCCTGCTGAAGGACAAGGCTCGTGAAGATGTGTGCTGCCATCCTGTCATACCTCATCCACAGCACGGAGTCCCTGAACTCTTCTTGCCAGCGTGAGGGGGACCTCAGCCATATGCACAACCTCATTTCGTTTGATCACATCCTGGACCACTTGCTCTACTTGCTGCAGCTGCTCCACAGTCACAGGGCTCTGAAGAAGTAAATCAGCCACCATCAGGAGAAGCCTCCTGAGAGATACAGAACAAAGGAGGGAGAAATGGGGCAGGGCCCCCAGGCAACTCAGCTTGGGCACACCACTGCCCCTGTTTTTCATCTTCCCTACTTGTAAAAGGGAACTGTGAGCATCATGACCCTCCCTCCCATGAAGAATAAGGATTTTGATCCAAGAGCATCCACCAAACTCTTCAAGAGATGCTACAATGAGTGACAGGTTTACCAGGGCCAGTGCTCAGCCCCAGTTTCAGTTCCCAACCACTCTCATCTGGATGACCAGCATAGACATCAGATATGCACCACAGCCAAGGCAGTGAATCTCTCAAAGACCCCTTTACACTACTCAGGTCAGTCCCATGATCACTGGCCTTGTTAAGTCCTTCCCCTCTGACCCCCACTCATCCCCTCAGCAAGCCCTGCTCAGTCAGGTCAATGCAAGGCAGAGCCAGTCACATCCAGAGGGCCAAGTTTCATGGCTCAGACAAAACGCGACCTGTCTCTAAAGGAGTGATTATAGTGAGAGAGAAGATCCCTGGAGAGAAGGCTAATACTGGGATGTCAGTACTGCTGAGAACAAAAAAACAGGAGTCCTGAGTCACCTTGGTATCAAAGTCGAAGCGCAGCCGCTCTGCTGTCACGTGGGACCCTCGCTGCTCTGTGCTGTCGCCCAGGACACGGCGGAGCGCAAAGTTCAGCAGGTGAGTAGCGGTGTGGTTCGTCATGCAGGCCAGCCGCTGGGCCTGAAAGCACAAAGTTGGCAGGGGGTGATGGTTCTCCACAGCTCAGGGGAGCAGGGGATAGCATGAAGAGATAAGGAAAAGACTGCATGTGAGGGGATAGGAGAAGATGGGGATAGAAACAATGGGTAGTACAGCTGTCAGATTAATTTGTGTCACAGGGCAGATCTAACTTCTTTTCCCATGGGATCACCTCTGTAAAACAGCAAAGGGCAGGCTGGATACTTCTGGACAGACCAAAGGCTCATAAAAGATGAGTGTTATTTGTGAGGTCGCCTTCCCACTGCACATCACAACGAAGAGCAGTCTCAGGAATACAAGGGACAAGGCTCTGCCGCACTGAGGTTACTCAGGATACTACAAGACTCTCAAAGCAAGGCTGAGAAAAGAGCGGTGAGTTATCACCTCATCCACAAAGAGTTGCACTTGGTCACCAGCACGCAGGGTTTCCACAGCAGTGACCTCATGGATCACGTAACCACCACAGAGACGAACTGACTCTACGGGGAAGAGTATCTCCTGAGCAAAGAGACAGAAAGATGAGTTAGGACACAGGGAAAATTCCAATACCTGTGCTAGGTGCCTGATTGATCCAACTGGGAAATTGGATCCTGCTTGATCCAACTGGGAAACACAGACCTTCCCTGCACCCAGCCACTCGCTGCACAACATGAGGCTGTTCACTTGCAGTAGAGGGGCAGTAACAGCACCCATGCTGATGAATTTTCCTAACAAGGATGCTTGTCCATGAGAAAATGGACAGCAGCTGCCAAGGCACCCGTCTCAGGCATCCAAGGTGCCATTTCTGCCTCACTGGACTGGCAAAAGAAACTTGATCTCTGCTTCAGCTTGGGGAGAAGTGCTGAGCAAGGTACTATCACATTCTGCAAGGCTAAAGAGGCAGCATCAATGCCCAGGGGAAATTCTCAAGAGCTGGAATGTGGGAAGGAGAAAAAGCTGCACCCCAAGTAACTTCCCAGGAGAGAGTCAAAGCTCTCCTTCTAGCAAGGCTGAAGGAACATGCTGCAGAAGTGGAGGTCCTCCCTGATGTTCTGAGAGGGACAAGAGCTTTTGCACTGGGTCCCAGGTTGGGCACTGCTTGTGGTCATCCAGGGTGGGCCAGAGACAAGTTACTCAGCTCATGGACTCTCTAATCATTGATTGCCTTCTCTCTGCACTGCAACCCCACCTGGTGAGAGTGTGGAACATTGAAGGGAGACCCAAGAATACTGTACAGTCTTCCCCAGCAAGACAAAATTGCAAAGGGCTGAGAGAGACAACCAGAGCAGCAAGTACACCTCTGTGAAGTTACTGCTGCTTCTCCCTCACCCCACCGACCCTGATGCAAAACCAAGGGAACTGTCAAGAATCAACAGCTTGCAAACTGACACAGTAAAACACCCTATCACTTGGGGAATTCTGCCTGACATCAGTAGCCACAATTCTGGCAGCAAAGTGTCTTACCTGCTGTCCTAAACATATCATGTAGCCTTTGTCAGAGGCTTGCCCACCCTGCTCTGCATAGAAGTTAGTCCTGTCCAAGATGACACCACAGCGTTGCCCTGCCCCAGCCTCCTTCTGGAGAGACTGATCTCTGTACAGCATGAGGACAGTGGCCTGGCATGGGCTGAACTCTGTCAGAGGGAAGAAGATGGCAGCAATTAGTGCATACACCCTATTGCAACAGGAAAGGAGGGGTCACTTCCCCATGCCAACCCTGCCAACACCCAGTTTATATTGAAAGCTGGCACTTCCCTCAGCCTTGGTAGGAGAGGAACGGCTATTGGCAGAAATGACAAAGGATCTGTTAATTGGAACTAAGTCACCCCTCACTTACCTAGTGACAGACCTGCTGAATAGCAGGTAAGCAGGCAGGGATGCCCAGTCTGATTCCACATGAGCCTGACAGGCAAGATCTGTCACAGACACATCTGCATCTTGCTACACTGCAAGCTCAGCAAGCATGCCTGCCTTCTAGGAAGTGACAGACTTGATGGACAAGGGACAACATGGATATCACCTTCTTTGATGCAGCAAGCTTCTAACATGTTCTGTAGGCTCCCTGAAGCCAAATTTAGGTGATATGGACTGGACAGGTAGACTATAATGTGAGTGTTTAACTGGCTGGGCAGCTGGCCCCACAGAAAATTGCTAATAGTTCAATGTTCAACGGATATTCAGTTACTAGCAAAGCTACTTGGTGGCTGATATTAGGGGCAACACCATTTAACATCTTCATTAATGACTATCCATGACAACATGGGACATATCCATACATCCTGCTTGTGTATGGTGATGAATTGGAAGGGACTGATACACTGGAGAGCAGGGCTACTTTGCTGAGCCATCTCAGCAGGCTACAAAGGTGGACTGACAGAAAACTTGGGGTCCTCAGGAACAAGCTGAACACAAGTCAGTGGGGTGCCCTTGCAGCAGGGAAGACTGACTGCCTGCTGAGCGGTATGAACACAAACATAGCCAGCAGGTCAAAGAAAGTGGTTATTCATCCCTATTTAGCATTTGTGACACTACATCTAGAGTACCAGAAATTCTGGCTGTACATAAAGAAAAAAGCTTTTCACAGCAAGAGTGATAGAGAACAGGGAACAGAGAGGCTGTGGGTTCTCTGTCCTTAAAGATACTCAGAACTTAAATGGACAAGGCTCTGAGCAACCTGATCTGACTGTGAAACTGATATTCCTTTGATCAAGAGACTGGACATCCAGAGATCCCCTCCAACCTGAATAATTCCATGATTCAGAGACTGAGGAGGTGGGAGAGTACTCGTTTAGAGATTTCAGCCAACATTACTGCTGGACTTTTTTTCACTCTTGCCATAGTATATATAGCTTGAATTCCCTCACTTTCTGCTGAGCATAAGTTGCCACCAGCACACTGGGTAAGAGGGAGCTTACTGTAAACAGCTGTCTCTAATTGCTTGTGACAGCCACACCACCTCTTACTCTGTGCTTTAGCTTTATACTTTCCCTAGAGCAACCAGCAACCCCATTTACCCTAAGTGATAAAAAGTCTGCACTGGCATCTAGTGGTCTGGCAAAGAAATAGCAAGTGCATGGCTTCAGACACCTACGTAATAAACTCTTTGCATAATTATTGTTCACCCTCCTAGCACTCACACCCAGAAGCGTAATTGTTAGGGACAGACTCATCTCTAGCAGAAATCAACAGCCCCTGCTTTACCACTGTACATCCATAACGACCCAGAGCCCACAGCCTTGTCACCAGACCAGAGCCTTCCTGGGGACACACCACAACAATAAGAAAATAATTTACTTTGGGATGAGGTACAGGGGCAGAGAAAAGATGCAGCAGTAAGGTGACGGGTTTGAGCCACAAAGTACGTGTTCTGCATGCATGAGGTTAGGCAGTAAGAGCAGTTGTGTGAGGGATTCCAGCACCTTCATGCAGAGCTTGCCTTACAGATGGGACTTGGCCACTTACCATACTGCCCATGCTGCCCAAGCGTGTAGGCGTACTTTGGAGAATCATCCGTAGCAGGCACGTTGTTGCTCCGCAGCTGAGCCAGTGAGTGCACATCAAGGTGCATGTTTGTGGCCTCCAGCTGTCCTGCCTGTGGGCCACGAGCCTTCCGCTACAGCAAAGCAAAGGCATAGTTAGAGAAGAGATACCTGGGGGCATTCAAACTGATAACCGGGGCTACAAGACTAGGAACAACTTCTTCCCCCTTCCTGGAAAAGTCTTGTTTAGATCCAGGCTGATGGAGGCTACTGCTAAATCAACCCCATTCCTTCAAACCCCACAGCACTAACCACCACCCTGCGCTAGCCTTGTGGCAGGCCATAAGCAACAGCTAACACAGCCCTCCTGGCACACCTTGATGCGTAGCTGGGAAACTTTCAGGCCACTGAAGCTCAGGAGGGCAAGGCCTTGAATTGATTACTGCAGGGGGTGGGTACAGGTGGCAGTGCAAGTCTTCCAGCACTACAGAGACCAAGGAGATTTTGTAAACTCGTCATGAATCACTTGCTGTTTGGGCTGTCTAAGCTGACTCTGTGTGAGAAGTTGATGACTGAGAAACGACACTCCTAACCTATGCAGTTCTATGATAACCTTCACTCCATCACCAGTCAGCATCACAAAACACTTCTACTGATCTGAAGAGAATCACCAGCCAATATGTCTCAGTCCCACATCCACAAGCAAAGACGTCATGACCCCACTGCTGTTTCAGACGCACTTCCTCTTCAGGTAAAAGGCACATGGCCCTGTGATGCATCTGAGGAACTACAGCAGTGAAAGGAATTCTGCCTCCAGGCTCACAGGAGGGAGAGAAAGCTCTGAATTATTCTGACAAGGCGAGCCTCCCTCTTACCTTTGCATCTTCCAGAGCAAGTTTGTTAAAAGCAGCCAAATCCAAACTGATTCCCTTTTCTTCAAGCATCAAGTCAATCAGATCCAGAGGGAACCCCAAATTCCCATAGAGAGACCAAGCTACTTCAGCTGCAGGACAAAAAGGACACGAACTGTGTGTGTACACAGCAAGCAAAAGCATCTCAAGATTTGCTTGGATGGGACCAATCTAGCATGTGTCTTGGTAACTAGATTCACCCGTGTTGTGTGCAGCTACACTGGTAATGGGGAAAGGAAGAGAAGGCATGTGGTTGTTCTTGTATGGGGCCGATATTAATGATGCCTCACAGCCCCATCCATGCTAAAATTCAGTGTAGTACATCTAGACAGGCAGCTGAGCTGTTTGGGTCCTGAGGTCCTTCTTTCAGCTGTGTCTTATAAGGAGCAAAGTTAATCAGTCAATAAGGCATCAAGGGAATGTTTCTAATTTGCCTGGTGCCTAGTTTGTTGTGAGAACAAAGTACTAAAAACCAATTGCAATTTGGAGAAAGGAACAACATCTACTCCTCTGCCCAGGCCTTGAAGGTCACTGCAAACACATGGGGGAGGCAAACATCCACCAGTTTTGACTGCAGTGCTTATGAGGACCTGGATAACTATCTTTAAGTGCAGGTTGTCAGAGAAGGGAGACTCACCCGGGAAATCTGTGGAGGGCTTCATCTGCTGCACCGTCCGCTCAATGATGCGCCTCCCACGATCGAGGGAGGACAGAAAAGCTGCCTCATTCTCATTGATGATATCCATGATCTGCCCAAGGATCAGAAGAAGGGTTAGCCACAACACCTCAGGGAATTCCCTAGCTTGGCTCAGCCCTGATACAGTCAGCTCAAAGCAATCAAGCAAGTGTCCAACAGGGGTACTGTGTCTGCCTGAACCAGCCTTTTTGTTCTGTGAGCATCCATCACAACATGGCTCTCACACGTTACGAAAGAGTTCCAAAGTCACCGTACCTCCTATCACCATTCCTGTCAATGAAATATTGAGTATCCACTTGGGGAAGGCTGGAGGCTGACAAATGCTCCCTGTTAGACATTCATGTCTGTGACACAATCAAAATATCATGGCTGGAACAGCCAGAGAAATTGCTTGTCACAGTCGCTGTCAGCAGAATTGAGCTGGGAGTAGCCTTAAATCACCAATCTGCTTTGGACAGTGTACCCAGGCTAGGACAGGCTGTACTCACCTCAACAGAAGAGCTACCCTAGCTTTTTTAGAGCAACAGCTGCCTTACAGAAGGACAAGCAGCCCAATCAGTCCCTGTTAAGGATCTAGTAGAGCTCCCACAAGGAAATCTGCCACAGATACTTCTCGTGCCCATGGTACAAACATGTTCCCAGCACATCTCAGCCCACCCACGAGAACATGGTTACAGAGGAAGCTATGCAAACTCCTCCAGCTAAGTCCCAAGGAAGGGCTGACTTCTGCCCTTGAGAGCAGTGCCTCACAAAGATAACAGGACACACGGTTTCTCTCCAGGGATTCCACACTGCTCACCTGGTCTGCATTCTTCGTCAGCTCTGGATAGGCATCTCCCTGTGGAGTGAGCCTTAGTTAGTGATCACATCCTCAGCATCTTCCTCTGGGGATCTCACAGCATGCCACAAGCATTATAGAGGTTTCAGGCAGGTGAGTGTGAAGGGAGCCCCAGAACACAGCTCCACAGACAGCAGCATGGGGGAAGAACCACACAGGGACTTACAGCTGCCATCTCCTGGCTATCTCCCTGTGACCTGCTTCTGCTAGCCGCTGCACACCATCTCTTGGCAAACACATTGTCTTTTAGGATGCTGTTAGTACTCCCAGGGACCAATTTCAGATGGCTTTAACCAGATACAACAGTTTGGAAGCCACTAACTACCCTTAGGAAACAACAACATGCACTTGCATACACTTACACACATGGCTGACTGTACTGCTGGTCACGCTAGGCCCCCTCCCTCCCATCACAAATGATCAGAAGACGAGATTTTTACTGCTGCAATGTATAGCACCAGATACACCCTCCTGGAGCTCCTTCAAATTCAAGATCAACTCCCGACAGTGTACAGGAAAGGGACATGGGGTTGAATAGAACACGTGTGACACTCTTTTTTCCCCTCCTCAAGGCAGTGGCTTTCACTCACCAGCACTTCCACTACAGTAGGCACCAGGGAGGCCAAGAGGCCAGGTGGAGCATGCAAAACTTCAGAGCAAAAGCGGACAGCCCTGCGCAGGATCCGACGCAGCACCAGTCTGAAAACAGGGCAGGATTTGCCAGGCAGCCATCTGAGCATCCCTGCCCAGCTCCGCATCCAGCACACCCCCTGCCCAGCTCCTCTGGCCTGACCTATCAACACAGGCCAGCTGCTCCCCACGCTCTGCACCCACCCAAGGATGAGCCTGCAGATTGGAACCTCTTCCAGGCTCCTATCTCCCTGCCTCCCTGAAGCTCGTGCACTCCCTCCCCTGTCTTGGGCCCACACCAGTACCTCTCCCCTGGCTGTCCATATTCCTTTTTAGATCTAACTCCCTCCACCGCACACCATTTCCTTATGTCCTTACTCCGCTCCAGAGAAGCCTGGGTAGATGCCATCAGTGATGCACACGCACAAGGTGCGCACGTGGTCTGCCACCACCCGGTAGGCCATATTCACACGCCCAACATCAGCATCCCCAACTAGACCTTGGTATTTGGGCCCCTTGCAGCCCTAAAAGAGAAAGTAAGGAGATAGATTAGAATAAATTAATGGCTGCAGAAGGAAGTTTCAATACAAGAAGCAGCCAGCTACACTTGACATCATGCTTCTCAGCTATCTCCAAACCTTATGCATCCAAGACATACTCATTAAATCCTTCCAGAGCATTATCAACAAAGGCTTCTGTACCTAAGACAGGTCAGCCAATGCCTTGGCTCTAAGGAATTTAAGAAATTTTGGAGGAAAAACAGATCAGCAGTGCTGATATCCCTGTGGATTTCCAACCTGGAATTCTACCCAGTTTCCCCAGAATGCTACTCTGGACCTGGCTGGACATATTTCCTGTCTCAAAATACCACACAGTAACATGTGTGGAGAAGGCTGTACTATGGTACCAGGTAAGCAGTCTGCATTCAAGGAGCTTTTGCTTAGCTGTGACTCTGAGCAGAAGCACTGTCACCTTGTGAATGGCATCCAAGATGGGAGTGAAGAGATCTGTGTCGTAGTTGGAACGTTTGTTCTGCAGAACTGTCACAAGTCTTTCCAGGCCCATTCCTGTATCCACGTGATGCTGTGGCAAGGGAAGCAGATTCCCCTCCACCTCTCTGTCAGCCAGCCAGGAAAAATAAGACAAAAGAAAAAAAAAAAGGGTCAGTTCAGGGGGAAAGAAAAGGAGCAGGTGAGTCAAAAATAATGGAAGAGTGACAGGGAATGGAAACAGCAAGTGACCCAACAAAAGGAAGCTCAGGGACAAGACTAAAAGCAGCCTGCCCAGGCACTGTCAGGCAGCCAGGATCTAACTATCAGATAGTCAGGACAGACTGTAACATAGGGAAAAATGCCTTCCCTGAACAGGGGCCCAAGGCCGCCTCCTCCTACAGATTACTCTTGGCTGCTGCAGACCTCAAGAGACCTCTGGGATGCAGCAGTAAGGGAGAATAGGCAGCAGAGATTGAAGGAGGACAGAACAAATAAAGCAAAGAGGACCAAGAGCCACCCTGGACACATAGCCACAGCTTCTCTCTTGTTCCTGTACTGCCTCTTCCTGGAAAGCAGTAAGGTGTCTGAGGATACACACATATGATTTGGGAGTCAGCCAAGGGGGGAAAGGCTCTGGAGTTCAGAACAGGTGCCTGGTACCTGCTGTACTGCATGAAGACCAGGTTCCAGATCTCCACTACATCAGGGTTGCCCTGGTTCACCAGTGCCGCAGCATTTCTGCCACCACCCACGTGGTCATAGTGAATCTCTGTACAGGGACCGCAGGGACCTGTGTCCCCCATCTCCCAGAAGTTGTCCTTCAATGGAAAAGGAAGCACGTGACTTGCAGGCACCCTGGAAAGGCAGACAACAGAGGTGGCAGCGCTGGAGCATGTACACAAAGCACACAGTAGCCTAGATGACAGAGAACGTTGGAAGGGAGGAATCCTTTCTGACTACTGCAAACTTAATAACTAAACACATTAGGATTCCTTTGCTTCTATTCACCCAGAATTACTCTCCTTAGCAGGAACAAGCTGGACTAAACCAGACAGGATCCCACTCACTGCCCAGAACGGCTAACAAACACGGTCAGGCTCCCGCTGACAGAGGCAGGCTCTCCACTGGGTCTGTGGAGCTGCCCTCCTCCTTGGAGGGATTTCCAGCATAGGTAAGACCTGATCGCAGCGGACAAGGCTGAACACCAACAGTGGCATGGAGCTGGCTTGGGTTCAAAGCCCACATACAGCCTGCAACAAGCTCCCAAAGCACAGCAGTACTCTCTGCAATGGCTTCATCCTCTCACTGAAGCAGTCATGGTCAGGTTTCAGGGGAGAATGTACTCTCCACAGCTCACCATGGAGAGGAAGCAAAGGATCGGAGATCCTTCACAGACTTCATTCCAGGCCATCCAGTCCTAGGCACACAGCCCCCCAGACTGAAAACATCTAAGAAACAGCTTAAAGGTCGAGACCCAGAGGACTCAGAGCTCAGCTGACTTTTAACAGCCCAAACCAGAAACAAAATGAATTTAAAACACAGCTTTTGGCCCCTACCTCTGATTCCCATCAGCTAAAGAGCAAATGGAAGACTATGGATGAAACATCAGCACCTGCTGCTCAGAACCTCTTCTCTAACACACTTACCCCAGGCGGAGCCATACGTCCCTGCACTCCTCATCTGCGCTCAGCCCCAGCGAGGAGTCTCCGCCAAAATAGGTGACGTAGAGACGATCTCTGGGGATCTCGTAGACCTCTGTCAAGAGCTCCCAGGCCATGCTACATGCCTCCTCCTGAGCAGGCAGAGAACATAAATGAAGCACAGTAATCCAGGATGCATAGTGATGCAGGAAGGCTCTTTAGCATTGGAGTTAAACATCAAAGAAGTTAATTCCAGCTGCTCTCTCCCCATCCAATTTTAAGGTGCAGGATGACGGTCAGGTGAGTGAGACAGCTCACTGCTGCCTGTGGAAAACTGACATTCCTGAACTGTTGGGAGATTGTCAGGATCACAGCATGGTCTATGCCCATGTGCTCACCAGCAGAGCTACACCGATTACTTTCTTTCCAAGGATAAAATGTACTCTCTAGCAAAACAACTAGCATCTTTCATCTTCCTTCCTTTTTCAAACTTTCTAGTAACAAGCATCAAATGAACTAGAAACCTCTGTTTACCATATTAAATGGCCAACACGGGCATTCACACAGAAAACTTTGATTTATGCGTGTTGTTCACAGCTGCAAAAGGCTGAGCACTCTGAGAGTCTGCAGGGCACATTTAGTGATTCAGCACACCAGCCACCATTACCTCTGCTCCAGGACACAGAGCTCCCACAAAGTAACTTGGAGCTTATCAAGACACCTTTTGCAGACAGTCCTGCTGCACTACAGCACAGCTCTGAAAACAAGGCCACGTTTCTCCCTGAAGAGGGTTTGCTCCTATTGCCTCACCTTAAAGTAATCCCCAAAGGACCAGTTCCCCAGCATTTCGAAGAACGTGTGATGGTAAGTATCGCGGCCCACATCCTCCAAGTCGTTGTGCTTCCCTCCGGCACGGACGCACTTCTGGCTGTTCACCACCCGCCGGTGCTGTGCCAGCTCGCTCCGGGGGTGCACCGTGCCCAGGAAAATGGGCTTGAACTAGAAATCAAGGTAGAGGGGCGCCCGCTATTGCTAGATGCCGCCCAGCGCTGGGGACTCTGCCCGAGGCTCCTGAAACACAGGCGCGGAGCTACGAGAGGCGAACGGGAGGGCAGCGCGGCGGTAAGCCCACCCCACCGCAGGACACCTCCGTAAAAGGGGTCACCCGTGACGGGCCACGCTCCTCCGCAGACGCGGAGACACCGGGAAGACGGCGGAAGGGACCCGCGAGGGTGGGCCGCAGGCGGGGAGAGCCAGAGCCCCGGCCCGGGCAAGGCCGGTAGAGGCGAGGGGAGGCAGCACCTGGTTCATGCCCGCGTTGACGAAGAGGAGGCGCGGGTCGCCGCGGGGCCGCACGGGGGCCGAGGGCAGGCGGAGGTGGCCGTGGCGCTCCTGGAAAAAGCGGAGGAAGGCGGCGCGGACCTGCCCCGCCGGCGGGTAGCCGGCACCCCCGCGGCAGGGGCTGCAGCGCCAGCACCTGGGCACAACCAGCAAGAGTCGCCGCCGCAGCCGGCCAACCGCCGCCATAGCGGCCGAGGGCGGAACGCGGCGCGGCGGGTCCCGGAAGGGGCGGGGAGAGGGGCGGTGACGGGAGGGGCCGACGGGATCGCGGATGACCACCATGGCTGTGGGGGGAGCCGCCGCCATCATCGTCCCCGCTGGCTTCTAGAGCGCATGCGCGGCCTCTCCTCGTGCTCCGGGCTCGATTAGCCGGGCTGCCGGGCGCTGCGCTGCCCTCCGCCGCCCTCCCGTATCGCGAGACCGCCGGCGCCGCCGCGATTGCTCCCGCCTGTGGCGGCGGGTGGAGGGGGGCATGGCGGCGCGCGGGACCTCCCGCCTGGCGTGGTGCCTCCGCCGGGTCGGGGCCAGCGGCGACTGGCTCCTGCTGGAGGCCGGCACTCAGGTGAGCCGCGCCGCGCCAGGCCGAGCTCGCTCCGGGCCCTTGGAGCGGGCGGCTGAGGCACGGCCATCGGTGCCGCCTAGGGTGGGGGGCCGTTACCGGTGCTGCTGGGGCTGAGCCCTGTCGCGGCCTGCGCCTCCCCGGGCCGCCCGCGGCGCGCTTCGTTTACGGAGCCTCCTCGTTCCTTAACGCGCTTCCCAGGATGAAAAAGCCCCGCCTCGGCCCGGTTAACGGGCACCGGTTGTTAAATGGTTGTTGGGCGGAGCCGGCCGTTCACCCCAGTGCACGCCTGGGCCCCCCGGAGCGCCGCGGTGCGGCCCTGCCCGGCGCTCCCGGTGGAGGCGGCGTGAGGGAGCAGCGGCGGGGACGGGCGCGTTTCGGCACCGGTAACGTGCGAGGGAGCGGAGATCACGCGTTGGAGTGTGATTTGCTAAATTTCGGTTGTTAGTTTCTTTTAACACGATCTCGTATTTAGGCAGGAGTTGTTTGTGTGATGCAGTAACGTAAGGGGGGCGGGGGGGAATCCTCAGCCTAATTAACAGGGTGATACTTTGTTGAGGTTAATAGTATGTAATGTATTTGAGTTTTGTTGCTGAAGTTACTCACGTGTAAGCAAGGTTATGTTTTAAATGTTAGTTATGTTTTGGTATGATACAGGAATAACTCTTTTTCAGTAATCATGTTTTTTCAATTGAAAAGCCCAAATGGGCCCTAGTACTCTTTCCCTTAAACCCAGCAGGCAGGGATGTGTGTTGAAGTTGGGGTGCTGTAGGAGGATCGATGTTCCAGTGGTCAAAATCAAGTAGTGAGGTGTTGCGGGTTCATGCTGTACCTAATTCCTTTGTGCTTATGCACTGCAGAAAGTATGCTCTTGTCTTTCAGTGCTAGGTAACTCTTGAAGCAAACGTACAGTTTTGTTACTTTCCCATGTGAAGCCAGGAGGGGTGCGAGCATGCTCTGTGAAGGACTCGAGTTAATACATCTGCAAAACGTGCAGCCAGGGCTCTGTCACACAGATGATACCCTGTTGTGCAGAATATCTAATTCGAGACGTTATTGCTCTGGCTGTGACAGTCCTTGTCATAGGCAACAGGGTGACTGATGGCATCCGGGTACTGCAGGCCACAGTCTGGCCTGTTATCTCCAGTGAAAGCCGTTTGTGCTTTAAATGTCGGTGCCAAACTGCGCCGCTGAGGTGTGGGGTTGTGCTATGGTCTGCCAGTACTGCTGTGGGCAGCAGCAAACTCCAGTCCTCAAGTGGCAATGTCTCAGCCCCACGCCAGGCCCAGAACTTGATCGAGGGGAAGTTTGGAAGTTTTGTGACTGGCCCTACGTGGTCTTAACTGTATCTGATGTGCGTGACTGAGTGTTAATAACAGGAGTCTTTATCCATCTGAGCCTTTGTACTTCTTATATATGCAACCCAAGTTGACAGAACACTAATGTATGTGAAGCATTTAAGAGGTAGAGACCCACATGGTTAAATTTGCTTTCATAATCTTAGTCTGCTTCCTTGCATTTAGTTATGACATGGGAGTCCAAGTTCTTGCTTTAAACTTGGGTGAGACCTGCTCAGGTAACGTGTAGCATCTTGCCATCTCCTAGGATTTGGAAGGTGTGATGCAAATGAACTGGGATTACAGGGAGAAAGAATGACAGCCTTCATATAATGCATAAAAAACAGAGTGCGCTTTTATAATATTCGTCACCAGATTTAGCTGTGGGTTTCTGCTAAAAGGTGTTTGTTCTGCTTTTTCTGCTGTATTCCGTTGGATCCATGCAGTTATCCAGTTACACGATAAGTTGATGAAAACTTGTGCAGCGCACAGATGAATAAGAAGAGTGTGTATGATTATCAGATCTTGCAAAAGAGGCAGTGGAGGGCTGTGCTTTAGAGCTGTTCTTTAAATGTCAGCGTGCAATTAGATCAGATTTAATAAGATACCGTGAAACGGTATGATTAAATTATGTCCCTTCTTCCAGAAGATGCTATTAGAGTCTAATCAGATTATTTAGATCACTTTCACTACTGGTTATGAACTGCGCATAGCTTAGTTTCTGAGCCATAAGATTGATGGTGTGATTTACAAAAGTATTGTATATTTAGGGCGCAGTTACGTGTGCATTTTTTTGATGGCAGTTTTCTGGCTATTTTTTCCTGTGTCTTTCCTGTTCACAGACAGTTGAACAGATGCAGCTAGCAAAAGAAGGTAAGAAATAATCTCGAGACCCATAAACAATTGTACTGGTTTGAAGAAATGGTGTTTAGTTAGGTAATCACTAAGGTGGGACAGGGATGGATTGAGAGTGGCTTTGAGCAGCTTTGCTGCTGAGGAAGATTTCCATGAAACCAAGGCAGTAACCTGTCTTAGAACAATCAAATTTTCCTTGCTGTGGGAGAAGGGCTTCAAACATGCAGGTTTCTGTCTTCTATATACTCTTGAACTTAAATGCAAAAAAAAAAAAAAAAAAATCCTATTACCCTAGACTTTTAAGTAGCTATAAAATGCTAATCTAGATAGATTTCTGCTATACTACTTAAACTGAAGTGACATAAACTGAATTTACCATGTTGTTCCTGATTACAGTTACTAAACTCTTTATTTTCAGGTAACTATAGGCCGAGGATTAGATCTCACATACCAGCTGGTGTCAAAAACCTGTCCCTTGATGATCTCTCGTAAGCACTGTGTTTTCCAGCAAAATGCAGAAGGGCAGTGGACTGTCAAGGATAACAAGGTACAGAGGCTGATTAAAGACCTTGTACTCAAATTCACTGAACAGAGTGACCTGTTTGGGCTCAAACAATGTATGAGCTGTGATATGATATGGTATAAGTATGACTGAAGGCCCGTGGGAATGTGTCTTGCCTGTTGTGCACTTTGAGCAGGAAGCTTTGGTCTGCTGCAATTGGGATGCAAACTGTGTTGCTTTCTGTATAGATTTGGTTTAGTATTTTTCAGGCAATTGTAGTCTTGCCAAGGGTACTTTGTGGTCTATGAACCTGTTTTGTCTTGCTTTCTCAAAAAAGTCCTATGAATTTTGGCAGTATTCAAAAGGATAATGTTCTTGTACTGCTAGTGAGAGGATAAACTGATACTCCCTATTCTAATGACACAGTTGCTTTAATTGTCATCAACTACAAGAAGAATCTATTGTTAGAAAAATCATGCTTCATGTTTTGTTCAGATGAGTTTCTTCTGAAAGTCCTCCTCAGCTCATTAGAATAGTGTTGACATCAGAGTCCTCAGCTAAGTATCACTTTGACTTTGGTAATCCGTTTTTTGTATTATGATCTCCACTTTCTCATTCAGGCTGAAAACTGTAAAATCAGTAACTTGCTTTAAAGCAGCACTGGTAGAACAAAAGTGTTTAGATGTTTGGGTCAGCAGCAGATTAGTCAGAGAGTGGCTACCATTAAAATTACACTGCTCTTAAACAAAACTCTGTTGAAGTACTTGCATAAACTTAAAAACTTACAGTTATTGCATGCTTTGAAACATCTGTGGTAGATTAACATTTCCTTTGTGTTATCACTGCTACTAGTTCTTTTGAATCTTTGAGATACGTCAGTTGTTTATGATTCTGCAGTTCATCTTGAGTATGGATTAGTTCCACTGTTTTTCAAAACTATTTCTCAAGCTAGTGCCTAATTTAAAAACTTGTGCTTTGAACGTTATCTCTAGAAGAACATTTTTCTTCTTGTTTATATTCTCCTTGTATTTATGGGGAAACTGTCATTTTTTTCTTTAAGCATTATAAGCTATGTGCCTTTTTCTTTTCTAGTTTCTTCTTGAATTTCAGGTGGCATTAATTATGAAGAATAATTACTGCACTATTCTATGTTCTTGACAATGATCTATTGCAGAGTCTTCTTTTTATCGATTAATTCATATTTCTGAAGCTTTTGGGCAGTTTTTTCCCCCTTGGAGTTTATTCTTTTCCTTCTGCACAGGCGCATATATTAATGTTGTTCTTAGTGCTTGTACACAAAATCTGTAAGGCAAGAATAGTGCACGGTAAATAATATTAATGCAATAACTGTAATAAATGTGACACTAAGTCAATAAATTGGATATTGCACAGTTTATTTAAAGAGGTGGCTTGTTCTGATTGAAACACTGAAGAGGTTGGATATGTTTACAGTTACCGTGAATAACTTGCAGAGGACTCTGTAACTGCATATTAAATGTTGCTGATTCTCTGTTCATTTGCAGAGTCTAAATGGAGTCTGGCTTAACAAACAGCGCCTGGATCCCTCAAAAACCTATCCTATCACTGAAGGAGACCACATCCAGTTGGGAGTGCCTTTGGAAAACAAAGAGACTGCTGAATATGAGTATGAAGTAATTAAAGAGGAATGGGAGAAAATCAAACCCTTTTTAGCCCAAAGGAATGACCTGGGGAAAGCTAAGAGTTCAAGAACTAAACGTAAATTCAGTTTGGAGGAATTGGAGACGTCTGGATCAGAAGGCCCTTCAAACTCAAGATCCAAAAAAGACAGAGTGTCCTGTGACAATGAACCTCTGGGTAAATCATGGGAAAGAGTAGAAGAGGCCAAACAGTTAACAGAGAAGATGGATGTCAAGCTGCTTTCTCCTGGACCAAGCGAGGGGGATAGTGATCCAGTGCGTAGTAGCCCTGGGCACTCTGAGAAAGCCGTGCATGTCCCCCATAAAGACCAGAAAGGCTCTGGTCTTGCAGAGTCATGGACTGGCTTGGAAATGTTGAGGAAAACTCTAGTAGATATAATGAAGTTAAAGGTCAAAGTGCAGGAGAAGCAGACAGCAGTTCTGAGTGTGAAGCAGAAGCGCAGGAAGTACGCTCAGAAGGAGATACTAGCAATGGAGCAGGAGCTCCAGGAGTTGCAGGACCAGCTGTGCATGGAACAAGAGCATCATCAGCTGCAGGTGCAAGAGCTGGAGAGGACATTCTCAAAACAGCAGCAGAAGCTAGAGGTATAATGGTGGTAATCTTTTTGGCCTGTATCTTTTCATTTTTATGGAATGCCTAATATAAAACATTGATCCAAAATAAGATCTTGAACCATACGGTAACACAAATAACGTTTGTGTGAATTACTGCTGTTAAAAGTGTCATCGGAGTATTTCGCTTCCATGCCTGTGTGCCAAAAGAATGTGTGGACACAGAAGGGATTGAGTTGCATGGGGAATTAAGAAAAAGGTGCAAAATAATATTTATTTATTTTTTTACAAACAGCTTCATTACAGCAAGATAGTAAAGTCTTTCAGTTAGTGAAAAAGCATGTTTTTAAAAAATATCAAAAGTCTTTGCCTGATCTCCTGTGGTTATAGAGAGGACAAGTCAAAAAGTACTCACCTGAAGTGCAAATTTCTCATGGTATATGGATGAATTAGTGCCCAGTTTGCATGGCAAATCAATCCATTCCCTTTCCAAGCAAGTGAATTATTGTATGTCTTAATCCCTGGAGGGAGGAAGGTTTTTTTCATACTTTGCAAAAAACCCTTTCTTGCAATCTGTGTCTTCAAGCAGTGTGTGTATGTTAAGTAGCTTTTTTAGATAACAAGCTGAAGTCTTTCTATTTGAGTTTGCTCAAAATCTGGTTTAAAGGAAGTAAGAATTCATATTGGAGTGTGTTTCATTATTTATCAGTTACTTCATTTAAAGTCTGCTGCTGAAGGTAAGTATGGAAAATCTGGAGTTGTGTGCTTTGGCATGATGGGAAGTTCAGCTCGTGCTGTAGGTACATCTGACCTCTTTGAATGTCCTCAAAGATAGAGTTGCAGCTTTTTCTCATGCTTAAGCTGTTGCTGACCTATCTGCTTCTATGAACATGCTGGTGTCTTTAGAGCTAGCATAATGTGGAGGTGTTCCAAGTATGTAAATGACATATCCATTTTAGCTCTTAACAGTAAATGATACATCTTAATTTCTGTTGTACATGTGTAACACTGGAGTGGGACATCCCAGGGTTTGCTGAAAAACAGTGTTGTTTATTTAAGCATATCCTTTAAAGAGAGTGTGCAGGGTAGTAATTTACAGTCCCTTGCTTTCTTCAAGTGTTTGAGGTTTTTTTTCTTCCCCCTTCTTTCTTTCCTCCCCAGGGAGTAAAGTGGCAACATGGGGAAGAAAATCTGAAGGAGCAGCTGGCCCAGGTCCTGCAAGAGGCAAGTAGTTATGAGTCTAGGTTTGGTCTAACTGTGTAACTCAGATATTTAAATCTTTCTTACTGCTGTGGCCTCTTGGTAAAAGACAAGGACTTTGCCTTAGGTGTGAATTGGGTGATCTTCATCTACAGACTAAATTTCTGTCAGAAAGTGGCAGACCTCACTTTGTGGGAGCTGCTATTTGCCAGCAAATATTGTGAGAATATGCACTCAGATTGGAAGCATTAAGTAGCTGCAATTACTTTTATTTTAATGTGGTCCTTTGTGAGGTCTGTCTGCTGGTTATCTGTTTTGGGGAAGTTGTTTTGGCAATTTTAACCAGATGAAAAAAATTTCCCTCTTGGTTAGGAATGTTTTTGAGAGATTGCCACACACTTAGGTTTCCTAGGCTTTTTTCAAAAGACCTTTCTTTTTAAAAAGTTAATCTGAAAACGGTAATTCAGGTAACCTTGCATACAGTGACAGGTTTTTGTGGTCCTTATGTGTCAAATACCCCTTGATACTCCAGTGTCTTGGATATACTTAAAATGGTGGCTGTAAAATTACTGAAATGGAAGAACAACCCGGGAGAGGGAATGAGAAGTACCATGACACTGGGAAGGTTATAAATAACTGGCACTACATTTCAATTTTAAGTTACAGCTAAACGGCCTTAACACCTCAACTCCATATATAGACATGTGTTGCTCTTTTAGGAGAAGATTAGGAGAAATGAGTATGCTGAACCTCATGATCATGGCCATGTATATTTAATAGCATAGCTTATAATGGCACTCATATAATTTCTGGGATGGTATTGTTACAGCATCATGCTTTGATGGAAGAACTGAGCCGTAGTAAAAAAGATTTTGAGGAGATAATTCGAGCAAAGAATAAAGAATTGGAAGAAACCAAGGTAAGCAATAACTGAATTCTCAATTTTATTCATAAGTGAAACATGATATGCTGCAGCAGAGGACATAGTTTATTTAACATTTGTCTTGACTGTACTTTGCCTCCAATAGTGAAAAACTCATGTATTTTGAGGTGGCAGCTGACTCCAGGATTGAGGCAGGATACACCTTGCTGTGTTCAGAAATTGGTGTTGAACAGTCATTGTTCAACATTTCTCAGTGATAAAGCAAGCCCAGAGCACCTGAATTGTGTGTTGTGTGGGAGAAGTGGGCCCATTTCACCCTTTCTTTAAAAAAAAAAAAAAAATGTTTGAAAAATGAAGTATTTCATTTTCAGTTAGTGCATTCAAGTAAAACTGCAGTGTTCCAGCAGTCCTACAAGGGAGTGTAGGACTGAAACAACATGGAATTTGAATAACAAAGGAGATAAACCACAGTTCTTCCTGCCCTTGACACAAGGTTATGTGTGGAAAATAAAGGAGATCCTTTCCTGTGTTTTTTTTACTCTTGGGAGTTATCCCATTATCCACCTCTGGCTGTTTGCTTTATGGGTTTTTTTGTTGTCTTTGCAGCTCTGTTGCTGCTTCAAGTACAGCTTCAATTGGAAGAATTTCTGTTATTTTTAGGAGATAGAGCAGGTGCCTAAGAGCCTAATTTAACTCTAAACAACAAAAAAAATTATTGGGCAGTTAAATGGAAGTAAATGTCTTAAATTCTTACCTCAAATATTTAAAAAAGGAAGTGTATTTTTTCTGTTGGGTGCTTTTCTCTTTACATCAGACTTTCTGTTGACTTAAGCCAAATTCATGCCAGGAAGAGGTTGAAAGAGATTCTGAAAAGATTGATCCAGCTGGTAGTTTCTTTAGGCTGAAGGGAATTTTGGTAACAGCTGCTGTTCTTGCTTTTAAGTTTTCTGCAGTGGGTGGGAATATTCTCCATACTGGTGTAACTACAAAGAGGAGAGAGGTTATGGATCTAAGTATATAATACACAGGCTTGACATGTGGAGACTTGTAGCTGTGTGATTTCCTACTTGTACTACTTTCTCCTGTGCATGCACTTCCTGCCACTGTTACATTGTAAAACCTTGTTCTTCGTGATGCATGACCATATGTGCTTTTCCACTAGGAGGAGAAGGAAAAAGTGAGAGCCCAAAAAGAAGAGGTGTTAAATCAGATGAACGATGTGTTGGAGAATGAGTTGCAGTGCACAATCTGTTCTGAGCACTTTATTGAGGTATGTTTAAACTGTTATGGATTTGGCAGTAAAGACATGAGAAGCTTTCCCTAGTTCTATTAAAGCAATAATCAAGCTTATTTCTTTACTTTTCTAGTTTAGCAGTCCCAGCAGACCCACAGTGAGTTGTCGGTACCGGTTGGTCCAGAAATCCATTCTGTCTGCCCTAACTCTTCCCCTGGGCAGCAAGTTCAGCTTTAATGTCTCTACCTGAATAGAGATGAGTGCTTAAATCTTAAGATGCATGTAGGCTTGCAGCAGTTTAGGCTGTTTTTGAACAGGTGCTCTGAGCTGCTGCTGAGAGCCTACTTGGAGAAGAATCATTTTGTAGTAGACCTTGCTTTAAGTTGACTAAGGTTGGACTGCTTCAGGTTTAGATATAGGAAGAGGTTAGTAAAGAAAGGGTGGTGCAGTGTTCAGTCAAGTCCTGAAGCATTTATATTGTTCAGATAAACTCTTTCTTTGAGAAATTGGTCTGCTTTCATTTGATTCTAGGAGTGATAGGCTATGCCTGAAATGTAGACTGTTACTTCTGTTTGTGTTTTGCTCGAACTTGAGTTTCATTACATTCATTTCTACTACAGAAGACCTGATGTGTTAGCCTTGTTATAATGACTTAACAGCTAGCTGAAATTTTAATTTCTGGTTTCTCAGTAAGTTAAGATGCTATTCTGCAGTATCTGAGTTTTTCCATAATTCATCCTTTCCAAATTGAGGAAACTTATAATAGAATTAACTATTTCTATCTGTGTTTTGGACTTGCTGTGATCTACGATGAACCCATTAACCAATTTGTAAAACTTGTCTGCGCTCTGGCATGGGAGAGTTTTTGTGTGTAACCTCTACAAAGGCTAAAGAAAAAGGGGCTTTCGGCTTCTCCCCCTTTCCCTTAGAGGAAGTGTTCATCTAATGTTTTCATGACCTCAGTATTCTTTTCTTGCCAATACTTGTGTGAGCATGCTCTGATAAGTATCCTTCCGTCGAGTTCCACAGGCAGTCACTCTGAACTGTGCACACAGTTTCTGCTCCTACTGTATCAATGAGTGGACAAAACGTAAAGTGGAGTGCCCTATCTGCAGGCAGGAGATCAAATCAAAGACACGCTCTCTGGTCCTGGATAACTGCATTGACAGGATGGTAGAAAAACTGGATGTGGAAATGAAAGAGCGTCGCCTGACCCTTATCAGAGAGCGGAAAGGTGAGAGGTGGGTGGATGTGGCACGATGACTACAATCTTTCATACCATCTATCTCTCATAACTTTCTTTGGCACCTATATACTGAGGAAATGCTCGGGGAATGCAGCAGAAACACTAGAAAATTAATGTTAAGATATGTTTTGTAACTAGGTTTACTGCACAGTAAAATAAAATTAATAAAAAGTTTGGAAAAAGACTTTGGTATGAATTCCACAGTGGAATTGAGTGGGACAACTTAACCATGCTAAAGGTTATGCTGTTTCAAAGTGATCACTAAATAAAAGTAAAACCATATGGAATGGGCCTTGAAAAATTTACCAGACATCTTTTGATTAAACTATTGACAATATCATTGCAAAACGCATTGCAGTGCCTGATGATGAACTCTGAATTATTTTCTGTGTGCTAGATTTGTGCAGAAAAACTCTGAAGGGAATGTTGGTGTGTCATCTTAAGTGAATGGCTGAAATTGCAGTTGCTCTGCCATGTTAACTTTTCTGGAATTAAAGCCACTGTGGCTTAAATGCATAACCTCTTGCCTACCTGTATCTGAAATATGTAAATCCATCACTGTCATGCACAGTAAAACTCCAGTATGGAGTATTTCTGTTCTGCTTCCCTCTTCCAAATTTGTTTCTAGAGCACTCAACACTAGTATCTAGGTGCTGAAATCTAGAAGTCTCTGCTACCCCTTAACAAATTTCTGTTGCTGTGTTCCCGTAAGTGTTTTTGTTTTCCCCTCGTAGAACTGAATGCATGATGTTTCATTTTGCAGTGTGTCAAGCCTTTTACGTAAATAAAGGTGCGTTTGAAACGTTTCAGATTCTTCATGGTGACATAGAGTGATACCACAAAGCCATGTTAGTTCAAACCTGAAATTATAACCTATTTAACCAACTCAGTCTGATTCCCTCAGGAAATGCTACACTGCTCAGAGGCTGCCCAGCTCGGCTTCATGAATTGTTTTAACCTCTGCAGAACTGACACTGCTCTTGTGTAATACGTACATTGCAGAGTAGGCCATATTACTGTTGAAGTGTCTCAGCAGGTAGCAAATGGTGATTAGATGAAGTGGTGCCTTCATTGGAGCCCACTTCATTTCTGTATGGTAAACCAGTGGTCTTAATGCTTTTTTCCACAGAAAGGAAATAAGCTCATTGCCTAGGTTCAAGTGTGATAGATGTTCTAATTATATAAATGACTATTAGTAGGAAATCATTTTACTTCACCATGACACAATTCAGAAGGAAGAATGAATTGTGTCTGTGCAGTCTTTTTATTCAGTGATGGAAACATTTTGATTGAGGTGAAGATAACCATGAATTCCTAAGAAGAAACTAGCTCAAAGAGGAATAATGATGCAAGTGGCACATTGTCAGAGCTCAGTCAGAGCTTCCCAAGAAGCCTTTCCGAGAGCCTTAGTAGCTCTTAGGGCACTGACAGGACTGCTTGCACTCTTAAATGTATGGAGGTTTTGATGGGACCGTAAGTGTCCTGAACAACCATTACTTGTTTGAAATCCCCTTACCACATTTTGTTCCTTCCCTCTTTCCTACCTGGCAGGGCACTGTAATAGTTAGCTGCTTCCCTTGCCAGTTGTGTGCCAGTGAAGGGATGGAGAATGTCTCCTTCTCATCTGTGCTATCTTAACAGAAAAAGGTCTGTGCCATGCAGCTTGAAAGACCTGCAAACTGGTGGTGAGAGGCTTCAAGTTTCAAAGAGAATTTAGTAATTTAGCATTTGTGGGTACAGTGGTCACTGCTAACTTTTGTATCTGTGTGTTTTGAATGCAGAGAAACAGAAAGTGTTGGTGAAACCAGCCACGGACAATGACAGCAGTATCATTTCTTCCATCTACTCCATCTTGTTGATGAGCAGTTGTGACAGTGAGGACTCTTGAGTACTCTTACTATAATGAAAGCTACTACATTATCTAAACACTATTACTGCAGACTCATTTGCCTGTGTGCTGCCCAGAACCAACCTAATGGTGTTTGGTTGACTACTGCTGGATGAGTGAACTGGACATCTGGAAAGAGAGGCTCTGAAGAGGCTGGAGCTGACAACTAGCAGTGTTTGGAAGAAGGACCTTATTTTTTAAATGAATGTACAGAAGCTTGATCTCTAAAATGAGACTGGGATTGTGAGAGAACAAACTGCTGTTATGCTAGAAGGTTGACATACAAAACCTAGGCTTCTATGATCGCTTGTGACCTGCTTGGTGTAATGTAATAGTTTGTATGCATCGCTGCCCTTTCCTTAGTGAATGACATGTTTAAATGTGTACATCAGCTTCACTTATTTCAGGAAGCAGAGGGAGTGGCCCAAGCTATTTGAGAACTTGGCCGTCCCCACCAGCAGGCAGGAGTGGTATATCTTGAAAAAGTGCCAACATGGGTTTTCCTCTTGAATTTCATATGGCAGCTAGAGTCATCCCAGGCCTCTGGCAGTAAGGATAACAAAGGGTGGGTTATGGATCTTGTCAGTCTTAAGTGCTTAAATGCATTGTAAGCTGAGCTGCTGGCCATTAGTTTGCTCTGTTGTTGTTACTCATTTTCTGTTAAGATAGGGATGGAAAAGATGAAATCTGCCAGAATTCCTTAGCTAGTGCTCTTTTCCTACAGTATCTTTGGTTTGTTCCCTCTTCACGCTTTTGCATAAAGGGTTTTAGAATTGGGAAGTGATGCATCCAGAAGTTGTGAGCAATGACTTCAGAAACGCATATAGTTCTTGTCAGCAGCAGAGAGGAACCTGCCTCTTCAGAAGTGCTACTATCTGAAATGTTCTGTTGTCAGGGTAGGAAAGCCACGTCTGTAGGTAACCACAAGGCACATTTAGTTTTATTGTTTACAAAACATTGCTGTTGAGCCATGGGTTGTACTACCCTCACAGCAGATCCCTCACCCTTAAGAGATTGAGCAAGTCTTGCCTTATCTTCTCATGATTTTGTCTATGAGGTTCCATTTTCAGTGGGATATGCTTTTGACTTGGGTGTTACATGGGAAGGACTGTTTTACATTGTGAGAAGATGGGGGAAGCCCTTCTCTGTAGTATTTCTTTGGCTATTTGTATGTACTTTCTTGTGTCTATTTTGTTTAAGAAGGAAAATATAAATCCATTTCTGCATTAATCTCCTTGGTGCAACCTCTGAGATGTCTCTTCTAGTTGTCTTAGATTTTTTTGAGAAAACATAGACTATCTCATTTTAATGACTCTGCTTCATGTTTTGATTGCTATAAGCAGTGTGACTGTTTTAAAATTATTTGAAAGACTGGTGTATTCAGGCGATGTTCAAAAACAATCTAACTCTTCAAGCCTGTGGGTACTCCACTGGTAATCTAGTAGATACAATCATACCTCTTAACTTCTTCCACTAAAGAAAGTTTCTATTAAGAAGGTGCATAAATGATGATGCTGTCCTAAGGAAGTAGTGCATTCTGACAGATTTGTTTGGTAGTACTGAGAGGGGAGGTAGGGCTGGTCAGTGGGCCAGGCAACTTTCTTAAAATCTTAGTGTAATGGGTTTTTTTTTTGTGAAGGAGTCATTACATCTTGAGTTTCCCTCTTTTAATGTTAATTCTCTGTATGTGGTCTGGAAAGTTTCTTTTGTGAATATGTGCTCTCTAGGGTGTCTAAGAGGGTTCCTGAAAACACGTGTGAAATAGGCTGATGTTGGAACAGGCATTCCCAATGCAGAGAAGAAGGAGGAAAATACTCTGGTTACCTAGGGCTGCAAATTTTTCTACTGTGTATCTCTTCCATGTTGCTGCTCTTCTTTTTGCTCATTTCATTTTGCTAAATATATTTATTTTGTTATGTTGGTGTTTATGCATACTGCAGAGAAGGATAACTCTTCTGCTAGTAACTGAGTAGTACTTTGGTGCAATTTGTGAGTGTGTCCTGTTTTCACTAGAATATGAAGAACACAAGTGCATACCAAACCACTTCCACTGTTACTGGTATGTGCATAGTGTGTAAAGCTCCACAGAGAGAGGTTAAGTAATAATCCTGTTCACTTGCAGAAGCATTTCATGACAAAACCAGACCTCTCTTTACAGTTCACTAAGTTCCTCAGTAAAGCTACTATTGGATACAGAGCTGATGACTAGGCATACAAAAGTGTCAGGCAAACTGTTGAGCTTCTGGAAAAGATGTCCTTGTTTCTAATACTCTCCTTTGGTCTAAGGTCTGGATCCTTTCTTCTGCTTGATTGTACATCTAAATGTCCCCTTGGAGATGTCAAGCCCTGAACGGTGTGTTACCTGTCGGGGGATGGCATCGAGCACTTCCTGTCTGGCAACCAGGGTTTAGGTTACAACTCTGGGCTAGTAACGGTTGGTGCACAGCTGGCTTGATGCAGGTTTGACTTGCTGCTTTCTATTGGAAGGTAGCTGTCACGTAGTGTGATAAGCAGACACTTTCAGAGCAATATATTGTTTATCAACAGAGCAGGAGTAGCTGAGGAGTGCTCATGGATTGTGGAAAGGGGCCCTCACAGAGGGACCATGTGCTGTTTCATCATGGGTTCCAAGATCTGACA
This sequence comes from Athene noctua, assembly GCF_965140245.1. NCBI lineage: Eukaryota > Metazoa > Chordata > Aves > Strigiformes > Strigidae > Athene > Athene noctua. The sequence goes on from NC_134037.1 coordinate 94,553,507, forward strand.
ATCACTTTTCTCTTGCACGTGTAATCTACCACGTTAGTGCTTGGTGAGCCTTAGCAACAATTGACCTTTAACTGTGCAGAACATGTAACCAGCAATTTAATAATTCAGCTGTGTCCCACCCCCATTTAAGTGTGTTTATTTTTTCCTAAAAGAGATGCTCTGACTAGTCCATGTTTTGCTTCTTGTTCAGTCCTCCTTCCCTCCTGCCAGTCCCTTTTGCTGTGACCAACTTTACATATTTAGACATATACCTTATAGCAACTAGATAATCATAAACTGCACTTCCCAAAGAGCATAGTCCTGTCCCTTGGTGCTACTGTATTTTTGGTTTTTAAGATTAAGCATTCATGCCTGTGTACTGAGCTGTAAACCCCCAAGTTTCAAGACTAGTGTGAAGTACAAGACAGCTCAATTAGTGCTTGAAATCCTCATGATAAATAATCTATAGACATGTATTAGGCTTTCATTGTGTGAAAAGCTTTACCTGCCCTGGCTTTGTTCGAGTAACGGAGCTATAGTTAGCTCAGGGTGACGTGCCTCGTGCTGAGCAGGCTATAGGCTTTGCAGCTTCCCTGCCTGTAGGAGTAACGACAGCTCCAGCCGCTGAGGCAGGGCAGCGGCCCGGAGCAGGGACGGGGCCTGCTGCTGGCAGTCGCCTCTAAGGGGGCGGGGGGGCTACTCTCCTTCAGAGGCACAAAAAAAGCTGTTTTTCTTAGAAATTGCCACTTTCAAGGCAGCGGGGGAATTAATTGTCCGTTAACACTTCATGTGCATTTTTATATGCAATATATTTACGAAAATGATATATAACCTTTCACACAGAATTTCGATACGCTCTCACCCCTGTGCACCCCTGCCTCATCTCCACAGGGAAGGCGTGAGGCCGCCGTCTACCTGCTACCCCAGAGCGCCGGGCGCTGCTCGCGGCCTGCGCCCCGCCCTGCCGGCAGGGCAGGGCAGGGTAGGGCGGGGCGGCCCAGGCCCGGCGGCAGAGGGGCGGCCCTGGCGGCAGAAGGGCGGCCCCGCCGCCGTTCCTCCGCGACCGGAGGGGGCCTTGCGGAGGGGGCACCGGGCCCTCTTTCGCGTTGAGGCTGCCCGCGGCGCGCCTGCGGGAAGGGGCCCCTCGGTGCAGGCGCGGATGGTGCGTCACTGCCGCGCGCCGGCGGGCTGGGGAGGACCCGCGGGAGGGGGCGGGGCGGGGGCGGCGGCGCCTCCGAGCGGGGAAACGAAAGCGCCGGTGGCGGGGCAGGAACGGGCCCTTGGCAGTCGGGGCCCGCTGGAGCCGGCCCGAGCGACCCGCCTGCCCCCGCTCCGCCACCGCCGCCTGTTTCTCCTTCCACCTCTCCCGTGAGTGCCGCCCGGTCCGGCAGAGCGCTGTCCGCGGGTCCCAGTCCCGGCGCGCGTGTGTGGTGAGGCGCGGCCGCCGGCAGCTCCCGCCGCCCGCTTGCGTGGCCTCTGGGACCGGGAGGCTGCGGGGCCCCTGGGCGGGCGGACCCTAGGGGCGGCCGGTGCGACGGAAGCGAGGGGCCGGTGGCAGCGGAGCGGCCCTCAGGCTGCCGTGTCAGACCAGCGCAAGCTGCTTCACCCGTAAAGCGCCGTCGGGGCGCTGCGGGGCGCGGGTCGTGGAACCCCTTGGTGGCTGTGCTCCGAAGGGGCTTCCCCTCACAGCCTCCGCCTCCCCTGTCTGCTGAGGAACCGGGTGCCGCTGGACTTGTGGTTCATTCTGCGGAGCTTGAGATCCAGCAGGAAAACAGGTGCTGAGGGACCCGTGGGAGGAGGGAGATCCTGAGAGGATGCTAGCAGTGGTGAACGGGGTGTGTTAACCTAATAGGAAAATATCTCAGAAGAAATAGAAAATTGTCCTCAGTTTGTTAGAGGTAAGCGACGAAAAAAATCAGCCCCTAAACTGTCACGAGCAGATAAATGTGAGTTGGCTGTGAATGATCTTCTGGTGGAAGGGACATTTCTTAGCCGTGGTGCAGTGAAGTTGTGGGGTGATTTTGTTGGATGAATAAAGGAATTGGCCTTACGCAGTTCCGTACGTGTTTGTGGAAATAAGTTTGACAACGGAGAGTTGGAATCGGTGACCTGGGGCATCTCTTCTAGCTCAGCATTCCTATGTAGAATAATAAACACCAATAGATTTTTATTGCTTTTTATCAATAGCAGGTAGGTTTAACTAGTGCTCTAAGCATCTCTGTCTTTTAATTTTCACCTGCTTTCCTCTTCCTTGGTTCTAGTCCTCTTTAAGCCTTCCTGAATAGCTTCTGTTAACTCTGCCTTAACTTTTAGTCCTTTTGCTGTATTTATACAAAGTTTTATCAGCCACATCCAGAAGCTTGATATCTTGCCAGTGATTCCTGTTGAAGAACACAAACACCTCCCAGCTCGAGTACAAGTATTTAATACAGTTCTGCTATAGAAGTCATGTAGGAAAGCTCTTTTATTAATTAATGTTTGCAGAGGTGAGGTCAGAGGTTGTCTGAGTCTCTTGTGAGAAGTTGGTCCTACCTTACATGTTCTCCATTGGATTGATCTTATTTCCTCATTTTTTTTGGTGTGTTTGGGTAAAATGAATCTTTGATACAATAGTAGTAACCAACTGTCAAATATTTAAGTTATCGAAGTGCTGATGTCTGGGTTGTCTTCGTCTACTAGCATTTATTTAATGGTAGGTAGGTTGTACAAATGATTTGAAATTCAAGTCTTCAGTAATAGGGAAGCTTCTGCAGAGATTTCATGTTTGTTAGACCAGCTATTAAAAAAGGTAGGTTCAAAAGAAGCCAGTACTCCTACCTAAAGCAAACAAGTTGAGAAGCATAATACTGAATAGTCCCTAAAATTATCTATGCTGCCATGCAAGAGAAGGTTAATTAGCTTAATGTTTACCAAGTGCGATCATCTTCTTTCAGTAAAAATGAAGAGAAGGACAGAACCTGAGTTTAGCAGCCCCCAAAAGAAGCAAAAGAAGAGGATAGAAGATTTGGGATTAACCCTCAGTTCTACTTCAGATGATGAAACTCAATTTAGTAATCATACTACTCAAGGTAAGTTTGGAGATAAGGTATGTGCTGCTGTGGAGAATCTAAATAATAACTAGGAATTGAACCCGCATCTCCTAAATCCTAATTGATAGCCTGAACTTCAAGGGCATGCTCTGTCTTTAGAAGAAAAAACACATTATTTCTGTTCACAACCTTGGATTGGTGTGATTTATTTTTTTTTAAGCTTTTTAAAAATCTCATGTAAACAGTTTTGTCTGGGAATTGTATGAATTCAGACAGAAAATAGAACTTCAGGTAGATGAGAAGTACATGGTCCAAAGCTGCAAATGCTCTTCTAATATGTGAGTAGCATTAATCTTTTCAGTCTCAGCAGTTATTTCTGTTTTGGAAACTTTCAGTAGTGAGGAGTTGTGGGTGTTGTACTGTAAAGAAGCATCCTAATTTCTTATTGTTTAAAAAATAATAATTTTTAAAAATCAGTAATCTTACCACATTTTTGCAGGTGGGAGAAATTGAGATGAATACAAAGGGCAGGTTGGTTGGGGCTTCTACATTGTAGCACCATCTCTTTTGCTGGCTCAGTGTGATTTTTGAGGGGAGGGAGGAGTTGTGTGAGCTCACAGGTGTTTGGTTTCAGAGTTAACGAAATTAATTGCCTACTTTTTCTCAAGTCAGAGCATGCTTGGAGTGTAACAAAGCTTGGGGTGTACCAAAGATGAGGTGAATGCCCCGCACAATTGGTATTGCTGTTGTGGGGCATTTTAAACTCTCCTAGGATGGTACTTCAGGTAGCCTCGTGGTCCTGACTGCTACTTCTGAGTCATGGGATTTCCTGTGGTCATAAAATGTTAGTGAGAAAGGGCCTGAATGCATAAAGAAGCCTTCGCGTCGTGAAAGTGGAAGGGGATGTGATGGAAGATGAGTGGGTGAGTTTGGGGGTAGTTGTAGTGACAGTTTATGGTGGACGTACCTGTCTGGCAAGGCTGGAGGTGAGTGGGGAGGTTAGAGGTGCAGGGTGTGAGAGCTGGGGTAGGGACTGCTGGGTGCACTCAGGGCTGAGCTAAAAAATTGAATAATTTTAGGATTTTTTTTTTCCCCCCTTTTGATCATTGAATTCATTGTGGCTCAAAATAGACTGTGAACCTTAATGTTTAAGAAACAAGTTGATACAGTTCAAGGACAACATTTTGGACAGGGTTAATCGCTTAGAAGCCTGTTACACCCATTGTGATTTCCAATGAAAGGGGGAAGGTTGGGGGAGAGAGGTGGTTTGAGATCTGATCTCAGATAAGCATGGCCTAGCAAGTATTAAAAGCAAGAGGAGTTGTGAAGGGACTTTCCTGAGATTTATGTAGTGGGTTTTGTGTTTGAGGCACTTCATGAGCCTCTGGGAAATAAGACAGGGCTCAAAAGCAGGCAGCACAGTTAATTGAAGCTGTGTATTGGAGAAGCAGAAAGCAGTAACTGACCCTAAAGCAAAATCCTTTGTGATCGTGTTCATATCTAAGAACTTTGTGAAGGAAAGAGAAATGTGGCTTGTGTGACAGATGTTTGAATGTCAAGATGGGTGTCTAATATTGTAAACATAAGTTAAATCCTAGCCTTCCTTGTCTTGAACTGGAAGCCTCAAATGTTGATACTGTAGAACTCTGGCATAGTAATTATGTGGGGACACAAGTCCTGAATCTTAAAAGCCAGTAGTTCAACAACAGGGATTGAGTACACATTGGAAGGATTTTAACTACAGTTGTGTATTTCACGGTAGTGTATTTCATTTTCACTTCACTTTCTTGTAGTGGTCTTTCTTTTACTAATTTTCCAGTTGTTTCCTGTTATTTCACTAATGCTCAGTTTTCTGTAACAGGAAAATACAGAATGTGTTGGGAGAGAAATAATCCGTGTTTCTTCATTTCAGAAAAATGTCAGAAGTTTAATTGTTCTTTCTAGGTAGTCATAATGTCTCTTTTTTAACACTTCTATAGAGCTAAGTAATTCCTTTTAAAGGAAAATATTAACTCTGCTACAACAATTTTCTGCATTATCTCAGGGCACTTTCTGTAGTTCAACTTCTCTTAGTTGCATGAGGTAGCAGAGAATGATTCTAGCACTCAGCGAACAAGGGAGGCTCAAGAGTCAGAGGTCCAGTGAAGAGTGTGACTGTGCTTGTGGTAGATTGCTGCTCCAGTAGTCTGTATGGCCTGCCCCACAGCATTAACTTGTATGACTGATGTCATGCTAGGCAAATTTCAGGAAGGAAATTAGTGCCGTTACTTCATCATTGTAAAGATAGTGCCTCAGGAGAAGCGGAAGGACTCAGTGGGTTGTAGGGCCTCCCTCACTACCCACCTGGCATAGAGCAGGCAGAGACAAGTTATATGACTGCTACAATTCCTGCCCAGTTCGCAGTTACATCCAGTCCAGAGCAAATAAGCTTGGGCATCTCACAACTGTAGATCAACAGCGAGGTCTGTACAACTGATACAGGCCTAGGTTCTTCCCAAGCAGATCCCAGGGTGGAACTGGGCATAGACTGAACTTCATTGTTTGGTGCCCATGAAGGCTCTGCTGCATCAGTTTCAGGGGACTTTCAGGTGACAAATGTTTATTTTGAGTGCCTGTTGTGTATGGTGGTACTTATCACCTTGATTGGACCATTGACATGATTAATTTCTTCCTCAAACCTTTGTCTCTGTCAGGGTGTTTTAAAACTAGAATAGTGTCTTCTGTTGTTATCTTTCACTTGGGTTTGTATGCATCAGCAAATTCTAGATGTGAAAAACTCATTTGCTGTTGTGAATTTATGGATCCTTGCTACTGATTGGCGTTGTAGAGTCAAACTGAAGTTTAATATGGGGACTAAAGGATTTAATTCTTTTCTTTCTGCAGGGGTGGCTGTTTGGTAGATGCCTGTGTATTTGATGTGGATTTTGGTGAAGTTAGGGATGTGTTTACACCTGTAGTTAGGTAGGAAACTGAGGAAAATCCAGTATGTTTTATCAAGTTGTCAGTAATTGTCATTATTCTCAGGAAAGAATCTCTGTGGACTTTCTCAGCTCCTTGGGATCATTGCAAAGGTCAGGCACACCACAGTGTACTATCTTGGTCATGCTGTGGCTAGCCCTGCTGCTGTAAATGGGTTTGCCCAGCTCGTTGTGGGGCCTGGAAGAGGCTGTGTGTGTCCCTGAGACAAAGGGGCGGATAACCAGGTGTTGATTCCATGGGGTATTTTATATTACACCTGTGTGCTTCCTGTAGTGCATCTGAGATACTGCAGTGTCTTCTGTGTGTGTGTTGAGAGGATTTAATGAGTCTCACTGTGTTGTTCTTAATGTGATTACTGAGTCGTCTTTCTTCCATTTTATTTTCACACTCACTTTTCTCACCCTTTTTTTTTTTGCTTTTAGAGTCTTCCAGTAGCAGCAGTGGGTCTGACAGTGAGAGCGATGAAAAAAGACCAGTCTTCAGCAATGAATTCAAACAAGACTCACTTGTGGAGGGTACTTCATCTCGCTACTCAATGTATAACAGTGTCTCCCAAAAGCTCATGGTAGGTCAAAATAGTTTGGGACCAAACTATTAAGACCTGATGAGAGCAAAGTGAAAAGACTAGTCTATTTTAAGGGATTCTGATCCTCCTTGTAGCTGGGTTCTCTGCTTCTTTGAGCCAGCAAAGAGAGGGGCTGAGAGGGCTTGGTTCAAGGGCATCTGTTGAAAAAGAAAGTTGATTCATGTTCAAGGCCTAGGAGCAGGAAGGTGAATGTGAAGGGAAGGATCTCTGGGTCAGCCAGCTTGCTGAGCTTGGAAAAAAGAGTACTACGTGTCTTATTTTGCAGTGCTTGAGTTAGAAAATGCTTTGTCAGAAAGGCCTTAACAAGCTGTGTGATTGACATTAATTTGTTTGGTCTTGGAAGCTGGCTGGCATACCCTTGTAGAATTAGTAACTAAATTATTAAGGTATTTCTTTTTCTTTCAAGTAGTGCCACTCTGCTTTATGTAGGACTGGAATTTTTTGGCAAGGCAGGGAGCTGTGAATGATAGCGACAGGGACAACTAAACTTTGAAGGTGATCACCAACCTCTTAATTGCAGTTTTAGCGTGGGGAAGAAAGTACTTTTAGGAAGTTCTAAGATGATGATTGACTGTGTTTCGTGGTAGTCCCAAATTCGGCAACTTGTTGCCAAGTTTAAAGGCAATAGTAGGCTGTAGAGAAGAGGAGTCTCTTTCAGTGGATGCTGTGGCACTTACTTCCTGATGCAAACTTCATTAGTGTGGTATAGCGAGTATCTCATAGTCCTTGAAAGAATTTCTGGTTTTGATAACAGAGAAACAAAAGTGTTATTTCCAAGGGCAGCAGAGAAGGTGAGACGTATAGTTGTGTATTACTTGAAATGCAACAGGAATTTTGGGACTCCTGTGCTGGAAATCAGATCTCCTTTTGTTCTGTGTTGGTGCTGTACTCACAGGACCAGGGGTCAGCAATCTTTCCGTGGTGGTAGGCCAACTTCTACCTGCCTTTGCCAAGTTAGAAGTTCAGTGTTCTGCGAGAAGCTGGGAAATGCTGGCTGCTACTAGGAGTGGGAACAGGGAGATATTGCCTCTCAAGGAGGTGGAATGCTGCTGACCAGCAGGATCATACCTCTAAATGGAAAAGAGACTGAGAGTTGCTGATTGTGCCTTTCGATAGATAAACCCTGTTGCTGATCATTCAGAAGCTGTCCACATGCATTTTTGGCACTGGGCTGCAGTTTGTTGATTATAGCACAAGACTGTCTTTTACTTGGAGAGCTCTCTCCTGAGCCAACTGGGACGTGTGCTTTCAATGGCCACAATGCAGGAGCTTTTACTACTAAATTTGGGAGGCTTTTGTTTGTAAGGCCTCAAATCTGAATATAAAGATTGATGTGATATCGAAGTCTGTTTGAATGATTTGGTAGCATTAGGTGAGTAAAAGGAGAATACTCCTTAATTACTAGACGTTCAAAATTCTGTCCTTGGAAACCAGTTTATAACAGGCTTGGTGGCTGTCAAGTTTGGTGTACATATTTCGGTGTGATTTGAAGCCAGGTAGCAAAGGCAATGGGAAAACACAATGTACCTTTGTATAAAACGTGTCAGATGTTCTTGTGTTGTTTCTTGTACAGATTGGTAATAAACAATGTTTTTGTTGCTTCTCACAGGAAAGAATATATGGATAACATTCATTCGAAGTGAAACTTAAGGATTAAGTCTTCTATTTACTTATTGTCTTGTAGATGCGTACTGGAGGGAGTGAAATTGACTGTATTGATACTTTTTGTTGTTCTCTTGTTGCTAAAATTTACGAAGAGAAAAGCCTGAAAAACTAGCAGTTGATGAACATATTTCTTAACCTAAGAGATGAGAATGTGTTTCAGGAGCAGTGTCTTGCATTCCTCCTCTGAGTTTTATGTGAAGATTTAACTGATGCTTGAAATGTATGTGAGTGCATGTTCACAACAAAGAATATCATCACAACATGAGTTTTTTCCTGTGCCAGCATCTTCTGTTTTATGAACCTTCCATGCTTACTGAACACTGTGATGAATGACTCCAGGCTCCTCACTACTCCCTCTGAGTAGGCTGTTCCTGCATTACTGAACCTTTTGTAATTTGCTGTCATCTCAAACATCATTCTTCAGATCTAGTTTTTTTATATCCTGCCTCAGTGAAGTGAGCTCAGTATTAAGTCCTGAAAGCCACAGCTGAGATTACAAATGCTCGATGCCTTCAAGTCACTTCAGAGTGATGTGTTGTTTTTCCTGCTAGTCTTTGACACCAGCAGTAGTACATAAACTCAAGTCCACTTTCCTTATAGTGTGCTCCCTTTGCTTTCTTTATAGGCCAAGATGGGCTTCCGGGAAGGAGAAGGTCTGGGAAAATATGGCCAAGGCAGGAAGGATATTGTTGAGGCCTCCAATCAGAAGGGAAGGAGAGGCTTTGGGCTGACCCTCAAAGGATTTGATGGGGAGCTCAATATTGATTGGCAGGGTGAGCCAGAGGTAAGTACTTCCTATTTTGAATCCCTTTTCTATTTTGCCCTCTGGGAACGATGTTTAGTGGTGTCTGATACAACTGGCTACCATTAAGTGGCTCTACTGGGTAGACCCAGGCCTTATTTTGTCCTAGAAAACATGGCAAAACTTCTTTTCTGTCACGTGTATCAATGTTCTGGGACAAAATTGGTTTCAGATGGATTGTTGCTGTGGTCTGTAGGATTTGTTTCTGAGTTTGCAGTAGTGAATGTGATTGAAAATTGTTATCAAGCTCTTTTGAGTTTACCATTTTTATTTTGAATATCATTTTTAATGCCTATATAGGTGATTAAAAAAAAAAAAAGTCTTTTTTGGGTGTGTTTAATATCCCAAATAAAATGCTCACATGTTGTGTTGTATTCCTGTGTCTTGTCAAGCTCTTCAACAAGGAAGAACACCGGGAAATAGAAGTAGATATTGTCAGGAAAGTAAAGCCCAGTTTTGATATTATTTGGTGCAATTTGTATTTAAAAAGAAAAAAAACCCACTGAATTGTAGGGATCTGGCAGCTGGAGATTAAGCCAGAAGTTCCCAGCCATTGTTAGTCAAGGACAGCAATGCTTGTCAAGTTATGTATGGTGCATGTTATAGTACTTCACTCTCCATTCTTTTAAATGTTTTCAGCAGTTGAAAATAGTATCAGAGGTTATTGCTTGAGAGACAGGAATTTGAGACCTGTTCTATAGGCTCATTGCTTTAGGTCCTGTCCTCCAGTGTGTTTCTACAGCGCACAGCAGTTTAAGTGTTATCACCCTTGTGGATAATAATACTGTAATAAATATAAGAAGGTTAGTAGATCTTAGCAGCCTCTCTTTGTAGAGAAGTAGCATCACTTTGATCTTAACTGCTAAAAGAATTCCTTTCCAAGATTATAAAAATTATTCAAAGCCTGAATGAAGTTGTGGGATGAGGGAGCCTTTCAGAAAGAACTGGGAGAAAGAACGTGTAAAGCATTGTCAGGAAGTGTGTGTTTTCTTGGCAACTGTCTGTCCTGCAGTGTCCCTAAAATGTACCTTGAGAGTACTAGACTTTTGCTTTGTCTTGATTATTTATCGGACTCTAATGAGAGGAAAGTGGTGAGGGTATTTTTTCTTTTGGTATTTTTAGTTTTAAATATTAAGTCCAAACAAATAAGCCATGTTTTAGACTAGGACCTTTGGCCACAACAACCCCCAGCAGCCCTACAAGCTTGAGGAGGAGTGGCTGGAGAGCTGCCAGTCAGAGAGGCACTTGGGGGTGATGATTGACAGCCGGCTGAACAGGAGCCAGCAGTGTGCCCAGGTGGCCAAGAAGGCCAATGGCATCCTGGCTTGTGTCAGCAATAGCGTGGCCAGCAGGGACAGGGAAGGGATCTGACCCCTGTACTCGGCACTGGTGAGGCCGCACCTCGATTCCTGTGTTCAGTTTTGGGCCCCTCACTACAAAAAGGACATTGAATGACTCGAGCGTGTCCAGAGAAGGGCAACGGAGCTGGTGCAGGGTCTGGAGCACAGGTCGTACGGGGAGCGGCTGAGGGAACTGGGGGTGTTTAGTCTGGAGAAGAGGAGGCTGAGGGGAGACCTCATCGCCCTCTACAGCTACCTGAAAGGAGGGTGCAGAGAGCTGGGGATGAGCCTCCTTAACCAAGGACAAGAGGGAATGGCCTCAAGTTGTGCCAGGGACGGTTTAGACTGGATATTAGGAAGCATTTCTTTCCAGAAGGGGTTGTTAGATGTTAGAGTGGGCTGCCCAGGCCAGTGGTGGAGTCCCCGTCCCTGGAGGTGTTTAAGAGTTGGGTCGACATAGTGCTGAGGGACATGGTGTAGTTGGGAACTGTCAGTGTTAGGCTAACATTTGGACTAGATGATCTTCAAGGTCTTTTCCAACCTAGATGATTCTGTGTAAAAAGAACTCTATGATTGGCCCTAAAGTCATGGCATAACCCTTTATGCTAGGATTAGGAGGCAAACTTTTGGGAAGCAATTAGTTGTTATATTTTGCTAGTAAAAACTTCTTTGGCTTTTCCCATGTCTTCTGTTTGCAGCCCAGTGCCTACGAGGAGGTGGACTGGTGCCTTGAGTGTACCACGGAAATCCCTGATGCCCAGGAGCTGAAGGAGTGGATGACTGTGGGGAAGGTAATTTTTTTAGATATCAGTATTTACCAGCCTAAGATGTCACAGGACTACTCAGTCTGAAAAAACTGCCTTGTCAAAGAGTTGTAGAATAACCTGGGGTGGAGGAAACTCTTGGAGATTGCTAGTGCAGCCTCCTGCTTAAAGCAGGTCTAACTACATCAGGTTGCTCAAGGCCTTATTTGGTTGAATTTTGAGTATCTCCAGGAATGGAGATTTCATAACCTGTTTGAGCATCTGTTTCAGTGTTTGACCCAGCTGACAGAAGAAAATTTCCATAGGGCCAACTGTCATTTTTTGTGTTGCAGGTTGCATCTGTTTTTTCTTGTCCTATTACTGTCCATCTCTTAACAGTCTAGATCAGTTTTCTCTATTTCCTGCCATTAGGTACTTGTGGACGGCAATAGGATTTCCCTTTGTCCAATCTGAACAAGCTGTTCTCTCAGTCTGTCCTTGTACACCAGGTGCTTCTACACCCTTGTCATCTTGGTGGCCCTTTTGCTGGGCTTGCTCTTGTATGTCTGTCTTGTACTGGGAAGTGCCAAACTGGGTGCAGTATTCCACATGTGGTCTCAAGATGCCTAAAAGGGGAGAATAGTTCCTCAGCCTGCTGGCTATGCTTTTGCTAACAGTCTAGTATGTCGCTGGCAGCCTTCATCTGTTACTGATATATGTGGCATTCTGAGATGACTGATACCATGTTTGCTAATTGTTATCTGTGTTCTCATCCTGTTCCAGAGGAAGATGGTGATTGAAGATGAAACAGAGTTCTGTAGCGAAGAGCTTTTACGTAATGTCCTGCAGTGCAAGGTGAGTCCCCTTCTTTAGAGAGGAACTGAAGTTTTGGAGAAACATGTGAAATAAATACTTGAAAAGGATTGTATAGTTAAGTGATTGGCAAGAGCTCAGAACATCCTCTTTTACCTCTCTACCACTGGTATGACCTAGCGTCCTGGTTGTTACTGTCTGTTCAGCAATCTGTTTTGCACCTCAGCCTTCAGAGATAAATGGAAACAGTCTCCCTTTCTTAGTTCTACTAGAAAGGCTGAAGACTTGAATAAATGAAGGAAATAAGCTCCCTCTCTGTTCTTCTGTGTTCCGTCTTCCCTTTTAGATTTTATCATGCCATTGTAAATTGCAGTAGAATATGAGTGTGTGTATATGTGCGAGAGAAATACATTGGGCTGGAACTGCTTTTGGAGGGGGGTAACCACATTATCAGGCTCTGGAGCTATCAGTACAGAATTCTTCAGTGTCACTAAATTTTCTTAAGAATTGGAGTGGCTTATAAGAAGAGTAAGTATCATTATGTGACAGAAGAACTGTCTATATTGGTGAACCAAACCCTGCATGGAGGTTGCTGTCTAAGGGGAGAGAAGCATGAGCATAGGAAGTGCTTGTGCCTACCTGTCCCTCAAGCCTGTGCTATGTTGAGCTCAGTTTTGTTTCTGTTTGTGCAGAGTGTATTTGATGAGCTGGATGGAGAAGAAATGCGTCGAGCCCGAACAAGGTCTAACCCTTATGAGATGATCCGTGGAGTTTTCTTCCTGAACAGGTTTGAAGAACTTCTGGTAGTGTAGCCCCTTTATGTCTGCTTTCAACCTTGGGAGCCAAGGTTGAAGCTTAATAGGTCCCTGTTTATGCGTTCACAGGGCTGCAATGAAGATGGCAAATATGGACCATGTCTTTGACTACATGTTTACAAACCCTAAGGACTTCCATGGGGTGAGGGCCTCTATTTAACCTTCAAACAGCAATGCTTTCTCAGAGGATGGGGAAGATGGGGAGAAAGGAAAATCCTTAGGATACTAGTTGGGAAAACAGGTGCTTCAAAGAGACTTCTCTGACTGAACAGTGCAGTTTATGGTGTGTCTGTGTTTGACTGATGGGCGCTGTTACTGGGTAAGTAGAATTTCCTCAGTTTCCTTTTGCAGAGGCCTTTGATAAAGGAGCGAGATGCAGAGCTGCTCTACTTTGCTGATGTGTGTGCTGGTCCTGGAGGCTTCTCTGAGTACGTCTTATGGAGGCGGAAGTGGCATGCGAAGGGATTTGGCATGACCTTGAAAGGACCAAATGATTTTAAACTAGAGGACTTCTATTCTGCTTCCAGTGAGCTCTTTGAACCTTACTATGGTATGTAGCGTATGCATGAGTGTTTATCTGACGTTTTTACTTATGCTGCAGCCTCTGTATCAGGAGCAGGGCTGGTACTGACACCAGCATGGGCATGTAAGAGAGGCCTGTTTAGAGGGAACCATTTTGGAAGGTAGGAGGAGAGGGTCATCTGAGAAAGGGTTTGAGATTGATGAGCTTGCATATCAAGTCACATTTCTGCACACACTTCCAGTCTGCCCAGGGAATGTGTGTCCCATTGTAATAGTTGATGTTTGAGTACTTTGCTTGTCTGAAAATAGTAGAGTGCTTTAAGATTGCTTGACAATATTTTTCCTGCTTCACTGATGAAGTGCAACACAGCAAGTGAGATGACCTACCATAGAATCACAGAATGGTTTGGGTTGGAAGAAACCTTAAAAATCATCTAGTTCCAACCCCCTGTCATGGGAGGGACACCTTCCACTAGACCAGGTTGCTCAAAGCCCCGTCCAGCCTGGCCTTGAACACTGCCAGGGAGGGGGCAGCCACAGCCTCTCTGGGCAACCTGTTCCAGTGTCTCACCACCCTCACAGTAAAGAATTTCTTCCTTATATCTAATCTAAATCTACCTTCTTTCAGTTTAAAACTGTTACCCCTTGTCCTGTCACTACCCTCCCTGATAAAGAGTCCATCCCCATCTTTTCTGTTGCCCCCTTTAAGTACTGTAAGGCTGCTATAAGGTCTGCCTGGAGCCTTTTCTAAGCTAAACAACCTCAGCTCTCTTGGCCTGTCCTCACAGGGGAGGTGCTCCAGCCCCCTGACTTGCCCAAATATCTGTTTGCGGAGTTAGAGATAGAAACCTTACTTGCCTGACTGACAGTATGCTTCTGTGTCAGACCTCCCTCGCTCTTCTTTGATGATTGTGGGCTCTTACTAAGGATAAATAAACCAGATTTGGGCTAGAGGCTATATCTGAATCACTGTGACTAAATTAGCTGCTTAATCCAAAGAGGTTTAAGGTAACATGTTTTACATTGCTTTGAGAAAGGCTAAGCAGGTGTACATAGAAAATTGCTGTGTCTCACCTCACGGAGGGTAACTTGTTAAGCTTGGTGATATCTTTGAGCCCTCTATTTGCATAGCCTCTAGGAATAGGGAGGGAAATACAAGGATTGCTAGTATTCCTGCTGCTTATTTCAGACTGTATAAAGGAAAATTGAGTGTGCCTGTCTTGTAGAGAAGAGGGTTTGCTTTTCCGTTGTGCTTTTTTTTTTTTTTCCCTCCACCACTCTTGACTCTTCTTGACTGCCACTTTTGACACCTGACCATGAACTCTTAGAGAATTGTTAGCACTTCAGGATTAGATCTGTTAAAGAGGAGGTTCATGGCAAGGGCAGCAAAGCAGATAAATACATTGTTCTAACGGTTGCAGTATTTGGATCTTCATAACTCACTGCAAACTGGTGCTCTTATGGAGAGAAGGAGATATCTGGAGAAATGAATAGCCCAATGACTTTGATGCATTTCCTTGATACCTTTCTGTCTGTTACGCTATAAACTCTAGCGAGATGTGTACAAACTCTTCCAGTGATGGGAAGGGAGCAGACTGCTGTGTTATTTGTGTTGTGAAGAATGGTAACAAATTCTAGCGTCAGTTCACTTGCTGACAGGATGATTGATGAGGAATTTAGTTTTCAAAGCACTATCATGCATCCTGATCTCTGCTACTTTCTAGTCCTCCA
Organism: Athene noctua; assembly: GCF_965140245.1. Classification (NCBI taxonomy): domain Eukaryota; kingdom Metazoa; phylum Chordata; class Aves; order Strigiformes; family Strigidae; genus Athene; species Athene noctua. Next base: position 94,568,511 of record NC_134037.1, read on the forward strand.
GTTCAGTTAATAGAAGCTGTAGCTGTAGAAGATTTATAGTGACTAATACCAAGTAGAAGTTCAGGCTTCTTCAAAGTCAGGATTAGTGAGCTCTAGAATACACCTTAGATTAGCTTTCTAAAACACCAACCTGGGGGGCAATGTACCGCTCTTTAGAAAGAGCCATACAGGAAAACTATGAACATTCATGCACAAACCCTATTTCCCTTTCCCTACTCCCTTTATAAAGTTGTTTGCTGGGTTTTTTGGGGGTTGCTTTCTTAAATTCCAGATTACATTGTGTTTGGAAATACAGTATTGTGTTTCTTTGGAGTGATTTGAATTCTTAGTAGAATGTAGAATATTAACAATGTAAATAATTTTGTCTTGTCTGTAAAAATGTGTTATTAACAGGTGAGCTGTGCAGTGAGATTGAACCTTAGATTTTTAGTAGGTTCAGCTATGTGTTATTCCTACTTGGATGAGAATATTATGTTGTCTTGTGGTCAGTGCTCATCTTGGGAGGGCAGTGAATGATTTGTCTTTTGCTGAGGCTAATGTACAACTCATCATTTGAGCATGGTTGTTTTATGGCTTTGTTTATCCCTAACCACACAATCTGGATAATTTTCCTAAATAAACAAGCATCTTCGGTTGTGAACAAAGGAATGTGTTAAGGCTTATTTGCCTGTCAAGGTCTGTGTAATTTCTGACTGATTGAATACCACAGATCACCTACAGATCACCTGTACATACTGATATTTGCAAATATGTTATGAATTGTCTCCTCTTTTCCCTGTAGGAGAGGGAGGGATTGATGGAGATGGAGACATCACTCGCCCGGAGAACATTACTGCTTTCCGGAATTTTGTTTTGGACAATACTGATCACAAGGGAGTGCATTTCTTAATGGCTGATGGGGTTGGTCCATTTCTTTTTCTTCCTGCACTAAAGACCAAAACTGATACCTCAGTCTGCATATAATAGGATATTCAACATGTGTCCATAATTACAATGTCAAATTCTTAAAGGCTTGCCATTAAAATTCCTGGTGGCAGTGTTTCTTATTGTAAATAAACATAAATTATCATGATTCCATGATGTAGCTATATGGAATCCTTTGCTTGACCAACAGATTTGTGGAAATACTAATTACATGCTATGTGCTTTGCAGGGTTTCTCAGTGGAGGGTCAGGAGAATCTGCAAGAAATCCTAAGCAAACAGCTCATGCTTTGCCAGTTCCTTACAGCACTGTCCATTGTCCGGACAGGTATGTTTTAGCCATTAATCTTCTTTCTCCTTTTCTAAGGTGGGGATGGCATTGTGGAAGGATGTTGTAGAGTTTTTATTAGCATGCCATAAAATCTGCTCTGCAGTGAGGTGAGTTGAGCATGTGCGTGTACAACCTGAGATGGTTGTCACAAAGCTAAGAGAACTGGGGCAGAAAGATAAGATTATCTGTCTCTTCTGCTTTTTATTGAAAGCTTGCGGTAAAATGGATTGGTTTAAAGCTTTTACATTGTTATGTTATGTAGCTGTCTTGGGCTAAGGTCGCTACTGTAATAACTGGACAGTGTATCTGAGTTATACGGCACTGGCTGGACCAACTGCTTTCTGAATATTCTAGTGGGCTGGTTGGAACAGTGTGATGTTTATCCAGTTTATCTTTACCAGTTCATCTTATTTGTGGCTTTTCTCCTTTAAATCTGCCATCTCTGTGAGCGGAACAAGACGATGTCTCGCATTGTCTTAGCTGTACCTCATCATTGCCAAATGATGGACATTACAGCTTTATCTGATTTTGATGGCTTCTCTCTTCTGCTGAGTTTAGTTAGTATTTGGCACTGATGCGGAAGATAAATGATAACATAATGAGTATTTTTATCTTGTGCCCTATGTTTAGAAGTACCTGAGGCAATGATCTACTTAGCAGTAGTCTCAAATGTGATACAGTAAAAGGAGCAACCTTGCTTAAGTCTTTCCTGTCTGGGTAGCTAATAGTTCTGTAAGACTGACTGCTTTTTGCTTAGGGAAATTGGGAATCTTGTTTGAAGGCAAGAGGCACCATAGACTGTTTTCTTTCTAGACAGCGAGTTATTCTGTTTAGGTAACATCTGTTAGTTTTCTCCTCCAGCCTGAGGTTGCACGTATCAGAGCTCTTCTTCACTGAGGCTTTTACGTAGCATGCTGCCATGCCAGAGGGCACAGTCTGTGCCTGGAAGGGGAGGTAGATAGAAGGTTTGCTTGTGAGACAGCATGCATACTGATTTGATCCTGGTCAGGGAAATGCTTTTCTCTTTGCTGCAGAAATATGGGGAAGATGGTTCATGGAGCCCCATTTGTTCCCCTTCATGAATGTGTTTTAGGTGCCATTTAATTGTACGGAAACACCACTTCTGCTGGAGAGAAAGTTACTGAGGTGCCTGGTATCAACTCGTTTCCTTATAATCTGCTGGTATCGGTGTGCTTCCTTTCTTTTTTTTCCAGGAGGACATTTTGTCTGCAAAACCTTTGACTTGTTCACTCCATTCAGTGTGGGACTTGTTTATTTGCTGTATTGCTGTTTTGAGCGAGTGTGCATCTTTAAACCCGTGACAAGCCGCCCAGCTAACTCAGAGAGGTGAGATTCTTGGTCATGAGGGACTACTGAAGAAACCCCGTCCTCTAAATACAGTGGTAGACAGTTTTGGGTAAGTCTAGCAGAAGCTCCGTGACCTGCCTTAATTGGCAACTGTCTTGGAGGAGGAAACATTTTAGACGCTTACTAAATTACGATGACAAGGTAAAGAAGATATTTGCCAAATTACCCTTCTGGGGAGAAAGCAGGGAACTGCATATATAACAAATCCTCTTTTTCATGAAACAACTATGTTTCCAATAAAGCTAGAGCATATTATGTGTGTTGTTATTGTACCTGTCAAGTTTAACAGAATTGCTTTACTACTTGAGAGAGATCTGTGGGGTTTTTCAATAGGGTTGAGTTTCCCAATCTTTCCAGAGTGTAAAAAATGTACGATGACTTTCTGACAAGTAAGATTGCACCTTCCTAGGGATACCCAGGAGGAAAGAATTCCTGGGATTTGGGAAACTGTCCTGATAATGGGAATGTGGCAGGAAGGTTGGCTGTGTGGAAGAATTGAACCCACATGATCCCTCTGCCTTGCTCTGTAGGTACGTGATATGCAAAGGATTAAAGCTAGGGATTGATGACGTGCGAGACTATCTCTTCATGGTGAACATCAGACTCAACCAGCTGCGCAACTCTGATGTGGATGTGAATCTTGTTGTCCCATTGAACGTGATCAAAGGCGACCAGGATTTCTATGATTACATTGTCCAGTCCAATGAAAAGTGAGTGCCCGTGGGCAATGAGCACTGCTGGCTGTAGGCAGGTTAACCAACACGGCTTTCAGTTGTAGCTTCTTGCACCCATGAAGGTTCTTGTTGATGCTGCTATACTGCTCTGCTTTTGCTCCCTGAGAGGCTTAGCAGGGCAGAGGGACCCTGTGCTGAGAGAAATGCTGTATATTGTTAGTGACTGTTTGGGCTCTGAGTACTGTATAGAAAAGAAAGGTGGCTACTGCCTAGTTCTTACCAGTGGTATTCCTGTCACTTTGAATCATGTTGACAATCATCTATCCTTGCTCTGAGGATCAGAGTGGCTTCCTCCTGTTGTCCCAGCACTCTTCCTTGTTTTGAACCGTAGAACAATCTTGGTGATGAATTTTCTCCCCTGACTGAAACTTGTCCTCTCTTTCAGCCACTGCAAAGTTCAGATAAAGGCACTAGCCAAAATTCGTGCATTTGTTCAAGACACGTGAGTATATTTTTCTGACTTGTGGTGAGGACTGAATTAACCTACTATAAATGAATTGCTTTGCCCTTTAATGTGTTCTTGATTTGAGCTGGTACTTGGCTTGGCCTTTGGAGCAAGGAAAGAGAATAAGGCTTTTAGGCAGCTCAGTTTGTGTCTCTGCTTGAGTTATTTGCAGAAATGTATGGGTGGCTGGAGGAGTCCTGGAAGTTGATGGTCTATTATCACCCTTGTTGAGAAGGCTTCCATGCATTGTATGATTTCTGATTTACCATAAGTGGGCCTACTTCTTAGCAGGAATGTAAGCAGAAAAGTAACTCCCAGCTGGTATATTTGATTCTATAGTAACCGTTGAAGCTGGGTGTGGTTCATAGCTCTTCCTTTTCCAGGGGCAATTCAAAGCATCAAAGTTTCATACCTAGAATTACCTAAAGCTTATCATGGAAATTTCTTACATAAAACTAAAACCATTGCAATGTATAGGTGTTTCCCTGGTATGACTTTTTTGTTGAGGTGCCATTCAGAGTTAATACATAGTAGAAAGTTGAGAGAGTCTGGGAGTCAGGAGTTATCTAAGAGTGAATCTGAACATTGACACTGTTTTTTGTGTGGTCTTTGTTGCTAGTTCTAAATAGGGCAATGTACCCAGCTCTTGGAGATTAGCATAAATTCATACAAATACGTAACTTCTTGAAAATATTGATAACCCAGTGCTACTTCCATGAGATGGGGTGGTGACTGCTAATCAGTAGTGCAGACCATGAAACAAAGCCAAACATGAAGATTGGAGATGGGTGGAGGGTGCGGAGGGAAGGCAGCATCCTCTTTTGTGTAACCTGTTGAGGAACAGTGGATGTTTATCATTCCCGAGCCAGACACTGACAGATACAAGTTTTATAGGGCTGGAATATGTAATGCTGCAAGAGCAAGGAGGTTTCGCCATCTTAACAGTCTGCTGTTTTTCTGTAGGACTCTGATTGAGCCACGGCAGGCTGAAATCCGAAAGGAGTGTCTCCAGCTATGGGGGGTAAGTCAGCTGCCAAGCCGGGAGGTTGTGAAGTTGTCTGCTGTGGTGAAACAAGAATGGACCTTTAGTACAGACAGGACTTCCTAGCCAGAGATCTAATACGTTGTCTTGTGGGAAAGTCAGAAACTGTTTCAAGCTGTTTATGTTAGCAAACAGGATGTTTCTGTTTCATTATGTGTATAGCTTAACTGAGCAGGCTTCTTTGATGCAGTTGAGAATATTTTGTCGTACACAGAGTGAACTCAGCACCTAGTTCCTAAGCAGCAGAACTTTCCAAAAGGTCTTGTTTTATGAGTCTGCAGTTTCTCTTTCCTGAACTTTTTGACTGCAGTGGGGCCACAGATATGGCAGTCAGTTTCACAGGCTAATCATGTGTCTTTGATGAAACAGTATTTCATCAAAACATGCATGAAATCAAAGATTTAGCCTGAAACTTTCTGAAGTTGCCTGTTGTTTACTATGAGGTGCGGTATGCCAACACTAAATTTAAAAAACCCGTGAAACCTTTTATTTGCCAGATGACCTCTCCAGCAACTTGAATCCCGAGAGTGTGAGTTTCAGCGGGCAGGATGTTATGTCGTGTGTTGAAACCAGAAAGGTTTCTATGAATGTGCCAAAGAATAACACTTATTACCAGTTGTTATTTGTTTTCAGATTCCTGATCAGGCTCGTGTTGCTCCTTCATCTTCAGATCCCAAATCCAAGTTCTTTGAGCTGATCCAGGTGAGACCTTATTCAGAAGCTTGTTCTGAGTCCTTTCATACAAATGGAACTTTCCCCCAGGGGAACTGAGAGATTAAGAAGCTAGTCCTGTGTTATCATTTCACGCAGAAGTTGCATTTACCTACCTATTGATGTATTGTGTCTAATTTGCCTTTTCCATACTTTGCTCTTTAGGGCACGGACATTGATACCTTCAGTTACAAACCCACTCCTCTGAATTCCACTACTTTGGAGAAAATTCGCCAAGTGTTAGATTACCGGTGTATGGTGTCTGGAAGTGAGCAGAAGTTCCTCTTGGGTCTAGGGGTGAGTGCTGAGAACAGTCTGGGAGTTTTTCTGGTTCATTTCAACGCTACTATACTGCCTTGCAGTTTCATCCCATCCTTTCCTGTCCTCAGAGGCCAGAAAGGATCCCCATCAGTGGTCCCTGGGACTGCTAGTTATGTTATGTTTCTTTCTCTTAACTTCACTGCTTTTCACACTAATTAACCCTGGTTTTGTAATTGCAGCCTACATGGAGATCTGTACTCCTGCTGTTGTCTCTAATTATCTTCACTGTCCTTTTAAAGGTGTTCTAGTTCTTTGTCCGGGTATGAAAAGTCACTGGCTGATTAGAATCAGTGGTTTTGTTCCTTTGCTGTAGAGATTAAGGTTCTTCCTTAAAACTTCCAACAAAGAAACTGCCTGTGACAGCCTAGGAGAAAAAGATTCTTTGAGGGCTGCTTTACAGTTAGTCAGAGGTCTGACCTTCACCCCTGCCCTTGTGAAGCTTTGGCTAAATCTGGATTCTGCCTTCTACACACAGAAATCACAGATCTATACCTGGGATGGTCGCCAGTCAGATCGATGGACAAAGCTGGATTTGAAAACTGAGCTGCCACGAGATACCCTTCTCTCTGTGGAGATTGTTCATGAGCTGAAAGGAGAGGTAGGAGGCTATTCTCTCCCTTACCAAGTGGCTGCAAATATAATGAGCAGTTTTACCTATTCTCTGTAAGATACTGCAGAACAAATGTTCCTTCTGTGCCAGGTGCAAGTTTTTTTGTGTATGAACTTTAGAGAAGCTATTTTGGATTAAGTTCCTTCTTTCTGCCCAGTGCTAGAGATGGGAGCTTTTAATATTATTTTGAAAACACTTTGGACCTGATGTGCTGCTGTTGTCCTACGTGCAGCCACAGATGACGTTGCCAACATGACTTAATGTGTTCTGCAGCTCTTTGGGTATATAAGTGGTCAGTAGTGATTTCAGGCCTTAGGGAAGAGATTCTCATGGTATATTCACAGTGTAAGATATTGCTGCCTGGGAGTTTGCCTGTCCTCTGGCATATCACATGAAGATGGTGTAGTGCACTGGGCTTTGTGCTGTGGTCCCTGTTAAGGCACAAAGCACTTCTGATGGCAGCTGTGGTCCTGTCCCCTCTCTCTTCGTGAACAGAATGGCGTGGTTGAGATACACCAGTTCTTGGAGGATAGCGTGTTACTGTACAATGGGCAGCAGGGAATTTGTGTGCTTCTGATGTCTGGAAAGATGCTTTCTTGCTGGAAGAGAGTGATGTCCTGTCAAAAAAAAAAAAAAAAAAAAAAAGGCTATAAATCAAAGCTGAAATAGCAACAGTCTGAGTAGTAAGTCTCTGTATTGCCCTTCCTAGGGGAAAGCCCAGCGAAAAATCAGTGCCATCCACATCCTTGATGTCTTGGTGCTGAATGGCAATGATGTTCGAAAGCAGCATTTCAACCAGAGGTATGTAGGATCTGGAGAAACTTCTTTTACGTGAGTAGGAGGTGACTGGGAAACAGCATTCACACTAAAAGCAGAATGCTGAGCACAGGGGATACAAGTGCATTCAGCTGAAACACTGCTATAAAGATGAACTGTGAATGAACCTGATCTGAAGTGAAATGCATATAGCCTTTTCCAACTGTACGTTCTCTGTGTATGAGGGCAGGTCTAGCTCCTTTCTTTGTATGGGGTGAACCAGGCACAGTCTGGGTAAACTGAGCATCCTGGGAATGTGAATGAGCATAGCATAGCTGATAACTGGCTGAGGGAGAAGGAATGAGCCCCTGTTTCCTTCCCCAGGGACATGATGTATCTACTAGTCCTACTTTCCTGCTGATACATTAATGTATTCAGCATCATGTGGGCTTGTAGAGGAAGCTGTGGAGACCCGTTCCTAATAGATAAAGCCAGTATCATGGGGCACTGAACTGGGAGGGCAGGGTGATAAGAGTCTTGCTTAGTACCCATTTGGCTAGCAGTGGAGGCAGTCTGCATGTACTGAAGTGTCTAATCAGTTATTCTGCTGAAACTGTTACCTACCTGCTGTGCCAAAGATCTCACTAAATTGCTGGATTCTCCTTGCGCTTTCATTCAGGATTCAGTTGGCGGAGAAGTTTGTCAAAGCTGTTTCTAAACCTAGCCGACCAGATATGAACCCCATCCGGTGAGTGATGACTCCTTCCCTCAGCCTGGCATGCTTTGGTTTCAGTGTGTTGGAGGATGAAGAAGCTGAAAGAGAGTTAAATTTCAAGCTGAAATTCATAGTTCTGTTATGGTCAGTGAAAGGAGGCTAAAATCCCTTTAAATATGAGATAAAGGTTGATAATGGAGAAGTTGTGCCCTTTTACATATCACACAGTCATGTTTTCATCATAGGTGGATTGACTGGTCCTGACTTCAAATATGTGCTATAGTATGTCTAGCACTCAGTTAGCTTAATCATTGCAGAGACTTCTATGTCCTTGTCTGCCCTGAAGAGTCAGCAGCAGAACAGAGATGCTGATTTTTAGTAGATAAATGAAGTGCTGATCAGCATTTACAGTCTCCAAATGCTTAGCCTGAGGAGAAGGCTTTAGTTACAATCCCAAGAAAGTTCCTGACAAAGGGCTTCAGCTTTGGTTGCCTTCTGACCTTCCATTTGATTAATTCTGCTACAGTGAAGCATAAGAGCATCATTGTGCTGGGTATCAGATAGGTATTGTGGAAGAAACAGCTTCTGTTTCAGAAGCTGGAAGTGCTGTGATACTGTGAGAGAAGCTAGAGGAAAGGAAAGAGGATGCTCTCCTCAGTTTCTTAATGAAAGATGAGTGGGATCTCAAACTCAAGACACAGTTGCAATAACGGGAGGAGCTCAGAATGTTGGGGAGAGCTGTAGAAAGGGGTTGTAGAGGGGTTCTTTGCCCTTATGAAAAGGTGTTCAAGCTGTGCTCTTTGAAGCCTGATGCTTTTAGCAGTGTGTGGGAAATGGGGGCTGGGGTGTCAGATCAGAGGCAGCATTTTTGAAACTTCCCGATTGTTTTATGGTGTCTCAGAACAGCAAAAACAAAAGCAGTCTGACATAAGAACGATAACTCCAGATCATCTTTACTGATTTAAAACAAACGAACAAACAGCTATTTTTACCTCATGGGGACTAGTGAGTTTGTGGTGTCTCTGAGGATAATATTGATGGAGATTAGGCAGTTTAGTTTTACTGCGTGACCAGCATGCTGAGGCCAGAACCTGCCTGGGGCTGACCTTGGTGAATTTACCTCATGGGAAAATAGAAGGACACGACTTTCACTGTTCTTCCTTTTCTGTATATTCAGCCTGAGGTAAAAATGCACGGCTTCCTTAGCATCAAGGACACTGGTGTGCTGCTTACAGCAACCCACCATGAGCATGCAGGTGTCAGGTTTTCTCAAGCCAGGAAAAATGAGGCACTGGAGCATAAGACTGAGGACAAGAGTGAACCTCAGTCATGTCCGACCACCTCATGCTGTACAAAATTAACTGATTGGCAGGTCCCTGTAGCTGGGATAGAAAAAGAGGGCAGTTTAATTTTTTTTTTTTTCTAAATCACATTTTTGCCTTTTCCCCCCAGAGTGAAGGAAGTGTACAGGTTGGAGGAAATGGAGAAGATTTTTGTGAGGTAAGTGACTGGCACAGATAAGAGACTTCAGGGCCCACTGAGGCTATCAGCCACCAGTGGACAGGGATGGGAGGGTTGTGCTGAACTATGAGTAGTTCTGGAGAAAGAGCTGATAGATCTTTTGCAGCTGGTGACTGCTGTTTCTGAGATGCTGCTGAGTCAGAGCATCATCCTGATGCCATAGATGTGGTCAATGCGCTTTACAACAGTAGGAGTAGCAATGGTGCTTGAGTTTGTGTGCAGAAGTGTCAGTGGCTTCATGGGAACCCCAGTTGAATTAAGTGTGGTAGATCATCACAGATTTTTCATTGCAACCCTCAGTTTGCTACCTGATCTAGACAGCTCTGGCTGGTTTCTCTAGCCACGTGTGGGAGGGGGAGGCAAGAGACTGAATTCTCCAGGAAGTGATGATTTTGTCCTGTCATGTGCGGTACTGTCGTCTTTTCACTGTGACACTCTGGGGAGGGTGTGCAGGTGATAGCTTGTGTGCAAGAGGATGGTAAAGGAAGACGCAGGGAATCTCTATTACTGCCTTCTCTCAACGTTCAGGTTAGAGATGAAAATCATCAAGAGTTCAGGGGGAATACCCCGGCTGTCCTACACTGGCCGAGATGACCGGCACTTTGTGCCCACAGGACTCTACATCGTACGGACTGTGAATGGTAGGAAGAGAGAGTTCTTGCTTTTATTTAACTTTTCTTTGTATCTTCAAGTAAAAGTATTAACCAGGCTCACCTCTATTGTAAGGTGGTAAAAAAACTAATGGGAGTATTCCAGTGGCTAGAGATTAACCATTTGCATGTCATGAGGGCAGCCTGGATTTGGATAAGGTTTAGAGTATTTATATGATAGGTTTTTCTGTTGTGGGTTGATTAGCTATTGTGTGGGTAATTCCATTTATTTACAAGACTGATGACTTTTTTAATGGGATTATAATTTTTCATCAAGAAAATATTTTCCAGAGTAATAGTACATGGAAATATCCTATTTGGAATGTCAGTGTTTAAATGTAGGGAGAAGGGAGTTTTCTCAGTGAATAGAGAACAGCTTGGAAAGCAGGTCGTCTTAGGGGAGGGAAAGAAAAAGGCATAAGAGAAGGATCACAATTATAGATTCCTCCTCCTTGCTTGCACTATATGTGTGTTTATACTGTGCTTTTTTCCCCTTTTCATTTTCTGTCTGATCCCTGTGATTCTTTTGCAAGATCCCTGGACAATGGCATACAGCAAAAACTCCAAAAGGAAATTCTTCTTCAACAAAATGACCAAGCAGGCGACGTATGACCTCCCTTCTGAATCCATTGCACCCTTTCAGTGAGTACAAGCCAGAGCTGAGGCTATGGAAGGGTAACTCTGTGTGTGTGTGTGCGCGGAGGGGCTGTTTGGAAGGGAGTTCAGGCGTGTTGTGCTATGTTCTTGCAGTCGTTTGCAGCTTGGTCACCAGCAGGGTGTGCTGCAGAAGCTGGCACCTTCTCAGGAAACTGCTGAGCTGGATTTGTGGATTTTGCAATTAATTGCTATGAATAACACATATCTTACAACTTTGTTCCCCTGTCTGCAGCAGAGTACAAGTTACTGAACCTCCTTGCACACAGGGAAATGGAAATTGAGCCCAGCAACTGTAATTTGCTGCATCTCTGTATTTTAAGATGCTTGGCTGTAAGTTGCTAATTTAAAAACAAATCCCAGTTCATTTAGCCCAAGCTCTGGAATAAGCTGTAGGTAGCTGGGGGCTGTTTAAAGAGAGAGTGAGAGAGAAAAGCAGCAGCTCCTTGGGAAAGGATGGAGTGGCTTGTCACTGGACAGTCATTAACATTGTGGCTGCTGAACCCTGTCTGTATCTACTGACTGCTAGGTTAAGGCCATGCATGTCTGAAGTACAGCAAATCCTGAGTCTGTGTGACACCTCGGGGCTGATGGGTGGAGATGTTCTGCACACCCTGCCTTCAGTCTCAAGAGATGCCCTCTACTGCCATTCTGCCTCTGAGCAAGAGCTTGATAGGAAATAGGACTCCTGATTTTCTCATTTTGAATCTCCTTACCTTACAGCAGTGCTCTTAAGAATCCTTAAGCTTTCCTTAACCAGCTAAATGGATGAATGGGATGTGGTTAGTTCTGCCCCCAATACTCTGAAGTAGGCCAGCATGAACCTGCATGAATGGCTGAGGAGGTGGAGGGAGCTCTTGTGGGGGACTCCAGAAGGATGTGTTGTGTTGTGGTTAGTGAGTACTAATGTGTCTGTAATTATCCATTGACATGTGCTCTTGTCACTGTGCTGGTACTGCTTTGTTAGAACAGTAGCACCAAATAAGCTATGAATATTAAGTGTCAGTAATTGTACAAAACTAAAGGCTGCTGTGTCTGCAGTAATTAGCAGCTCTGTTTTCATTATGGCTGGGACTATTCTGATGCAGTGAGGGAGGGCTGTGTTTGATGGATGGAGTGAGAGATGGTGTAGGACCGGAACTCTTGGCAGCCAAGAGGAGCTTGGTTATTTTACATGAGGGGAAAGAGGAGATGATCCTAGCTGCTTCTGTACAGTGTGAACACTATTCGTTTGCAGAGCTCCCTAGGACAGCTATTACTGATTCTGGTAGGTTTGTGGTGAGTGATTAGATTGCTGCTTGCTGCTGCTGGCAGACTTTCTAAATTCTTCATGAAGGCCTTTCCATTGCCTGCAATGACAGTCATCCTCTCAAAAACCTGGGGGGGGTTGGGCGGGTGGGGGATGGGGGAGTAGGCTTTTCCCTAATGACCTGTCTCCTTCCAGCAAATACTGCACTGAATCTTGAGTGAAGCTAGAATTAACAAGTTTGTTTCCATGGAAATCTCTCAGGCTTGGAAGTTGCTGTATCTTAAGGGCTATAGAGTTTGTAAGGTGAATGAATGTATGTACTGTTTTTTTCCAAGGCATGCCTTTGATAGAATATCTCTGTGTGGCTCCCATTGCAAGGGCAGCTGTCTCCATAGTGCACTTTGTGGTGAGGATGACAGTGTTTTCCTTCCCCCCCTCCCCGCCAAACTAATCTTGCTTTCCTCTCTGCCCATAGCGTCTGCCATTACAGCCGCCTCTTCTGGGAGTGGGGGGAAGGTGTCAAAGTGCACGACTCTCAGAAAAGGCAAGATCCAGAGAAGCTGTCGAAGGAGGATGTCCTGTCTTTCATCCAAGCGCATTACCCCTAACCCTGCTCTCTTGAGGGGTGCAGGGGTGACTGAGCCCAGCTTGGATTCTTCAGGGACTGATGACTGGGGAGGCTCCACAACTTCTACCCTGGTATTCTCCAGGGCTGATTTCCTGGAGGTGAATGCAGGAGGGGTGGTATGCAGAAGGCACAGGACAAGGCTCTGCCCTGGCAGTGTATATACAAGTACGGCCCAGGTAGCGCCTGGTGACTCCTGGAGCCAAGACCTGACACCCTTTTGTCCTGACCTACTGCATGCATGAGGCCAAGGGGCTGGCAGCTTTCTTTGCTCCTGTTCAAACATTCAGCGAAGTTTGTGGAGCTCTCTGTGTGCCAGAACTCTCCAGACTTTGCTTCCCTGGCAGCGTGGGAAGGAAGCAGAGATGTCTTGGTGGCAGAGCTGGATAACAGCACATTGAAGCAGCCCTGCATCGTTCCTGGCAGCTATCTGTCTCCTCAGCCTTGTCAAAGGCCTACCCAGTGGAGGGGGTTAACTCATTGCGGAATGCTAGCTTTGGGACACAAGTATGTATTTTTGTTGGTGTCTCCAACACTTCTGCTTATCAAGGCACTTGGCTGGCCATTGACAGTTCCTGTGTGATGGTGTCCTGTTGGACAAAGGCCAACAAAGGTTCCTGGCACAGATTTGAAGTGCTCGGTACCGGGGCTTTCTCAGACCTCTAGAAGCTGCTGTGACAAGGGTTTTCCCTCTCCAGGTCAGTGACTGATCCTGAGACAGCAGCCTGAGGTCAAAAAAACGTGTCTGTGCTGAGACCAAGATACTTTGATTCTTGGTACTCAACGCTATTACCCAAATCTTCAGGGAGAAAAGCAGATGTGGGAGGGAAGACACAAGAAGGTTGTGATGCTGGAGGTCTTTGGAGGAAATGGTGGGAATGTCTGACTTAATTAAAACCACCCCAGGGCTTCAGTGAAAAGAGATCTTGACCATGTTGGTTATTCAGAAGAAATCCTGCCCCCTGACGGTGCCCACTGGAAAGGTTACAAGACTTTAAATATCAGTGGGCTTTGAAACCTTCCATGTCTCATTTGACCCTGGAACTGCCATCTGGGGTGAAGGCACAGAGCTGTGAAACTCCTAGCATGGTATTTGTATGTCAACAGACTTCTCCATGCACTTCTGTGCTGGGCTCGAAGTAGTCTTCTGTTGCGTGTTTTACTTTCACTTCTGGCTTCCATGGCACTTTTGCCAGGTCTTCCATATAAATCATAACACACAGTTGACTGCTTCTGGCCAAGCAGCAAAATTGCCCCTTTTTTTTTGTTGTTCTTGGCTTGTTTTTAAACACAAGATTGGCAGCAGGGAGGAAACGGATGTAGGGCTTCTCTGAACTGTGCCTTAAAGAAAGCTATAGTTCACCTAGAATCTGTAGCAGTTGTTTAGATTCTTGTTTCTTTCCACACCCATATGTAGGATTTGAACAAGCTTTATGTAGCAAGACATGGAAATTCTCACTTGTAGGCATGTGGGTGCCCTGTACCCCACTCGAAGCCAGAAGAGGATGGCATGTTGTAGAAATCCCACTTCTACCCTCTAAGGCCCAGCATCACACATAGGTTTTGTGCTCATTCTCAGCACACAGATGAATATTATCCTACAAGTAGGCTGTGCTTGCTGAGCATTTCCATGTCTTCCCAAGGAAACTGTCTCCATATAACCATGTATTAATTCTCTACAGTTTGGTATAAATGAGTTTAACAGCTGCAACTCCTTGCAGCAGAGAAAACTATACTCAGGCTTGATCACTGCAGAACCACACCCCTGGCTAAAGGAGCAGCACAGAAGTTGGGTCTGTTGGTCAGTGGAAACTGGACGAGGCAAAGGATGGGAGGTTAGCTTACAAATAGGCAGCCCTGAATATTATGCAGGGAAGCTGTTCTGTTTCTTCAGCTCTGGCCAATAGTGAAGTGGGTCAAAGCTGCTTTTTTCACATTTGTTATTATTTAGTCCCCAGACAGAGGTCTACCAAAGCAGCTGAAGGACTGCATGCTGTTAATGCATCCTCTTGCTGACCCATAGACCCCCCTCTGCTCTGAAGCATCAGTAAAACGTGTGAAAGAAATGGTGGCCCTTCCTGTTCCCCCCCCCCCCCCCTCCCAAACAAGAGGCCTGTTACTGGCAGTTTTGTTTTAGCAAAAGCACTTCCATGAGAGATGAGGATGATTCTCTCCCAGTGGGCAATAAAGAACCTCCCAACTGTATGGTTTTCAGGTCTGTGGACAGTTGGCTTTTTAAACCAAACAGTAATTTGAGTTCTGGTGCTGGTGCTTCTTTGGCCTGCCCTGAGGCTGTTCCAATGACAGCAAAGTGTGCTGCTCCTTCTGCCAGGCTCCTTTGCTATGTTATGTCCTCCACTCAGGGCTTTGGTCTCCTGTGGGCTGGCAGACAGAAGGGTGCCTAGGAAGTACACTGGGGTGAGTGGGCCTCCAAGGGTACAAAAAAACCTGGTTAGCCTGCAGGCTAGCTTTTATAAACAGATACTTTCTGTTTACCCAGTTGCCTCCAGCTCCTCCTGATTTTAATTTGCTTTTATTTTTAATTTGTTTTTGATGCACTGAACCTTGATTCTGAATCCCCCTTCAAGGAGGCAAGCACGAGCTACCATGCTATGTGCTTTCCTGCTGCAGGGTACATACAGAAGGATTATGTTGGGAAGGGGGGTGAGGAGGGTCTTGCTGAAGGGAATGTTTATGTACATTAATTGCACAATGTATTGTTATTAGGCTCAGTATCATTTTGTGTTGACTTCTGCTTTCATTGTCTTATTACCAATACAGCCCCTTCCGTTCAAACCAGTGCTTGTTTACTTTGCTTTCCACAGAATTCTGGCCAGTGGTGTGTGTGGAGATGGAGAAATGCCATGCACAGTTAAATTTTCAAGGCAGTCCCCTTTAAAAGGATTTCCTGGCACATTAGAGCATACTGAGGGCTACCTACTGTATGTCACTGCAACAGAATGAGAGGAGACTACAGGGGATAGTCTCCAGCACTCTGCAGCATGCTAGGCTGCTTTTCCACTCCAAGGAAGCAAACAGTCCAGTAGATTCTAGGCCACAACAGACCAATAACCCAGTGCTGAGACCCTGCTGACCAGGGATGTGAAGTACCTAACCCAATGTAGGCGTACTGTGGGGCAGTGTGTGCCAACAGGGAGAGGACAGGATGAGAATAAAGCACATGTTCTAAAACAGGAAAAAAAGAAAATCGGGAACTTACATGGTCAAATTATTTTATTTAAAGCCCTGCAGAGGCTCTTGCATCCCTGGGAGTTGATAGTAAATTCTCTTCTGCAAGTGTTGATTCTTAGAGGCACAAAATGGCAAAGCTCTGATGCAACAGAGAGGTAGGTAGATTGTCTTAAAGCCCAAGCACCCAGATCTCAAGTTGGACGCTACCTGCTTGCAGAAGAAGATACACCTATCTCCCATCTGGTTTTGTGGGGGTAGGATTCCTTTGGTCCTGTAAGTCAGTGTGGAGGAGGAAACATCTTTGTTTATCTCAGCTCTGGGAACAAGTGGAGTCTATAGGTAAGAATATTCAAGTTACTCTTTGATTCAAAGAGCCTGGTGTCCCTTCAGCTTATGGCTGTCCCAGGAACCAAGAAGGCTGGGTTATGGCTGAGCAGAGAGCACCCGTCTGCAACCACAGAGGTCGTCTTCAAAACTGAGAATGTATTTCTTTCCTGCATCGGGCTGGATGGTCTTGACTGCATTCTGGGTAAGAGCACCACCTTGAGCTCTGCTTGACCCGATTTCCAACTGCAAGTGTGCTGTGATTTCTGGTTTGTCTCCTGCCCCCCTCAATTCTCGGAGAAAAAGCTACAATGAGGTTTGGAGAGGATAAACAAGAACAGCAATTTGAAATGCTGATCCTCACCCTTGGGGGAGGCATGGTGGTGAGAGGAGGAAGAGCTCCTTGCA
This sequence comes from Athene noctua, assembly GCF_965140245.1. NCBI lineage: Eukaryota > Metazoa > Chordata > Aves > Strigiformes > Strigidae > Athene > Athene noctua. The sequence goes on from NC_134037.1 coordinate 94,585,089, forward strand.
GGAGAGTCATTTGGTCAGCAGGGAGAATTCTTGAGTGCAATCACATCGTCCAGCAGGCGTAAATAAGAGCAATCAGCAACCCCATGGCCACAGCAAGGGCAGCATTCTTGCGATTTTCCTTACGAAGCACACTCAGTTCTTTCTCTGGGAAACAAACAAAAGCCTCACCTGTGAATGTTCGTGTTGCAGCTACATCTCCTTTCTAAACTGTCTTAAAAGCACAATGCTACCCTGGCCACAGGCAACTCTTTTGGGATCAGTACACAAAGCTGCCAACTGTAAGATGTGCTAAATAGGAAGTCAACTAACAGGAACCCTTCTATTTGTTAACTCTCATCCTGTCAATCTCAGTAGCTGTGCCTGGGAATTCTTCAGTGCTGGACCAGTTCCTGTCTGAAAATAACCTTTCTCTAGGACCCTATAAGGACAAAATGGGGCATTATTCTAACTGCTTGTGCCCCAAGAGAATGAAGAAGACAGAGGGTAGAGAACTGTTTCTACTATCTTCTAGACTAACAGCCTGGTACCTTTTCCTAATGCTTAAATTTACTTAAATAAAACTAGCCACCTTTGAATGTTGCAGTATCTGGGTTTCCTTGCACCCCAGAAGGATGAGTGTGGGACAGGTCTGAAACTGGACACTCATTTTGTTGGGGTCTGCAGCTCTTCAGAGACAGGTCACTTGCCCTGGTTTACAGAAGAGACACAGATGTAGAGAGAAGGAAGTGGCTACTGAAAATGTGGATTCTTACTGCTCTCCATTTCTGTTCCGTTCCCTTTACCACTAGTTCTGTTCCACAAGGCTTGGCTGGATGGTATAGGCAAGAAGTGAGGCCTACAGCATTACATGTCACATGGCCAAACAGCAACAATTATTTTGCAGGGCACAGTTGGGTGCAGGCTGTCTCCAGGCTGTCTTGCTGCTGAATTTACTGCCTCTACAGCTCTTGCTGCATGGTTTACTGACTCTACAGCTAGCACTAGCAGCCTCCAGCAGGAATGTCCTGGTGCTGCAGGCTCCCAAATGGGCTGGTATCAAAACAGGCTTTTAGCTGTTCGTTTGGCCCCCATTCTTCACATAATACAAGCATTCTTATGCAACCACGGAGGAAACTGCTTGAATCTGCAAGGCTACAGAGGAGGTGGCAGGGGCAGGAGATCACATAACCCCAGGCACAGCAGTGCCAGCTTAAACTGATGGAATAATGCCATTGTCAGCAACTGCAGTTCATGGCCTCAAGTGTGTCAGCTGGAATAAGCAGAGATTTAATCAGAGGCCACAGCAGTGATCTAAAAAGACTGTGTGCACATGCACTGTCTGTTCTGTTCCAGGAGGAGCAGCCATCACCATTAGGTGAGGCTGTTGCTGCTCTCTGAGCAGCCTGTCGGATTGCTCTGTTGATGCGAGGTAGCAGTGATGGCTGACTACTGGGGAAAGGGTGGCAGCAATGTGCAGTCTTCCACTGCCTCTACTGATAGGCCCTTTGAAACAGCTTTAAACCTGTTTAAAATAATTGTTAGTTTTCTGGAAACAGTCCTTTAACATGAGTTAAAATTACAAACTTGCTGGCTGTTCCCCAGCTTTCAACTCTCCAGGCCTAAAAGAACACTTGTACTTCTTTCTTTCCCTTTCCCTTGTGTGAGCTCTGGTGCTTACACTGCTGCAGTGTTGTCAAGCAGTTAACACACTGATCACCACCAGGAGCCTGAAGACATGCAAAACATCATCCCTAACAGAATGGTAGTATTGTCAAACCTTCAGTAGCTCAAAGAGACTCATTTTAACTGTCTACAGCAGGACTTGCAGTAAGGAAGGACCCTTGGATCTCTGGAATTTCAGGAAGCACATCAGTGTGAATGGCTCCAGAAACTGATGCAGTGAGAACCTTCCCCAAGGAAGGATATACTTTGCTACACTCCAGACAGGACTTGCCAGCTTGCTTAGCAAGTCCCTGTTGAAAAAAAAAAAGGGGGAGGGGAAATGCTAACAAGCTGCCCAAATTAATCTGTTGGCTAAGATTATCTAAAGACCAGTAATTTGGGGTGTGTGAAAGGGACATCTTTCCCCCCTCATTAGCTGATGCTTATTTTTTTCCTATGATAGCACAGCTCAAGCAGGAGGATCCAGACTCCTATTATAATATGCTGACTAGCTTTCCCTCAGTCTATCTCCCTTTGGTTGAACCTGAATTCAAAGGCAGAAGTCAGAGGTGGCAGGAGCTTGAAGACGAAACTAAGCTGCAGCACTGATTCCATCCAGCCCAGAGGGACCATTTTTAATGAAGCTCTTACCATAGTTGTCAGCTTTGGTCATTAGTAAGTTTCTCTCTCTCTCCAGTGACTTTCTGTAATGAGAAGAGGAGTTCATTACCTGTGAGGCACAACACAGCCTATTTCTTTGCTTGTATGATAGAAGAGAGACTGTCCCACGGTTGGGGATATCTGCTCACAGAATGAGCCCCTCACCCTTCACTGTAGAGATGTGCCAGTTTAGAAACCTCCAGCTGTGCAAGAGAAGAGATGCAACAGTTTTAGATTATTCTTTCCTTCCTGCAAACTGCTTCAGATCTGTCCTTTCAGGACAGTGTCAGGGTACACAAGCAGACTAGAAAGGGGTCTGTGTGTCAGAGCGCCCCCTACTCTGTTCCCCCAGGTTGGGAAGGAAGTTCTGCCCCAGCTACAGATGGGGTAGGGTCCCTGCACACTCTGCGGATCCTGCCCTTCCAGCACATCTGGCTTAGTGCTTTAACACTAATTCTTCTGACAAATTGAAGCTGGGATGCTTGTCAGAGGTATCTAATTTACACAAAGTGGTCAACTCAAGGTAACAAGCTGAATCCAAGCCCAGTAACAATTTGTTATTAGACTGAAGACTGAGGGTAAGACCAGCCCTTGTCTCAAACTGCACAAGATGATTAATTAATATACAGTTTAAAATATAAACACAAAACAAATTGCCTGAAAGCAGCAGCATTTCCATTACAGCAGTGAGGATGTGGTCACTCCTTTCAGACTGTGTGCATATAAATAAACACACACTAACAAATTATCTCCTGGTTCAGAGCAGACAGAGAAGGCAGCAAGTGGAACAGTTTGTTGTTCCCCTTAGGGCAGAGTAAGAACCTGTAGGAAGAAAGAGATCCAAATCTATGTGTACAGCTAGTTAAGTAAGGGATGACAAGAAAGCAAGCTACATCAGAGCAGCAGGAGAAGAAAGTGCTCTCAAAGGCAACTGGGGAAAGGCAATGTGGAGTACAGCCAGGAGGAAGTGAGAAGACAGATTTACCAACATGACTGAGCTGCTACTTAAAAACCTGCCTTGTGAAGACAGTCAAGGGAAGAGGCTTTCAGAAGAGACCTGAAGAAACCATGACAACTGAACTTCAAAATGGGAAAGCAGCACTCTTCTTTGTGTACTACTCACTGAATCAGTAATTTTGATCATGGTACCTTCCTTCAGGGTTTTTCAAATGGTCTGTATTAGGGCAACAGAATTTGTTTCCATCTCCATACAAGTTTATACTGGGTTTGCATGGCCAGGTTTTGGTAGCCAGGGGGCTACAGAGGTGGCTTCTGTGAGAAGCCGCTAGAAGCTTCCCCTGTGTTGACAAAGCCAATGCCAGCCAGCTCCAAGACAGAGCCACCACTGGCCAAGGCTGAGCCCATTAGGGATAGTGGTGGTGCCTCTGTGATAATATATTTAAGAAGGTGGAAAAAAACTGTGCAAGGGCAACTACAGCCGGGGAGAGGAGTGAGAATATGTGAGACACAACTCCGCAGACACCAAAGTCAGTGAACAGGGAGGGGGAGGAGGTGCTAGAGCAGAGATTCCCCTACAGCCTGTAGTGAAGACCATAGTGAGGCAAGGCTGTGCCCTTCAGCCCATGCAGGTTAACGGGGAGCAGATCTCCACCTGCAGCCCATGGAAGACCCCACACTGGAGCAGGTGGATGCTCACAGGAAGCTGTGAAACTGTGGGAAGCCCACACTGGAGAAGGCTCCTGGCAGGATCTATGGCCCTGTGGAGAGAGGAGCCCATGCTGGAGCAGGTTTGTTGGCAGGACTTGTGACCCTGTGGGGGACCTACGCTGGAGCAGTTTGTGAACAACTGCAGCCTGTGGGAAGGACTTATGTTGGAGAAGTTTGTGGAGGACCATCCACACTGGAGCAGGGGAAGAGTGTGAGGAGTCCTGCCCCTGAAGAGGAAGGAGCAGCAGAAACAACGGGTGATGAACTGATCACAACCCCCAGTCCCCATCCCCCTGCACTGCTGCGGTGGGAGGAGAAGTTAAACCCAGGAAGAAGGAAAGGGTGGGTGAGGGGAAGGTGTTTTAAGATTTGAGTTTTATTTCTCATCCTACTGTGATTTGATTGGTAATAAATTAATTTTCCTCAAGTTACAAGACAGTAACTGGTGAGTGATCTCCCCATCCTTATCTCAACCCATGAGCCTTTTGTTGTATTTTCTCTCCCCTGTCCAGTTGAGGAGGGCAGTGATAGAGCAGCTTCGGTGGGTACCTGGCATCCAACCAGAATCAACCCACCACAAAGTTGTAAAATTCAGAAAAGGCTCCAGGAATCCCTATTCCTACATCTTTGCTCTAGGCCCTATATTTCAGAGATAAATCATACAGATATATTCCATCCTGTTAAGTTACCACAACTGTAGGTTTGGTTGTTGGTGACCTAAGTACCAGGTAAAGAATACAGACATTAAACATAAGACTTCAGGCCTATAAAAGGACTGTTAAGATGAGGAGCTAGAGAGATGAGGGACAGGAGGAGACAGGAGCCTGTTGAAATATAGATGGGGATATAAAGTCCCAGTAAAGGGGATGTGGGTGGGGTGGGGAGAGACAGAGCCCAAAACAGTAGGATGCTGATGACTGGAAAAATGTCCTCAAGCAGAGAGATTTCACAATCAGCTGGGAGATCTAGCATCTCTTGCTTCATACTCTAGATAAATAGCAGGTTCTGCCTCTGTCTGCTACAAAATCCAAGTCAAAGTCCTTGCTTGAGTCTAGAGTCTAGTAGTCTTCTAGAGTCCTTGCTCTAGAAACCTATACTTGCCTCTTCTACATCAGTCACAGATTTCAGGGGGATTGTCCCTCTTCCCTTTACCAAGAAAAGCCAGTGTGTCACTACATCCCTATATTCAGACACATCTGCAAAACAAGCACAGATAAGAGTAATTTCCCTCAGCCCCTTCTGCAGTTTCATCCCAGCCTGGTTTGGCCCTCAGCAGTAGCTGCTGCACATCTCCCCTGACTGAACTCGGGCAGCTTCAGCAAGGCCTGAGTAGCAGTGTGCAGTGAACCCTTGCCAGACTTATGGAGCTGTTTACTATTAGGCCAGAAGCCAGCTCTGCAAATGAACTGGCAAGTTTCAGGCACTGCTTGGCTGGTTGTGGTGAAGGCTGGAGAGTGAGGCTGTTGATAAGGTAAAGCTCTCTCCATGTATCACTGAACTTTTCACCCTGGCAAGTTCCCCAAGTGAGCTCCAAGTGGGCGAAGAGAGCCTTGTTATGGGGAACCACACATTCCCATCCCTTCAAGAGCCACAGCAGGATGACAGCTAGCTGAAGTACACAGCCACAGCTGTGAAACAAAGTGGTCATCAATACCTTCCTTCAGGGCTGAGCTTCTCTCTGCGCAGTTTAAGATCCACCTCCTCTATGCTCTGTCTGCAATGTGCCAGCTTCTCCTCCAGTCCATCAATCTGAAAAACACCATACCAGTCACCACCTTTTCCTCTCTCAGCTAGGATGGATCTATCCCCACTCAGATAGGAAGGATGGCAGCTCAGCCACTCCACCTCCTTCCTCCCCAGATCAAGGGAGGAACAGCCCCAGCTCTGTGTAGAGATCACAGCACAGAGAGCCCATCACCTTCCAGATCAGCCTGTATCATACCCCACGCAACAGTGGCATTGTAATCCCAGATATAGCCAAGCCAGCTCTAATACTCCCACTTGTGTGGCTGGCCAGCACTTTTTTGCTAAGATCTGATCCTGTTCCAGCCTGTTCTAGTTTCTTTGCATGTGGGTCCACAAACAAATAAGTGATCTAAGGCAGCTTTACACAATAAAAGAGGGTAAAATAAGACAGACTGGCCTTGGCCACAGCCTGAGGGACAAGGTCTACATTTAGTGCTATGAACAGATGCAGAAGTTCATGGGATGTGAATACAAAGCACCCTCAGCTGTCTGCTTGGGTGAAGAGGGGACAAAGGGGAAAACCTACTATCTCTTTTACCCAGCTAGATCTACAACAGCAACAGCAGTCTGCACGGTATGTTCAAGATAGCATTCACCACTGCCTCCACATCTTTGACCTGCAGCAACACAGTCCCATGCAGAAAAACACTGGTCATCTCCTTGTGTCTCCTCGTTCGGTTTCCTAACAGCCACCCTCGCGTCTTCCTGAGGAGAGGAGTAACCGTGGGTAAGTATGAGAGGGTTGATCTACGTGTGTGCAAATGGATTGCCCAGGAGGGAATCCTACCATGGACAACAGTTCTCCTGGGAACCATTCCTCTTTTCTGCCTGGCAAACAGAGTATAGACATCTTTGGGAAAACTTTGTCTTTCAGGCTTGCTTCCAGCAGAGAAACAGTGGGACTAATCAGATAATATGAACACAACATCCCAGCCTGAAAGAAAATGGCCCCAGTGCCCTGAGGTGGTAATGACTTCTCTTTTTAGCTACTTAGCACACTTCTGCTGTGCCTAGTTCTCCAAGCAAGGCCAAGGCCAGCTAGACAGCTCACAGCACAGCCTCTCTGTGGTGGGAGCATTCACAAACCATAGGCTAAGAGGTAGCGTGGTCCCAGCTAAAGTACCAAGGTGGAATGAGACACCAGCTGCCTGGACATCAGCCTCCGAGGTGACCCAGGGCACAAACACTCCCATAAACAGTCATATGGGAAACAAAAATCAAAGGCAGTGGTCCCTAATTATTGTTGCTTTGGGGATCAGCTCCATCCTGAGCTCATTAGCAATCTCACACCTTCTGCTCAGGAAAGGCAGGCAAGCGTTATAAATAAGCAGGATGGGAGAAGAGGCTTGATGTAAAGGAGAGAACAAAGCAGACTGCAAAAAAGAGTTTAGTCAGTCAGGTGAATAGTCTCACTGTAAGGAGCACAGCAGAGCTGGGGAGGGGGACACACACAACAAGGCTCAAATAAATCTTTGCATCTTACCAGATAGCAATTTCAAAGTCCCTTGTTATCAGGCAACTCTGCCAGGGCTGTTGAAATGCCAAGCTCCCCAGGGGCAGCTGCACAGCTTCCCCTGAGCCCAAGGGGAGCACCAAGGCACACCATCTGATCCCAGAGCACAGGGAATGGCACTTCTGTGTTTGGCAACGCTTGGGTTTGCCTGGATGGGGACATGGATATTTTTAAAGCATGTTAGCTGAAAATGCGTTCAGTCAGGGCAAAGATAATTGCCCTCCTCCATATCCAGCTGTGCCAGTTAAGAATGTTAACTCCAGCTGCTCACCACTGTCATCCACTAGAGCTCTGTCAGCAAAATGCTCTGCCCCAGTCTGCTCCAGGGCCAAGCAAGGGCTTCAGCCGAGTCAGCTCTGACCACACTTATCAGCAAGTTAACTTGTGTCCAGTAGCACTGAGTGCAGTAGAGTGGAGGTGGGGTGTCATCCGGTCTGATTTAAGGATGACCGCCTCCCTCATCAGTTTGTACCATTTGCAAAAGATTCTGTCTCTGCTCCCTTATTTACTGGAAACCCTCACAGCAAGAGATACTTCAGCATGTGTTACCTGGCTCTTCCTTAGCCGGTAAACTTATTACAATGCACGATGCCTTCCCTGGAAACGCGTTTAAAAATCATGTTAAAGAATACAATTTAATGAGAGCTTTGGTTAGTCGGCTGTCAACCCCACCAATAAATTATCTGTGTCACTGCACTTCCTAGCCTCTCCTCCAGAACTGCTCCTCCCGCTCAGTTTGCAGTTGCTCTCACTAGTACATTCTCTGCCTGTAGTTCCGTCATTTCACAAGACATAACATGAGGATATTCCGCTCAACTCTGCCAATGCTTTTACTTTCTGCTGACTAAAAATCTCCAGATTCCACATAATACTTTAAAAGTTTCAACTGGTTTTACTGCTCTTAAATCAAACCCAAAGTTTGGGTCCCCTGCTGGAGAGCAATAATTTGCTAATAAACCACATGCCCAAGAATTGCACCATCAGCTTTGCTGAGCTGGGGGCACAAGGGACAGAAAATAATAAAAAAAAAGCAAGGAAGGAGGTACAGATTGCTGAATGAACAAAATAATTTTCCTCCAGAATCTCACTATTTCTTCTCTTCAGGCTAGTCTGGGGCATTAGCGGTTGTAAGGAAGGACAAGAGCTAGGATTCCCAGATGTTAGTCATTCACTGTGCCTCAGTTTCCCTACTTATAAATTAGGACAATACTATCTGCCTTCTGGACGTGGCTCATTGACATAAGGAGCCTCAGACACTGATCCAAACTATGGGCAGCGCACTATCGTGGTATGTCAGTCCCACTGCCTCATGTGGGATGTGGGATCTGTTCCTGAAAGCTAGGAGTCACTCAACAGCTCAGCCATCCAAGTAACTCTTCACTATAAGGCAAAGGAAAGAGAGAAACAGAAAATAAGCACAGGGAGAAATCAGAGCAATGCCTGGGAATTACTGATTAATCTCTGGGCTGCTGAGGAAACTCCCAGGGGGGCCACAGCCTGTAAAGCTGTAGCACAAGAAAACTTGTAAAGCTGTGGTATAATTACCTGCAGCAGATCTCCAGGAGGGCAATCCTAGAAGCAGCAGCACACCTGAGCTTGTTGTGGATGGAAAGCTTTCCCTCCTACTAACTAATACATAAGAAGGTTAGCTGGGATATGTACCTAGATCCACCAGAACCCCGCATGAAAACAGCCAAGCTTGCTTAGCTGAACCATCACTGCCACAAAAAAAAATAAGCCAGTGTGGAATCTCAGTTGCAAAGACAAACCCTTGCTCCTTCTGGCTTACTTTTCCATTGAGAGTATCCTCTGGGACAGAGCTGAAGTGCAGCGTGCAGGACGCTCACATGACAACTTCTCAGGTTCACATGGCCTGCAGCAGGGACACAGGACTTCCCTTGCAGCAGCATCTGTAAGTAGTGTTAGTTAAAAGGGCCAAGTGAAACAGGTGCTTCACACCCAGGGAGCAGCTCAGGGCAGACAGAGCTGCCCTTCTGCTCTTCAAGAGCCACTCCAGAAAGTGAAGTCCAAGCAGCTTTGGGCTCACACAGGAATCTAAGACCAGATTGCCTCCCTTGCTCCACAAGGTATGTCAAGGCATTGAGCCATTTTTGTTGAATTCTGGCAACTCTCGCTCACAATCTGGAGACCTTTTTAAACCAGAGAGACCTGGAGCAGATTTCAATCCAAACGGACTTACATGCCTATTACAAATCACATTTGTTGGGACCATCTTGGGCAGGGAGCCTGAAATGGCTCACATTAAGGCAGAGACAAAGAAAGAAGGGAAAAAGAAGCAGCTTTGCTTACAGAGTTGAGCTGTATCCCTTTTAATAAATTTTGTAATGAATTAATAAAAGCTTTCTTTCCAGCAGAAAGGCTAAAAGCACTTTTCAAGAACTGGCATCCACCCTCTGCTTTTATGAATTCCCTAATTAAGATACTGGCAAAGAGCCATATCACACATACGTCGACATCCAACAGCGTTAGGTAATGAGGTTTGCGTCTTCTGACCCTCATAGAACAGATCAAAGCCAACTGAAGAGGTGGGGGTAAAGAAAAAAACCTTCCCTGAGCAGTCTTCTCATGCCTTGTCACCTGTCAGCACACTTGAGCCGTTCTTTTCACAGAATTATTAGTGGTTCCTGCATCCACAAATTTGGCTAGATTATTAAAATCAGTCCAGCAGAGACAAGTTTTGTTTAAATTCATATGCTAACTTGCAGTCCATGGACATGTTTCCATTTTCGCCATGCTCTTGGAATCACTTTGCATGCTGGCAAATCATTTCACAGACGCTGTGCCCACAGCATGCTCGGAAATATTTACCATGCAAGCTACTACACAACAGACGATGATCCACCAGCAAAGCCTAAGATAAATCCTGCACATCAACCCTCCGTGTTGGTAAAGGAGAAAGGGCTAGATGCCACCTGCATCTCTTCCTTTAGCCTTGCAGAGTCTATCCAGTTTGTCAGCCCACCCTGCCTCAGCTCAGGCCAGCAGCTTTGCAGGGTAGCACACAGACGTGACCACACGGCACCATGCACAGCTTTCTGAAAAATCCTGTAAGAACAGCTTTACTAAGTAAAGACTACGTTGGCCTTTTGCATGTTCTTTATGCTCTTGCATAGATGCTACCTTGTCAGAAGCAGAAATACACGTAACAATACTTTCTCCAAACACACACTTGACATTTTGTAACTTAGGCACTGTCTGAGTGCAGGGTGTTCTCTTTGCATTTAGTAGCCCCACTTTTTTGCTTCCATTCATTTTTTTCAGTTGTTGGCTGAACCACAAGTATTTTTCAAGGGTTACAACATCCTCTGGCCAGGAGTTTCACAGCACAGCCTGAAGAACCAACCCCTCCTGTTTGTTCTGAGCTTGTCAGCTGCTAGTCTCATTTGATAACCCTAATTTTGTATTGACAGTGAATGTTCACTCTTTGTTTAAGTTACAAATAGCATGAAGAGGATATAGACCTATATCAGGTCCCTTCCTGTCATGTTTTCAAGCTTAAAAGAGCCTGGTATGCTGAGTTGTTTCTTGCATAGAAGTTTTCCACACCTTTGATCATCCTTGTCACTCTCTTAAGCTCATTCCATTTTCACTATTTTGCTACAAAATGGACCAGTCTTCCCTGTTTCATTTCCCTGACAAGTTTCTTCAAGACAGTTCTGTGCAGCTCAGCATTATCAATTGGCCTGCCTGTTGAAAGACTACAGAGCTACATGAAAGGAGAAGTGGCACGAGTTTAAACCACCACAACATTATGGAAACACATTTATATCAGTTTAAACCAGGTCATATCAATTACACCTGCAATTTGTAAGTACAAGCTAATCTGATAAGTGTCCATATAGAAAATTGCATTCATTTAGCATCATGACTTCAGTTAAACAAGCATGACTCTGCCTAGATTAGGCCTTTCAAGGCTAGCCATGCATCATGTCATATTAAGACTCATTCAGAAAGTTTTCTTTACAGTTGTAACAGCTCAGAAGGTAATACTGAACTGAATAAAAGTTTAAATTATTAAATCAATATCTTGGTTATCATGCATTCTGACACCTGAAACACAGCCCTCTTCCTCTGGCTTAAAGACATTTTGTCTTCTTCCTCCCTAACTTCTATTCAGTACCTTTCTCATCACTGCAAGGGGGAAAAATTTTATCTTTTAGTAGTATCTTTGCACTGAGTGGTTTTCATCTATGACACACTGAAGAGTAGTTCTACAATCCTTTTGAAAGTAGTATGTTCAATCATGACAACTTCTAAAAAAAAAAATTAATAATCTAAAGCTACCATAAGTCCCCAAACACTTTGCAAGAATTTTCTGTGGCAGCTAAAATCAATTCCTTTTCATTCTGCAACCAGCAGGTCCCTGACAGGCTACCCTTTTGACCACCTCTCTTTTTGTAAGGTAGACCCTACCATCTCAACAATCCTTGTCTGTCACATCTCAAACAGCAATCACCAAAAATTCATTATTTTAACTCTCCCTGCTAGGATCACTGAAGTGAAGCTTAGACAGTCAGCACACTGCTCTCTGGACCCTCTCTGGTAGTTATATTTGAGTTAGAGTGCCCAGAAATGTCTGTTTCCCTAATGAAGGCCTAACTAGATGAAACAGACCAGAAAACTACTATAAACTGAACTCTCATTCATACCGCACAGTAGGACACACCTTTACCTTGCAGACTGATGAAGCATATGACAAGTACAAGTTGGCCTTTCTACCCTGGCTATCTTGGTCTGTTGTACATATGCTCATCTGAAAGACTTCAGGATGGGGAAGTGACCAGTGAAATTCATTGGATTGATTCTGCTTCATTTGTCAGGAAGGTTCAGGCTTTTGCTGTCCCTAAAGTATCCACAACCCTCACTTGAACTCTTGGCCTCTCCACTTCCTCCTCAAAGTCAGTCCAGATGGCACTGTTCAGTGCAGGAGCCAAAACAAAATATGCTTCAGAGACATTAACTAACATGTCTCAGTTTGTTAAGACAAATATAAAGCTTAAACAAAGCTTACCAGCAGCCCTCCTGCTACTCAAGAGTTAATCACAGAATCATCTAGGTTGGAAAAGACCTTGAAGATCATCCAGTCCAACCATCAACCCAACATTAACAGTTCCCAACTACACCATATCCCTCAGCACTAAGCCGACCCGACTCTTAAACACCTCCAGGGATAGGGACTCCACCACCTGCCTGGGCAGCCACAACAATAAAAAGTTAACTTTAGAAGGAAGGTATACTTTTAAAAAACAGTCTTTCCCCCTTCTTGTTGTGATTTATAGGCACTCATGTACTAGTTTATTGATGTGTTCCTCAAAAGCAGTGGCCTGAGCCCCACACACTGCTGGCTTTCACCACCCGCGTGGTGAAACATGCAGGCTGGGCTGAGCGCAGATTTGCGAGCGAGGGGCATGAGCTTGCCGCAGCACCTGCTACGGGCGCACGCACTTGCTGCCTCTCCCTACGCTGCCTCAAAGGCTCAGCAGGTGCAAGGGCACCTAATGCCACTGCTCAGTCAAAGGCCTGGCACAGAGGAAGGGGCACTGAGCTCTCCACCCGAGGGAGGGCTCAGCACAAGCAGCCCCGCCTCGGCCCCCCCTACTGCCATCGCAGACTAAGATGGCAACCGAGCACAGCACCAGCCCTGCACAGCCTGGTCAGAGCGGCGCCCCTAAGCACCCATTGCCCCGGCCCTCCCTGACAACCACCGCTCTCCAGGGAAACGCTGCCGTGGTGATGGCTACCGCCTCGCCTCAGCCCTGCCTAAGCCCAGCCGTGCCCGCGCCGCCGCCCGGCCCTCACCTCCCGGGCCACGCTCAGCCCCTCTCGCCTCCTGCCCATGGTCCCCGGGCCGACCGTAGCAGCGCATGCGCGCTACCGCCCCGCGCCACCGCCCGAGAGCGGCCACGTCCGCGCGGCTGCCGCCATCTTTGTGAGGGGCTGCGCTGTGAGGCGGCCGCCATTTTGGTGAGGGCGCTTCTGCTCAGCGCTCTTCGGCGAAGCGGCCGGAGCATGGCGGCGGCGCTGGCTGTGTGAACCCTTCTTATCGTGAAGACAGCCGAAGACGTACGTCAGGGTGGCTTGCAGCAGTAGGAGCGGTGCCGGCTGCTTTTGCTGGTGCTGCCCACAGCCACCTCTGCCTGCTCCAGGGGTGGCAGATGAGGGATAGTTGGGGAAGGACTAGCAGGCTGGAAGGCTAAGGTGGGACCTCTTGATCCCTCTTGGACCTGCCTTGACCTGCCCATCCATGCCTCAGAGACTGCTACTCCCTCTCGGGGGAAGGTGTTGGCAAGAGTCTTCAGTGTGGGGGCCTGTCAGAAGGCAAAACCAGACTGGATGGTTGTTGTTTTTCCCCCAAGGGGAGCCAGCTCTATCCTTCGACTTTCCACACTGCTCAGGCCACTCCAGACCAGCTCTTGTATTGCTGGGTGTCAGGGCTCACCAAGGAAGAAAGTGATGTCTCAGAAAAGCAAGGGACCAACAGGACCGCTGTTATGCTGTGTGTTATGATTCCTGAGAACTTCAGGTTGTCCTTGGGGCTTCCTTCCCAAATACTAGCTTTATGCTAAAGCATCTGCAGGAAGAGCCAGCTGTTTGATCTACCAGGAGATAGCACTTTGTGCACACTAGCCAGTTCATTGCAAGATGCTAATCACAATGTTACATATGCATGGAAGCTTTTGTCCTGACTCAAGAAAGCTTTTTATGAAACACAGCTATCTTGTATTACAAAAAAAAAAAAAAAAAGGCAAGAAACACCACTGAAATGCATCTGTCTTCAGGGTAGGACATGACTGCTACATGACAGAACAGCAGAACTATTTGCCACCAAAAAATGGAAGGCTGGGCAGCAGCAGCATTAGACACACAGACAGAGTTTTCATTTTGGCTAAATACTCTCTGTTGACTGAAATTTTGCTAGGATGGCAGGAGTGCAGATGCCTCATAGGAGGAGTGATAATACTAATACCTAATTAGTGTGTTTCACTTTTCTTTAAAAAAATACCCTACATTTTTACTACAGGAGGTGGTATGTGTTGGTAAGTGCATCAGTCTTATTTTGTCTCTGGAGAAAAGGAGGGATAATTGTAGTTTTCTCTGCTTCCTAGTCTGGTACTTGAGTCTCTGTTATGGAGCCTACACTGCTGAACCCAAAGGAGCCAGAATTCCCACCTCCACGGTGAGACACAGAGAACTGCTTTCCAGTCAGAAGCAGCTCAGTCAGAAGGCAGTAAAGAAGCTGAGTATGACCCAGCCAGAAGCTCTGAGAAAGCACAGCACCAGGGGGAGGGAGAAAATGAAGAAGCAGGAGAATGTTATTTTTTCCCCTTTTAGACAGCAGACTTGCTTGGTGGGTGTAAATACAATTTTAAAATGCATAGAGGTTTGAAGAAAACCCATCTGTTATGGTTTGCAATGGGATGAAATAGCCATCAGTTCAACATAAAGCATTTTCTGCTTTAAAAAGGTGAGTATTGATTCAGACGAGGACTGTCAATTTTCACATACGTGCTTCTCCACAGATACACATACATACACTGTTTTACAGGCAGATGAGCGTGACCTCTGTTGTCACATCTTGTGGGAATACAGAAAATGGGAACTGGTTCCTCCCTCAAAAACAAACCACCATTCCCACCATTGCAAGCAGCAGTTTTCAGTTCACCTGTTACTCCTCCTGGCCCTCCTGAATCCACCAGGCTGATAACCTTATTATGCCTGTGACCTGGTCTTGGGTCTCCTGGTTCTGCCCTCAGCTGGCACGCTCTCTTCAGCCTTTCCTGTTACATCTGCATTTCCTTTGTAATGTCATTTAGGTCATCTACGTGCTGATGCAAGAAAGAAAAATGTTCCTTTTCCTCAGCAAATTCATAATCTTTTCCTTCTTGAAATCTGAAGAACAGATCTGGACGTTTTTCACATGCAGTGACATCAGCTTCTGCATTTTAGAATATCCACAGACATGAATGTGAACTTGAACTACTCTCAAGTGGCTGCTGACTGACCACGAGCATATTTAAGCTGGAAATCAGAAGTTTCTAGCTGTGAGAGCAATCAAATTATGGAACACGCCTTGTGCCAGAGCGATGAGAGGAAAATAATGAAATAGTTTTTAGTGAGCTCTTGAATGGGATGGTCTAACACAAAACCAGTAAGAGGAAGGCACAGTATGTAATGATGTACGGGTGAACACCAAATAACATATCCAGTAATGAGAGTGGTTAAGGCCCTGGTGAGACCCTGCTCAGAGTCTCTGATTAGGCTGACCTTACTGCGTTGGGGGTCACATCCCTTCAGCCAAAATGAGTGATGAAGTGATATTAGAAACTAAAAATTACACAAGTGTCAGTCTGAAAGAAGTCACTCCATCTATGTGCCCGGATCAGGATCAGATACACTTACAACCCCTTACATGCCAGGGGTGCTTACCACCTCCTTAGTACCTGCTACACTGCTCATTGACTGATAGCTGGGATGGCTTCCCTCCTCTTTGTAACCTAATTGAGCTTGTTTCATCTTGACCTATTCTCAGGAGACATGAGCAACAATTGACATGGGGACCATCTTTCTTTTAACAGCCTTACACATTCGATGTTCATTATCATATTCCCTCTTCTGTTTTCTCCCTGCTAGACTCTCTTCTTTCAACCGTATGTTTTGCACCTTTTATACTGTTAACTTCCTCCAGTCCAAACCCAGACCAAGCCTTCTTACTGAGCCTCTCTAACTTAGGGGTATTGAGAAAGCAAAAAATTACCTCCTCTGTCTTACAGGCAGTACGCCCTAGTAATACAACCAAGAATGCAATTTGCATTTTTATGCAATACCTTCACAAGGTGAGGTGATTCATATTTGGTTTGTGGTCCTGTAACTCCTCAATCCGTTTCCTCAGTTCTGTGGTCCAGCCAGCTGTTCCCTGTTTCTTTACTGGTACATTTATTTTTTTCCCCTTCTCAGGGCAGTATTTTGCATCAGTTTTATAGAACTTTAGCTGGCTGATTGTGAGCTGTTTCTCCAATTTTTCAAAGTAATTTTTTCTCCTATCCTGCCTTCAGTCTTGCAAACTCTTCCAGAGTTGGGGCCAGCTATATCTTTTATAAATACATTATTTCATCACCTAAGTCATTGGTGAAACTAGTTGATAGATCTGACCAGGCACCCCTGGGACTGATCTCTGTAAGTCCTCCTGGTCTGACAGCAAACCACTGATAACTAGTTTCAGAGTGCATACCTGTGACAAATATCATACAGGATTCTTTCAAAAAGCCCTAGCCCTGCTACACATCAGGGTAGCCTGCATTGCTGGACCTGCTCTCCATTATTCCAGTTACTGTAGCAATGAAAGTTGACTGACTGGATGTGATTTATTCTTGGCTTTCTCTTTGTTGGCTTTTTCTTATCACCTGATTATCTTTAAGTGATAACAAATTGATTATTTAATAATTTGCTCCACATTCATTGAGAAGATGGAAAGGTAATGGCTGAGAGCTGAGGAATCAACATTTTCAAGAAAGTTTAGGGACACTTGCTGATTTTTATCAGGGCAGTGCTGACTTTGAGGGTAATTTAATAGAATAGACATTAAGTCTTCACCAGTAATTAAGTCTTTACTAGTAAATTAAACAACGCCAGGAAACGTTCCCAGAATACAAACTCAATCATCAGAATTAAGTGGCAGCACATCCCTGGCATGGTTTGGCTTAGTCCCACTAGGACTGTCCCTGACAACTTCCAGGCATGATTGGGAGTTATCGGAGGCAGAGGACCATTCCCAATAGGCTTTGCATGAGCTTACTCTGTTTCAGAGGTGAGGAGAGTTTAATAATATGGACGTGAGCCATTTGGTGCTAGTTTGTGGGATGTGTCTAGGAAAAAGTTCCTGGGCACTCCTGATTTACTACCTCTCTAACACTTTTTGCCTCTCCATCTGCAAGATTCACTGTGCTTGGTAAGCACAAATGAATCAGTCCTCTGACAAGTCCAACAGGAAGCTGAGGCCAGACATCTTACTTTATAGATGTGAAGAGTGAGGCATTATCTGACCCAGTCTCTGCAGCAAGTAAGTAGCTGGGCTAGCACTGAATCCAGGGGCCTGACCTCTTATCCTTGGCTATACCATGGGGAGCAGTCCTTTTTCCCCCAAGCATGTCCTTCCCCAGCCTGTCAGGCAATGCCTCATGAGACAGGAGGGGACCTTCAGGGACCTTCTGAGAACAGGTTTCCCTAGTGTAGTGGGTGTCCAGTTCTAGCCCAGTGTCATGTCTCCCCTCCCAGCCCTGCTGTACAAAATGCAGCTGGTCACTGGGATCACAGAAGGAAGGAAGTCACTGCCCCATGTTAAGGAAGAAGCCTGCCTACAGGGGAAAGCTGAGGAGAGAGGAAGCAGGACGAGTTGTCTTCTGTCCATACATTTGCACCTGTGA
Source organism: Athene noctua (assembly GCF_965140245.1). Classification (NCBI taxonomy): domain Eukaryota; kingdom Metazoa; phylum Chordata; class Aves; order Strigiformes; family Strigidae; genus Athene; species Athene noctua. The sequence goes on from NC_134037.1 coordinate 94,602,759, forward strand.
AGAGATGGAGGGAAGCATCTGGCTGCTGAGGGCAGCCAAGGATGGGTGATCACCAGGACAGTATGACTCCCAGCATGAAGGAATAAGCAGGAAATGTCACCAGGGGCAGAGGTTGTGTGTTTACCTCCTGGAGGAAGAAAAAAACTGAATGCAAGGGAGGCACACAACAAGCTGAGGGGTGCTGTGAGCTAGAACTGAGCTATGGAGCTCTGTTTTCCTCCCACTTCCCTCCTATAGGACCAACATATAAATTCCCTCCTTTCTTCTCAAACCCTGTAAGCAGGGATGAAATTGCATCTTTGTGATGATGACCAGGAGACACAAATTCCAGTGCAGATGTGTCTGTCCCTTGTGGGGACAATTGCAGAATTAAATACCACCATGGAACAGAAGAGCCACAGAAAACACTGTCAGATTTCTATAGGCTGAAAAATGCTTCTGTAGGGTGGGGTGATTTTTTTTCCTCTGGGAACATAAATACAGAGAAGCCAGTGGACTGCATCTTCAGTTTGTGTGCATCATGTTCTCTGCTCCCACCTTGACGGGCTCCACACGGATTCTGGGAACAGCTTGAGATGATAGAATTAATTAAATGAAATTAATCAAAACAACCTACCCAGAGACAAAACTGGCATCAGTGAAATGCAGAGTTGGACCAAGAAGGGATTCTGTAGCCAGGGCTAATGTCTGCCCTCATCAATAGGTTCTGTTGAGATGAAATCCTGTGTCCTACATGCCTCAATCAAACATGAGGAGCTCTGAGGAGCTGTGTGCTTCATGCAAGATTATGATTGTCCATACAGTGTAGTAATTGCAGTGGGAACAGATGGAGTCCTGCTTTTCAGAGAGCCAGGCACAGCATGTAATCATAGATCTCGCTTTGACGCTGCATGAAGCTGAACTCCAAATCATGCTGTGTTAGTGAGGAGGATGCGAGAGAACAGGAGCAATGGCTTTCAGAGATGTGATCTAAAAGGGATCCATGGGTCCAGTGCGTGCATCCCACTCTGCAAACCTGGGAACAGGGGTACAGGGTTGCCCAAATTAATTTCTGAATATTGGAGATTCCCCTCTCCTTTAGTCTCTGCCTGTTCCCCTGGGACATGTCAGGCCAAGTTTTCTTATGCTGGGTGCCAGTTTGGAGGCATTTTTTTGGGTCTGTCCCAGCCATTTATGTTCTTTGTTTTATGAAAGCATTGCTGTCCTCCCAAAAATATGCTGCATCACCTCAAGGGTCTAAGAAGCTGTGTGGGCATAGTTCCCATCTACTGAGCAAGTGTAAGAGCACATTTAAAAGAAGAAATATCTCATTGAGTGTGAAGTGCTCAGATATATTGTGGGGATGAATCCCTTATAAATATCTGAGAACAGGGAGAGAGACCCAAGCAGCTTTATGGAGTGCTGTGTTATTGGGGCCACAACCCCATGGCTGAGTTTATTCTGCAGCCAGCAGAGATGCATCCATCACAGAGACGGGTGGCATGGTGCAGAGGCAGTAGAGGGTCCTGCTAGTTGCCTGGGAGGTCATGAGTTGCTGTGTATTTCTAAACCAGGGCATGGCTGAGTGGAACAGCATGCCCTGCTTTTAACATTTGGCTTGTATCAGGGGAGGGAGATGTGGCAGTTGCAGTTCCCCAGGACAAGTTTGCTTCTGACCTGCATGTGGGGTCTTGGAGAGTCTCTTGAGGAGACCCCCTGGGCTTCCATGCCACTTCAAAATTGGGTGACTGCCTTTATAGCCATGTTTTTAACTTGGAGTCCCTCAGCTATGTTCAGAAGAGCTTAAGACCTTTATTGGAGATTTATCCCCTTGAACAGGCTCCAAGGAGCAAGAAACTACTTATTTGGCAAACGGGTTGCAGAGATTTAGGGTGGCAAGGTTGGTCCAGTAAGGCGAAGTTCACACAGGCATCTCTGCCAGCATCAGAGGAAGCAACTGCGTTTCTGGTCCTGTGCTGGGCGGCTGGTTTCTAGCTCAGTCATCCGGTGACCACAGTCTCCATTCCTGCCCCAGTCACCCTGTCTTCTTCTGCTCTACGACCTTTGCCTGACAGTTGTTAAGAGTTAATGAGCTGGTGTCCGATTATCTTGTTTCCATCTTGACTTTCCCCCTCAGTTTATGCGTGGCATTTCCCCATCTCCCAGTCCCAAGGGCATTAAGATCTCCAGTTTTGGTTGATGGTGCTGTGAAAGGCATGAGGTAGCCTAACCCTATTTGCTGCTTGTCAAAAGCGCCATATTCTTTATCCAGATCCCATGGTGGATTTGTCCTACAAGGTTCCAGGTGCTGTTAATGAAGTGCTAAAGGATTTTTTAGCCTTGATGACAAAGGTGGGAGCAGCCAGACTTGTGCCTCTTCCTATACCATCTCTTCTGCAAGCCTGTTGTGTGGCAGACCGGCTGCTGAGTGCCACGGACAATCCAAACAGAGCTGTCACTCATTATGAGAGAGGACAGCCATGTAAATGTAATCCCTGGCTCAGGCCTCTCGCTGCAAAATCAGTCTGAGTCTGTCCCCATCTGCAAGGACAGTGAGGGACTGGCCCTCTAATGTGTCCTGTGGTTCTCTGGATGGCGGGATGCTCTTTGAAAAGAAATTGCCTGATATTTATGCTAATCACTTCCCAGTCACCCTTCTGCTTCAGAGCCCCTCCTGTTTAGCTTGGTGCTTGCTACCTGTGAGCAGGTCCCTGTGCTCCTAGGAGGAGGTAGCCAACCCTTTGCTTCTCACTTCCCCTGGGCAATGGGAGAGAGGCTTGTGAGGACAGGGGTTGCCTGGGGCTCCCTGAGCAGGGAGAAGAAAGGAGTTTGCTCCTACACTGTATGTCTGCAAGTGGGAGATGACAGCCCTCTTCATCCCTGCATGCTCTTGAGTTGTTTAGGTAGAAAGGGAGTGATTATATCCTTCCAGGACTCTGGTGAGCTCCAAGGAAACATACGTCTTGCTGCCTCTGATCAAGGGGCTACTACTAGGGAGTCTGAAAATAGCATTATTTTTCCTGCTATCATTTCTGCTTCCTCAAATGACTTTCTGGGTGATTGGTGGAGGCAAATGCTCCAGACATGGGAAGCTGGCAAAGAATCTGAATGCCCCCAAGCCTGAGGTGGCCAAAAAGCTGAAATCAGACAGACATACGCACACACATCATTAGCCGCTAGCCTGCATGTGAAATGAATTGAGATTTCCTGAGCTGGGATCCAGCTGGCTCCCTAACGAAGGCTTCCCTTCGTTCTTGCAAGCAGACAACAAAAAACAACCCAGATACACCCCCAGCTTCCCCAGGCATTTCTGTTATATAAGTAGTCCAGGTCTTGATCAGTGTTTCTTTGATTATCTCTCTGCACCCACATAAGTATACTGTGTGTGCGTACACACAAAATCCATCTATTTATCCACCCCACAAACCATTTTGCTGGGAGACAGCATGGTCTCCTGAATTTTTTATGGCTCTGCTTAGGTTGGAAACAATCCAGGGGTCAAACACTGTGCTGTATCTCCAGTCACCTTGCCAGTCAGCACAGAGCATGGGTCTCTGATACTTTCTGTATCTCTGATCACCCACAGGGCACTAAATTACAGCTATTACACTGCAATTCGCTGTACAATTTTATTCTTTGATACACTACCTGCCTTTGTCTGTCTGCATAGCAGCGAGAGCGGTATGCATTATTTACCAGGCTAAGTACACTGCTGCTGCTAGTGTTGGGAAAAAAAAAAAAAAAAAAAAAAGATAAGAGAACTGGAACAGGCTTGAAATATAAAAAGATGGCACAAATACAGCTTCCTGGGAAACTGTTTTGTGGTTATATAAAACTTTCTGAGATTTTGCAGTCCCTTTTGCCTCCCTGTGCAGGGGTATGTCCATGGCCTCCCAAAGCTCTTCAGGAAAAACAGAGGTACTGGGGCAGATGGGGATTCCAGTCCAGCCAGTGCCCTGGCTTCAGAAGGACCCTATGGCAAGCACTGTGCTTGATGAGGAAGGAGAATTAGAGCCACATGGTGAGTAGAGCAGGATGCCGCTGCTCTCTTCATGGGGTATTCCAGGGCCTTAAATTAGTCTGCATTCCTTCTGTTTCAGCCAGAAGTCCTTCCGAGCTTCAAGAAGCCATTCCTCTATTACTTCAGTTGATATGTTCCAGGCTTTCTCCAGCTTAACCATGATTTGTGTTCCCTCCAGGTTGTCCCTTGAACCCTGGACCTACTGGGGCGGGGATCTGGGGACTAAAATCAGTTCTAGACTTCCATTTAATGCAGAGAAGATCAAAAAAGATCAGTCCTCTACTTTGGCACCCTGAGAAAGACAGGCAATAACTGGACTTTGCTGTCCTGTGTTGACTGCTGTGTCCTTTAGTCTTCCTTCCAGGGCAAGGGTCAGCCAGTGAGGCAGCTTTTGAAGAGTGCCTGGGCAGAGCTGGCTGGGTGTTGCTGTCCCCAGTTGAGCTGCTGAGAGGCAGCTCCAGGGTTCTCCACAGTGTAAACAGCTGGTGGAGGTGCCAAGGCAGAGCTGACTGAATTCTGGCAGGAGGGCAAGAGTGAGTGGCAGAGCCAAGGTCAGCCCAGAGATAGAGAGCCTGGGAGAAGCAAGCTTGCTGCTTCTGTCTTGTGAGAGGAGGTGGGATGTGCACAGTGACTGAGTTGTTGCTTTCCTTCCTAAATGCCCTGTAGATGTTTCCTTCACTTCCCCCTCATCAGTGACAGCAGCAGCTGGACCAGCTTGCTGTGGCTCTGGTTTAGGCACTACACAGAGCAATGGTCAGGCACTACCTTATCCATCAAGTTGTGAGTATGCTGGGTGCTAATCCTGAAGGGAGAGTGAAAGCAGCTGTGCACAACCTGTCTGTAGGCAGAGCTGAGTGGAGTCATGCACTCAAACCAGCCCCTGGTCTTTTATTTGTTGAGATAAGCTTTAGCCAAAATGGTTTTAAATCTAGTCTGTGGTCAGGAAAATGTTTGCTCACTGGCTGAATGTCATAAGGCAAATATAGAGGGGAAAGAGAGGTGGGGCGCTGATTATTGCAGAGCTGGTTGAAGTGGCATTGGCCTGTATTGCAGCAGTCAGTGCTCTGATTGTTTCCACTCTCCCCAGTGTTTGGGGGCCTTATTCACTTTCTCTCCATCTGCTTTCCATCTGAGCTGGCCCCATTATTGCTCAGCAATACAAAGTAGATTGCAGGTTGCTTTCTCCATTCGGCCCCCAAAGCAGTCCTTACAGGAGATGGATTTCTGATTGAAATCGTCCCTGTCAATTACTGCTGGGATTCTTCCGACACAGCATGAAGACACTTCTTGTGAAATTACTAGCAAGAGAGGGCTGTGTTTCCACGAAGCTCAGGCTCCCAGTTCCTTCCTTTTCCTGGCAATGTGACATTGTCCCTATTTCAGAGAGGCTTTGCACCTCCTTTAGCTCTTGCAGGACCCTGAAGTGGAAGTGTCAGAGCAGACCATGGAGGAGTGCCCCCAGACCTCTCCCCTTGACAAGCAAGACTGTGGGCTGTGCCTCCCTAGACAAGCATCTTCCTGAAATCAGTGCTGAGAACTAAGTAGCTCTGCAGCTCTGGGTTAACCCCAAAGATTGCATTTCTGACACACAAAGCATCAGCTGCCTTCTTGTCCCTTGCAGGAAGCTGGGCTCAGGCCACTGGCTGTAGGCTGAGCTGGGCAATGTTGGCCCCCCCTTTGTTGGGCCTGAGCAGTCCTGACTGTGGGAGCAGGAATTGAACCCACACTTGGATTAAATGCTTACAGGGTCTCTGCCCTTGCTGAGAGCTGATACCCACTCTCCCCTTACAGCTGGCCCCTCATCATTTCTTCAGTGTTGACAGTATATTTTTTTTGGCCCAGTCAAACTGTGTTCAAATATGGGAATCCCCTAGGAGGTCAGGTGAACCTGTGCTTACAGGTTAAACAGTCTAAAGATTGGATGGGGTCCTGTGTATAAGCAGTACTGGGGGGTGCAGGATCATCCTTCTTGTTGCTGATTCTGGAGGCTGCGCTGACAGAGCAATGTGGATACAGTCCAAGAGACTTTTTAACTCAGCTGAGAGGCAGTTCAGGCATAGTTTGATATGTTCCTGCCTTGTTCCAAGGGTGGCACCATCAGGATGCTGGTGTGAAAGGGGAGTTCCCTTTGCTGCAAGGTTTTCCTTCTGTGGACAGCAGAGGCTGTGGCTGTGTGAAGCAAGGCTAATAGCCTTATTACCTTTCCCTCTCAGATTGTCTGGCTGATTAATGTAAAGAAGTTAAATATCAGCACCATTTTCTCCATTCTGTCCTTCACCTGATGTTCTCTACTTGTATCTCAGATCTGTGGAAAGGTTTAAATGTCCAAAAGCTCATCTGTCTTTTGCAGCTAGAGCAGTTGGAAAAGATGATTCTCCTGCCTCACATATTAGGGATAAAGCAGCTGCGCTGGTTGGGCTCATTCCTCTCCCAGGAACAATGTGACTGCACCATACACCTCTGATGGCTCTGAACCTGGGGCAGCTTGCACATCTCCAAGTTGAGGCCAGGTACAGCTCGCTGTGCTGCTTCAGGCTGTGTCTCACAGCCATTGCCTTGGCTATGAGCGCAGCGTTGGCAGGCAGTAGAGAGACTAGGGCGTGGAAGGAAGCAGTAGGGGAAAGAGTCTGCAGCACAAGGCATGCATTTTCTTTTCTAATTTGGGATTTGAACTGTGCATGGCACATGCAGGTGGGATTTGAATGCTTTCTGATGATTTTACAAAAGGACTCTACTGTTCCCAGATTTCACAACCTGGAGAGAGAAGGAAATTAGACAAACTGCTTAGCTCCAACCTCCAATGGCCAGTCCTTGAAATGATATCAAGTGTATTGCTTCAGAGATGCTGTCAGGGTTTGGAAGAGGCTGGAGAAGTGCCATGAAACATGAGAAGACATCTATAGGGGAAACAAATAGACAGACAGAGCCATTTTGCATACCAGCTGCTGATAAGACTGACAAACATGGCTTGGCCATATTTTGCTCTCAGGTGGAGAGTACTCAGGTGTTTTCCACAAATGTTCATCTCTGCAGTTTATCTCAGAGGGGAGTTCTTTGTCTTGGTTGACATGCAAGCAGTGAACACCATGCTTTACTGATATCACTCACACTGGCAGATGGTCTTTTGAGGGCTTTACAGATAAACTGACCTGTGTTTTACTGGAACATATTGAGACCTTGGCCTGGAGCACCAGTTTCTGATGTATTAAGGTTTCTGTAAATTCCTTTAAAGAAGGAGGACCCAGGTTGGGACTGGAGGCATTGAATTAGGTCCCAGAGCACTCCTGCCACGCTGCTCCTGTGAGGTGTGTTGCTTCCCATGTGGGGAAATTTGCAGATGGACGTTATTTGGTTCCTTCCCTGAAAATGCCATTCCCCTGCTTCACTCTTTGGTCTCTGGAAGTCTCTGTCAGCAGCAGAGCTTGCAGTGGATTAGAGACAAGGAGCCCAGGAAGGGATCCCTGTTCTCCTGGGATTTCCCACATGCAGATCCATGGGAGTGCACCAAAGGCAGCACTTTCCTGTGCAGGCTTCCCGACTTTGGGCAGCCCTGGAAGTTGAGAGCTTTGTCCCAGCACTCTGTGTCCAGTGATGCCCAACGTGTGGTCAAGAAAGAGATGGTGTGATGGAGAATCCAGCTCATGGCATCCCTAGCTCCATGTTGAGCCTGCCTGCTTTTCCCTGGCAGCCCTGAGGGATTGTGGGGAGTAGCAGAGCACGTGAGCACACTGATGTCAGGGTGAAACAGCAGCGCAGGGGGAGCAGTGGTTCTGAACTCCTTAGCTCTGTGCTTCCCTGCCACAGGGGCAGAGGGACCCTGGGGAGCAGAGGGTGCTGCAGAGCCTAGCTGCAGGGGGACTCCCCAGCATCCAGCCTTGGGTGCATTGCCCTGGAGGAACCTGGGGCATGGCTAGGACCTACTGTGTCCTTGTCTCTGCTGAGGAAAATGCTTTTTTGCCAGCAGGCATATGTTTGGCATATGAAGGCAGCAGGTACACCAACTGAGGTAAGACCCACTCCGTGAACTGTCTGCATTGAGGCAACACTCCTTCCAACTCCAAATGTGCTTAATGGGAGACCTGACTTTTAAATTAGCAAGAACAATTTTTTAAAGACTTCTCTTGCAGTCCCTGAGTGACTGCCAGCCCTGCAAGCAGCAGGGACCCAAAGCTGCCATTTGAAAGCCCTGACAATAGGGGACTGGCAACAGAAACACTCTGGATGAGCTGCTTGGAGAAGTCCTCAGAGCCATTCAATTCAGAGACAGATATTAGATAATTTCTACCTCCCCTTGACATTTATTATTAGGAACCTGGAAGCAGACACCTCACCTCACCCCTTTGAAATGTCTTCTAGCTCTCCCTCTCCAGTCTCCATCTCCTGTCACCAGCATCCCAGGCACCTCGAGGGAAATGAACAGAAAAGTTGTGCGTGGCAGATCTACAGGCCTTGGCAGACACCAGAAGCTGGTAGCAGTTCGGTTCAGAGGATAGCATCCCAAACGGTAGTGCTCCAGGAACACAGATGTGGGCAATACCTGCTATGAAAGCAAAATTTACTCAGCAGGATGGTATTTGCAGTTCAGGAGGAGCCAACACCTCATTAATTTTCTGCTGTGTGTGAAATATAGCTGTTAATGATATTTAGTCCTTGTTTTGCACCTTCCCTTTGAGGAGCTTGAAAGCATTTTGCAGACACTAATTAGTTATGGGTTGCAACTCCTTGGGAAACACAGCAAAAAATATTTGGTCTTATATACCGGGGGAAACAGAGGCACAAGGACAAGGTGTTTCCTACATGATGCCAGGAGATCACGAAGCAGCAGGTGAATAGGTTGGAGGCACTGGGTGGGGAAATAATGATCTATGTTTACTCAGAGCAGGCCAGTGTGGGAACACAGACAGCACAGGGAGATCTGCAGCCATCTCCTGAGACAACTGTCCCAGAGTTTGCAAGAGCAGCTTGCAAGACTGTAGGAAATCCTGACCCTTACCATCTGCCTCTCTCAGCTTGAACTGCAATAGCTCTGGCTGCCCTTCTCTGGCACAAAACTGGAAGCAGAGATGAGTAAAACTGTTTTGTCCATTGAAAGACAGGCTGAACTGAGTACCTGCCTGAATACTTTGAAAGCTCCTCTGCTGAGGGTCAGAGTAGGAAGGAGGAGTGAGGAAGAGAAGAAACCCCTCTGTCACTGGGTGGCTGGTGCCTCTCTAGAATTACTTTGTGCAAGCTTTTATCTTCTTACCACAAGCTTGGGGCTTACCAACACTTCCTCTATTTGGTGGGCTGCAAACCCAGCACATTCATCAGTGGACAAACAACAGACAAATCCCCCCTGTCCTACCAGCAAAGACACCAAATGGAGTGTTTTTAATTGGCACAGTGCTGGGAATAGGGATATGCTTTCCAGGTGATCAGGCACTGGTCTGTCTTTAGCTGAGGCTTGATGTGTCTGAGGTGGGTTTGTCTCCCTGCCTGTGCTTCAGCCTGGCCGTGAGAGGGACATGTGGATGGGAGGCAGGCAATGACTCTTTTGTGGTCACTATGAGAGTTGCTCTTTCAGAGCTTTACAGACACTGTTGGTGATTTGTAGGCCGGACAGACCAGTAGCTCATTCCACCTGCATAAAACAGGCTATAGGACTTCATGCTGGTCACTTGTATTGTGCCCAGATGTAGGGACAGTCACACATGGTAGCCATCAAAGACTGCTCCCTCTGCTCATCTCCTCCAAGCTCTGTTCCTCGCTGCCAGCTGGAAGGATTTGTCCCTCCTGCAGAAATGTTCCTGGCATTCAATTTTTGGCTTCCTTGCCTCTGCAGTGACAGGCTCATTGTTTCTCACCTATCCTTTCACTAGGCACCACTTCCACAGGACCTGTTCGCCAAGGGCTCTGCTGCGGCAGTCACACTGCGACCTAGTGTAAGCCCTGCTGTGAAGGACAGTGGGGTTTTAGTCACAGGAGAGAGATGGGAAAATATTTACTTTACTTTTTTACAGTCTTATCTAGATTCAGTAAAGGAGACCTTTCATGCAAGGAAAAGGCTAATTGTCCTCTGCTTTATTCGGATGAGAAGAGATTCTCTTGGAAGAGTCTATTTTCTATTTAGAAAAATCTTTGTCACCTAATGTTATTAAGGCCTGGTGAATGCATGGCAGCTTCTGTGTGAAATGAGTTTGGCAAGCTTATTTCACATCCTAGGCTGTAGGTATAGGTGTCAGAAACCAGGAGCTTGTCTCTTGCCTGGTTGTGGTCAGGGAAGAATCCAGCAGCCTGTGGGACCTGGGTTCTTAAGAACTGGGGCCCAGATCCATTGCAAGGCAAGGCAAAGGAAGGGAAGGTTGCAATGTTCTTTCTCAGATTCTGTGGAGACAAATCACAGGCTTTCTAGAGGTTTCAACTGGCCGCCTTTGTCTGGGACTACATGTGAGAGCCCAAGAAGAGACATTTCAAAGTCTGACAGGCTCAATCTCTGGGCTATGAAACAGCATCATGCCTTGGCTACCCATTTTAGAAAGATTGACTGACTAAGGGTTAATTGCTACTGAAAAGCATCCCCCAGGTAGCTCTTACCTTAATGTAGCAAGAGCATGGCTGTAGTATCTTCCAATCCATTAGACCCTTATCTCAAGTTCTTTATTCATAATCTAAAATCCCTTTAATTCATGTTTTCGCAGAAGACGATCAACCCTCTTCTGACTTTATCCTACTTAGCTGTGTATATAATCACCTATAGTAATCCACAAAAGTGGTTCTGTTACCTTGATGCTTAGGTTATAAAAAAATCCACTTTATCCTCTGTAGGAAGAATATTTTTATCTCTTTCTTCCTTTTTCTTTAGACAGATTAATACTTCCCTGGGTTTATCACAACCCTCATGGGCACTGGACTGGACTGCTCGCCATGCCTGGTATATACCATACTGGTTTTGGATGCCAAGTTCAACATCTCTTCCAATATTTTAATCGCACTCCATCACAAACAGCTGGTTTTGATTTGCTTTGCATTCTCCTCCTAGTTTCTTCCCATCTTTTTTTTTTCCCTCTAGTATCACATCATAAGTTTGATTTGTTCCCTGTGGGTGACCCTGTGATATGACTTGGTGTATCCCTCAGCAACACCTGGGAGCAAGGGCTGTTGGGTTCGGTTGTGCTTGGTGCATGAGAGCGAACAAGCATCTGCCACTTGCCTGGACCTTCAAAGACAAGTTGATTGGTACCTTCACCTAGAAGCATCTGGCCCCACAGAACTCTGGCTTAGGCACCTTGGCTTTCTGATAGGGAGAGAGAAGGTCACAGCTAACCCAGCCTTCCTTTGGGACTCATACATCCTCTTCAGTCTCTGCAATCCTCCCTGAGAGCAGGAAGCAACGCCAAAACACAGCCTCTCCATACACTGGCTTTCCACTTCTTACCTGTCCAATGCAAGAACCAGGAGCTCATCAAGCTGTGCTGAGAGCTAGAAGGTTCAAAGGAGGAAACATCTGTTCTTCACACATCGTGTAGCTAAACAGTAGAATTCATTGCCATGGGGTGTTGCACATACTTTACTTATGTTCAAGCGGAAGTTGAACAGGTTCATGGAGAAGGAATCCAAATTGGTTTACAAATATACAGAAACCAAGGTAATTGGTTAGATGGGCCAGCCTCAGGGTGTTTCTTACACTCCTCACCCCATGGGGGAAACGCCTTGAGCTCCAGTGGTGTACAAGGGGGGGGTCAAGCCCAAACCTCACAGGAGCCACCAAGCTGAACAGCAGAGCAATAGGTCTTTCCCCAGTCCTTTTCCGGGGGCAGAGGTAGAAAGCAGACTTGGGCTTGCCATGCCTTGGCTGTGCCTCTTACCTGCTGAGCTGAGCTATGGTGTTGCAGGGAAGGCAGCCACTGTTTTCCTTGGCTGTGTTTTTCACGGTGACTGGCTCTGGCAGCACGCTCTGAAAAGGCCTAGCAGGGGGAAGGAGGCAGGTGGAGGGTTGCCTGGCTGATGTGTTGCAATGCTCTTAGCTGCTCGTGGAGCAATAATTGTAGCTTGTAGGCTCTACAGGGATGTTTAAGGATCTGCATTTTGTGCTCACACATGCTGCTTAATTCACATGTTAATTTTTCAGTTCCAAATGGAGATGGTATTCAACCACCTGCTTCCTTGGAGTGTTGGGCTGCCTAGGTAATCTTAATGAAATGTTTTGCATTCCTGAGGTGGAAGATGGTCCACAGAGGCAAGAGCTGATATGTGATCAGCCCTAGGCAGGGAAAGGTGGCCTTAGCATGAAGGTCTAGGGGTTCTGTTACAACTCTTCTCTTTGGCATAGATGGTGAACCACGTCCCTCTGCCACACTCTTCTAGAAAGAAGGGATAATGCAACACAACTCACAGGGAACCATCAATGCTGATCTCAGTGAACAGTGGTAAATGGAGGCTGAGCTTTTCTGAGAGCAGGTAAATAATGCAAAATGGCACAGAAACAAGTCCAGTCACCTCTGTAAATCCATTAGAGTTGTTAGCACCTAAGTATTTACTCTCCAGCTTCAGGTAACTGGAGTTATTTTTCAACTTCAGCTTTCCTATGAAAATGCTAAAGGTATGGGTGAGGTCAAGATGACTAGCTGAAAACTGGCCAGCTTTTCTGTCAAGGAGGGATACTTAGGTCAGATTTACAAGAGATAAAGCAACAGCCTCATCTGGCAGAAAGCAGGCTGAATTCTCCTTTCCTCCAGAGGCAGCAAGCTTCTTAGACCTTGGGAACCAGCAGATGGTCAAACAATGCAGAGATGGAAATGAAAAGCAATTAAAATCCCTTCTACCAGAACACTGGAATTATCATAGAAGAGTGGCTCTGCTGTCCCTCAGCCTGATATCTGTCCTCTTTCTGTTCCCAGCCCCAAGAATTGCAGAGAGGGAGGTAGCAGCCAGTGTGGTGGGCATCCATAGACTGGAACAGAGCATATGCCCAGGAGACATCTCTCGCCCCTCCTAGTCAAGGAGCAGAGGTCCTACACTGGGCTGGGAGGAGTTAAAATCCCATCCAGAGAGATTTTATTCTGTCAAGTGTAATGGTAGATATTTTCATTATTCATATCAATGGCTTTTCCTGTTCTGAATGCTGCTAAGCCTCTGTCCTCAGTAAAATCCTGTGGCAGTGAACTTCATAGGTTAATTACTCATTGTGTAAAAATAGTCTCTCCTTTTATCAGTTCAAAATGCATTGCCTTTTGCTCTAATTGCATGTACTTTGTTCTGGTATTATTTGGCAGTCTATATGAGAGAATGATTTACTTCTGCCTGTCCATATGTTATTTTGTACTTATTTTTTCCATCCCTTGTATTCATCTTCTTTCTGTATTACCTTGCCTCAATCTCCCTATGTCTCCCCCTTCAGAAGGCTCTACTGGCTTCTTATTGGTTTTGCTATGCTCTCTGTTCCTACTCTGTCATTTTGGAGGCAGAGCTAGTCAAACCCAGAAGATGGGACTCACCCCTGTGAGTCCCAGGCTTCAATCCCACAGACTCAGATAGGGCTGCACTTGGGTGACACAATGACAGAGCAAGGACAGGTCATTATCAGGCTTTTGTTCCTTGTATGTACCCAGATGCTGTGCTGACCTTAGCAACACATAGTCCAGATTGCATTGGTTTTATGGACACCCTTTGGGGTGCCACACCTGGCAAGGAAAGGTGTACTTCCTATACACATTGCTTGCTTGTGCCCCACTCCTGTCTGTCAAAATCTTGCATCATCACGGCTGTGGTCCCCCAACACATTGCAAGGCAGGATTCCAAAATAAAGTCAGCTTCAAAGTCATGGCGGGTTTTTTTGGTTGAGTTTCATCTGGGTTTTTAAAATGCTTAGCAAATGCAGCTTCCAGCTTTCTTTTCTGTAATCATGTGGTTTGAAAATCTACAGGGAGAAAGGAAGCTGAGGTGCTCAGGAAATAGTGTGCCTCCTGGAAGTGAGGATTTGAGACTGTCCCTTTTCCTATCCATTAAATAGTATAAGATTTACGGAAGAAAGGTGAAGATTGCTAACACAGGCTCAACTGGCTTTGCACAGTTTCCTCCAGGACTGATGAACACAGACACTTTTGTGTGATCTGAAGAGGTGGCAGAGGTACTCTTGTAATAGGGCTATATAAAGAGAGGAGGAGATTGCTAAAGTATTCTTGCTGCTATGATCACTTATTAATTCTGTTACCCATATAGGTGCTGCTGCATTTGAAATCTCTCACCAAGTTGACCACTGATTGTATTTTAGCAGTTCTTTGAACCCGTTTTTGATCTTCAATAGCTGCTTACATTGTGCTTTTGGCTGCTTTGCTTTCAAATGGTGCCAGTCAGTGCGAGGAGTATGGATGGAGGCTTTTTGAAAATCCAAATAAACCACCTCACTTTTCCTTTATCTGCTGCTTTTTGAAAATCCAAATAAACCACCTCACTTTTCCTTTATCTGCTGCTTTGCTGACATGCACAAAGCATCCTAGTAGATGTGTGAGGCATGAATACTTTTGCTGAAGCAGTATTGGTTTGTTCCTGTTATATCACCACTGTCATCTAGATGTTTTATTCTTCGCACTTTAATTATCTTTTCAGCTAATTTGCCTAGTTCAGAGTAAGGCTCATTGGTCTGTAATTCCCAGGATCACCACTAATGCCAATTTTAAAGATAGATATGCTTTTACTGCCCTCTAATCCTCCTTCAATACAGTAGCTTATTTTAATGAAATATCATAAGCATTAGAAGACCTGGATAAACCACTGAGACTGTGTGCCTTCCTGATCTGTGGATGCATTACGTTGTTCCTGCATCTACTCTCTCAGCCTCTCAGTCCTTTGCAATCTCTTTTACATTTTGCTTGAAAAGAGTGATTCTGGACTAGCCTCATCCTCTTACTCCTCTGTCCCCCAACCGTGTGCTGAAAGGGATGCTGAGGAGAAATCCCTTTATTTCCCTGCAGTGTCTTTCCTCACTCTAGCATTTCCTTTCAGCTGACTCTGGGCAGTGCTTTCTGCTCCTGGCAATGCCTTGAACAGAGATTTCCTAACTGTTTTGGTCCATGGATCGACAGCTGTGGTCACCCAGTGGTGGTACAGACAAGTACCCACCAGATGTAAGCTGTCAGATGGCCAGCATGCACTCCTTACTCCTCTACATCCCTAAGGAGGGCACGAAGGCTGTGGAGTGAAACTGCCTTGTTGCAAAACTAATTTCTTCGAGGCTGAGCCTCTGCGATCACTTTTGTGGTGCTCTGCAAGATTTTTGGGGCCAGCCTTTCACCAGGTCAGCTGCTCTAGGGCAGCAGAACTGCTGCAGGCTGGTGCCAAGGCAGGACCTGCATTTCAGACAGTGGGAGTAAAAGGAGGATAAAATGTGTGAAATCACTTTCTGTATCTGCAGACTGCTGCCATCTTGGTTTTTGCTTCCTTCAGTAGTGCTGAATTCTCATGAGGTGAGGGGAAGAGCCCCAGAAAAGAAAAGGTCTTTCAGGGTTTGAAGAATGTGGGGTTTGGTGACTGACTCAGGTGGAGGGCTGAAAGGCTTGCTGGGGGTCTAAGTCAGGGGAAAGGCTGTGCTGTGTCTTTCCTGTTGGAGGTTCAAGGCTATCTATGGTACATCCAAGCCCAGGTGCAGGAGGCTGAAGAAGTTTTGCACGGGCTACATCAGGGTCTAGCACAAGAGTCTGTTGTCCAGCTTTCCTCAGCACCACAAAGAGGGTGACACACATGCCAAGGGCCTTACAAATGACTTTATGGGTGAACAAAGCCTGGGGCAGATGTCTTAGTAAAACTGGATACTTTATGAGGTGTAAGAGGAGGCAGGTACACTGCCTTTTCCTTCACCTCCTCACATGATGAACTGTTCTTTTCAACTAGGATTGATTTATCTACATAAGAATGACATTTAAGGGCAATCTGTTCACATTTGGTACATAGCAATTTATAATCCATATCTGCACCTTGTTTAATCCTGCTGTTCTAAAGCAAGTCTCTTTATCATCAGCTGGAAGGCTCAGTAAGTGAAATGATACATCTTTGTTCATTAAAAACACAACTCCCCTTCTCTGTGATGAGTATGTAGCGTAAAACATTTTAGCATCCCATTTGGTTTTCATTTTCTCACGCTCGCTATCTGTCAGATGAGTCTTTTGCCTCTTAATATACTGATTTTGTATGTGTATGCATCTGCCTTTCAACAACCTTCTGCACTCCTGTAGGCTGCTATATCAGAAATCCAATGGTGACTTCTAAACGGTGACTCAGATGACCTGCAGCTGAATTTTCTCCTACCTTTCCCTAGTAATGTCACACCCAAGGACTTTAATATATGTGTCTGAGACCTCTTAGTATGAAATTTAAAAATATACTCTGTCTTGCTGGCACAAGGTAAGCTGTGGTGGCTAATAACACATCTAAATCACACTGTGATCATCAACAGTGTCCTGTCTACCTAACTCTGCCTCCAAACCTATCTGGGAGATGGGGCAAACACGGTTTAATGCTGTTGTCTTCTATGCTCCACAGGAGGCAACCAGCTCATCCAGCTTGGATTATCTAATGGTTAGGGGTGAGATGGATAAGGCACTGAATGTTTGGTACTGAGCAAGAACTCAGCACTCCCACTTCAACCAGCAGAGACAGTCGAGGCAGCCAGCAGAGTCTGGAGGGCAGCACAGCTCCCCAAAGGGAAATGCCACACTGTGAGCCATGCAGCTCTGCAGGCTTCATTGGCAAAGGTGGGGTTTAGTTGCCAAAATACAGATGCCTTGTGCTGTTTGAGGACTGTCTCACTGGACCCACAGGCCCCCAGGGAGCAGCCCAGGGAGGTTGGGAGTCTGCAAGAGCCATCATACTAGAGTGGTGGATGTCTTAACTATGTGGGAAACGTGTTACCTTAAACTCTTATGCTGGGTTCAGCCTGATTTTGAGATGGGAAAATGATTATTAACATCGAGTATTAAGTGCTCATAGTCACTGACATAAAGACAGAAGGCACTGATACAATCTCAGGGTACAAACTCATACAATGGTATCTGAACACCTTCACCCTGCTGCATGATGTCAAATTGTTTTGGATGTGGAGAGGAAAAGATTAAAAAAAATTGTAGAGAGCTGTCAAACTTAAAAATGAGAGTCCTTATGAATGCCATTAGAAATGCCCATTTTTGTAGGCACTGAACAAGCATCAGAATCTCCTTCTTTGCTCAACAGGATTTCTAGTACAGAGGGAGAAAAAAGCCATAAAATAAAGACATGTTCTGATATCCCCAGCAGAGTGCCAGATACCTCTTTTATAACCATCCACCTAATGCCTGCACAGAGTCAGTGTCCTGAGGACATATACTGATGATAGAACTTCTGCAGAGCTGGATTATCACACAGATTCTTTCTGGACTTTCTTTCTGTGTGTGCATAGAAAATAATCTGGCAGCAACATGTAAGAAACCTGACTGGGTAGCTAAGGGACAAATGAGGACAGTGTGTTTAATTTTAACTGTCGATGCTACATGCTGTCCTCATTTGTTCCTCAGCCAAGCTACTAGCATGTTTTTCTCTTAATTTGATCTGCTACTCCTAACCTACTTTATTTCTAGCACAACCTTTCACCACAACAGTTACCCATCTGCCAGCCAAACAACACTTCTTAATGCAGGGAATAAAGTAAAACACCTCTTTCTGTGCTGGAGTTCCTGAAAGCCCTAGACCAAACCTGTGAGTGATGCCTGTAGGAAAAGCAGTCCTGGTGCCACCTGGGAGAGTCTCTGAGCATCCTGCACCTGCCAGGCACGAGCCACCAAGGTCTGCTGCCTTCTCATTTCCATCCTGGCCCTTCTCAATTTGCTTTTTGGCTGGAGGCAGCTGTATTACACTATCAGCATGTTCTCTCTCTTTAGATGGCCAGCTGAGAGCATCAGGTACTAGACAGTTGAGTGATCACGTCAGGGTGGGAGCCAACTTCAAATGCTGGTTGTGGTCAGTTTGGAAAGCACGGGTAATTTGCGTTTCCAGACTCCAAAAGACTTGTATGCAAATGACAAGCAGCTGGCATGGAGCTCTGATACATCCTTCAAACTGAGTAACATCCGATTAGAGATTAGCAAAGGTACTATCTCTAGTTAATAAGGGTGATAAATGTGCTCTAGGCATGTACATGGCCATGTCTGACCTCAGCAATATTTAAAGCTTTTGAGCACTCATGAAGGATGGACAAATTAGTAGAGGTAAATGGAAAAGGTCATACAATGAAACATGAGTTTTGCCCTGGGCAGATCATGGCAGAGCAATCTGATCTCTTTCTTTGAGAAGGCAGCTGATTTTCTAGACAGAAGAGATGTGGGAGATCTATTTATGCTTCAAATACATTTTTGATAGTATGCCACTGAGAAACCAGTGGAGCTGAAGTATTTGGGGATCAGTAGAGCTGTCAATTACAGTAAAAAAACTGGCTCGAGAGGAGATGACAGTAGAGTGTGTTTCACAAGAGTGTACTGACCAGGCTTAAGGGTCTAGTGCTGTTTCTTAGGGATGAATCTCAAGACTGATCTAATGTTTTCATTAATGGAAATGTAGGTGTCCTCTGGTAGAATCTGATACTCACACAAAGATGGGAGACATCAGCAGGACAGAAGAGGATCAGAATATCAGGCAACAGAAATTGGGTCACTTTGAAGACTGGAATAATAGAGAGGTAATAAATTCTGATACTACAAAATGCAGTGTCAGAAAGTCTGAGAAACTGCTTATGAAAAGCTCAGCTATGAGCTGGGTCCATGTCTTTGAAGCAGTCAGGAAGATAGAGATCCTGGGGGTGCTACTGCATCATGTTGGCTGGCAAAAATGATGATTGGTTTCTCATCAGTGTGTACAAATGCCTGAAGGGAGGGTTCAAAGAAGGCAGAGCCAGGCTATTTTCAGTGGTTCTCAGTGGCAGGACAAGAGGCAGTGGGCACAAACTGAAACACAGGAGGTTCTTGAACATCAGGAAACACTTTTTCACTGTGAGGGTGACCAGGCACTGGCACAGGCTGCCCAGAGAGGTGGTAGAGTCTCCATGCTTGGAGATACTCAAAACCATCTGGACACAGTCCAGAGCCACTGGCTCTGGGTGGGCCTGCTTGAGCAAGGGGGCTGGACAAGATGACCTCCAGACATCCCTTTCAACCTCAACCTTTCTGTGATTCTGTGTGAAAATGATACAGCCAGGAGAAAGGCAAATGCCAGTCCTCTCAAACAAGGTGTTTTCTGCAAAGAGTGGGAATTACTGCTGCCATCAGAAGGGCTGCTTATAAATAAAAGTAGGCTGGAAAAGGCTTTGTAAGCATCAGAAAGCAGTGAGGTTCTGCAGTAATTTATCGGCAGGTGTAACGGGGAGAAAAAGCTCCAGTGGGATTTAAGAAGGAGCTTTTCAACATGCAAGAGGATTATGGTCATTTGCTTGCCAGAGGGAGTAGGGCATTGGGCTCAGGTATTTCAGTTGCAAGCCTGTATTTTTAAACCGTCAAGAAGGACAAATCCACCTTTTAGGGTATCTCTCCAAACCTGAAGCTTTGGAGAGGGTGCCTTGGCATCAGCAGGCTAGTGTTATGCTTTATATTCTTTCCTTTTCTAGATCATAATTTTTAAGACCTTGCTGAAAGTTCACCTCTTCCTATTGGCTTCCTAAATTGGGAAGAAGTACAGACATAGCAGACTTATAGTACAATCTCCCGTGCTTTTCTAGGTTGATGTAAGTCTAGGTTTGGGAAATCAAATGTGTCACTATAATTGGCCTGGGCTGCCTCCCCAGTGCTCCCTTCTCCCTGCCAGATTTGTGCAGCATTTCCTGTTATCGGAGGGTTATCTTTTCCCATAACATACCAAGTATCTTCATCGGTGCTCTCTGGGAAAATTCTCCATTCAGCAGTTTCACACCTCTGGGCAACCTGCTAAGAAATGTAGCACTCTGATGGCATGAGCAGTGAGCTAAAGCCCCCTATTCTGCACATTTCACCAGGAAATGTTTGTATTCCCACTCTGAATTTTCCTGATCAGGCATGGGTAATGGTTGGACTGGGTGATCTACAAGGTCTTTTCCAACCTTGATGATTCTGTGATTCTGTGGCTCACACCCATTATGGGTTGCTCTGCTTCCACCTTTGCTCTCTGGGGTTGTCACTAGCCTGCCTAGTGGGGAGGCTGGCAGGGAGAGAGGTAGAGGCATACGGGTCCTGTCTCACTTGGAGGTGACAGGACCTAGGGGAGAGGAGGGTCAGGGACATCTCTGTGAGCTGACTTTCCTGTGCAGGCTCTGCTGTCCCTCCTGCTTGCCATGCCTCTGTATACACCAGGCACGGACCTTGGCATGTGCCTTGCAGTACACCTCCTGAGCACCAGCCAGCTTGCTGGTGGACTCAGAGCATTACAGAGCTGAGGTTTCCAAGAGAGAAGCTGATTCCAGGCAGGCCTGGACATACCCACCCCAGCCTCTGCCATGAACCCTAGGCCAGCCACTGCAGCCAAACTCTTATTGCTAGAATTTTATAAACACAGGAGAGAGAGAAGAAATTCAGGTACCTTCATCCAGGCAAGGATGTGATCAGTGCATCCTAGTGCCCAGCCCCACATTTGGGCAATGGTCACTGTTACGTCTTATTTTGGGCTAATGGAAGAGCATAGAGTTAACCACAAGCCAAAGGGAAAAAGAAAACACCAATGTATCTGTCAGCTGAGAAGGATAGTTTCTTTTTTTTTTTTTTTCCTTAGTATGGAGGTGTATATTTTACTGACAGCTTCAGCTGTAAAAGAACAACAGAAAGATGTTTGTGCTAGGAGACAATAATCCGTGACACGCTGGGGATCTGTGCTACTCTGCTCTCTGCGTCATAGATAACAGCAATGTCACAGTGCATCTCCCCAGCCGAACAAAAACACCACCACAGCAGCCGCCCAGATGCTGCCGCTCAGAGTAATAATGCCATTGCACTCGCAAATATTACTCAGAGATAGTGTCCTTTCTGTGAATATGCTGCACGTGTTCAGCTTTCCCAGCTGTGGTACGTGATCTGGTCAGCTGGCAAGGCAGTCTTAGAGAGGCTGAGACGTCAGCTTTTGGTTCAGCTTCCTAGTGCTGTTGGGAACACACAGAATCTGAAAAATGAGAAAGCGTCCTGTTTGCATCACTCCTGACACTAATAGCATTTTGTGGCTATGGCCCGAGTCCCAGCTGGCCAGACTCAACGCTGGGTGAGATTCAGCATCAGGGATCCTCCCTTGCAGCTGGTGCTGAGTGTTCTCTGTCCTTGCTTTTCTTTCTCTGGGTCCCCTGTCGAAGATGGGGACTGAAGCAGAGTGGGGTTCAGAGCTGCCAGCCCTCCCCGTGCACCACACGAGTGAAGAAGGAGCAACCGGTGAGCCTGGCAGTGTCTGCTCTCTGGAAAAGGCTGGAGGAGCTTTTGAGGTCTTGTGTTCCTGGGCTAACTTCTTTTCCTTAAGCAAGGGCTGACAGCCACATTTGTTGTGCTAGTCCTCCAGCCAGTTAAAAGGGGATAATGAGTCCATTAGCAAATACTTTATTCACCTTCTGTTTCCCCCCACTGTTTCCAATATGCAGAGCTCACTCCTGGCTGTGTTGCTGGCTGACTTGTTCAAAGTGCTCCCCTAATGCAAGCAAGTGACAGTGACAGGTAGAGGGTGACCCAGCAGATCCATCCAGTAATTTGTAATTCCTCCTCAGTGGACTGTAACTTGAACAGCCCTGGCCCAAGAAGCCTGTGAAGGCAGCCTGGCACCCAGCGTGGAGTTGATGGGGGTATTACTCAGGCGGGGTGCTCCAGGTGCCTTCTCAGAAGATGGGTGTACAGCGGGGTCCTGGCCATGTACTCAGCACTTCTCTGCAAGCTTCCTGAATCCTAGACTGCCTAGGAGTGCACAAAAGCTTTCCAGGTGAGAAGGACTCTCCAATCAGCCCGGGATGCTGCTGCATCTCCTAGTTTAGCCCCTAAGGGGCTTAATTCGAGAACAAATGTTAACCAATGTGCCTCGAGGTTCCCTGGTGCCTGCTAGAGCAACACCAACTGCAATGCCTGAGCTTCTCATGTGGAGGTGAATCATATTTCAATGGACCAGGTCTGGAGCTTGTCTGTGCCCTCACTTAGTCATAGCCCAAAGCCACTCCAGGCTTGCCCATTATCTGCACTGCAAATTCCAGCCTGAGCTGGGAGACTGCCCAGCATAGGCAACAGGCTGCTATTATATGCTGGATAAATTGAGGCCAGACTGGGTCAAGCCTGGGTGCAAGGAATGTCCCAAGCTTGCTACCTCCCACAGACATTGCAGGTGTTTTAAGCCTGAACTACCAGCAGCACTGTGGACAAAAACATGTGGATCACAAAACCCTAAGGGCCCATGACCCTTACAAACCTCTTCTTTCTTTTCTCACAGCATGTAATACAGACTGACTAAAGTGGTAGAAACTTCCCCAGGGATAGGTTATATCTTCAGGTTTCTTTCTGTCTCCCTTGGAAGAGTCCAGCACTAACCGGTGCCAGGGACAGTTCACACTGAGCCCGTTGGTTCCTCTTTTCTGAGCTGCTGCTTCTTACGACTCAGGAGATTGTAGAGAGTATTTCAAGACTCATTGCACCAAAGCCTCCCTCGCTTCAGGGCTTTGATACGCAAAATATGGAAACAAACCCGAGTTTCGCCTTTTCTAATTACTGCTCAGTGCTTGAGATGTGTCTCTCACATTTCTGGCTGCCATGTGAAGGTGGTGATGTGGAAAGCTGATGTATATTAAAAGAGCACTGATTTGGCTCCCTGTTGCTGCTGGCTCTGTTTCTCTCTGTAGAGCCTGCAGTACATCCTGAATTTCTGTAGATGTTGCTGCATGCCTGCAGTCTCCCAGCAAGGCTTTTCAGAGGGAAGCCCCTAAGTCCAGAGCATCTGGAGAAAGCTGCACTTTCAGAGGGGCTTCTCTTTCCTCCCTGGGCTCCAGAAAGTGAAGATACAGGTGTGGAGGCTGGTCTATGCTGTCTGACAGTGAGTCTTGAGGAACCAGCTAGCTGGGGTGGATTGGGATGGATGCCAAAAGGTCACTGTGGCTAAACCTGGTGGAGTTAAGAGTTTGTCGAAAATCATCACTGACCTCACATGCAGGCAGCATGTCCGTGTTGCATTGCCTGTGCCACTGGGTTCCTCAGCACTGGCCCCACACTGGTGGGTGGTGCCTGGTCTGAAAACATGGCTGTTCCTAAATGCCCTCATTCCATATTGGCGAATCAAAGGGTTTGCAGGTATTGTGCTCCCCAGTGTGTGCCAGAGCATCCCACAAGTCTAAGCCTGGCCTTCCTCAGCATTATATTTACCCACCCTCTTGGGGCTACAGGAGCCCACTGACTCTGAAGCACGAGGTCTGGGGGCAGGGGGGATACCTTTTATAACCTTAAACTCTTGTGGCCTCTGCAAAGTAATCTGCAGAGTTACTCCCTGCGACAGGTCCTGCCCTGGGGATATTATTTGAAGCCAGGATTGATGTGACTGCTCTTGATTGAGGGCAGGTAGTCAGGAATCAGCTGGGTCCTGGGAACCCAGAGTAAATCCCAGCAGATGGGAAATACTCCTCTGTGACAGATGCAAGACCTTAGAAGCAAGGAACCTTCAAAGACGATTATCCTGAGATGTGATCTCTGCCAGGAACACACAGAGTGACTGGAAAGACTCCTGCATCAGTGCTCTCAATGCCATGTATCATTGGGCTCCTCAGTGCCATGGAATGGACAGAGCTGGGGCAGTGGGGGAGAGATGGAAAGGAGTGGGGCAACAGGCTGCAGCTGGGGAGGGAGTCAGGCTGCTGCACAGCTGTTCTCCCTCCTAACACCTGCAGCAAACAATGCATGGGGTAATGGAGATGGCAGGACTCTGCCACCTTCTTTCTCTATGCTCCTCCCAAATAAGCCTACCTTGTTTAATTAATACAAGTCTCTAATCTGCAAACACAGGAGAAATTTCTCATGGGAGAAATTACTTACTCTGGTTTAAGAAACCAGACAAAGAAAGATGATGATGGGTTTAAAGAAACATCCCTGACTGAAAAACACACAGCTAGAGCTGGAACAGAGGACTGACATATTCATGATCCTGACCAGGATCTGCTGGGGCTGATCTACACAAGATAGGCTTGGCATAAGTGTTTGGCATGTTTGTTTGTAGGTATTGTTTCTTTTCAACGCTTGTGTCCTGAAATGAAGGGTATGATGTTTTGGGGAAGCTGGCAAGTCACTGATTGTCACTGTCCTGGAGCAGGGACAGAGCTGTGAGCCCTGACGTGAGGCTGATGGTGCTCAGAATAATCAGAGGCAAGTGCAATGGGGATGCTGTTATAAAACTATGGCCCTGTCCTAAAATGATGGTGGCCAAAAGTCTAAGTGAAGTATCTGGTAAAGACTGGGACGGAGAGATTAGCCTTCTTCACCCTTACACCTGTGTCAAAGCTGCTAAGCCTGACTGCCAGAGGGGGAGAATCATTATGTTGAAAGGAGTGCCAATAGTTACAAGACTGAAGGAGTTGGTGGTGCCACCCACATCAAGCAGGGCACGGAAGAAATGCACACCTCTGCCCTCCTCCATGCAGTTGTCTCAGTCCTCTGCTCCCTGCCAGTGGCGTAAATCATGAATGTCCTGAAGAGTACAGCAGGGACCATGGGGCTATCAAAACTGGATGCCCAAGAGGATGACCTGACTGATTTGATAAACTTGCCACTTCTACCTCAACAAAAATCCCAGAGCTGAGGGATTTTTGATTGTCCTGCCTGCCTGAGACTTGCAGGGATGTGTGGCTCCCACAGAGACCAAAGTGCAGGAGCGACTAGCAGCGCAGAGCTGATGGTGTGCACTGGAATGGCACCCGCTGTGGAGGAGGCACAACAGGGCGTTCGTGCCCTGCAGGTGTACAGGTTCACATCCCATGCAGGTGTTCTGGATCCAGCCCAGAGAGCCCAACCAGCTCAGCATCTTAGCAGCTGATGTGTGTGAGGACAAGTATGCAGGGCAGCTTCTCCAAAATACTCTCCCAGCTCTCAGCACTCTGCAGCTCAGGGACTTTCTGACCAGAACAGCTTGGTTAAACCAGCAATATGTTTGTCTTCCTTGATTTTGGTCCATTGTCTTTTGAATTCGTGTTGATGTTGAGCATCCCCAACACCCTGTGGCAAGGAGTCCCGCAGCTTAACAAAACGTTGTATGAAGAGCCACCATTTCTTGTTTGCTTTGGACCAGCCTCTTTCTACATTAATTTGGTGCTCCCCTACCTGGTTCTGGTATCAGAAGAGACTGTAAATATCTCTGGCTTTGGCAAATGCACTGAAATCTGCCCAGCCCAACCTAGACCCTGGCAGGTATAAGGGCAGGCTTAGGCTACATTCAGCTTGCAGGCTGTGGATTTCTCTTTTAAGATTTTCAAATTATCTGGACTCCGATGTCACCCATAGCTTCATCTTTAGCAAAGAAAGGGAGACCTCAACAGATACATCTGCTGTCATGAAATGCCAGAGCAGAATCAAGGCACAAGATGCTCAGGAGGTCCTTGCTCTGCAGTCAGAGCTTGAAGCAGAGTTGGGTGAGACCCCAGCTGCACTGAGCTCCTGATATCACAGCCCCCCACACTCCCATGAGCTCCTTGCCCAGCTGGCACCCAGAGAGCAGATATGATCCCTGTCTGGCTGTGCCACTCGTGGGGTTTGAATACCTCACCCCAGACTGGGGGTGAGGCAGAGATAAGCCCATTCTCCCTTGCACGTGCATCAGAGGACAGATAAGGCAGTCAGCTGATGGAACTGTGCTGCTTTCTGAAGGGCTGTGGGTGGGTGGAAAGCACCTGCGCCCCATTCACTGAGCAGCAGTGGCTCATCTCCTCCAGGGTCTTGTGTCCTTTCAGCATTAGCCCTGTGCACAAAAGGAAGCTGCTTTGCACGCCAGCATGAGCTAGCCGGGCCTTTGAGCAACACAATCACCCTTTTCACTGCTTTCAGCTGCCTTGCTCCCCTCTGCAACCTCACGAGGGGCTGGGACCAGAGCCTGGGGCACTGGAAGCCCAGAAATGAGGAACCCTTGGCCAGAATATCTGCCGCCCTGATTATTTGAAGCGGTTGCTTGGCTCCTTTCAGATCAGCAGTTGTTCTTCCTACCAAGTAGCAGCTGGGGGAGAAACCTCGGCCCCATGCAAGGGCATGGTTTTCAGGGGGGTCATCGCCTCTCCTCACTGGCTCCTCCCTGAGCTGGTACTCAGAGGGGAAGCAGGTGCTCAACAGCCCTGCCAAGCCTGATGCTTTGACCAGGCTACCCTCACATCAGTTTGGGTGCCAAGATCTGGCACCCATCTTTGATAATGGTGCTCTGAGGTGCCCATTCACCCCTCAGGGACAGGGAATGTTGACCTGGCCCCTCTCCCTGGCCAGTCTGTGATGTGACAGCTTGGCTCAGGGAGCACTGATGCTCAGGACAACGGGTCATTCACCCCCTTCTTTCCTCTTCCCTGTCATGTATTTCAGGGCCTCCATTCACTCTGTCTGGTTATTCATCCCCCTGCCCTGACATGTTGTTTTAGAAGTTGGCCCTCAATTTGGGTAACTCCCCAGATCACCTTTACTTCAGAGAGGTGTACTGGGGAGTGAAGTGAGTGGGGGAGCCACCCTGGCAGGCATGGTTACCAGCAGCTGTCAGGCTGCAGGTTAGGCAAGTCTTGGGGGGAAAAGCAGTAGAATTTGGTTTTGGTTTTGTGGGTTTTTTTTGTGGGTTTGATTGTTTGTTTTGGGTGTGGTTTTGTTTTTCCAAAGAGTACCTTAGGACCTCTAAATCCTGCTTGGAAATCTGCTTTGTCGAAGGCCAGCCTTGCCTCCCAGAGTCTGCTCCCGTTATTTTCTTTGTGCTTCTGAGCAGTCTGCTCCTACACATGTTAAGAAGCACTTAGCAAGTGACTAAAACAAAGCCTCAGAAAAGGAATAACCTAAGGATTTAATAAACTGCAAACGAAATTATATAAAAAAATTTCCCAGGCAGTTGAGTTTTCAGTGATTAAGAAAACACAATTTCCTGTAATTAAATCTTAACAAGAAATGTTATTAAAAACACTCTGTCCCAGCTTTTGTAATAATTGCCCATTCCCCCAGAACAGTAAACAGAATTAGAGTCTGCAACACATACTGTAATCCATGTGTCATTTTGATCAAATTTGCCTTAATAACTTTATCTGGAGAGAAAAGTTGAATCACAGTGTCTGAAATAGAAACCCCTGCATGGCAAATATGACATGTGGCTGCTGCCAGTGCAAGGGACATTCAGAGTGGAGGGGGTACTGACACTGGCCAGAGGTGGGTGATGCTGACAGGGCTGTCCTGTCCTTGCAGGGGCTCCCTCCATGACTACTGCTACACCCTAAGCCCTGGGGCTTAACAGGCTTGGTGTTCCCCTCCATGCTGTGGGGCATGTACCCTGCTCATGGCTCTACCCCTCAGCATCTCCCTCCAAAACTTCTTTGGTGCTTGTGCTCCCACCATGGTGCCGCAAACCTCCCTGCTGGGAAGCCCTGTTCCACAAAGGTCATTTGCCCATGCCCGTGGTTTCAGCCCTTTCCCACACTGTCTCTCATGCCCAGTGAAGCACTCCTGGTGCTCACTTTCACAGTGTTCGACAGCACCACTGCCACCTGCATTTTAGGACTGGTGCTGGTCTTTGTGCCAACACGTCACTGTTCCCCGTTCCTTGGGTCTGGCTGCTGGGGGGGCTCTGATAGCGTGACTGCCGCAGCCTTGCCCATGGTGCTCGACCCCCTTCCCTTTGCTTGCCCATGGCCACAGCCCACTGTGCTTTTTCTGCCCACGCCCCCTTCCAGCAGCAGCTGCCTCCTGCTGGCCCTTCGCTCTTCTGCTTTCAGGCTCTCTGGCACTCACCCAGCACTGGCTGCGGGCAGAAGGGAGTTTTTTCTCCCTGCCTAGTTGCTCTCCCTAGCGTGGCGGGCAAGGTGTTGTGCATTTCTCCTCCAATCCCCTCTAAAACCTCCTCTTGAACACTGGGACTGGGAATGAAAGTCGAGCAGAGCACAGCATGGGGAGCACTAGCACATCCTTCCCGGGCAGTGGAGACTAACCAGGGGCTCTGTCAGCCAGCTGACAATTTCCAGCCTAACCTGAAATCAGTCTGACAGCAGCTGGGCAGCCCACTCACCTGGGGGGTAATTTTTAAAGCTGGTAATTGGCTGTCATTGCTGTTGTGTCAGGCTACGCTACTCACCCTCCGGCAAAGCCTGGGAAACCGATGGGGAACCTCCTTGCACAGCGGATGAAAGTTTCTCACATGTGCCAGGGCAGCCACAGGTAGCAATGGGGTAGCGGCTGCACATGCTGGGCAGGGCTGTCCTGGATGCTCCTGCTCTGCATCTCACAGCACTGGGGAAAAATAAAGCCACTGCTATGAACAGGAGCTGTTTGCAGCCAGTGTGAAAGGTGAAGGGAATGAAGGGAACTTGTAAGCAGCTTTGCTGCAGAGAGTTGCTGGCAGGTTTTTTTAGGAAGGGCAGACAGATGTGGAAAGTGATTGTCTGGTACCAAAGGGAAGGGTGTGGGCTTGGGTTCGGGGTGATCTTGCTTCAGATGCTGTTCACAGCCACAGGTAGAGACAGGTTTCTCTTAGAAATGTTGCCCAAATGTGCTACAGTGGCATGGTGCTGAGCAAAACCTGGATCCACTATCTGCAGGGACTTCTGACTATCTGCTGATCCACTATCAGCAGTTACTTACATCCCCGGGTAGAAGTGAAAAGTAGAAACTGGGGAGTTTTGAGGGGAACAGAAAAGCTTTTCAACTAGTATGCCATTTTCAGTCAAAGGGCCAACATCTGGACATGCTGTACAATTCTGTTCATTAGGACACTGCATTTTCTCACCTAGCTTCATTGCCCCTTTGAGATGTAGTTTAAGAACCTGCTGTCTTTGTTCTCTCGCGATCCAGCTTCCCTGCTAGATGTACCCCAACCCTTATGCCTCCTATAACCCATGGAGGCTCTCCTTGTTGCATTGCAGGAGATATAGGCCAACTCAAGCAGAGAGGACTCAGCTTCTCAAGGAGAATTTGAATCCTGAACTATGAACCCCACAAGGCTCCATGCTTACAAGGAAGCATGAGTTCAAGCCAGAAAGACTTAATGAAGCAGTTGTACTCCATCTCCTGGACCTGTCAGTAAAGACCTGGCTGTGAGAAGAGAAGATCTTGCCAAGGTGATGCTGGCCAGCCAGCATGGCAAATAGGAGGAAGATATAATAGATGGTGGGATGCCTCTATCTATCTATCTATCTATCTATCTATCTATCTATCTATCTATCTATCTATCTATCACTTCAATCTCCCTTTTTCTACAGTTACACCAATCCATTCATCTCTCTCTAGCAGAGAAATACCCTATTACTCTGTTTGATGGTAGCATCTCCCTCTCTGAGTAGTGTTTCTGTAGGGGCAATCATCACAGTATCAAGGCATCACCTGCCTACACAACAAAAGGCTCAGAGAGTGCTCTGCACCTGTGAAATATGGTGATGAACCATTTTCTATCTCTGAAAACCCCCAAACACACAGCAGATGCCGTCTTTCTAAACAATGGCTTCTTGCGAAAACTAAGTTACTGGCTGTATGGGATCCAGCGATCCCGCTACCCTGAAAAAGTCATGTACTCCCTCTGGACTCAGTCCTGCATTATTTCAGGGAGGTGGCAGGGCAGACTCTGCAGCCCACATACTCCATCAATGCATTTTGCTGGCCAATTTCTTATCTGTCAGAGTCTAAAATGCCTGCTGCTGTCAGAGTGTTTGAACAAACTGCCAAATACTCACTCCGTGTCACACTGCTGGCATCTGTTGCTTGTTCTGGCAATAAACCAGTTTATACTGTCACGATCCAACTCAACGGTTCTCCTGAGTCTGTGCGGGATGGCTTGGGAAGGCAGTTTCCTTTTTGTAAGGTTTTTATTAAAAACAACATTGGAGAGAGGAGTTTCTGTGCTGAGATAGTGGAAGCAGTCAGGGGACTGTTTTTTTATAGCACATCATGCAGCTGGTATTTTATGTGCGTTCTTCCTGCAGGGGATGGCCTCAATTCTTCTCTTCCTTCCGCAGGTGTAAATGAGGATTCTTTTTAGTGGAGTTACCCTGCTGTGAAGCAGGTGTAAGCAAGAGGAAAATCAAGCCCCATCTAAAAAGAATTGGCACAGATAAGGTCTTTGGGAGCATGTCGGAGATTGCTGCTTCAGTAGGTACTTGAGGAATATTCTCTGTCAACCCAGACAGTGGGGCCGTTGGCAATAGAAACCAAGTTTAAATAAAAACTTCCTCGGGTATTTGGTGGAAAACAAGGCTATGGCAGGACTAGGCTTCAAATACCAGGACAGGCTCTGTGGGAATCCACGTACCTCTCAGGGGAGGGCTCGGTGCGACCAAGCAGCTCTGATGAGAAAACAGGGGATCCTGAGGCTGGTTTGAGTATAGATGGCATTTGAAAACAGGTAGCTCTGAACCTTCCAACAAAGGAGAACTTATTTCAAAAGAACCAGTGTCACAAGTGAATCAGACATGCTGCTTTGAAACTGAACTTCTCATGACATCTCAGCACCTGAAATCTGCTGGGGGTTGAGTTGTTTCATGCTTGATGTGTCCACAGCAGCATTTTTGACAGTGAGCCCTCAGGCGTACAGAGGGGTGTGGCACTTGTCTGAAAGTTGGGGTCCAGGGGCCTGGGAAAAGTTTGGATCAAAGTCGGTGTGAGGTCCCCTAGGCTGTTACCTGCTAGAAGTCCAGCTCAGTGGGATGAGATACACCTGGTATTTCACCTTGTGCCTCAATCTTTTAGAAGTCTGACCTTATTGCGCACTGGGAAGAGAAGTGATTGGAAGCCCATCTATCTAGCTCCAGCCACAGGAGTACAAGGGTTTATCTGAACAAACGAAGGAGAAGGCATACAGCTGGGCCACAGGTAGTGCTCCAGGAAATCTCTGGATATGTTATGAAAGCTGTAAGGTTAACAGTGAAACCTCAGGTAGCACTTGTGAAGAAGGCAGCTACCATACCTTGTGCACACTGTGCCTTTGCTGGAGAAACCTCACCTGTTGCCCTGGGCTACCACCCCCAGCATCCCTGCCATTATTAAATAGGACAGTAACCTTTTAGAAACATCCTAAAATCTTGCCCATCTAGTGAACCCATTCTTGGAGACCCACTGCTAGGAGATGTAAGTTGGACCAGAGCTGTGCTGATACAAAGCTGTAGCATCAGAGCTGTTTATCCATCAGGATACTGTCATGCTGATTTCTCCACTGAGTGTGTTTAACATTTTGGTCCTACCCAGCAGTGTACAGGCTTCCCACCTCACCTATTTCTCCTGGCCCAGCAAACAGCCAGTGCCTGAGCTCACTTGGCTTGTACCTTACCTCCAAATTTCAGCATCCATTGCTCCTCCTTCTTCAAGGCAGCACAGTCCCCTCTCTCCTCCACCTCCTCTGGAGAGGGAGCAACATGAACGTGATTAAAAGTAGAAGGCTGGAAGGAAAGGTGACTTTTCTGTAGTGGCAGATACAACCAAGAAAACCTACAGAGATCATGTGTCTGGCTCAGTTTCATTAAGGTTTTTAGCTTTCAGCTGGTGACAGGTGTTGAGTTTAATCACTCAGGTAATGTTTTATATTCATAAAAAAAAGAGAAAAAGAAAAAGTGAGAGATTGTAAGCCATTTTCAGGAATTCCCCTCCCTTTGTGTTACTGCAAAATTTTAATTATCTCACTCTGCACTTTGCAGTGATCTTTAGATGTTAAAACTGAGACCTTAAGCTAAGGATCATGCTCTAATTTGGCATTGCTGTTGCATAGGGATACAGCTCCGCTGGCACTTTTTTTGCAAACCTTGAATTCTCCTTCTAATCCTGCGCTGGCTGTAGCGGTGGCAGAGTTCTCTGCTTTGGCTGTGGCTCTTTTGAACAACATCCACTGGATCCCTCCCTGTCACATTCTTCAAAGTGAGCATGCCCTGCAGATGTCTGCATGCAATTAGTAACCTTCCTGACTGTAAGAGTCGGTCATACGATCAGCATTGTCTCAAAATTGTCATCAGGGACATGGACAGTGAGGTACCTGACAACGGCCTGCTTGGCCTTGCTGATCCCTGGAGTGGAATGTGGTGCAGTGGCTCCAGAAGGCAGAACTGTGTGGCACAGTGAGTGCTGTGCTGTTCTCCTGAGCACTGACCTGTGTGGTGCAGGCAGTGCTGGGCTGTTCTTCGGTGCCTGAGCTGTGCAGTACAAAGAGTGCTGGGCTACTGTTAGATACCTGGGCCTAGCCAGAGCTGTTAGGGATAATCACATGGCCACTGTCAAAAAAGATGGATCGCAACTGTTGCCATAACATCGATGAAGAAATCATGAACCTGATACGAACTTTGCTTCATTACAATACCAAAACACAACTCCTGGTGGAAGGCTACCCGACTCCAAGACTGACCACACCTCGGACGCTCCCCCCTGTGCATGTGCAATGGCCTCGCTCGAGAAGGGTGGAGACCCCCGAGGCGGAAGTGGAGCAAGGTGTGTTACTGAGCATAAAAGGATCACTTCTGGACAATGAAAATTGGAAGCTTCCCCACCAAGGACCACAACAATCGATGACGCAGCATCAGCTGGACCCAGGACCATTAGGATGTCATGAGATCAGGGTGGTAGCTATAACCTTTCTCTCTCCTCTCTCTAAAACTTTACTTTTCTCCCTTCTTTCACCTGTCTCTAGCGTGCCGCTTCACAGGCAACACAATAAAGTTTCACTGGTTTATTACTGCTATCCCCTTTGGTGTTGGTCACCTTAATTTTGCATTTTTGAGATCGTAGCGAACAAACCATCACGAGTCCACCAAGTGGACTGTGACACTTCCCACCTAAATTTTTGTTATCAACCCTTCTTTCCCTTTGAAAACACCTCAAGAATGATCCTCCTGTGGCCTTTATCACCTATCAAAGCTTTGGAGATCCTGTAGAGCCAGGAGGAATGTGAAATTATCTGGTTTTCTCTAAGTGGATCCAATGCAGTGAAGATCTTAGGACTTTGATGCTGAGGAACTCCTCACCAGAGGACATTAAGCTGCCAAAGGGTGGCCGGGGCTGATGCACAGCTTGCAGACACACAAAACCGATGCATGTCCTTCTTCTCTGCCCTTCTAGGGAGCAAGTATGTTCCTGCAGAGGGGTGAGGAGAGCAGGCAGGTGCACAAGTATATAAAGTTGCTGCAGATCAATGTTCCAGCACTCGTTTTCTGGAAGCCACAGGCAGACATTAAAGCACAAATGTGCCTGTCTGCTTCCATTCATTTGAATTTTGCCTGGCTGTTTTCTGAAGGCTTTGAAAGGGCTCTAAGTTTGTACTGTGTTGTGCATGTTCAATAATGCATTTCCTGCTCACAATGTTTAAATTGTTATCTTCATTGTTATTTATTAAAACATCTCCAAGAATGTCTGGACATTCATGGCTCTGCATCTCAAGTGGTTCATTAAAACACCCACTTTCCCTGTCAGAAACTCCACTCTTGCATTATATTCTATCTCCACCACTGAGTGGGTGAGAGGCCCCATGTAAGACAGGATAAAATCTTTATCCCACTGCACATCCACAGGACTGAAGTGTCTGCACCATCTCTTGTGGATGGATGTGAGTGTTGACTTCCGGTTTTCCCTTCTTGGTTACATGTGAGCCAGCTCTTCCCTAGTGTCAACCCCTGCTAGCAGGTACTGAGCTGCAGCTGTCCTGCCCCTGCCTCCTCAGCATGGTTTAGAAATTTGTTGTGCCTTGATAACCCATCTACATGGCCCCTGGATTAGAGTTGGCTGATGCTGAGCTCAGAAGATGGGCAGGCAGAGCTGGCAGACAGAATCTGCACTGATACTTGCAATAATCATGATGGGAAGCTCATTTAAGAGCAAAGATAGGATTTGAAAAAACAGGGAAAGCATGCTATCTTCAGTCAGCAGTCCCCTCTGTTTGGCACTTGTGAGACCACATCCGGAGTACTGGGTCCAGTTTGGGGCTCTCTGGGTAGAGATATCAACAAACTGGAATGAGCCAAGAGAAGGGATACTGAGATGGTTGGGGTCTGGACCACCTAGTATGTAAGAAGAGTCTGAAGAAACAAGGAGCTGTTTGCTGTCTTCGGCTTTCAAAAGAGCCATTGCAAATAGGGTGGAGCTAAGTTGTACTCAGAGACGCACAGCAAAGGACGAGGGGCACAAATTGCTCCAAAAGAAATTCTGATCAGGTGTAAAGGAAAAAAATATCATTCTCATGAGAGTGGTCAAGCACTGGAATGGGTGTCCGGAGAGTCTGTGAGGTGTCCATCCTGGAGGTATTCACAGGAGACTGTACTGGCTGACTTTCAGAGGTCTTGACCCTGAATTCTTACCTGGTGATAGCTGTCTTGACTCTGCTGCTTATGGGAGGTAATGTTTCATAGCCAGCCCTCATAACGGACCTTTTCTGCAGACAGAGCTTACTCTTCAAGCTATATCTTTTGCCTCCTGCCACCCTTATACAAAACAAAAATGGCCAAGGAAGACATTTCTTCCTTCCTGGTGCCCAGACCTGCTGGCAGGCTTCCCTGCCTAAATTTTGGTCTCCCAAATGTGAACCTCACCTTACTGTGTTGCAGGTAAGACCTCCCTCACCCCAGACAGGTGTTCCAGAAGGAGCTTTGCAGGTCTGGGAATCAGGTCGCAGAGTTCCCCAAAAATGTCTAGAGGAACACCAGTGCCATCAAATATTGGCTTGTTCCCTCTGTCCTCCAATTCAAGAATAAACAGTGTCAAATAAAGCTAGGGGGAGCCGGGATTGAAAGAAGCAAAATGAGGAGTCTCTTCCCAAAAGAGGTAATTACTCTGCCTCACTCTTTGCTGCAGGTTGTTATGCTAAAGTTTCCGTTAAGTCCAAAAGAGGAAAACCCATGGGTAGTTACTAAGCACAAAGAAACTGCCTGTTTCGGTAAGTGTGCTGAAAACAAGTGGAGAGGAAAGGAATTAAGAGCAAGTTTTGTATATGCCTGCCTACTCTGCTGTGGCCACTGTCAGGAACAGAACCATGGGATCCTGTGGGATCCTGTACAGATGTTCTTGTGGAGGGAATGGTATCTGCCTCACCACAAAACTCTTCCCTGTGCAAAATGGCTAACAAAAGACCTACTAACCTTCTTCTGTCAGGCAATTAGCTAAGATAACGAGCAGCCTGGGTTTCTGTGTTTCCTGGGAGAGCGTGCCACTTGCATTCCCAGGCAGCCGTGCAGCCTCTTGCTCCTACCTGGTCAGCAGACATTTTTGACAAAAGTGAGATTTTACTATATCTGTGCAAATAAGCACTGCTTTGGTTTGCTACAGGAGCAGCAGCATTTAAAAAAAAAAAACAACAACAAAAAACCAAACAAACCACAACTGGGGGTCATTGTGAAATGCATTATTTTTCAGTTTCCTGCTGAAATGAAAAGCAGAAAAATCATCTTGTGTTGAGTAAATGACTCAGTTTGAAAGCAAATGTTCTGCTTAGGGATCTAGAAAAAAGGTCTAATGGGCTATTACAAATCTGTAAAAATAAATGACTATTTCAACAAGCAAATCTGGAACAGCTAATTTGGAAAATGTTGAAATGGAGCCTTTGAACTTCTGTTATCTTCCCCTGAGTTGAAATAATTTGCTAATTTTTGCAGCGATCCATGACTTGGCTTGGTCAACCCAGAAATGCATCTTGCAGTGAGAAACAGTGACCCTGAAAACTGGCTCCTTCTCCTGCTCAGGATCACCCCTAAAATCTACTTCTGCTCCTGCCACACTGATTTTCAGTTGCTGTATCTGCACTGCTGTCCTTGTCACTAACCAGCTCTCTGGCATATGCCTGAGACACTGCTTCCTTGGTGAAGGTCTTCTGAAAAAAAAGCTGTCGCAGGGTTGTCTGCCTCATTTCAGCCTTCTCCTCCTCAAGGGTCTTTTTCACTTTGCTTCTGAAGTGACTGGGTGGCTTTAGATATGCTTTCAGCTGTCTGGCACACAGCACTTGCCACCATCCCTGTCTTGCTGCCTGGCATGGAAAGGGGCACAGCAAAAAAGCAAAAGCAGCAAGGGTTGCAAGAGCTTTGTGGAAGCCTGTGTTGTATAGGAGGAATTATGGCATGTGCCTCATCTGGCCAGAGGTCCTAGGTTCCCATGATGCATGCAGGCCCCCAGAATAGCTCCACATAGGCAGGCTCAGCTGTTTTAAGAGAGGACAGCATGGACGGTGAGCATTTGTTTTTAATCTTGCAGCGCTAGATGGCTGTGACGAGCAGTGGGGTGCTGTGGATTTGGAGGTTCACCCAGCAGTGGCACATTTCAAGCACAGGTGAGCGCGCTGGTTACATCTGTGCCATCATGGTAGATTTAGGGCTTAACTCTGCACACCAGCTCAAATTCCCTGGTTGCCTGCACTGTGAGTTCTGCACCTTACACTTGAAGTCTGCATGCAGACGGCGTGGACACAGCCACCATGAGCCTGTGATGGGGTGGAGGTGGGCCCTGCTCATTGGGCATGGGGAGATGAGCCAGGGCAGAGTGAGATTTTGCATGCTCTGCTAAAGATGGATCGTGTGTCCTTGGGAAAGTAATTTCCTCCACCTGTGTCTCGGCATCATCTCCTGCGAATGGAGCGCAGGGAGGGTAACTTGTTTCCCCGGGGTCAGTGAGGCTGAATTTGATAGCATCTGCCAGGAGCACAGCAGTGTTGGCGAGGAAGGCTCTAGGGAGGGCAGGGTGATGATTAGTCACATGTAAACGCACCCTGCCCCACACTTGTAGGGATCTGGGCGCTCTCTAAACCAGGTTCCAGGCAAGCAGAAAGAGTACCTTCTCTCAGCTGCTCTTCCTCTCAGCCTCCTCTCGTCTCCCAGAGCTGAATGCAAAATTAACACATTTATCACACACCGCCTGAAAAAAAAGAGAGAGATCAATTTAGAACAGGCTGTATTTGCAAACATCTGAGCCCAAAATAATGCAAACAAACAGTTGCATGACAACTCTGCCGTTTCTTTTCATCCAAAGCCCTTCGCTAGGGTGGATTGTGCTGCCTCCTTGCCTTGCTTTTTCATTGTCCTCTGGCAGGTGACGCAAAACACATCCACACTAAAGTCTCCAGTTATTCCAGCAAAAGCTTTTTAAGAGGCACCAAATAGGATCTCAGCCAATGACCCGCAAACATCCCTGGATGCCTTGGCACCCTTGCCTGATGCGTGGTGCTTCCTATGGTGGTGAGAGTGTCTGGGAGAGACACTTTATCTCCTGTAGGAAAAAGCAGAACCTGTTTTTACCCCCATTTCCTAATATCAATCAGAAAAAGCAGTAGCCCTGGAGGTGAAGCATGTACAGTGCAACAGGAACAAGCTCCTCTTCCAAAATGGTATTGCCAGTGCATCCAGCCATAGTCCTCCAGAAGTTCTGGTGGGGATGAGGAGCAACCTGAGCTGCCACGGCCCTCAGAGTTCTGAGACGATGCTGTCAGGAGGCTCTGCTTCCCATTTTATATTGTGGCAGGGTTTGTTTGTCTGTGGTGGTGGTCTGCCCTATGGGGCTGAGGCCCTGTGAGATGCCTCCAGTGGAAGAGACTGCTTGTATGGAGATCTCGAGGGATCTGAGCCATGCAACAGAAGGCAATGCCTTAGAAGGGGAGGAGACCTGTGAGGTGACTTGGTGGGCAGTCTGTTAGACCCAGTTCCCTGCTGTAACTGACACATGAAGAGACCTGACAGTGGAAGGGTCACTCTCAGGCAGGTTATTTGTACAAGCAGGAATAGATGTTAAGGTGCAGAGGCAAGCAGCCAGAGCTGTTTATTTTTAATCTATGCCAAGCCTTCAGAGACAACTCCCTTTGCCATGCTTCTTTCTCAGTTCTCCCTCTGTCCCACCCTCCCTCTTGTCACTGTCACAGGCTCACAAGGATGATGGATGAAAGGCCTTAAAAGCAGCTGGTTTCACATTTCATCATTGTCATATAACTCGCTTTCCTCTTTGCCTGAAAATGCTCCTGCTGCCAGAAATGCCCTTGGCATCCCAAGCTGTGCTCTTCCCTTACCAGCACCCAGCCAGGGATGGCCCGTTGGAGTCAGATGCCTCTGTATTTTTGCAGAGCCCTCAGATGCTTTGAGAAGAGAGATTCATCACAGTCTTCTGCTTCTGTCAGCTGGAGATGACAGCGTTGACTTTCATTGTGGGATGAAGGGGTGATCTGAGCATGGCAAGGACATTCATGCAGAGGTGACCAAATGGCTCTGATGAGAGAGGGACGGGAGCTGGGCTGGGAGAGCCTGGTGACCCAGCGATATGTGGGAACACCTTTGGGACCTCTGTGTGCTTGTGCAGCTCAGCCTCCTGCTCGCTGCATGCTGGCTGGCTCTGCTCTGCTCATGGGGAGGGGTTGCAGCTGTGCTTCTGGTGCAAAAGGCAGGAAGGTGACTCCTTTGGGGGCTGGCAGTGGGTGTCTAGGGTCCCCTGTGGCACCAAAGAGGGTTCCTATCAGGGGCAGCAGCACCCTTGATATAGGGGGCAGAGGAAACAAGTCCCACCAGCACTGCAGTGCTGACACACCTAACGCCCATGGATAATTACCCCATGTCTCCCTGTCACCTCTGTGTGCCCAGGCATGGCTGGATCTCGCCCTGTGTCCCCTCACTCTGGCAGGCTCAGTTCCAAGCCGTGCCTCCCAGACAAGCCCAGATCCTCAGGAGGGATCTGGGCAGGGACTAGTTAGAAAATATTTCCACTGTTGCTTCTCAGGTTTCCTGTGTTTGCAGTGCAAGCAGGTGAAAAGCTGGGTTGCAACCCCCCTCTCAGACAGCTGTGATTGAATGCCTAAGGAGGGGAGGGGAAGGAAACGAGGAGAAGAAAAGAAATGATTGAATAAAAAAACCCCTAAAGTAAAATAAGAATCAGTGTGAAGCAACAGAAGACATTGTAAATCAAATCCTGGCAAAGGAGGCAGAGAGCAAACACTTCAGCCAGGTCTGAGCCACCACCAGTTATTTATTCAGATAACATATTATTAGTGAGGAGAGACACTCACATCTGATATATATCTCCCAGTTCCAGAAAAATATGAAAAGGCAGCTGGCTCTGCTCCTATCAGAACCATTCCAGATGTTTTCAGCTGGTGTCAGACATGCTGCTTGGTATGACAAAGCAAAGGGAAAAAAAAGAGAGAAAGATGGGAAAAGAAATGTCATCATCTTATTTTTAAAACACAAAAGGAAAAAAAATCATGGCTTCCCATATTAAATGTTTCCCCTGGCAGCCTGTCATGTAGTTGTCATTAATAGCTGAAACAGCGAGGGAGATAGCAGAACACAGGGCTCCTATTTACCATTGTTAATCAAGCACTAATTGGTAGTTTAGACATTCTTAAATTATTGTGGGGAACATTTCAAAGTG
Organism: Athene noctua; assembly: GCF_965140245.1. NCBI lineage: Eukaryota > Metazoa > Chordata > Aves > Strigiformes > Strigidae > Athene > Athene noctua. Next base: position 94,642,224 of record NC_134037.1, read on the forward strand.
TCAGGAGCCCAAAATCCGTTCTCAGAAGTGCTTCCCAAATCTGATTTCAATGTCTAAGTCATTTAGATGCTTTTGAAAATTTTTACCTGAACGGTCACAGCCGAGATTGGAGCATAAATTTTGGTGCCAGGCGCTGCAGCACGGAGCTGCAGCCGTGCCCCAAAGGCTTTGATGGACGTGATGGAAGGTGCAGGAGGAAGCGTAGTCACCGTGTTCTACAGCTGTGGAATGAAGTTATGCAGGGATTAAGAGTAGTGCCTATACTGCTTTATTAGATAATTCTGGAAACAACCCAGACTGGTGTGTGTCCAAATGCTAGCTGTGAGCATGCCACCCCACCAGCCCTTGCAGCATGTCTCCTGGGTGGTGCTTGCTGATGCCCTTTGGGACCTCCAGGCTCTGGCCAGGCCACAGCTATTCATTTTGTGATTTGGTGGTTAACCAGCCCTGCTGTGAACCCGTGGGGGCTCTCAGGTGATGAGCAGGGAAGGTGTTGAGCAAGGTAATGCCTTACCTGCTGAGATCGGCTAGTCTGTGGTTAACACTGTCTGTGGGGAGGGGAGGATGGAAGCTGCTATTAGACCATGCTTTCTGCCTTTTGTCAGGAGAAAGAAGGAGTAAGCTGCGAAAGGAGCATTGAAGATAAACACAAGCAGTACTGAGGAGAGGCAAACATGGAGCTGGGATGCAGCTGGAGACAGTTACCATAGTTACTCCCCATCCCTGCAAGGAGGGGGGCTCAGGCAGCTGCCCACTGCTTTGGCAGGCAGAACAGAGGTATCCCCAGAGCTCTTGGGGTGCTGCTGGCAGTGGGAGGCAACTTGTGGCAGGGGACATCAGTCTGCTCGCCCTGGGCTTAACCCCTTACCTCTGCTGACCTAGGCAAGGAAAATGTCCCTGCCACCCTAAAGCTATCAGCCTTGAGGGTGATGGGGCACAGTCGGGCAAGCAGGACCAGGGGGTTTTGTTAAGGGATGGGCAAAGCTGCAAAGAGCATCAAGAGGTTGGTTGCAGACTTAACTGGGCTGCTTGTGGTGTAGAGGTGGGCCTGGGAAGCTGAGGGGAAAAGAGGGCTTTCCTTGAGATTCCTGGTTTGAAATCAGCTCAGGATTTCCAGGGTAGTTGGCATCTCCTAGTCCAGCTGGGGAACTGAGCTTAGATCTCTTTAGGGCCACTGGAATGGGTGCATGGAGGATCCTGTAGACTGTTCACCCATCTTGATTATGCAGATTGTCTCTCTGATTTTGGGGTCCCTGGTGCCAAAGAAAACAGCTGAACTCAGACTATGCTTTGGGCCATCAGTGGAATGACACAGAGCACACTTTGCCTGCACTCAGGATGAGCCTGAGCCCCAGAAAAGCCATCTGCAAACTTGAGCTGTGCTACTAGATGACTATGGAGAAAGGGGCAGTAGCTTTTCAGCAAGTCACAGTTTTCAGGTCACATCAGCTGATGTGCAGTGACACCCTGGCCACTGACTCACTTTTCTTCTCAGAAAGAGTAAGAAGGAGAGAGACATTTACATGTAATAGAGAGATAAGCAGCCTACAAAATGAACCACAAGGCCATGGAAGCTTCCTATTCAGTTCTAGCCCACCAACAGCCACCAGCAGCATGCTGGCTTGGGACTTGTCTCCTGATGGGCAGCCCCAGCATCAGCCAGATCTGCTCACACCAGCTGCTGGCAGTAACACCGCCGCTTCCCTTGGGTGCAGAGCTCACCTCTGGCCGTGATGTGCTGAGTGCTTTGGGACAACAGGGCTGTGTAGAATCACACACAGAATCACAGAATTGTTCAGGTTGGAAAAGACCCTTGGGATCATGGAGTCCAACCATCAGCCCTACTCTATAAAGATCTCCCCTACACCATATCCCCCAGCATCTCATCTAAATGACACTTAAACACATCCAGGGATGGTAACTCCACCACCTCCCTGGGCAGCCCATTCCACTGTCTGAACACTCTTTCTGTGAATTTTTTTTTCCTAATGTCCAGTCTAAACCTCCCCTGTTGGAGTTCACTAATCACCTGTGAGAAGAGACCAGCACCAACCTCTCTATGATGTCCTTTCAGGTAGCTGTAGAGAGTGATGAGGTCTCCCCTCAGCCTTCTCTTCCTCAACAGCTCAACAGTCCCAGCTCAAAGCCAGAATGTTTGCAGATGCAGTGATCTGATGCAGGGGTGGCCAGAGAAGCTGTCAGCTGGGGATGGTGCCAGGCAGCCCCATCCCCCGGGAGGGGGGGTCAGCATGGCACATGGGATCCCAGGGCTCAGCACCCTCCTAAGGCTGTAGCTGAGAGCCAGGTATTGACTGGTTGGGACCGTAACCATGGCAGCAGCAGCTTCTGCATTGCAACATGGCTTGGGGACACTAGAAAAAAAATAAAAAGGACCAAAAAAAATAAGGAAAAAAATTAGAAATTCTAATAATTATATAAGCTTGTTGGCAGATCAGGTTTGCTGAATGCCTTTCACCTAGGCAGGGCCCACCCCTGGGCAACAGCTGAAGATGTGATTTCTAGAGGAAGCCAAGCATGTGCTCTGGGAAATCAGGTCGTGAATGTTCAGCTGGAGCCGGGGAAGGAGCTCCGCTGGCTCCTATGCTCCTGCAAGCTCTCATTACACTAATAGGGAGCATGGGGCAGACACATGGGTGCTGGCACCCTTGCTGTGCGCTTAATAAAGTGCCTGAAGCTCCTTTACGTATTTTTATTAAAAAAGTGTCAGTGCCTCAGCGAAAGGCGGGTGGAGGATGACTAAATTGCTGTTAAGCTACATGTTGAGACATGAAATCAAGCGGAGCGCTACATTTTTAAATTAGTTTTTGACAGTCCTTTCCCCAGCATCTCACCAGGCTGCAGCTCCTGGGAGGATATGTCCCCTCCCTCTCCTGTCCCCACTGCAGCCCCCTCAGCTGGGATCCACAGTGCCAGTTTCTCCTGTTGTGGAGGTGGGACCGCTGTGCTACCTGAGGTCCTGGAGGTTTAGGTACGGGGTGAGAGCTGGGGAAAGCATGGTGGGTACCATCAACCTGTGTGGAGGCTCCTCTGGGCTTCACCAGCTCATGTGGGTGCAGAAGCTGCTGTGTGAGTGACCTGTGCCTGCTTCATCCCAACACGTGGCTCATGCTGGGGTGATGGGCTCTCTCTGGGACTGTCTCTCCCAGGGGCTGGGTGTGGTGACCATGCCAGACTCTTGCTTGACCTAAGTGGCTCAGTGATGACATCGCCTTGTGGTTCTCCAGGATGTGGCCATCCCACTTCAAAATCAACTCTCGGTCCATGTTTATGGACCAGACCCATGCCCAGCTGTCCATCCCTTGCCCCATCCACATTTTGCCATGCCCCTGCTCTCCTGCACTGCAGCAGAGGCTGGGGTGAAAGATGGGGTGTTGCTGGGAGTGGAGCAAAATGGGTGGGTGAGACTGTTTCAGAGGTGCTGTAAGCAGTGTAAACTGTATGTCTGGAGAGGCAGACTTGTTCATGTTGTTCACCAGTTGCTGGTGGATGCCCACCCCCTACCACCCATGCCCCAGCAGAGATGAAGTGAGGGGTAAGGGATTCAGCCCAAAATTCCAAGACCTGGTTTGCTTCAGCTTGTCTGGGATTTTCACGTAAGGGTTATAATGTGGAAAAAATGGCTTCACAAGTTAAGAATCAGGGTTAGGAGCCTCATTAGCTATCTTGAGGAAGACAGCAGTGATGGAGGGGAAAAGGGTGGGGGAATGCAGGGAACTTCAGAGAGAAGCTGGGGACCTGTGCAAAGCACTGGATGTTTTCATGATCACTCTGTCCTTCCTTCCCCAGCTGGCACGCTGCAGGGGCTCCTGTGATGTCTGTGTAGGGCTTGCATGTGAAGGGTAGGAGTTGTCAGCGGCAGGCTGGGCCACTCTCACGCTATGTGGGGCGATGTGCTGGTGCCCAGGGTACAGGAGGGTGTCTGCTGCTGGAGCTGCTAGCTCATGGAGGGGCAGAGAGTGGCAAGGCCAGCAGAAGGAGGGAGACACTTTCAGTGTGGAGCAGCAAGTCAGCAAGGGAGGTCTCAGGAGTATGCGCAAAGGCACTGAGGAAGGGCAGGAATCCTGCGTGACTGTCTCTCACTGCCATAAAAGACAGTGGGCACATGGATGGCAGGGAGCTGAGTGTACATGGGAGGGTGTGGGGGTTGAGGTGGGGAGCGGCTCCCTGAGGGGCAAAGCTGGCCACCAGGGCAGCAGCACCCGGGCCCTTGCTAATCTGTCCATGTCACGCCAACGTGTTGTTAACATGTCCTGCCCTGCTTGCACTGTCAGAGCTGATCTCGGCTGGTGTTTCCACTAGCTGCAAACGGAAGTTAGAATGTTTCTGTCACAGAGTGACATCATGTCCCTTTTGCCATCCCCTTAGCCTTGATGTCCAGTTTGTCCTCCTTCATCTTCATTTCTGTGTTGGCCAAGATTGTATTTTTGATCTTCACATGATCACAGAGGGCAGGAGGAGGCAAGACTGGAGGATACCTAGACATAACTGGTAAAAACTCAGGAATATACATGTGCTTGCCCAGCTAGGAGCCAGCATACACATTTCTGGCTCTGATAACTCAGCATATGCATGGTTGTGGTACCTCTCCTGCAGCAAGACAGCAGGGCAAGAGGCCCCAAGCAAGCTCCATGGCACACACACCTTCATCCCTGGCCAAGCAGCAATGCCTTTGAACTTAAACTTCCTGAAATCATCACAAGCTGAGATCTTCCCGCTCCTTGCAGACTTTCTCAGGACGCTTGCACTACATTTCTGCGTTCAAGAAGCTCATACATAAAACTTGAAACCCTATCTGCACTGCATCCCCTGAAAGCTTCTTGGGAAGGAGATGTGGAGACAGTTCCGGGTGGGAAGGGAAGGGGCAGGCTGTCATCTCCACTGAGGAGAGCACCGTGAAGAAAGGAGGTTTCCTTCCTGATACCCGTTTGTTTCTCCCATCCATTGCTTCTGTTATGGTCTATTAAAAATTAACTGAATCATGTTCATCATTAACACGCATTGCCTTTGTTCTCCGGGCTCCCAGTACCCATTTGCAGGGCTTTTGTTATGTATTTTTCAGCACTTTGTCTCTTTAATTGCTCACTTCTCTCTGATATGCTGGGCTGTGGTTTGCAAGTCAGTTGCAGGGAACAGGGAGTCATTTTTACTGCTCCAGACTGGAAGTCGGTGAAAGAAAAGGCTCCACAGGTCCCAGCTATTGCAGCTGAAGCAGGCCCTGCAGTTGCTGGTGCCTATGATAGATGCTCCTTGTCTACTAGCAGGTAGACAGATCTGGAGTCTTTAATCCATTGAGGGACAGATGGAGGGAGACTTTTCTGAAACTTAGGCTGCATTTGCTCCTTTTCACCCCTTTCCTCCTACACACAGACCTGCTGGTTTTCCTTGCTCTCTGCTCTTGATTGATGTAGCTGGTTTTGGCACCCCGAGGCACAGCATGGGGCCAGGCCATGGGTGCTGCCGTGCTGGAGGCCCTTGGGTTCAGCTAATGGCTTCACTGCAGGTGCTTGCAAGGGAAAGAGCAGCAGGACCCGTCTGGAGGTATCTCACAGCCCTTTCCTGGTATTAGCCCTTCCTCTGAACCTAAGTGCTGCCTTCGCTGGAGTTTAGCTGGGCCAGGCAGGCCTTCTAACAGCTTGTAAAGTCTTGTTCCCCATAAGAAATGGATGCAGCGTGGTAGTCCCAGCAGCTGGGCTGGGACTGAGCAAATGCCAACAGGAGGGGTGAGCAGCTGCTGCATGTTTGAGGTTGCATGGTAGGCATCACTGTTGCTAAAGGGAAGTGGGCATGCAAGACCATAGTGGTCACAGGCCCTGAGATGCTTCCTCCTGCTGAATGCTCCAGGGGGATGGGGTGAAACCAGAGGATGGGCTCAGTAGGAGGCCTATAGGCTGCTCCCTGTGGCCAGGAGATCTTTCTCTCTTGCTGATCCTGGAGGAAGCCAGGAAGAGAGGTTGTAGAATAGGGTACCATCACCGAATCTTCTGGGGTAGCCTGTTCACTGGAAGTTACTAGTCACTCTGGCAGTCAGCTGGAGAGCATGCAGAGATGGGTCAGCTGGTTTGGTGCTGATGCAGAGTGACTCAGGCCTCTGCCCACAGCTCCCCAGCAGGATGCTGAGCAGTCTACAGGCAAAAGTGAAATATCTGCTTCAAACCTTTGTTCTTTGCAAGCTCAGCAAGTCACGAGCCAAGAGCTCACCTCTTGGAAGAGAGGTACCCAAGGGAGAGGTACCAGGAGCTGGGGTCTCTGATTTGGGAGCTGGGGAGCAGGAGGCTATTTGGGATTGAATCCTGCCCTTTGGCAGCTTGGGCAGAGAAGAAAGAATTAGTTTCCCTTTGGGTATGGACAATTAGTGGCACTGAGTTTGGGACTCAGGTCTCTGATCAACAAAAAAGCCACCTAGATACCATGTTTCTGGGCTTAATTCAAGGGTTGCCAACTGCAGTTCAACAAACCATGCTATTAGGAAGGGCAAAGGTAATTGGCTGTTTCTTCTGCCATGAACTTCTGTGAATCACCCTGATGGAGGAGGATTTTGGTCTCAACTACCCTAGTTAGCCTTCTAGTGTTTCTTATCACAAAGGTGGTAGATCCCTGAAGCACTCATGTCATAAGAGCACATCAGTCTTTGGGAAGGACTGAAAGACTTTGAAGACAATGTAAATCTTCTCCTTGACTTCATCCAGCTTTGGATCAGGGATGGACTCATTGTGGTCTCCGTATCACAGGGTGAAGTGCCACTGTGATTAAAACAGCCAGGCATAGTGGTGACAGCAGGAAGTTTTAGGAGGGGAAAGGCTGATGTCAGCATTCCCTCTAAGAGCTTTAATGCCCAACATGTTGAAATTTAATAATTAAGGAGGTGCTTTCACTTTTTTTTTTTTTTTTTTAATAGCCTTAACAGCGTGAAATAAGCCATTCAATAATTAATTGACAAAGTCGAACTGCACATGCCAGCACCCGAGCTGAGGGTGTGGGCTCAGCCTTTGCAGACAAATGAAGTGAGAAGTAATTGCTTGATGAAGAAAAGGAAGATGTTAACATAAGATTTGTCAGGTCCCTGGTAGGAAATCATCATAGTGGGTCTGGGGCTTCGAATGGGATTTGTGTTGCTAATTCATCACTAATTAACACTCTAAATTGGCCCAGGCATGAGGGGAGAGAGGGAGATGGGGCGATTGAAGACTTCAATGACAGCAAGAGAAGGAGGAGTGAGAAAAATCTTTATTTGTAGGGGATGATTCGGAGGGAATAAGGAGGAGGCGAAAATGGACTGCTCATGCTGGACAACACCTGCACATGTGTGTTTGATGACACAGATGATACCAACGTGTCTGGATGGGAACTTTGTTCCAATGAAAGAGGTCCCAGCTCTGCTCCTGGATGACTCCAGTCTCCTTCTTTCTCATCATTCTCAGGAGGTCTCTGCTTTACAAATGTTATGACTGCAATTACATGACTGCAAATATAATGACAAAATTATGAAATGTTACGCAATTCAGCCTGACACTGGTCCTTTGCTGCCCAAGTCTTGGTCCATGTACAGTCTGTAGAAAGAACCGGGTGCCACAGTGAGGGTAGGCACCTCTCATTCACAGGCTGAATGTGGCTCTGAAATGCTGCTGTAATATGTTAAATAACAAATCCTCCCAGCTGCCACCCAGAAATGACAGCTCTACAACACCTCAGAGTTGCCCCAATAATTGAAGTCTGTCTCACCAGGTTATCTGTCTCTCAGTCTTTGTATGTGTGTTATGTGACTTGGTGTGAGAGACTGAAATGTCCTATGGCTGTCTCAAAGCTTGCTTCTGTCTGTGCAAACCTCCAAGAGAAGCTGCTGCGGCCTGTGAATTGGTCTGGGGGATGCTGCCCAGAGAAGCAGGAGTGTATTGAAGGATGCACTCTCCACTTCTTGGTGGTTGCATTGTCCGGACTCTTTACATAAGCCTCAAAGGGGCAGACATGGACTGAGCTGGCCCCATCCTGAAGCCGTTTGTGGCTCTACTGTGTAGGCCAGACCCCATGCACGCATTGCTAATGAACTGACAAGAGGCAAACTTTCCTGCCCTTGATGCCAGATGCAACAAAACCTGTTGGACCAGATGAAAAAAAACTAAAGGCGAGCAGATATGCTGATCAGCTGGTACAATGAACTTAAAAAGGCAGCAGAAAATCTTGCTCTGTGTGCATCTACCATCAAAGCCACATCTGTGTGCATGCACCATAGAAGCCAGATGTGTGTGCACCCACCACCGAAGAACTGAAGACTGAGGACCAACAGGACGCCGCTGGATCCATGGAGGTAACTATTCTTGGAGTCCTATCCCGCATCCTTGCTTTATTTCTGCTTTTTCCTTCTATTCTGTCCTATCGCTACCCCTCTTTTTAAATAAAAAAACCTATTTTGGGTGTACAGCATTTGACCTCGTTTGTGTCTTAATCACGCTCTTGGGATCGTATTGAAACCTCCCTTGACATTTGATCGGGACACTTAGGTCTCTCCTAATTACTTGTTACCGCATGGGACAGCTTCACCAGAAGAGACAGTGAGGTCTACATCAGTGTGCCTTAACCTAGCAGTTAGGGTACTAAGTTTGGGGTGTGCTGTTCCCCTCCAAATTCCCTGGCTATTAGAGGGGTGCCACCTTTTCTGTGATAATTTTCATCGTGTTGGTTATTTTTTTCTTTATGAGAAAGCTCAAAAGCCTATTTTTGCATGATAAAAACACTAAAACCTTGAAAAATGTTCCTGAGAGGGCAATTTATTCCTTCCCAGCTCCAGGTTTATTCCCAGGGCAACAGATTAGTAGTGTTTAGGGCTGGAAAGGATCACTAGTTTAATCAATAGATTAAAAAAGATCACAGCTGTTAGTGCCAGACTTTGATTTTAACACTGCCACTACATTTTATGTGGCTGCCTCCCCATCTGTAGCATTTTATAGCACTCAGGATACCTCTGTGTTATCCCAATCCGATTTATGCTCTAATCTTGCAGTATTCACCTACCCTTTTGCTATCCCTTATCTCCTCAGATGTTCCTGGATCCATGTCCTGCTGTATTTCCATCACTTGCAGGACGTACCAGGTGGGAAGCAATACCACAAAAGTTGGCAGTGCTTGTGTGACATCTCCAAGACAAGGCAAGGGCAGTCTCTATGCTGTGTGCTCTTTACTTCAGGACCAGTAACTCTTAATTTCCGCTCAAGGCTGACCAGGGAGGGATGATATTTCTCCCTGAGCACTACAGTATGATTCAACTGGAGCCCTGAGCGAAGCCTCTCTCCCTTGAAGGTGATGAGGTGGACAGCGTGCTTGCCAGGCTCGAAGGATCTGAGCTGACCACCAGAGTCTTCTTAGATGGAACTGCTGGGAATGGGGTCATTTCTAGTGAAGAAAACATATTTCTCTGCTCTCTCCTTTTCCCTGTCTTACAGCAGTTGAGCTACTTCTCTCTTCCCGCCTGACCTATTTTTGATCTTTGGTTCACCCAATAGTGCTAATTCTGAGGCACTCTTATGAAAGACAGTCACAGACTTCAGGTGAAACATAGTGCTGTCAGCTGCTGCTTGGAAGCAGGGAGTGCTGCAGAAAGGGCAGTGGCAAGAAGTATCTCTGTGTCTCTTGTTTGGAAAGAAAAAGAAATGGATATAAAGAACAAATTTGTTTTCTCAGAAAGTCAGCTCCAAAGGTCTCCTGAACTTGTTTAATCTTTTTTCTGCCTCATTGTGACTAGATATGTGGGTGGATGGATTGGGATGCTGCAGCAGGACAGGCTACAGACAGAAATGAAGGCACTGACAAATTACAGTGTTTCTTTGGCAGAGTTTATTCCAGAGACCTTGCTGCAGCTTCTAGGAAAGGACTTACCCTTGAGGGAATGCAGCAAGTTTTTTAAGTCTCAGGAGGTAAAATCTTTCATAAAAATGCAATTGGCTTCCAGCCAGGACCCCTCTAAAGAGCATCTCAGTATGCTTTGGGCTTTGGGTTATCTGTGGATTGTATGCACAGACATGCCCCTTCCTCATGTCTTATGCACTGAAAAAGAAAATTTAGGTGCCAGCTGTTTTTATGACTTCTGTATTTTGTGAGAGATAGGAAAACATGGCAAACTTCACTGGAGAGTGCCACAAGTCCATTCTCTGACTTCCCAGTACAAATCTCTGGTTGCGTTTTCTGCTACAGATGGCTGGCAATTTCTGTCCCAGCCGTAAATTAATTGGCATTGAGGATCTCTACCCTGTTATGTTTCCAGATGGGAAAATTAAAAATCCCCAAATGAGGTCTCCAGCTCCATAATTCTGTCTCTGGAGAATCAGTCTTCATGAGGTCCCCTTGGGCACTGCTGATCTAGCAGAAAGCCTTCACAAGACTTTGTTTTCTGCTGATCAACAAAGCTTCTTCCAGTCAGATTTTGTCTCTGGATTTCCGGTTAAATTGGGAGTCTTAACAGGGTCCGAGCATAATCTGTAAACCCAGAGAAGCTATGTCACCTGATAAGTAATTTCTTGTAAATCTTCTGCCTTAGCTACAGAGTGATTTCTGTGTTATCTTGGGTTTGCTCTTGTAAGTGATTCAATACCCCATTTCCCATGCATGAATAATCAGACGTTGATTTGAGGGGGGTCCCAGAAAACACTGCACCTTTTGTGACAATCCTCAAGACTCCATGAGGTCAATGCCTCATTTGTAGCTTGATGAGAGTACCGAAGCCCTTCTTCCAGGCAGCACCAGGAGATCTTGAATGGTTATCAACCATCAGTGCTATAACTTCACAATGGTGCTAAAGATGGCTTTCTCTAAAGCTGATCTGGGATGCACAAGTTAGTACTGATCCAGAGAGGAACCTCACAGCAGACTATAAATACCTGTTACTGATTCCCCAAGGTGGTAGCCTGTGGCTCCTGGGTTCTCCAGGCAGGTTTCCTGACCCAGAGGCAACCGAGGACTCAGCTGAGGATGTGAGCATTGCCTCATTGTGTACACGTAGTCCAGAGGATAGCGAAGACTTACTGCTCTAGTGAGAACATCAGGTAGATGCAGTCCTGGAGAAAAAAAACATCTCCAACTACTTCCACAGTGGGATTTTTAAGACAGCAGAGCCAGGGAATGGGCTCTGCTCTGTGATACTCCTTGGGAGCTGTGTCTTGCCTCAGTAATGAAGGTGGGTGCAGTCTGGGAAGAAATGCCTGAATAAAATGGCTCTGCTTTTGATGTGTGCTGAGTACATGGCAAGTGGTGGGGAAGAGAGTGTCATGACTGTAGATACTCCTGTCCCTCTGGGTGGGATTTCTGCTGTTTGCCACGTGCTGTGTCCTGCAACTTTTGAGCAAGATGTATGAGGATGAGGTCCTTGGTGTCTGAAAGACAGAAGGTCTTCAATGAATATTTGGATCAAAAAGGACTCAGCTAAACTGAGACCCATTGCAATAGAAGAGACTCCTGATTAGGAGGTGGGACCTCACTGGCTGACAGGGATCCTGTTCCCATGCCTGTCACGTCCCAGAAATGTTTCCCTGGTTTCACAGACTAGAGTCTCAAGACATATCTCAAAGTGCTAAAGATCCTGAACCTTGCCCATTTTAAATGATATAAATCAGATTCCCATTTTCCTAGCAGCATGGAGGCTGGAGAGTCCTGGTTTTATTATGGCTTTACTGTGCCAACAACTCTGCATTAAGCCTATTACATTTACATTCCTGTTTTCTGAATATGGAAAGCAAGTAACAGTACGGTGTACCTGGAAAACGCATCTGCAATATTAGTTTAGGCTTGTGGCTCCCTGGAAAGACCCAGTGAACTGCAAGCAAAAGGAATACTGGAGTAGTGCAAGAAAAAGCAATACATTAGCTTAGTACAAGCGATAATGTTTCCCTGCAATAGCCAGCTCAAGCGTCTCTAATAGCTTTCTACTGACTTTCTGCTGAAAGAATGACTCTTAGCTCGAACAACAGAGATGTATCTTTGGGTAGGGGAGGTTTCCTCCTACAACAGGCTGCTGTGAGCTCTGTCAGGGACACTCCAACACTTCCAAACCAGAATCTGCAATCAAAATGACCCTGAAATATCCACTTTAGTGACATTGAGAAGAAAACTTACAGCTTCATAAATCAAAGTGCAGTGAGGAAATGAAGTGGAGGTTGTGATGCCTGAAACTGGAGGGTTTAACCAATGGAAGGAGCACCTTGGGCCATAACACTCAGAGCCAGCTTTATCAAAGTTTTAGGAGTATGCCATTGCATCCTGGCTGTGTCTGATAGTAAGAGGATGGATGGTCTAGTAAAGTCCAGGACAGGCAGGTCTACAGCTGAGCAAATAGGACTGAACATACAATATGTATCGGGCAACACAGCCTCTTTTCTCCTGGGGGGAATGCCAGCCATCTGCCATTTCACTGAATCCAGTCAGCATTCAGAATAATGGGAGTGACTTGATAAGTGTATTTTTTTAAGTGACAGAGGAAGGATCAACTGCAAGGGTCTGATCTGCCATGGCTTGTGGCAAGGCTCTGGCATTACCCCCAAAACTTCTCCTGCCATGTTCAGGGACGTGTGGTGTGTGGCATTGGAAGGAGCCCTCCCTTAGATATGTTTTGCTTTGCTTCTGTCAGCTGCTTAGAAAATTGCCTGCCATGAATAACCTGTCCATGAGTGCTCCCCATCTATCTCCCTGGGGACTGGTGCCTTCTTCCTCCTAGTGATGGGGACTGGGCAGGGGATGCGGATGCTGCTGGTACCTTGCAGAGTCATGGCAAGAGGTGGAGGAATTTCCCATGGGTGGCACCGCAGAGCTGACACCGATGGGCGTAGTCAACAGAGTAAGACCATCCAGGGAGAAGCAGAAAGGTGTCACACGTGCCTGGGGAGAAAGCTATGGCGTGCCATGGTCCCTTCCACAGCCCCAGCTGGGGCGCAGCCCAGGAGGCACCATAGTGTGGGATAAAGCACAAAGGGCAGGAGCTTCCCGAACCTCCTCAGTCCTGTCCCCTCTTGCCCCTCAGCAAAGTGTGCCCTGACCAAAAGGAGCTGAGGTAGAGCAGGATGGGGGTGTGATGTGGGGAAGGGGTGACCCTATTCTCAGCCATTAGCTGAAGTTTGCTGGTGGTGGTGGCAGGGCTGTAACTCTCCCCCTTGTAAACATTCAGCGGTCCCTTCGTTCAGGCAGATTTAAAAAGAAATCCAATGTGCGTTTACAAGCTCCCAGCCCATTAACGAACGGGTTCATAAAGCAGCGAACAAAGGCTAATCAATATGCTGAGTGCAGGGGAGAGGGAGCCTGAAAGCATTCACTAATCAGGGGGATGCTGCTGGCCTTATAAATAAGAAGTATCTCTCTGATGGGGAGTGGGCCCAGGGAGCAATGCGGCACCTTTCATCTCCAGTCGCCCCTAAACGCCTCTCTCCAGTAATGAGCTTGCCGCTCCCCTTCCTTCCCAGAGCAGAGCAAAGCGAGGAGGAGGAGGCAGGCGGAGCTGCTGCTAATGGTGACTTGCCACCGGGATCAATAGACGGGAAGCAAATTAACTGGGCTCCCGTGGGAAGGGATTTGTCGATATGCAGGGTGGTGGGGAGTGACACTGGATCGGATGGCTGTGCCGCTTCACAAATACCAGCCTGTAATGAACCCCCGAGGGAGTGAGAGGAAGGGGACCCTCCTGCCTGTCTGGGATGCTGTCTTGCCTCACCTCATCCTCCCCTTTGCATACGCACCGCTTTGATTTTTCACCCTAATGAGTTCTCTCTCTGCCTTTCTCCCTCTGTGAGGTGCTGCTCCCTCCAACAAAACTTCTCCCATAGATGCCCCTGGGAAGAGGCAAGGGAACTTGGAGCCTAAACCTTCCATGCTCAGGGCCCCTCATGGGGGGTTGCCTGGGGGGCTTTGCCTTAGGACATCTCTGAACCTCTTCCAAAGAGACTTACAGCCTTCCTGCCCTGGAAATGTGACATGTGCTTGAAAGAAAAGTTCTTGCCTTTTTTCTTAGCCTCATGACAATCATGGCACTGTGCTTTGAGGTGGGGAGGTGGGCAAGGGAGGGCTCAGCCACACGTTCCTCCATCAACCCCTTCCTTCTTCTGGGCCTGGGGGAGGAGAGGACTGCTTGTCTGGGTGATGGAGTTGGCAATGCATGCTCCTTTCCCTGCCAAGCCTGGAGACTTGGTCCATCTTTGATTTTTCTGTCAGCACTTCCAGAGCCTGAGGTGCCCTCAGGCCCCTCTGCCGGCAGCTGGCACAGGAAGCTGGAGGAGGAGATTGCTCCCAGCCAAGTGCTCCACAGAGCAACCTCACAGATGTGGGGCTGCCACAAGGCTGGGGTTATGGAGCAAGCATCTCCAGCAGAAACTGATGCAGCCTGTCTGGACTGTTGATTGACCCCGAGCTGCTCCAGCTACAGAATTAGGGGAAGAGCCTTAGTTGTAGAGGGGATCTCCTGCCTTCACTCCTCAACTGCACATGGGGAGCGTGGCACTGCAGGCGTTAGTCCTGGGGTTCTGCACCTCAGCTGGAGCCAGAAGAGCAGTCAGGTGGGGGGTAAGGAGTGATCACCTGTTGGACAAAGCGTGGCTGGGAAAGGACAGGAGCTGCAAGTTGTGGCACCTGCTGGAGGTGTTTTGAACTGGGAATTTGTGCACAGGCAGTGCTTTTAACAACTGGAACAGATTTCATTATCTTCATGGTCATATTAGGCAGCCCTGGCAGGCGGGTGGGTGGATAGGAAGGACAGCAGCCGGGGAAAACAGTGGACTAAGAAAAGCAAGTCCTGAGCACATACAGGGAGCAGGATGACCCTGCTGGAGTGTGAGTCATGTCTGCAGAGCAGATCCATATTTAGTACCTCTCCTTCACTGCAGACTGCAGGGCGCAGTGTAGCAAAGCATCAATTGGCTGCTGAGAGAGTCAGGGACTGGCTTTCCCAGGGCAGTCGGCCAAGAGGAAGGAGCCTCAGACTCCTGGAAGCCACCGATGGCCTCTTTGCAAAGCAAACCTTGTGTTTGGATGATGCCAAGCGTTCCTCCTGGCGCTGACCAAGGAGACCCTCATGGTCCTGGAGCTGGCCCAAAGCAGAAATCTTGAGAGGGGCTTGAGTCCAGTGAGTTTTGGGGGGGACACCCAAGTTCCCTTGGGAGGCTAGGAAGTGGGGGGGGGGGGGGGTGCTGGAGGTTCATCCCTGAACATGCAGAGGTGGGCATCCCATGCCTCTTGCTCTCACCACAGGTGGAGGAGGAAGCGGGATGGAGGCCACCAGCCTCTTCTGTGGCAGGCAGCCCAGGCAGCCTTCTGGCAGCAAGTGATCTGAGGGAGCGTGGGCGATCTCCCAGCTGTGCTGCCGGTGTTTCTCTGGTGTGGAAAGTTCTCACTGTGCTGGGAAGGGTAGCCCCTCCTCAACTGCTTGACAGCTCGTGGCCTGGGGGGGCTCATTTGGTGCAAATCCAGCAGCAAGTTCAAATCACATTTAATTTTGCCCACATACACAAAAGAAAAAATCCCATTGTTTCTGCTACTAGCTGCTTGACTGGTTGCCCAAGCAAACAGGCAAGATAAAGTGACCCTGGGCATCTCTGCTGAGCTGCGGCCAAGGTTTGATTAAGCAAATGAACCTGCAGACAGAGAACAGAAAAGGCCAGGGATTTGGTCTGCCTTGGCCATCCTCCCTCCAAACACTTCTGGCATCCAAAAGGGTGGGATCCCACAGGCAGCCTTCTTGATGGGGGCGTTGGGGGGGCAGGAACAGGACAAGACAATTTATGGTAGGGCGAGAAGGGAAAGGAGTCCTTATTTGGAAGACCAGAGCACCAACTGATCATCATCTTGCTTGCAGGAATGAGAACAGCATCTCTTTATGGGGGACCCTTTGTCTGGCCACTGGGACTACAGCTTGTTTGCCTGCCCCCCTTCTCTGCTTCCCTCTGTGCTCATGGTCAAGTCCCTGGTGTCTGTGGGCATGATTAGGAAGGTATGCTCAGGACCATGCTGTTAAAAACTTGAAAATGATCCTTCCTTCCCTCCTTCTGTCTCTCCCTCACTGCCTTCTGCACCCTGCTTTCTACTCCCTCCATCTCTCCTTCCCATCTTGCTGCTGATCTCTGCCTGCCTTCATCCTTCCTCTTGTCTCTCGCTCCCATTTAATCTCATTCTCCCTCTGCAGTGGAGCTGTGTCTTTCAAGCAGCCTATTGAAGGGACTTGCCAAAGGAGCTATTAGTTGGAAGCAAAGAGGAGGCCTGTGATGCTGAAAACAAAAGGCACTGTAGTGGAGAGCAGGGAGGGAAGAGCCGGTCTGTATTATGCAGCTCTTCTCTGCTGCCAAGTTCAGAGTGACTCCCTTGCTACGCATCAATCAGCCATGCTGTGACAGCCATTTGTGAAATGAGTTCAAGCAGTCCCATTTGCATTCCCTAATGAAGATGGGGACTCACAGAGCCTGAGCTGCATTGCCCCTCCTACCTCCCTTCAGCCCCATTATGAGAAGCGTGAGCATCTGCTGGGGTTTCTGCTCCACTGGAGGAGAGCAGCTCTCACTGGGAGTGAGGAGAGAGCAAGGTGTGTGAGCGTGAGAAGTGACCTAAGAGAAATCTAAAGGTGACAGCAGAGGCTGGCAAGCTCCTGACTCTTTCAGGCTGTTAGGAAACAGGTGAAAACACATGTATTATCCCAACAAAAACACATTGTTGGTATAACAGGGACTGGGTGTGAGGCTATCTCACCTCTTGGTCACTGTTAGCAGTGAGGAAAAAAGGTCTGGGTACAAGAATGGAAAATAAGATTGGATTGGACTCCCTGACTCTGTGTGCTAAAGCCCTTTGAGGTTAAAATGATGTCTTGGATTTGGAGACAACTTCTGCTGGGACAGTCTGAGAGAATCTTCTGGGCATTATCGCTCTTCCTCCAGTGGCAGGAAAGCCTGGCTCCTTCCCCAGCACCATCTGAGCAGTTTCCCTGCACAAAGCTCTGCCCTAGCAAAGAGCCAGCATGCGTCCTCAGGCCTGCTTGCTCTTTCTGTGGCATCTGTGGTGGTGGTTGCAGAGTGTCTTTGCTTTGGCGGAGGGAGGGTGCCTGCAGGATGGCTGAAGTTCTGTGTTCAGGGCCTGTGTACTGCAGCCAGTAAAATACTGTCATGCTATAGGTGTAAGTCCATATAAACAAGTGCTCAAGATTAAAAAGAAGCAGCATTGCATCACTCTGTTAAGTGCTCTGAGATCTCTCAATATAACATTCGATATAAATGCAAAATAATTATTATTTTGCAAAAAAATATTAATTTCCTTCCATTATACTCACACGCACCAAGGAGTACATTCCCATTGCCAAGCATTTGTGCGTAATCTCTAGAGAGGGGCTTGTCTGATGTGTTTATTCAGTGTAAATAAGTTAAATGCTGGGGAATGAAAGGTTCTACTAATTGAATTTATTCTTGTAAATTTAATGCCATTCTAGCCAAATGTGCCATTAAAAATGTGC
The DNA here is from genome assembly GCF_965140245.1 of Athene noctua. Taxonomy (NCBI): domain Eukaryota; kingdom Metazoa; phylum Chordata; class Aves; order Strigiformes; family Strigidae; genus Athene; species Athene noctua. The sequence continues at coordinate 94,659,697 of NC_134037.1, forward strand.
ATTATTTTGTTCATCTGCATGGTCACCATTGAAATTCAGAGAACACATCTGAAATCCTAGTGCATGGCTGGAGGAAATGGTCTTTCTAGCAACCCATGGCAATACTGTGTGGAATTTCAATATTAGTATATCCAGAATGACTACCTGTGTTCTTAGAATAGAAATATCAGTGACTGCAATTGTAATGCTGAAATATGCCCACTGTGAAAGAAAGTACAGTTTCTTAGTTTTTCTTACTTCTTGCATACAGATTCCTTCGAGGCTTAGAGTCCCTGTGCTTGTTCTCTGCCCAGAGAGGATTTCAAAGTAAAAAGGAAAGAGCCAAGGAAAATCTATAGGTATTTCTATGTACATTGTAATAATTATATCTGGGCATAACTCAGCACCAGTCAGGCATATTTTACTCTAATTCAGTCTGGTTTATAGCTCTTATGGAGAACTGACAGCAATGAATGAGCTCTTTGTGAGAACACTATTAATTGATTTGAAAGTCCCGAGTGCGGGATTTTCTTTTTATATCTGAGTGCTAGGAGGGTCTGTTATGTTTCTTGAAGCTCTTCATCCATGTCTCACACTACAGTGGGTCATATATTTGCTGCAAACCCAGTGTGATCCTTTTGAGCCTTTTGCGTGGCAGTTCAATGAGATGGTTTGGAGGTGGAGGAAGCTCCTGCTAGCCCGGCCATAGGAAGGAAAATAAAGCAAAGCAGAGAATATCATTATGCCATTGCCCACATGCTGAGTAGGGTATACAGCTCTGGCTTCTCCAGCTCAAATGCATTTTATATAATAGAGCTAAAAAAGGCTCAGAGCAGGGCAACAGCAGGGATTACCAAAGGTGGGGAATGACTTGAGTGTGAAAAATTATTAACTGGGCTAGGACTCCCCTGCCTGGAAGACACAGTTGAGGAGCTATGGAATCCCGAGTGCCATGGAGAAGGAGAACAAGGAACAATTGTTCTGTCCCAGCATCAGGACTTGGGGGGGGGGGGGGGGGGAGTCAGAGGGAACTGGCAGGCAGCAGTTTCAGAAGAGACAAGAGAAGGTGGCTCTGCGGTGGGGGCATTGCTGAGCTGTGAAATGTCTGGGCAACGGGCATCTGGAGCATCCCAAATGCGACCGGACAACTCTGTGGAGGAAAAATCCATCATGAAGTATCAAACGCAGGAATGCCATGTGTGACCCAGGATGTCTTGAAGCCAAAGATGGCCAGGAGAGTAATCTGGGGAAATCCTGCAGTGTGCTTGCCTTGCCATTGCCTGCTGCTGGTTGGAGACAGGCTGTTGGGTGGGATGGGTCTCTGGTCCTACCTGATATGACTGTTACTGCACTTTCATGTCCATTGCTCAAAAAACACCCTATGGCAGTCAGATCAGCTTTAAGAATACTAAACTTTAGAGACTTATGTAACTATTAACTGCTTTATCTTCATGCCATTAAGTATCATTAGGTACCTACTATGGGCCTAGCAAACCCCCGATGAGCCAAGAGGGAGAAATATTGCAACCCATATGTCTGCAATCATCCAACCCACTAAGGACTGCAATTCAGCTCATGAGCTGTAATCACATCAATTAACCTTTGTTCCATTTAACATTAGAAGGGTCATAAAATTACAGTTTTTGTAATTAACCTCCTGAATAGGGATGCATCCAAAACAAGGAGAGATCACTATGTCTCCCAGGCCCATGCAAAGGCAGGGAGAGAGAGATGAGGGTTATTAAACAGAGGAAAGAGGGGTTAATGTCCACTAAGCTCTGTTGTTGCCTTGCAAGGGAAAGGGCTGCTCTGAGCCCTCTGGGGCTGGCAGCCTCCTGGACAGGTGACACTTCTACACCAAAGAAGGGCCTTGGGTCCAATAACAGGGAAAGGAGGGATCTGGGATCAGGAATGGGGAAAGGGGGAAGCTCCCAGGGCCTAAGGGTGAATAAAGGAAGCTCCCTCCTCAGAAAGATGGCCTGTGCAGTACCACGTCCTCTCTGGGAGCAAGTGCCTTGCTGAAGACCCATGGGCTGCTTAGGACCTGGCCTCTGCTGCCCCATCAGAGGGTCAGACAGCAGAGCTGGCCTCAGGGTGGGAAAAACACGGAGCAGCCATTTAAACAGAGAAATGGAGAAGATTCACTGAGCAGCAATGGGAAAGTAATTGAGCTAAACTGAAACGTAATTGGAAAATAATCATGGTGAGCAGCAGTTTAACACATTTTATTGTAATCTGAACAGAAGTTGCTTTATGAGTTTGTGTTCGCCCTCATCTTGGGGCTTGTGGTGTGCTGTCTATAGCACAGACAAAAGATTTTTTCTGTGGCTTGGGACTGAAGCCAGAAACAGACTCTGCTCCCTCATCCTCACTGCCACCTCTGTCTCCATATGCAGTGCCAGGGCAGACTGGGAGGAGGAACTTGGTCTCTCCAGCAGTGTGTGAGAAAGGTGGTGGTACCACCCCAGCAGGAGGTTGTAGCTGCTGGCCGGGGGCTGATGCTTGGAGACCCCACTTGCTTACTTCTTGTTAGTTGAAAATATTTTCTGTCCATGCTTTCTCTGTGCTGTTCTGCTCCAAAGCTGCTTATGCAAAGTGTTCAATAAATACCCCCTAAAACATGGAGGAGACGAACAAGGTAATCTGAAGAATAATGAAATGTCCCTCAGCCTCCGGGGAAGCAGTATTGACCAACTATGGAGAGAGCTCGTAATGAGGCCCACTTTACCCAGAGAGAACAGTAGTAATAGCCTTCTCTTCCGCAGCCCCCCCTTGCCATCTCTGTAAATTGTGTTTGCTCAAGAAAATGATTTGTGCAGGAAAGGAGCCAGGCAGCAAGTGCAGACTGGAGAAGTTGGTGTGGAGGGAAGGAGAAAGGTTGGGGCTAGAGTCATGGACCAGATGTGGCTCCCCAAGGTCAGTCACTGTTGCAGACAAGGTCTGCTGTGTAAAATGCCCCTCTGAACCCTGCTGGCTCAGGATCCCAGGGGCAGGAGACTTCGGGAGTGTGAGAGCCAGAGCGGGAAGCAGGGAGTGGGTCCTGTGCTCAGACAGTGCAACCCTCATCCCAATCATGTTTTGCCCTTGCCTCACCCACATCTCTCTGTCCAAAGCTGTGTTCTTTGTGCAGCTGGTGTGATCTCTGCACCAGTCCCACCCTGTCCTGTCAATTACCTCAGCTTCTGAGCAATGCCTCTGCCCCCATCCCCTGCTCTGCTGCAGGAGGCTTGCAGGATGCCTCTGGATTCAGTGCACTCGCATGGCAGATTCATTGGCCACTCTCCTCTGTCCCCTTTACCCACCACTGGCTGCTGTGGAGTTTCCCTGAGCTGTGGCAGAGCATCCAGCAGAGATTGTGCTCCTGGGCAAATGATCAGCCCCAATAGGACTGTAACCCAGATAAACTGTGTGCTCAGCAACAGGGCTGCAGTTTCCCACCTGCAGTGGCTCTTGTTTTCTAGCCCATGACCCAGCAGCCTCTCCTACACCAGTGTCACTCATTTCAGCAGTCACGGAGATTTCTAGAGCACACCAGCTGCTCACCTGGTTTTAACTGTGCTACCTGTTCAAGGCAGCATTCCGTCTACATTAACCTTTACTGCATTATCCCTGTGCCTTCCATTCCTCATTTCCATTCCTTGCCCCCTTGTTTTCTGGGGACGTAACAGGTCTCTGTCACTTTGTCTTGCTGTTCTTCCTATTCATTTCTCTGCCTTTTACTGTCAGAGCTCCCTTTGCCCGCTCCCTCCTTGAGCAGCATCCCAGTTGGGGCTGGCATCTCATCAGACTGCAATTCCCTTTGCCTTGGTCCAGTGTACAAAATGCCAGAACATCTCAAATTGAGCTGGGAGTCTTGTGTCACAGACAGCAAGGTCACTGCAATCCAAGGAGCTCCTAAGCCTGCGTGTATGAGGCAGCCCATATTCATTCACGCAGTGCAAAAGGTAGATTCGCAGACCTCAGAGCTGAGTCCTTAAGCTGGTGCATTCAAGCATGTGCACACTGCAATCATTTCTTTGGCAGATGGAGGAGGAATAAGGGTTTATTTTTATTATCATTATGATTAATATTATATGATTTATTTCCTCAGTGTTGTCTAGAGAAGAGACTCATTCCTGCGTCCGTAGTAGGTGAGAGAAGAGTGTAGAGGAAAGCACCAGCCAGTGGAGAGCTGACATAGGTCAGGAACCTGCTAAGTGTAGTTGGAAGATGTGAGACTTGAGCGTGTGGTGGATCACAGATACATGGTGGTCTTCTTCCCTGCTACACCACTGTGGTTTGGTATGTAGTCAACCCCAGCTGGGTTTTTCAAAACTTTGTGGTTTCTTCCATGGTCTCACCCCAGCTCTTGGGATGAGGTGATTCTCCCCCTGAGCAGTGGACAGTCCCACACTGGCACCCTCAGGGGTGTTGGCCTTCCCCCTCCAGGCAGGAGGGATTAGGTTTCACTACGCCATGGAGAAAGTGCTCTGGAAGCTGTCAGCCTAAAGCAAATCGGAATATCCCCCCTACTGTGTTCAGTCTGTTGATTAAAGCAGCAGCTGATCTTATTGTCATTCCTAACAGATCAGTGCTGAGTTTTCCAAGGCTGCTGCTGAGCCCATTGTTAGCTTGGCTGGTTGCAATGATCTGAATTTATCCTAAGGGGTTTTGTTTGTTTTGGTTTGTTTTTTTCTTATGGTTTTAAGCCTGCTCAGAAAATAACTTCTTTCTCATTTTGTGTTCATTGGGGTTTCACATGGAGGAACCTGCCAACCTGGCAAAAAACCTTTGGTCATAAGTTGCTGAGGGATGCTGAAGCAAATCAAACTAAACCAGACTCCCTGAAATCAGGAAAAGCTAAGCTAGGGTGAAAACAAACTGCATTCAAACAGACTCCATCAGACCAGCCTCAGCCAGACCAAACTAGAGACCTGCCTTGGCTTGAGCAGACCAGACCAGACATATTTGAATTAGTATTTGAGTTAAGGGGAATAGAAAGGCATTTTCTTTCCTACTTCCACTAACCTCCAGAGGAGCCCTGCTCTGCTTTCCTTGGGAAGTGGACCTTCTACTCAGGTGCAGAGCTCCCTAAGGTGAGATAGCTGCTTGGACAGCTTGCACAATGCCACAACATTTTAGGGGGGACCACTTTTCTTTCTGTAGTAAAGGCCAAATGAAAGCAGAGACTCATCCACTATTTACTGACTTAGAAATCTCTGGAAACAACATGGGAAATGGTACCCATGAGTAATCACAGCACTGATTGTCACTTTTCTGCTATGGTTGATGCCAGTTGCTACCCTTGATTTTCTCCCACTGGAGGTGACACATAGCCCTGATCTAAGTGAAGAGGTTAGGAAGCTATGTGCCTATGCCGTATGATCACAGTCAGCAGCACCGATTCATGGCCTTGCTGTTCTCCACACAGCAACGTATCCAACAGCAATTCCAAACAGGAACACTGAGTGTTAAATGGAACAGCTCTTTGGAGACTGGGTATTTACCAGACTGTCATTATCCATTGAAGTCCCTTATGATTTTTTTCCCATAAAAACAAGGAAACAAAAAACCAGCCCAGCAGAAATAATTTTCTGCAGTCTCAACAGTTAGGATAAAATCTTTGTTTTAAGACCCTCTCTTCTTCCTCATGCTTCAAGTTGAGCTTGTTACTTTTCCCAGATAATTAGCATGCAGCCTGCAGGTTCCACAGCATCAGCTAAATATAAACCATCCTTTTATTTTTTCCTTTTGTTTGAGGGCTGTTGACAGAGCTTTTTGTTCACTTGAAAGGTAGAGGATTAGCCATGTGAGGTTCATTCCTCATGTCTGTCTCCTGTCATCAGAGGACAGTGGGTCCCATCCATTAGCCAGACACATGTCCAAGGCAATGCATTGGGCAAGACTTCAGACAGGACAATGTCACAGCCAGACTCAAGGGAACAAGCTCCTGGGCTCTGACTTGGTCACAGTCTAGTGCTGAGGACAGAAGTTTGTGAGTCCTGGTTTTGCTTCCCTGCTTTTTGACAGTTACAGAGAATTTACCCTCCTTCAGTGTGCCTGTTTGTATTTCAGGAACAATACGGCTTGGGAAGAAGAGTAGATGAGGTCTATGTACAGGAGAGTTGCAGGGGAGTTGATCGCAGTCATCAACCTTTTGGTTTAACTAACTGGTACCTGTGAAATTCTATGAGATTTCCTAAGAAATTAGCCTCTAGCAGACATGGGGCTATGATACAAGTTCTCTCCATGCACTTTCAGGCTTCTACTAACAGAGCCCGCCCCTGTATCTGGCTTGTCTGCCAGTTTGTAATGCTTTAGGAGTGATGACATTCTAGACTGAGGAAGGATGAACACAGTCTCTGATGTTAATTTCTCATCATTTGGTGCCCCCTGTGTCCTTTATATACCCATTAGGAGAACAGGGTGACATTAAGGGAGCCACAGACTGCATTTCAAAGCCTAAGGGATCCCATCTTGGCTGAACTGTAGCTGACATTTCACCCACCCTGGGCTTTAATGTGCCGCAAAGACCCTCTGGGCACGATACACAACTGTTTTATAGAGCACTGAAACAGAGCATGCTCCAGCTGGGATAATAAAGGAGGGGATTTTTTTTTTTCAATGGCTCCCGTTGGAACACATTATGAAACCCTTTGTGAGAGGCTTTAAAGAGTGCCTTTAAAATTAATTCGAATGGAGTGAGACTTGGCAGAGATTGAAGTGGAAGAAGAATGTGCGGGATGAAGAACCTCCAAACCAAGGAAAATAATTCCCAGAACATGAAGAAAGTTATCTGGAGGATTGGATCCCTTTCCTCCTCCCAACCCACGAAGCAGGTGGCAAGACTCAGATTTCCCTCCCTGAAGTTGGCACAGTCATGTAGTTTATCACAGAGTCATTGGTCTGGCTTGGTCTGGTGTGGTCCCTGCACACACTCACTACTCTCCAACCACATACATCTTGGGGTGGAACCTCAGGGTGACCAAGTGATTTGGCTCTGGCACGGTCCCAGATGAATGTCCCTTTGGGCCTACACCACCTCTGCAGCCAAAGGGTTCCCACGTGCATCCATCCCACTCCACTGGCAAGGCTCCTACTTATTTCTTTGCTTCCTGTGGGAGGTGGAAACAAACATTGCCATCCCCTATAACATCTGTCCTTTTCCTCTCTAAGGCTGCCTCTGTGACTTGTCTCCTTTTCTACCCCGTTCCACTTATCTCCTGTCTGTGTCCAGCATCACAAGTGATTTTGGCATGGAGAACAAAGTCAAAAAATGGAAAAGACCTCCCTTCCCAGCACACACTGCTTTGTAGGAATTTATAAAACCAGGGAGTCTGGATAGCATGGCCAGCAGGGACAGTGAAGAGATCTTACCCCTGTACTCGGCACTGGTGAGGCCGCACCTCGATTCCTGTGTTCAGTTTTGGGCCCCTCACTACAAAAAGGACATTGAATGACTCGAGCGTGTCCAGAGAAGGGCAACGGAGCTGGTGCAGGGTCTGGAGCACAGGTCGTACGGGGAGCGGCTGAGGGAACTGGGGGTATTTAGTCTGGAGAAGAGGAGGCTGAGGGGAGACCTCATCGCCCTCTACAGCTACCTGAAAGGAGGGTGCAGAGAGCTGGGGATGAGTCTCTTTAACCAAGTAGTAAGTGATAGGATAAGAGGTAATGGCCTCAAATTGCACCAGGGAAGGTTTAGACTGGATATTAGGAAGCATTTCTTTACAGAATGAGTTGTTAGGCGTTGGAATGGGCTGCCCAGGAAGGTGGTGGAGTCCCCATCCCTGGAGGTTTTTAAGAGTTCTGTTGACATAGCACTGAGGGATATGGTGTAGTTGAGAATGGTCAGTGTTAGGTTAATGGTTGGACTCAGTGTTAGGTTAACAGTTGGACTAGATGATCTTCAAAGTCTTTTCCAACCTAGACGATTCTGTGATACTGTGATCTTGAGCTGATACCTCACCTTGCCTGTGTCCTGCTTGCTGATGTGTCATCCCAGCAAGCCCAGAAATTTGGGCATTCCACCTTGCATCACACTTCCCTGCTGCTGACTCTGGGCTGTGCTGCCATCATGTGAGAACTTCAAGGGATGAGGGCCAAGCCATCTACTGAGGGGACAGCATCATCATCAGGCTCGAGACAGGGACTTCTGGCCTGGCAGTCAGGGCTGTTGGATGTCGAAAAATTAGTAGGTCAGTCCTCACAGCATTAAGACTGGTAGGGCTTTCTGGTGCCTCATAGTTCTGCTGGGAAGTGTAGTGAAAGGGAAAGCAGGTGTTTTCTGATAAAGGCTTCCTTTCAGAGTCAGATTAAAGGGTTACAAAAAGGAGTAAGGGATGACAATTGAAGATAGGGGTGAGCATGGGAATCTGTATGGTAAGGTCTCTCCTACATGTTGAAATTTTCCTCAGAAGGAAGAAATAAAAATTAGTCTGGAACTGAAGCACAAGATTGCTGAAGCCTGCTTTGGCCTTGGGGGAGAGAGGGTTTAAGGAAGCAGTGTTTGGGGATCTACATGCTTTGACAGTGAAAGCCTTCTGGTGCAGTACAGGTTTTGTGTCATCTCTGGGCTTTCCAACAGCAGCACAAAGGCACATGTGTGGTACTCAAAAAGAGAAGCTAGAAATCCTATAGCTCGGCCACTAGCCTGACTCTGCTATCTCTTCCTTAAATCTAGCCTCATTGTTACACTAGAGCCACAAGTTTCAAAACCTTGGTTCCTCTGTGCCTGCTTCAAAGTTGATCTGTATGTTAACTGTGCAAGCTGGGGCTTTCAAAGCTGGAAATATGCCTTGGGCTGTTTTACTGTTTCATCTTAAGTGGGTCATTCATTTCTGAGGAGAAGATTAGGGAAAAAAACAAACACCGCTGCTTTGACCACACTGAACAAAATTCTGACAGATAGGTTGTTGGAAAGTACAAGCTTATATGTTGGAGATGGGAATCAATGTTTGTAAAATACCACTCATCCTAACTAGAGTTGCCCCAGTGAAAAGCCATGCATCTCTGAAAACTCCCCGGACCATCTATTTTCTGTAGAGACTACTTGCAGCTGGACCATTCTGTTCTCTGAAGTGCCTGTGTATGTTGAGCTTGCTCGGCCTTCCCGTGGCTCCTGAAATCCAGTCTGACAGCACTTCCAACATCTACAGGGTGATTTTTTTTGGTGCAGCTATTTCTCTGTTGTATCGTGGTACGGTTTTTAGTCCACAAAGCATCCTACAGCACTACCTCTAAAAGATGTCTCCCCACCTCACTGTGCTCAGGAGTCTCCCGGTGGGGGAGTGCGAGTGGGTGAGGTAAGGCAGGAGGCAGGTCCCTCTCTGAGAGCTGCCCTGGCTGCTGCACATGGCGAACATGGGGAAGGACTAAATCAGGAAAATGCAAAAAGCAGAAGGGTGATCTCAGACTGCCCACCCTGAGGGACTGGCTTGCTTTCTTTCGCTGTCACTGAGCTCCTCGCTGTCAGGGGAAGGATGCATAAAGTAAGCTGTTCATTGCGAGCAACTCATTCATCCTTTTCTGAGTAATGAGCCTGATTTGTGGTGTCCATTGTAACCAGATGGACTCATGTTTCAAACATATGAAATCCCATGTAAACCCTGAAAATTCAGACTTTAAGATCTTTGTAAATCTAGCATCCCAAATTAATGACAATTTTGAATGAATATGGCTTTGTATTTCTCCCTCAGTTCATCAGGTATGAAGATAATAAAACCACCTGATTCAACAGGGAAATTACTAATGAATAATTCATTAATACCTGTGGCACTCAAATACTATCATGAGCAGAACTGAGAAAAGGCTTTGAGGAAGGGCTTTGTCCCCTGTTGAAAGCTGTGAATGAGCCAGAGCCAGAGAGGCTGAGGAAAAACTGGGGGATAGGAGCAATGGGAATCGGTGTGAGCAGAGGGAAAACACTACCTGTCATTGTGGTCCCTCAGTCTGGCAACCTTCTCCCTGGTCCCTCTGAGGAGAGAAGGCCTGGGGGTACTAGTCTTGGGGTGCTTCGTGATAGGACTGGAAGGATGCTGAGGAACAATCATGCCCTGGTGCCCAGGAATGGACCAGATGGGGCTAAAAGGGCCATCTTCACAGCACCCCGTCCTGTAATTCCCTCCTAGAAAGGAACACAGGGCTGAAGAGGCAAACGGCCCTCCCGGAGGGAATGTGGTATTAAGAAAAGGAATTCCACCGAGCTCTGGCTCCACTATGTGTACCAAGTTTACAATGTCAGCTAACGCATCTGCCACCGTATTGCTGGCCTCCATCACTCCTGCTCCTTGTCCACCATACACACAGGTGTTAGACTGAGAGCAGTCTGCTTGTGCTATCTTCCTAAATGCAGCTGGCCTGCAAGGGAAGGAAGAGCATGTGTTAACTATTAAGTAGTCTATAGCCATTAAGCACTTTTGAGAAATTTCAGCTTGGGTGTAAAAACTTACCAAACTGCTAATCAGTGGATTATCTGCCAAACAGTAGTTTACATCAACAGAGTAGATTATACGCTTGTGTGCACAGTGTGAGGCAAAATCATCCCCAGAGCTCTTCTCCTCAGATGGGCTCCCTCCCTCTGTTTCTGATCCCCACATAGACGGTTTTCATAACCCTCAACACTCTCTGTCTTTTCCCTTAGTGCCTTGAGGTGGTAAGTTACTTAAGGGTTTAATTTTAAATATTGACACTGCAAAAAGATTGGGGTTTTCTGAGTGGCGACTCAGGCAAAAAAAGAACAGGGTGGTTTGGTTGTAACGGGGTGGTTCTCCAGCTGTTGGACAAGTCAAAGCATCTGACATACTTCGTATGGCACACTGGTAATATGAGCTCCCTCTATCCCACAGAAGTCTGTTACTTATCAAAGAGATCGAGGTGATCTAAATGATGGGAATAATCTGGAGGATTGGATGGAGGTAATCGCATCCTCAGGTGATCCAAGTATCTGAACCCAGGTGACTGACTTTTTCCACTATATATCACCAGAAACATTAGGACATGAATCTGCAAGTGTATCATCTTGATTGTGTTAGCTCTTGGTGGACAGCCTAGATCAGGTCAAGCAGTGAGCTACTACTTTGCACCGGGTCAGAAGTAATCTGTTTGGGAGGGAAGTATGCTTTGCAATAACCTGAGTGGTTTGGGCTAATATTTGATCAAGAAAGTGCCACAGCAATGGGGTTTTACACCAGAAAGCTCCTATTTATTGAAACCCAGAGTGTGTAGCAGTAAGAGCTGACTTCAGTGAACAGGAAAAAAATATATGTGTAAGTGTATACATTTGTAGAGAAAGAAATGTTCCCAGATTGTCAAAAACATGATGAAATATTGGGGCTTTCAGTTTGCAGCAGCATTCCATTCTTGAAATGTTAGTTAATTCATACGTAGAAGAAGAAAAAAAAACAACAACCCATGAAAGCTCTAAAGGTTGAAGAGGGTGTACAAATAAAGGTCTGTAGCCTTGGAGCTGGTGGAGAGGCATGCTCGCTGCACAAGAGCCAGGCTGTCTGGCAGGGAAACGATATCTCCCACCTCCTCCTCAGAGTGTCAGGGCAGACGCTCAGCCCCAAAGAGGCAGCCAGCTGCTGGCCAAGGCCTTCTCCTGGGCAACTTTCTTCCAATGGGCCGATTGGCATGAAAAGGACACGTTGCCACTGGGCAAAGGGAAAGATGCTGTGGCTTCCTTCCCTGCTGCTTTCCCCTCTCGAGTCACAGCTGGATACATCCCTCTCCTGCTCAGGCTGAGGGGAGGAGAGAGGGGAAACATGCCGGCAGGGAGGGCTGGGCGATAGCAGCCTGTTTGTAACCCTCGATAAATGCCACGGTGCAGCCAGCGTGAAATGAAGAAATATTGCTTCTGGTAAATATTTATTTTATATCAGAAATTAGCATACCAAATGTAATTAAAAACAACTTTATGTGCACATCCCTCCCCCCTGAGTCTGTCAAATGACATCTTAGAATAACTAGTCATAAAGAATGTAGCCTAATTAGCAAGCATCCCAGCCTACTGTTGCTGTTTGATTATTACCCTACAATGAGCTTCTGAAATTAGGATTTCATTCCTCCTCTCTGCCCTCCTCCAGCCAAAGCCAGCGTTGTCTGTTTTTCATCCTATCCACTTTTATTTTACCTTTCTCCTGGTGACTATAGGAGCACCTACATACTGAAGCCAGCCTCGAAATCCCTCGCTTTGCTGAGCTGGGGATGTGAGTGACACCTGTCAGCAGAGGCACCCCTGTCACACAGGGCAGTTTTTGGATGGCAGGCACTGGGATTTCACCTGTGCTCCTCAACTCCTTGTCCAGGCACCCAGGAGCTTGGCTGAGGTGTGAAGAGACAGGAGGGCTGGGATGAAGGAAGACAGGAGAGAGGTACAGAGGGGACCAATTAGAAAGGTCTTAAGACAAACAGGCAAGTGGTTAATCCCAATCTGGTGTGCAGCTGCTTAATTGCTCATCCCGGGGCTTCTTAGGAGTGCTGGCATGCAGTGAGCCCGATGCCTCCATACACCAGGGCGTGTGTGATATAAAACAGGTTTTAAAGGGGCTTACAAGTCTTACATCCATCAGAAATGACCCATCAGTGGCAGGGAAAAAAAAAAAAAAAAGAGAAAGGACCAGATGGTGCTTTGTGAAAGCCTTTCTCCTCTTGTTGCTAGCAAAAAAACAAAGCCCTGCACAGGGCTTTTACTGAGCCTGGGGAGAGGGGCTGCTGGCTGCCGGGAGCCCAAGGTCTGGGGACATGAGTGGCTCATTTTCTCCTCCTGAGACTTTGGACTACTCCCCTGTGAGCCCTGCTGCTCGTGCTTGTGTGCAGCCCTGTCTGGCCCTGGACCTTTCCTTGAAGATCCATCCCCCCTCAGGAAGCAACCACGGGCTCCCAGGGGCAGGGCAAGCGGAGAAGAGTCCCTGGGGAAGGTCCTCAGGAGACCTAGCGGGGACTCAGCGCCTGCCTCAGGCATCTCCAGTCTACCTGTCTCTGCCCAAATGAGCCCCTTGCTCCCCTTCTCCCTAGGGGAGAGGACAAGGTGCTTTTAGGACCTGATTTGTCTGACTTATTTTAGACATTGACTTTAGTATGAGACAAATTACGTCATGGAAGAGTCTGTTTTCTTCATTGACTAAACAGAGACCTGAGGGTGACTTGCTTAGGTTAAAAAAACAACACTGAAATGAATCCCGTTCTGAGATCTTATTTTCCCACAAATAGAGGCTAACCAAGACAAAGCAGAGGAGAGGGGCAGCTAGTATTAAAGAACAACAGAATTAACTATAATGGGAAGCATTTCCCAAGAGGCTTTTCAAAAGAAGCTTTTCATCAACACACAAGAGAGACATAGGCTTTGTCTGGCTTTGTCTGGGATGCTTTAGCAAGAGGAATGAGGGCATGAAGAGCCAAAATTTTGGAGAGAGCAACAGCCAAATGGGTCATACTGAAACTGAGTTCCCTGGAAATTCAGGAGTGGCGCTGAGGCATCCTCAGCTCCATTGGCTCACTGGTGGTTTTGATAGCTTGGGTGGGAGGGGGAGGTGTAAGGGAACCAGGGGCTTTGGGGAGAAACCTTGTGCAAGTCTGGGAAGGCCCACGGGGCACCTATTCAAGCCACCCCACATCAATAAGGACAGAAGAAGAGCTTTGTCCTACTCACCCCTTCCATCCCACCTGGGACAGATACCTCAGATCCCAGCATAGGTCACTTGTTGGTGGTGCACTGGCAGACTGGGAGGCAGCTCAATGGGAGTTGGGGACAGAGGCTGTGATGATTTTGCTGGGACTCCAAATGAGGAGGGGCTTTGAGCAGATACGCTGCAGTAGGGGCTGTGACCCTCCTCATTGCCTGCCAATGCTGGGTCTTGTTTTGTTTGAAACAAACTTTGGAAGTTTGAAACCAGCTTTGGTGTCCCCATAGAGGGTTCCCCAGGCAGACCCTGCCCTGCCTGGGGCACACTGGGGCTGTTGCATGATTCCAGCCTTGGGACTAGCTCTGAGGCTGGGTTCTGAAGCACTGTAGGTGCCATGAGGAACATGAAAAGCACTGTGCTGCTGGTGGACTGAGACATGTTGGCAGCAGAAGGAGGGTGGAGGGCATGAAGAGAGGTGAAGGAAACTGGCTGGCTTCAAAAAGCCTTCCTGAGACTCTGCAGTAGCCTCTGTCCCTGTGCTGACAATGCTCCCAACTTTATGGAGACTTCCTCCACTTCTCAGAGAGGGCAGAGAGGATCTCCATGCTGACATTGCAAATGCAGCAGCCCCAGGCACTGGTTTCCTAATTGCTGTGCATGGCTGGGTCCTCTTGGGGATCCAGCAAGGAGGGTTATTGAAGATAAAGAAGGCTGGTGTTTCATTTAAGTCATTAGAGAGCTCCTCAGAGAGCTGGAAGGGAGACAAAATGAGAGAGATGGAGGGGGAGAGGGAGGGTGAGGCAGCAGGAGAGGAGGGGAGTGAGAAGACGAGGAGGGAGTGAATGAAGATATAGGTGAAACAGGATGGAAATATGGTGAAAGTATCTGGAAGGAAGGAAAAGAGAAAGGGAGAAGAGAGGGAAGGGAAAATGGGTGAGGGAGATGGGGGGTGTGATGGAGAAAGGAAGCCCACATGTCAGAAGATGAGAAAAAAGTCCTGTTGCTTACCAAGAGCAAGGAGCAGGAGCACTGCAAGACCTTCCCTGGGGTATGCTGTGCCAGGGCCCTGCAGCTGCCCGCTTCTCCCGCCCCTCTTCCCTCCCTTGCACCCTGCTCTTTGTGTCACCTTCCCAGCTGTTCTTCTTCCCCCAGCTCCCCCCTCTGGTTTGGGCAGCATCAGGCAGATTTTTAATCTGAGATATTTTTATTTTAATTTCTGACAGAAGTGAGAGCAGCACTTAGTCTCCTTTACCTATGCTTTCTTTTCCTATTTTTTTCTTTTCCTTTTTTTGTTTTCCTTTTCCTTTTTAAAACTTTCTTTCCTTTTTCTTTCTTTTCCTTCCTACCTTCTTTCTATCTCTCTCTTTGTGTGTGTCTCCCTGCTTTTGGACGCCTAAGCCTTTCTCCATCTCCTTCTCCCTACTCCCTGATGGAGGGAAGTGGGAAGCTGCTTTGCAGAGCAGGGGAAAGAGCCGGCCAGCAGTGGGGTGAGCTCAGCATCACAGGCTCTACTCTCAGGAGACTCGAGTTGGAAATGGATGACTTGTTTTCTATGAAAATATTTTCTGGTTAAAAAAATTACCCTTTTCTATACATTTTTTTTTTGGGGGGGGGGGGTAGCAGGTTGTTGTTTCTGTCAGACATTATGTTTTGTAGATGGAAGAAATAACAAATATGTATAACAAATATGTACTTTCTTTTCTTCCACTTTTTCCACATGGGAAAAAAAAGAGAAAGCTCAACAAAAATGACACATTTGAAAAAGTGAAATATCTTCATGGATTATTTTGAAGAAAGTGATTTTTTGTTGTGGTTGCTAAACAAAAGAAAAAAAAAAGACAATTTTGATGAATTTTGCTGGTGTTCTGAACAGACAAATATCCTCACTACAGCTATTTTACTGCTACCTTGCATCAGGGGAAAGTGAGGCATGGACAGCTTCATGGGTTGGCTCAAAGGCAAGCTGTGAGTCTGTAGGAAAGCAAGGCATTGATCCGGGTTTGCAGGCAGTGCCATACTTGAACGCTTTCCCTGCTGACCATGAATCGCACCCATCTTAGCAGCTCACCACCTCTGCAAAGCCCAGGGGGCAGAGTAGAACACGATTTTGCTTCCCTCTGAGGATGGGGTAATGGGAGAGGAGCTGGATTAGCCTCGGTAGCCATGCCTAGTTGCTTTACAATTACCTCCTTCCAGCCTAATTTGCACCGTGTTTTTTCCCTGCTACACACAGCATATTTGCATTTCACCCTCTCTGGCTGTGTTCCACCCCTGCGCCAGTTGCACCCTTGCGCTAAGGGCAGTGGCACCTTGGGTAAGAGCTGTGCACCAAGGATGTTTCTGCAAATGAGAAGGCCAGGGAGGAATGAGAAGGAGAAGATTTAATTGCTGGAGCTCAGGATGTTTTCCAGAGCTTGCAACACAGACTTTCTCAAACATGGGATGCATCAAACCTAATTGCTCTCCAGGCTGACCTGCTCCTTAATTAGAAAGTGTTTTAAAGCCCCATGTCAACTCCCTGCTGATAAAACTGCCTTGCAGTATGAAATGAGAACCAGCTGCCCCAGTACCTTGCAGCACTGCTCGGACTGAGGCAGGAGTGCAGGATGCCCGATCCTCTGCCTGCAGAGAAACCCCAGAGGGCTGTGGCATGGTGGGGTTCAAGGGTGTCACCCCGCCTTCCTTCAGCCCATTTTGAAACAGCACTGTGTTGGGGTTTCCACAGGATGTATTTCCTTCCCTGGGAATGAAATCCCCTGGATAGAAATCCCAGTTCAGTGAGGACATGAGGGGTTGTGGTGGGTTCAGTCTTGAGGCTGGACAACATGAGAGCAGCAAGGGGCAAGCAGGGGAGATGCTATAAGGCTTTCCCTGGCATGGACGTGCTACTGCGTCATCCCTCCAGTCTGAGGTGATCCAAGCTGTAGCACATCCATGGGAGAGAAATAGTCTCCAGTGCAGCCTCCTGCCTCTGAATATGTCCTCCTCCTCTGCCTTTCCCTGGTTGCCCGTTGTCATTTCCCACTTGGCCAGCTCCACAAACATCTTAATTTCATGCCTGCTTGTCAGGGCTGCTTTGTGAAACATCTGAATGACATTAGCACAGTTTAAGAGTGTGACAGACTGAGGAGCAGCAGCCTCCTGTGATCGCCTATTCCAGATGGTTAAGTGACAAATCTCACTTCTGATATCTTAACTAGAGAGGTGCAGGAGGAAAACGTCCCCAGGGAACACCAACCCCCCTCCCCTACTCCAGCTCTGAGCTTTTGCTGCGACCAGGCAGCGGTTAATCCAGACAGAAGGAGACATGCAGCAGATGCCATGTTCTTTAGGGACCCTGGAAAGCTTTTCCCCTCCCTCTGACTTGTTGCTGCCTCATCTCAATTATGTGCACAGCCATAAACAGCTCAGGCAGACCCTGTGCTTGTTCCTGCAAGCGTCTTTTGCCCAGTGACTCTTCTCATTAGGGTGATACTCTATCACATTACATTCAAATGGTATTTGCAGTCTCATAGGCATGTATCTGGCCCCAAACCGTTGTAGGATATTTTGGAGAAGAAACTCTGCATTCACACTGGTAGTGAAAGACAAGCATTGCCGGGGGAAAGTTTAGAGTCAAAACTTGATGTGTGTGTGTGCGTGTAAGGAAAATGTAGTCCAGGCTGGTGAAGCCCCTTGCTCAGGGTGACACTGCAAGCTGCTTGCATCTTGACTGCCTTGCTGAGTGAGTGCAGCTTTGCTTTCCAGTGAAACCTCTCCTGGGACATATCTAGTTTCTGGACCACTCCTGACATTAGTGTAAGAGTCTTCTACTACTATTACCTCTGGGGGTGATAGAAATGCATTGTAGGACTAGTTCTGACAAGTTCAAACTCTGCTGACAAGTAAAGATAGAAGTTCTGGGTCAGCACAGGTGATTGTGTGTGTGTGTGTTTTTATGGCTTGCTATTCTACCTCTTGAAATGCAGCTGACCCCAGCTTGGAGCACAGCAGCTGGTTGGAAGGACAGGACAGAAGGTGGTAGAGCATGAAGTGAAGCAAAATACTGTAAAACTGGGGAGGCCTACTTAATGATCATCTACAGTTGGAGTTTTGTACCTCCTCTGCAGTATAGCAGTGTTACAACCCTTTTAGTGAATAATCTGTATAAAAGGCTTCTTTTTGTCCATGCAATTTAATGGGAGTTTCCCCATCCTGTCTTGGGATGTGGATCCTGAGACAACAGTGTCCTTTATCATGCTGTAGCAGCAAATGTATTCTGGGTCTGCAGATCACAGAAAATATAACACACAAGGTAAATACTGAGAGACTATGTCTTTCTATGCTTTCAGTGCTGTTCCCATTGCTATAGTTACAGCCATGTGGGTGTTTATTTGGTAAATGCCCTTGTCTCCCTTAACTCTCATCTCCCCCCAGCATCTATTCCCAAGCTCAGATACCCTGGGGGCAGAAGCTCACAGAGCCTTTCCTGCCAGCTCACCTGGTTTGCTTGTGTCAATGCCCTGGACAGGGAGTTGAGCAGCTTTACTAGTGCCCAAACAGGAAAAATTGTCCACCCTCCCTGCCCTGATGCAGCCTACCAGCCCTGAAGCAAGGGCTCCCTGCCTCCCAGAGCAAGAAGCTCAAGTCACTGGCAATAGGTCTGGGAGTCAGGGAGGCAGAAACCTGATAGTTAGATAATTGCTTTTGTAAAATGCTTGGATTTCAATGAAATTGGTTGAAGGTTTCCTGGTGATGCCACATGAATAAATTTGGAGTCAGTGCAGGTACTGCTTTCCTCTTGATGAGACATTCGCTTTTGGTGGCAGGTGACTCAATTGGAACCAGTGCTCTGGTCTGTGCTTACACTCAGCTACTGCAGTCCAGAGGCAAGTCTGACTTGCAGACACCTGAGAAATGCTCACAGGAGGCATCCATCAGCATCCTGGTCCCTGCCTGCCTTCCCTTATTGTGTCGGAGCACATGTGTTATTTCAGAAATATCTCTTGAGCCTCTTTGAAATAAAAATAAATAGGAATTAGTATATGCTGCTGAAATCCTATCTTCAGCCTTCTGTAGCTGGGAGGCAGAAACGGGGTTGGATCCAGCTAGGATTACTCTGGATGGTTGAAATAATTCCCAGGCTGGTCCCAGAAGAATGATAGGCAGAATGAGTGTGGGGGGAACAAACCTCTAAAACTGGCCTTGTCAGTGGAGAAATGTTTCAAGTTACACCCTCAAAGAAGAAAGGAGATGTTCAAGGGCTCAAGGAAGGTGACCTGGCGTGATTTAGTTCATCTAGGAGTCTCTGGGTATGAGGAATCACCTGTGCCAGCCTCAGATGGTACATGGTGTTGCCCATCACCTCCATCCACTGCCTCCCTCTGCAGGGATCCTGGAGCAAAGTGACAGGCAGAGCAAAGTGGAACCGGTGGGACTCGGGAATACAGCAGCAAAGTCCCCAGCCATGAGTAAACTGCGCATTTCTCAGCGCTTTTAATCTCCTTATTATGGTAATGGGCTGATAACTGATTGTGTAGTTAAAATGGAATTTGACACCAGGGCTGCAGTTTCTCTGACTTCAGAGCGATGCTGTAGTAAACAACGTGGTAAAGAGCTATAAGAGCTGATGTTCTGCTTCAAACCTGTGCTAATGGGAATCTGGAGAAGTGCGAGAGAATAAAGGAAACCTGAATTTATGTGGATAGATGCATCAGATGGCCCTTGATAAAGAAAGCATTTCTTGGCCTAGAAAGGGGATGGTAAGAGAAGTCACCCTGGGGGTGGAGATGGAAAGGCATGGAAGATACAGGGGCTACGAGAACAAAAGACTCTGGGGCCACTGGCTGCAGTGTACAGCATCTGCACAATCCTCTTGCAGTGGCTGTGCATGTAGCCTCAACAGGCAACTAGCCAAGCTGACACTGATGGTCCCATCACCTGCTTACCCCTGCAACAGCACATCACATTCTCCTGACACGGTTCCTCTCTGCTTGGCCCAGCTAATCAGCCAGTGCTTTAACCACACTTCAGACTTTTCCTGGCTGCTGTTTTTGCATTGTCTGCTCTATTGCCTGCTATGAGGTCCAGAATGTTGGCTAAGCATTTGCCCTCCATGGATTTCCTATGAATTTTCCAAATGTTTGGGAACAGCTCTATCGCTTCACCTGATCTGACAGTTTTATTCCTATCGTATCGTATTGTATCGTATCATATTGTATCCTACCCTATCCTATCGTATCCTGTCCTGTCCCATCCGATTGCACATCCCTCTGTTCAATGTAAGGCTTATCCAGCAAAGCACAGTACAATGACCAATGTCCACGGCCTGTGGTTTGTTCTTGTATCTTCACTCTTGACAGTGGTTTGGCACCCATCTGAATCTCTATAAAGGAGGAAAGGGATCTCTGTCATGGTCCTAGCAATTTAATTGCAGAGAATAAGAAACACAAAGGTCACAGGGCTATGTGTCCTCCACATCGTCTCCTATCGTCTCCTCCATCCCTATAAGCACATTTCTCCCATGGTATAGAAGAAGAAGGGGAAGAACCTCTCTCCGCTCACCCTTCTGAGATAGGTGATAACAGATGAGGCAAACTGCGAACCCCTCTGAACTGTGAGGTCCCAGTACTTTTCTGGATCCTGAAATCTGAGGTATTGCAGGTTGATGGCCTGACAGCTGCAGGGAAAATCCTTGTGTGATCCTGCTGGATTTACTCCAGTGAAGATCCCTCTTCATGCTCTACCAGTCACTTAGACCACTTCATTTTTGCTTTGAAAAACAGAAAGAAAAAGATCATCATTTTGAGGCTCTGCTTTTACTTTTTTTTTTTTTTTTTTTTAACTCACAGTCAAGTACTTTTGTGTGGGGAAAAAAGACCCATTGAATTTCAAGGTCTTGGGCAGCAGCTATTTCCTCCATTAAGCAGACGGATGTGGGGAAATGAGGGAAAGCATATTGATTGATTTTACCAAGGTCCATTATAGGTCATGTGGATATTGAAATATGAATGTGGCTTTGACATTAGGTGGAGAGGAAGCTGGACTCCCAGGAGGGTGCTATAATGAGAAGGCACAGTCTTGATTTGTTGGGCCCAGCAAGGGGGGGGATGAGCAGTGTCCCCAGGTGCCACATTCAAAGCTGTGTTTAGATGCTGCAGATAGCCCCTGAGTGCTCATGACCAGACTCCCAGCCAATCCTCCTCCTCCCAAGGACTACAGGTGGCGTAGTAGGTATCCATGAAGCCTCAGACCCCACCATGAGCACATAGGGATGGGGTTGCCCTTGCCCCTCAGGCGCCCTCTAACGATGTGCTAGCACTGGCAATGATACTAATATCACTCCTTCACAGGAGAAGCTTGGAAAACTGCATTTGGCCTGTCCCTGAGTACTGGATGACTCAGGTGCTTGATGAAAAAGCAGTATTTATAGAGGAGCCCACTGGAACCTAAAGCCTGAAAGGTGCTTTTTAGGGGAAATACTGGCTGTCTGGTGCGATTAGTTGAGAATACCATGTTTAGCATGGAGCCTTTTATCTAGCTGCACGTAGTACCCTCAGGTAACAAAAGGTGAGTCTGCAGGCTTACAGAAACCTCTTGTTGGTTGTGCTCTGCAAGTGCTGGGAAGCAAGCAGGTTTGAGGGGATTAAACTGTGATGCCCAGCTGGGTTTGTGGGTTAATGGATGTCTCATATCCACCTTTATTCTTGGTGGAATATGTTGAGAGCAAGGAGAATTCACTGTGCAAATAAGAGCAAGTTCAGCTCCTTTATGCAGAGCAATACTGCAAATCAAGCTGTGCTGAAGCACACAGCATATGCTAAACTGGGGAACTCCTTGCCACAAGAAATTATCCTACTAATGGTGAGAATAACTTAACAAAGCTTGATGGCACAGGTAGCTAGGCAAACCAGCATGTGTAGTACACAATCTTGCAATCCATGGAATAAGAAGGATTTTATTTTCTAGCTGTTAGGTCTAGGGGGCTTTCCCAGATTTTTTTCAACCTCCTTAACAAATACATCTTTGCTGTAGGCATGTCTCTGGTTGCACCTATTTTTTTAGCAGGGAATTAGAGAGAGGTGACAAATGGTTTTCATCTGTGGGATGCCGGTTGACTGATGTACCCTGAGTCAAAGGCATGGGCTTGTTTAAATGTAGCTAACAGGAGCCTATGCACTTCTCTTCTCTTCCCAGAGCTGCCAGTAAATCCAACAACACCATCTTACAGTTCAAGCTCCTTAACCAGCCCATTGTTTGGGAGAATTTGTGACCTTCTTCAGTCCTGACAGTCAAGATAATGCCCTGCTCTTCTGCTGGGAGACTCTCCTTGTCCTTTTCTGTCTACATTCCAGCTCCTTTATCCCAAACTTTGTACTTGTCAGACACTGCCCACCAACTCGAAACAAATGGACACTGTTTGCTGCCTGCTCAGCTGCCTCCTTCATATCCCTGTCACTGTGGTTGCACACCAGATTCAAGGCAGTGTTCCCTGGTGTGAGCTGGGCTCTTGTCTTTTCCTTCCCCTTCATCGTGCATCATTTATGTCCTTGTCAGCTCTCTGGTGCCACGCTGCCTTTTCTCCTTGCCTTCTCCCCAGCCTCTCTTTATTAGATGCCACTTCCAGAGGTTGCATTGGTCTCTCTCCCTTTACACAGTCCCAGGAGTACCCATTAGCATTAGACTTCCCTTCCTTGCAAGTCACAGGCAGCCTCACTGCTTTTGGACTTATCCTCTAATTTTAGCATTGCTGTTTCTTACAACTACTTTTCCCATAAGGTCAGAAGAGTCCCTGCCCTGTCAGAGATGTTATTCTCTTGGCAGCAAGCAGACATTTTGCAGTCATGCAAGCCAGCCTTCTCAGAACAAAGCAACCTTTATTAGACAATGGGGATGCAGTGATTAGGCTAGCCTGGCATAGAAAAGCTTACACGCACATCTGTGTTGCAAGCATGTACCTGCAGCTCTGCCCAGCAATGGCTGGGGGGTCTAGCTCCAGTCCTTCACTGGGCAGCAGAGGAGTATGCACTGCTCTGCAGAGTAACTCCACACATGCACAGTCCTGGATTGTGCCAACTGAGCACTGCCTCTGGGAGCAACTCCCTTTTCCTCTTCCCAGTTCCCAACACGCAGGGAATCCAGGCAGACCCTGCAGGAGACTTTGCCTGGGGATGGCCCTAAGCTTGGTCCTTACCCAAACGTTATTGTTCTGGTTTTGTGTTTCAGAAATCTACTTAAGTGCTTGGGAGAGCAGAGGTAGAGCAGAGCCCTCCCCTAGCACCTCTGGGACAAAGATGTGCTTCCCTAAGCAGGAATTCCCCGGGTTTCTCCACATCTCAAGTATGGCTTTTTGCAGAAATTGCCACTGTCGTCTCTGAGTTGACTGACACTCTCTGTGAAGTGAGCTGCCTTACGGTAGCACTGCACTGACGGTATGACAGGGCTGTGTATTGAGGTTCTTCGGAAAGAAAGGCAGCCTATGAATTATTTAAACACCTCTGTTTCCGATTAGCTTATGACTAATGTTCATTGCACTAACCCCTGAGACGCTGAACATTAAAACTACTGGAGAAAATATAATGGGTTGAATTGCTTTCTAGGTAGCAAGGTACACACAGAGCTTTTGTGGACATTTGTGTGTTTGTTTTGCTTTTAGTTTTAAATAGACACACTGAAAAAGAACTCTGCTCAGGGATTGGGAGTCCACAATGGGACTGAATCATTTTTCAAGAGCAACAGGGCACAACAGGGAGTGAATACCACAGGAGACAAGGGGATTAGAAAGAAATCTTCTTTCTGGTGTTACATTAAGGTTTTAAAAGCCTTAAGATCAGGAGCTGAAGCAGGGAATAGAGATTGCCTTGAGATAGCCTGTGGAATGAAGGGTGCATGAGCAACACCAGCAAATTTCATATCATGTTGGAAAAGCATTTAAAAAAGCACTGGTGAAGCTCAGAAAGCAGAGGCCAATGTTAGACCAAGTTAATAAATGCCTGGTGTGTACTGACCAGTTTGTGGTCTATGGCTGGAGTTGGAAACCTTTTCCGGCTGGAGTGGATATATGACAATCCCAACTACATCCCTGTTACCAGAGGGTGCAAGTCTTATGAATGAGATCAGCTACAAACCCCCTTTTACATTGAAGAGACCAGCCCAGAACCGGACAATGTGGAGGTTTAACTAACAGCTTCATGTAAGATTCGGACACTTAACATTACAGTTTCCCTAATGATTTCTGTACCTATTAGCAGCCTCCCTTGCCAGGTGGCAGGTCTGTCTTTGGGTCATTGGGGACCACAGATATCTTTTTGTCTGCTGCCCTTCTTGCTGTGGGTCAAATGAGTTGGAAACTCTCAATTTGTGCTTCTTTATTCACATGCACTGACTGTTAGCTACATGTTCCTCTGGATACTTGTGTGCTGGCTTACTAATCACCGGAGTTATATTTGCTAAATAAGGGTATGGTTCTTGATCACAAAACCCAAGCAGCAACAAAAAAGGAAACTTCATTACTCATCATATTATTCTATAATATCAGAGCTAGCTGCACCATGTTCCCCACAGTGTGAGTTTCTTGCAGACTTTTTAATCAGCTGAGCTCCCTTCAGGTTAGACAGCTAGAACCAAAGCCACTTAGAACAAAAGTTGGGGATCCAGAAGGAACACAAGGATATACCCTCCTGGGGACCCCAAAACAACTCCTGCAGCCTCCTTCAAAACTTCCATCTGGTTCCCAAACTTTTTTTTTCTGCACTTACGTCTTTGTTTAGGTTCCTTCCGTCTGAAGGAACAGTATGTCTTGGGCCTGTCAGGATTGTCTGAGACCCCACTTAGCATCAGGAAAAAAATTAAGAACAAAATAAATGTATAACAACAAAGCCAAGGGTTAAGGTCTCAGTAACAGACTGTGCAATTCATTGCACTGATAAGCATTTTCAGAGGGTACTTCATCTGCTCTCTTCAGCTGGAATAGATGAGATTTCTCTTGTTCTTAAAATGGTTCTTCTGCTGTAAGAGGAGTCTGGGGTGATTATTTCACATGGAGGCCTTTACATAGCAGACATCTAAAGGGTAGGCAGGAAGGGGCAGATTTTGCCCCTTGTTACAGAAGCAAATCACAAAGGTGAGAGCTGTCAGACAGCTCTTCTCCTTACTCCCTCATAAAGTTTTATGGAGGCATATCTTGGCTGTGGGAGCCAAAGTAATGTTTTCCAGAAGAGACCCAACCAGAGAGTTTCTGTTCCCCATTTAGACTTGGGAGATTCCAGCTTCTACTGGAAGCTAAGATCACTTCAGAGCATCTTCTAAGAGCTCCTCAATGGCCCTGTTCATTTGAGGGACACTATGCAGTAGCTGTGCCTGCCTGCTTGGTGAGGGTGAGAAAACTAAGGGAATATCGGCTCCACAGCTGGTTTTCCTGCCATGGGTGCAGAGGGTGCTGGAGCACAGGCTCCCCCCCTCTGCTTCCCTCAGCTCTGAGGAAGCCAGCTGAATCACAACTCTGAATTTATGTGGGTGTCCGTTGCCAGTCCTACCTCACCAAGGCATCTTCTTGCTGTGCAGTGAGTGCTGGGCTCCCCGGTATTTTACAGAGACTATGTATCTTAGACCAATGTAATAGATGTAGGACCTACTTCTGCTTGCTCCCTTCATTAGCTCTGGGGCACTAGCTATGTCTTTTAAACCATTTGACGTCTCCAGGAGGTCTCCCCGTAGTCAAGATTTCACCAGATCTCCTAAAATAAGCAGGATTTTGCCTGGTCAGTGCCCCCATAGGAAGCCTGCAAGGCACATGCAAAACACTAAAGCAAACAGCAGTGCCTTTCTGCATCACTGGCATGGTCTGACACAAAGCTTTGCTGGAGGATGAGCAACCTTGTAGCTAAATCCTGAAACGCAGACTTCAGTGAAGCCTTGACAATTTTTAGCCCTGCTTTTGTGACCGTACCACAAAGTTTGTGACACTGCTCTGTGCACCAGTCCTGTTGGGGCTGATATCCATTCCTTGCTTGATTTCTGCAAGTGCTGCCTCATAGTCCACCCCAGGGGCAGCTGCACTGCAGCACTAAGGGACTCTATTACCTGTGAGAATCCCTCAGGATGGAAGGTGCCATAGCAGTGTCTTGACAGTGGCACGAGGGAGGGGGACCAGCTGCTCTCCCTCTCTACCGTATGTCTGTTTCTGTATGCAGCCTGAGTGCAAATGCATTTTATGAAATAAAAATGTCTTTGAATGAAACTCCAAAAAGCTGGTTGGACTCCAAAAGCAACGTCAGCTCCAGGCACTGCTTTTGTTCTCTTTCGACTTTTAGCTTCTTTAGTCCAAACATCTCTCAGATATTATCACTTCTGTATTTTTAATTGACAGGGCTCACAGGGTTAAAACCCTTCTGTGCTCAGTTCAACGAACAGCATGGCCTGGCCTGGGGACTGTTGCCAGCAGGATGCATGGGTGAGACCATCCTGCTTCAGAAAAAGAGAGTTTAGCTGCATGGATGTCAGCTGTTTGCTTTCCTCACCAGAGAACAGGCCCTGGACTCTGAGGCCAGGAGAAAGGGTGTCTTGTCCTAGTCCAGCACTTCTGGTCTCCTAACGCTCCCTGTCACTGTTTCAGACCATTGAGGACAGGCTGGCTGCAGAGGGAGATCCTTCACCTTCACATGCCTCCCAGGAAA
Organism: Athene noctua; assembly: GCF_965140245.1. Taxonomy (NCBI): domain Eukaryota; kingdom Metazoa; phylum Chordata; class Aves; order Strigiformes; family Strigidae; genus Athene; species Athene noctua. The sequence continues at coordinate 94,685,930 of NC_134037.1, forward strand.
AGGACAGACAGAGCAACTTTTCTGTAGTCCTGGGGCTTTTCTCCTTACACATATCCCTCCCCAGCCATCATATATAGGCTTGACTTGAGGAAGGTAATGTGCTGGACTGGTACAGGCTCTTCTTCTCGTTTTTCTTATGAGAAACCCCGCTCTGGTTTCTTTGTAAGATCTTCTTCCCAGGCCAGCGAGGCTTTTGTGTCCTATCTCACATCAGACAGTCCTTCCTCAGACCGGGGCTTGCCATGGGTTTACTAAAATGCAGTCCCCACAAGGGGCAGACAGGGCGCTTTTCTGTAATAATAATGCTACTTCAGATGTCTGTTGCTCTCTTGGTAGCAAACCAAGGGCAGAAGGCATGCATGCTAAGCGGTCTCTGTTTGACTCATCTACAGCCCTGTAGCTCCTCTGTTAGCAAGGCTGATCACTGCCTGCCCAGTTAGCAGCCTGAGCTGTGCTTACAGCAGCTCCATCCTCATGGGGTGCCAAGGGCTGGAGGATGCTGAGACAGAGAAAGTGCTGCAAGATATTGCAAGTGTGAAGTGGGCTAAGGCACTCAGAGAAGAGATGTACAGTATCTCTCTCAATAACATCTTAGAGGCACGGCACCAGTGTGTGGAAGAGTCTCAGTCTTCCAGTATAGCTACAGGAACAATTTTCTACTCTGTTTTGTTACAATCACTTGTAGCAAAGTCATGAGTCTTGCTCATGCACCCTTGGTGTTGCTGTGAGGTTCTTTTCCATAGTCACTCTGCTATAAAATATCCTACTAAACCTGTCCTCTCCTTGATACTATCAGTGTCACCTGCTAAGAGAGGGGACCTGTTCCTTTGTCACTTACAGCCTGCTAAAAATGCCTGTCCCTGGAGGTCCTCATCCCCACATCACCCATGCTGTGCTGAACTAGCTGAAGTGTAGACAGCTGCTTACCACCCAGCAGCTGCAAGGGACACATGTCCTGGAGGTGGCCAGGTGGGCTGGTACAGACCTGGGCCATGCACAGGGCGCAGAGCAGCCTGTCTGGGGTCTTTCAAGGGGTAACCAGACTCTGGCAGGACATTTCCTCCATTCACTGTCAGTCTCTGGCCACCACACAAAACTCCTGGCTGGGATCTTCCCACAGATACGCAGTGTTGGGACATTAGTGATGTGCTCTGGCACTGTACTTGACTTACACTTAACTGTTGTTTTCAAACAAAGGAAGACAAAAGCAGTCATTAGTGCGCAGACATTATCTCATCTATCCAAGCAGTACCCATTCCAGCTTTCTCAGCATTTCTTGTGGCATCCCCTCAGCAGTGCAAAGAGGATGCCTTGACTGCCTGATTCCTCTTCATCGCACTTAGCTGCTGCTTCCTACAGCCAGCACCAGAAACAACCTGTTATGTCCCAACAGTACTTTGAAGCTTGGAATTAAAGCAGTGAGAAGCCAGGAGTATTTCCCTTCTCTACAGACAGGCTGTTGCCATTGTGAGCCTTCGTTTGCTTGGGTGGAATCTTGAAAGTGGAGCTCAGGGCTCTGTAATCAGAGCCAATCGCTTCTATCACCTGATGCTTTCAGCACTCACCTGGACACAGTCCCCAGCCATTCCTACAGGAACTGACAACACTTTCATAGCGGCATCCTTTCGTGCAACGAAAGCGCTTTGCTCTTGACAGTTGTCCACACTACACTTTTTGTAAGACTCTTGGTTAATGCATTGTGCAGATCATATGATGCTGTCACAAATCCCTGGCATCTTTAGTACTTGTTTCTGGTGATATTCCAATTTCTTGAGCAGGTTTGGGGTCAAATCAGCCTCAGTCTATAATCACTGGTTGGGGGTTGTTTTATTTCCCTGAACACAGAGTACCCAGTTCCTTCATGCATCATTTATATTCCCTGCACCCTGGCAAAGCTCTGGCCACTTCTCTATTCCAGCCACGTTTTCAGAAATGTTCATTTTCTTTCAGGTTCTCTTTATAAAAACAGAAATGCTCTATCATCTCCAGTGACTCTGAGGATAGGTGATTTTGTAGATTTTCCACAATCTCAGCAAATGCTTTGTCTGTAGATTTAATAGACACTGTTAGGCTATGCAGCAGATTATAAATTTTAGCCCCCATTACGATCAGTAAACCACCAGGTTTTTTTAGATATCATCCATTGTTCACTCTCATAGCGGAGGGGGGGGGGGGAGGGGGGAGTTTTCTTCCAAGCCAGTGGAAAAACCTGTTCTCCTCAGACAGCCAGACATGTTTAATACTTTTTCCCTCTTCATGAGTGGATTACTCACAGCCTCACGATTGTACCGTGCAGCTTCATGTGCTATATGAGTGGGTCTCATGACTCTCCTTGTTCACCAGCAGCCCAGGAAGAGGATAGAACTGAACCACAAAAACTGGTGGGGAAGGAATGGCTGTAAGTCCTGAGGACTGGTCTGTACTGACAGCTTTGTAAAGGGATGGGTTTGTGCACCCGTTTCAGTGGAAGAGCTGTACCATCACCTTGTGTGATGCTACCCAGGCCTCTCCCCACCTTCTCTGTCTTGCAAAGTTACAGCAGAAGCTATGCTGATTCCTGCTGTGGGTTTGCATGGCATGGGCCATCAATCTTGTCTGGGACCCCAGTTATTGCCATGACTCAAACATCATTAACCTGCCTGCAGTTTGTTAGCAAGCTGCTGCCACTTCCATGATGGAAAAACGACAGCCTGGTGGGCTATGTGCAGGTTTTTGCCTTAGCTGGAGTGTCTTTGACAAACAGAATGGCTGCAAACTGATCAGGTGAGGCATTACATTTACTTTCTTCTTCCTTCCCCATGCCTGGATTTCTTTCTGATGGCTGGGTGCTGCCTGGCTTGTGTAGGTGGCTGTTCTGTGAGCTTGGACATCTCTATCCAGAAGCAAGCTTCCCACCTCTTTACATTTTGCAGGCTGGCTGATGAGGACCTGCCACTGCTCAGCCAAGTAGCACAACTCCAGGAAAGCTTCTGAGTCCTCTCACCACCTTCCCACTCTCTGCTTGCTTTCACCTCTCTCCTCTGACAGCTGATTTTACTCCTCCTTCTGCTTTCTGCAGTTTGCAGTCAGTTTACTGGATGGAGGGATTGGGAGATGAGCATGAGTTGGATGGACAGAGCGGGCTGTGATGGTGAGATGCATAGCCCTCAGCATCTTGCCTGTGCAGATGGTGGGACCTATGAATTACAGTATTACTCAGTATTGGAAAGCTGGGCATAAAATGCCTTCATTCCTGTTGTCATAAGATAGAGGCATTGGGTTGGCCAGGTGGTCTCCCAGGCAGAAGCAGGAGCAAGGACTTTTTTGAGATCCCACAGGCCCTTGTCTCTGGGTGGGGGTGATGAGGGAGGTCACACTGCACATCCCAGACCCAGCATTCCTCTGGAGAGCTCTCTGCTCTGCACTGACATGCTCTCTGCTGAGCCATCCTGACCTCCAGAGACCTGGGAGAGATGGGTTGAGGCAGACCATGTCTGAGCTGCAGGATGCCCTGAGGCTGTGGTGCAGCTGAGCAGAAAGGCAGCTATTGAGTCTGCTGAATGTTTTATAGTGCATTCAAGTACTGAGACCACTGTCAAAGCTGGGCATTATCCATTTACAGCCTTGTCTTTAAAATAAATGACAACTCTTTGAGTCTGAGCTGTTGCTAGGTGAAGGAAGGACAGGGTGTATGTCTGATATGGGAAGGGAGACTATACCAAAAAGGCTGAGCACTCTCACCTGAAGGGCAGCAGAGATGGGAAATCAGCTCACAGAGCCTAGGTATCTCTTCAGACCATGGCATCATTCTGAGCAAATTTCCCAGCCAAAGATATTTTACGTTAAATTGGAGAATTTTGAACACTCACCCCAGAAGAGAGAGAGTTTGCTTATATTTTTTTTAAACTGCAGAGGTAAGTAAAGCCTGAGTCAATACAAATGGTTGAGGGAGAAAAGGGGAAATAAAAAGGACTGTGCTCAAAGGTATGCCACAGGCACTGGCATACAAGGGGAGGCAGCATGGGCCTGGGGAGGGAGCTGTGTTGTCAGGGAATTAACTCTGGGAGGAAGATGTTGTGCGTAAAAAGGGGCTGTAGGTGTTTAAAGGTGTGGGGGATAGGTGAGCAGTGGGGATATAGGAAGGTTTGCAAAGATTTGCAGGGAGTTTTGGAGCTTGTGAGCCCTGGGGTGGGGGGCAGCGTGGGAGGGGGCAGTATTTCAACTGAAGGAGGTGCACCGAGCAGGTAACCGGCATTTATATGACAGTAATGCCCACTGTGTGCCCAGTCTTGCTCAGATATATGGAAAGAGACAATTGCTGCATGGAAAAACACATGAGCTGTGAAGCCAAGCAGTAAACAAAAGGTGTGAGGGAAGGGAGAAAAGGCAGCCATTGCAAACACAGGAGATGCCACACCGGACAAGATGAATGTCCCTTTAGGCCCTTATCTCAACCCTGGCAGTGGCTGATATCAGATGCTCCAGAGAAAGCTGCAAAAACAATCTTCACAACACATCTGGGCATTGGTGAGATAGTATCCCCAGGAGGGCTCTTCCTGCCAGACCCCATTTGCTGATCAGCCTACACTTGGAAATCAGGAGACTGAGAACTCTTGTCAGCTTTGCTCTGACTGATGTTGCAGCCAGAAGGATTTTCACTCATGTAACCAGCTATCCCAGCTGGTTTCCCTCCCCAGTTGCTCTATTCTGGGTGTGCTATGGGCTTCTCAACCCTTCTGGCAAGTGTAGACCTATGAGCTATGTCACTAACCCCTGTGCCCCTGCAGACAAGCACAGCACAAGGTGGGGCTGGACTATACCTTTTCTAGATACATCTAATTGACATGAATTGAGGATTTATCCATTCTTCATCCCACAGTTTTGAGCACTTCAAGTGTGGGTACAGTTGGAGCAGCTTGCCACTATTCTTTTCCTCTGTGGGGTACTCTGTGGGATGAGTTAGCAGGACAGTGAAGCACAAACCAGGTGATCCACATAACATTGCTGTGGATGGTCACGGAAGGTCCAACAATGCTACATGGCCCAACTGGAGGGTCTATACGAGCATTTTCAGGTGCTCTAGGCACAGCCTGCTGCCTTCATTCTGTGTGCAGTAGGCTGATGAATAGGGGGAATAAATTTGAGGAAGGATCCCATGAGCCGATGACAAGTATCTAGGATTGACTGACAATTGCTGAGCAAGTTGATGGAGTGCAGTGTTACCCCGAGACACCTTTGACAGTCCCTAGGATGATGGTCTGTAAGATACCAGAGTGTAAGCTACAGACCTATTGTGCATAGATCTCTTCATGGAAAACCCACACTATCTGTTCATACTCAAAGCACAAGGAAATCAAATAACAAAGGAAAAATGAAAAGGAGTAAAAGAACTTTCAAAGTTTTATTTGGCTGTAAATGACAGCTGCTCTGGCCTCTCTGCACAGGATATTCTTCTGGAAGGTTTCTTAGATGCTTAGATGGCAACCTACAAAAAGAGAGGTGATGAAACTCTGATCTGATAGGTTTTCTGGGCAAAGTCCCTGTGACCTGATGTGAGCCTGAGACTGAGAAAGACCTTCCCTTTCCTCAGTGCTGCATGGGAAGTGGCAGCATAAACCAGAGGGGACCTCCTGGCTCATGGCTAGTTCAGTTCCTCTGTTAGAGACTGCTGAACACACTGAGCGGTGTGGGGCTCTGTTCTGGGACCTCCTGCCCTTGCGTGCACATACACACATGCACATGCACAAGTGCCAGTGGTTTCCGAGTCCCATTTCTGTGATTTCCCCCAGCTGCAGGATATCCTGCCCAGTGAGCAGAAGTGGGTTCGTTCTGCGCCCCCATGCCCTCCCTCAGAGAACTGATTTTAGTGAACATACCACACCACTTTATTGCTATTCCTTTATGTCTGTACTTTAAAGGGATTGACCGTGGATGACAGCTACACTGGCCTGTTTAACGCGCTGAGGTTCACAGCACTACAGTCCCCAGGCAGCGGTTGCAGCCTGCCTGCCTTGCTGTGCCCAGTCACTGGAGGTGCCCCAGGGAGGCGAGTGCTTGGCTGCTCAGCTGCTGTCAGCGCTCTGGATGCCTGCTCACATGTCCCCTCTGCTAGTGCCAGGGCTGCACCCCACGTGACACAGCATGAGGTGGGGGACCATGGGGCTAGGTTGGGACACATGCGGTGAGCACATGGTGTGGTGAGGTCCATCCCAATCCATCTGCCCTCCATGCCCTCCTGTAGCCCCCAGAGGAGGTGGCTTTCACTCTTGACTGCCTGCATCATGGGGTTAGGGCTGCGGTGGCTTTGCATTGTCCCCACGTGGCGTGCGAGTCCAGTGGAGGAGAGCAGGTCATTCATAGGAGTCTTAATGCATGAGATTTGGCTGGGCACTCCAGCTGCATTAAAGTCCCTGGGGAGGTAAATCAGTGGCTCTCCGGGGATGAACTCTCCACGCACCAAACCTTCCCCTCTTTTTCTCCTGGCCTTTGGTGTGAACCTTCTGGCTCTCAGGGAGGTAAGTAGGGATACTTGAAAGCTTATGATTCATGGTTTTAGGCTTATGCTGCCTGATTTTTTTAAGGCTCAGAATTATTTGCTGCCAGGACACCACACTCATGCTCCAGCAGCTGCTTCAGTGCTATTATGTTTGGCATCACTCATGCAAGAGACAGCGCTCAAAGCAATGTCTCAGCAAGATCCCAGCTCTCCATGGGTTATCACTGCCCCCTGGGCAGCTAGGGGCAGTGGCAGCTCAGCACACTGCTTTTGTATATGCAAGGTAAAGGTAATGGGTAGTATCCCTCCTTGTGCTGCTAGTGGATCCTGGTTTGGCTATGTGAGCTTTGTGGTTTCGGGTACTTGGTTTGGAGTGACTGGCCCAGCATGCCTAATGCAGAGCAGTGAGCAAAGCCTGTTCACAGACCACAAGAATGCTTGCTACTCTCTTTCCCTTTAATTTAACACTTTCAGGTGTCAACATGGAGTTTGGCAGCCCGCAGAGATTTTGAGTTTTTTGCCTTTTTAATCCCCACTTTAGTGTAGTTGTTTCTTCAATAAACATTGTTTATTGTTGGTTGGTAGGGGGTTTTGGGATTTTTGTTGTTGTTGTTTGGGTTGTGTCTTTTTTTTAGTGGTAAATATGACTATTTCAAAGCTGCTTCCAAAACAAAAAAATCTGAAAATTACTCAGAAAGTTGTTACCAGTCTGGGAAAGCCTACAAATGATGCAAAGGCAGCTATATCCTGACACAGGTAATTGAAGCACATTAGACTTCACCACCCCTCACTTGCAAGAGCAAAGTCTACAGTTAATGTAGACCACAAACTCACGAGGTGTTTCTTACATGGTTAAAACAGTCCCCCCAACATGTTTTCCCTTTCATACACATTATTACCACTCCCACCCCCCCAAAAAAAAAAAAAAATTGCAGCTTGGAGCTAGGGTAATTGCACTGAACACACAATATGAATCCACAGCGCAAGAACTACACCAGCCAACTCTAAACTGCTGCTCCCCAAGGTTGTTTCTATGCAAAGAGTTTGAAGCAGAGCTCGGGTCTAATGAAGCTGAGATGAAATGTTCTATTAGCTTTGTGGAGCCAACAGAGGATTTTGAGCTGGGATACTCTGGAAGTCAGAAAAGGCATTTGGGAGAGATGGGAGAAGGGCAGGATTGTGCCAGGGGCAATACAACTGTGTAGAAATGTGTTTAGCTGAGTAAATTGAGTAAGATCATCTCAGTGTAACAGAATAAGTGCCCACACCCTAAAAACTTGCCTTCACTGTTGGTGATGCACATGCTGAGATGGAGGACCGAATGATGGATTTGTAGCTCCCCAATTGCTCCTAACAAAGATCCCAGTACTGATCCATGCAGTGCCTGTTATCTGTTCTGTGCATAAACAAGGGAATTCATCCTCTGGGGACTCTCAGTCTAGTTTCTTTCATTAAGAATAAATTAAACATTGAAAAAAAATGTAGGAGGAAATTAAAAAAAATTAGTTTTTTGATTGGAACACATTTCTGTAAAGCTCTGACTGGAATAAGCAACATGTAGTGCAACGTATTTCAAATAGATAGAAATAGTGCCCTAAATATACCAGGCTAATTAGATGTACTTTCTCTACAAAACCACAATTCTAATGTTCCTGTCTTACTGTAATTAAAGAAGCATTTACCACGCACTGGAACTTTTAATTAGGTCTAACAGCTAATAAACTTGGAGTAAACTAACAAATATTTTCTCTGTCAGTGGGTAGTTTTTAATCAGTGTTTAGAAGTTTAAAGTTCCAAATAGCAGACATCAGCCAGTGTCTAAAGAGCTTGAAGAGACGTTTGAGCACAACCTGGTAACATTTGTGCTCACCCTCATAATGATGTGTTGAGGAAACCAGTTCCCAGCCTTTTTCCTTTGGTAGTTTAATTTTCCTGGGGGGTGAGGGGGTGGGGTGGGTGGGGAATTACTCTGCAGGCTGTATTTCCATGAGGTTTGGTGCCAGGAGTGGGGTCCTCACCCCTTGCAGCAGCCATCCAGAAAACAGACCAGCTCCTTGCACTCCTGCTGTAGTCAGTGGAGAAAAAGGGGGTTCATTCCCCCCGAATAGATATTTAAGAGAGGTGAGGCCAATTGCCACTGCAATTCCTCTCTTTCTCCATCAAGACAGAGCACCTTGGTGGCCATCCAAGATATCTAAATTACAAACAGCCAAAGAGAGATGAGATGTCTCTCCCCAGCCTGTACCCCAAGAAAGCCCTGAGAGTAAGAGATGGAGATCTGCGTGAGTTTTCTGACATGTCCGTGCATAGAAATCAGAGCATGGCCTACAGGAGAGCTATCAGGGAGGAGAAAACATCTCCTGGTGGCAATAGGCTTGCAGGAACCTAATAGGGAGAGCTTGTCATGGCCAACTTGAGAACTGTGGTTCTTTCCTCAGGAGGGGGTGACAAGTCTGGGGGACCTGGGACCTGGATGATGGGGATAATGAAGGGGTCGAGGCCACAGCTACACCCACGTGCCACATGACTGTGTGGGGTAGGGAAAGGGACATGCCTCTCAGTGACAAGAGGCTGTGAGTAGGAAGGCTGGTAGTCCACACTAAGCAGTGTGCTAAGGCTGTGTTGAGGTTCACCTGGCAGTAAGACAACCAGGAAAAGACATTACAGTGGCCATACATGTGCACAGCTGGACAGCAAATGCGCACAGGCCTGTCTATGGGTCCACAGGTCTGAGGCCTGGGAAGGAGGACATCTGAGATGAGATCACCAGGGCAGACTGCATTGGAGGACGAGTGTGGGCAATGGAGTAGTGCATCCATCTGCTTTCTCGCAGTGACTCTTTTGGTGAGATCAGACCAGCTTGGACCCTTCAGGACTTGCCCTCTCAGTAAGTTTGCTGTGCAACAGCACAGCCCTTTTGAATGATAACCTCTTTTATCTGTTCCTTTGAAGGGCATGATGCCAGAGCAGCAAAGCACAATTGGCATACAGTTTATCTGTTTGCAGCACCTTCCCTGAGCAACCTAGACCGCCTCCAGGTACCAGTCGTGCTATCTTCCCATGTCCTATATCTTTCACCTCCTTCTGGCAGCTGTTTGAACTTAACGGTCATGATGATGATCTTCTATTACAGCTGCAAGGTAACCTTACTCCTGTGCTAACAAAACCTGAGAGACATTCCTACTTACGTATTGTCTTGGGAAATTAATTCCCTCCCACTGTATCCAGCTGGGTGGTGGTACAAAGGGAGTGGGGAAACTGAGTCATGAAATAACTCAGAGATTTCCACATTCTCTGCAGAAGAAGAAGGCGTGGAGAGATAGGGTATAGGAATATGTGATAAGGAGCTACTGAGGAAACAAGCAGAGAAATCAGGAGACACATGCACAGGGCAAAGACTGAGGGAACACTGCCTGGAGAAAGAGTGTAACAGAGGATTGGATGCATTGGAGAAAACTGGGAGGCTGGGGAAGGGGTAAAGGCTTTCATATTTGGCCATGGAAATGGGATTAGGACTCTTTGGAGGGGCAGGATGAAGCTGAGGTGCCGCTGAAAAATGGGAATGCAAGACCTTGTCTGCGAAGGAGCCTGGAAAAAGGAAGACAAGTAATATTTGCTTCAGTACAAATGGCAGGTGCCTGTGTTTTTGGAACAGAAGGTCATATATTTTGTGTGAAGTCTCCTGCATCTAGGGAATGACTTTAATGTAGCTTGAAGTGCCAGTAAGTGGAATAAGTATGTGCCATTACCAATAACAATAACAGCCCTGGAATACTTTCTACCCAAGGATCTCAAAGCACTCCTTTTTATGACTTATTCATTGACTCTTTATGTCCCCAGGGAGGGAGTGGATTATAATGATCACCCTCTTTACACGTGCTGAAATGGGGGTAAGTGGCTGAGCTGTGACTGTGCTCCTCTGACAGCATGAATTTCCCAAGTCATTGGTTGGGAAGGAAAAAGCTGCAGCAGCTGCCGGGAGAAGCCTCTGGCATCTCAAGGGGTGTAGAGGGGGTACCTGTTGCACCTTCTTGATGTGACTGCAATGTGAAGAACACAGACTCTCAAGCACCTTGAGGGCAGATCCGAGCAGGCTCAGCCTTGTGTTGGGCAGTATGTTCCCAGGGGCTCTGACTCCCCTTGTGTGGATCCCAGCACCATTTGGAGGTGCCGCAGCTGCAGACCTGCTTTGGGAAACAGACTTACATGGGTGGAGCCCAGCTATCTCCCCTCACTCCTGGGCACACAGGCTGGTTTATCGCCAGTTGCAGTGGGAAATTCATGGGCCAGACAAGGGTGGCTGGTCTGACCTGAGAGTGTGGAGAATATTTGGGATCTGCTACCTTCATCTGACTATAACTGATGTTCACATTGGCTTTTATGTGAGCAAACCAAAGATCAGAGGTTTATGTTACAGGTTCACACAGCTATGGGTCACAGTGCAGACTATATGCTATAGTGTGTACAACACATAAAAAGTATACAGATTGAAATGGAAATTTGATAGGGAAACCCATCTCTATGTACATCTTTAAGAAGCCTACTAGGAACTTATCTGGGCACTACCAGTGGCAGGCAACTTCCTAAAAGGCAGCTATCCACAGTTGTGAAGATGGTTGACTCCAGATGCAGAACAAAAGCTTAAAATGTTCATGTTGCAGTGGGAAAGGGCTCAGGCCCTAATTGGACAGGAAACAGTTGAGTGGCTTGGTCAAAGCCATTGAGGAAATGTCCCGATCCAATATTGGGGAGGGTTCTTAAACAATCCCAAGAGCAAGATTAAGACACAAACAAGGTCAGTTGCGGTACAACCTTGTAAACTTTATTTTCTATAACAACTGATAAGAGCGATAGGACAGAGAGAAAAAGAAAGGAAAATGTCAGAGTCCCAAAGCAAGAAAGCGGTAGAGATGCAACTAATTACCACCACCACCAGGGATCCAGCAATGTTTTGTCAGCTCAATCTCAGTGCAGGTGATGATGTTCTACGCTCCAAGCTCCGCCAAAGTCCCAGGCGTCTGTTAAAAAGCATTAACAGGCATCAACCAGCAACAAGCATCCCGAGAGAGAGGAGTACGCAGTCCTTTTATTGTCCCCGTCCCCACGACTTTTCTGAAAACTATGCCCATTTCCACAGAGCTCACTGTAATATGTGCCTCCCTGTGGTCCTCCATTCTCACATGCCCAGGTGTTCACAGTGGTCGTGCTGGCGGGGGGTCGACCTGTGATGCCTTCAGCCTCTGCACGTCTTCCTTGCCGTGATTTCCTCTTCACCCGGCTCGTGCGCAGGTGCAGCTTGGCGGGCACTGCCAAGGCTGCTGTTGTTCTAGCTTTGGGTGGATGTTGGGGTTTTGTCGGGGACTATTCGTCTCATTCAAAGCATCCTCCTTCACAGCAACAGGATACTGAGGCCAAGAAGTGGTAGTCGTGAAGCAGCAATGTTGAGACAAAGTCCAAGCAGTCCCTTACTGGAAACCTTCAGTAGTGTTAGTGAAGCCTCTCTCTTGCCTCCTGACCCTTTCCACCAACATGACTCCCTTTCCCCACTTGCTGCCTTAACTGGGCCTGACTGAAGACAGACACGAGATATGCAGAACATCAGAGCTCATAAAGATGTTTTTCCATTGGGGGCCAGCAGTCTTAGGCCCATCCTGGGGGCAAAAGGTGGCCTTGTCCCTGCCTACACTTGCTGGCTCCATCTGTCAAACATGTACAGGCTAAAATGAAAAGCCTAAACTTGCCTTCTGCAGCTGAAGAGGGGCTGGGGGAGCTGTGTGGCAGTGCTGAGAGTTATTACTATGGCATTCATGGAGCATGTTGCTATGAATCGATATCTCACCATAATTACCTCATTTGCCCATTTTTCAAATTAGATAACAAGGTTGAATTCTTGACCAGGCCATCCCTCATCCATTTACATTTCCTCCTCTCCTTGGCAGAGGAGGGGAGCCCCTCTTCTGTTAATTAGCATGCTTTGGGATGAATGGGATTACATCCTGAAAACTCATGACTCCTTTTGCCTCTCATACCTCAACATCATCATCAAAAGGTGGGAGGCCAGGCCAGGCTGGCCCCTTGGCGAGGACAGGGGGCTGTTCAACCCTGCTGGCTGTGTGCTGAGATGGGAGGTGGAAGGGAATGAGCTCACGCTCTGTTCAGACAGTGACATTTCCATGGGGCAGGGCTCATCCATCATGATGTGGTGGCTGAGGAGAGCTGTTAACTGTTTCGAGCTGGCTGGCTGCCTCCTGTGCTGCAGACAGGGCTTGCTCCCCTGGGAAGCCCAGGACTTGCAGCATCCCTGGGGGAGCAGTGTATGGGGTGGTTTGGGGCCTAACCTATCCCCCTCGAGTGGGGGACACTAAGGAGGACAGGAGACCCCCACCGTGACCCAGTGTTTGGGGAACATGGAGCATCCATTGGTAGGGGCGTTGCTCCTGTTTGAGCCCCCAAGGTTAGCACTGGGGAGAAGTTTTTCTCCCTTTTGTACCTCATGTTTTCTTCACAGAGGACAGGCAGACCCCCCCCAGTACTTTCCCCCCCCTGCGTGGGTGCTCATATTCTGTACCATAGACTGACATGCATCCACCTCTTAGGGATTGATTCCTGGCTGGACTCATCAACCCCCCACGCAGTGGCCAGGGCTTTTTTGATTCTGTTGGTCAGCAAAACACTCATGCCCATCTGGGTGGCTACTTGGCTTTTGTGAAAATGATACTTGCCCAAAATCAGAAGCTTCTGGAGCTTCCAATTGTATCCTCACCCCTTTCCATGCCCCATCCTCCTGAGCCAGCCTCCAGGGCAATACCTATTACTAGGTATTACAAGCAAAGCAAATGCTTGTAGTAAGATGGCTCATTAGCTCCTGCTTCTCTGGGGATGCCCCTGTGCCCTTCCTCTGCTCTCTCTCCCCTGTAATGAGCAAAGGACCCCACCTTTGTCAGCACTAGATAAAGAACAATTAGACAGTCATTAATCTGCAGGAGGGAGGGGCACCAGCTGCTGAGCTGCTGTTGCACAGCTGAAGTGTGGTGTTACAGGGGCAGGCGGGAGTGCAGCAGTTCGGATCAGAGATGGGGGAACTGTCTTGTGCATCTCCCTTGCTGTCAATTAGTCCAAGAGGTTAGCCTTACCTCCAAGGAGCCAGGAGACCTTGGAGCAGCTCTCAAAACTGCAAGCAGATTCTTTGGAGACTAATTGGGGTCTTTCACCTCTTTTTAGCTGCTTCTGAGTGATGTACTCTGGAGTGCAAGCAGAAGAGGAGATGCTTAGTTTGCCAGAGACCGGGAGTCAGTAAGGCTGTACAGTGCCCTGGAGTAGGACAGGTAATAGAAAAAGAAACCTGGAAGACATGGTCCTGAGGTCACCAAGACATTTTCAACCATTTATCAGCAGTCCTGGCTAACCAGGGATATCCCAGTTGACTGGAGGCTGGCAAATCTGATGCCCATCTACAAGAAGGGCTGAAAGGAGCATCTGGGGAAGTACAGGCCTGTCAGTCTGACCTCAGTGCTGGTGAAGGTTATGGAGCAGGCCATCTTGAGTGGCATCACATGTCATGTACAGAACAACCAGGTCATCAGGCCCAGTCAGCATGGGTTTAATGAAAGGCAGGTATTGACTAACATGGTCTGCTGTGACAATGTGACCCACTTAGTGGATGAGGGAAAGGCTGTGGATGTTGTCTGCATAGACTTTAGTAAAACCTTTGACACAATTTCCCAGAGAAACTATCTGCTCTTGGCTTGGACAGCTGCACCCTGCTTGGTGAAAAACTGGCTGGATGGCCAGGCCCAAGGAGTTGTGGTCAATGGATTAAATCCAGTTGGCGGCCGGTTACAAGTGCTGTTCCCCAGGGCTCAGTATTGGGGCCAGTTGTGTTTAGTATCTTTATCAATGATCTGGACAAGGGGATGGAGTGCACCCTCGGTAAGTTTGCAGATGACACCAAGTTGGCTGGGAGTGTTGATCTGCTTGAGGGAAGGAAGGCCCTACAGAGGGATATGGACAGGCTGGAGCCATGGTCCAAGGCCAATTGTATGAGGTTCAACAAGACTAAGTGCCAGATCCACAGCTGGGTCACAACAGCCCCATGCAGTGCTACAGGCTTGGGGAAGAGTGGCTGGAAAGCTGCCTGGCAGAAAAGGACCTGGGCGTTTTGGTTGACAGGCAGCTGAATATGAGATGGAAATGTGCCCAGGTGGCCAAGAAGGCCAACAACATCTTGTCTTTCATCAGAAATAGTGTGGCCAGCAGGACTAGGGAAATGATTGTTCCCCTGTCTTTGGCACTGGTGAGGCCTCACTTGATTACTGTGTTCAGTTTTGGTCCCCTCACTACAAGAAAGACATTGAGGTGCTGGAGTGTGTCCAAAGAAGAACAACGAGGCTGGTGAAGGGTGCAGAGCACAAGTCTTACGAGGAGTGGTTGAGGGAACTGGGATTGTTTAGCCTGGAGAAAAGGAAGTTCAGGGGAGACCTTACTACTCTTTACCTGAAACTACCTGAGAGGAGGTTGTAGTGCAGTGGGTGTTGGTCTCTTCTCCCAAGTAACAAGCAGTAGGACAAGGGGAAATGGCCTCAAGTTGTGCCAGGGGATGTATAGATTGGATATTAGGAAAAATTTATTCACTGAAAAGGTTATTAAGCATTGAAACAGTCTGCTGAGGAATGTGGTTGAGTCACCATCCCTGGAGGTATTTAAAAAACATGTTGATGTGGTGCTTAGGGACATGGTTTAGTGGTGGACTTGTCAGTGTTAGATTTACAGTTGGACTTGATGACCTTAAAGGTCTTTTGCAACATAAACGTTTCTATTATCCTATGATTCTATGAGGTCCTCTGTGGCTGGGAACAGATTCTCATGTGTTAGGGTGGTGCCTGCAAAAGCTTTCAGCATGTGGGCTTCTCACCCTCAGATTTCAGACCCTGCACAGTCATCTCCAGAGTCTCCCAGCTCTTGCATCCTTCTCCATGCCCAGGCTCTTGTGTTGACACTCATTAAAAAACAACCTGTAATGGACCACCTGCCGCCTTCTGTACCTTATCCTCTGGTGGGAACATGTAGGGGGAGATGGTGTTTTGCCACTGTGCTGTTGAGGAGGCTCACGTACATCCACACGGAGAAACATCCCTTACCCCTGCTGATGCAGGAGGCTGACGGTGACTTCTATCAAAGGGTAACAGAAAGTGTCCTATGAAAAGGGAAGGGGAAGGCTTGTCCAGAGGTCTCCTCCAGGAAAGGCATCTCCTCCCAAGACAAGGAGCAAGGAAAAGGGCTGTTCTGAAGAGATGTGCTGGACTGCACCAGAATATGCCACGCAAGGAGTTTGAATGGTGGCTCGTTATAAGCCCCATGGGAGGGGTGGGGCAGGATTCAGGCTCAGTTATTAAGACCATAAATCATGGAGACAGTCATGGAGAAGGCTGATGAGGCGGGTGTGTGCAGCTAGGAATGCCAGGAGGGAGAGGTGATGGGCATTGGAGGCACACAGTTTCTCCACGTTGCATATTATTTTAAGAATTTTTCATTTTTATGGCAGTGCTGTCAGTTTTCTCAGAAGAAGGGACCAAATGATTTCAGGCTCCCTGATTTCCTGAAGACCCAGGCATGAATTCTAAGTTGTTCCTGATCAAGGCTGGGGAGTGGGAGTGAAACAGCATAGGCAAGGAGTGCAGGGTAAGAGCTGGAGGCAGGGACAGGGCTGGTGTGAGGCACTGAAATACCAGGGGAGAACCCATGTTTGGGGCAGGGAATGGCCAGGATTGAGGATGGCAATGTTTTCACTGCCAAAAGCAGGAGGTAGTTTTGGTGAGTGGGGATGTCAATCTGTAACGCTGCCTGCAGTGGAAGACGAAGCTGTTTAAGGTATCTGGGAGTGAGGCTGTGCAAAGCCAGATGAGCCGCAGCCCTTAACTTTGGGCAGACCACATGGTGCTATTGGCTTCTCTGTTGTCTAGACTGCTCCAGTGCCCAAGCCCTGCAGTTTGTGGTCACTCTGGTATCTCTCTGTACATGCAATGCCTGAATATCTGGAGAGTATGACAGGCAGATCCTTGCCCATTTGTGGCTATCCAAGCCTCCTTCATCTCCTTATGAGTCTTCAGCACTTTCTGGTTAAATACTGGGGTGTCCTCAAACTATCTGGGGCATGGAGAAGTAAACAGTCATTCAGACTGTGCAGCCAGGGCACCTGGCTACTGTGTTTTGCTCAGGGAAAGACACTGTTGGGCTCAAGACAGCTGCCTCGCTCTGGCTTGGCTCTGTCTTTGGTTTTGGCTCTGTCTCAGAGCATCAGGCACAGGTGGAGCTGCATGAGACATGCAGTGAGCTTGAGACACAGGGCGCAGGGCTCAGGCATGCTGCAAAACCCATTCAGGACAGAGGGTTAAGAGCGGTTGAGTCTCTTGAGTGTAAACCTGTTGGAAAAAGGACACACCAGAGATTTCCCTCCACAGTCCAGCTCTTTGCAGAGGCAGATGAAGCTGAGTGCAGCCCGGGCAGTCCATGAGAACAGGCCCTGGCATTTTGGGATGATGACCTGACACGCAAGCTTATACAGAGCAGTAGCCTGGCCACAAGCTGCAGCTCAGCCATTAGGCATGGGGTGGGACACCCTTGTCCTCAGCAGTGAGAAGAATTTTCTGATCCTCGTGTAGGCAGGAGGTGATACCTCGATCTGGTTTATGGTCTTCTGCCAAACTTGCAGGGTTATGGGTAGAGGGGCTGCCACTGAGGAAGGAAAAGAGATGCTCTGGGGGGCTGTAGGCTCCCCTCCCATCAGAGGTGCTGGCAGCCCCATGGTTTGCTGCAAAGAAACCCAGGAGAATAGAAAACTTCCTCCAGGACAGATTCAGTACCATCTGCAGAACAGTCCTACAGCTGCATTTATGCACAGTACTATCCCATACACCCTCACCATCACTGCATCCTCTTGCCTGTCTGGCTTGCTCTGCCCCAGAAGAGGCTGCACAGCAGTGTCCATCTGAGAGCTCTTGGTAGGGGTCTGTCATGGGTTTGATGGGGGCACCTCTGGGCTGGCCAGAGCAGCCAGAACCCTTATAACTGCTGCCTTCATGAAGGGCTCCCTCCCCAACATGCTGCCTCTCTGGCAAGATGCAGCTGTAACATAAATATGACTGGCAGCCAAGTGAGATGCAGCACCCTGTTCCCTTGGAAAAGTCAGCACCTGCCCCAGTGGGCTCCTGTTCTGTGCACACACACTGGCCTGGGTGAGGACTGATCCATCTCTGTCACCCCAGGGAGTGATGGCCCTCTCCAGCAGCGTGCTCCCTCAGGGAGCAGGGATGGGCAGGGCAGCTCTGGGCTCCAGCTGCCAAAACCGTCATCCTGCCTGGCATCCCCCCACAGCTACTTGCTGTGAGGTATCAGGTGCTGGCTAGCCTATCTCTCCTCAAGGCGATGTGAAGTCATTAGCTAAGAAATCCCCATTCCCTCTCTGTGATGGGGAGGAGTACCGGCTCCGTGCCAAACCCGAGGTGCAGGAGCAGGGAGTGATTTTGCCTTATGCTAAATGAGGTAGTGGAGCTGGTGTGGAGGGGTCCAGCATCCTGAGCCCCTGGTGCAGCATGGGGAGACAGGGCAGCAAGCCCTGAGATGCAGGGCACCCCCTGCCTTGGCTGTGGGCAGCA
Source organism: Athene noctua (assembly GCF_965140245.1). NCBI lineage: Eukaryota > Metazoa > Chordata > Aves > Strigiformes > Strigidae > Athene > Athene noctua. The sequence goes on from NC_134037.1 coordinate 94,704,056, forward strand.
GCCCTCCCCCTGGAGGTCCTCTTCCCTCATGTCTGTCCCACATGGACGTGGGCTCTCCCCTTTTCTCCCCTGCTCCAAGGGACATGAGGGCAGGCCAGAGGAGCTGGCCACCCTGGGGACCAGGGTGCACCCTCTGTCTCCTCCCATCAAAAGTCCTTGGGGCAGGAAAAGGTCAAGATGCAGCTGTAAGAGGCTGAAAGGAGTCAAGGTGGCTGTCCCCATGTAAGGTAGGACAGTTCAGATGGCAGGCGATGGAGAGAGGAGGGTTTCCCAGAGGCCAGAGATCTGAGGGGAGCAAAAAACCAGAAGCAGATCTGTAGCTTGCATCAGCACAGGGCTATTGCTAAGAGAAAAGAGCTGGGGAATGGAGTCAGGGACAGTCAGAGCCCTCCTGGGGTTGTATGTGTGGTGGATATAAGTGACCATATGATGGAAGAGCATGACTGTGTGTGTGGAGAAAGGCAGCTGGAGAGAAGTGCCCCCTTCATCCCCAGATACTCAAGCATAATATAATCCAACACATCTTCCCCTTCCCCAGCACACCAAGCTCATGGACAAGGCTTTCCCAGCCAGACTCATGATTCCCCTCTGCTCTGGGGCTCACATGGGCTGGTGGGATGCTGCTGTGGTGAGCTGTAGCTACAGCCTTTATCTCTAAATCTTCTCTGCTTTTTAGGTCACTTTGTTCTGCTTATAAATCTTGGCCTTGTCATACAAGCTATAAATCTTCCTCTCCAGTCAGCACCATTTATTTTTTCCTCTGGTCTTGTTAAAATAACAGGGTCAGAATGTTTAAAATCCAGATCGTTGCATTTTCTGTAGTTTTGGCTCATAATAAGTATTCTCTTTCTCTCTGGGAAACTGCCATAGACTCACGGCCAGACACAACTGCTTGGGAACTTGAGGGGAGAAAGGAATGGGGGTAAAAGGGATTCAAAGGATGTGCTGAAATGATCTGCCACTCACATAGTCCTCACATGTACGCACAATTCCATGCATGCATGTAGCACACCCAGTGCACCTACTGCATGCAAAGTTGCCTTCCCTGCTTTTACACACTTACCGCCTTGCTGGTACCCTGCACCTGCCTTTGCTGAGGCACAACCTTGCACTGATCAGAGCTGCACCTCCTCCCTTCATCAATCACCCCCATATCCAACCCCAGATATCTGGCAGGGAACCACACAAGTGTTCCTATCCTCCCCCTTGCCAAGCAGAGCTGTTCTCCCAAACCTGGTCTCTGCCATCGCAGCTCAGTGCTCTGTAGCTTTCCACCCTCCCCAGTGCCTGGAGCACCTTCTCAGCCACATCTTTACCCAGTTTTGTTCCTCACCCCTTCCTGCAAGATGCTGCTGAGTCCCCATTTGGGAGGAGCAGCACCTCTCCTCTGCTGACTGCCCAGGGAGTGGGAGATACTCTAGAGAGTTGGGTTCATGTGTTGGCACAGCAGGAAATAGCCTCTGCTAAGCACCAGGTACCATGGCAGCCCTGCACGGGAACATGAGCCTAACAACAAGTCGTGTGTGATGGTGCAAAGCAAGTGCTTTCTCACTCAGCCAGCCTGGAGCCTGCAGAAGTGCAGTGAAGCATCCCTGTGTATCTGCATTACGGTCCTCTTTTTAATGACCATACAACTAGTGTTTCTGCAGGTTTCATGTGAAGGGCTGTACTCACCTCAGCATGCAGTCAATACTCCTTTCAATCTTCATCACTCACTGTCTGGCTTCAGGCTTTGTTTATTCCACAGCATCAAATCACCGAGCCAAAGACAAAACCGGCTCACTCCCTTGTGGCCTTTTTGGTGGGCATTCCCAGTGATCAAGCTTTAACAAAATTAGCATTGCTTCCACCTTTGGAGGTGATATTGCTGTCTGCAGTGCATGCAGGAGGGGCTGAGATGTAGCAGCTGTACAATCAATAGTACAGAGCACCTTGCAGGAACGGCCTGGACCTCAGTCCAGTTTCTAATCTGTCAGCACATCCTCCTCTCCCTCAGGGAAGAATTGCAACATTAAGTCCAGGAATATATTAGTGTGTAGGTTGTGAGAAAGAGTGCAGAAGGGGTGTAAGGCATAAAAAACCCCTAAAGACTAATGTCTGGGTTATCAGAGGTAATTTTCAATAGTGATGCCCTGTTTGAGAGAGCCAGAGCCCATGCTTTTAGGGTATGTATCATTTTATAGCTGACAACACACTGAATGATGTGGGTACTTCTGCAAAGCAGATCCTAGTGTTGGGACATCTAGAACAGGTGGCATTAACAATCAATTTAATTAAAATTACAAAGTGACAAGACAAAAGATGACTGGCTGGAGCATACTCCAGCACTCCGGGCGACATTTAACAATCGTACATGTTCCTTCTCTGGCAGCTGCCCCTGCCTCATTTACCTCCCAGCCTGTGACAGGTTCCTGCAAACCTCAGCCTGCTTCGCTGCCCAGCCCCTCCCCAGCCTCAGAGTGATTCTGGCATGTGTGCTAAAGGAGAGTGGCCCTGAGGAGAAGTCATGGCAGAGTTGGACTCTGTGTCTCAACATGTGCATGGCAAGGGAGAGCTAAACTTGTGCAGAAGTGACAGATGAATACTAATTGTATGCCTATATATGTGTATATATATATGTATGTTGCATATAGATATATATATGTACTTGTTTAATAGTACCTTCCATCTTTAAGACCGGAACCTCCACAGTAATTCCAGTACCCAGCTTCCTCCAGATTCACATCTGGAGCAGTTATTTTCAATATGAGAGAGAACAAAGAAAGCATTTACTAGTCATGATTACTTTCCCCTGAAGGAACCTGCCATCCGCTTTGCCAGTAGGTTTCACAACTGCTTTCTACGAGGGCACCACAGGAGGCAGAAATGCTGGGTTGGCTGGGAGGATCCTTTTGAATTGCTTTGAGCCCTGTCCCAAACTTTCTCCAGGCAGCTCAAGATGGCACTGACTCAGCATCATTAATGCCAGCAGATGGATATGACTGTAGCTTATGTGACCCACTGGCCCACAGTCAGTGCAGGTATCTAGGTGCTGTTACAATATTTTAGCATCTGTGGAGCTTCAGCCAACAGTTGCAGCTTGTGGCATGTAAAACAAAACTGTTTGGCTCTCACATCCAGTTCTTTTAACTGTTGCTCTAACCACAGTATTAGGATAAGGCAATTTTTACTTAGGCTCTAGCTGAGTAACCCTGCAGAACTCTTGGCACAGAGAAGACACCTTCACCCAAGAACATCTTTAGACATTACATGGCTGGCATTGCCCATTCCCTGATGGGCCCATGGAGTAGCTGGCCTCATGCTGGAGATCTCAGGGTGGAGTACTAGGACAAGAGGACCTGGTGCCACACTGACATTGCATGGCTGCTGGCTTGTTTTGCATCTACTAATTTTGGAGCTGCTGCCCTATCTCCTCTCCTTGCAACAGAGGCCAAGAGCAAGGGACAGAAGAAGAGTGGCTTTGCTTAGCAGCAGCAGGAGCCAGCAGCTTCAATAGCTGCAGGCCTGGGGCGGGAGGGAGAGGTTTGGGTAAAGGCACATCAGGGAAGGGCTCTGTGCCACCCACTTCGTGCTCCCTTCACGAGGCTCCCACAGCACTAAATGCCCCAAACCTGCCCGCTCAGCTGCCATGCTGTGGTTTGAGAGCAAATGAGAAGCTTTCCCCAGGGACCCAATCAGACATTTTTGGAAGACCCAAGGGTCAAACACTGTCATGTACCTTGGTGTTAGGCAACAATACCAGCTCTTCCCTGCCCAGCCACTGTAAGCACAAATTGCAGGATGCACCTCATCATCCCAACCCAGCACAGAGGGACACGCAGGCTCATCCACTTGAGTACTGCAGCTTTATTTGAATGAAACAATCCACGTTGAGAGTCTATAGGTTACACGGTGGGTGCGTCAGGGTTGGGGCAGGGGCATGGATGAGGCAATGCTTATAAAACATCTCACCCTGTTCAAAAGGTTCAGTTCAGTCCCTTTGTGTTTGTGCTTTTAACATTGTGGACGGCTTGGTATCATGGTGGTGAGAGGGTCCCAGCTCCGCTTGATGACAGTGATGGCACCCTACGAGATGTGGAGCAGGGACAGGTCAAGACGTGTTGGCGATGAGGGAGGTGGGTGGAGAATGAGGCTCTGTCCCAGAGTCCCCACCCAGGATACTGATGGGAAAAGAAACAAGAGACACCAGAGGACCCACCCCTCCTCCACAGTATCCCCAAATACAGAGTCACTGCGTAGCTCCTTTTGGAGAGGTGCTTCTAAACGCTTCTGTCAGGTCAAAGTATACTTTCTACTGGCCTCAGCGACCTGGAAGCATGAGGGTGGCATAGTCCCACTGGCACTGGATCCCACTGAAGTGGCTCACCATTGGGCCTGAGCTGATTCTCCCTGCCCCTTGCAAGCTGAGGAAGGGATTTTGGTGTGATCCTCTTCTATGGGATCCAGGGATGAAGTCTGCTGCTGATGTTTCCAGGCTGGAAATGAAACACTTGGTGAGGATACATACGGAGCGGGGGGATGGAGTGAGGAAGAGTGTGGGAAATACTGTCTGACAGTCACTTCTGGCCAGAAACAGGAGGTGCCACAGAAGCTTCCCCATGAGACAGTTGTATATTGGGTGACAGCCCCTTTCCTCCACTATGGGCACTGCAAAACAGGCAGGATGGTTTTCGCTGGGGAAAAAAGACCCAAGCAAAACCATGCTGACACCAAATTCTCCATCTCATCTAGAGATTAGAGATTGTCTCCATGCTGCCAGGCAAGGGCTGTGACCAAAACTACAAAGAAGAACCATGTATCTGCAGCATCCACAGCTTTTGGGGAATGTCCTGAGAGATGAATGCATGCTGTGGAGCCTTCTGGGGTGAGATGATAAATCCAGAAGATCCCAAGAATGGGGAAAACAGGACAATCTCATTTATTTGAAAGCACTGACATAAGCCACTTTACCTAGCATTGATGTCACCGGTTACATCAATGCATGGTAAAGCTGGGGATGGGCAGCAGAGAAAGACAATCAAGGTTTGATGAGAGGAAAAGGCCACCTCCAGCAAACTCTCAGACAGTCTTCTTGTCCCAGGATGTTACATACCAGGGCCTCCAGGAAAAAGAAATAACAAATAAATGCACAGGAAAGCTCCTTTGCTCCCAGTCTGTAAATACCTTCCCCCATCAGCATCTGATTTTTCTCAGGGAAACCTCCAGTGTTCACAAGTCCCTCATTACTCAACTTCTATGTGGTACATACTGCTGTCTATATAAAAGACCTAAATACTATTCCCAGTCAATCCTCGTGGCATTTCAGAAAGGGAATGAAATCAATTTTCTCCTCTTACCACACTTCAGACACCGTCTGAGCTGACTATGTTGCTACGGCCTCTCCTGGCTGTTGCTCTGTTTATTGATACCCATAGCTGGTTCTTGAGAACAAGGACCAGTGAAACAAGATATATAAAAAGCCCCCCCTTGGAGGGTGCTCAGGGTTGGAGTGTGGATAGCGGGAGAAGGGAGAGGTGGGGACTGGATGGAAATGCTGCCGCCTCCAAAAGGGGCTTTCAAGTCCTCTTTCCTCCCTGCTGCACTGCTGGCAGCTGCAACACACCCACATCTCAGTTTTCAGCTCTGTTTCCTTTACAAGCTGCTAAGATAGACAACCTTACCAGCGCTGGACCTACACAGGGCAAGAAGACAGCTTCATCTCAGTGCCGCATTATGTATCACAGTCACCAAAAGAAAGCCAGTTGGTGCCTGCCATGCAGACAGGGAAGTGGGGCTGCACTCGCTCTTGGCTGGTTTGGGCTCAGCCTGTGCCCTGAGCAGCTCTAACGCTGAGAGCAAAGGAGTCACTGCTTACCCACAGTGGCCTGCCGACATCTGGTATGTTCCAGCTCCTACCCAGGGCCTGCCTTTGCTGATTATCTGAGACATACCATAGTTATGCAAGTTGTGAATATCTAGGAGTAACACTCCATTATAACAGCTGGGTTTTACGCAACCGAAGGCCACTTTACTGCCTAAATGGCAGAATCAGAGCCCAGTTCCCTCAGCCAAAGCAGACCTCTGCTGGCTAGCAGCAGCAGCATGTCTTTTATTTTCCTACAGACTTGGCTGGTAGACAGGACATATGCAGGGCTGTAGAGCAGCCAGGTACCCTTCACTTGGCCCAGTGCTTCAAGCAAGGGCCTGGACATTACAGCATAAAGCACAACCAGTGCTGTGAGCTCTGGGTGCCGGCACTGCTGGGGTCACTCGCACTGTGTGAGGGCTATCCAGCTGCCCCTGTATATGCTGAGTTTAGGCCACTGGAGGTAAAAAATCCCACTGTAAGCCAAGCATTCATAGCCAAATTTCCTTTCAGGACAACAGTTAATGGAAGCACAAAATTTTGCCTCCTTCCACAGGAGCAAATGGTTTATAGGCCATACCAAATCTATGCGAAACCTGGATTTACCACAGACCTTCACAGCTCTCCACAAAAACCTCTATTCACCCAGCTCTACCTTTGCAACTGCTTCCAGCAAAGACAGTATCTCTACATCTCCCCTTCCCTTGTTCTGTGCCCCATGCTGGAAAACCCTCACCATGAAAGGCAGCAGGGGGAAAGGCAGCGCTTGTGTGCTGGGACCCAAGCGCTACCTGCCTTGGCAGCTTCCCCGAGGGATCACCCATACAAGCACAGTGGGATGCTTGGCTTCTTCATGCACAGATGTGCTGAGGATCTGGTGCTGGATTGCCACATTTTACTAGGACAAGTCCAACTGGGAAATGGGGCCTAAGGACTCTTCTTTAGTCTCCATTGCCTAGCATCTGAGCAGTTGCAGGTCCGAGCCTGCTACCTGCCACCAGTGAAATGAAGGGCAATGTAGCATGGAGCTCATCTTTCCCCTCACCTTTTCAAGAACATGAACAAGCTCTGTTCTATCCTCTCAGCCACCCACGAGACTGTTGTGAGCCCTCTTTTGTCTCTTATGAAGTCAGGATGTGACTCACACTAGGTCCCTGATGGAGCCAACACATGCCCTGAAGTGCTCCTGTGTTCCTGCTCCACAACTGCCACCCAGGCAGCCCCACCAGCCCACTCAGGCTGCACCAGGGCTGGGAAGAGCAAGATAGAGAAGATGCCAGAACAGATCTCGGTGATGCAGAGCGTTAACAAGTGCCAGAGGCACTTCAGTGGGACTGAGCCCTCCATCCCCTGCAGCTACATAGGACAGGGACATGGTGAGCCTTGCTAACGTGCTGTTGGTCTTTGGAGCTCTTCCCCTTTTTGAGGAAGGATGCTTAATGGCAAAGCAACTGAGCGTGTACCCTATACCCAACCCAGGGTCTAGATGTCAGGCACACATCTCACTCAGCCCAAGTGGAGCAGGATGGTACTGCTCTTCCATTAGGCAAGAGGTGTCCTGGAGATGACAGTTTCCTGCAAGCTGCATCCCGTCCCTCTCTGGAAAGGCAAGGTTGGGTGAAGGTGCCCTGGGCTGTCCTGCAGTTCTCCTTGGGTTGTTCAAGGCCTCCAGGGCACAAGTAACTGTCTCTGGTTTGATGTGACCATACCAGGCATCCCCCTGTGGTGGGCTAGGTGGTGGCAGACCGTGAGCCAAACTGGTGTGTGTCTTACTCCCAAGGGGAGTACTGAAAAACACATATATACCACAGCTATCATTTGGGATGCCGGGGACATTCAGCTCCCTGCTGGAAACCACCAGCTGCCAGTTACTACCACAAAGTGTAAATTGGGTCCTGTTAAAATGCAGTTTCCAGAGCTCTCCAGCACTTGTTTTTCTGCAAATGCCTTCAGTATGCATTAAATGCCTTCCCAGGCTGAATGGGATGAGCAGTTATCAGTGGGGCCAAATCAAATACAAATGGCAGCCACACCTGCCTTCTCCTGAAGGCTACACAGGGTCCTGCTGCTGTACGCTTGTTGCCTCTACAAACAGGTGTACACCTGCATTGAGGGCAGCCTGGAAAAGACAAGATGTCAGGGTGGTTTAATGGAGAAAGAGCGAGGGACCAAAACTGGTCTGTGGCAAAGCCAGGAGTGTGAGAAGGCCTCTCTTTTGCACAGGAGAGACTCATAACGTAACTTCTTGTCCTCAGTGAAAAGCAGGGTCCTACTCCCTGGGTGCAAGAACTGGGCATTGCTTGGAGCTGTGGTATAGTGTCCCACTGCACGCAGCTTAAAGCACAGAGCCCACACTGATGTGTACCTCCATGATGTTGCTAGGCCGTCCAAAGGCACCCGGGAGGCAAAGAGGTGCTGCAGCATTTCCAGGGAAAGATGAATATCTTCATGGCTCTGACAGGCGATGGGGACTGAAACAGCAACACCCTGAAGCAGCAACTCCCTGAGCTTTCTGCTTTAAGGCAAAAGTTTGTCTGTTTGCGTGGGGTGACACCATTTACTCCATCTGGTTCCTTTGTCACTGCCTGGGGCAGGTGGGATCCATCAGGGCAGAGTGAAGGACCCCCTGACTATTCCCAGAGGTAAAACTCCCTGCCCCAAGCTTGCTGAGAGCTAGGGGGGTGCAGGGCTTGCTCCTGCCAGCACCTTGCACAGGGATTGCTTCACGCTGGAGACAAGGCTGAGAGCAGCAATGGTGCAGTGGAGGGATGCCAGCAAGCACCAGAACCGCTTGATGCTCCCAGCGACTGTCCCTCCCAGGCTGAGAAGTGCAGGGCACCAACCCAAAAGCAGGATGCTTTTCCTGGCACAGAGTGATAGGGACGGGCTGAGGAGGAGAAATCCAAACCCTGCTCTCCTTTTGGTACTATAGCATTTTCGTGTCATTCTGGACTATTGCACCCATAGGATTTCATATAGAAAGAAATTAAAATTTCTGTACTTTGAATAGGAATAGGGAATAAAATACAATTTGAATCATGTTTACTACACTCATTCATACATCCATAAGTTATTTTTTCAAGAAATTTACCAGCCTAAGCATCTGAACCCCCCCCCTATTTCTTCCATGATTGCCACCCTATTTCCTTCCAGAAAAAAATTACTTCCCAGAAGAAAGGCTCCATATCGCTGCTGCTACAGCTGCTCTTCAGGCAGCACGTTGTGCAGCTCTGCTGGGGCTGCTCTGCATGCATGCCAATCACAACACTTCACTTTAGGAGTTTCTGAACCATTTGTTCACTATGCAAAGTTTTCATATAGATGAAACGCTTTTTCACTCCCATGCGGCTGGGAAGAGTTGTGCTCAGGCGTTCCAAATTACTTAACTCCACATCAAATGAAACATATTAGCTCCACCGCTTTCCAGTGGCTGATCTATGTGGAAGGAAAATAGTCTATTACCAGCCAGGAGTTGCATTTCAGAGCAAGCAGTATGAATTGATGTTCATATTGTTAAAAGCCATGGATTAAAGTCCTGTTGATGACCTGTTACTGGGACTTGCACTGAACTGTGGAAAATTATAATTAAAAAAGTATATTTTTCAGAATACAACGAACAACTATCAAAAGAGGTTTCAAATGAAAGTTTCTTTGTAAGCCCCACTTGTAACGACACAGTAGCATTCACTACTTCTAGTATCTACAACTTATACCCAGGAGCCTGCACACTCACATATTTTCTGTTTTATACCCTGAAAAAAAAAAAGAAATTGAGTATATATCGGCTAACACCCACACAGCATTCTTTCTAATGTATTTCTACAACTACCAAGCAGAGGTCTCCTTGTAAATAAAAGCAGTCTCTTAAATTTATATTGCACTTTTCTTCTGCAGGGACTTTCATACTACGTACAGGAATAATCTCCACCATCACTGAAATGCAGCCACTTCTGGAGCGGAATAAAGCAGCTACTCGATAGGCACAGAGCAACATAAAACATCAGGAAGAGAAACATAATGTTGGGACTGCAACACAGATTTAAGAAGACAGTCTGTAATTATGTTTAAGGACTGTAATTTAGCCAGAACACTGTGAAAAGTGTGAAGGGATCTGTAATTGCAGGGGGTAAGGAGCATGGCTTTATACCTCACCTGGGATGCAGCACCACTGCAAGGAGAATTGCCCCCTCAAGCATGGGAAGCATTAGTAAACCAAAAATACCACTTCCCTCAGAGAGGAGGGACACTGCCTCCACTCTGACCCCATCACTGCACAGCTTCTCATCCTTGCTGCTGAAGTGCCTCTTTCCTCTGCTACACTTTCTCAGCGCATCTGCCAGGGAAATTAAGTCCTCGGTACTTCTGACAAGCTGAGGCACTTGGGTTAATGACTTTCCCCCGAACTCACCACTAGCGGCTTTCTAGCCAGAGATAAAGGAGCAGAGGTTGAAGTGGGAAGGGGCTCCCTGAGACTTTTACTGAAGCTGATGGGCCCATGCCTGACAGCAGGAGAAGGCTTCACCTCTGGCTGGGGCAATCTGCTTGCTCTGCCCTGGACCCACTGCCACCAACGGGCTCTTTACCCCCTGTGCCACGGGTCAGCTTGGTGAGGCACTTACATCCTTCCTCGCAGCAGCTGGCAGCAGGGCATGGACACCCTCCATGCAGGTGTCCCTTTCTAAAAACGTGTTGTCCCTTTGCTGACACTTGCCTCACAGATAACACTTTGTCCATGATCCTGAACCTTCAGGCTGGACCTCCCCAGTCCCGCAGCACCTCTGCTGCCCACTAAACATCAGCAAAACATGCTTGTGCAACCCTGGCTAAGCAGCCAGTAGAAGCAAGGCCACAAGGGTCTCTGCCTCAGAGCCTAGAAGGTGAGACGGTTGTGCTGGGCCATCTCTTACTGATGGGGAAATGCTCCTCTCTCCACCTTCTGCCCAGCAGAAGCCTCCTTGAACCAGCAACGTAACACAAATATTTTGCCACTGACAGATCAGGAGCCATCACGAAGCACCCAAGGGCCCGTGGAAAGCACTGTCTCTCTCCTAGGAGTGAAAGTGGACTTTTATCAGGAGTGGGGTGATGACTTCTGGCTTCCAACAAGCATGGAGGAAAGGAACAGCATAGGACTGAAAGAACTCAGCTAAAAGATGATGGTAGCACTAGCTGCCCATGAAAATGGCAACAGACACTAAGAAGCAGAATCACTGCTGGCACCCACAGCATCCCACAGCACTGCCTGGCCCTGGGAGACAGCCACAGGTCTCCAGAGCAAATATGCAGCGTGACTGAGGTCTGGGCTCTGGAGAGAGGGACGGAGACAGAAAAGACATAGTCCTCATTCTTGGAAGTGGAGAAAAGCAACAGGAGCAAGGGAGACCTGCAAGATCCCCTCTCACTGTCTTGCGAGGCCTCCTGTGAAGGAGGTCCCCTTGTCCCTCAGAGCTGATGTCTTTTCTCTCTCTGATGGTGGCTGGGGAGGATTACTGCAGATGAATGCCCTTCCAAAAGCTACACAGCGATGGGTTTCAAGACTTCAAACTGGATCTCTTGGGAGTTAAGGACTCTCCCCCTCCATCTGTGGAGGAAATGAGGCACCCAGCTGTTGCTGGAAGCTGAGCAATGCAGGAGGCAGCTAATACAATCAGGTGATTTTAGACAAACACAGTTGTCTCAGAGAAGCTGATAGATTAATCAGAAATGGGTAAGAAGCCATGGGTACTGGGGGATGTGGTGAGAGAGCTAGCTCATCATACACCTGTGGTGCCCCAGATACGGAGTTTGGATGGGGTGTCCCTTAGGGGGAAGAGTCCCACTTAACTGAACTGCCAGAGCATGGGCTAGTAAACCCCAGTTCACAGCCTTTTGGGGATAACTCTGCCCTGTGCAGGGAAATAAGTCATGCCCAGAGCTGCTTCCAGTTGCAACAAGGCTATCACAGTTCTTACTTGTTTGGTGCAGGGCAGACCCTTCTCCTGGGGGTTCATCTGGAGCAGCACATGCCTCCACCCTGAGGAAGTCAGGCCAGACCTGCTGCAGGTCTGCAGCAGAGAGACACCAGCTTTACCCTTTCATGATGCCAGCAGGAACAAGGCGAATTTCCCCCATCCCTGTTCCCCAGTGGCAGAAGGGGCCACAGCTCAGCACAAGCCCCTCTTTTGGGTCAAGCTTCCCGCCTCCATCCTTCCTGGGGCATGTTCCTGCCTGTTCCACCTTTCAGCTCCTCTGCCCACTGCTTTGGCAGTGGAAGCTGAGTGCCTGCAGGACTCCACGTGCTGACAGAATTCAGGCCCCTCTCCCCTGAGCAGCGATGCTGTTGCCACACTTGGCCCACTCCACGGCTAATGCACGGTGCATGCTAAAAGGCCTCAGAAGGTGAGAGAGCAGTATCGCAGCTGCCTGAACTGCTGGCCCAGGGGCTGGGTCATGGGCACAGGACCCACTGTCTGGCTCAAGAAGGTTTAAATGCATAACTCTTCCCATAATCCAAAAAGCTTGAGGTGGGGGAAGTTAAGCAATGGAATAAAAGACCAAAATTAACAGGTAACAAAAGAGAGGCAGAGAAGCAATCCTGGGCTTAGGGCTGAGGCGACAGTCATCCCAGCATTCACGGGGGAAGCCAATGTCCAACTGTCCTCCCTTCCCACCCCAGCCTGCCCCATTGCTCAGCCCCACAGAAACACCTTTCTCTCTGCAACTCAGACCTGCTCTTATAGTTTCTTTACCCAGTAAGAGGGCTGAGAGAGAGAAAGAGGTGCCCAGAGCCCAACACTGCAGCCGGATCCAGCCGGGACTTCTCCACCACTCAGCGTGGTCCATGTGATGGGTCCATTCCTGCTCCATCTTCTTCAGGCTGGCGGGTGAGAAGCCCAGAGCGGTGGGGAAAGGCCAAAGCAAACCACGCAGGGGGCAATTAAATACATGAGAGACTGGAAGATGTGGATGGATGGAGACACCGAAGCACATGCGGTGCGAGGGAAGATGCTTCAGCCACTGGCACGCAGGGCAGCTGCTACCCCACGCTCGAGGCTGGCATTACTGCAGGGAGCTGCAGCCAGAGTGGGACAGCCCCAGCCAGTGGGAAAGCATGGGGAGACAAGGGGAGTACTGCGGGATATCATCCACTAAGCTGTGGGGTCTGCAGTAAAGAAGGTAACTGTTCTGGTAGAAATTTGTGCTTTAATATATTTTTGTTTGTTTAAAACAAGTTCCCACTTCCCTGAGGAAGTCCTGTCTGACATTCCCAAGGAAATATGAGGGTGGTTTTTTTCCTCCTTCATTTGCTCTTCTCATTTCTTCATTCCTGTTTTTTTGTCTTTCATTCCTTCTTTTCCGTGTGTTTCTGTTTGTTTCCTTCCTTCCTCTCTCTCTCACTCTCTCTCGTGCACGTGCTTTAAAAAAAAATTGTCTTTATTTTTTAATTTTGTTCTAGACATTATGACTTTCTCAAGGAGTGCTCCAGTTCTGAACCAGATCCCTTTGTGTGGTCATGCCTGTCAGTCTTTGGTAACATATGGACACTTTGGTGTGCCAGTGAGGAGGGGAGGAAGAGGAGCAGAGGTGGCTGAGTAGGAAAGGAGCAGGAATGTCTTGATCCGAAGACAGGAGCGCTCACTTGCCATCATCTGAGCAGCACGTAAAGGAAGAAAGTCAATGGGCCACAAAGACAAGGGCTGTGCAGGGTCGGGACACCGCTTCCTGGAAGAGCAACCGCTGCCAGCCAAGAAGAGAGAAAAAGAATTAGTGATGAGATGGATCTTGACCTCATCAAACAAATCAGTGCACATCAGTGTCTTAACCTCTCCTCCCACCCCCAACCACGAAGCACTTCCCAAGATCTATTAGAAGACCTTTCTAGCCTTCCGTGGACAATCTCAAGGCTTCCCAAAATTATTTCTTTTCCAACTCAGGAGGAAAGATTGAATCTTAGTTATTTTTGTAATCCAACTCTCCTTTCTTCCCCAGAAGATTCAACTTGAGTCAAACAAGAAGTTCTGCTTGTGTTTTGGTTACAGCTTGGCCATTCTAGGTTGAAACCGACCTTTAACTGCACCTAAAATGTTGATATTTTTAGGGTGTTCTAACTTTTTTGATGTTTTGTTTCCCTCGTCACCTTTGGAGCTAACAAAATTGCTGAAAGTGACACTTCCTCGAGGTTTTTTTCCTTCAAAAATAAGTAAGACAAATCTGCCAGCCCCTCTGCTGATTTATGCTGATGGAGTCAACCCTCTTGTAGAGTCCCACCAACATGTCAATGTGCTCTGAAATTAGCTGCGCATCCCTAGTGTATGCATTCATGTATGTACTCCCACTGACTCGTTTTCCTCTGAGGCATGCACACTCTCACCCTTATTAGGTCCAATTGGCTTCCTTGGACAGTCCCCCTTTTTCAGAGTGACATCATCGATGGCAATGTCCCCCTCGTAGCTCGTGCCCCGGACACCTTCGAAGATGATCTACAAGCAGAGCATGGGACAGAGCCCAGCGTGAGGCTGCAGTTGTGGAGGACCCTTCCCGCACAGCAGGGCTCTGCAGAGGTGAGCAGGGCACAGACCAGATCTCAGCAGGTCCCCGAGTGAATGGCTCCTTCCTGTTTCTCCAGTATTCATAGGATCTGGAGCCAGACCCCACTGCTTACGGGACCAACCCCTGTGTGCTGAGCGTCTGTAGAGCAATAATGAGCATGTAAAGCTCTGCTTTATTAAGTGTGCTGCACTAACAAATCAACCAAAACTGAACAGTGCTCACAAAAGTAACTAAATTCTTATTTATTATTCTAAATTACCCAAAAGCACACTGGGCATTTTGCCACAGTGCCACAACTTACCAGCCTGCATAGACTCAGCTCTCACAAACAACCCTACAACAGCAAAGTAGCATGTTGGGCAAAACCATCAGCAAAAAAACATCCAGTAACAAAGCAGCCCACTTCTTGGGTACGCATAAATGACTCCATGAGCAGATAGAGAATGTCCAGTTCATACTCACAAGGTGTCCTATAGTCCTAAACCAGGGGGTCAGTGGGGGTGGGCTCTTGCAGCACATGCTAGAAGAAACCTCTAGCACTCAAAGTCACTTTACGCTAACAGGCCAGCATCCCCCAGCTGCTCAACACCAAGAGACCTGTCACGCAGACCTGGTACCAGAAAGAACTCTTCAACAAGCAGTTTCCAGACCAGCAATCATCAGAAAATTTATAGTGCCAAACTGATGCTTGCACATGACAACACTGGATGGCTTCAGAGAGAAGTGGATTTAATTTCTGTGCATCCACCAAGCTCTTGCCTTGCTCCAGTGACTCTGAGGGTGGAGAGGTCCCAGAGCCCTCCCTGTGCCTGACCAGCCCCTGTGCCACAGGGGTAGATGTCTGCTGGGAAGTCTCCTACAGCCCATGGAACATGGGCAGGACAGGGAGCAGGTGGCTCCTTGGCTGTGGACCTGACTTACCTGGAAGGGCCCGGGCGGGTTGATGGGCACGTGTGCTTGCTGCCACATGTTCCCCCGGTTCCCACTGAGCGACCAGACCTGGGTGTCAATGGCTCGCTTGTTCCGCACGCGAACTAGCAGGTTCAAGGAGCCTGTAAGATTAGAGAAACCGGGATCTGGCATGTGGGGGCAGGCAGGCAACCCTGCCTGCTGGGCTGGTCCCCAATGTAGCTCTGGGGCTCAGCCTCGAGCCACAGCTCTATGCCCCAGCTGGCCCAGGGACAGCCTGCAGAGCCCCAGCAGTAACCTCTGGATGGAGCCAGCTCTCTCCTGGGTTGATGGACAAGTGCCACTGGCAGTGTTTCATCCATCTGTGCTATCCAAGGGAGAACACAGACCCAGATGAAGACAGAGAGGACAGGACAAGGAAGAAGCAGCCTGTAGCATGGCTGGGGTGGCACAAGAAGGGAGTGACAGAAATGCTTGCTGCAAGGGACCTCCAGAAGCATCCCATCCAACCTCCTGCTTGAAGCTGTCTCTAGTTCTATATGAGGGCAGCATGGCTTTGCCTGGCCAACTCTTGAAATACCTTGAGAAAATAAATTTGTCCTAATATCCAATATGAACCTCCAGTGCTACCAACTGTGGCTGCTGTTCCCTGTTATTGTCTAATAGTACTGATAAGATTTTGGCTCTATTATCTTTGAAATTTCCCTTCAGACATTTGGGGGCCAAGGGCTGACAGCAATCTCCTCTTTGCCAGACTAAGTAAAGCTCCCACAATCTCTCTACCCAGGATTTCTGCTCCTGGCTCTTGATAATCCTGATGCCCCTCCGTTGGACCCACACAGCTTCTCTACATCCCACTTGAACTGGGGAGCCCAGGACATATGTCTGCCTCTTTCCATTCACTACTAACACTTGATGTATGCTATGCAGATTACAGCCCTCTCCCTGCCCTGGCCCTGGCCATCAGCTGCAGAAATATGACCTGTGTTCTCAGTTGCCACTTGCCCTGGTAGCAGCCTTGGAGTGAGCAGCCATTCTTTGCTAGCCCTGGGCGGCACTGCCTGTACCACACTGCCTCTATCATCCCAGCCCCATGTTTTCAGAGGGACACAAAGACCTTGTGAATCAACACCGACTTCAAGTTCTTTCAAACAAAGCAATTCCTGAAAGGTTTCATCTGCCATTAAACCAAAGCCAACAAATCTCAAAACATTTGCAGTTCTCACTTTGAAAACAGTGTCGCAGTCCCCTACCCTCCTCCCACAAATGAAACCATGTCAGTTTGTCTTCCCGCAGCATCTTTTAGTAATGTCCTTAGCTGACTTTTTTTCCTTTTTCGTTTTAGTGAAAAAACATTTTTAAACATTCACTCAGGGTTGACCTGAAACACTTTTTATCTTTTTGGTTTTTTCCAATTCAGCTGGCGAACCAAAAAATCAATCACAACTCTAGTCACGCTGTTGCTCATCAGTGTTTCTGGTCTCCATACACAGACATATTACACCTGAGAGCAGAGAGGCAATAATAACCCTTACTTATAGGTCCATTGTCTGCTCTTGGGATGCTGCATTCCCACCAGGATATGCCCTTCTGAGACGCTGCAGTGAGAGGTCAGGTGAAGGGACAGGGAAAGAAACTTTCCTACCTAACTGCCCTCCTACACGATCCCCTGAAATTCCTCAATCTCGGCACATCATCCTTGGGGGCACTGTGTGAAGGACAGGGACCTGGAAGTACCCCTGTCAAGCGCTTGGCTGTCAGAAAGCAAGAGATACATCACAGGGAGTTCAGAGATGCATAATAAAGATGATGAAATGTTTAGATTCTGAGTAGCTGACTTACAAGAAAAGGTTAAAAGAATGAAATATGTGTATAATTTAGTGAAATGAGGGAAGAGGGGCATGTTATTGACTGGAAATATTCAGAAGTGTCAGCACTAAGGCTAGCTGAGAAAACTGGATGAAGGCCTGATGGGATAGGGAGCGCGTATCCAATTCCCTTCCCTGGTAGTACCCAGATTGGGATGCATACTACAACTCAAGATAAGGAGTGAAATAACTTGTTTCTTTCTCTCTCGAGACCAGCTGGCACTGAACAACCTTGGGGAGACGGAGGTAAGACGGTGGGATCTCCCTCCTGGAAACACAGTGCCAAGGACAAGAGAAGTCACTATGAGAGCCTCCAGCAAAACTAACTTTGAGCCGCTGGTTTCTTGGTGTCCTTCCTGCTCTCAGGAGCTGCCTACAAGTCTCTCTAAGAAGGATACCTAGTCCTCATGGAGACCCTTGGCCAAACTGATGGCCCACACAGGAACTACATAACCCCACAGATCAATGTTAAGAGGATCAATGTTGTGTGTTCAGAGGAGCTAATTACAGTCGCCAGAGCTGGTGAGCTGAGGGATTGAGTGTGAATGTAGAATTAATATGAAGCTGGTAGCAAGCAAGGATTAAAAACAAGTTGTCAGTTCTACCCTCATTTGGGGACTTGCAGCTAGGATCTGCCATGCAAGAGCCTGGCTGAGTAGCCAGCACTGGGACAAATCAGGCAGCAAATGAACTTTGACGCCCTAGGAAAAAAGTGAAGGCGAGATTGAAAGAGACCCAGAGAAACATCTGGAATGCAAACTAGTGCCCCCAAACCACTGGCTGTGAATGCCTGGCCTAAACCCAAACCAAGCCTGAGCATATCCTGGCTGACAGCTCTGTGTCCTTGCAGCATCAGGAAAAATGTTTCAGCCTTTTGGCCCTGGAATTCCCTAACAGAACAACACTGAATATGAGCAGGCATTCTTGAAACAGTTTGCAGTTGGAAAGGAAACTCTCTTATCTGCCCACAACATGCAGTGTTTCACCACCCTTGTCTACACATGGAAAACTGAAGGTCAAAACAGAGGAAAAGCATGCTCACGACTGTCTTACAAATCAGGGAGAGTTGTGAAGGGGAATCAGATTTCACAGCCCTATCTGCAATCCCTTCTAAATTACAGAGCCTCCCTGAAGCTGGGAGAGAACTAAACCACCTCCCTTTCCCAGTAATGCTGTCACAGGGAATGTGCTCCTGGGAGACATGGCAGAGACTCTAGGACTTCAAACTAAACAGGGATGAAACTTCTATCCCAGCTGAACTGGGTCCACAGTGTTGTAGATGTTAAGGTTTGTGCAGGTCTTCTACTTTATTCCCTTCTACCATGTGTCAGTCTGCCACAGGCTGCCAGTCAAGTTTAAGAGCAGGTAGCCTGTCATGGAGGGACTTGGAAATGAATCTTCAGATCTGAGCTCCAGACAGAGCCATAAAACATTGCAGTCCTGGACTACAGAAAGCTCCAAGTCATCTTTCCAATCACTCAGAGCTTCTTTATCTCCATTTTTCGGACTGGCCCCAAAAGCCAACTGTGTGATGGAACAAGTGCTGCAGGGCTTTGCATCTTCCAAGGGAAAGGTTTAGGTTGAGCCCACTGCCCTAAAATCAAACGCTGTTGCAGGACCCCACTTACAGTCATGAAAATCCATAAAGTCTCAGGCTAAAAAGGGAGATGAAGCCTAAGCAGATACTGACATCCGTAGTTCCTGGACTCTGGTGAACTGACACCTGCCCACACCCACCTCCCTGCAATCTAACAATACCCATCTCATGCCTTATTAGCTACCTTCACTCCCTGTGTTTCTTTCTGCATGTTACACAAGTTCAAGTTACAAGTTGCCTGTAAGGTGCCCCTCCTAGAGCACAGACTATATATCCACCTACTTTGCAGGAGGTGGCCAATGCACAATCCACATGTGTGGGGTGTGAGGAGCCCGTTCACAGCTGTGAACTAACTTGCCATGTGATCCTTAGCAAACTGCTTTTACGTGCTGACGTGATATGATGATGATAAGAAGGATAATAACACTCACTCACTTAGAGAGAAACTCAGAAACATAGCAAACATTTCACAAGACCTGAGCAAGAAGATACTAGGAAACAGAAGTGCCTGAGCTCTTCTGCCTTTCCAGTGATCACAAACTGGAGAAGAACCAAGGTGGGACCTGCTCTCTAACCCCCATGACTCCATCAGTCATGAAGGAGATGTGAAAGGCCCATCTGGGATGTTCTCCAGTGTCAGCTGTTGCAGCCACCCCTTTTGCCTGGTTTTATACTACAATCGTGCCTAGTTTCCTGTACCAGAGTTGAAATCCAGCTGGCCAGTTTTTTCTGTCATTGTTGCCCCTTCCCCATCTCCCCCATCCAATGTGTCTGGCATTTCCTAAGGGCATCTGCTGGTGAGGCACACACAAAGACAGGCTATCTATGGGCTGCAAAATCTCTCCAGCTGACCAGACAGACAGACACAAGGGAAATCCCAGGACACCAGCAATCCTGTTGTTACCTCTCCCCATACAAGGCACTCTTCGCATTTGTCTTGTAGTCTGTATTATTCCTTTTTCACAATCAAAAGGGAGAATAAAGGCCAGTGACGAGTGATGAGGAATCAATTACAGGGAGAGTGAGCTGTACCTTCTGCTGGCTGCCTTTAAGACCAGAGCTGGCATTTAAAAAGAGTGGCACTCACACAAAAGAACACCAGCTGGGCTGCCAGATAGAGTAGCCCAAGGGACGTCTTTAAATGTTACCTTCTCACAACGAGAAAAGGTCTTCTCTCAGTTTCCATGGAATGGGGACTTCATTGTCGCATTGAATAGCAGTGTAGATCCAGAAGAGCCGGCCCAGGCAGCACTGGGAGGGAGTCAGGGTCTTTAAGGGCAGAGTCCATGCGGGATGGCAAAAAAGGTAGAGGTTTCCTCAAAATCCCTCCCCAGGGCAGCAGGGGGGGGGGTAACACAGAGTGATGGAGTGGGGGAAAGGCTGAGTCTAGGAAGGAAAGGGAGGACGACGCTGCACACTGAGAGCTGTTCCCAGTGCGGCAGAGCTCTGTGGGGCGGGTAAGGAAGGCTGTCGGGATCCACAGCCAGGAGCTGGGCTGGCTGCAAGCCCACACGCAGCCTGGTCTCACTGTGACTCCCTGCTTCGCTCCTGCAGGATCCCTGCTCCAGCATGGGGTGATCTCAGGAGATCAGCTATCCATGAAAAATCCTGGCTGCAGTCCCAGTTTAGGTTTGGCACCCAACTGGGAATCCAGGGCTGAAAGTCCCCGTAGTAATTCCCACAGCATTTCAACTGCAGGCAAGACAGATTGAGATATGAAGAAAGAACCGATTCATGGCAAGAGATGTCCAGTGGGTGGACAGAGATACACGGTGGGGACAGGACTCAGACCTTGTATAGCTTGGCAGAGTCACCTGCAGACCCAATATGAGGGCTAAAACCAGGCCAGGGAGAAAAGAGCTCTTACCTTTCTAACAGGGGCTCCGAGTACTTCCTTAAGTGTGGTTTAGTGTTAACACTACTGATCACAAACTCAAAGCCCAAAGATTAGTGGAGGCAAATCCCAGGAGAGAACGACAGTCCCCAGAAAGAATCTATTACTGTTCATAATCCCCGCAACAAACAGAGGTCTCTCTCCCTCTCGCCTTTAAATGGATGTTAATGAATAGCAGTCAGTGTCATGCTGGTGTTCTCAGTTACAGTTCTGTGGGGGAAAGCTACTGCTCTGAGAGCTAGAAAGCCGAGAGTGGAAAAATAATCACAGCACAGATAGAGATGGAGAAATAATATCAGCTTGTAGTGACTCATAATTTCTAGGAATGTAAGTTGTCTTCATGCCATGATAGGATGCATTTACTTTTTCACAGTCTCTAATGATGCTTCATATGTTAACATATGTGGAGACAACTAGAATCTCCCCTCCTGATTACAGAGAACTTTATCTCTACATGTCTTTAACTGATCTCAGCTTGGTGTGCAGGGTTCCCTGTGTCCAGTCGCTGGGTCACTACACAGACCCCTTCCTGCAGCCACCACTTCAGTAACTTCAAAGTGGAAGGGTTCAGAAAGCTCATCAACAGCAAGAAAACGGAGTTCTGGTCAGAGTTTGGAAAGCACCACTATCCCACCTCTCCTCGCGAGGCATCCCCACCGGCTTCAGAGAGGCGCTGAACATGTTCAGTGCTGTGCCACAGGCTGGTTAATTGCTATGGGACACTCTCTCTCTGCTTCATTACAGTGGGGAGGCTACAGTGAAAGGGATCAGGGGAATCAAAGCCTCCAGTTCCCTGCTGTGGCTGGGACTTTCTGGGGATATAAACAGCAATATGGTAAGTTTTGATTGGCAATGTTTCCCCTGTTGCAAACCTGTGAAAATGACTTATATCTGGCTACAGGGAATTTTATTTGGATTTTGCTGTGGATTTAAAAAATCAAAGAAACAAACACATTTCCACCCCTGACCTCCTAAACCACCATCAAATGAGGATGGGCTTGAAGCAATATCCCCTGACATGGCAAAGCCAATTGCACAGATTGATCTATGATCCATCACTATCTGACCTGTCTGGCATGCATATGAATTTTGGGATGGAGGGAATGGACCAGCAGAGAAGCAACAACACTGCACTCTAAAGAGACGAAGTGGACACACGGCTGTACCCCTGGGGGGGACATGCTGGGTGGGGGGACCCGAGGCATGCAGGCAGTGGGGTAAATGCAACAGTATGGTCATGTCTGCCTTGTGATGAGGAATGTGAGTGCTAATGGGGGGAAGGCAGACAAACTACAGTTACAGCTCCTTCTCTCCAGCATATCCCCACCTGTCTGTGTACACAGAGAGCAGATGGTGATATGGTAGAAGCAGACTCACAGTGGAGCTGTGCTTGAGCTCCTTTGCTCATTTGATCCATGGTCTAATTAGAGAAAGTGTTGGCATAGAAAGATGAATGATACAAGACTTCCATCTTTGATGCTGTGTGTATGGAACAAAATCCTGCCACCCCTTTTCATGGAAAATTCCCTCAGAGATTGTTTGTGACCAGTAACAGGCTTTCTATGTGTGGACAACAGGATGTGGTTTAAGGCATTCAAAAAAGGGAGAAAAACATCTCCATGCTTCATAACGTTAAATTTATGCTATCTCAGAGGAACAAGGCCCGGCCCATCCAATATGCAGCTGGAACAGAGTAGAGGAAGGGTGCAGAGTCTGGCATTGAAAAGACAAGGATCAGGAGTCCTCAGGCTTTTTGCCAACTTCACGTCCGATTCATTATACCATCTTGCTTAATCACATCCCTTTCCCACACTTAAACATTTTGCAGGGGACAATGTGGACAGACTATGTCCTTCTCTACAGGACAGATGGGTTTTCTGACTCTCAGCCCCAAGCCCAGCTATGTTTTCACAGCCCCTGAATGTCACCACGGGCAGCAGCTCTGCTCCCATGTGCCAGCTCACCGCGCTGCTGTGCTGCACGGTGCCTGCCCATGGCTGCTGCAGGAACCACCCCAGCAATTCACAACAGATCTGACTGCAGGATCAGGCTAGGAGCATGTTCCTTCTGTCTATCACCTGCTGAACCATCGTCCTGATAGCCTTCCCTCCAGGCATGGCCTAGTAGTGACCAGGTCCTCAGTTTTCCCACCCCTCCTGCAGACCTCCTGTCCCTTCCAGGCAGAGGGAGGTGCCTACCTAGCAGGTAGGATTGTGCCTACCACTCTCAGCTGGACGCGTGCTTGTTTATAGCCCAGCAAAGTGGACAACAAATGGCATGAGCTGAACAAGTCTCCAAACACCTGCGTTCCAGCAAAGTCCCCCTCCTTCTCGAAGCCCAGAGGGGAGAGCGTGCACTCAGCCCACAAGGGACCAGACAGCCTCTCCAGAGCCTGCTCTTTCCAGTCCCAACTCAGGCGACACAAGCACTTTCCCAGAGAGGCAGTCACTGACCCACATCAATGGGACTGGAAAGCACTCAGTAATCCCAGGGTCAAGGATAGGAAGGACCTTAGTGTCTATCCCCTGTTTGCTTACTGAGCAGGATGGTGCTTGAGCTGCCTTGATGGTTTCTTTGCCCCCTAGCAGCTCCAGATGTGCTGCCAAGCCCCATTCCTGCACAGTGATGCTCCATCATAAGATAGAGAATCCCCCTGGGGTTCACCCTGCCTTGCCATGGCCCACTCCATGCTGGTGTATGCAGCACACTGTCAGAAGGCACTATCTGAATGCAGAGAAGCTCCCATTTGCTCCATCCCCTCTGTGCCATGATAATTCCCTCTAACACTCCAGCTCCTTGTGTGTCTCCCTCCATAACCAGTATGTGTGATAATTTACAACATTTGTCTGTCCATACACCTCCCTACAAGACATTCTTTCTCATGGGATTTCTCACTCTTCAGACAGTACCACTGGCCCCAAAAGGGAGGAATTACAAGAAAAAACATGTATTTGTCAGAAATGTCTCCTGTTCCTTTGTCAACAGCTTGTTTTTATCCAGAGACCCCTGTAAAGGTTAAGGATGTGCACACTTAGAGACCTCCCCATCAAAGAAAGAAAGGATGTAGCTGTGGAAAGTTCTCCTGGACATTGTGAACAGAACCCCATCTCTAGAGACTGAGAACAACCTGTACCATCCCTTATCTAGGGCTTTCCCTTTTGCTTCTAGCAAGGATCCCCCATAGCAAAACACACAGAGGATGTACCCTGCCTGAAGTCATGGAGCAGGATGAGTCTAAATGCCATTGTGCAGCTCCTCTTCTATCCATCTAGTCCTAAGAAAGGAGTCATGACCTTTCCATAGCCACTGCTTCTACCTATGCAGCCAGAGAGCTCGTCCTTGCCTTTTAGGAGCTCTCCAAGCAAGCTTGCAATAATACAACCTATAAGTGCAGAGCAGGCAGAAACAGACCCTTCCCAGACAGCAGTGTTGCATTCCTTGCTGAGCTTGAATAGATAAACCAGACAGTTGGATCAAATCGCTGGTTTTGTCTGTTTAACAGAAAAAAGAAAAACCCTCGTCAGTGAAATTCTATTTGGAGGGAAGATGTACTAAAGGTATAAAGTATCTGGTCAGGGAAAGCTGGCTGTAGTTGCGTAAGGAAACACGATTTCAGCAGGGCAAGAGGAAAGGGTGATTCAGGGATAAGTTCAGAGTTGGTTACTCATCAGGGCCACAGCTGTGTATGAGCCCAGTGCTGCCTCTGATTCAGCCTAAGTCAGGGCAGAGGGAGCCCGAGGTGCTCAGCACTGAAATGGGTGCCACTGCCTTCATTTCTCTGGGCAGCTTCTGGCAAGCAGGACGGGGCATGCCAGTGGGGATGCACCCACAAAGCCCTGACTCCTCCAGGCAAGATGGGCAGCTTCTGTGGGCAGCAAAACATCCCAGCTCTGTCTTTATTATGGCCCTAATCCTCCCAAGCATGGCACCATCTTGCCCTTAATTTAATGAGCAACTGTGGGACAGTTTCTGCACCGTTTCTGGTGGGCACATGGGGCAGGGGGGCAGAAGGCATGTAAGTTAGCCTTTATGGGGTGTGTGATGGGGAAGCGGGGATGGCCCCAGATTCAGCTGCCAGCAAAACCACCTGCACAGGGTCTTGGTATATCCAGACAGGACTACAAAGGAGGCCCAGAGGATGATTTGGTTGGGTCAGACTCCTGTTTGCCCTGAGTAGGAAGACAGCCAGTGTTAGTCTTTTTCAGACACCAACCTCTCTCTTCTCACCTGGCAGCCTGCATCACTCACCATTCTCCTAAAGTTCAGCACTGTAGATTAGAGCATCTAAAATTAATCTCAAACCCCAGAATGGACTGTCTGTATCATGGTTTTAAGGCCCTACAAAGGGTAGATGCCAGAGCATGATTTTTCATTACAAAGACCAAGTCCAAGGCAGGGCTTGAGACCTACTCTGGTGAAGCAGCTGTGAAAAAGAGCCTCCACAGGCAGCAGTGCCGACCAGCCCATGGACAGGACCATTACACTTGCTCCGTGCCTCAGGCAAGTGAGCTGCAGCAGCCCATCTTTCTTTCCTTCTGATGTTTTCTGGAATCAAGCAGTCTGAAGGCAGCCAGGCAGCACCTTCCCTTTTACTGTTGCTGTACCTGGTGGTCCCCATAAGTGCTGGGTACTATCTTAGGGAGGAGAGGCCAGCCTAGGGAAAAATGGGATCATGAAGAACGTAGCAAGAAGAAGACCATGTATAGGCAACTTTTCTCACCAAGTTGCAAACTCAAGAAGCGGAGTGAACCACAGTTGCTGTGAGGTCTGCTTGCTCCTTGTTCACCCTCTGTTTCGTGACATGACCAGATGCCTCCAGGCGAATGCTCTCTCTTCTCCCAGCTTTGATAACGGACCCTTTCATCTTTGCCACCAGAGACAGCTGGGTCCTTTGTGCAATTCATGAGCTCAGCTCAGACTGAGCACGCACTGCGCTCAGCTCTCCCAATGAGCTGCAGCTGAAGTCTGCTTCATAGGCACTGCCAGGTTTAAAAGAGCACAGCAGACAGACATGGGGATTCTGCCTGCCTCCCTTCTGCGGGCAGGCTTTGCAAAGACTTCAGCCAGACAGGAGGGAGCCTCCCAGAGCCCCCAAAATACAAATGATGTGTGTGGGAGGGTTCTTGACAAAAAACCCTGCAGAAGCAGATGTACTTGTGCTGAGAAAGACTTTGCCTGTCTCTTCTCTATCCCTATTAACAACTTATTTCCCCATCATCACCCAGTCTGCGGTCTCTCAGTCCCAGGAGCCAAGCACAGGGCAGCTGCACAGCTGCAGGGCTTGGAGCAGATGGGCTGTTTTAGTGCAATGCTGAAGCCAGCAAGGCAGCAGGAATGAGCAGCTGAGATCACATATTCTTCCTGTTGAACTGCAGACATCACTCAAAATCTGTTCTCTGGCCTCCTCCTCTGCCTGACCCAAGGAGACGTGAGAGGTGAATGTTTCAGGCCTGGGAAGTGGTTTGCTGGAGGAAGGATGTTAAGAGTATGCTGTGTTCCCAGCATTGAGGCACAATGTATTACAGCAAGTTACTCCTTTCCCATTTCACACCCAGCTGTACTTTCACCAGAAAACTTCCAGGGGACTAGCTGAGACAGTGAGACTCTCAACCTGGATCTGCAAACTCCTTCAGTTCAAGTGCTGGGGTGTCTGTCATCCCTTCAGAGCTCTCTCTGGGAGAGGCAGTCATTCGTGGAAGTAATGTTGATGACTGACACTTGCTGAGCATTTTTTGATTTTCTGGGAAGCATTTCAATACATGTTACAAAACTGTGTCTTGTTGAAGTTCGAGAACAGATTGGGATGGTGGCACAAGTAGTGAAAGATGGTTATGCACTCTGCCCCCCCAGCATTTATCTTATCAGAGCACCCGAGATGTGCACCTGGAATGACCAACTTCAGACTCACTTGTACAATTATGGCACTGGTGAAATAGTTAATGGTCCATGGAGAGAACAGAAGAGTGACCTGGGAGTGCTAAAGAAGTAGCTGGATATGCACCTAGAGCTCCCTTTTCCTCTTAAGTGTCTGTTAAGTTTTGTATCTAGCAATTTCAGGGCCTGAATAATTGATGCAACACCTGATGCCTCAGGAGACGATCAGGTTGCAGTATATCCTTACAGCTACTCAACTTTGCACAAGGCTGCTGCTGTGAGCCACGTCTGAATGGAAAGACTGGGAACTTGACTCAATGATACACTTTTAGTGAGTGGTCAGAAAAGGTGGGGATTGGTGCACCTAGATTCAAGGTACTAAGCAGAATGCCTGTATCAGCATGAAAACACATTATTCGTGGAATAAAAATGACATATAGCCAATCCACATCTGAATACCTTTCCCTCCTCTCAATGTCTTCCTCAGCTTCACTTGTCAAGCTCTTTGGCTTAGGAATTATTCAGTCTCACATCTGCAAGCTGTGTCAAGCATGCTCTTGGTGCTCTTTGTAAGTAAACATCCATAAAGATGTAGACACGCAGTATTTACTGGGCTCCAGCAAGAGTAACTGAAGAGAGTTCTCTGCCTTTGGTTATGCAGGAAGTTTGATTAGATGATGTATTGGTCCCATCTGGTCTTAATAATCTTTAAATCTATGGCTCTACTCCAAAGTTCACTGAAGTCTTTCAAAAAACAATGACTTCAACAGTTTTTGGTTCAGAGCCACTGTATTGAATCTACAGAGCTTGAATGACACTTTACAAATATGTGGTTATCTTGCCAGGTATTTATAATCCTTGCTCATGATCATGGTATTTGACTAACTTCCCCAAAAAAACAAGCAGATATTACCAGAAGAGACCACAGTCTATCCAAAGGGTCCATACCATAGCCCACAAGAAGCTGCTGCATGTCTGCACAAAATGTTAGTCAAATACACATCTGTTGATGGAGGAATGAATAAAGCCAAGAACCCATCTGAATAAATCGAAAGAGTATTAAAAAAACTGAATACATTTTTTCATTACAACCTGTTCTCTTAACTCTAACTGCAACTTGTTTTCAATAGCCTAGAGGAAAGTGAATCATACTCATTAGGAAAATCAGCCTCCCCTCAATCAATCCAGTGATGTAATCTCTACCGTGTAGAGTTATTGCACTGCAGATAATGGCACGGATTTCATGAATGATGCATTTGTATATAAGGCAGACTTTATATATCCAACAGAATGCAGCTACCTCCAGGGTTCCACCTGTATAACTGTGTGAAGTAGCAGGGTGCTGTGTTCATAAACAAGGTTTGGGTAGAAACAAGGGAGCTATGATGTTGAATCTTACAAAAAGGACATCTTCATGGTTCAGATTGCTTTTACATTGACATAGCTGGTACCTATCAATCTGTGTGACCTAACAGCTCTGACCACTGTCACTTGTCAGAAACACGATGAAGCCACACGGCATCCATGCTAACTCTGGCTCCTACGTGTGATCATCCACCATGACCTCTCAGACACACCTTTGCACTAGCTGCGTTGTCCAAGTTGAAGAAGTAAAGAAGCAATTCAGTTCTGCAAGCCTTCCAAATCTTTTGTTTCCTACTCAGCAGGAGGGTGTCAGTGGTGACACCACCAATATAAGTAGCCTGCCTGCTGCTCAATTACCTCTGTGAAACAGCTTATGGCTTTCTTGAACTTGGATGCTGTGGCAAGCGATCTGATCAAGTCTCATTGATGCTAGTGACTCAGAACCAAAATCCCTCTTAAATCAATCCCAAGCACCATTCTTCACAGTATCTTAGAACAGAATAGAATAGAATAGAGAAGAATAGAACAGAATAGAATAGTTTGGTTGTAAGGGACCTACAACCACCATCTAGTCCAACTACCTGATCACTTTGATCACCTCTCTAGGAAGCTGTTCCAGTGTCTGACCACCCTCTCAGTAAATAAATGTTTCCTAGTACCTAGTCTGATCCTTCCCTGATTCAGCTTTGAACTATTCCCACATGTTCTGTCACTGGATACCGGGGAGAAGAGATCAGCACCTCTCCTCAAGAAGCTGTGGAGAGCACTTCCCCTCCTCAAGAAGCTGTAGAGAGCAATGAGTAGTTTACAGTTTCATTGTAAATTTCCTGTCCTGATTATACATAGGCTAAACTTAGCTGTGGTTGTCAGATAAGGTCTGTGTCAGCACTAGGCTCAAACAGCAGCACCTTTAGTTCTCCGTGATTTTCACAGATGCTGGACACATGCCAGAAAATAAGCCTGTTCCCTGATTTCTGGAAGAGGACTGGCCAAGGTAAGACTAACACACTGCTCATGCAGAAAGGAGGCTCAAAGTACAAAAACTGCAAGCTGTGAGCAGGGTCTTCAGACATTGCATTCCATCAGGCCCAGCCCTCAAAGCCGAGGACCTGCCAGTTTCACTACAGGAAGCAGCTGAACAGTCCCATCTTGGGAGGTATGCCAGGGCAAGGAGGGCTCTTTGACTTCTCCCCTCTCTCAGGTGTTATCATAAGCCTGTGTGCAGTGACTATCGCTATTAAAAACATAGCTAACACAGTTTGAAAAGAGTCTACCACAAATCAGAAGGAGGCTGAAAAAGTACTGTTTGGGTATGTACTATATCACTGCTTGCGTGTAGATACCCCTGTGAGCAAATAGAGTCTTTGACAGAAGTGTTTTCCCCATGAGCACAGTCACTGGCTCATGAGATAGGGAACTATAGCATTAGCAATCGTTGTGTACCATGGGGACCACAACGGCAACACAAAAAGTTAAATCCTCTGCAGCTGAAATTTCATCATCCCTTTGAGCAACCAGCATCCCTGAGGTCTGACCCTGAAGGCATCTCTTGCTGCAGGGTCTGTGAGAGCAGCCAGCAGCGGGTAGGAGGCCATGCCGATCATAGCCTGGATACCACTGACCCAGGAGATGTCAGAGAGACAGGGGGCTGTGTGGGAGCTGTTTGTCAAGGACACCATCCCTCAAAGCATCCCCCTCCCAGGCAGCCCCTGGAAAGAGAGAAAGAGGGGTCTGATGGCTGAAGCAAGGACTTGAGGATCTGCTCCCAGTTTCAATGCTGACTCACCAAGCCAACTTGGCAAAGAGGCTTTTTGAACTTGGTGATGGGTTGCTGCCTGCCATGGCATGCCTTCCTTTCCTGAAGAAAGCAACTAATTCATTGTTTGATATATCTGCTCCTGCTGCAAGCAAGACACCCTCGTTCTTGAATGCCTGGTGGAAATGGGATTTCTTTCCTTCCCCTCCCCCTGATTTTTGTGTTTAGGCTGGCAGAATTGTAGGGCAATGTGAATGCTCACTCCAGAGGGGGCTGAAGGAAGGAAAACCAATGACCAAATAACTTCACAAGAACAGGAATTGCCTCCAGGGAGCTCCCCTTCACCTTGCTCTCTCATCAGCTGAGAGATACTCAACATCACCCTGCTCTGCTAGTCGCTGAATATTTTATACTGTGGCTACAAACGCTCCATTTGTATTCTGTTTCTCTCTTTCGTCATATCTATTATAAACGAGTAGTGTCTGGGAACTCTCCCAGGGAAGATTTGCCTGGATGGCTATGGATATTTTATAGTCAAATTGTGAGAGTAAACCAGCTTTCAAGTTCTGTAGAGGAGGGGAAAAGGTAATAAAAGGGTTATTAAAAAAATAAATAAATGTTGGGACTTTATATGGCTTCTTTTCATAGTGACAGAGCTTCGGTTTGCTCCACAATGGAGCTGGAGCTGCTAGGAGAGGCTTGGTCTGGGAGAT
This sequence comes from Athene noctua, assembly GCF_965140245.1. NCBI lineage: Eukaryota > Metazoa > Chordata > Aves > Strigiformes > Strigidae > Athene > Athene noctua. The sequence continues at coordinate 94,734,406 of NC_134037.1, forward strand.
GATGTCCTCTTGCTGGTGCTGTCTGCCAACAGGAGCAATCTGATATGCTCTTGCTAAGTGCTATGGCTGGCTCAGCAAGGCTGGCACCTGGCTTGGCAGGACTGGGCTGGCACCAGGTGAGCCAGGGGTTGGGGCTGTGTCTGTAGGCATCAGCGATAGCTGGCTATAAGATATGGCCCATGGTTGTCACCCCATCTTTACCTTCACATCGTCATATATTTGATACAGTTAGGAGGCCAGGGTCTGTCTTCTCATGTGACAGGAGAAGTCCTAGCAAGGGGCCCTGTATCTGAGAGGTAGCACTCTCCTCCAACCCAGGTGTAAATAAGAGATGATGAAACTTGCTTTGCCCTCAGGCAGGCTGCCACTTCCCCAGGGGACTTTGAGAGGACTTCACCCACCAAGGGCACCAAGACTGGCACCATCTGAACAAGCAAAAGCTTTCTGGCAGGGTTTCGCAACCTCCATACAAGCAAAACCAGCCAGAGAGCAACCAACATGCACTAGAAATGTAGATCGAGCCATTAGACCTGCTAGTGAAACAGAGCGTGTCCCAAACATGGGTTCATTCGTGCATGTGCAGCGATGAGGACAGCTATGCCAGAGTGGCAGTAAGGAAAAAGATCAAGTAGCGTAAGAGTTAGTAAGTGGCATAGCGGGAATTATGAAAACCAGACAGTTTTAGGATTACTAGGCATTCTGACTTTTCCTCGAGAGGTCTCAGTTGCACCCTGGTGCCCTGACATGTAAAAGAGAAGCCAAACTGATTACAGAACATCATGACTGGCCCTGAAAGAAGCTCCAGAGTAGAGAGCAGATACAAGGTACTGAATTTCAATTTGCAGACAGATATATTGTGGGTTTGCTAGACCAAGCCATACATTCCACAGGCCAATGGAAAAAGAACTTCTTCTCATTTCTTTTTCTTTCATTCTCTACCTAATCAGCCTAATTTTAAAATAATTTATTCGCTCTCAGCTCAGCAGCACCCACCCTGGAAATCATCATACAGCATTAAAGAGTCTATCTACCTCGCACAAATTTATCAGCCCCTTTGTGCAACAAGGGGAAAATGGGGAGCAGGCAGGGGCAGCAACATTGAGTATGAAGGGAAAAAGCAACAGATATAAAAAGTGCCTGAAGCCAAGGAATAGAAAATGGTACTCAGTGGCTTTCTTAGGTCTTGGGAGTCACTGTATCTTTTGCTCTGGGCAAATTGTGGGTGGAGCAAATGAATGAAGAGTTAAAATGCTAAAAGATAAAAACCTGCAATGAATTGATTTCCTGGCATGTCCAGTCCACCCATCTCCAGGCAGACCACCACATGAGAGCTGTAAAACAGGGCTCTCTTCCAAAAGCAAGCAAAAGCTGATGGGCTGTTACTTTTCCTGCAAAATGAACTTAGAAATAGGACACATAGCTGTATTCCTAAAGGAAACAAAGCAAGAGGGGCCTCCTCCCTCCACATCTTCTTTTCTTGTCAGTCTTCCATCAGTTTGGGCTACCCTTCATTGCAACCACAAAGAATGAGATCCCTTTGAAAGCCTCCAGGAGAAGACGTGCAGGAATTAGGCAGCAAGCCTGACTGATCACAGCGGACAATTGCAGAGAACAAGGGAGTTTGCCAGCCAGCATTAACAGCTGGACTGTCAGCTAAGCAAGACCAACAGGTCCAGGAAAACCTGGTGTGAACCAACACTGATAGTGCTCTGCTTGAGCATCCTGCCACTCGCGATGTGAAGACAGCACAGAGCAACCTGACTGCAGGAGGGAATACAGGTTTGTGCAAACACCTCTGACCTAGCTGGACTCTGAGTGCAGACAGCAAATATGAGCCCTCAGAGCAAAGACAGAGATGGAGACCTGCTCAGTGAACTGCAGCCCAGCCCTTACCCCCTGGTGCCCATGGAGTCAGAGTTTCCACCTTTCCCCCACTGAGAGGAGATCCCAGATTTTGCAGCTTAACCTCTCTGCAACTCCACATGCACATGGAGAAGTGGTGGCCAGACTCAGGAGCATGTTCGCTCCCAGTGACATCAATGGTGCCGAGCAGAGAGCTGTTAATTAACCCTGTTTATTGAAGGGCGGACACATTCCTGCCTGGGCCCTGATTTTTCAGTCAGGCTCCAGTCCAGCAGGTGATTAATAACCCAGCGTGCTGTGGGAAGAGTGCATCTATTATTCAAATTAATGAAATTATAATCAAGAGGTGACGAATTAGCAATTGCTCCTTGACTGGATATGGAAACTCATTAGTGTGCCAGGCACTTCTGGGGTGCTCACTGCACTCATAGGCTTACAGTTAGAGGAGGGAGTCAGACAGAGCAAGCAGCCCCTTGGCACAGCTGAGGGAACACACATCCTGCCCACCCCAAAACAGATGAAGCTGCCACAGAGCCCTCTGGTCCCACAAAGCCCCTCCACCTCTGTCTCCTCTCCAATGAACAGACTGTCACTTGGTGTCCAGCTGCCTGGAGCAAGGTGTCTGTGCCTGTGAGCAGGGAAAATGTGTGCACAGGGGTACAATGCTCTTTTTTGTGGAGGGCAGGGAGCCTTATGCTAGAGGAAGAACAAGCCAGAGGAGAAGGGGTGATGGCTGACTGCAAGATACTGCCCTGAGGATGGGTTGCAACAGCCTCACAACCCTGACACTGCTGGGGTGTGGGTAAGGGATAAGTATCTGAAAGCAGTAGCCCACCCTGGTGCTCTGAGCCCTGGAGTAGGACTCCCACCCTCCTGAATCGCTGGCCGCAGGCACAGCTGGCAGAGCAAGAGGCTGGAGGTCTTCCCCGACAGTCTGCACTAGGCTGAGGGTTACCCTTCGCCGGAGGGTACTCACCAATGTGCTTCCCATACATGTGGTAGTAGAAGGAGACACAGTAATACTTGGCAGTAATGTTGTAGAGGGGGCTGATGAGTCGGGCTTTGTCTCCTGTCACCCGGGGCCGGGACGCCTCGATGAACATGTAATAACCTATAGAACGAGAGGGAAACGTGGGGGAAAGGCAGCGGACACTGGGTCTCCCTTCTTGCAAATGATGGGATGTCAGAGGCTGGGAGAGCACTCCTCCTCAGAGAAAAATGGCCCTGCTCTTCCCATCCGCTCTGCACCCACTGTGATCCCAGCCAGAGACACTTGCAGGATGTCTGCGGTGCCTCCCCTGCCTCTGCAGCATTCAGGGGAGAGCAGGAGAGACAAGCATCAGCAGATCCACTGTGAGCACAGGCAGCAGATGAGTCCCTGAACATGCGCACACACATCTGGGTGCAAAAATGAGCCTTTCTCCTGCAGCATGAGAAGCTCCAGAGCTGACTGCACTGTGTAAGGAGAAAAACAGAAGGAGGAGGGAGAAACCATTCCAGCCTAATTTCTCTGCCTCAAGCAGAGGGAAAGATGATTCGGTATATCTGACCTAAACAATATTGTTGTCTAAAAAGAACAATACCAAAGTAGTTGTTAACAACCCGAGGAAGAACAGATTAGGTATTTAATTTGTTGGCATTGTTTTCAATGCTCGATCAGGCTGGTGTACTGAACACTAATAGGAAAAGCCATTTCCTTAGCTGGCCATTGGATGTTTCCCATTTTTTCTGAGTTCAAAGATTTGTGCTTGCATACAAATTTACTTTCCTCATTAGAGAAAGAGGAAAGTAATATCCAGCTAAAATGGGAGCATGTACTCCATGCACGGGCTAGCATGAGCAACACACAACACTGGTCTCCTCCAGCTAGAGGTGAGGCGCTTGCTGCCACCCTGCACACAACTCCCACCTGGTCTCTCATGCTCCTGCTTGGCACTAAGAGATCCGTTTGCCTCCCTGAGACCTCCTTTGAGGAAACAGCTGGCTAAAACCATAGGGCCATTTCTAGGTGTAAGAGATAATTCTCCTACTTGCCTATCCTTTCTTTGCTTCAAAACAAGCATCAAATGGGACAAGGGCATTAGGCAGCAGGCAATTAGCTGGTAACAAGAACTAATGCTCACGCTATTCCCTTAAACAAAGTTGTGGGTGTTTTAATTGTGTGTTTAATGCCAATCAGTAATATGCAAATTAACTGCCTGCTCTCTGCACCCCATGTGGAGGAGAAGCATGTTGTGTGGAAAACAGATCAGTACTCCACCAGCTCCCAGAGCCGTAGGACTCCTGACAAGGGATGGCATGCACCTCGTCTCCACAGTCAAGACAAAAGAAACCCAGATGTATGCCTACCCTCTGGCGTACCGCTGATGTCCGTGGGGGGCCCCGTGTTGACGGTACGCTTGGGGTTCTGGGTCAGGGCGTTCTGCCGGGTCCAGTCAAAGTTGTCCATCTTGTCCTGCATGAAGCCACAGATCTTCTCGTCTTCAAAGCGGCAGGTGTTATCTGTGGGGAAGGGAGGGCCTGGTCAGCTGCTGCTTTTCAAACCTCCTCCCCAAGGCTGCCTGGGTGCTTGCAGCAAGTCTCACAGCACTAATATTATATCACCACTGAGGCTCTGCATCAAGTCAGGGACAGACAGGCAGCCCCCAACCTCAGGAGGAGGATAAAAAGGAATATATCCATGATTAGTATGATTATGGAAGGGTTAATACAGGTTGATGGATGTGATGGTCTGACGAAATGGAAGAAGGCTATTAGGGCTAAAGAGGAAGAGAGACTCTGTTGGGAGGTCTGATGAGGGCAAACATAGAGGAGGGTAAAAAGAGCATTGAAGGCAAACAGGCCACAAGGGCTTTTAAACCAGAACGACTTGATGGTAGAATAATTTCCCCAGGAGAGAGGAAAAAGCACTAGCAGATGACCCCCTTTGGGCTATATATTAAACTAAACTATGGCACACATGAAAAAAATCAGCTGTGGAGAAGAGGTCAGCTCAGCGCTACAAATGTGTCACTTAGCTAGAGTACATCCAATTTATGCCAGCTAAAAGGCACATTTGATACTGCAGCTTATGCTGGTTCCCCTAACAAAGTAAGTCAAGATTTTTATGTAGGATCAACCACATGTGCAGTGTTATTACTACCACAACACAGTCACACCCTACAGCAATATTGTAAGACAGGTGAAAAATCTTGTGCATAGACATAACACAATATGGACTTGCAGAGATTGTAATGAATTAGACTTGACCAGGCTGAAGATGGTAACTTTTGTGATAAAAAGGTAGTTCCTGAGCCACAAAAACAAAGGCCAAGAACCATCTTTACACTTCTGACACAGTAGAAGAGGGATGAAGGAAACAGGCAGAAGAGAAAGAGAAAATGGGTCCAAGACCCAGTGTGAAAATTGCTCTGTGTTCTGAGGGGTCCCTGGGCAGAAAATGGATCTGAAGAATGGGCTGAGAGTGGAATCTCAGGCCCTGTGAATGGTGGAGACACAGCAAGCACAGCTCTCTTTACCTTCTGCCTTTATATGAGAACAAGGAGGTGTGCTATGAAACTGAAAGACAAAGGACTTAAAAGCCATGAAAGAACACATACAGAATGAAAACAAGACTCTTGCTAAGGCCTTGGATGTGCTAGAAACCTCATCCATGGCAGGCTGGTGCAAGACTCAACTTTTTGGGGTTCACCCTCACTACTGTTCCTGTTACCATGCCCAGATGAAGAGAGATGCAAATGCCTACTTGTGCTCCTGTACTCCTGTATCTTCAGTGGTGGTTTGCTCTAGTTCCTGGGCAAGAAACTCTCTGTCCTAACATGGGTGACTCTGGCAGGACATGTAGGGAAGAGCAGGGTCAGGAGCCTATGGGCTGGGTGCCAGGGATGGGGTGGGCAAGGGAAGCTTTCTTTAATGCCAGGGCCAAAAGCTCCAGACATGGTACATTGTGATGGTAGGAGCTTCACACACTTACCATGCACACCAGAATCTGCCATCTTGTACCACAGAGGAGAAATTACCCATGAAATGAACTCCATCTTGACTCTGAGATGCTGCACCTCCCAGTTCCTACCCTGTAGCTAAAGTCCTCCCCATCCCCTTCCATTTAGAAATTAAAAGGACCATCATCCAAACAGACATCAAAAGCCTGCATACCCTGTGGTAGGGAAATGGGTTCCGCCTTCTTGCCTGTTTCTCTCCAGCATCTCACCAAAGCAGTAAGCTAAGAGGAGCTAGCCTCTTGCTGTGGCCCACAAAAAGGTCTTTGCCACCACAGGCTGGGCACTGTGCTGGAAGCCAAGGGCTTGGTTCACAGACCAGTGAAGCTGGGTGTTCTGTAAGCTCAGTGGAAAACACTCCTCCTGAGAGCTGAGCTCAGCCATCTGGAGCTCAGCTGGGCTGGCCACTTAACTGCTGATTATCCCTAGCTAAGTGCTTTTTGTTCAATCCGCTCATTTCTAATTAGCATCCTAATCCAAATTAGCCACTGTTCCACAGTGCTGAGCACAGGGGGCCACACGGCAGCTCGAGCTGAAGGTGGAGGACAAGTGGGGAGTGGACAACGGGGCAGATGCCTGTGTGGTCTGAGTCAGGGCAGCTATGTGGGATGGGGGGGGGGGGGGGGAGGGGGGGGGCTCTTTTATAGCCAGCACAAGGAGATGGAGGGGAAAAAGGGTGAGAAAGCAGCTTCTAAGGGCCCTTCCACAGCCCTCGTGGCTGAGAGAAGAGAGTTCACGGCTGTACCAGAGACCCACTGGTCCTCAGAGGAGGAGCTGGAGCCCACAAGCTTTCTGATATTGCTGGGTTGGTCTAACACCCCTGGCTTCTCTCTGTAAGACTGAAGACAAACATTTGCGTGGCTCTAGCTCACTGGTTGCCAGCTGTAGTTAGAAGACAAGTTTCTCTTACAATGGTATTATCCTACACAGCAGGATCCACTGGGACTGTCCTTTTGCAATCAAAGGGACTGGGATAGTGAGCACGTGGACCTCCTTCAGAGGAACAAGGTGACATCTTTCACCAGCACAAAATTCCCTTAACAGGAAATATCAGGTGGAAAGCAGAGCTGAAAGCTGTAACACAGAGGCCAGCCAGGCAACTGATTGGGAGGGAAGCAAACCCACAAAGGACGAGGCACAAAAACCAAAGAAGAGGCAGATTAAGGAGAAAGGCCAAGATCAGATGGAGATCAGAGAGAGCTGTGCAAGACAAGACGACTGAGGACAGTATTCCCAGCTTTGTGCCAAGGCCTGGTCATGACAGTTGATGGACTATTGTGCCTCATTTTTAAGAAACCATACACACCCGTGGGATGAGACTGCTCAGTGAAGAAGACTCAAAAGCTTGAAGACAGCTCTTTTAATGCCAAAACAGTGCCCTGACTCCATCTTCTCTCACTTGCAGCTACTTCCAGAAGACAACAATTCTAGCAGAGGGCATAAAACAGAGAAGGGTCCTATGCACCACAGATACCACAACATGATCAAACTTATGGGCAACATTTGCTGTGTGGGAGTTTGTAACTACAGCACATTGCCTCTGCTTAGCTTGGGATCTCAAGGCACTTTGCAACAACTAATGAACAATGGTTTTTAACATCTCTATGAGGTAGCAATGCCTCTTTCTATATATGTCCTGCATTACATGTGGGGAAACAGATGCATAAAAGTATAGAGAGACATGTTTTAGGTCACAGCAGGCAGTGCTAAAGCTGGAAACAGAACTCAAGTGCTCTGACTCCTGGTCCTTTGGTTTAAAACAAGCCACAGGAAGGCAAAGCTCCGGTGTTTCTCCAAGCTAGAAGTGGAGGTGCCCAGAATAACTAGGAGACATTTGGTGTGGTTTGGGACACTGCCAGCACATCACCTCTGGATGGTTCTCAGCAAGACTCACCAGGAGAAACCTGGCAGATCCAGTTGAAAATAAAACCTTAAAATGACCTGCTGTGTCTCAGAGGACAGAGTGGTGGTCTAACTGTTGACCTCGGCTGTGTGAAGCAAACCTTCTTGCAGACTCATACCATCTGCCAGGGATCCTGGCTCAGCACTGCAGCGCAAAGGAGCTTCCTGTTTAAAAGTTAAACAGTGGATTTAAATATTGAACACCAAAGTTGTTCTCTGGATTGTTAGAGGCAAGGTGGAGGTGGCAGGGGAGCTGGTTCCTCAAAGGCTGGAGTTAGCACTGTCTTCACCAAACAGATTTCCTTGGCAGGCTTTGCAGTGGCAGCAGCTCAAAGTACAGAGGTGTTTGCTCCTGGTTACAGACACCTCCCTGAAGTCTCAGGAGAGAGAGAGCCTTTGCAGTAGCTATTAGCATTTCTTGTTGCTTTGCCTTCTTGAGAAACATAATGGAGGTTTTAATTTCAAGTCCTTAGGGGGAAGCCATCCCTGGTCCTGAAATTCTGGCTGCCAGATGAATGCAAAAAATAATAATCCTATTCTATCTGCAAACTATGGGTGAACAGCAGATGGAACGCACTTGAATAAAATTGCCTTAATCATTTAGCTGTGGTCTGATGACTGAAACTGACTTGGAGCATAAGGGACCACGCTCCAAGCCTCAGCTCTGTTGCAGACCTGCTGCGTGACCTACAGGCTACCATCTTCTCTCTGGAGATCAGTTTCCCCATCTAGAAGATGAAGATCATGAAAACTGTATTGTGACCTCAAAGTACGTCAGGATCCAAGAAACGGCATTTAACAGCCTTTTATTTCCACAGTAAGTTTCTAAAGCGTTTATAACCAGTAACGGAAGAAAGCTTCACAATACTGTAACTGGTTGGGTCATACTGGATTGCCATCTGCTTTAATATCTCCATCTGCAACAAGGGGATAATATGGCTCAGACAATCTATTTGCCATCATGATACAAGGAATTGGTGGCAGTCACCTTTTAAAACATCTGTATTACACATATTCCTGAGGAATGGGTACAGTTTTGAGGAATCCAACTCTAATCACCAGGCTCACATCTCATGCCTACATGTTCACACCAGCACAAGCTCAGATTCCTCTGGACGATGAGGCGTTATCAGAGAGAAGACACACAAGCACTAGACAGTAATCAATGACCCAGGGTAATCTACAACAAGCAGCATCTGGTACTGATCACCACCCACTGTACCTTGTCCATGATCCCAAAACATTTTTGCACCACACACAGCCAGACTGCAGATACATGAGAACTAGTGTTGCTGCTCTGGAAGGGCAAGACACACTGGCCAAGAGAAAAAAACCCAGCAACCCCATATGCTTCTTAATCACCAAGGTTGCAAGCCTACATTTGCTAGAACCAGGGAAAGCAAACCATCCACTGCTGATGAGCTGGAATAACTTGCAGGACAGCACTGCAGGATTTGGGTTAGAAAGTGAAGGCTATGTCCAAGTGAAATTGCAGGGGAGACCTAAGAAGGACAGAGCAGATTCCCCAGCCCTGGAATTCAGTCATGACATTAAAATGATCAGTTATTCTAAGAGATCTTTAAGGTGATACCTTAGAATTAAGATAATTCCAATACAGTTTTTTTAAAGATGAATTCTGTTTTTTAGAACCAGATTAACTGATTTTTAAGAGCTATGGTCAGTCTTACTGCTAACCTCTAAATATTTAAAATCCTCAATGTCTTTTGTTCACTTCCTCTGCTTTTACTTTGATTTTGCTTTATAAACCCAGTACCTGGCTCTGTAACCATGCCACATGCATGCCTGCCCCAATGTCATTAACATCTTATTAGGCTGAGAGAGAAACTGCATGAAGAAATAATTGTATTAAGTGACTCCGAGAGTTTGTAAATTAATCACCATTGTGCATGCCCTTGGATCAGGCTGCCAGAGGCATTAATCATCTAATCTTTGCCTTTCACTTGAAAGCTCTCAATGTTTGCTCCCAGAATTTGGCTGGGCAGCCTAGCGTGAGGATACCTTTACAATCCTGTCCCAACCCTTTCCCCTTGGGGGTGGTGGTAGCAGGGGAAGTGGGAAAATAAAAGGTAATAGCAGGGATTTCCTGACTAGGATGAGAGTTTGGGAACTGAGCTGTGGCCCAGAGACAGAGCTAAGAACCTTTGGGCTCATATTTCAGTGGCAGCAGGTCTGAAAGGAAGGGGCATCTCTGAAAACAAGTGCAGCGGGTGCAACTTTAGGCAGTCAATCTCAAGGTGTGAACTCATGGGCAAGACCCTGATGACTGGCCCAGAGGTCCCAATGGCCACCACAAGCTGGGTAATTTGTATCATGGAGAAACCCTAAGTGTTGGGTTTACTGCATGAAAATACAAGAGTGGCTAAGCTATCTTCCACCACAGGCAAATTTCATGCATTGTTCTGGTCTCAATCAAGCTACCAAAGCAATCCCAGGTGAGCAGTCTGAAGGCTCAGTTTACAAAGACCCCAAGAGGGGGTCTTTGGACCGGAGTTGCTCTGGATTTACTAGTGATTTGAGTAGTGTAAAAGCAAGTAGCAAAAGGCCAGATTTGTCACTTCACCTGCAGGCTGGGATGCTTGCTTCCTCCAGTGAGTACTGAGGTAGACATTCTGGAGTGAGACCCTGGCAATACACTCGGTGTTTCCCAGTGAGTCTTCTATGGAGAATATTTAAAGAGGATCAGAAAGTGTAGAAAAGCAAAGCAAAGGGAATCAGGAATTAGAGCCACAAAATCCCTCTGACTCTACAAGAAGCTCCTGCTCTCAGGCATTAAACCACCCTCAGAGTATAAACTTCCAAGAGTGAATGCCTCGTGGCTGCCTTAACAAGATAACCCCATGCGCTGATTCCTGGCTGCCATTGCATAATCCTGGCTTCTTGCTCCCACTGCTATCCTGCAGTGCAGCAGTAGCACTTGTTTACACAGACACAGAGTAAATATAAAAAGACAATGCTGACTCAGCAGCTGGAACAGGTAGAAAGAAACAGATACATGGAACCACCTGCTCCCCCATGGACCATCAGTAAATGGTCTGCCCAACTCTGCCTGGGCTTTGCCTGGGCTTACATCCAACAAATGAAGCAAAGGGACTTTGCTTCATCCCCTGAAGATCATTCCACCACTACTTACAGCATGCTAGAAATCTTTTATGCTCAATGGGCACCATCATATTCTTGTTAAAGACCATCATTCTGAGATGTTCTGTATTTTGCTCTTGAAATCAATGGGAACTCTGGGTGCTCAGTAAAGATGGGCCTGCAACTTGGCAGGAATGACCAGAAGGTAACAAATTGTGAGGAGGGCAACGAAGCTGGCGAAGGGCCTGGAGAACAGGCTCCTATGAGGAGCGATTGAAGGAGCTGGGACTGTTCAGTTTGAGGAAGAGAAGGCTGAGGGGAGACTTCTCTTACAACTACCTGAAAGGACATTGTAGAGAGGTTGGTGCTGGTCTCTTCTCACAGGTGATTAGTGACAGAACAAGGGGGAATAGCTTTCAACTCCCAACAGGGGAGGTTCAGACAGGCATTAGGAAAAAAATTTTCACAGAAAGAGCGGTCAGACAGTGGAATGGGCTGCCCAGGGAGGTGGTGGAGTCACCATCCCTGGATGTGTTTAAGGGTCATTTAGATGAAGTGCTGGGGGATATGGTGTATGGGAGAACTTTGTAGAGTAGGGCTGATGGTTGGACTCCATGATCCCAAGGGTCTTTTTCAACCTGAATGATTCTGTGACTCTGTGATTCTGTAAATAACCAAGTAAACAGTGATGACACTGGAGGGCAAGAAGAAAGGGACTATGCTTGAGGAGTGTGCAAGAGGAACCAGATCTGAGCTGGAGACTGCTCCATACCAGCCTGCAGAGATGTCAAGCGGTACCTTTCCTGGTCAGAAGAGGATGATATTACACTCCTTAAACACAGATATTCTGGGGAACATGCCTACTGGATGCAGATTGCTAATGTTAGGGCAAAGGTGGGTTCAAGATCACACCCTATCCAGCCACGGAGATATCAAGTATGAGTGGGAGGCTTATCTCTGGTGTATACCTCCTGGCAATAACTTGAGGTACAACAAATGGCATTACTTACTGGAAACATGGAAACATTAGGGTATGCAATTTCATCCTCTTTTTGGGGAAAATATTTGACAAAGTCAGCTGTCTATTCCAGCTCCTTGGCTTGCCTGATCTGCTGAAGCACTTGACTAACGTGCATTACATTCAAAACATAATAAATACAAAGATCTTGTTGCTTACCTGTTGGGTTGGGATAGTTGATTGCTAGAAGAGGAAACAGAAAAACAAGTCAGAACAACTCCCACAAATTGCAAATCACAATCAAAGTCTGCAAATAAAACAAATGCATCAAGAAAGGTCATAGATGCCGTAATCTTCCAGCAGCATCCCTATGAAACAGCAGGGCTCGGTGGCTGCCTCGGTAATGCAACAAGATGCTGACTCTCTGATCCAAGCAGAAACAGACCTTAACAAAACCCCACTTAAGGGGTGATCCGGGGAACCCTTCTGACAATTCTAGCAGTTTCTTTCTGAAGCATCCACTGGGATAGCACCCACTTAGATAGCAACGCTTGATATCTAAGAGGGACATCAAAACAGTTTGGGACACTGTAGAAGTTTGAGACAATGGGTATGTTGGGGATACCAGACACACTCTCACCCCACGCATCAAGAGTGTGAAGTCATGCAAACATAGAAGGAGGGTATCTGTACTTTCTGCTGAAATACAGGGTCCAAACTCCTGAGGGGAGTAAAGAAATCATAGGGTTGTGGGAATGGAGGGAGTTGTGAGCTGCTAAGATGCTGGGGAGAGAAGCATGGTCAATGTATATCAATGGGATGATCTGGGATTCAGAGTACTGGACAGAGCTACAGGTCTACTAGTGACTAATTCGGAAAGGAACTGTGCATTCAGCTTTGGAAATAAATGAAGCTTCCTGAAATCCTCTTACTTTTATGGGCGTTTGGCTAATACGCAGTGTCCAGTGGCTGTCCACTATAATATACCACTGTACCAGGGGAAGCTGCAGCATGGCCTGATCGGGAACTGGGGTTTTGGGGCTCTCTGCCCACAGAGTGGAGGGTGCAAGTCAGAGCAGCTGAGTGAAGAATGAGTGGATACTGGCCCTCAGAGGCCTCTATCTAATGCTCTGCATTAATGGCAACAGTCAAAGTATGGCCAAATGTGATACCACCATGCCACCAAAACTCCTAGAACAGAGAGATCCACTCAAGGGTCACAGAAGACAACATCTACACATGCCCATGTCCCTAGGCCTGAGGCTCGGACCTGCTCTCGTAGCCAGGACCGAGGAGGAGACACCTACGTTCCATGTACCGGATGATGCGGGCAGCCATATCTCCAGCCCCAAAGCTGGTGATGGGCGTCAAGCGAACTTCATAGCTCTGAGGCACTTTCAGGTTGGGCAAGATGTGCTCCAGCAACAGGCCCTTCTCCATTTTCTGCACAGGAATGAAGGTTTGGATGGTGTTTCTCTGAGCCAGCTGCATAGAAAAAGAACCCACAGTGTTACAAAAATCCTGAAACTGGAAACCTGAGGGATCCTATCCACCATCTAACACTCTGGTCCTCCTCTTCCTATACAGATACATACACCTGGTTTATCAATGAGATCTTCATGCAGAACTGGTCTGAAAATTCTCACCCCTGGTACAGAACAGTGATGAGAAGCCGGAGCTCTCCCTGAAGGGAGGCCTTGAGGTCCCTCATACTGTGGGGACAATTTGAACTACAGGTCCTGGAGCAACTCTGCATCGGAATCAATGTCTCTAAGAGGGGAAGAATGAACTCAACTCACCTCCATTAGTGCACTAAGGTCCTGTGCACACACAGCGTGGCATTTTACCAAGATACCCTTCAGTTCACAATCACGGATGCATACATAATTCATTCATTTGCTGCCTGGGCTTCGTGGCATTTCATTTGATGCCTTGATGGGACCTGTCTACTGCCATATTTACTCTGTACCCTTCCACAGGATCCACCCTTGAATCCTAGCCCATACTGCTTCTGCAGACCAGAGCAAGGGGTCTAGTTCAAATCAGTGGCCCTCTGGAGTCATTCATATGCTCTCTCTTTCTCTGATGCCTGCTGAGGAAGGACCTGAACCATACCAGCTGAACATTGTTCAGTTTGCTAAGGCAGCAGGGAAGTTTAAAGAAAACAATGGGAAAAATATCGTTGTCAAAATCACCACCACTAAAAATGATGAATTACATGTCAATGAAACTTCCCTGCCACAGTCATGCTTGGCGGGGGAAGGACAAGAACAAGGACCACATTTTGAAGAGACAATTTCCTGTCTGTTGCTGTGCAGTGCCTGGATTCTTGTGGGAAGATATGTTACTGGGGATTCTGGTCCTGGTAAAAAGACCTTTGGCAGGGCTTTCCATGGCCCAGTGTTCACTGTCCCACATGCTAAGCCTTCCTCTGCCTCTGATAAATCCTCTAGACTGACAGGTTTCACTGCAAAGGCAATTCTCCTGATAGGCAGGCTCAGTGTTCATCATTAACTCTGAAGTTACAGGATTACTGGAACGGAGATGCAGAGAGGAAGGTTTACAGCAATTCTGTCAGTGTGGAGAGTGTGGGGCAAGAAGATGGAGTGAGGGCATGGCAGGAGCAAAGGCCATCAGCAAGGCAGGGCAGGGGAGCAATGCAGATGTGGCACTTACTAAAAACAAGCACATGAAAGCCCTCCCCTGCCTGCCTCCAGCCCTAACATACATACTTGTAGGTTCAAACTCAGAAGCAAAGGCTGCCAAAGGAGAGCTTCCCATGCCAGAGCCCTGTTCATTTCCAACATGGCCAGGACCCAACGATCCACCTCGTCACTTGAGTTATCTGCCCACAGTTTGGATGGTGCTCCAAGCGAAGGGGCAAGGCTGGACCAGATCCTGCCACAACAGTGTGTCAGGGAAGGGACTGGTCCCCGGAACCCATGGCTGCATGTGGTTCTCACAGTGATCAACAGCTTTGTACCTGCCTTACAGATTGTACCTAAAAGAGACCTTTGTACCAAAACAGATCAGGGTGGAAGTTGCTTGAGGAACTGCTTTCTGCACACTCCTCTTCCTCCAGGCAAGATGGGTACAGGGGGCTGGGAACTGCTCTGGTGCCTTCTCCCAGCTCAGTGCCTTCCTGTGAGGCAAGCACCTGGGAGCAGTCCCAGCGGGCAGGACCAGGGCAGTGCCTCTGGGAAAAAAGCATGAACTTGGCACCGCGATACTGCCAGGATCCATTTCTATCAACAACGCCCCATCTGCATGCATGCAAGCTGGGTGCTGATCCAACTGGCATGCCTACCGCTCAGCCCTCCCATCTGCCAGCCCTCTGCACCCTCACTCTGCCAAGCAAGAAAGAGCAGACCTGGCTCCCAGCAGCAGCAATCTCACTTGGGATTGTTAGCACCAACCCCCCAAGTATCTGGGAGGAGAGAAGGGGTCACAAGCCAGAAACAGGAGGCTGGAGTGGTACAGCTCCTCGCACAGGGCTTTTTGGGGAGCAGTGCCTGACTGGGGAGGGGGGGGGGGGGGGCAGGTGGCAGCTCCTCCCCGCAGTCTGCCATAAGATGGGGCATTGGGAAGGCAGCCAGCAAACAGGAGGTCAGGAGCCATTTCCCTTGTCTAGACGTAACCTTTAGAAGAGAAACAAAATGGAGAGTCAGAGAGAAGCCTGAGGGTGAGATTCAGACAGTGTAAATTCCACCTCAGCTGGGAGTTAGGTGGAATTTGGGTATCTAAAGCCTCTGGGAGCAATGTCAAATCACTTACTCTCCTGCATCACCTAATGCAGGACAAACTGAGAAATCAGCCTTCAGTCAGCCTTCAGGCTGGACTGCAAAGCTTTAGATCTCCCAGTTGAGTCTATCCTCAGGGGTACATGGGTTTAACCAAATAAATACTTGGCTGCCACCCAGGTTTGGCTGTGAAACAGAAATTAGCAAAGGCACATATGCCCTCCATGGGTTGCAACTGTCCTGCTTCCCAGGAGAAACCTGGATCACTAGGTAATGGGAAAGGCACAGCTGGGGCCTGGCATGTACCTCCTCTTGGATCATAGGGAGAAAGTTTTGTGAAGGTCTCTTCCCTTCACCAAATACTTTGGACCCAACTCTTCTCTCAGCCTGTGTCCTGTCTGTATTCAACCTGCAACTTGGACAGACACAGCAACCGGCTGTCATCAAGGCTACCCTCCGTACATCCTTACTACAGTCCCTATGGTCCTGGCATCCCAACAGAACTAGTCTGGGATGTCTTTGGAAAGACTGGCTCTTCTGGGTGAAAAGCAGCATGGGCCAAATGTCTCCCCTGGGCTAGCTGCAGCTGTCAGGAGAAAGGGCCACATGCACTGCCAGTGCAGTTTAAAGAGCATAAAATTAGTGCAAGGGAGAAAAAGGTGACAGCTCTAGCCAGTCGCTTGCTCTGTGCACACAGAACAGGTGCTGGCTTGCAGTCACTAGCACAGTCCAGCAGAGAGAGGCATTAAGGACAAGGTCTGGCTCCGTCTCCCCCTGCCTAAACATCCTTTGCCTCCTTGATTGCCAGCAGCAGGTCTGTGCAGAAGGAATCCTTTTTTTAATCCTCCACTTCAATTGTCCACTGCTGCTCTTGCTCTCCTGCTCTGTGCATGCTCTTCTCCCATGCTGCCCTGGTATCTTCTTCCCTCTACCCCCTCCTCAGCCTCCTTCTGATCACACTGGCCCAGTACTCCAGCTTAATATTGCTGTGGTGCAGTTAATAAAGCAGAGGCAGGTGCAGAGGACAGTGAAATGCTGGCCACCTTATTAGAGATGCTGAAACCTCAGTGGAGGATCTCACGCAACAAGCTCATTCATCACCAGGCTCAGGATGCTGCCAGTGAGGCCAGAACAAGAGCACAATGCAATGCACAATCTCATCTCTGCCTTCACCTCCTTTCATTTCCAATAATCAGAGGAAGGGGATGGGAAAGGAAAAAACAAACAAACCCACAATTTCTACCAGCTGGCTGTGAATATCACACAGGCTGCAGAGGGGAAAATGTTCTTGCAGAAGGGGTTCACTAAAAACACCTTACAAAGTGCAAAATCAGCCCTGTGTGGGACATACATATTCACATGCAGAGCGTGCAACCTGCCCCTTTTCCCTGTAAGCAGTATTAGCAGCCAAGGGAGAGCACGCTCACATGCTCATATGTACTTAGTCATCAAGCCTCCAGGACCTCCAAACTAGGTCTGTCTTTTCTCATTCCTCACCTTCACATTCTGTTGATAGGTACTGTCTGCCCAGTGCCCCATCTTATCATGTGATCTGGCTCGTGATGCTTAGAGAGTGCTTGTCCCTCTGTGGCCAGCTGAGCTGGTTTACAGTCCAGGAACACACACCAAGAGCCTCAGAGAGAAAAGCAGGACGCCATATTACCCCTGTCCCCTGCTTCCATCCCAGCTGAGACACTTATAGCAGAGGGGTCCGAAGTATGACACCGCCACATCTATGTTTTCTGTTTATGTAGACGATTAAAGGAAAAAAGGATGTTGTTTTCAGGCAGAATGATGTTTAAGCCAGGTACATATCAGCTAACAGATATAATAAAGCCAAAGGATATTAAAAAACCACATCTGTCAATAGTTAATGTTGCAGTCCTGCTCAACAAAGCACACCAAGGGTTCACAAGACCAAGATAACCTACCTGTGCTGGGACATGGTGTGACCTGCGTAGCCAAGCATGTGGTCTCACAAACAGCTGCACATTAAGCAACTGTGCATTCTTGTTTGAGGAAGAAATTAGAAAAATATCCTGTTTCATCACCAAGCCCCGGGTAATTATTGAAAACACCAGCTAGAAAAACATACATTAAAATCATGCTGATTCCCCAACAAGCTGATCAGAGCAAAGGAACTCCTCTGTGGGCATCCAGCTTCCCAGCATTGCTATTCGCTCCTGCCACTCTCTCCTTACTTGTCCCGCTTCTTCAGCAACTTCTCAGTTCAGGGCACAAGCACTAACTCTGTTTTCCAGTATTTCCCCTCCCTTCTACACACGCTCAATCTCACTCCCTTTTTTCTCAGCCTCATTCAAATTCCCCTGGCTGCTCCTTCCTGCAGCACAAACGAGACGGGGGTGGCGGCCCAAACTCCCACTCTCTCCTCACCAGCTAACTGCAGACGTGGGCTGCTGGGAAGGCTCCCAGCTCCCATCCCCAGCCACACCAGCCTCTCCAAAGGGAGAGGACGATGGCAGACAAAGGAAGGCTGGGGTGGCACAGCAGCCTCGCAGGCAGGATCCCTCCCTCTGACAGGCTCTTCCTCACCCTCTGTATAGCTCTGCAGAGGAGCACAACAGACAAATGCTGTCTCCAGCACACGTGCAGGTGGGATGTTAGGCTGAGTCCCCCCGACCCCACACCCCTCCTCTCTCATCTCTGAGTGTCACGACACTGGAGAGCAGACGTGCATGGGACCAGGAGCTGCAGGGAGCCTGGTGGTGCAGGAAGCACAGGTATCCCAAAAAATTTTGAAAAAAGCATGGGGCAATAATGTGGACAAAACAATCTTCAACTGCTTGTGCAGCTGGTGGGATGTACTCTCCAAGCAACCAGCAGTTAAGGTGGTCTTCAAAGCTCAGCACCTGGCAGCAGGAGGTGCAGGGGCATCTGTGTCTCTCGTGCCCAGGAGAACACACAGTCTCAGCCAAGCTGCCCAGTTTCTCATCAGGCATAGACATCCTGGTTTAGCATGGTCCAGGGCCAGAAGAAGGTGATAGCAGCAGAAGGGCACTTTTCCTCTGACAGGCAATACCATTAAGGATATGAAAAAGCCTCCCACTTTCACCAGTTCATTCTGTTTGCCACCAGTCTTGGACACATTATATACCTTTGTCCTAGGGGGCTGCAGGCACCATCTCCTATCAGTTTTCCTCTGTGGCTGTGACTGCCGTGAACTCATCCCAACAAAATCCAGCTAAGACACAGCTGCTCCCTTCCAAAGGGAGTGTCATTCACAAAGAGCAGGAACAATCACACCATCACCTCAACATGATGGGACTGGCAGTGTCTGCAGCTTTAAACTGGTGACAGACAGGAAAGATACTCCCAAGCACCCCATCCTAGGGACTGGAAGGGGCTGAGCTTTATTATGATGTGAGTGACAACTCCTGAGATGAATATGGGGCTCTGCAATCCAAAACACCCTGCTACAGCCGCAGATATGCCTTGCCTTCAATTTCCACCCCAACTGCACCTCCAAAGCTACAGGATGCCTTGCAGAGAGGTAACTTCAAAGAGTTTAGAAGCTGCGGACTTCTTAAAGTTAAAAAAAAAAAACAAAAACGGAAAAGGATTTATGTGTGTCAGACTTTACAGTGCAAAGACTGAGAGCAAATTAATATCCAAGGGCCAGATCCATTCTCCATCACTGGAGAATAAGAGCCCAGGAGATGAGTTCCATGGGTAGAAATAAGATCATTGCAAATTCCTTCAGAAAAGAGGAATGAAAAATGCTGAGAAACAGAGGCAGGAGGAAGGTGTGAACAGGGAATTTTGGAACCTCTCCTGAACAAGAGGCTCTAGTGTTTTCCACAATGATGGAAAAACATGCCATAAATCTGACCCTTCTGTCTCACTCTTCTCATGGATTTTCTGACACACAGCAATGGATTGAGATCCTGGTCCTTGATGTCACCTTGGCACCACGGGACAGAGCAGAGGAAGACGGCTTGTCTTTGACATTGCATTTGAACACCACAGATTTGATTCTTGCTCTCTGTATTCTGGCAGAGAGATAAAACCCCTCTGCACTGGCAGCCCCCTCCTATCCTCCAGGAGTTCAGAAAAGGGGAAATCACAGCCATGGTCAGGGACAAAGCAGGGTAAATACACTCCTGGCTGACAGAGCCCAGTCCCCTGTCACCTCAGGGGCTACCTCTGCTTATTCATTTTATGAATGTACCACATGCTATCTTAAAAACTGTTCCCATTTGGCCTGCCCTTCCTGCTGGACGTCTGTTCCAGAGCCTGACCACCCTAATGTTCTAATTTCCAGCCTGAATTTATTCACAGGCAGCTTGCACCCAGTTGATCTTGTGCCAATATTGTCCTTTAGCTTGAATGGCTCTTTTCCCTCCCTGCTGCTTGACCCCCTGATGTTTTTATAGGCAGCAATCACCCCGGCCCTCAGCCTTTGCTTTGCTAGGCTAAACAAGCTGAGCACTCTGTGCCTCCTCTTCTAACAGACTCTGACTTTCCGTGATCTACTCTATAATTCTTTTCTGCGTGATACCACTTGCTGGAGTTCTGTATCCCAGCCCTGCATATAGGATGCAGTAGCACTTCTCCACCTTGCCTGGAAGGACCTCAGGTTTCACCTAGGAGTACATTTGCCCCTTCTCACACCTGCATCTTACCAGCAGCTCCCTGAAGTAAACTCACTCACGCACATCATTCCTCCACTTCAGTAATTTTTCACTGATGAGCTCCCAGCCTGCAGCAGATTCCTCTGATTGCACTCTCCACATGCATGACCTTGCATTTGTACTGCTGCATTTCATCCCACCTGAACCACTCAAGTAGTTTCTTGTCTTTGAGATCTTCTTCAACGATATCCTGATCCTTCACTGAGGTGGCATTACATCCCAATCTGGTGTCAACTGCACAAATTATCAGCAGCAGAATCCTAATAGGGGATTCCAATCTCACTGGCTGGTACGAGCCATGGGGAAGATGTCTGCCCACTCAGCAGGGTAGGTGCCTTCTGGAAAAACCATTTGGGTAAGTTCTAGTTAGTGGAGAAATTTGGTTTGGATATGAAGATAGTCACTGTGATGCTTCTCTATAACCTCTCACCAAACTTCCTGTACCTGTCAGATTGGATTAAAACATTTTCCTGGGTTAGTACTTCATCACCACCTTGAATGGAAATGATGTCAAGCATTAACAGTATCAATTAAAGGGCTAGGGTTTAAGTTGGATTTATTTAATTTTCCTTGCTTGATGACCATTACTCATTAGGGGTTTCCAGAGCAAATAATCACATTGCATGTAACATAATGTTGGCATCTGCCAGACAAGCACACCAGTGAACTGAAATTCATATCGATATTGTTCATCAGTCAAGCACACAGGTTCATATCCTGGGGTTAAACAAGCATGGATGGCCAATGCAAATCCATTATTCAGTCTAAATGAAGAATCCTGGAAGGTCTTCCTCCTAAATTGTCTTTAGCAGAAGGCTCCCTTTCTGGGCTGAGACATCACCAGCTCCAAAGAGAGAAACAACTGTGACCTTCAGTAGCTACTGAGGACAGCTGGAGCCATCTAAGCCAGGAGACAGTCTCTCTCTCTCTCTTCCTCTTGCACACACAATGAGCTGCCCATCCTCATTAGGTGCCGAGAGCAGCAGTTTACAGCTTCCCAGAGAAGCCAAATTGGTGCTGTCATGAATTACTGTAAGTGCTTGTTCCACACTCTTCAATAATGTCTTTCATTAGGGGCTGATCAGAAAGCAATATGTATTTTATTAGCATATGTTCCCCAGCCTAAGAACAGGAGACCTAATCTTCACTCTGTCAGGGAGACAGTCAAGTAAAAGCCTTAACTGAGGCACAGCATGACTGGCAACTTGACGAGCCATGGGCTTACTGAGGCATCACACACTGCACGTCCTGAGGAGGGGGAGCTCGGGAGTTGGAGAAGAAAAGGGCTAAACTACCACCTGAATTCGGTGATGGGTGGGAAGGGAGGGAGAGCCATGTGCTTCCCAGACGGTGCAAGGAGCCTGTGTTGGTGTCACTGTAGTTGGTACTGAGCTAGTTACATGTGTGTCTATGCTTGTTATCCCTCTCCTACTGTCTCACAGCCCTATCTACGATCCTGAAGGCACATGCGGTCCTTCTCTTCAGACTGGAAGCTCTATACTACTAATGCAAGATCCTACTTGTTCCTGATTATGCACTGCAGAGCCTGCAACCACTTCTCTGTCTGCAGCATGGGCATAGGCTGAATAAGGGATCCTCATGTTGCTGTACAGCCCCCGCCTGCCCAGAGCAGTGGTTCCCATCTCTTTTGAGCCCCACGTCTGAAAATCAGCACTGCTTGGTGCCTCACTGGATCCAACTTTATACCCATTCCTAATCTCAGTGAGTAGAGTCTCCTCTTGCACCCATTTTGTTGCGCTGAACATGACTGCCCACAGCCAGACCCACATGCATGTCTATGTGCCATGCTGTCAGGGCTTCTGGCTCCCAGAAGAAAAAGCAAGCTGGCTTTACATAGCCCAGGTTTGCTCACCTCCAGTTAGGTTGGGCTCTGAGCCATTTTCTCTATAATATGGTTGTGATTTATCAAGGGAGACATACTCCACCAACAGGAGTTGCCATCTCCCAGGCTTCTTTTCTGGGATTCTCTACAGACCCTGGCAGAGCCCTCTGTTAGGACACCTTTACCCTTAAAAACAACAATTAATAAAGGACGAGGCTACTGCTTACTGAGCAGAAATAGCCTATGTGTGGGACTCTGGACTACCCAGTCTGCTACATGTAATGAAGGTATATAGGTAAGTATCATTCCAGGGCCTACAGGACACCTCTACCTCGACTGCACTTGCCGTCCTATCTAGTAAAGAAGAGGCAAGGCAGCACAGTGTATGCAGGGAGAGCCATAAAGCCCTTCACATTGCTTCATGCTACCTGCACTGGCAGCATGACTGAGTATGTTTCATTTCTTGATGAAACAGTCAAAACATCTATCTAGTGCCTACTCCTGCCTGTTTGTCACAAACTACAGGAGAGACTACATCTCTCTTCCAAGCCCTTTCCCCTTCACACACTCTCTCCTCTTACCTCCAACATGTTCTAGGAAGTGAAAGTCAGGAAAAAAAATAACCAATGCAAGAACAAAACCAAGAACGGAACCAGAAACAAAAGAAAGAAGGGGTAGAAAATAGGAAGGGGAATAGGGAAGGGGAAGAAGGTGCGTAAAGAGAACTCTGAAGCAGTAGGAGGAACATGGGCTGACTACTGAAAACAACAGATGAGCAGAGTAAATGGGAGCTGCATCACAGCTTACTGATAGGGACTCTCAGAAAGACTCAATAACTAGCATGTACCCCTTGAAGCCACTGAAGGTAAGAAATGCACACAAAGTCCTCACTTTTATCTTTGATACCTGGCAAGCATTTTTCATCCTGTGCTCAGTTTTGTAAAACACAAGCCAACAGCCTGCTGGATGCGAACAAGCACAATGGTGTGAAAACAATACCTCAGGACTGCAAGGCTGATATGAGGGGTATACTGGTTGGGGGGAATGTGATTATCTCATCTCTCACATTCTCCTTACCCTAAATCAGCACTGAACAGTGATGTTAGGAGCTAGAGACAGATGAGATTTTGTTACTAGATGTGTTTGAAGATCATATGAGCCTTTCCGGCAAGATTATTTGTACTGTTCTTCTCAGGCACTGTAACTATTCCAAACAGAGCTAGGACTGGGAAAATTGTTCGTAATTATTCCTTTGTACTAGGCAAGCTAAACAATATCCTGCTTTCTCTCTTGCACAGTCAAATACTTTAATTGCATTAGGAGCAGTACTTAGAAAAGTAAATGTTAAGACAAAACCTCTACTACAAGGCACTTTATGAATGCCAAGTCACCTTGTAAAACTTTTGGCTGCCTTGTTTTGGGGAGGTTACCTTACTTTGGATAACCAGAGAAGATAAATGATACCATGAGACTGAGGCATAACCTGCCGCTGCTCATATTACCAATTTTTCCAACTAACCCATTACAAATGATCTGTGGACCAGGGATCACCAGTTCAGGAAAACCATGAATCATACTGAAGAGCAATTTGTGAATGCAAAAGAAGAAAATTAGTCAGACTAATTTACTATTAATAGTTAGGCATCGTTTGCTGAGCTCTCGCGGGCAAAGTGAAGTCTCAATAGTGACATTGGAAGATATGAAACAGACCTAAGGGGGAAACCTCATCCCACAGCTCTCAGCCATTTCCTCTGAACTCACCTAACTCATCAGTGCTGGTCAGGCCTGTCTTGAGCTTCCCTGGCCAGCCTTGTAGAAATCACTCCTATCCTCTGGCTGACAGGGCTAACAGCAACCATGGCCAGGCCAACAACTCTGCCTGCAGTGAGCAATGGCCAGGTGGAAACTCCCTTCCTTTGCACCAAGTGGAGGCTCTGCTGTTGCCAACTTAGCCAGTAAAAAATACATACATAAAATGTGGAAAAAGCTCCTTGTATCCCCACCCCCACTAAACATCCAGCTGTCCCGGCGTCTTCCCTTACAGCACAGGTAAAGAGGACCTTGTTCTAGCAGCTGGTCTCACTGACATATCATCCCCTGTGACAGCTAGGGACAAAAAGAGAGATGGCTCAATGGGCTGTCAGCTGCAATGACTGATGTTGTGTCCCATTTTCAGGCAGCAGAGAACACAGCTGAGGCAGGATCCTGCCCTCTATGCTCCTAATGTCTGTGACAAAGTTGCTGCTTTACCCCCAAGTCCCACAGAGCAACCTTATTAAGTTTCATGCACAGCTTGTCCATCAAATGCTATTGATCAACCATCTCCCCTTTCACCAGCACCCAGTTTCCACTCAATCCCACTGCATGTTCTCCTCCTCTTGCAGTCTAAAAAAGCAGTGTAATATCTCCCTTCTCTTGCTTTCCCTGGCTTCACGTCAAGACGGCTGTTCGAACTGTCCACCCAGCATAGCTCCTGTTGACACACTGCCTCCTTTCTGCATCCTTTTCTACCTCCCTCAGGGCTGAGCTCTGCACAGTATCATGTATGCCACTAGCGCAACTGAAGGCAATTGACTGGAGAACACAAATGTAATGTGCCTATTCTCACTGCCTGAACAAAAGTGGAAATAAAAAAAAAAAAGAGCAAAAATCATCAGTGGGGGTCGATGAAAGAGTTAGAGCTGAAAAAACACCTTTTCTAGCTACAGAGGATAGCTCCAGGTAGGTGGAATTGCGTTGATTTGACATTGTCCCATACAACAGCAGCCTGTAATCAGACATCAAACTGACATCCAAGGTAGGCAAAAAAGAAGACACGACTAAAGAAGCTTTCCAGTAGATGTGACTTATAAGCCAGCCTACAACAGAAGGCCTGCTTTGAGATTCAGTCCTGGGCAAATACTGTGAGGCCAAGTCACTGCAGTCCCCAGTCCTAACACCAGTGAGACAGGACCAGCACAGCCTCCATCAAGTGAAATGACGAACAGTAAAGGGATGTGCTGTTTGTCACACTCCACAAGTGTTTTGATCCATGCAGCATCCCACATGCAGCCAGGGCCACCATCTGCTGCTTCATGGAAAGTCACACTTCCATGCTCACTACAGCCAGCTGGGACCACAATGCTCTATCAGGGAGTAGGAAAGGAAACATGATCAAACTGTCCAGTTAAGCAGCCTCTCAGCAGGAGGATTTCTCAATGGATGTGGCACCACAAGGTCTTTCCCTTTTTCCAGATAACACTGGTGCACCACAGGGTCACATTTGATTCAGAGCAGGATGGGTCACTCCCTATTTTACAAGCCACAACTTCATCCTTTAAGTTTTTCATCTTCTAATAGGAAAAGGACTTAGGAGGACAGCCCTGACTGCTTTTTAGCTAAGTTGTCCTAAAACGTCACTATATCACCTCCTCGGCTCCTGCAGCACCCCCCAGCTGAAAAGCCCACCACAGCACTAGTGGGGGGATACACAGGATGGGGCCAGTGGGGGCACAGTGCCCCAGAGAGCCTCGGGATGAGGGCTATGGACCCAGTCCTGTCAGCCTTGGTGATGGCAGTGAAGTCCAGGCAGCCTGTAATCCCCCAGAGTCAGCAAA
Source organism: Athene noctua (assembly GCF_965140245.1). Taxonomy (NCBI): domain Eukaryota; kingdom Metazoa; phylum Chordata; class Aves; order Strigiformes; family Strigidae; genus Athene; species Athene noctua. The sequence goes on from NC_134037.1 coordinate 94,760,057, forward strand.
ATCACAGAATCATCTAGGTTGGAAAGGACCTTGAAGATCATCCAGTCCAACCATTAATCTAACACTGACAGTTCCCAACTACACCATATCCCTCAGCGCTATGTCGATCCGACTCTTAAACACCTCCAGGGATGGGGACTCCACCACCTCCCTGGGCATCCCATTCCAACGCCTAACAACCCATTCTGTAAAGAAATGCTTCGTAATATCCAGTCTAAACCTTCCCTGGTGCAACTTGAGGCCATTCCCTCTTGTCCTATTGCTTATTACTTGGTGGAAGAGGCTCATCCCCAGCTCTCTGCAACCTCCTTTCAGGCAGCTGTAGAGGGCGATGAGGTCTCCCCTCAGCCTCCTCTTCTCCAGACTAAACACCCCCAGTTCTCTCAGCCACTCCCCGTACGACCTGTGCTCCAGACCCTGCACCAGCTTCGTTGCCCTTCTCTGGACACGCTCGAGTCACTCAATGTCCTTTTTGTAGTGAGGGGCCCAAAACTGAACACAGGAATCGAGGGGCGGCCTCACCAGTGCCGAGTACAGGGGTCAGATCCCTTCCCTGTCCCTGCTGGCCACGCTATTGCTGACACAAGCCAGGATGCCATTGGCCTTCTTGGCCACCTGGGCACACTGCTGGCTCCTGTTCAGCTGGCTGTCAATCAACACGCCCAGGTCCCTCTCTGACTGGCAGCTCTCCAGCCACTCCTCCCCAAGCCTGTAGCGCTGCTGGGGGTTGTTGTGGCCCAAGGGCAGCCCCCGGCATTTGGCCTTATGGAAACTCCTCCAGTTGGCCTCAGCCCATGGCTCCAGCCTGTCCAGGTCTCTCTGCAGAGCCTCCCTACCCTCGCACAGATCAACACCCCCACCCAACTTGGTGTCATCTGCAAACTGACTGAGGGTGGACTCGATCCCCTCGTCCAGATCATCAATAAAGATGTTAAACAGGAGTGGCCCCAAAACTGAGCCCTGGGGGACACCACCCGTGACCAGCCACCAACCGGATTTAACTCCATTCACCCCAACTCTTTGGGCCTGGCCATCCAGCCAGTTTTTCACCCAGCAAAGCGTGTGCCCATCCAAGACACAAGCAGCCAGTTTTGCCAGCAGAATGCTGTGGGAAATGGTGTCAAAGGCCTTGCTAAAATCAAGGTGAACAATATCCACAGCCTTTCCCTCATCCAATAAGCAGGTCGCCCTGTTGTAGGAGGACATCAGGTTTGTCAGGCAGGACCTGCCTTTCATAAACCCATGCTGACCGGGCCTGATCATCTGGTTGTCCCGCATGTGTTGTGTGATGGCACTCAGGATGAGCTGCTCCATCAGCTTCCTGGGCACCAAATTTAAGCTGACAGGCCTGTAATTTCCCGGATCATCCTTCTGACCCTTCTTATAGATAGGTGTCACATTGGCCAATTTCCAATCTGTCAGGACCTCCCCAGTCAGCCAGGACTGCTGGGAAATGATGGGAAGTGGCTTGGCAAGCACCCCAGCCAGCTCCTTCAGCACCCTCGGGTGTATCCCGTCTGGTCTCATAGACTTGTGTGTCTGTGTGATGCAGCAGGTCACTGACTGTCTCCTGGATTGCGGGAGGGTCCTTTTCCCTGTCTTCTGGCTGAGGAGGCTGGATTCCCTCAATACAACTAGCCTTGTTATTAAAGACTGAGTTATTAAGAAGGCATTAAGCACCTCAGCCTTCTCCTCATCACTTGTTACCATGTTTCCTCCTGCATCTAGCAGCGGATGGAGGCTCTCCCTGGTCTTTCTTTTGCTACTGACATACTTATAGAAACACTTCTTCTTGTCCTTGATTGCTGAAGCCAGATTAATTTCCAGCTGGGCTTTAGATCTCCTGGTTTCTGGCCTGCATAGCCTCACAGCCTCTTTGTAATTACTGTGAGTGGTTAGCCCCTTTCCAGAGCTGCTTTCTTTCCTAACCCTTGGCATCCCCCCAGCTCTGAGGTGCAGCCTTCAGGCAACCCCCCAAGGCACCAGCTGCTCAGTTTCCTAAAGAAGCTTCGCCTGAAGCCACAGTTGCATCTGCAGAAGAAAAGGAATTTTGTTCACCTCCCAGAGCACACAGCTGGGCTGCTGCAAGGGCCACCACCCACTTGAGTACATCACCTTTTGTAGTTTGTACCTTCTCCTAACCTAGGACCCACTAAACAAATGGGTTTGTAATACCTAGAGGCAGAGAAAGTAACACACAATACCACATGTGTCTGCCTTGGTTTTATACTCTTCTCCGGACACTGGCTACTGCTAAAGATGGGAGGAGACATGATTTTGGCCTGGATGTTCTCATTCCTGAATAGCAGCTGGGTGGATTAGCTTGCTCTAAAAGTTTGTTCTACCCTGGCTGCCCAAACTAGCTGTTTATGTTACCACAGGGCTGCTTACAAGCACTGGAAGATGCTTCCAACTTCACTAAGCTGATTCCTCATGGGCCAAGGGCCATGCATGTGGGTTCACCAAGCCACAATGGTGCACAAATGGGGGAAGACAATGGTTCAAGTTAGAAGTGTTCTCAACTAAACATTTACAAAAATGATTATGGGCTGGTGCACTGCTTACTCATACTCTCTTTTGAATAATACCATCCCCCCTGCTTGATGCCTGAAGAGGTCAAGACACCCCTGCCCCGGTCTGTGTGCTCCTGGAGGGGTGTCTGACTTTGTGCAAATGAAGCCAAAAACAGACAGCAATTGGCAGACACTGCTGAAGTGGTCTCAGAGGAGAGCAAAAGAACAACTCAGAGGCAGAAATGAAGCAATACAGACCTGCAGCCCCTGGGCCTTGGCATAAAACCACTCCTGCTGCGTTGCAGTGGCCGTCAACGGAGTTAACCTTCCACTCTAATCACAATCATTAAATTCCCTCTAACGCCCCTGTCCTATGTCTGTCCAAACAGCTCTGTTATCTGTCACCTCCCCACATGGCTCCCCACCGCTGCAGCTCTCATTAATGCTGCTCTGGCTGGCTGATGAGGCAAGTGGCAGGCGGCTCTGGAGCCCAGATGAGTTTTGCAGACAGCAGGGGATGTTTATCCAACATGGAGGGGATGAAAGTACAAACAAAGAGAGACCGTACAATTAATCAGGCATTGCACAGGGCTAGTCTCATTAAAGACAGTCTCCCTGACAAGAATTAATCTGAAGTGACAACCCAGTGAGCTAATTTAGCAAATGGGTCTGGGGCTTGGCCTGGTGCAAATTTCAGGGGTCTGTCTGGCAGATAGAGCTGAGCCTGCTCTGAGGAGGGGAAAAGCAGGAATATGTTAAGCTGGCTCCATTCTGGCCGGAGCCTGTGCATCAGAAGGTATGGAGGAGACTGCAGCCTCAGGTCTCCTTGAGGGGCACAATGAAGATTAAACTTCCCTACTGCACCAGTACCTTCTCCTCCTTCTCTCTCTTGCAGCCTCAGGTCACAGATGGGTTCCAGCTCATTAAGTACACAGTAATTCTGCCACTATCCCCTGTAACTGTAACCACCAGCCCAACTCAGATCTTTCCTCCAGGATCCAACCTGCTCGCAATATTAGATGGCTTTTCGTTTCTCTTAATGTAGAGCAGAGCTCTGGGAGGAGATAAAATACACAGAGAGAAACAAGCAACTTAAAAGGCTTTTTATTTTTTAAGCAAAGATCTGGTTTGGAGAGGCTGCTTTGAATCCCCAGGCAATGAAAAACATTTCACTTGGAGTGCAGTGCCTCAGTGTCTTTCTATGCTGTAAGAATACATGGAAGAAAAAAAGCTGACTAAACAAATAGCCCAAAAGCCTCATGGCATCTCCCCACAACCAGAACATTCAAAGCTGTGGACTCGAAGTTCACTGGCTAAGGTGAAGTAAGGTGGTCAGCATTTGGAAGAGTTGCCTTGGAGCAAGAAAGGAAAAACCTCCCAAGCCATCAATACAAAAGTCTGAGGACCCTGCCATTCCTCAGTGGGGATGTTTTCCCTCTGAATTGCCACTCAACACAATGGCCACTGCCTAAGCTGACCTGACCGATGCACTCTGGGAAATAACAGCTTATTTGCTAAAACATATAATAGAGGCTTACAAAAAGCTTGCTCCACGTTGCTATTGTATTCGCTTTGCCTGGGTCAGTAGCTCCAAGCTGTCAGGCTGTTTATTTGGTTTTAATTGAGAGTTAATTCTTATTCTACTGGAACTCGTACGTCTGCTGCGCCGCTCAGCCTGCTCCACAGTGTCGAGAACAATCAGCTCCTGTGGAAATGCAGCTGCCCATCTTGCTGGGAGCCCCCATGCATCGCTAAGGAAACCAAATTCCCCCAGACTGCTTGCAATCCCCCCAGGAATGCCCAACCAGCCCTCAGAAGCTGTTGAACAGGAAGAGTTGGATGAGCCACAGCACCAGCCAATTAATAAGCAGCACTTTTACTCTCACCCAGCCCCATTTTCAGCAGCTGCAGCAAGCAAATTTAATTCAAGGGTTCCCAGGTGCCTTGCAAAGCATCCTGCTACTTGGGGATCTTCACATTACATACGCCAAGAGCTCTTCAAGCAAACCAGAGAGACTGAAATGAAAACTAACAAGCCATTTTACAACCAGCGGGCATCCCAGCTGGTCGCCCCTTGGATTCCAGCACAGCAAGAGTTAATCCTCTCCAGACAGCCCCTCACAACCTGAAGACTGCAGGCTGCTGCTGCTACATTCATCCTTAAGATGCTGAAGAGTACCTGCCATGACCACTGAGGCTGAGGAACTCCCAGGGTTGGAGGAGAAGGTGGGCTGGCTGGGTAAGCTTTCATCAGCTTGATGCTGGCAATAAATCAGCCACGTCTGGCCACATGTAAGGCCCGTTTTATCTGAGGAGAATACTCCAATCCTAGCTCTCTAGGAGGATTTTTCATGCCACCACAGCTAGTGCCTGGAAGCCAGCGTATCCAGCGAGGAGTGTGCACAGACAAACAGCAGCTCCTCATTCAGGAGGACAAATCCGCTTTCTTAAGAGCTCTCCAGTCAGCAATACTTCTAAGCTTTTGAGATTTTCACAGTTATATTCAGTAATGTTACTATGTTATGCGGTCCAGTGACAGAACAGCGGGATATAAAGCTTAGCCCAGGTGCCCCAGCACGAAGAAGAAGGTGCGACAAAGCAGTAAAGCCTGTGGGACATGGAAGAGAGTGACGGCACAAGGGAAAGGGTGAAAGGCCAGGAGGTGTCATAAGGCTGCTTGGAGTCCAAGTGGGACATCACTGGGAAAACACCAGGAAGGCAGGACAGGAGCACAGAGGCAGCTCTGAGAAGCGGCAGGTTGGAGATGAGAGGGGATGTGATCCTCTGGGAGAAAGAAATAGAAAAGGGCTCAGTGAGACCTCATTATGGCACATGGAGGCAGAGACCTCTTCGTGAAATAAAAGCACCTTCATCGGAGGAGGCAGTACCATGAAAGCCGGAGTTTTTCTCACTTGTGCTTGACAGAAGTGGGAACAAAACTCCCCTGTTTAGTCCTCTCTCTGCCCTCCCTTATTCAGACCCAAGCCACCACGATTACACCAGTAGCCATTTCTAAGAGTCTGCCCATACATGAGAGATGGCTACTGCAGGGCCACAGTATAACATTCCTCTAAAAGACACCACTCAATAGTCACAACTATGTGGTGATGCTGCAAAAGAAACATTAACAGCAGTAACCGATGGGGTATGACAAAAACAGGGGGGGTTAAATTTGCACAGGCATTCAGCTTTATTTCATAACTTAAAACAGAAATGTGATTTTCCCTTTTCTTGATCCCTTTCAGTAGGAGCTCAATAGGGAACAGATCCAAGATTACTTCCAGGCACTGTGCAAAAGGAAAAAAACCTCAACATCACAGGAGAAGGATAAAAATCACAAATTAGTTCACTGAGTTGCAGTGCTGATAATAGCGAATCTCAGCTAAGAGAGAAGGGGTACTATGACAAACTGCCTTCATTATTAGAGGCTCCCCTGTGTCCTGTATTATTATTAAGGACTGACAATGTGCTCCACATGGTTTGAGTAACAAACAAAGGCTGTCCCACCCCAGAGAGCTCACAATCAAACTGAGACATAAAACCGGAGCCTACTGTGCAGAACTAGAGGAAAGAGACACTTGGATCTTTTTAATTATTTTGTTTTCTATCTACAGTAAACAAACTTTTCCTTGCAAAATGCATTTGTTTCCAAGCTACCACTGAATGGCAAGAACCACCAATTTTAAGTGTCCCCATTTTTAAAAAATGTTGAACACAGGCACTTTGCTGAACATGGATGAAAGTACCTGGCAATCCTGCTAGGTTAATGTGCTCTTTAAAAACATCAGACTTTTTCCCCTAACCTTCTCCAACCAGTGATCTCTTGAGATTTCCCTCAGTTCTCTCCCCCCTGGCCCCAGTATGATTTCTCTTCAGACTCAGAAACTTTGAAACCCACTTCTCTTCCCCTGCAGAGTTCATATAGTCCAAATAGCTTCATTACTGTGACAGTATGAAAGCCCTTCTGCAATGCAAACAGCCAATGAATTTTTCCTGCAGTTCCTGCCTGGAGAGCTCTTCAGCTTATTCCCTTTATTTCATACAAGTGAGGAGGATGGAATTCCACTCGTTTGAGTCTTTGGCCTATAAAATCTACAATACCTACTAATGACTGTGAGCTTTTTTTCACATTAAAACCCCATTCAAAACACTGAGCATGAACAGTCTGATGGGAGGCAGCAGGGTTTTGAAAGCCCTCGATCATACCCAACACCAGACGTAAAAATCAACACTGAGCTGTGCACTTTGTCCAGTCTCTTCCATTTGGTGGGGAAGGTGCAATACCATCAGGATCTGGCAATTTCATCACCTTTAGCTCTTAATTAGCAAGGAGACATTGATGTAACTACCTCCTGAGAGGTCCTCTTCCCAAGGGCATGCACTGAGGCTCTAGAAGAGCTGACCTTACCTGCCGGACTTCCAGGCGATACTTGAGGATGGGATCCACAGCATTGGGCTCTTTCTGCGTCCACTGCAAGACGTAAGAGTAATTCTTGGATTGCTTCTGGCTCAAGGTGGGGTTGGGAGTATCATAGTAAAACTCTGGGCTGTAAGCTTTTGCTGGAGGGGAAAAAAAAAAAAAAAAAGAAAGAAAAAGAGGGAGGAAAGTAAGAGAGTGGGATCAAGAGAAATGTAAATCACAAAGAGGTGTGGTGAGAGTGGAACAGCTCTGCTTGCCTTTGACATGACATACACCTTTACAATTACAGCTGGTGTTGCACTGACGTGCCATCATTTTCTGTGAATTGCTACTGATTTCACAGCTTAAACTACTGGGAAGGTTAGCAGTCCTGCAACACCAGTGGGGCATGACTGAGACCAGGGAAGGTGGGAACAACTTCAGCTCTCCAGGTGGAACCAGCTCTCATCTTTTCTCTCTTGCTTTGTAGTTCAGATTGAGCTTTAAACTGGCACTTCTCCTGTTTCATCTGCTGCTTAACAGACTCTCCTGCTAACAAACTCTGAGGAAAGACCAATCGGCCAGTAGGTCATAGGAAAAGTGTCATTTATCACACAGGGACCATGGCCTTAAAAAGGAGACCTTGCTCCTTCTGCATCTCCCCTGCCTTGGCAACACAGTCTCTAGCCTCTTTGTAACATGACAGTCAACTCCGCAGCAAAGGGGATGCTGACCTCAGCCTGGGTAAAAACAGCGGGAGCTTTTGCAGGGGTAGAGATGTCTTTTCTCAACCTACATCTCCCCTTAAAAACAGAGGGCAGCAGGAAGAAAGGAAACACAGGACAAATGATACACCAGAGAGAAACTGAAAAGGGTCAGAGAAGGAGGGATTTCCTATCATTTCCCCAGCCACTGTTGTCCTGAACTACCAAATAGGATTCAAAGGCTACTGCTATGCAGCTCAGCAGCCGGGGGACTAATGCACAGAGCCCAGAAGCAGCTCAAGGTCTTACCCATAACTGGCTGCCCTATTTGAAATTGCCTTCATTTTACCCTGTGCACTCCAATTTTAGGCAAGTCCTGTCCTGAGCCAGGCAGGAGCTGGATCAGAGCCAAATCTCTCCTTTCTGGGCTCAGGTCCAATGTGGACCTGCACAGACCAGAAAGATGCCTGGGCAGCAATGGATGATGGAGAGCAGAACAGGCATAAACACCATCTTTCCAGGCAGTCTGCTACACCTTTCCACTTGAATCACAGGCCCTGCCATTCCGTGTGGTTATAATTAGGCTCAAAAGGATTCAGCGTTTATTTTTTATGAACTCAGATGGATAATATTGATGTTTGTTTCCAAGACCTTTTTTTCTTATTATTTTTATTGACTTGAATTTTTGCACAAGTAAGAAGTTCAGAAGCACCTCAGAGACTAATTGCTGCTTATTCAACTTGTATTGACTGTGGAAGTCAAGCTTCATAATGGATTCCAAAATAAAATCAGAACTGATGATAATCATCATCTTGCATGATATTAATTCCTTATTAATTGACTCCAAGATGGAAATGGAAGCTAGAAAAAAAGCCTTCTAATAGAAATGCAGCACATAAGATACTTTTGGAACTTCTTTTCTGGAAGCTTTTACCATTGCTGGAAAGTTTTGTCTTTTGCTTACAGCTGATGGGAAGAGCTAAGGCTATTCACTCCACCTCGCAGGGCTTTTCTGTGCTTGTGGCTAGTGGGAGGGCAGGTGGTGGTGACCAGTATGTGCTGCCCAGTTAACTAACTTACTCAAGGCAAGTGGGTTGGATGTCTCACTATCCTTCCAAAACATCTCAGAAAGCTAATCTCCCATCCATAGAAGAAACTAATACCATCCTGGTCAGATTTCTGTACTCTGTTTCCAGTACTTCTGAACACATCACAGTCACAAATGAGTCACTGCCTCCCTATCAGATAGAAAGGTTTATGGTCCTACTTTCACAGAGAAGAAACAGAAACAAGAAATGATGCCATTTCCCCTGCTCATCCAGGAAGGCTGTGGCTGATGGGAATTAAAACTCCAGTACTCCTGAGCCCAAGCGCAGCAGTCTAGCTACTGGATTATTTTTCAGGTTGCTCTACAGGCTCAGAAGCTCTAATTGATTTGTAACTGTCCAGGACACAGGCAGAGATATCTGGAACTGAAAAGCCACCATCAGATACCAATGCCTTGGAAATGGAGAAAGGATGCAGGAAAATAAATGCTTGCTGCCTTCCTGATGAGTGCTCTCTAGTGATGAATGTCGCTTTCCGCTGAGGGGATTTTATATCATAGGGCACAGCATGGTACACCAGATGATAATATGTATTTGTTACTACTTCCAGCAAGAAATTCAGATCCTGGGAGCATTCTCAAGCTTGTGAGGGACACAGTTTGATGTGATGGCTCATAGCGGGATATGGTTTACCATCACTTAGTGACAGGAGAGTTGCCAGCATATGAAGAAAGGGTAAAGAGGGCCAAAGTTCTCAAGAAAATCCACTGCCAGACAAATTCCAAGAAATCTCAAGGGGTGAGAGCAAGGTTCTGAAAGGGGACCCAAACAGTAGAAGTGGTCTGGTCTCCTTCATCTCGGAGAGCATCTCAGAGTTAGAGCATACCTGAACTTCTCCAAACCCCAGAAATACCTGCTTCAAAACCAGGCCTCTCTGGAGGTTATTTATTCTCGTTTGCTCAGCCCTGACTTGAAAAGTATTATAAATTGGCCCTGGACTGAAAACCTAGTATTTTGGCTGAATTTACTGCTTATTAAGGCAACTTCATTGGAGAGCTTTCCTAGAAACTGGTGCACAAGTCAATTCCGGGGTCATGGGAAAAGAAGATTTAATGATCAGCTGGAGAGGTTAGGTCAGATGTGTGGTTTTAGATGCTATAACTCTGCCATTCCTCTTTGCAGTTGCAGGTGCTGGAGAGGACTCCCATTACAGTGCCTGCTGGATTCACAGAAAACTGTGAGCCACAAATCCACCGAGTAGTAGTACCCATTCCCAGCTCATGTTTGTCCTAGCAGGCATTGTGAGACACAGAGAGAGAAGACAGAGGGAAGGTACAGGAATACATAATACAGTTTTTGAAGGGGAAATTAGATGGTTTGGAACCTGTCTGGGGGATGTAGAGAGCCTTTCACCCTCCCTTGGTCTATGATACAGGTGGTCCAAGCTTGAAAGCTGATGGCAGCCTCCTGTTATCTTTCAGGTAAGTGGTCAAACACTGCTACAAGGTACCCGTGGCTGGCACTAACTGCTCCAGGTCCATCCCAGACTTGAAGGACTGCCTGAATGACGGAGGCAGATCTCCCTGTCAGCTTATGGAAAGTCATCCCTTCTGAACAAAGCGCCATGCACAGAGGAGGCAGGAGAGGTTGCCTGTACTAGCACTAGTTTATGGGGATCAAGCTTCCCACCTCCATGACCACATCCAACAGCTCGCTCCAGTGTGCACTCTGCGACTTACCAGACACCTGGAAGAGGCAAGTGGAGACCCCAACGTCATTGGAAATGCTGCACTCATAGCTACCGCTGGTCTCCCGGCTGACGCTGTCCACCTTCAGCTCCGAGTAGTCCTGCTGCTCTGTCAGGGGCTGTGCCAGAAGGGTCCCATTGAAGCGCCAGACAGAGGTGGCCACCTTCATGGGGCTGCCCTTCAGCATGGTGCAGCGCAGGGTGACGCTGCGCCCCACGCCCTGGCGCACGTCCTGGAAGGCTGGCTCCACCACGGGGGGGACTGGAGACCGAACAGAGCAACAGACAAGGATGCCGTCAGGGAAGAGCGCTCTCGCTCAGCATGGTCACCCTGGACTTGTCTGAGGAGACAGGCACTTACAATTTCCATGAGGATATTTATTTTCTAGCACGAGCCAGGCTTCATCAAACCAAAAGCAGCAATAATCATCTGACATCCCTTTCTGATTAAGCTGGGGCCACCTCCCATGTCCTTTCCATTTATTACGTAGGGATGACCTTTAGCAAGTACTCATCCCACAGTCAAGACACTGCTTGGAGGAGCTACCAAACCCTGCTCTTTCATGTGAGAAGTGCAACTCCAGCAGCTGAGTGACACAGCTTGGATTCAACCCTCAGATAGTAATCAGAATAACCATAGTCCTCATAGCCAGCATAAACTGCACTCCCTGAGCAGGCAGCTATGCTCCCCAGCAGTCACATTCATGTTCTTCTGGTCAATGTCCGATAAGGTTATCAGAGACACCATATTCAGATGGAAGGATACACACTGGTTGTCCCCAGAGAGCACAGACCTGAAGGGGTGAGAGGGCCTCACCTAAATACATCTGTATAACACATCAGGGACTGGCTACAGGATCCTGGGGCCTATTATTATCTCTAGCAAAAATTCTCCCACACTGGGAGGCGAGCCACATGTCTCCATGTCAACTTCTCTGCCAGTAGTGTAAGAACGGTGATGTGTGGCCATCTCCTTAGCAAAGAGAGTCTACTAAGTCTTGTTCTTTAGCACTTGTAAAAATGTACACGAACCTCATGATTTGGGCACGGTTGGGGCTGAGCAAGGAGAAAGCCTGGATTGGTATTTCTTGGGCTACCCCTTATTTAATGCAATGGCAGAGCCATCTGATGGACATGTTTCACTTGCAGTAAACTCTTAATTAACACACTACATCATGGGAATAGCCAGAAGCTCTCCCTCTAAAATGAGAAAAGCTTCCTGAACACAAAACAGCTGTTTGCCCAAACGTAGAAGAGAGAAAACAGATTTATAGCAGCTCCAGAACAATCATTAACTCACCTTTTCCAGGTTCAAAGCACCTGCTCTTCCACAGACTTCTGTGCTCGACAGATCTACAAAGCACCTGCCTCCTCTAAAAGTCTGCAGAGCTGCTATGCATAGCCAAGCCCCAAAACCTGCCACACAGCATCTGCAGCACCACAGACACAGCTCCACCAGGAGCCACAGGTCACACAGCATCCCTGCTGTCCTGAACACAGCTGTACCCAAACGGCTCCAGCACACCAGTCTCTCCCCTCCCATAGCCTGATGCCAGCAAGACCCACATATACAGCTCTGTAACACTAGCAACATCTCCATCTACACTACAGACGATGGTGGTTATTGCACCACCCCACAGGTCTGCATGCAGTGTCCCTCCTCCCAGGGGAGGGTATGCATCTGTGGGTACGCAACATACAAGGATCCCCTCCACCTGGCAACCCTTGTTTGACAGTAGCTGATTGTTTTCTAGGTACTCATTCTCAACTCTGAGCCACTGGGCCCTTTGCTGCATTTAAGTGGATTAAAAGCAGCCCTTGACTGAGCTCACGTTGCCGTGCTGAGTGGCATGGTCAGCTCGTTACAGATGGCTTTGCTAGCAATGTGTCTCTGCAGGTGCTCCAAGTGCCGACTTGCCTTTGGCTCACACGTCTCCCACCTCACGGTGAGAATAATGTGAGAAGTTGTTTGATTAGACCTAGTGCCACGAATGTGTCATCTCCATCCCTAGCTGCTACCCCGTTTCTTGGGTCACATCTGCTTCTTAATTGAACCTGGTGGGGTCTCACATTATAATCAAGGCCAGCTGGTGATGTAGAAAAAAAAAATACAACAAACCAGCGAAAGCAAGGCTTAAAAAAAATGGCACAGCAGCTCCAGATGTACTCAAAGCAATCTATCTCATAAGGGGAGGGAGAGGGGTGGGAGAGCAGCTTCCCTCACTGCACCAAGCAGTGCCTGTGCACAGAGCTGGAACAAAGGAAGAGAAAAAGTCTGAAATTGGACAAAGTGCCCCCTACAAGGACACATGCTGCAAGGAAAGTGCCCCCCTGGGCGTCACTGAGGGCGTGTTTAGGGCTGACAAAGGAGCAGGGCTGGGACAGTCCAGATGCTTCCTTAGGTCACAGGAACAGCAGAGCAGCCAAGGATGTAGAAGATATTTAATCTTCTTCAGTGGGAAATGGGATTTAACTTGATTTGCACTGGAACAGGCTCTGGGCCTATGTTATCATCTTGCGAAGGAATGTGTGAAAGTGCCTATACAATAAAAACTGATTACATTTTCTCCTCTTGTCTCTGGCACTAGGAAACACCAAACGAGCATTAACTCTGCAGGCAGTCCTGGAGCCCCTGGGTTTTCTGGAGAAAGAGCTGAAGCAGGTCATCCCATCACTGCAAAGGATGCAGTACTGTGGCAAGGGGCTGCTATTCCTGAAGGCTGCCAGTGGATAATGCAATCAAAGAAAGGTCGACAGTAATTACAGTGTCAGACATCAGCTCTGGTCTCCAATGCCTAATGGGCAGCCCACACCTCTTCAAGTTGTACACTTGAAGAAGTGTGGGAGACCCACCACCAAGGCAGGGAATCAGTCTGCAGATCCTAGCAGATAACAACACAGCCTTTTCTCATCCCTGGCTTAAATGCAAAAGAAAGCTTGTTTAAATGAATTGGTGCTCTGACTCCCCACAGCTGGGAACTGAACAGTTCCAGTACAACTGAGATGGTGACTGTCTAGGAGCAGAGACCTCCAACATGACTCCTGAACAGACACCTTTAGGGAGCTGCAGGAAATGATGGTTTTCCAAGTGCCTCTAATACCCACAGGGAAGCTTGCATCCCTGCTGACTATAAGGCAGCAGTTACCTGGCTATTCTAGCTCACTAAGCTGCCATGGTTCTCTCTGGGGAGTTTTTAGCCCAGTTCCAAAGGTGGGTCCTTGTCCAGAGGCTCCTCAAATGCCTTTCTATATCTCCACTGAACTCCAGTGAATGCAGCTGAAGTGCTCTTTTAAGCAGCAGCCATGTTGCCACACTTCAAGGAAGAGGTAAAAAACCTCTCTGCATATACAGGGCTTCAGGATCCCCTGGTAAGAAACACAGCAAATACAGATGATTACTGTTTTCTCTCAGCACACAACTTAACTCTAGAAGAGCTAGCTTGCAGGAGGAGTGCCAAAAGGGATGAAGACAGCAGTGCATTACCATTCTAGGCAACATTGAAGGAGCAAGGCTTCTCCAGCAACCTTGTTGAAATGCGGCTGCTGTAAAACACAAGCCAGGGCAGCCTGCCTTTGCAGCAGAATTAGCTCGTTAGGAGCAGATCAAATCAGCTGAACACAAGCAACCTACTCCAGCGTGCCAGGCACCCTAAGGCAAACCCAGGCTGTAGGCAAGCTCCCTTGCTGTGAGCCAGAGCAGATGCTCTGCTCTGAAGGGTTGCTAAGCTAGCACAGTGTTCACAACAATGAAGGGCAAGAGTGAGGGAAGGAAGTACAGCAGAGAAATGTCAAGTGTCAAGAGGCATTGCTTTGTGCCTCAATAACCTCTTATTTTCTTGCTTTCACTGGAAATAACCAGGATTGCAATTCTTGTCCTGCTAGATGGGTGAGAAGTGCACTGGCTGTTGAGCTGTGGTCAACTCTTTAAGTATTTGTTTTAAGTCTGTTTTTATTTTAGCCTTGAGGAAGGGAGACATGTACTTCCTTACAAGACCCAAAATGCTTGCAGGAGAGACCACAGTCTCTTTGCACTGTTACTGTCCTGTCCTGCCTGGGCTCAGCTCAAGAAGGGGTACTCAGCGATCCCTGCAATGATGTCTGATTGTTGCAAGTTCCCATCAAAATCAGATGTCTCCAGAAGGCAGAGATGCTTCTTTCATCAGCAAGGAAGTCAGAGCATTCCAGGATGGCAGTGATGTACTATGGAAAGTTTTTCACTTGTGGGGTAAATACAGAAGGGGGAAAAAAAAAAAAAAAAAGTGAAAAAAATTTTTCACTTTAAAAAAATGGAGATGATGTCATGAGGCTGCTCAATCTGATATGGATGAAAGGCAACAAAAAGCTCATATTGGACTGATGCACAGAAAACAGTGACAAGCTTAAACACAAACCATTATGTGCAGAACAGGGGAACACTGAGTGAACAGACCTTGCATTAAGAGCTCAGGCAAGGATTGAGAACACTGAAAATCCTAAACATCACAGTACAACAGTACTGTGCAGTACACATGCAAAGTCTGCTTTCCCACTGTAGCTTGAGAACTGTGAACAGCATATCCTGGTCAATTCCCAAATGCTGGTTCATTTTGAAGGGGCTGTCAGAGCTGAGGACCTCACTCATAACCTGCTTTCTGACTCACAGGCAGCTATTTCTCCCCTGTAACCACCCTGGACCAGCAGCTGACAACAACAGTCTCTGTAGGTGGTCAGCTGCCCATGTTGTACCACTGGTCTATGCAGCTGCCATGGGCTGCTGCACTCTCATTTTTCTACAGGGATTTACTTCCCACAACACTTTCTCTGCTGTGAGGAGCACTGTGGTGCAGCAATGTCCAGGCAAAAAAGAGGCACAAGCAGAAAGATGGCCAGCCTGAGGTCACACGAACCAGCAGCATCAGACAGAAACAGCACAAGACTCCTATAATCCTGACCCACTCTTCAGTCCTTAGCTCAGGCTTCCTCCCCTGTGAAAAACACCCTGTACTCTACTCCCCAGAGTCAGTCATCATTTACATTTTTATTTAAATCTAGAAAGTGCAACATGTAACACAAGTGATGAAAATAGCAAGCCTTGCTAGATTAGAGTGCGCTTTATTTTCTGCTCAGTTCTCATTCCACTCTGCTGATGACTCCCTCCAAGCTTAGCCATGCAATCACAGTGGCAATAGAAGTCCTGCTTGTAGTCTTCATTTTATCTCACCTGTGAGAGCTAATTGACCACTCACTCACTGGATCAACATTTCAAAGGACACAGATAACCTGGTATGAAAGACTGCACTTCATAGTTAGTTACAATTATTAGCCGTGTTTCATTATCCAAAGTGGCTAATGACAACAGGCAGTAATTCCCTCTCTGGAAAGCAAATCAGCACAGGCTGCTATTAGGGCATTATGAGACCATTATGACCCCATCCAGCATCCATTTAAATTCTGATAGGTACCACTCCACAGTCATTCTAGATACAGTCTTCCCTAACCTTCTCTAAGCAACGAAAGTGATTCCAGCAAAGGGTGCCTTCCTTATCCAGCCCCTGGTCCCATCATCCAGGGTAATGAAGATGTCACAGACATCAAAGATACTGCACCCCTGCTTTCGCAGGAGGTAGAAAACGCCATGGTTTCAGCTGCAGGAAAGACCAGAGCTCCCTACCCAAGCAAGTGGGAATCTGTTTTATTGTCACAAGGCTGGGAAATCACAGCTCAGGAATTTTGTTCTCTGCAACAGCACCTACAGCCCAAGAACACACATGAGGCACAAGAAGTCTCCCACAAATATCCAACTAATATTTACAAGCCCAGCCTCATTTGCTTGTTTCTGATAGATGATATAATCGAGTAGTTAGAAGAGGGGAGATGCAGGAAGGCTTGCTCAACCTATTTCAGCTAAAAGCCAGAATCTCTTTCATCTTTTATGCCTTTTGCCTTTGCACTTCAGTCTCCCCATGTATAAAGAGATAAAACATGTATTTTTTGTGAAGTGCTTGAAAGCCAAGTCGCAAGCATTGTTATTTCAAACAAAACAAATTTGTTCAAGTACATTTTCTGCTAGACAAGTGGGTGCAGGGACTGGAGAAGCAGGGCTCAGAGCAGAGGCTTAGTTCTGTGCTAGTTGACTGCTTTTAAAAGAAGAGCAGATGAAATGTATTCACTACCAGCTTTGCTGCTTTCCTCTTCTCTGAACTTTCCAAGCCAATTAGCTCAACCAGTCTTCACCTTGTTTTAATAAAGAGGGATTTACTAAAGGATTTCCTCTTCTGCATGACGAGCTGTGCTGATTAATACATGAGACCCCTAGCTCACTTTACACAGTGCTTTGAAGAAATTCCATCCTGGGTCGGAATTTCCAGACCTTCTGCTTCACAGATATGCCTCCTCAAAAAAGATCTGTCCTAGATATGCTGGAACTCTACTCAGACTCACTGCCCAATTAATTCATGATAACAAAACACTACAAAGACAAGTATTCTCCTGCAGTGTAAAGCCACCTCATTCCTATGCCTCACTTACCTTAAGTGCCTGATTTCAAAACAGTACACTCCCCTAATTGAAAAAGATAAGTGGGAAAAGAGATGGTGTATGTACAGAAGACACATACACATTTGTATGTAAAATGCATGCTGATAATCCTCCTCCCACACACATACCACCCAATTAGCAAAGTTATGCACAAGAGAAATAAAGAGGGCAAGAGAGTGGGCATTTCAGAGCTAATATCTTCAATTACTGCCAGACCAATGGCATAACCCAAATACAGATTTTTTTTTTTTTTTTTTTTTTTTCCACAGACTAACATGAAGATACTGTCTCTAACTTACGGACAGTTTTGCTAATTATAGCATGGTGAAGCAGGATAACGGCTAGGGTGGATGTGGGATTCTCCTGCCCACTGATACAGAGAAATGATTACTTGTTTTGAGATTTATTTACTTATTTACTTATAGAAAACTGCTTAGCAACTTATTTACTTACTTACAGCAAGTTATACTATTACTTATAGTATTTTTGAATATTGCTAAGAATCCTGCTTGCCCAGACTGTTCTGTGGAATTTTACCAGGGACTACTGTGTTCATAAAACAAAGCAGTTCACTGTGAAAATGTACCAAGAACTATAATGCTCAGCAAAATATTATGTTTTTGTCCTTGGGGAACAGGTGTGCTCTAACTAGTTGGAATCTCGGTAATGAGTAAAGATAGCCATATACGGGTGGTAGAAGTTCTGTTGGTTCTCTTAGGTAAGATAGAATGAGTAAACCGGCTGAAAAACACTCTTGTTGTTCAAGAAATTGGCCAAGAGAATCTGCGCATGCTCTGGGGAAAAAACAAGGTGAGAAAGACTGTGAGTCTTCCTCCCAAAGACCCCCGAAGACGCCCACCAGGAGGCAATGCGCAGGTGCAAAGAGAACATAAACTGTTGACATCAGCCTTTCTAACTAACCCAGCCTTACTTATGCATATGTATGTTTGTGTTATGTAATCCAATGAATATGTATATTCACACTCTCTGAGTTTTTGGTGAAATGTGCAGTGGGTGTGCAAGTTTTGTGGAGAAATCCACTTGCACCCCAGCATTGGAGTAAACATACCTGCTTTATAACTCTCTCCGAGTTGTAGAGTCTTCTTTCCGCAAATCACCACCCACAAAATGAGAGCCCTCCCGTGTAGCATTGCCAGACCACCAACTCTCTGCTCGGGTTCTGCCTCTGTCTTCTAGAGGATAATAAGATGTCAGCTCATACCCATGCATCTGTTACTACATACTTCTGTTTAACAAATTGGGCTAGCAGTGACATGCTGCTCCCAATAGCATATAAATAGTTTAGATCCAAACATTCACTAACAGTCAGCCAATGATACTCTTTCCCCAAAAGCATCCTATATGCATTAACTTTTGGCAGAGAACCAGTTATCTTACTACTCAATAATTCATAGGTGAGCTACTCAGCTGGGTAGTTCTGGGAATAAAGCAACTCATTGCCAGTGCAAACTAAGGAAAAGAAAAAAAAAAATCAACCGCCCAAAAAAGAACAAAATGAGATTCTTCTTTTAAAACAGAGAATCCACATCTTTCCTCTACTTCAGAGTTTACCACTAGTTTTTATTTCCATATAACCCAATTCCCTTGCTGCAATTTAAGCCTACTGCAAGTTCTCCCCATAGGTGTGTTTTTATGTCCTAGTAATCAGCTCTGTCCTATCCCCAGTATCCCCCAAACTCAAAAAATACTAGGAGGAGAGAATTCTTAGTTCTCTTCTAAAGTCCTTGACAAGATGATGTTTTGTATGTGTGTGTATATGTATATATCTATCTTTACAATTCCCTTTTCTCTCCTTCCTCTGCTCTTCAGGTGGCAGAGGCACAGCTTTAGTTCCAATTGAGATTTTGTTTTCTCTGGGCAGTAACACTGTCCTGGAGTTTTAAATGCCAGAGGAATCACATGCAAAAAGTCTGGGAAAGGAGAAAATAAGAGAGAAACCTGCATCTACAGTTCTGACTCTTCTCCTGTGCCTGGCAGAAACAAGCAGGGCACAGGGACCTGTAATAGGGCAGAGATCAACAAGTGCGATTTGCAACCCTGTGAGCAGAAACAGAGCTGCTTGGCCCGTTACAGCAGAATGCATTCCCTGTGCTTCCATCCACAGTGTAAAGAAGGGAAAACAGACAATCTGTGATGTTCTTTGTTCTAGAATACGCCCTCCACATTCCTGAGGAGGAACAACTGTAAAAGGACTGATCATCCCCCCAGGTTTGAGAGCAAATATGAAGCTAGCTGGAACAATACTTCAAAGCCCAAATGTACCCTATCTAAATTCAGGCTTTTCATTGAGGCGCCCAAGTTAGGAACGTCACCTCCCTCCAAAGCCACTGAGTGAGAGGGACATCTCCAGAGGACCATTTGGATGGTAGGAATCCCTAGCTGGCATTATGTCCCTCCCTCCTGTGCCTGCACAGAAAGCTTAAGGTGATCCCAGCCCTCACATCTCTGCTAGGCGGGATGAATGCAGACCAAAGTAAACGCTTGTGCAACGCACAAGCCTGCGCAGAAGGGGACAGTGAAAATCTCCACGAACTTTCAGTGCCTTGTTTAATGAGTTCATCCATAAGCTGAGTCATAACATGCATCTGAAACTTGGACAGAATGTCCTGTTCTTGGACGGGAGACACCACCTGTGTTTGAGCTGCTGCATGCCACAACGGAGCTACCCTGGGAAGGAAAAGAGACACCAGCCTGCACTTCCCCACAGGAAATATAGTGATAAATCTTTGGACTCCAGGCAGCATCCAATTAATGTCACTGCTAGGGCTCATGTCCAGAGTATGCAGCTGCCACCTACAAGGAACAGACTGAGTTTCCCCTAGTCTCCTGTGGAGGATCTCACCCACGACCAGAGGAGCTACCAGGCAGAGGTGACTGCTGACTCCAAGTAGCAATCCAGTAGCAACAAGCTCCTATTCTGTCACCAGCTGCCTGAGCAATTCAATTGCCTCCATATGTTTAGACCCTTTTAATAAAAGAACTGAAAATTAAGAGCAGGGAGGTTGCAGGGCAAAGTGCCT
Source organism: Athene noctua (assembly GCF_965140245.1). Classification (NCBI taxonomy): domain Eukaryota; kingdom Metazoa; phylum Chordata; class Aves; order Strigiformes; family Strigidae; genus Athene; species Athene noctua. Next base: position 94,780,023 of record NC_134037.1, read on the forward strand.
CTGAGAACTGCAATCCTGTCAAAATGGAGAAGAGTCCCTGCTTTGGAAATGCACTGATTTGTCAGGGCCATAGATGGTCAGAGTCTTCTGCTCACAGCTGGGCTACAGCATTACCTCACCTTCTGTTTTCAGTTTGAAAGCTAAATTGAGAGCACTAGATGATCCCTCCACAGCTGCTTTCCAAACAGGCAAGCAAAGCAAGAGACAAGCACAGCCAAATACAAAAAATGTTGATTAAAAAAATCAGACCTGCTTTAATAATGAGAACAGAGCTGGAAAGGTGAAAGACCCAAGGCAGAAAGAGCCTGGTAGGGGAAAGAGGGGCATCCAAGGCCAGTAAGATGATCAAGTATTAACCAGCACTCCTTACTATGTTTACTTTGAACTCTTTGTCTGTACTAGCAAGCAAAAAGGATGCATGGGGCAAAGCCAGACCAGGAAAAGACAATACAGTGGTTCTCCACTTATCTACAGACGGGAAAGAGGACAAGATTCCCCATACACAGAATCGTACAGAATCATCTAAGTTGGAAAGGACCCTGGAGATCACCTAGTCCAACCGCTCGCCTAGCACAGTTCCCACCTACAGCATATCCTTAAGCTCTAAATTGACCCTACTCTTAAACACCTCCAGGGATGGGGACTCCATCACCTCCCTGGGCAGCCCATTCCAACGCCTAACAACTCATTCTGTAAAGAAATGCTTCCTAATATCCAGTCTAAACCTTCCCTGGTGCAATTTGAGGCCATTACCTCTTATCCTATCACTTACTACTTGGTTAAAGAGACTCATCCCCAGCTCTCTGCACCCTCCTTTCAGGTAGCTGTAGAGGGTGATGAGGTCTCCCCTCAGCCTCCTCTTCTCCAGACTAAACACCCCCAGTTCCCTCAGCCGCTCCCCGTACGACCTGTGCTCCAGACCCTGCACCAGCTCCGTTGCCCTTCTCTGGACACGCTCGAGTCATTCAATGTCCTTTTTGTAGTGAGGGGCCCAAAACCGAACATAGGAATCGAGGGTCGGCCTCACCAGTGCCGAGTACAGGGGTCAGATCCCTTCCCTGTCCCTGCTGGCCACACTATTGCTGACACAAGCCAGGATGCCATTGGCCTTCTTGGCCACCTGGGCACACTGCTGGCTCCTGTTCAGCCGGCTGTCAATCAACACGCCCAGGTCCCTCTCTGACTGGCAGTCTCCAGCCACTCCTCCCCAAGCCTGTAGCGCTGCTGGGGGTTGTTGTGGCCCAAGGGCAGCCCCCGGCATTTGGCCCTATTGAAACTCCTCCAGTTGGCCTCAGCCCATGGCTCCAGCCTGTCCAGGTCTCTCTGCAGAGCCTCCCTACCCTCAAGCAGACCAACACTCCCACCAACTTGGTGTCATCTGCAAACTGACTGAGGGTGCACTCGATCCCCTCGTCCAGATCATCAATAAAGATGTTAAACAGGAGTGGCCCCAAAAACCGAGCCCTGGGGGACACCACCCGTGACCTGGGTTTAATTCCATTTACCACAACTCTCTGGGCCCGGTTGTCCAGCCAGTTTTTTACCCAGCAAAGCGTGTGCCCATCCAAGACACAAGCAGCCATTTTTGCCAGCAGAATGCTGTGGGAAATGGTGTCAATGGCCTTGCTAAAATCAAGGTAAATTACATCCACAGCCTTTCCCTCATCCAATAAGCAGCTCGCCCTGTCATAGAAGGAGATCAGGTTTGTCAGGCAGGACCTGCCTTTCATAAACCCATGCTGACTGGGCCTGAGCATCTGTTTGTCCCGCAAGTGTTGTGTGATGGTACTCAGGATGAGCTGCTCCATCAGCCTGTCAAGCTGACAGGCCTGTAATTTCCCGGATCATCCTTCTGACCCTTCTTATATATGGGCGTCACATTGGCCAATTTCCAATCAGTCGGGACCTCCCCCGTCAGCCAGGACTGCTGATAAGTGATAGAAAGTGGCTTGGTGAGCACCCCAGCCAGCTCCTTCAGCACCCTTGGGTGTATCCCATCTGGTCCCATAGACCTGTGTATGTCTATGTGATGCAGTAGGTCACTGATGGTCTCCTGGATTGTGGGGGGGTCGTTCTCCCAGTCTCTGTCTTCTGGCTGAGGAGGCTGGATTTCATCAATAGAACTAATCTTTTTATTAAAGACTGAGGCAAAGTAGGCATTAAGCACCTCAGTGATTCTCCTCATCACTTTTTACCATATTTCCTCCTGCATCTAGCAGAGGATGGAGGCTATCCCTGGACTTTCTTTTGCTACTGATACTTATAGAAACTTGTTTTTTTATCCTTGATTGCAGAGGCCAAATTAATTTCCAGTTGGGCTTTAGCCCTTCTGATTTCCACCCTGCATAGCCTCACAGCCTCTTTGTAATCACTGTGAGTGGCTAGCCCCTTCTTCCAAAGGCTGTAAACTCTCCTTTTCTCCCCGAGTTGCAGCTGAAGCTCCCTGTTCAGCCAGGGTGGTCTTCTCTGGCGTCGGCTTCTCTTAGAGCACCTGGGGACTGCCTGATCCTGAGCCATTAACACTTCCTTCTTAAAGAGCATCCAGCCTTCCTGGACCCCTATACCCTTCAGGACAGTCTCCCAGGGCATCCTTTCAAGCAGGCGCCTAAAAAAGACCAAGTCAGCCCTTCTGAAGTCAAGGATGTCAGTGTTTAGCTCTCTCCTGACCTCTCTAAGAATAGAGAACTCTATTATTTTATGATCGCTGTGCCCTAGTCAGCCTTCAACCTCCACATCATCCACCAGCCCTTCTCTGTTCACAAAGAGTAGATCCAGCAGGGCACCTTCTCTGGTCGGTTCACTCACCAGCTGCATCAGGAAGTTGTCTCCCACACATTCTAGGAATCTCCGGGACTGGTCTTGTTCTGCCGTGTTGTATTTCCAGCAGATGTCAGGGAAGTTAAAGTTGCCCACAAGAACAAGGGCAAGCGATCATGAGATTTCACCTAAGTGCCTATAAAATATATCGTCCATCTCTCTGTCCTGGTTGGGTGGCCTATAGTAGACTCCTACTACAACATCTGCCCTGTTGGCCTTCCCCCTGATTCTAGTGCAGACACTCAGCCCTGTCTTCACTACGTCTCTGCTCGAAGCAATCATAACAGTCTTTAACATACAGAGCCACCCCACCACTTCTCCTTCCCTGTCTGTCCCTCCTAAAGAGCTTGTAGCCATAAATTGGCACACTGTAGTCATGGGAGACATCCCACCATGTTTCTGTAATAGCAACAACATCATAATTCTCCTGCTTCATCATGGCTACAAGCTCCTCCTGTTTGTTACCCATGCTGTGTGCATTGGTATACATGCACTTCAGATGGGCGATGTTTTGCCCCCTTCCCCCTTCAAATCTAGTTTAAAGCTCTGTCAACGAGCCCAGCTAACTCCTGCCCCAAGATCCCCTTCCCTCTCCGGGACAGGTGCATTCCATCTAATGTCAAAAGGTCAGATGCCCTGTATATCAACCCATGATTGAAGAATCCAAAGCCCTGATGGTAACACCAGTCTTGGAGCCACCCATTCATCTGCTGAATTCTCCTGTAATCTTCCTCATCCATCCCCCCAACCAAAGAGACGGAGAAGAACACAATTTGTGCCCCCAACCCCTTAAGCAGTTTTCCCAAGGACCTGAAGTCTTTCTTCATTGCTTTAGGCCTTCTCCTGGTGATGTCATCACTACCTACCTGAAAAACCAGGCTCTTCCTCAGCCTCTTCTTCAGGCCTAGTAGGGAATTTGGACCAAGGAGGAAGAACTCAGCATAAAGCAACACCCAGTTCTCCATCACTTCTCTATCCACTGCATCAGAGTTCTGCTGCCAATCGCTTAATATCCTGCTCCGCTAACTGTCATCATTACCCCATTTTTCCATCCTTCACCCTTGATTGATCTTGATTCATCCGAGGAAGATGACGACAATGAAAACGTAACTGTTCAGAAAGAGGCTGAAAGGATGCTCAAACAAAAAGATTTATAGCAAACACTCAGTCTCGTAGATGAAGCAGCTGAGGTCAACAGATATTGAAGCAGTTTTTCCCATAAGAATTAATGTAACAAGGGGGGTGGTGCATACAGGAACTTAAGAAATGCATGCGATTTAAAAACACAGGATCAGTATATGTGGCATAGAGAAAGGAGAGGCAAGAACATTTTTTACTGTAAGCATTTTTGCTGTCACTCTCTGGATGGTTACCTCTTCATCATTGTCATCATCATCTTCAGATGAATCAAGGTAGATCAAATCAATCATGGGTGAAGGATGGAAAAACGACGATAGGTTCAGGCAGTTCATGAGATGAAATGGCTGAGGTCTTTCAGAACAGTGACTGGCTCAAAAAAGCTTGCTGCCAAATAGCCACCATCTGTGCCATCTGAAAGTCCTGTCTTCCCCCTCCATCCTTCACACTGCTACCTGTATGCATTTAAAATATGTGAATTTTATAAGTGCCTGTGTCCAACTCCTCCTCTATTAATTAATTATGAAAAAAATGCTTTATCTGTCTGAAATGCTGGGGTTTCAAGCCCAAGCCCCAAATTAAGGTTGACATATGGATGATTCCCACAGCCCTTCCCAAAGGGGGGTGAGTTTGTCTTTAGGCTTCCCTCCAGGGTGCGGCCGGCCGGGCAGGGAGAGCCATTGGGTAAATGAGCCCCAGGTGTCCCACTGAGGGATAAAAGCTGGGACCACTTGCAGGAAGGGGCAGTGTCTGTCTGTGAGGTGGATGCACTGTGCAGTTTCCTGCTGGGGAAGGACCTCCTGCCTCCCTGGAACTGGGCTCCAGTCAGGTCTGGCCTTTCTAAATGCAGGCTGTGTAGAGAGATTCAGTATGTGGCTGCCTTGGTCTTATGTATTTGGTTTGTTGACTCAGTTGTCTCCCGGCCTTTCTATGGGAAACTGCATTTCACCATTTATTCCACCCATTGTTGGTTGTGTGGTGTCACTGTTGGGGTCAGTGGGATTGATGTTGATTATGTATAATCTGATTGACTTGTTCGTACCCCCAGTGCTCACCCATGTACTGACCCTTTTGTATCAAATACAATTTGGTTATTGGTTCATCTTTATGCTGGCTGTGTCCTTTATGCTAGGCCTAATAGCTAGCAAAACACTGTCATAGGTTTTCATTAATGTATCTTCAGTGGGTTACTGCTTACAGAGAATCACCTCCCTACCCCTTATTTCCAAAACTCCTAATGACCTATGGAGATAGCAGAGGATTTGGCAGTCCCATTTCTTCAGGCCTGGATGGTATCACACATCTCAGAGAAGGGCATAGACTCGAGCCATGGAGGACTTTCTCTCCCATTGGGAACCTCAAGTCTTTTCTTTACGTTGTCACCATGTTTTCAGAGAAGCAACAGCAGCACACTGGGCTCACTGCTGAAGCAGATGCAGCCCTGCAGCTCTTGTCTTTCCCTGCATTAGGAAGAGCACTGTCACTTTCGACGGCCACAGGTGTTGTGGGCTCCCAGAAATCACTCTCCAGGGCTTGGAGCCTCCTCTGTAGCTGAGGGCACAGGATGGAGACCAGTGACAGAACTGGCAATCATTCAAGGACAGCAGCCTGCTCCCCTGACATTCCCATCTGGCTATCAGCTCTGTCCCATCTCCTCTGGACTTGGACCAGGAGAGGGAAATTTATTAACAGTCCCACTCACTGGGTAAATCTGCTCTGACATTCGATTTTCCAGGGTGCTTCTGAGGCTGACCTCAAACAGGGCCAGCACTACAGGAACCATTTGGAGGAGCAGTACCCCTGTAATGTGGGCACATGCCTGTCTCACAGAGACATTTTTTCATGTTGACTGAGTAAGGCTTCAGCTGCAGCAAAGGTGATATGCAGGACAACTTTGGAAGTACACACTCTGCTTCTCCTGATGCCTGGATTTCGGTCCAACAGATAAATGCCTGAAGCTGGTTCCAAAAAGTTTCTGTTCACATTCCTGACTCTTCTGGGGCAGAAAAAGTAAGGCTGTTACCTCCCTCATTCTTAGCCATTGTATCAAGATCAGAAAGCAGATCCTGGCCTGATTCAATCCATCAGCAATTATCAGCCCAAGGGGCGCTGGCAGCACACACTGTAATATGGCATCCTGCTCCTGCCAGTCTCTCTGTGATAGATAATAACACTACCCAGAATCAGATACCCCAGGTGAAAAGGACTTTTTAAACAAGTTTCAGCAATGTTTGCTGAGCCCTCCCACTGTGGTGGGAAAAGAGAAGATACAATTCTGGGTACAGCTTTGGAAAGAACCTGCATAGACTTAAATTTGGAAATATTTGTGGGTAAATCTGTGATAAAATCCAGAGATGATGGAAGACAGACTTCTCTATGCCCTGTTTGTAAGACTCAAGCTGGATTGGTGTACCCTGATCTGAATTGATCAGTGCAAAAATGGCAGAATAACAGACTAATAACAGATCATAAAAATCTTTAAAATGCTATAGAAAGTAGGAAAAGATGGGGGAAAACTTCATCTAGCAAGGCCTTTGAGGGGAAGCTTGTGATAGCATCCTGTAAACACCAGAGAAGATCAAATTATTCTGTACTCTCCATGCATGTATTGTCTATGGGAGTACAAACATGAACCAATTGGGTCAATGTAAGCAGAGACCTCAAAACAAGCAGCAATAAACCTTTTTATTCCTCACTGATTCCAGAAAAAAGTCTCATGGAAGATGACTGTGGGATGCAACTTTAGAAGTTAAAAAATGAATGACGATTAATATAGTTTTATGGGTCGTTGGCAGACAAACTGGGGTAGTGTTTGAGAAAGCAACAAGAAAAGCAACTATCTTGTCATAACATCCTCAGGCATTGGAAGGATTCTGGCTTGCTTCCACACGACAGACTAATTGAAGATGTAATACTATTCAAATGCAGCCCACATTAAGCAGATTAAGAACGCATTACCTGAAAGAGCTCAAAAAGAAATGGGTGCACGCACCACTGAGATCTCTCTAGTGAGAGAGAAGACCTTCTTTAAGGCGGCCTTACTAGTGAGATCTCATATGAACCTCTTAAACTGATGCTATTTCACATCTTCGTCAAGGTCGATGATCCAGCCAGCAGGTTGGCATAGATAAAGCCTATAAATGATAAAGTCCCCTATTCGGGCTGTGCAGCCAACGTCACACATAACCATCTTTGGTGTCTGAATGACCTTACATCCATCTGTAGCTGGGGTGACTGGACGCAGACTTTGGCATAGCTCTGAGATGTAGCTTGCTCTTTGCTTCCTTCCCTCCCACACAAAGGGAGTATCCTTAAGTGCCTATGTCAGGATAAGATACCAACATCTATAGAGGACAAAATACGCAGCAGTAAACAACATACTAGAGAGATACCTCACACAGAACAACTTGGTTTGCTTGATGGAACGGGCTTATGGTAACTGCATCCAATTTATCTTGGATAATGTAAAGGTCTAGAAAGAAAACTTGAGGAAAGAACACATTACTCTTGTTAGGAAAGAGATGACTCCAAGAGGAACCTGAGTTGATGTAACACAGTGAACATCAGCTTTCAGCTTGATTCTGTAGTCCAAAGATGGCCAAACTCTTGGATGATTAAGTCAAAGCTTAATAAATATATTGTGAGATGGGCATCACCTCTGCATCTGTATCAGTGAGATTGTTTTTGAAATTCTGTTTAATACAGGTGACCACGCTGCCAGAATGATGTTGAAAAAACCATAAGAGGGCTATAAAAATGAATCAAGGGCTGAAAAATATGCCTTGTGGTGAACAGCTAAAGAGACTCTTTATGGATTGCATACTGGAAAAAGGCTAAGAGATTACTTGTTCTGGTGTCTGAGACTACACAAGGAAGAGACTGCTGATAACAAATAGCTCTTTATGCAAGAAGACAAAGGCATAAACAGAGCTTGTAGTTAGAAACTGAAATGAGACAGGCTTAGATTAAGTCACATGACAACTGAACCATGAGTAAAAAAAAAAATGCTGGAACAACTTACTGAGGCATACACTGAATTCTCTGTCACTCAGTCTGTGAGTAGATGCTGCACTGAAAATGTACAAATAATCCAAGTTTAGATCCACAGAGGTAAACTCACCTTGTTTCTCAGCTCCACTAGTGAAAGAGAATATGCTCGGCATAGAAGTAACTCTCCTCTCTAGACAAAGAGCACAAAATGGTTAGAAAGATCCAAAGAGCTTTTACTTTATCATATTCATCAGGATGATGGAGTCCCAGGATTTTGGGTAGGCGGACTGGAGCACATAAGCTTCCCCACATGGTTTAAAAAAACCCCACACCACAAAGTCCAACCATTTTTCCTCCTGTAGGAACCTGTAGGTAGTTTTATTTGCATCTTTTCATTTATACATGTGAGTTTGTTCCTAGAAGGCTAATCAGAATGAAAACCTGACCATTTCCATGCATAAACTTGGACTTTTGCGAGGCCTCATTACAAGTCCAAGGGGAAGAGAAAAATCCCCAAGCCAGAAAACCTACTTGGAGTGTTGCTCTGTTATCCTCTGACCCTGCCAACGTCCACTATCTTCTCATCCTTTTGGATCCATTATTCTCTTTCCAGCAAACTACCTTAGATGGAGGGGTGCTCCCTTTCCCTCAAGCCCCAGTTCCCCATTTTACAGCATACCAGAATGTTGGATAAAGGGTCTGTATTATGCTGTATTATGTATAAGCTATGAACTGCTCAGAAAATCCCAGCAGACCCAGCACTATTAAGCTGATCTATATTGCATTAAGTTATTAGCCACTGTATTCTAGCGTATGATTAGGACAGTAAAATATCTCTTTGCAATCAGCACTTGGTAAGGAAAATCCCTGTTCAGTGCAAATGCCACTTTTATTTATTGTTCCCTTGACCTCAATCGCAGCCACTGATGGGAACCTCTGTTAGTTTTGGCACTCCAAACAATTCCTCTCATCAAATGCTTGGCTGAGTTGAGCCTAGTGTTGTAGAATATTTGTGACACATGAAATTTACAGCACCTGTTTCACTAGATGTGAGAGAAGGTCACAACAGATCAAGGGCCTACAAAGGGTCATCTGGAATGACCTTCAGTTGCCATTCTTTCTTTAGCCAGCAGGGATTTATCCGAGGTGTTTCTTCGCCACAGAAATGGAGCCATTTTCTGTCTCTTCTACATCCCATCCATGCCCTTGCAGCTTGGCAAACAAGCAAACAGTCTCAGAAGTCAGCTTCCTCCCAGTCAACAGTAATGAAAAATTTCCATGGTTTCCTGAGATCACACACGACCCTAGAAACCACGACTTCAAAATCATACAAAATGCAACATGTCTGCATGCAACTAGGAAATTTAAGCATGTCTGTCAATTCCTAGAACCAGTGATGGTGTTTCAGGTTCATCAAAGAAAACCAAGTGTTTTTACCTCAAGTCCTGGAGGCCAATTAAATTTGAATCAGCAGCAGAAGCTGAGATAAGATAGGAGTGTGTGCACACACATGATTATTTTTGTTTGCAATAGAGAAGCAAAGAGGAATGGAAATCAGGAACTATATGAAGTGAAATAGGGTTAGAGAGATGCATGTTGGAAATGTGATCTCCACTCATTGAAAAAACAGTTTCCTGGATTCAAGGAAAAAACAGTTTCTTTCTCAGAGACTGGCCCAAGTGGAAAAGCAGAAACTAGTAACTGAACAGTTTTTTCCCCACAGAAAGCTCCAAAAGGCCCCTACACCCTTCCTAAAAACTGAACCCTCAGCCTCTCAGTACAGTGTCCCAGCACAGAACTGGCAGCAGAAAGACCTGCTGGGGTGTAGAACCTGAGCTCCTTTGAAATTTAATTCAGATTCAGTTTCCCTATACAAGTGAATATAATTGGTGATGTTTCAGAGCTTGTAGTCAGGATGGTCACAACTCACCAGGATGCACAGTTTCCTGCTAGGGCTTCTGTTCATATCAGAAGTGACTCTGGGTCTTCCCTGCATAAGACCCCTCCTCAAAAGTGGCATCACTATTCAGTGCATTGCCACCACATGCCTGCCACAGTCCTTCAGTGGGACAAGAGAAAATAGCTCTGCTCTAGTACCAGGGTGCAGCGAATAGGTAAGGAATAGCAAGGGAGCCTACTCCTGCACCCTTATAGGTGCTGCTTGACATGGTTTATGGCCCAAAAATCATGGGAGAAAAGCAAAGACACAAGCACAATACCATGGCACCACATCGTGCTCTCTGGGAAAGAGGCCAGGGAAAAAGAGCCTCTGCTCCCCTGGCACAGGTCCTGTGTCAGGTCTGATGTCTTATGCTCCCCTGAAGGTGTGGACAGCTGTTTTCACGTCTCTGTGCCTCAGACTCTTGTGTAGAGGCTGAGAGTTATCATGAGAGAATTAATTGCTCTTTTGTCTGCTTGGTGTCTTCCTGGTTCCCCTAGTGAGTTCTGTTCTGTGGCATCTCTCTCCCCACTCAACATGCCTGTGTCCTGGTCACCGAGAGGCAGAATTTGGTAGGGACAGGGAATTCCCTCCTTCCCTGTCCTGTGACCCCAGTCTTAAAATATAAGAGCTCACAGCAGCTTTCTAACTCCCTCCATCTACCACCTCCCTTGCCCCGTGGCTTCTGACACCAGTGTTACCACATAGAGCGCATGCCTTCCCAAATCTACTTTGCTCAAGTGTCAGCTGCTAGACCATACATACAAACCTTCCCACCTCTTATCTCTCCTATCCCCAGTCTTTTCTCTTTCAAATATACCCACCACACACAACCGTACAAGCATGTACCATCTTCTCCTCTTCCTAACACATTCCCCACAAACTCAGATCCCAGTCCCATCCATCACCTCTGGCAGAGAATGTTCTGCTGCCTCCTGCTCCTGGATCCACAGCCCTGCCTTGGCCCAGTTCTCACATCCCCTGCATATGTACCGGCATTGTGCAGAGACCAAGAGAGAAAGTTTGGCAACAGCTGCTGTGCCAAGCTCATCTCTAACCTGCGGACTGGAGGTAAGTGCGTGGCAGAAGTACTCACCGTGTATGTTAGAGAGAAACCCGTGTTACATCTCCATGCAAACAGAAGCAAAGCCAGGAAACCTTCTCCCTCCAACCAGGTTGCCTCAATGCAGATTGGAGGTCTTTGATACAGGTGGTTTCACCTACAGCCTAAACCCAGACAACAACAGGGCTCAAAACCTAAATGGTTTCTTCAGAACAGCAGGATGGGAAGCACTGGGAAAGTGTCTGACAGTACTCTGGGAGCAGTATGTTCCTGTGGTTTAAAGACAAGGATCTTTGGCAAGATTCAAATATGCACAGCACAAAGTGATTGAGAGGATTCTGGAATTGGTTTTTTATCCCAAAAAGTTGATGCATAGCTAGGTCCTATAGAGAAAATAACTGCCATGGCAGGAAAACCTTAAAAGAAGTCTCTGAATAAGAATGGTACAAGACATGGTGTTCAGCCCTGAAAGGGCCACAGCAGGTGAGCAATCGTCCAAAGACAACTAAGACTGTCTGCCATCCACTGTGTCTGTACAGCTCTTGTCTCTCCTTTCCTGACAAAACTGTATAGCTTGGATGTCTCTCTCTCTCTCTAAAATTCAGTTGCTCTTCCTGCAGAATCTGGCCAAAAAGTGGGATAATGGCAGCTTATGGAAAGTGTATTTGTTTCTCCCAACAATATCCGAGAAATGGATTAGCTGATTTAAACCAGTTCTCTTCTGAACAAACAAATTCATCTCTCTAGGCGAGGAGCTCTCACACAAGCTTTTATTCAGCCTATCATTACAACCGCAGAGGTGTTTAGAGATGAGCAATGAGCTGCACAAAGGCTGAACAGCAGTGCAGGCACGCTGCAGTCTCACATAGCAGACCCAGGTCCCTTTTTTAAGGAGGGCTCCCACCTTTCTGATGCACGTATTTGGGTATCATCCTCTCCTGTTTCATGGTCGTTTACCCAGGGCACAGCGAGGAGGCCTCCTGGTACTTTGCATCTGACATGTAGTGCCACAGATTGAACATGCCAGCTTTGCAAAATCTGCTCCCCAGGCTCCACTGCTTCGGTGAATTCTCCCTGCCATCTGGGCCTTTTGCTTTATGTCTCAAGTCTCCTATATCTCCTGGCCACCACAGCGTGCAGACATGCTCCGTCAGACCAATTTCAGTCAAAGGGGTAAATCAGAAAAGCTCTCAGGGTGCAATGGAGACTTCCCAAGAAAATCTCTGTTAGTTGGTAGCACATGGGAAACTTCCCCACAAGGCAGCAAGCAGAGAAGAGACCAGGGTCCTGCAGAGCAAGGCCTAACTGCTACACACTGAGGGGAAAAATTCAGGCCAGCCAAATTTCATACAACCGCTTTATCCTGTGAAAGATGTTTTCCTTCAAAGCTGCATACACCTAATGCTACAAAAAAGCAGCACTGGGAGTCCTGGGGCTTTGTTCCACAAACATAAAGGCAGTCACAAAGAAGGTTTTAGCTAAGCATCCTTAGCCTGTCAGATTACCTGCCCCTCAATGCCACGAGGCTGGCAGGAGGGTAGGGCCAACAAGTCCTAGACAAACAGGAGCCATCCTCTTTTCAGCTACATTTGGTACAACCCCTCTTAAGACCCAATCTGAAACTGATGCAAGTGCTGTGACAGCCTTCCTCTGCCAGGCCCCAGGACCAATAGATGGTAATTGTTAAAACAAATCTGAGGCCAGCTAAGCCTCTGTGGTTGTTACTGTGCTCTGAACCGTGGCCATTTAGGTTTACAGCCATGACAGAGTAAAACTGATTCCTCCTTCAGCCTGTCCTTAGACTGACAACTCTAATTAGTTGTTAGCAGCCCAGGCATGGGGAAGCAGAGTGAACACTGTATCACTGAGGACGGGGCTATGTGCACAAACACAAGCTCTAAGCAACTTAATCCCAGACACAATACTGTAAGTGGAAAGTGTGTTGACTATCAGGAACAAAACTCTCTGCTCTTAACGAGGGGAACAGGGGGTTTCTGTGTATTGATAGAAACACAGAAATAACATGTATACTTTCAGTTTAGTTACACAAGCCTCTAAACAACAAATTAGGGGATAAACAGGGAGGATTTCCATCAAAGTGGAACCTAACAAACCAGGTCAGGCTTTGTTCAGACTGGTGGTTCGAGGTCATGCCCATGATTACAGATGATTTTCATCTTTTTACTAATGAAGATCTCCAGGTCTGCAAACACTGAACTTGCAGAAGGCACGGTTTTCCTGTAGCTTTGAATACAGACACACCTTTGCCAGAACATCAGTTTATTCTTAAGCTTCTGATGGTCTAAAATGAACCAGAAGATCCCAGAGCTCTGGCTGGTAGAAGAGCCTGAGGTTTCCTTCTCCTGGGAGCAAGACCTGTACCATGTAGAAAAGCAATACTGAAGCAGGAATGGAAGGGCAGGAAAGTCACAGCCACTGTAAGGGTAGAAATATCACCTTCTATCCCCAAGTTAGTTCCCAAGAACTGTGCTCCTCAGCTTGGAGGAGGGTGTCAGCATGAACTTCACTGATGAAAATAATAATAATAAAAAAAATTAAAAGTCACTATTAATAAATACACTCAGAATGAAACCAGTCAAGACTAAAACTCTTAGCAGATGGCTCCATACTCTAGCTCACATGACCAACCAGCAAGACAGATAAGCCAGCTCAGTCACAGATATGGGTCAGCTCTGGCCACAGACAGTCTCATTTCTCTTAGACTCCCGTCACATAGGCAGGGAGAGCTGCAGGGAGCTCTCAGGAGCCAAAAGCCCAGTCCTAGCCACTTTATAGAAACATCTCCATGCCAAGAGCACGTCTCAAGAGTGCTTTTAACGGAGCAGTTAATATCCAAGCTTATGTTTCAGAGGGGGCAGGGCACCAGCAAAGAGCACTGACATTGAGCTATGGCTTCAACAGTTGATCGAAACAGTTTAATGCATTTCCATTTCCAGTTGCGTGGATCCAGCAATGCTTCTTACTTATTTACAGTATCACCCCCTCCTCTCCTCCCTGCTCTTCTGTTTGCTACATAGATAACAGGGGAAATTGATGCTGACTACTGCCCGCCTGATGTACAGCATTGCCAATGGGTTCAGCAGGATTTTAAAGAGGAATGAGTCAACAACGTGTGACCAGGAATAACATTTGCCAGTGTGTGAGCTTGAATAGGAAAACATATCTGTGCCCACCTGAACATTAGTTTAAGTGACAAGGGCAACAGATGCCCCAGCAGGATGTATTGACTGCCTTCCAGGTCAGGGCAGAGCCAGACCTGCTGGTCACCAGCCCTATGGCAATGCCTATGTCTAGGACTATGCAATGGCTCCTGAAGTCCTGTTAACCATGTAACTGCCCCTCCAAAGACAATGTCAGTCTACTTTCCTGCTTACACCTAATATTCATTATGCTTTGAAGATAAAGCAAAATAATCCCCCTGCTGCTTAATGTGGCAAAATTCTACCTAAGGGCAATAAGTATAACCCCTTGGAGATCAATCTCAGATGATTGTGGATTATTATTTTTGATCCAGAAGGGGCCAAATTCACAAGTCATGTTATTCCAGGGAAGAAGACACTCAGGTTAATTCCTTTTCTAGTCTTTCTTCCTGCCAACAGCTCTCCTGCTGTGTGGCCCACAGATGAGAAACAGGATCATCTTTCAGACTTGACTATCTAAAACAAGGTCAGCCCCATGTAAATAAGCCTTCTTCCCTTCTTTGGGCACTTAGAGACAGAAAGACTCCTGCCAAAGACAAAAATGGCACCAACAAAAGTCTGCTTATCCAATGATCAGAATTTGGTGAACTAATTAACATATCTCAAGAAAGTTGGGTGCTCTGCTACCAGGCTTTGGTGGTTATCCAAGGAGGGAGAACCTATTCAGGTGATCAAGTAAGGGCCTGAGACAGCAAGCAGTGAGTGTTGTGAGGGAGGATGAACCTATCTGTGGGAAAACACTGGAGTAGATGTATCAAGGATCGGGTGTGATTAGACATGCAGGCTTGAGCTGGACTTTGACTAAGCTGTCCAAGAGTTTACGACATGCTGTTCAAAACTGACAAAGTAGCAAAACTGACACAATATCATTTAAGCGGGATAATGTTCTAGGATTGCAATTTACACCACACTGTTCTATGAGGCTCTAACAGAGTAAATGTAATATTCAGCATGAAAAGACAGTCATCTCAAAGGCCAGTTATAGCAACAGGTAGAGTTTAGAGTCACTACTAATCTTTATAATTAATAGAAATGCTATTTTGACCAGGCTTTTAGGACACATGGCTAATATATTCTTTGCCATTTGTTATTATGTACTTGCAAAATTTGTATCTAGGTAGCATTCTTTCCACTGACCCTCACATACACACTATCTTTCCTCCTTCCATACATATTGGCTCAAATGACACTTTGTATTCCAAAAACCAGAGCACTGCACATTTTCAAGCCCAGTGTGTGTTTTACAGCTTTACAGTATCTCATCTACACAGGGTGACCCAGCCCTGATTTTAAACCCAACTCTGCAGAGGATTCATTTTTTCTGCTGGGATTTTCTTGAGAGAGTACCTGGTTCTGAAAAAAGCCATGACAACAGCATCAGCAATAGCACTGGTATTATTAACAGCAGCGCTCTGCCCTTCCATTACTATTTCTATTTCAAGATTTCAAAGTGCTCTGTTTATTGTGCCCCACAAATCCTTGAAGAGATGGGTCAGTTTTATTCCTGTTTTGAAGATATGGAAAAAGATGATAAGACACTGCCACTCGAAGTGGCAGCCAGATAGATTCCTAGTTCTGACAAGCCCAATCTCTTGCTGTAACAGTATACAACATTTCTTCATCCTAACCGCAGAGCTATAAGGCTGCAAGGACTTTCATGAACTTATTAATCTTCCAGAGTTCTACAGTTCTGACCAAGATGTCCAGGGAACGGACCATCCAGCCTGTCAGAGAGCTGATGATAGACAATTACAACTCATAAGATAAAAGGAGAACAATTTCTGCTTGTAAAATACAAAAAAAAAAAAAAAAAAGCCCAAACACTTTGGGTTTTTTTTGACAGCTGACTTGTTCTTTTTGTCTTCTTATTCTCTTTCCACTACTGCAGTGCAGTTGGCAAAGCCTATTTCTTGGGCTAGTTTGTTACAATACAGCACTATATGCATGAGGGTGAGGGGAGGAAAAGGAAAGAAAAGAGAAACACAGAAACAGGTTCTGACATCTAATCAGATCTGCTGTATTGATTTTACAACTTTAGCTTTGGAGCAAATCAGAGAAACAACCACATTATCACCCAGGATTCGCTCTTCCCTTGAGTGAGCCAGTTCAAAAGGAGCTCACACCAACACATAAACAGGCACACCTACACACACACACACACACACACGCGTGCATGCCCATGTGGATCCACACCCCACCTAAGCGGCTCTCCAGTGGGATGCACAGGCTGGGGGAGGCGGGGGAAGCACTCATCACAGAGGCTGCAGGAGCCACACGATTCCCATTTCTGACAAGATGAGAATTCCGGAGCAAGCCACTAGCCTAATGAGCTACCCACACTGAAGAGCAGTGTTTCAATTAACCACTGCGGCCACAGCACCCACCTCCTTCCAGCTGCGATTCTTGCCCTACTTTCTTGGTTTGCAGTTTGTTTTTCCTGCTGATGGAAAGAGTAAATTGACAGCCGTGAAACCAAAGCCGCCTGCTCAGGCACAGAACAGGCAGTGCCACCATAATGTCCTTCCACAGTTTCCAGGCGGGAGGAGATAGCTCAGATGTACAAATGCTCAGTTCTGTCTACCCTTACTTGGAGCTGGGTGCTTAGTGATGAAGGGATGAGGGCTGTTTGGGTGGGCTGCTGCATGGACCATGCCACCATTACTTGGGTGAGATCACAATAAAGCATTGCTTGGCCTTGGGAAGAGCTATAAAAGAGTATGTTGAGTTGTTCTTCACACAGAAGTTCATTACATCTTTGACTTCTTGGGGGTCACATCAAAGCCTCTGACCCAGAAGAGCTTCTGGCTTGTGGCTACCATCTTGCTTGTGCGGGGAGTCATGCACTCCCCCTCCAGCCCAAGACTGAGGGCTGTGACCCCCTTCCAGACTACCCAGTAAACTCGACTTCAGCTCAGCACTGCTGCTTCCTTAGCGAGGACCACACAGCTATTAAACACCAACAACACCAACACCCAGCTGGGGACACACGCAGATTTGATGGTTCTTTGCTCCAGAGTGAGATTTTGCGGCATCTTCCATCAATCACCCTCTCTGCCATGTCCTGCCATGCCCCATATGCCTGACCCTGCCTGCCTTCCAAAACAGCTTAAACCAAGATGCACATTTCCACCTTGCTTAAGGGAAGCTTCTCTACACATACTTACCTGCATGGAAATCTGCACATATTCCCCTGTCCCCATTCTGTAATCTAATTCCTGCCACGCTCCTAAATGGACAGAGAGAATTTTAGAAGGGGATCTTCGAATACTCAAAGTACCTGCAGGATTTCGCACACTTCCGTTACTGCTGTGCTCCCAGCAGCTCATGTCTGTGAGTCTGGTTGGCTTCAGCAAGGTTATCCGCTCCGGTCTCACTTCTCTACTTCCCAGCGAGCAAGCCTGGGAGGAGTGTGGCAGCATGGCTAATGAAGGCTGCTGTGCTTTGCATGGAGGCTCGTCAGTCACAGCCCAGAGGCAGTGCGCCCAGGGTGCAAATTAACCTGCTCTTTATACATCCCACACCTGCCAGAGCTGTGCTGCTCAGCGGCCTCTGCAAGAGTTCATCAATCGCACTATCCCAATGAGATGAGGTCTACAGGGAGGACTACTCCTGCAGTTAGAGCTCCTTCCAGACCAAGCCATTTTACCTAGCTGCCTTCCCCTGGTCTGATTCAAAGTCTTGAAAGAGAAAGCACAGACCCCCACTTGTCAAAACACACCTCAACAGCATGGGAGCTGAGCATGCACTGAGAAGCCACTGCAGGGAAAGGGTGGAGACAGCCACACAACATGGACACCAGCAGCATCCCTCCCTCTACGTTCTCCTTTGTGCACAGATACCACCTTCAAGTGGAGCTGGGAGCACCACCCATCACTAAAATCACTCAATACACCACATGCTCAGAATCAGTTTTCTGTTACTCACAGCTTTATTGCATGGAAACCACCTGGGAGCATGCAGTCCCTGTTAGGGTCTGTCTAGCATTGCTTTTCAGGCAGAATGGTTCAGGCTTGTCCAGAAATGAAAGCTGGGACAACTATGCTGAAGAAACAGTTGTGGGCTGGAAATGGTCTAATCAACATCCATTTGCTACCTTTTGAGTGTTTTACTTTACAAACTTACTAACATGCCCTAAAGGTATTTTGCACATACGTAATGCACACAAACACACACCTGGTAAAGCTGCTGTTCTGCACTCATCCGCTGACAGGGAAATAGAAAGCACTGTATACAAATCACAGACAACATCTCTTCCTTCCACTTGCAACATGCTGGCCATGCAGTATCCTGCCCTTAGCCTTGTGTAGCCAAGACCAATTAAATATAAACTGTTCAAAGGTCCCCAGACAAGAGAGATGTGTCTGCTCAACCCAGTAAGAAAGGTCAACCCTGCTTAGCCCACAGGCTTTTGCGTACACAGGCATTCAGACAGGCGCTCCAGTACTGCATAGTTTATACTCACACTGCACATTGAGCTGCACCAGGGCTTCCCGGGGTCTGATGTTAAAGCCATTGTACCTGGCTGTCTGACACTTATAGGTCCCACTCATTTCTCGGCTCACGCTCTCCAGGCGCAGCTTCCCATCATACGTCTCCATTGTCATTGTCCCTGAAGGCATGGCGATTTCCTTATCTACCCGGGACCAGATGATGGGTGGCTTGGGCTTCCCACGAACCTCACACTGCAGCTCAGCCCGGGAGCCCTCCCGGACAGTGATTGTGGACTGACCCTTAGGGACGCTGATGGTTGGTGGCACTAGAAGAGAGACAAGAAGCGAACTGCTTTACAGTGAGTTTCCAGCAAGCAAGGAATAGTCTTGAGATGCTTGTATTCAAGTCACATCAACAGCCCTGAACTCCCAAGGTTTGCACTTGACACAGTGCAACTCCTATAGAAGCACACTGCCCATGTAAATCATCCTACAGGGTCTGGAGCTGCAGAGCATCAGGGAAGATCCAATAATGTATCCCAATGCCAATGGCAAGTACTATCTGTACTGGGACATTCTCCCATCTCCCACCCCTCTGGTTGCAAAATGATGTCCAGCAGCATGGCTAGCACAGAGGAACCCAAAGGCAAAAGCCTCTTTGATCCACTTCTCCACTTCTGGTCAGTGAATTTCTCAAATAGAACTGCAGTCTTTCAGCCAACAAATAGAAGCCGTATCTGCCAAGGTATCTAGTTCCCTTATACAGGTCAGATTGAAAATAAGACTTATACTATTAGTGCTTGTAGATTGCATTTCCAGCCTTATCAGACATGCAGGATCCCAGTTCACTCCTAAAGGACAGCAAGGAGGCAGCTCTGTGTACATTGAGATTCACAGTGCACTAGTTATCTTTGACTCACTCGAGCAAGAGATGGGTCCCAGCAAGATCACTTCTGGCATCCTTTCCAGGCCAGGCTGGGAACAGCTCACCCAGCATAACTTCTGTCAAGCCAGGGCTAGAGCTGGAGGCACAGTAATGCTCAAGGAATATCCAGCTATCAACTGACAAAATAAACAAAGCTCAAAAGAAATCCAGTGACTACACCTAAAGGGTGCAGAGGTGTTGGTAGGAAGAGGTTTGTTGTTCACATCCCCAACTCCACCAAGAACCAAGGAAGGGGATGGTTTTGCTAAACCCCATGGAATATTGACATTTTATTTGTATTAGGCTTCAGAGTTAACAGTTCAACTGAGGTAAATAGGGCTAGAACCATCTTCTGAAAGCCCTTCCTGCAGACTGTGGCCACACTTGGATTGACACTTCCGTAACTGCAAGGGCCACGTACTTTGTTTCCATTTAAATCAAAGTTTAGAACTACAGTCTGTAACAAGCTGGTCTGACGAATGTTAGCTCAATTCAACTCCAGCAAAGAAGAATGTGCTACAGTAATTGCACACGTTACAGCCCACAGCTGCTTTCCAAGCAAATTTAGGATGGCTCCAGACCAGTTTCCCTCCACAGTGACCTTCCTATGCAACAGGGAGGCCACATTTTCAATTTGCAGGTCTCCTGTGGGCTAGGGAATCTCATCACACCCTGTCCCGCACAGCGTGAAAGGATGACAGCACGCTCAGTGCCCAGCACTGCCAGCAGCTGCTCACCCAGCGAGAGGCAATTTTCTCCATGGGGAAAAGCTGTAAATTGCATTTGAGGATTTTTTTTTTTTTTAATTAAAGCTATCTCCTCAGAGCTACTCAGTGGAGGCAGCCACCTCAGGGAGCTCAGGCTTTGCTCAGCAGGGTAACATGGAGCCACCACTGCCACCCTCTTGCTCTTATCCTGCAGCCTGGAGAAAACCCACTGGGTTTTTATGCAGGAACCACATGTCGGAGGCGGCTCATGTCCGTTTGTGGTGATGCCACACGCTGGACAGCCTCAGCTGCTGCGTGATGGGCTGCTCCAGTGGGGATGGCCATTTTCATTCTCTGGGTCATAAAGCAGTCCCGATGGCCCAGGTTGCCAAAGAGAGGCATCAAAACGCCCCAGGCTGCCCTCCTGTCCTTCCCCATCAGCAGCATCCACATGAGCACGTGGGGCTCGCCCTCCACCAGCTGGGCCACAGCATGGGGCAACCTGCCACGGAAGACACCTCCCCTGAGGCAGCAGCTGGCTGGCACCTGGACGAACACCTGCAGCTAAAGACACTGCCCAGCTTTTTGGTGGGATTATCCAGGGTCTCCCAGACGTTCTCTGCCTCCTACCCTTGCAGTTTTAAACACAAATGCACTCTGCCATCTAGTGATCTTGGGCAAAAAGCATTGCTCCTGGAGGCAGCAGCCACACAAGGTCAGGAGAGCCAGCTCTGCACCAGGATTGGAGGGTTCCCCAGGTTTTATTCCCTGCTGGCAAGATGGGGATGGTGTCTGCTGGCAGAACGCCCCCTATTTGCCAGGGGTGCCAACAGAAGGGAAGTACCATCCTTTGGTGTTTAGTAGGTCCATGGCACGGTCACATCTTGGTCTCCAGGCTGCTAATGAGCACTGGGCACAGTCCCACTGAGAACAGGCTGGCCCCAGCATTTCTGCTGGGAGACAGGGTCTTCCTAAAGCAACAAAAGCAGGCACAGCACCTTCTGGGGGACTGAATGAGCAATGTCCAGAATCAAGACTGGGATTGGCCTGACCAATGGATCCAGCACAACTAGGGACCAAGAAGAAACTTTACATGAAGGTTTAGGGCAAAATCTTTGAGCAGCTGGCCCCCTCAGGAGTCCTCACCAGATCACTAGCCCAGTGCTGCTTTGTGCTATACCCTTAAGGTCCTGGAAAGGCAGCAAGATGACATGGATGTGACGGAGAGCAGAGCTGGACCCACCACTTCCGCAGAAACAAAAAGAGAGCCATGAGATCCTGCATTTCAGTCCCCAAGGTGATGGACAAGCACACTTACAGATTAGTCCTGTCCTCACCACACCATGGGGTGAAGCTTTGACCCTGTTTTTATAGGGGGGACGCATTTATAACAGTTGGACTCCTACTGAGAGTGCCCAAAACAGATTACAATTGTAATCCAGTAAACATTAAAGCTCTTCACATAAATTGCTATGGCAGATGATACCAGTCTCCTGGCCACAGCTCTGTAAAAAGGGACACTCCTCATAAGCAATGCCATAGAGAAGAAAGAGCAGCTTTCTCTTTTACTTCCTTCTAAGCAAAGGGACATTTGAAATATGGTGAAATAACACCCCCCTCTTTCTTTCTTCACAATTTAGAGGCTTCTTTAAGCTAAACCTGTCTCTGTAGCCTTGACTGGACTGCACTTTGGACTTTTAATAGGGAGAAAACATAAAGGAAGATCTGCTCAGTGCACAACAAATCCGGCAGAGAATCTTTAACTATTACCCATCTCCAGTCTCAGCCAAATGCTTGCCTGAGGATGTGACACTTTTCCCATTAGGATTCAAGACACTCGTGTGAAATTCTTCAAAGAAGCCAGAGGGATAGGGGGGGACAGCTAGTGATGCCAACCACTCTCTTGGGGTCCCCAGCTGCCACAGAGAGGCTCACCTGTTTCTGAGGAGATGTTCACCTCTACGCTGAGGTCAGGAATGGGTGCTCCCTGGAAGGTAGCCACACACAGGTAGGTGCCATAGTCACTGAACCTCAGGTCAATAATCTCCAAGCTGCAGGTCACAGGTGGGAGCTCAGGGTCATTCCTGGTGATGAGCAACCGGTCTGAGAACCTGGCTGGTTTCCCATTCTTGTACCAGGAATAGACAACCTTCTCCTGGGGGACAGCATCCACATGGCAAGAGAGCTTCAAATCCTGCCCTAACTGGATGGTCTCACTCTCTTTGATCACATCAGGGGTGATTTGGAACGTGGCATTCTTCATGGCTGGGACAAACACAAGTGTAAAACTGGTTAGGGACAGCAAAATGTCTTGCATGGGACAGGACAACATGCTCCTCTTTGCTCCTCAGGGAAGCAACACCTCCGTGCAAAACATGCCTCAAGACCTCCCCCAGTTACGCTCCCATAATACATCCCCAGGGCCTCACATCTGGCAGCTAGTGATCATTCTCTAGTCCAGGACAGTGCTACAGCCTGGGATGAGGCTGCAAGCAGTGCTAGCACAGCTGCTGGCCTGGCTTGCACAGCAGCTTTTCCAGAATACTGATCTCTGCTAAGTATCACATTCGCCCTCAACTGTACAAGAACAGCCAGGAGAAATGAGAATCAAGCCCCTCCACCCTGAAAACCCATGCTCTAAAATAAAAGAGCAACTTACATCGCACCAGCAGGTTCACTGTCTTCTTTGCTGGGTTTCCCACGTTGTTGATGGCTGTGCAATTGTAGTAGCCTGAGTCCTCTACCTGGATCCTCCAGATAGTGAGGTTGCCTCCCTGCACAAGGCTGTTGGGGGGCATTGGGCCAGGAGAGTGAGACCAAACCACCTCTGGCTGTGGGTCACCACCCGTCAGAGAGCACTGCATAGTGATGTTGTCACCAGGGTTGACCACCAGTGTCTCATTGACAGACAGCTTCAGAGCAGGTGGTGCTGGAAGAGTACAAAGAGGAGCTTGAAAAATACCCACCCACTTGACTGTGCACAGCTTCATACTTTCTAGGATTTGTTCTTGAAGATGGCTAGTCTGAGTAGGGAGAACTGGAGGGATCCATGAATTCTTTACAAATACCAGGTGTTTGTGAACCTGAAGTATTACTATTACCATGTCTTTGACTTAAGAGCACCCTGCTCTGTTATTGTTAGGAAACACTGCAGGCAGGACCTCACACTGCACCAGAAGGGAGGTCACATCTGAAACACTTCACCACTGGTGCTTAGGACTGTGGCACAAGCTAGGTATAATATGTTAGCGGTGGTTAGTGCAGGTTCTTTAGGCTTGGGACTGAGGTCAGAAAAGCCTGATGAACCTCCTTTGCACAAGGAGGAGTGACAACCAGACAAAAATCAGCAGCGGAAAACCCAAGGCTAGAGGCTTCTTGACTCCTGATGCAAACAACTGCAGCAAGGCAGAAGGGCAATGGAAAGCTGCTGTGGCTCCACATTACTTACCTGCACTGCACCCAGCCCACTCCCCTGCAGACCCCACAGTGCTTTCTGTTCTCCCTGGATGGAACTCTCCTGACTCTAGGCAGGCCCTGCAGATGCATCAGGGGAGAAAAGGCTTAACTGGTGGCTTCTACTAGAGCACCTGTATCTCCTTTGCTGCAATGCTATTGTATGAATCACAGTTACTCTGCTTTATGCCTTGGTTAGGAACAGCACACTGGACTGAGCCCTGAGAAAGGGGAAAAAAAAAAAGGGGGGGCGGGGCAGGAGAACAAGAGACATATTGTCATAAGACATGGGAAATTGCAACCATGGATTGAGCTCAGCATCTCAGGACCTGATCCAAAGCATGCTGAGAAGCTCACTGGGATGTCAGTGTTTGCTGGATGGTTCTCATAATCCTAAGGGAAGGTCAGGCAGAACACCAAGTGCATGCCCAGTCACAGCCTGCTCCTTCTGCCTGACCACCAGAGCTCTCTCCTCAGATGGAAAGGTGAAGGAGAAAGGACAGGTTGAGAGGAGCCAGTTTGAATCCAGCAGCTGTTTGTGTTTGAAGACAGTTGGGATTAAACCACATCACAAAGAGATGCCACCCCAAGAAGGGGCTTTGGGAAGATCTACCATTAAGAAAGGACCTCAGCTATCCCATGATATGCCTCTCCATCTCTCACACCCAACAAGATGTCTTTGAGCAGCAAAGCCTTTGCCAGGCAGCTGGCCCTTGCAGCTCAGAGAACCAGGACCTGTCTGCACCATAACAGACCATTAACAGCAGCTCTGCACCTGCTCTTAACCTCCTTCACCTCCACAGGCATCAAATACACTTCTCTATAGATGTGGGGGCTATAGGCCAGGTCACAGGGATTGTCTTTTGTGCATAGCTGAACAACTGGGACTGATCCAAAATGTCTAGACAACCTCTCCTTTGAATACCCGAGTACCTGTTTCGGTTTATTTTATTTCTGTACCCTTTTCACTACATCCTCCCTCCAAGAACTGATCAAAAACCCTTCCCTTCGTATTCTTTATCTCATCCCATGAAAATCCTTTTAAAAGCCCTTGTCAGCACCATCACTAGCTCCATCCAGACAGAGCTGAGAAAGTAGCAGTCCCCAGCACAAAGGCGGGGAGTATGTTTTAAGTAACAGCCATAATAATGCAGAATAAGACATTGTTCCATATTCATGAAGCCTGATTTAACAGCATCATTATTTCTGCCTCTTCCCTCCCTGGACCCTGCGTTAATGAGCTGTGCTGGATTTGTGTTGGATCTCTGAATTACAGCCCATACAAACAAGGCGAGGAGGGCTGCTCTCTCCTCAGCACCAGTGCTGTAATTTAGCAGTGCAACTACTGCCATGCTGGGATATTACTTTGGTGCACTGAATCAAATATCCTCTCTCTGGCCACAGTGCCTGCTGTTTGTGCCAGAGGTGGCCTAAGGAGGAAGGTGGCTCCTCTGCCACCTGCACTGTTCATTTTGAGGCCAGTGGCTGGAGTCCTTGAATTTCATTAGGCCACAACCTGCACTCAGAGCCTTTTACAGGTGTCTCTGCTGGAGTCTTGGAAACAGTGTGCAAGGGTTAATGTGCACTAATTGCCAAAGGAAGGATTTGTATGTCCTCTCCAAGCTCCAGGTGGTTTCACAAGACACTGTGAAGCCCAGGAACACAATAGCTCAACTCACCATGGTCAGGCAGGACACATTTCCGGCACTTATAGGCTGTCAGCTGAGTGTTCAAATAGCTATTCCTGTCTGCTGACATTGAATGGGTCTCAGGTTCACATGGCACAGACAAACTGACAGATGCACCACCTTGCCTGGGAATCTCCACCCATCCCCATCAGAGCCAGAGAAAGTCTGAGACCAGCCTATGCCCAGAGAGATGTCAGAGCCTGGGAGCACAAACCAGAGATCTTTCAGGCTCCGGTTAAGGATTAGGGCTCTTGCAGTGTTTGATGTGCACATCTCTGATCAACACTCATCTTGCCCAGTTCTGGGCAAGGCAACATAGAAAAAAAGTGACATGCTGGTGCAAACACTGCCTCAGGGCAGGTTGTGTTTGCATGAAAGAGGGAGGTAGGGAAACTGCTAAGCTTGCCACCGGCACAACTCCAGGCAGCAAGCTCTCATGACATAGCCCAGAATGGAGCCCTGGCTGTGGCAGCGTGCATGGGCTCCCACTTCCACTCCTGTCTGCAGACAGAGGTTAACATTCTGCAGACACTGTTATGCAGGAGATGAATCTCATTTATTTGTAACCTGTGGCAATTCCTTTTGTTCTTGGCTCAGAAAACCTGCTGGCGGAGTCTGCTGAGCAGCAAGGGGACCATTAAAAACAAAGAGTCGCTTTCAATTCCCTTTGAAGTCCAATTTGCTGCAGTAAAACTGCAAGAGAATTAACCTGCTGGGCTGCTTAATTTTGCAGAAATCGAGGAAAGGGAAAACAACAGCTTGACCCTGCTGGAGCAGGTGATGACAGCCAGGTGCCGAGCTGGTCCTGTGGCTCTGCAGACCCAACCTAAAGCCACACTAAAGTAGCAGGACAGAGGAAGAGCAGAGGGAACCTCCTTCCCATTAAGGTTGCAGATCAAGAACCCATCCCATCCCGCAAGGGCCAAGCTGCTGACACAGAGCTTGGGAGAATCGCATTGCCTTGCTGGAGACTACAATATGCCCAAAGGCCACTGCCAGAGGAGCTAAGGTGAGGCAGCTGAGGAACAACACACGGACTGGGAAGAGAAGATTCCTTTGGCCTGACATGACCTGACCCAACAATTCCCCTCAAGGTCTGAAGTTCTTGAGTCTATAAATATTTAAGAGATCGATTTCCATGCACCTCTACACCCTTTGGGCTGCCCTCAGTTGCAAAGGTGAAGGCAATCCTGTGCAAAGCTGCTCAGGATTCTGGGCACAGCCAAGGCTACGGAGGCTGCTAAAGCATGAGAGAGAAAAAAGACATATGCAAAAAAGGAGGGAACGAAAGATTTTTCTTTAAATATTTTCTCATCTACGCACAATACTATCTACAGGGCAAGTAAGCCAGATAATATTTCATGTTAAATATATTGTGCTATTTAACACAAACCCTGCTCACACCACAATGCCAGCTTCATTTTCACTGCCAGCTTTTAATACAATTTGCTAGGAACACATTTTCCATGGTCCCTTTGAGCTTTTAGTGTCAGGCTCTACTGTAACTTTGTATAAATATGCATCTATAACTAAAAAAAGGAAAAAAATAACTAGATATATGTGCTACATGGTCCAGGTTCAGAGCTTAGGTATATACTTAAAAGGATGGTGCAAATTCAGCCACATCAGGCTTCTGATCTGGCTACAACCTGAAAATACATTTTCACCATTCACTCAGTAAAGGGGCTAGACTGAAATGAAGGGTAGTTTCCCTTTGCTTGGGCTGGCAGGAGGCAGTGGATATGAAGAGAAATTTGATTTTCTAACTCTTCAAAGGTAAAGACACAACAGAGAAGAGCAGGTGTACGATATCCTTTTTTTCATCATGAGCACAAAATAAGTTTTTAAAGGGAATATTCCAGCATTTGCTACAGTCTCATCCTGACAGAAACTCAGGCAGTGGTGTGAGTTGCTTGAGACATGTTCAGAGATCTTACTACACAGAGAATATTTTTTTCTGACATTAGCTATAGTTCACTTTCTTAAGCTCATTACTTTTCTTCTTTCTACATAAAACGATGCAACTATTGTTCAGCACCTGTTCAGCTCAAGTCAGATCAATAAACATAATTAATACAGTATCAACAATATCTTATCAACAGTTGGCAACATCAAAAGAGTTCTGTTTCCACTGCACAAAGATGACACAAGGGATGTACACTGCTTTGTGTTACATTAGAGAGGTGAACCATTCAAACAACTACCATGCCTTTCTTTCTGATCATGGAATACTCCAGCACTGGAAGTTATTTCCTGACATTTACTTATTATCTGAAAATATTCGACACATGTGGAGGCTTTGCAGGTGGGGATTTTTTGTTGGTGTGGTTTTGCTTTGTTCTGGAGGTGGGGGGTGGTTATTGTTTTTAATGGACAGGTTGCAATCAGGTTCTTGCAAGTATTTGGTACATGATACTCAGTTATCAGTTATTGCAGGTCAAGCAAGAGTCACCAAGCTGATTCTGTTCACAACTGGCGGCACACTCAAGCACTGCCAGTATGAATATCAATGTAAAATTTATTTATTGGGAAGGCATCAGAGATACTTGTCTTCACAAACATTGGCACCAGTGGAGCCCGTTAACTGGGAGGCGCTGAGAGCACAGCCTGGCAAACCAGGCCAGAATCACACATGAATGAATTATTTGTAAGAACTGCTGCAGCATCTGCCCCACTCTAGACTGTATTGAATCTATTTTTAAAGTCACTTAGAATTATAAATAAATAAATCAGTGTCTGGATTAAAAACTACATAGTGCCTCAACACATTCATGTAGTCTGCTTTGATGAACTCATGGCAGTCCTGGCCAAGGCACCGGCTATACACAGAGCAACAAGAAATTAAAACATCCTTGGCCACAAAACTTCTGCATGAAGGATTCATAATCCCAGCAGTCATGTACATGAATGTTGGGTGCTGCAGGACCTGGACGGGGTGTTGTTTTACCCTCTTACCTGTGGTGTTTGTGAGCTGGAAGGTGATGGATTTGTCAGGGATGCTGCAGACATTGCGGACAGACACCTGGCATGTGTAGCTGGCATAATCCTGGGGCCGCAAGTTCTTTAGCTTCAGGACTTTGGTTTCACCCTGAGAGTTGAGAAAAAAGTGGGGAAAGAAGACTCAGGTCTACAAAGCACAGCTCATCATTGCAAGTCCAGCCTGTCCCAAAGTTTACAGATTACCAGCAGCTCCCATCAAAACCTCTGGGAACTGTACAGACTCCAAGTCCCCCTAGCTATACGTATAAAGGAGACAAAATGTGTGGAGTGGCAACTCCATCTCCAGGATTTCTCAAAACACCCAGCAATGACTGACATTTAACCTGAAAGCACTGGCAGACAGGTCTAGGCATAATTTCTCATCAACTGCTGCCAGAATCTTGTGGAACTTGAAAACCTTAAATGTCCCAGAACTGAGCCTGAGATCTCACACCATGATGTCGGAAGGAACCCAAGCAACATCACTGGTGTCTCAACATTGCAAAACCAAAGTAAATCAGAGCAGATTCAGGCGTTAATGCTGGCCTAAATATGACAAGTTCAACAGTAATGCTGTAAAAATTTGCAGTACAGGGGAAAAAAAGATAATTCAGAGAAATACTCAAAGAACCCCCCAAAACTTTCTGATCTCTTTTCTCCAGATTCTAATCTCATTTATGCTGGTGTAAATCCAGAGTGACTCCATGGACTCTGATAGCTTTTTCTCATACTACAGTAACTAACAAACAAACAAACAATCAACAGCACTCCCTGACACTTCATTAGTTACTGGTTTGTTATAGAAACAGGATCACGTTGTTAATTTAACAATAGATGTGTTCTGTAGATTTTTATTTATGGACAGTGGAAAGCTCTGAGATGCACTGTGTGGTTTGTACACCCTGCAGCTCATAGGTCTTCCCATGACAGTTTGCTGCTGTTCTTCTCCTTGTGTTTGTCTAAATCTCTTTTGGATAAACCATTCCATAATTGCCTGCAAATGTGAGAAGGTGTCAGCATGACAAATCCACTTGAGGACAACCTCAAGGGACTGGACGATGAGCTCAGGCATACTAATATGCAGAGAACAAGGATCTGAACTGAGTAAATTAGGAAGATAAATACGTAGGAGACCAATAACCCTATGAAAGTCCTGTCCCCTAAGATTTGTTACTATACCACACAAATGATGGCATTTACAATGTGCATGTCAACGACTTACTTATAGGGTCATACATATCCTCTTTATTGATTAGTAAATGTTGGGTAAATGTTATAAACCTTCAGTATAAAATAAATTTTAAAAAGCTTAAACATAAAGTCTTCATCTCCTTTTTAATGTAAAAGCCTACTCTCTACCAGTTCATCTCCAAGACAATGTTACAAACCCCTGCAAAGGTTTGTTAAACATAGTGTATTTGAGCTCCAGTAAGATTCTCCCCTCCCAGCAGTGTTGCAGAGGGGTGGTTTTCTTCAACTCTTATCAACCCAAACTCACAGGTTTATGCTGGTGCTAAGGAGAGGACCATAAGGGCACACCTGTGATCACAGCAGTCCAAACATCCTTTCTCAGAGCTGGGAACGACCCATCATGGTGGGAACACTGCCTGACAGGAGCTGCAGGATGCTGGGCCATTTATGTGTTAAAGCTGCAACATGGTGAAATTCTGCCAGATGCTTTATTTAGCTGAAGAAAATATCTCAAGTTCTAAGACATCCTCTCATTAAGCAATGTCTCCTGTTAATTACACTGAGCTCAGTGATATCTGAAAGAGCTCATGGTGGCTTCCTTTAAGGCCAGGGATGTCCTGGTTGGATGCCACATAGCACTGGACTAGACAAAGCCCTCTTCGGGGCCCAACAGCAGCGCTGACCTACAGCATTTCTGCAGATCTGCCACTAACTTGCAGCTCTGTTCCCTCTCCTCGTCCCCCTGAATGTTTGCATTTGGCTGCCCATTTCCATGACCTACAGAGATGGCATGTTTCAATAAAATATGAACATGACTACATTAACTGAAAGGTTGCCTGGAGCACTGCTCGGAAATCAAACTCAGCCAGAATGCGCTCAGGGCCCAGCTTTGGGACCGTGAGGAGGTGCATGGGATGAAACGGGTACCCTTGGGAGCTGCCCTTTCAGCCCTCCCTTCCCACCCATCACTGCCTCATGCTGCCAAACAGCCTTGCTGGAAGTACTGGGGCTGGTTAGCATCTGAAGGACATTCAGAGCCAGAGCTCAGCTCAAGATAACATAACCAGGGTGCCTTTGCAAAAGAAAAATTCCCCTCCATCTCTCATTGTGTTGGTGGGCTAATTACTGTGAAGAAAGTGCTGTTCAGAGGGACAAGTCCAGCATAGGCAGGCAGGAGAAGCAGAAAGGATGTGGATACCCTGTCACAGAACTACAGTCAGAAAGTGCCAAGGCAGTTGGACTGCCTCTGTTAGTCATGGGCATTAGGAAAAGCTTTTTATCATTTGCCTCATGGATCCCACAGCAACTCCTGCCACTCACTCACAGTGCTAAACAGGAAGCAATTCCCCTGATTTATGGAGCTTGGGCATCCAAGACAAAAAAAAAATAATTAGTACTGGGATATAGAGGAGACCCAATCTTGTGATTGTTTGCTTGGATTTTAGTCTCAGTCATCCAATACCATGTAACCTCATTAGGGGATCTGTGACCTGCTCTCAGGGACAGTGCCAAAAAGGGGAAGGGACTTCTGGCTGTCATGCTTCCTTCTGCTGCTCTGCTCCTCTTGTCCCCTGAGAACCCACATACAGAACTAGGTTCTACCAGCCCTTCTACAGACAGAGCTCCTTGCAGTGGCCACCACCCTCTCCCCAGCACCGTAATCCACACAGGGAAACAAACACCATCCACTACAGAGTGCTCTGCATCAGCAAGATGCTCAACACAAGCTGGTGGTGGACTTTGTTTTTTTTCACCTGTGTGTAGAGGGGTTCATAGATGTCCACACCATTGTCCTGACTGTGGGAAAGCGTCTCAGCTCCCCGTTTCCAGATGAAGCGAGCTGGTGGGTTGGAGTTGACAGTGCAGCGGAGGAAGACAGTCTTTTCCTGGTAGAAGCTGCCACGTACATCACTGATGGTCTGGTGAACGGTGAGAACAGGTTCATCTAGATCTGGAAGGAAGGTAAGGAGGGCCGCAGCAGTTGTTAGTGAAGCTTGGTCTGCACATACAGCCTACAGAGAAGATGATGCTCCAGGCACCACAGAGGAAAAAGGAAGCTCCGACACGTTTGGCTGATGACAACTGCTGAATTAAGAGCTGATCTGAGGACAGGTAATACAGGCAATATCTAAAGAGAACACACGGGAGAAGCCAAAATTCTCCTGCTCACCACACAACCTTCAGAGAATAGAAAGCACCCTCTGGTTTGCAGATCCCCCCGTAGACCTCAAGCAAACCGCCTGTCTGCCACATGCTTCAGACCAGTGGGATGCCTCACCTTCCTCAGTGGCACCCCACACCCAAAAATCACCACTCTCTCACTGAAGTAGAGGTCAGAAGGATCCCAGGAAACTCTGCTCCATCATCATTTCTTCTGCTTCCACTTCCACTTCCCAAATCCCTCCTGAAATAATAGGGCTAAGCCCACAGTTGTGAGATGCCCACACAAAGTACATGACAAACCTTCAAGTCAAGAAGTAAAAATCAGGACAAGATCAAGGAGCTGAGATGGAGAGTCATCTCCCATACTGGAGCAAGTCTCATGAGGTGCTATGGGAACATGAGATGAAAAACACTGTGATAGGTATGTACAATTTCTCTCTCTTCCTATTTAAATATCCTCTCTGTATTTTCTTCTTTTCAAGGTCTGTACTGACTCTCCCTCTTCAACAGCTTCTACTCACTGCATCTCCACCACCCACCTTTAAATTGATCGGATTCTTCTGTTTTCTCTACAGAAAATGCTCCTTCCAATTCCCTCATCATACCTGCACCAGACACGCAGCAGTCATGAATGTCATTTCACTTGAAAGGACACAAGCAGTAGCCCTGCAGGGAGCATACTTTCTCCACCCACTCAGAGGATCCACACTGCTCCCCAAGGGTTGCCCTCCTGCTAAAAAGGGGTCATTTTCTTGGGCTTTTGTACCAGACATCAATGTTAGAACATCAAGGAAGCATGGGAAAAACCTCAGAGGGGATGGAGATCTTTCTCCTCCAAGAACCACTTTGAGACTGATTGGGGTTAAATGTAAAGATTCCATTTGACAGGATGGAACCAACAGGCCTCCTAAACCTGAAATCTGTCCCTGTGCCCTTAAGCATGTTTTATAATGCATCTGTTGAACTCAGTTGAAGCAATTCTACATTTTCAGGAGTCTTATGACCCCATGTTCAACTGCGAGGAAACTGAGGCACACACATCCAGTATTTTCTTGTACTGCCAGCACCGTCTTCTGCACATGTTATCAGAGAGGAAGAGGACACGTGCTCATCACCTCCTCCTTTCCTATGCCACCTAATTTATTTTAGAGGTTTGTAAGTCTGGAGATTTGACTCACAGAAAGGAAGAGGGAAGCAGGAATAAGTTTCTGTTAAGGTGTCATCCAAATAATAGATGTTCTCTGCTGAATCACAAGTGTCAACTTGTAGATTTGCATATTTTAATGAGCTGTATGTTTGTTAGACAGCAATTGTAATGGGACCTGAGATTTCTCTGCTTGACCACACCATAGCAGTGATGTGAGTAGAGCCATTAGCCGAACAATGACAAGGCACAAAAAAACTCCCAAAACCCAAAAAACCCCAAGACTGAAGGAAAACATACATAAGTGGAAAACAGGCTCCTCTCCATACAGTGCTATCTCCATGTGGCCATGGGATGACTGAGTAATGCTGTGGCTACTATCCTTCTGAGGCCCCATTTCTCAGCAGGATGCGTGGCAAAACACTTCCCTTACTGATCAAAAGATACTCACCATTCAGGTCTCCTGGCTCCCAGCTACTCCTCACACAGAAAATAACATCTTCCTTTCGGTTGCTAAACCTTTCTTCCCTCAGATCTTTCAGCCTTCTTTCATAGCAGTCAGCTCAAAGTCTAGCCCTCCCGAGAATAGCTAAAATAAACCCTACGATGATATGTATGTCCTTGATGTACGAGTAATGCCACTGATGTCAGGGAGCTGCACAAATGATAAATTTGGCCCAAGGCTGCTCATGGAGATGATCACATGGGATGTTTTATGTGCAATAAGCTTGTAAACATCCATTCTTTTTTTTTTTTTTTTTTCTTTTTCTCTCTCCCACATGGAAATACTCCAAACAGCAGCTGCCTCTCTGCCAGTATCTAACCAATACTTTAAGCCTCACTTCATGCCCACTTGGGGCAAAGGAATAACTAGCTACACAGGCTAGTGTTTCCAGTTTAATATCCTCTTGGCACAAAAGGTGCTCTCTGCACAACCTTGCTGTCTAATACTAAAAGTATGAGAGAGGACAGCACTAGCTGTCAAGAACACCAGTGTTCACATGAGGGTGATCACTTACCTCTAACTACAAACTGGGATGCAGGGAAAGAAGGGGTTTGCTTTCAAATTCTGGTTCATTCAGCTGAAGGTTGCCTGGGTGAGCGTTCCACAAAAACTGTGGCTTTTCCTACGTGTTCCCTTGTACCTACTGCAAATACTAGCAGAAAATAGTCTCTCCTCCCCAGAAACCAAGTGAGCAGAACAGAGGTGCATTACCAAGTCCATCTGCAGAGTAGATGTTAGTATGAGAAAGCCCTTGGCTACCCCGTTAGCCCCATAGTTCTACAGGTCAGAGCTGCACGAGGGACCATGGGACACTACATCACTCTAGCTCCAGGCTGCACCCCAGAAGTAAAGGGAGCATCCTCAGGGCATAAAGAGATTCATATTATAGTCCTTTTCCTTGAGACACCGGCTCTGGCAAGGTGTCATACTGAGTCTTGAGAAAAGCAAGTCCCCTTTGCAGTGGAGAGTTACCATATGCCTCCACCACATGTAGGAAAAGAAAGGGGAAGAAGCCAAGCAGATTTAAGTGGGTGTCAGAACTCCTCCAAACAAAGCTATGCAATGCCTATAAAGAAATTCTCATCCTATCCAAAGCAGCTGCTGCTGAAGCAATCTATTTTCCCAGCCTGTAGGATGGTGCTCACACTACACTACTCCAATACAGGGTAGGGCAAGAAAGGAACAGAGACAAGAGCTGCTCCAAGTCATATGACACAACTGGGGATCATGAACCTGTCGAAGCCTAAGGATGTTCAAGCCTATAGCAAACTTTGTGAAGAGTCACATCATTGTAGGGCTGAATAGTAGGACTAAGAGGAAACAGTCAGGCAGTTGCTGTCAGCAAAGCTCTGCCCAGATTCCAGGCAGGTACTGGGGCTTTGAAGCCTGGAGGTTACTCCACTGACAGATAACCACAGTGCACCTCAGCACAGAAGACTGTCTTGCTAGAAGGAGTATGGGAACAGATGGTGCCAGGTTCAGAAAGAGCTCCAGCTGCTTTATCACACTTTACATCTTTTTAGCATCAACCTCTTGCTGGCTAGACCTTCTCAGAAGATATGAGTGAGGAGAGGGATTTAGTGTTACTTGGACTGGAGAAAACTGGAATAGTGGATAACCAGAGACAATGAGCAGAATGGTAATCTTCCTCAAGAGGGCAAATCTCTTCAAAAGTTGCCTAGACCTTAAATCTTGGATTCCTCCCCTATGGGGGTTATGGGATGTTTAAATTCCCTCCCTTTTGGTCACAACAGCCCAAGAATAAACAACATTAAGCCAGCATGAGAAACCTTCAAAACTTCAGCCCAAGGTGGAGAACCACTAACAGCATCTCCAAGACACAAGAAAGATGGGCCTTGCAACCAGACAGAGAAACGTTGAGTCACTGGAGCCAAGGTGTCCTCACAGATTCCTTCACGTTCACCCCTTCACAGTTCAGACTCCTCAGGTGTATCTCAGAGTCTTTTGCTCTGTTTCCACAATGATACAGAGGTAGCAATGTTGGGAGCAGGGCACTGGTTTCAGGAATGTCCCAAGCATCTGAGGCACTACAAATTTCAAGAAGCACTGGTTTGCTTCAAGCATTGCCAGCTTCAAAATGAAGACAAAGAAAGCAGAAACCATCTACAGTGTTACATCCCAGACAAGTGCTAGGGAGCCCTAGCAGTGACAGACAGCATGGCACCTAGATAAGAATGACTCACACAGACGGACAAAGCTATCTTTTTCATGGATGGATCTAATCTCCTAGGGAAAATGGACCCTGGGGACACTGCATTAGTCCCTTTGCTCCTGAAACAGGTACGTGTGGTCCTAGGGCAATGCAGCTCCCTGCTGGCCCTGCAGCAAGGCAGAGACATGCAGTAGAACTGTGGGAAGGTCTGGGTTGCCGCTAAATGACTTACACTGCACATCTACTCGAATGGACTTGATGGCAGGAACCCCAACCCCATTTTCTGCTTTACAGTAATAGCGGCCCCCCTGCAGCCTTTGGATCTTCTCAATCCGAAGGGTCTCGTTAAGCACTGACGTCTCTTGGAATTTGTCCGACGCGCTGCCAGCAGTTTTGGTCCATCTCACCTGCACAAAAGGAATGAGAAATGCAATTAATCAGTGACTCAAACTATAGATTCCAAGGGACAGCAGTGCTCCCTTTTCTCCTCTTACCCCTCCTCCCTAGCCACTCTCAAAAATGAGCTTCACAGCACCACCAGATCTTACCAAAGTTTAGCTACTGTCTCAACAGACCAGCTGCTGATTCTCATCCATCACCAGTCCCCATGTCTAAGTGTCCAGGATAACCCCTACGTTCACACACTGCATATTTACCACTCCTGCTCTGGTCCTGTAAACCCAGCATCCTGCTTAGTGTTATACCACTATCTGTACAACACAGGACTTTCAGTATTAAGCCTTGGGGCCCCATGTGGTTGGTAGGCCATGAAACTACAGCAGACATCAGCTCACAGCCACAGAGCTTTTATTGCAGTCAACACCCTTTCATCTTTCTCTGGACAGCAAAGCTATTTCTGCTGTTTGCTTTTCCAAGTAAGAGTGAGAAAACACCGTTGCTATCTGCCTCATGCCCCTTTCCCACAGGGAACCCCTGTGTATGTTATTTTTATAAGTCATCCTTTTGCAGTACAGAAGTTTTTACTTTGATTTTAAAGATACAGCAAAAGAAAAGAAAAAGTCTCTTCAGATTTCAAGCTATCTTGCATTTTTTGTCCTTCTGCTACATGTCTTAAGATCCTGGCTTGTGGGTACAACGGAGCTGCACGATATTTCATGGTGAATGGCGGCAAGAGGACAGCACTCCTAAAGATTGAATGGTTATTCTTATGTCTGGAATGAGGTACAGCCCTAGCAGTACAAGCTTCCCCCTTGTTTTCTGCAGTCCAGACACTGAAAGAGAGATGGCTTTTTTCAGCCCACTAATTTTCTGTATCTGCAACCTCCCATCTAGTGGGTGACTGGTGGTCTCCCACACTGGTGCCCATCTAGACTCTGGAACTGAGATCCAGAAAGATCAACCAACACGAAGACAGACTTTCATTCAACACTGGCCACAGATAAGACAGACCAGATACCTTGACGACTCTGCCAGACTTTGCCTAAAGCTCACTGTCATCATCTGATTGATGTTGATGCTCTAGAAAGAGAGAGGTGTCTATATCCCACTCTCAGAGCACTGGGCTGAGCAGATTGTCGAAGTTAATGACCATGGATTTATTTAGCCTTTGTAGGCTTATTATGAAATTGTCTGAGGGCTCCAAGACTCTCAGAGTCTCCTGTTTGCAAGGACACTTCAACCACCTCTTTAATCTTTTCGATTTCCATCTCATTTAAGTATTTTGGCCACATTTTCATGCGTTAATGACCAGCTGATAGAAGGGAAAAGAGAAGATTAAACAAAGGTTAGGGTAAGAGTTTAGCTGGCGAAGAAATCTATCCACAAGGAGGGAGGGCAGAGAGAGGACACATGCCACATTTTATGTGTGCAGGTTCTAACCTCCCTGGTCACACATGGTGTCCCCTGTGGATGTCCAGGCAATGACAAGCCACAGTGTCGCCCACTAGCATGCTTTCTGCATCCGGCTCTGCTCCAGCAATCTCTCTGGCTGCTCAGGCTCAAATCCCCACAGCCTGCCAGCACCTTCCCACCAACATCCTCAGACGGGGCCAGCCCTACCATCTTCCTCATTTCTGACGTACACAGTGATCATCTGCCCACAAATGTCACAAGCCTAGGCTGGTCATTTTTGTTGGCTTGGCTCAGATAATTTCCTTTTTATTCTTTCCAGGATATGTTTTGAGGGATAAAACATTTCAAATCCTGCTGGCTGAGTCTATCTCCTTCTCCTTTGTCATCGCCTCTTAGCCAAGTAGCTCCTCACAAACAAGTCCAGAGAGGCACTGATTGGTGTATGCAGATGAATGGTTTCTCAGCACAAATATCTTTGGCAGGATTGGGGAGGGGGGCCAAGAAAGTACATTTGGTTCCCTTGAGTGTATTCTGGCACATCCACGGGTATGCACCAGCTGCCATTCCTACCACGCTCTGTCCCAAAGGGGGCAAACCTCATGTTCTGGTTCAGTATCTCTACAGACACATCCACACTAACATTGAACCAGCCTGCTTGGGCTGGGGTGGGGAGGTGGCTGCATGAGGCTCAAGGCTATGCAACCCCCTCGGGATCCTGGGGAAGGACTTCAGCGGTTAGCCAAGCCCAGCTCTGTACCCCTCCACTGAACTGTGACTTTGAACACAGCATGGATGTATCCAGCGCTGCAAGTCTGACTCTGCCTCTGGTCAGTGGCCATAAAGCAATGCCCAGTGGGCTCTGCATGGGGCTCAGTGAAGTGCACTACGAACAACTTCCCAAACTCTCCCAAGGAGGTTCCCCTTGGCTGTACATCCAGAGAAGCTGAGAGACTGATGGACCATGAAGAACCAACTGCTATGGCCAGCACACGCAGGAAGCCTCTTCCAGCCTGTTGCAGCTGTTCCTGTTTCGTAGTAAGAGGGTTAAAGATTTGGAGGGTGGCTTGTATAATGGATTCAGTTTAGGCTTTCAGTTTTTTGGGGGACTTCACATACTGAAGACCACTAAAGGGTCTGTGTAGGCTCCTGCAAAGCTTTTTGGACAGTTTTCCATTAAAATAAGGCTAGGTGCTTCAAAGCTTAACAAGCCAGTGCTTGTGCTATAGAGCGTCCCTACCTGATTCCAACATATAAGAGAAAACTGGGCACCCCACTGCTGACAATTCTCCTTTATGCGGAGATTACAAAGAAGTACTATGAAGAACATGGGTGACAGGAAAGACTGAAAGCTTACCTGTGGCCGGGGGTGTCCTGTGACAAGACACTGCAGGACCAGTGTGTCCCCCTCCCGAATTGTATAAACACGTTCACTGATGTTGTCTTCCTTCACCACGCACGCCTGCCCAGCATGGATGATTTGGGCCTGAGCAGGAGCTACAGAGAAGAAAGAAGAAGTAAAGAGGGAAACAAGCAGCATCCCACCCCCTTATGCCCACTGCCCAGGGTGGCTGCTCCTACGGCAGGGTGGAAGAGACACCTCTTGAGCCACAGATGGGAAGAGCCAGATGGTGCTAGATATGAGACACAAAGGTCTCAGAAGATATAAAATTGCAGTTATTTTCCCCATCTCCTGGGCAGCGGGTATCAACTAGTATTTTAAAACCTTTGGTCCTGTTGGTATGAGCAGCTCTAGGCACTGAAAAGCAGAACATGGACCTTTTTTGGGGGCCTCTCCTGCATGGGCTGAGGAACAAGAATTCCCTGCTCTCTTCTCTCCCAGAGAAAAGTATGTGCAAGTGGTTAAATCAGGGACCTGGTCAAATCAGAACTGCTTTATACCTGTCTAAAACAGGCCTGATTACTGTGATTTACCTTGCAGGGGACTGTGATAACTACTGAGCAGAGTCAGAAAAGGCCTTAAAGCTCTATATAGCTGTTAGCACACATCCCTAGAACAGGCATAGCACACGCTGCAGGAGAAACAAGTTTTTCCCAAATTACACAGCAACCTATCTCAGCCCTGAGCCAGAAAAAATAGCCTCTGCGGGATCAGGAGACCCATAATCTCTAGGGATCTCTCCAGCTAGGTCTCCAAGTGGAGCTCAGTTACTGCCAGTCCAGCCAGGAAAACAAGTGAAGACCAGTGCCGTGGAAAAATACATAGAAAGGAAGTTCCCCAAACAAAGTTTTGAAACTTCATGCCCCCCAAACGGCAAGTATGTCCCACTGTAGCCCTGATCAACAGCAGGGAGAGACAAGATCTAGGAGAGCAGAATTTTTTAAAGAAAAAAAGCTCCAGAGTCCTGTGCAGTCCTTGGGTCCCTACTCCAAAAGCACTTATGTGATCACTGAAGCGGCTGAGATGTATTGAAGGTGACTGCGCAGCCCAGCGGGACACCTGTGCTTGTTCAAGGGTAAAACTCCAGTCGCCCTTCAAGGAACAGAGAAACCCACAAACATGTCTAAGAATCAGTGCCTCAGTGAGAGTACCCCTGGGATTTCCCCGTCTTGCTACAATGCTTCCAGGTGACTCTGGAGTCACAGATCTAGCTTCCATTAGTGAAATACAACATGGTCAAACAAACCACTGAGGAGATGATCAGAGGGTTTAAAGCAACCAGCTTTAGCAAGCCTTCTGAAACAAAGCACAGATTTTCCACATCCTGTTAAAGCTGAACTGAGCACCCACTTTTTCCTTAAGGTTACTTGAGCTTCAAAGATTTTTTTTTTTTCATTCTTTCGGCA
This sequence comes from Athene noctua, assembly GCF_965140245.1. NCBI lineage: Eukaryota > Metazoa > Chordata > Aves > Strigiformes > Strigidae > Athene > Athene noctua. The sequence continues at coordinate 94,820,165 of NC_134037.1, forward strand.
TGACCAAAACGATCAAAACCAAATCACCTGGTCAAGGGAAGTGCTCAGATTTATGCTGGTTTAATCCACCAGCAGCACAGACCTTGGGTAGGCTGGGCTCAGGGGGTGGAAGGAGATCTGCCTTCTTTGAGGTCAGCCTGTACAAACTGGTGTCATCACAATGCACTGACCAAGCAGCAGTGAGAGAAGAGTGGACACAGGGCTAATGGGCAGCAAGCTGCTCTTTCTGCTGGGGCTTCATAGCCTGCCACATCCACCCAACACCCAGGCAGCAGCACTACACATGTTGCAAGCTACTCCCTGTTTCTGCATCTCTTCTTTCTTTCCAACATGGTGGCCCTTTGTTAAAATCGTTAATTACTGTCCAAACTGTTGACAAACAGAAGCAACATTTGTATTTGAATAATATGATGGCACAAACATGGACAAATTCCTCAGCTTCTCCTGTCTTCTCCTTCTGCAGGTCTCCCAGGAGTGTGGCTGCCATCACTCAAGCATCATGGAATGCTGAAACCAACTGTCAAAGCTTCACTGATAGGACTGAGCAGATGAGTAACCTTCCCCTACCTGGATGGCAGAAGAGTCTTGTTGAACCCAGGAGAAAGCAGAAACCTACATATGTGCTTACATACATCTGTATGTTTGTATACACATACATGTATGAATATAAATACAGATATGTAAATACATTAAATAAAATAGTGACTTATCAGGAAGACATTATGAATGCTTGTCAAGTGAACAGTGGCAGAGTAATTCAGAAGCCTACAGGACCTTTGCCAGTACACCTTAATCCAAATGACAGTCTTGTGCTGTTTCAGCCCTCAGATCAGTCCTTTGCAGACCTGCCATCACACCTTTAGTCCCACATGCACTGCAGAGCATCACTCACAGTGCTGAGACCCAGGCTGTGATGCTGAAGAATCCCTGCTCTATGATAAAAGACAGACACTCTCCCTTCCCATCCTGTACCATATTTCCCCCACTCCCAACTTGTGCTGCCTGCATTTCAGTGGGGTCCTGGCACCCTGCAGCAGCAAAGCTCTGGTAAAGTCTCCACAGCCTCTGGGCTGCATTTGCCGGCTGGTGGCTCTATTCTCCCTTTGCAAACATGACCTTGCTGCAAAAACTAATTTCCAGCCACCCCATGGAGAATCACAGTATTTGTCTGCAGCTTTAGCTCCCAGTTAAATGTTTCCTAAAGTTGCTCTGCTGTACCCCACAGTACTATACAATGTAAGTCAATTTACACTTTTTTCCCTTTGGCCATCCCACTTCCTTCATTTCACCTGTCTGTGTAACTCTCTCCTGCCACCTGCCTAAAGGCATTTCCATATGGGGAATTTCCACAGCAAAATCATTAGGTGCAGGATTTGAGGGGTTTTGTGCAAATATTCTGGTGCCAAAATACCTTGCGGTAATTTGCTGGTGTCTCTCTGAGTTTGATAGAAACATTATTTAAACTAATCCTTATTTGGCACTACAAAGGATTATATGGTACTAGTCTACAGCAAAATGACAACCCTAGGGATAAGCCCTGTGTCATAATTTTGTCCTCTTATCTCAAATTCTCCTTGGATCCACCAAGCTGTAACGAAGCTTACAAGCAAGGGTGTGCACATCTAGCTTTGTTCATAGGTGCCTTAACTTGCTTCTTACTATCACTAATAACTTTCAGTTATATTCATTGGAAAAGGACATCAATTTAAGTGAATCCCCACTGCTTATGCTCTAACATCGCTCTTGCAAGGATAGCACCAGGTTCCCAGTAGAATAACAACCATTTTTCCATGTCTTAAACCTATTAAGAACCCCAATCTCTCAAAAGGGAGCTCAGAAAGCCTGGGGTTGTCTCAGAAAGAAAAGCACTCAGGTAGATGGCAGAGAAGTCTGAGAAACTCTGCCTTTGGTTATAACTGGACATTAGTGAAGTGGTGGAGGCTGAGCATGAAACAACCCATCTCTTAGAAGACTGCATTAAATCACAAGATGAGACTCGGGAAGCTGTCTGTTCCAAGCTCAGCCTGCCACAGCACACAAAGGCTGGGAAAGTCACCTCATGCCATATTACAGATGGGCAGAGAGATTGTGAGGATTAATTGCACTTTTAATGTGCTTGAACAGAAAGAATACATTATTGTTTGACATCATCCCAGGTCTCCTGGAGAATTTCAGCATGCAGACAGTTTGCACATTGCCAGCACAACAGGATGGCAGGGCCATGCCTGTCAGAGTAAACAGTTTCACAGAAGGCCAGTAGGAGGATAAAGAAAGGCTGGAGCATGAGGGCAGGTACTGAAGACAAAGCAGCAATCTCAGCCATCCTCAGCAGTGCTCCACAAAGAACAACCTTTGCGTAGATACAACCTGCCCTAAAGCCTGCTGGAGCAGAATCTCTCTCCTCAGGCAGGCAAACTTCAAGACAGAGGTCCAAAGAAGGCCTCTGATGACCTCTATGGGGGAAGTGGGGACAGGTTGTTCCCCACCCTTTTACGCCCAACATTGTGAGGGACAGATTGCATCGTCACTTCCATTCCACTTTCAGGTAAGAGATCAACTTAAGGAAGGCTTCCAATACAGAGTCCTCCAGAAAAACTAGGACAGCCAAATATTAAGTGCCAGATGCTTTACAACGGAAAAAATTCAGACTCTGAACCTGCAGCATTAGGCCCTTCCTTGGGAAACGGCTGGCTTGAATGCATTTGGCCTCTACACTGAGATTTCCTACTATGCTTGCACTTGATATATTTACACATTACAACAAAAGGAAATTGGAGTGGATAAAATAACTTTATTTCTAGTGCAGCGTACTGTACAATGTTATTATTACCATAATCTGGAAAGTTTATGAGACTCTTGGTGCTTGAGGTTGCCAATACCATTAAAATGCCGAAAAGGAGAGAGAAATGGTCTTTTGGAGAGGTCCGAGTAATCTGTATTTGGTTCACAGGTCTAGCCACTCATCTCTTTGAGCCCAAGATCCTGTTGCTACAATGACTGGCAATGACGAGAGCTCCTTCACAGAGAGGGTGGCGAGTGACAGATACTGCATTGACACTCCTTCAGTCACAGTCAGCAACTGCAAGGGCAGGCTGCAACACAGCATCCACTGCACTTTTGTGTTGCCTTCTCAGCCTAACACTAGCCATCACTGTTAGACTCTGCCCCACCACCACATTTGCCACCTGCACATGTCCTGCAGACAGCCTCAGAGATGAAGAACATGCACCTCCAAAGCTGCTGGCCCAGCAACCACAGGTACGCTGAATCCACCCACTGCTGCTACCACCCTCTTGCAGGGTGGGGAGAAAGGGAAGCTGCACTTGGAGCCTTCCCTTTTGCCTGGGCTTTATCTACCACCCTGTTTTCAAGGCAAGAGATGCCCTCGCATACATCTGGTGTAGTTATAATTCAGCCTCTTTTGCACATAAACTAGACAGAGAAGCCAGGGTCCTTCCCCATCCCTGTTCACAGGCTCCCCGGGCTCTCATTGCTCGGTTACATGGGAGCAAGGAGGAATAGGGGAGGGCATCGGCTGCTAATCTGTTGTTGAAACCCCTCAAGAACTTGCCTGTTTCCTTCCGTCACCCTTCCTGTTCTAAGCAAGTAAGGGATGCATCTTGAAGGGAGTTGCCAGAAAGGAAAAAAAATACAGAGTGTTTATGGAGCACATGGGGTTGAATAAGCATTTCATTAAGGAAATCCACATGTGGCATTCCTTGCTGAACAGCCACTCTCAGTAACTGCCTGTCCACTGGTGGAATTGCCCTGCAGCACTATTAGTTACAGATCCTGCACAGCAGAGCACCCAGGGAGCATCTCAGGCCTTGAAGTCACTGTTTTAGTTGGCATTTTATCCCATCTGTTCATGCAGTGCACAACTGTGCTTGAAGAGCAGGGGCATACAAATATGAAGACCTCCGAGGAAGGGGTCATGTCCCCTTAGCAGAGCACAAAGAGAAGCCAAGCACACAAGTGAAGGGAACAGACGTGCTAGCAACACTCAGCAGGAGCAAGGAAGGTCCAGTAGGATCAGAAGGGTCAGCAGGGGCTGCATCCTTACAAACAAAACACACTGCTCATGCCTGCTCTGGGAGAGGGTGGCAGCTGCCTTGTTGTGTGCTCCATCACTATTCAGCTGGTCTCACTGATTGATCCACTGTGGATGAAGACCACAGGTTTTGCTGAAACTTTCAACAAAACAAATTAACCAGGCCAACTCCAGCCCACAATGCAGGGCATGTTATCGATGAGCCATTTGAAAAGGAAAATTCACTCCAGCTTGAGGACGATTATGGAAATAATAATACACAATCAGTGTCCATTAACACTGTCAGCAGGGCTGTGGATCAATAGCATATTAATGGCTGAAGAAAGACCGCCTGTACCTATCAGCAGTTAAGACTAGCATAATAGCAGAGGGAGAGGAGATGGCAGTGGGTGGGTGTAATCGAGCTCAGGCTCTGGATGTCTTTGCACAGCCTGCCCACGGGAACCTCTGTCACCGCCACTTTCTGAACACCTTCCCTGGCTGCTTGCTTGGGGACCTCCTCCTCTGCACCCTAGCCCCTCCCAGCCTCTTTGCCCGGCCCAACAGCAAAGGGTGCACAGCCCCTGCAAGGAACTTCCCCAGCTGAAGCTGGCCAGTAAAGCTTAGCCTGATTAATTAGGCTCCAACTTTTAACACAAGGCCAGGCTAGTCCCATAGCAGAGAAGGAGACAATGCAGAAGCCCCCAAAGACAGCAGAGGAGCAAAGCACATCTGTGGTCCTGGGTGTCCTCTCGCTCCTTGGACTTTTCTCTTACCCAAACTCCTCCTGTTGACTCTTCCAACACTGTGTTCTGCCTGGGCAGCTTTGTGCTACCACAAGGTTGTCCTAAAGCAAAAACCATCAGAACGTTCTCCCTGCATGCTGATGCTAAGGGTTACAACCCCAAGGAAGACAGATCTCCACTGAGGCTCTTTTGCTCCCATATGTTCTCCCTGCAGCCCAAACCATGTATGCTCAAAAAAAAAAGAAAAATTCTGCTTACTGTGCTTCTGGCCTAAATTTGCAGAGGGAACATGTCATATTTCAGCAGTAAAATGTCTCTGACTCCTTTGGTATTTGTTCACTGATCATGATTAAAACACAGACATCAATCCACCCACAAAAGAAACACAGCCCCTTTCAAGATATGCAAAGCAACCATGTCTAACCCCACACAACACTCCATAGCACTCTTGAGCAAGAGGAGAAGAATATAATTTTCAATGGGAAGTGCACAGAGAAGTGACAGAGTTGTGGAAAGTAATCACAGAGCATGAAAGTTGGCCACTTAAAATAGCATGGGATTTTTTTTTTTTTTTTTACTTGGAATAGACCAAGACTATGTCTTTACATCTCTGGCTGATTGCATCTCCAGAAACAGAGCTTCCTTTCGCAAAGCTCAGCCAGATGATTTGCACGGTCTTAAAATAACTTTTTGCTTAATCAATGTCAATTCCTTGAAGCATCTCCATAATTTTATTACTTCTAGAAAAATGCCAGCAACAAAATCATGTGAGATGTCATGAATAGCAGGTACACCCCCCAGTGACTGCAACACCTGCTCCTGAGACCTTCATTCAACTTAAAACTAAAGACATATTGTGTGCTTTAAAGTACAGTCTCCAGATCACCACCGACACCCTGCGCACAATCCCCAGCTCCACTGCCTGCAGCAGTTCACTAGTTTACCTAGGTGTTCCCACAGTTTTCTTACATAGGTCCACCTAACTGCACAGTATCAAGCAGCAGAGCAAAATCTATTGGCAACTTTGTTTGATAGGAATCAAATTACAGATGTTATACACACAACATTACAGGGGCATAAACTCTGCATCACTGCCTAACTCCCAAGTGGAATTTTTATAGATGACTCAATGCCAGCAATATGAAGTAGGTTGTCTTCAAATCTTTAGAGGCTCCAGATATGGTGGCACGCAGAGCCTGCACCTCAGCAATACTGTCCTTGAAGGTTCCAGCTTTGGTTAGGAAATGAAAAAAGCATGTCCGTCTTGTAATGTCCATAAAAGAGACTTTATCATCTTTCTCAACCCACTTCCCACTGTGTCAGCTTCAAGAGCCTGAGCTATCTCTAAATACTGCTGCAAAACCCAATGAGCCACAGAGCCACACTCAGGCAAGGTGATCCTGCCAAGCTGAGCGCTCAAAGCACTGCACTTAAAAACCCATTTCTTGTCTTGTTGCTACTTAAAGCTCCGAAGCATTTTAGGAGAAAACACAAATGAGGCAAGCAGCTTGGGGGAGAAATCAGGCATCCTCTATTCTAGAAACCACCAACAGACTGATTTGTTTGTCAGCTGGTAAAAAACTAAAAAATTACATGGTCCAGTCAGAGAAAAGAGGGCTACAAAGAGAGGAACTCAACTGGACATTGGCAGCAACAGACACTCGTTTATCCTGCCCATGTACTGCAGGAACAGTCCCCAGAGGACAGGCCAGCACCAGACACCATGCCAGGTTTGATCCCTTGCCTCCTTATGGAAACTCCCACCAGGTCTCCAGTCCCCTGAGTCAATCTCCAGCTGCTTTATGCACCCACCACCCTTTGAAGGGGAATGAAGAGTTACAGGCATTCAGAAAGCTTGCTGACCCTCCGGTCTTTGTAAGCCTTTGTGCTTTCAGTGCAACCATTACCAGGAGCCTCTGAGCAGCCAGTTCACAGGAAAGTCAAGGCTGCTTCAGATGGAGACACAAGTCAGCCTCTCGTCATGCATCTTGTGCTTCTGTTGTCCCTTTTCACTCCATCACAGCACGCAGGAGCCACTGAAGCTGCACATCCCCACAGCCAGGAAAGCTGCCTTTCATAGGCACACCGCAGCTTGCCAGCACAGGTAGCAAAGCCCAACAGACAACATCCCCAGGATCTGCTGCTAATGACTTGCAGGCAAATGGGCTTTGCTCAAAAGGTCCCAAGGGTTTTACCTCTCTCCTTTTTCCCCGTAAACTCAAGATCAGATCATACCCAAAGTCACCGTTGGCACTGCTTATTCTACTTCCTTTTCCTTTTTATACTTTAAGGCACTTTGGTACAACAGTGACTCTTCAATGTGAACAGATCTATAAATGAGCGTACTTTGAAACTGCTGTTGTTTCACTGCAGGACCATTTAACATAGGAGATGAAAGGAGAGCACAACACAGACAATTCATTCCTTCAAAAGGAAGGAAAAAATGTCAATTTGCTAATCATCTGTTGACTAGATTATCAGAAAAGGTGCGTGAACTCTAATCAATGAATAACTACAGGCGCCTTTTCCCATCAAAAGGTGGTAAAAACCCCCATCAAGCGACAGCTGTGGCTCCTGAATCATGAATAATAAGGAAAAGCAGAGGGAGTGGCTTCAAACAGGGTTCCCTGGCTGGCAGGATGCTCCAAGCTTTGCTGGTGAGGACTCTGAAGTCACACATACATGTTAAAACTCACCCCTGAAAACACAGGAAGAGAAACAGATTCAAGCTCCAAGTATATCAAAAACAGCATACAAGAAAAATAGCAAAAAACAAACTAGTATGCAATTGGAGCACACTATCACAAGCTGGATAGGAATGAGTATTTCCATGAAACTCCAGCTGGTGCTGTTCAAAATGCTAAACCCTGAGGCCCAAATTCTTCAATGTTGAGGTGGAAACTGGGGTCTGGTGAGCAGGACAAGGGTTGGCAGAAAAGAGTTGTCAGAGGAGAGGACTCCTCTCTACATGGAGCGCCAAAGAGGATGTGGTACGCTCAGGGCTGCTGACCCTGGAGATGGGTGCATGGCTGTGGGGTTAGCAAAGCAAGGCACTCAGGGCTTTGACTAGCCAGTGCCCCAGCTCTCTTGAAGACCCCCCTCTCCACGTGATGGAAGCAGCTCCACCATTGTCAGATGAGCTCCTGCAGAGACACAGAGCTCAGTGCAGACCACAAAGCCCATCTGAGAAGCTGGGTAAACAGCCAGGCACTGAATCTATGCTAAATTCTCACCTATCACAGCCCCACTGCTTCCAGGGCCCCATCTAGCTGGCTCGGAGACAGCTGGGGATGTGAGGGCAATCACACCGTGATGGCAGTGCAAGCACTCCCTCCATGCAGGACAGGAAAGATTCAACAAATGGCCATGTTTACCTGCTGTTATACCCAGCCTCCACAGAAAGCAAAAGGCTATTTCAACTGTGAAATGGAGGGGGTGGGGGTAGGGAGGGGGAAATCACTGCAGGAGCCAGAGGATGATAAGAGCAGCAAGAGAGAGACTGAAATAAAATTTCACTGAAAGCCTGTTTTGTTCTCACTATAGTTAGAGTGGAAATACAAATGCTGCCCTTAGTTCATGTATCTAAAATCTGATTTTGCTAATTAAAAAGTGGTGGGCAGCAGGGACTCTCTGTCCAAAGCTCTATGCACAGCAGGTACCCATCCCACAGACACCTCAGGTCCCCTGAAAAGTCACTTTCTGGGGCATGAAAGCACAGGGGCTGCACGAGATCAGCTCTCAGCCCCAAGCAACTTGGCAGTGGACAGGCAACCATGGCACAAACCACAGCACAAATCCCAGCACAACCACTCACTGGCAACCCTGGGAGAGATGCCAAGGACCTAAGGGACAGCAGAGACCTCTCTGCCAGATGTTTATCTGCTCCCAGCAAGAGCAGGATTAGAGACAAGGGTGCTGCTGCTGATACAGGGATGCTGCTAGTGATACAGCCCCTCGGTGGAAAGAAGCCTTTGTGCTCAAATGGGTTCCCATACAGGCCATCACAAAACACTGATGCTTTCATCCCCCAAGCAGTGCTATTAGGTGGCGAAATGCTGCTACTGCGCACTGCCAGCTGGGGAAGATGAAAAAATGAAACAGCTTGTCCATTGTCAGGCAGAAAGACTTAAGTACAGTTAGGGATCAGTCTGTACCTAATTCCAGTGCAGCGCCTTACAATGCAAAGGCCGAACTATAGCCTCCAAGGCTGCCTAATACTGTACTAAAAGTTCACAGGGAGCAGAGGAAGAAAACTTATTGTGCAAAACAGAAATGTTTACTCAAGAAAAACTGTTTTCCTCTGGATTTTCTCCCATATACCTTTTCACCAGCACAAGGAATTCGAGCCTGAACACTACTGCCAGCAAGCAAAACAACCTAGAGAGGCAAAAGCAAACACGACAGCTCAACTCCACCCCAAAGGAAGAGAGAGTAGTACCAAAAGAAATGCCAGCAAATTGTCAGCAAAGCTGAGGCAATGGGGGCTGCGTGACATCCCTGAAAATCAAGCCAAGTCATGTTTTATCTTGACAGCATCCTTTACATCCCTGCAGTGCCTTTGGTGTGCAGAGTCCTAGAAAGTCCCCAGTTCCTTCCCTCTTGAGTACCAATAATTAATAACCACAACCTGCCAGACAAGTGAGCAATTCCCTCTGGTTCCGATAAGAGGAGCTGACATCTCTCTAACCCCAGCCACCTCCATTGTTTTATTCTCTTTGTTTATTGATCCTTTTATGCACATAATGCAAATTGACAATTAATAATTCAGCCGAGTTAATGGTGCTTAAATATTAAAGGGCATTCTCTTTTAATTAGCTGTAGCAAAATAGGCAACAAAGGAGTGCTAGATAGATGCCATTTAGAATCGCAGAACTGTTTAGGTTGGGAAAGACCTTTAAGATCATCAAGTCCAACTGTAAATCTAACACTGCCAAGTCCACCACTAAACCATGTCCCTAAGCACCTCATCTACATGTCTTTTAAATACCTCCAGGGATGGTGACTCAACCACATCCCTTAGAAGACTGTTTCAATGCTTAATAACCCCTTCAGTGAATAAATTTTTCCTATTATCCAATCTAAACCTCCTCTGGTGCAACATGAGGCTGTTTCCCCTTGTCCTACTGCTTGTTACTTTGAAGAAGAGACCAACACCCACCTTGCTACAACCTCCTTTCAGGTAGTCTCAGGTAAAGAGTAGTAAGGTCTCCCCTGAGCTTCCTTTTCTCCAGGCTAAAAATCCCAGTTCCCTCAGCCACTCCTCATAAGACTTGTGCTCTGCACCCTTCACCAGCCTCACTGTTCTTCTTTGGACACACTCCAGCACCTCAATGTCTTTCTTGTAGTGAGGGAACCAAAACTGAACACAGTAATAACGGTGAGGCCTCACCAGTGCCAAATACAGGGGAACAATCATTTCCCTAGTCCTGCTGGCCACACTATTTCTGATACAATCCAGGATGCTCTTGGTCTTCTTGGCCACCTGGGCACATTGCCATCTCATATTCAGCTGCCTGTCAAACAACACCCCCAGGTCCTTTTCTGCCAGGCAGCTTTCCAGCCACTCTTCCCCAAGCCTGTAGCACTGCATGGGGCTGTTGTGACTCAAGTCCAGGAGGTGGCACTTGGCCTTGTTGAACCTCATACAATTGGCCTTGGACCATTGATCCAGCCTGTCCATATCCCTCTGTAGGGCCTTCCTTCCCTCAAGCAGATCAACACTCCCAGCCAACTTGGTGTCATCTGCAAACTTACCGAGGGTGCACTCCATCCCCTTGTCCAGATCATTGATAAAGATACTAAACACAACTGGCCCCAATACTGAGCCCTGGGGAACAGCACTTAAATCCAGTTGGCGGCCGGTTACAACTCCATTGACCACAACTCCTTGGGCCTGTCCATCCATCCAGTTCTTTACCCAGCAAAGAAGCCACGAGCTGCCAGTTTCTCCAGAAGAATGCTGTGGGGAATGGTGTCCAAGACTTTACTAAAGTCTAGGCAGACAACATCCACAGCCTTTCCCTCATCCACTGAGTGGGTCACCTTGTCATAGAAGATCAGGCTAGTCAAGCAGGACCTGCCTTTCATAAACCCATGCTGACTGGGCCTGATCACCTGCTTGTTCTGTACATGACATGTGATGGCACTCAAGATGTCCTGCTCCATAACCTTCATCAGCACTGAGGTCAGACTGACAGGCCTGTAGGTCCCGGGATCTTCCTTTCAGCCCTTCTTGTAGACGAGCATCACATTTGCTAACCTCCAGTCAACTGGGACATCCCCAGTTAGCCAGGACTACTGATAAATGGTTGAAAGTTGCTTGGTGAGCACTTCCACCAGCTACCTCAGTACTCTCGGGTGGATCCCATCCAGATCCCTAGACTTGTGTGTGCCTAAGTGGTGTAGCAAGTCACTAACCATTTCCCCTTGGACTATGGGGTCTTCATGTTGCTCCCCATCCCTGTCTTCCAGCTCAGGGGCTGGCTACCCAGAGAACATCTGATTTTACTATTAAAGACTGAGGCAAAAAAGGCATTAAGTACCTCATCCTTTGTCACCATGCCTCCCCCCACATCAAATAAAGGATGGAGATTCTCCTTAGCCCTCCTTTTGTTGCTAATGTATCTATAGAAACATCATTTATTGTATTTTACAGCAGTAGATAGATTAAGTTCTAATTGGGCTTTGGTCATTCTAATTCAAAATGCTCTCACCCAAGTTCCCTGGCATTTTTCTAGGGACAAGAAAGAACAGTTCAAGGGAAATTCTGTACAAGTCTCCCACTCTCGCTAGGAAGGTAACTAACCCATAGAAGCATTTCCAGAGGCTCCGATTCATAAAGCACATTAATCTCTGTCAGCTCTTTGTTTTCTCTCCCTTCTGCTCTTCTCCTAATAAAGACAGAGGGGAGGGGAGGAAGGGGCAGAGGGTAGAAGAAAAATCCTCCCCCATAAAAAGTGCCATCACTGGTGATCAGCACCTGTGTAACACAGTGCAAATGCAGAAGTCTTCTTATACATCACTGCAAGACCTGCAACCAGGTGAAACAGAGCTAAAAGGAAGGAGTACACACAGCCAACCGAAGAGTTACAAACAGCACAGAAACCTTGTAATCATTCTGTGGGACAAGAATAATTAGCCCAGGAAATTAATTTAAGATTATACTGAAAAAAAAAATCCAGATGTAGCAGGGTAAGGGAACACACATTTACTTCTGTTCTGCTCATTATGCTAAGGGTTGAGAATGAGAGGGTGAATATATGATATCTTTAAACCTCAGTTTGATCTCAGCTGGAGCCAATGGCAGTAATACATCTTAGTCATAATGTTGCTGGTGTATGGCATCATAACTTCAAAGAGTTGGTATTATTTGGGGTATTTTATCTGTGCATACCTCCTCTCTTAATTAGTGCTTGGTTTAAGTCCTGGATGGGTTTGAATTTGGGATAATGATCTCCCACCTGACCCAGAGCAAAACATAGTCACAATAATTAGATATAGTAACTGTTAATAACTTAGTTTAATTAAAACCTATTTTCTTCAAATTTAGCCTAGACATAAGATTTCAATGAATTCTAATTACATGCCACATTTGAAGAGCCTGTGCTATTACATTGTTAATTCCAGACAAAGAAAGAGACAGACAAACACTAAATTCCTTACTGAGGATACTTAAAAAAAGTTAATCTTAATTCAAGCCAATTAATAGATTGACTTGCAAATTCTCTGCAAATTCGTTCTTCCAGAGAGGACTAAGCACTATAAATCTGTAGAGGGTAAGATGCATTTTTCACACACAACAAAGAGATCAAATTCCCAGTTTATGTGCAAAGCAGAGGTCATCCTTAACAGCAGAACTGCTAGTTGCATTTCCATGAAACAAAAAAAGCTGCCAGGCAGGACATCATGGCAAAGGGTGCCCCTACATGGAATGGCACTCAAGGACTTCAGGATCATGGGAGAGGGCAGAGCATCAGCCCTTGTGCCCAGAAGTCACAGGGGTATGCAACACAGCCTTGATCTCAACCAGCATCCCCCCATGCACACAGGAGAGGGCAGTGGTGCACATACCAGAGTCAGCCCATTATACTTTTATGACTGATTTTAAGGTATGGAAATTCAGCTTCAGTAACTGCTACTTTATCTCTCCTTGCACACAAATGCTAGAGGAGGGTGTTTCACAACCCCCTTAGACTCAGGGTACCCCCTGTCAGTTGCTTTGGCAGAATGTGGGGAACCCCTTCTTGCCTGTATAAAGCTCTGCAGACAGGGAGCATTTTCTGTCACTCTGCATCTGCCACATGCTGCTCATGCAGTGAAATATTCTTGACACCGTAACAAACAGTTTGCATTGTTTCCCTTTAATAGATTATCCACCTACTCCTCTCCAGCTGTGCAGCACATCTGGCCACACTGCCTCTGCTGGGCAGGCACTCCTCAGCCCAATATTCTGCTTATTGTTGCTCAGAAGACTTAGGACGTGGTGAGGGAGTAAGTGCCCAGTGAACAAGTTGCATGTCCAGGAGTTTTCAGCAGCAGTAAAACACAAGCCTGTTTCCAGCCTCTTCAGCACCAGGTTACCAGCTTTGGCCTTCTGTAGTCTCCCTGCAGATATTCTCAGTAAGACAGGGCCACTCTCCGGATGCATGTGTGATTAACTCACACAGGACTGCAGAGCTGCACCCACAAACAGGATGGGCTTTGGATCACTACTACAAAAAGTTCTCCTCAACTACAAGTGCTAGTCATTGGTCTCAGGAGCATCCCCCAACCCCTGCAAAATAAGAGTAGCTCTGGCATTGCCATATCCTGGCTACATTGATGGAATTTATTCTGACAAACAGCTGCAGCAGCTCAAACAATTAATGTAGGTGAAGAAGAGGGGAAAAGGAAAATAGACTTGTAAGGAGCTTTGAAAAAAAAATTATTACAGCTGAAACACAGACAAGGAGAAGCAAGGCAGCTGATGCTGGCTTGGCCATTCCTTGGTGAGAGACTGATAGCAATGAACTTGGGAGAAAGAGTTCCACAAAGCAAGGTTATGAATTTATTACTCTGCATCTGTGCAGAGTCAAAAGATCGCCTGAAACACCAGAGACTTGCAGAGGAAATTGAGGAAGCACTAATGCACATGGGAGGGTGTTTAAAATAATTTCTCAGCTGGCTGACTGCACAGGGGGTAGGGACAGAGATTAATTCTCTACCCAAGATCATGCATTTGTGCAAACATTGTTGAGCAGCTTGTTCAACAGGGGATTCAGGGACTAACGCAGCCATATCAAAGCAGCCAGGGTCTAGCTGACAGCCTTGCAAAGGAAGCAAGATGATCTTTGACACTAAGGAAATAAAGCTCTGAGAGACTGAAATGCTGACAGGCACCAGCCTCAAAGCTGAAGCGTGTCTGAAGAGGAAAGCTCTTTAAAGACTTTTGTTCTCAAACTCTCTTCTGCAAGAGAAAAGGCTTTGGCCTACTTAGGCAAGGCCAAGGGCAGGCTAAGACCTCAGCATATTTTAAAATCACTTATCCTCAGCTCCATTTGATGTTCTCTTGATATTAGTAAGAAATTTCATTTTATTTAAAACATTCCTGGGCCTTCAGATGTTTGTGGGATGACACAGAGCAGCCCACCCCACAGAGAACAAAACAGTCCCTTGATCTCTGAAGGGGACAGAAGGAAAGCAAATTCCCAAAGACAACAGTCTCAAGCTAGCCTCCTTTCTTAAAGGCCTCAACCAACCCAGACTGCTGCAGAATACCCTTGCACAAATTAACACAAAACTAGACAGTGAGCTTCCCATTTAAAAGAAAAGAGCTTTTGAAAAGGGAAAAGCAGTTTCTGAAAACATGCACTTATTCAAACCTCCACAGTGTGCAAACTTGAACCGTCATCCCCTAGATGAGCTAGTGCCTTGTTCTGCCCATAAGGCAAGGAATTGGTTTACCTTCTAAAAGCAACTTTTGTGCCCAGTTTCAGCCTGCTTTAATTCTGCACAAAGGGGAGACTGCAGATCTCGTTATACCACAGGGGAACACAGCATTCCAGTAGCACACCAGATTGATGGCTGACAGGGACTGTGGAAATACTGCCCAGTGTTTCTTCCACAAGACATGTCACCAATTACCAAGGCACAACCAGTTCATTTCACTGAGATGGGCAGCATGCCTATCTTGGGGCATTTCAAAGTCCAATGTCAGAAAAGATTGCTTCTGTTATAAATTACATTGGGGAAGCAACCAAGAACCATTTGAGTCTTGCAAATCACATTTGCTAATCCTCATCTGGAGGGATACAAATTGGCCTGGACAAATTTACAAAATTAGCTGGGGGAAAAAAGAAGTCATGCCTTGCTCCAGCAATGGGTGCAACCAGGGCTGCTCCTCCCTCCACAGACCCACAAGCATACATACTGCTGAACACCCAGAAATGAGCCACTCCATCAGACATTACAGTCACCACACTTACAAACTTCTTTCGCTGTCTGATCATGTCCTAAAACAGGCAGGGAACAAAAAGTTCAGTTATCAGCCATGTGCTTTCCCTGTTGCTGCTTGCCGAGGAGGGGGGCAGGGAACCAACTGAAGTTGCTGAGAAGCTACTCATTAAACACCAAAAGATTTCATTTGCAGCAGCAGTGATGTTCTAAACCACCAGTCACCATTGAGCACTGACAGTGAATAGCTCTTCAGGACCCTGTTAACCACAGTTTTTTTCAGCCAAAATGCCCCAACTCCACTCAGGAGACATGGAATCCTGTATTTTTGCTCAGTTACATGGACCTAATGGTCTTTAGTTCACGGCCTTCACACTCTACCGCTCTCATATTATTACTGCTCAGCTATGACAACAAGGAAGACAGAGAGTAGAAAAGAAACCCAGAAACTGAGAATAATCTTCACTGAGCACTAGTCAGTAATTGACTTGATGTGCGACCTTGGGCAAGCACGTTCTCCCCTTGGCCTATCTTTGTCTCCCCATGTGTCATTTAAATAATTGCACTACCATGTCACACAGGGTGCTTTAAAGCTTAATGTTTATACAACTTTTTGAAGATGCAAAACACCATATAAGTGCTAAGTATTATTGTAGTTATTACCTTCCTCACAGGGGGGGTTATGAAGCTTCGTAATTAATGTTTGTAAAACAAACCTCTGTCATCAGATGAAATATGCTAGAGAAGTGCAAAGTATTAATATCCTCAGTAATCTGATGTGGGTTTTACTGTTCTGTGCAACACTTAAAAAATAATTAAAAACAAACGTAAGCTGATACTTATAGGAAGGATGAGGAGGCAGGGCCGGATACATGTGGGGACAGACTGCTCTCCATTAATTAAGCTCAATACCATCAGTCTCCCAGACAGTGCCAAGTATTTTCTTGTTCCTGGTGATAATCATGCATTAAACTTAAAGCTGATTTTGGGTAACCAGAACTCTTGAGAACCCCAGAAAGACTTGCACTGCAGTCAGGAATACCAAACACAGCCGAAGCAGCACAGCTCTGACCCCACAACTCTTCACACAGCAACTGCTGCCTGGGGAATTGGATGGACAGAGAGCAAACAGGTGCAGGTATGCTCAGGGACCCCACAAGCACCTAGAAGGGGACTGGAAAAAAAACTGGAAACCCACCTACAGGACCTCACTCCCATACACCGCAAGTCCAGAAAAGATGGAGAAGCCTTTGGAGAGTTTCTTGGAGACCAATTACCACCAAAGAAGGAAAATTGCTGGCAATTGCGTTAGCGGCTTGAGTACCAGCTTTCTTCCCAGCACAGCAGATGCAGAGTAGTCACATACGTGCATTAAACAAAACAACCCTCCAAATGCTTCCTGTGACAGGGTTCCTACCACACATGCCCTTGTAGTGGTGAGTAGTGGTTTAGGCTGTCCTGCCTTCATACACACAGCAACAGCAGCTCCCTGGCAGACTCCAAAAATCAACAGGATGTCCAAGCCCTGCAGATTTTTTGTGCAACTGTTAATTAGTCTTCACTCATATTTACTGTATTTGCCCACATGGCTTCTTCTGGTGCCAATTCTCTTTGGGTAACACCAAAGTGATAAAAGTGATACTGTTTTTTCTCTGCATGAATGCATAAAGATATGCCAATACTTTCCATAGGCAAACGAACCAACAGCAAAACTCAGATGAGCTACAGAAAGAGCTCAAGGAACTCTTATGTCTATTACAGACAGAAGAGTCCCATGGTTCTTGCCAGGTCATCTCCAAGCCTTCCCTACAGCTTGCTCCACAGTGATGTGCATGATCAAACCTTAAAATGTCCTCAGAGAAGCATCTCCACAACTGCTTTCATGTCTGCATCACGGAACTTGTTCTGGCATTCAGCTCAAGTTGTCCCCACAGAGTTTTTAGACAGGGTGGAAAAACAGCACCCAAAGCACCTGTCTTGCAGCAGGCTTATCTTTTTGTTTATCATTTGAAGGCACACAGCAAAAGGATCTGAGCTCACATCAGACATTACAGTAATAAGTGGGTTTATCAACAATCTTGGTTGGGCCTGATACACCATCAAAACAAGTAGACACATATCCTCTCTCTTTAGAGGGCTTCAAGTGGTGATGGGAAGCAGACTACACCACCACAAGAAAGACAACAGTCACTTAAAGATTCCATGGGATGAGGTGGGAGTATGAGAAGCTACATACACCCCCTTCTTCACATAAGAGGCTCCACTCAATACTTTTAAATCCTGAGAACCCACTTTCCCCCTAGACTGACTGACTTGAGACTCAAAAGGAATACAGAATGTGTGTGACACTCTGCAGCAGTGTAACATTTCTTCACTCTCTGCCCAGTGAAAAGGATCAAGCCAAATGTACCCTCACCATCTTCAATTTCACATGGGAGGAGCTGGAGAGAGCGTGCTTCATTGGAGGATGCTCTGCTAATCCTTGCTATACATGACCCATAAGGGCAAAGGATTAGCATCACCAGCTGCTCTGCTAGAAAGTGCAACATGGAAAATTGGATGCATATATGCAGTGTGGAGCGATTAGGAAGAACTGCCTCAAACACCTCCCCCTCCCCGTATTGCAGTTCATAATTCCCCATGTCATGCCCACCGCACTTCCCTTCAACACAGCCTTTATCTCTTGTCTCCTCTCTCTAAGTGCCATTTCCACTGCTAAAACAGAAGCAACACCCCTTTCTCATCTGCACTAGAGCATATTACTCTTACCAAAACCATTCAGGGCAGCTGGTCCACACTGCAGAAGGAACAGAGAATTCAGCACCTCCTGCAGCTTGCCCTTAGCAGAGTGGAGATGCCAGACACACCAGCTGTGAGAATTCACTTTACCTCACATTTTGCTATCATTTGTCATATCAAAAAGACTTTGTAAGTACACAGGTGGAGGAAGAGGGCTGCTTCCATAAGCAATAAAACACAGCTTCCTCCGAGGTGGAACATAGCTGGTTAACAGGGCTCAGGAACATTACCTAATTGCTCAGGCTAGAAAGGGAAAAGCCATCTAAACTAATTTGGAGCTTCAGAGGGAATTAGGGAAGCAGAATATAATTACCTAAATTGGAATTTGGCCAGAAATCGTGGAGGGGGGAAAAAAAAAGGTAATTCTGGTCTTTAATGACCACAAACAATCAGCAACTTTGTTTTCCATTCCTTTCACAGAGCGGTACAGGCATGTATTTGATCTTATTCACGCTAACATTGCTCTTTAAGAAGCAACTTTGAGGTAAAGAAAGATGGACTGGATTTACACCAACGTAGCTGTCAATTACATTGTGGTGCTATATTAGAGAGACCATAATGACTCACATCACTCAGGTGACCTCAAATTTGGGAATATGCACAGATTTTCAGTCCTTGAACTTCACAATTTTTAAAATCCTCCAGCAAATCTTCAGTGAAGTACAGACTA
Organism: Athene noctua; assembly: GCF_965140245.1. Taxonomy (NCBI): domain Eukaryota; kingdom Metazoa; phylum Chordata; class Aves; order Strigiformes; family Strigidae; genus Athene; species Athene noctua. The sequence continues at coordinate 94,838,841 of NC_134037.1, forward strand.
ACAACCAACTACAGCCAACTGCTTTTCAGAACGTTCTCTATCTGTCACCTCTACACTTTTCACAAAGCACCCACCAAAAACCAACAGGTTTTCTACGGCCAGCTGTTGGCTGCACATCTCTGGGTCCACTCAGCAGGACAGTAGCACTGCTCTGGGCTTCTACCCTGGCAGAAGATCTTGGTGGCAAAGGGCTTGTTCAAACCCCGTATCCCCAAAGCACGTATTGGTACAGCTCTTAGCGGACCTTGTGTCATGGTGAGAAGAGATCATAAAAGTGCACATTATCAATGCAGGAAAGCCTTCAATCTCATTAGCTCTGGCACGCCATTACTTTGACGCTTCCCTGGTATTTTACAAGCTGTGAGAAGCAGCCAAACCAAATCTGGTCTGTTTTAGAGAACAAGACTCCCACTCAAGTCTGAAAGACTACATAGCTGCCTGCAGGTCACATAAAGTCCATATGTGGGCCAGGCCATGGTAAAATACCACTTGTAAAAAGTGGCCAGCAATGCCAAACTAGTTCTTTTCCACCTTCAACCCTGCAAGCACCAGCAAACAAGTAAAGACAAGGCTGGTGCCCTTTTGCCCCAGTCTACCTAGAAATAGAGGCAAAACTCAACTCTGACAAGGTCTGAGCCTTAGCTATTCCTATCATAGATGTGGCAAGAACAAGCTAAAAAGCACAGAACACCCTGGAGAGCAAACTCCACTCCTGTTCCCCTGTGGAGGCAGCTTGCCCCACAGCAGTCTTTTACCAGCCCTAACTCTGAGAGCTTTGACAGGCACAAAGTAGGCATCAAGACCACATCCCCCATCATCCCTACTGGTCCTAGCCAAGTGCCTGTCTCACCTACCTCTTGCGGCCAGCCTTGCTCCACTGTTAAATAGAAAGGACAGAGCTAATGCTGGGCAGCATTTGGGCTGATCCAACTGCACTGAAATTGATCCCCACGCTTTGCTTCAGCAAGGTGTGTCCACACAGACAACCTAGCACAGTGCTTAAACCCACGGAATTAAGGCAATGTATAAATTACACCCAGTGTTAGTGCTACACCAACATGAGCTTGAAGAAGCCCTCTACCAGAAGTATTACAAGGGGACAGAGCGGGCAACACCATCTCTGCTGTTCAGTACCAGTCACACAGCTTTGACAACACTGCTGTTCTCTTCTGAAGTAGAAGACGGAGGAGGTGGGACTGAAGGTAGCTTAGGGGGATAAGGAGGTCTGCCAGAAGGAATTAATTTCAACATTTTTAGTGCTTAATATAATCCAACAAAAAAAATTCCAAACCTTCACAGAATGAAAAATGTCACAAGCTAAAACACTTAAAATGCATGTACAAAAAAAGGAAACCATTGGCAGTAGGCTTTGGTCTCCACCCTCTGTCACACTTCAGTTCTTAGTGGTAAAGCAGGGTGGTGGGAGACACTGGCATCTCCAGCCCACTGTAGACTGAGTGAAGCACTGGTCAGAAACACTTGGAAAGTGTCTTGCACTGACCTTGGAAAAAAGTCCAGAGGAAGCCAATGATGGGTTTTCTGTCTCTAATACATATGGATTCAATTCCACCTTCCGCTGCAAAATTGTAACTTTCACTGCAGTCGATGGGAATTACACCTATTTAATAGACAGCAGAATTGATTTTGTGATCTCAGGTGTCTGGGCCTGCAAGATTTCCAGCCCACATAACTTTAGATAAAAATCCAGCAACCCCAAGATAATGAAGTCTTTGAGATTCCACAAACACTACCTCACTGAGCAAAGCTCAGAGGTGGCTGGAGCTCAATGCAATCACAAGCTTCTGCCAGAAACACTGCAGATCAGGACAGGACATCTCCAGTCAGGCTAAGGACTAATGTCATGAGAATTGCTACCTAAGAGATATTTTTATCGCTACTCCATTGCTCCTGCGCAAAATGCAAAGGGGATGATGTGTATACAGAGCTACAATTCCCATGTAAGCGTTGAGCCTAAGCTTCACATCAAGCTGTTTGACTTTACTCTGGAAGCTTTGCTTGTCACAGTGCAAATGCAACTATGTATTTAAGGAGATCCTGTTACCAGACAGAAAGAGTGAGAAAGACAGCAGGAGCAGCCATCACCTGCTGAGATGCAACTGCAACTTAGTCGGTGTCGCGTTGAGGACTGTGAAGTGCCTGACAGGAGCAACAAAAGGTCACAGATATGTATTTTGCTAGTGGGTCTTGGCACCTTGATCTAAGCACCCTTGGGAAATGGGAAGACTTTTCAGCTTTGCTCCCCTTTGTGCTCTCCTTGCTGAGCTTCTGAGCATAAGTTGAGGGCAAGAGGCTGCTGCTGGAGCATGGCACCTGGGGGAGTTTGATGAAGAGGGGAAGAAAAAGACCTGAGGTGTGAGGACAAGCATCTACACCTTTTCTGCCAAAACATTTAATCTTTTCTGCAGTACAGGAAGCCTCACCAAGCTGGATGAGCACATGAGGCACCATCTTACCCGGAGCAGCAGTGGGGAGGAGAAACTGGAGCCTTGACGAGCAACAGGCTGGGAGCTCAGCAGGGCTCATCTCACAGGGCTGTCCCACAGCAATGCCTGCTCTAGACCTAAAGGCTGCCCTACAGTCCTAAAGATGAATTAAGAGTGTTGAAGCAGGACTTTGGCTCACAATCCCTGTTCCCCTCACAGGATGCAGCCTCTGCTCTCCTCCTCCCTTGGGAGCGCTCAGCAAGCATTACTGCATTCAATTCAGCATCCCTTCTCAATGGTAACTCAATACCAGTGGACCCTGAGGACCTGTCTGATGCATTGTTCCCACTGCACAGAAATTACATTGTTTAGCAGGCATGCTGGCCACAAACTACATCATCTTGGCCATAGTGATGGTGGCCCATTAGGATGGGGAACAGAGGCTGCTTTCAGGGAGCAAGCTCTGCTGATGGCCTGCTGCTCATCTCCAAAGACAGAAAGCAAAAAGAAGTGATGTGGCACCTTGCAGGAGCCCACACCATGTCTGGAGAAAGGGAGGTGGGAAAAGAGAAAAACAGACACACCATCTCTCCTCTATGGAGGGCAAGAAGTTAGACTGGAGGGATCTAGTTCACTGCCCTTCCTCACAGCCTTACACAGTCGTCTCATTGGCAAAGGGACAGATGCTCATGCCCTCCTGGCAGGCTGTTCATCAGCTGCACTGGTAAGGGAACCAGGCACAGAGAGATTAAGGATTGTGACCAGGATGCTCAGGGAGTCAGCAGTTCAGTCCAGGAGCTCACTGTACTCATCTGCTCTCATAGCTGTAGCAGTCTTCAGCAACGTATGGTGAGGAATAGCCTCTTCAGTGCTCATCCTTGCAACTTCCAGTCCAACAGCCCAGTCGCATGTCTACCAGCCTCCCACAAAGGGAATCACAGTACAGAAAACACCACAGCCCTCAGGGCCTATTTTCTGTACAGTAGCCAGCACATGTTAGCACAGGCTGCCTGGTGCATCGCCACCCTTGCTAACCACTCACTACAACAACTCATGCCACACAACACCCCAACGGCCTAGAAAAAAAAAGGTGCTACAAGATGGAGGGTTTTACTCCACTTACAAGCAACCTGATTTGCTGCTGCAGAGATACAGCCCCTGGGGAGTAACACAAGAGACAGAAGTGATGAGCAGACAGTAGGAGATGGAGACAGAAAGCCTTCTTTGTGTTTATTAAAATAGTGTCTGCTAGTCACCTCCTTGGCAGTGGCAACATTTATGCTGTAAAGCAGTGGCTTGAGGCAGAAGCCAGCACTCCTGGAGTAACATCAGCACCTCTTTGAGATGCAGAGTGCAAATGCCTTGTCCCCACTAGAGGCTGGAGCACACCCTTAGCTACAGGCATTTCACTTCCAAACTGCCCCAACACATGTAGCCCCTCGGCCTCCTGGAGCCCCGTCTCACAGCCCCACAGCTCTTCAGACTGTGCTGCCTGCCACGAAGGGCTGCAGTTTTGCACTGTCTGAAACACCCAGGTACTGGGAGGAAGGAAACAAGGGGAAGAAGCAACTGTCAGATAGACATATGGCCAGCCCAGCCATGAAAACCAGCTGGGGAGGCTGTGCCCCACAGCAACTGCCAGCATTACCCTCCTGTTAACCCAATAATGCACATTACAGTATGCTGGATCCTTCAACAGGGAAGGCACAAGGTCTCCCACATAACTTCTTCAACAACAGGTTTCATGCTACTAAACACACAATCTGCTCTCGACTCCTATTCATTGCTTGAGCCACATTCCTCAAAGTGGAGGTTGATCCCTGCACGTTAGCATTTACCACTTCTCCCTTTGCGTGCTCCCTCCTTCCTCATAAAACTAAACACATGCAGACTGTTTCATGGTCTGTCTCACCCAAATCAGTCCATTCGCCACAGAAACACATCCATGTGGGGGCAGAGCCCAGCAGCAGTTTAATGGTGTGTTGCAGTACCAAACACCATTTGAGCAGGGCAGGAGAAGGAGGAACATTAAATATGATCTCACATCAGACACTAAAATCCTTCTGCAGTCATAAAAAAAAAAGCTCAGAACAGAACAAACCCATGGTGGGTTTTTTGATTTTTGTTGTTCATTGTTTTTTGTGGGTTTGGGTTTTTTTTTTAAGTTTCACTAGTGCAATACTGGATATTCACACCAACATGGCGAGAAAGACAGGATTTCACCATTCACCACTCACTGACGCTACCAAAGCACTGGGAGACACTCCCATCTGTTCCCAAACCAGGATACAGGATTTCCTGCTGTATCCTCTGCTGTTGCCCCACAGTAGGATGCTCACAGCTCTACTTCATGCAGCTGAAGAAAGGATAAAGAAAACAAAGTAGCACCTAATGGCAAAGGGCTCAGAGTGCCCTTGCATACACACTGATGGCAACAGCACTACTGGGCAGACACAATTACACCAGTTCCCACATAAAACGTTTGAGTTGGAGACCCAGGGAAGGCAGCTTTTCAGTAACAGTAAGGGACAGCTGCTGGTGTGTCAGGTCTTGAGGAGGGTGGGAAGCAGTGGGGACTTTCAGCCCAGATACAGCCCCATCTTAAGCTGTTAGCACCCTCATGAATGCAAGGGCGCTCTGGGAAGGACTTGTCTTGATGGGCCACTGGAACCAGCCAGCTCTGTGGCCTTCCCAGGGCACCATGACAAGCAGAAACTCCAGGTTCATCTGGCTGGAGACACACATGCTGTTTTCCTTCCTCCAACACTTTCCTGCCTAATGCTGCTGTCTGCCAAGCCCAAATGAGGCAGGAAAATGAGGGGGTTTATTGTGGTGAAGAGTAGAAAAAGAAGAATAGCCTGCTCCAATTGTTTGGAGACAATCAAGGTTATTCTCAGAGAGGAAACATCAGGGAGCAGCATCAGGCCTGCCTGGGGAAAAGCAAGTCTCTGCTCACTTGCGGGGTGGTATTTTGTTCAAAGACCAAAGAGCAGTTAAAACTCAGTTCTGTGCTCTGTATCCAAGGCAGAAATGGATGTGGTACAAGGAGCAAGTTTCATCCTGTAGCATGAGAATTGTCTTGCTTTTCCTTGGATTGCATTTCTCAAACTTTTTCTTCCCTCCAACGCACCAATCCCTTCCATAACTGAATCATGCCCCTTCTGCAAATACAAGGCTGGTGAAGAAGCAGAAAACATCCAAGCTGAGAGCCCAAAAGCTTCAGCTCCCTGTAGTGCACAGGGGCCAGAGAGACAGCTTTGAATCCACTGCAGCTATCTGGGCTAGAGCACATCTGCCTGGCAAAGCTGATCCCCTTGCTCCCCACTGTTTCTCACACAAACTTGCCCTTAATTCATGGGGAGAGAATGGAAGAGCTCCCATCACTGCCCTTCCCTGGCTTGCAGGAAGCCAGTGTTTTGGCCGCAGTCTGCTGCACACACAATACAAACAGTCCCCACACTGACTCCAATTTACCACTACACTTGATGGGAATCTGTGGTCTGAGGACCAAAAGATAAACTGCTGCTCGTGTCAAGGAGAGCTGCCAGGGTCAGCAGCAAGGGCCAATGGAGGGAGCTGATCCCTCTGGTTCCATGGCATCAGCCCCTGGAGCCTGCCTGTGCACACAGGCTTGTGCAGCACGAGATTCAGAGCTGGAAGAGACTTTGAGTCGAGCCCTTCCCCCCACGGCACAGCAAGCCCCCAGCAATGTGGGCAGGCAAATACATAAACAGGCAGACGTGAGTGAAACCTGCAAGGAAAGCTTCCTCTAGCATTTCAGGGGAACTAACCCTGCCGGTGGTGTTACCTCATACAGAAAATACACTGTACAAGGCATTAAAAAGAACACAAGAATACACATCTACAGAGATGGTGGAGGGAAGCAGGTGCTGTTTTCCATAGTCCTGAACCTGACAGAGCCCAATAAGCTTTCTAGGAGAAACATAAAGTCTTGCACAACAGCAGGGACACTAAGACGCTGTTATTCTGGGGATCTGTTGCACACTCTGCTGTGCATCCCAGGGACACACTAGGTTTCTAGTTTCTCAGATACCTTGTATACTTCTCCAGCAGCCATTTTCAAGCCATACTCCACAATATACACTACGAAACTTTAAATATTAATTGGAGGAAACAGCTTGCCTCAGTTCTTATGATAACTTGTGAGTACTACGAATCCCTCTCTATTCCCATTTCCCTCAGCAGGGGAAGGATCACTCACAGCATTTTCTTCCTACAACCAAGGCAAAGCAGTCCCCAGTCGCCTTCCTGCATGGTCCTACCCCAACAGTCTCCTCCTGCCAGGTTGCTGCTTGGTGCTGTGCATCCCAAATGGGAACAAGCACACAACTCGATACCAGTTTAGCTTCATCTCCTCAACACAGTAGCAAAGCACATCTTGCTTTGCTGCAGGAACTAACACTGTAGAGGACGGGCAAAATGTTAAAGACAATAGAAATGGTTCAGTTTCCTTTTGAACGGAGCAGTTTAGTGCCACCGCCCAGGAGGGCGAAGACAGGGGAATGAAAGGCCAACATACCCAAAGCAATGCCAAGGACCTGCAGCTTGACAACTGTTTCATGAGCCATTTTTTCTGCTAAAGCCCTGGGAACTGGTCATGCTTGAGCCATGGACTGGACCAAATTAGCTGGCATGGAAGGTTTAAAATCCTTCACTTGATGGCAGCCAATCACTGGTGCATGTCAAGCAAGAAGCACCTTGGATTTTAACTGTCCCTCTCTAGCCCATGTTGCTCAGAAAGCCTGGCACAGCACTTGCTCTGCGTGTTGTCCAGGAAGCCATGCTACAAGCTGGAGGTACGAGCCCCTCCTTCCCTTGGCAATGTGTCCAGCAGCCCTCCTGCAGCAGCTGTCACCCTTGCCAGCTGGGCAGAGGAGCCTGCCTGCCACCAGCCCTCTCTCCAGCACCCTGACAAGCCCTCTACTGACTATAAAAGCAGCAACAGAACACTCCACAGCCCCAATACCGTTAAATACTCTCCTAAATATTACAAAACACTGCTGTCATTGTTCCCATACATGCTCCCCTCATGCCATTGACTGCAGGGACCTCTACTTGACTGCTTTAAAAAAATCTCATAAACTTTCCCACTCTTTCTCAAAGCTCGAGTTACTGCTCTCCCTGGCACCCAGGCTGGTTCCCTGAAAGTTATGGTCAAGTCAAAAATAAACTTGCAGTTTAAAAATTGCATAGATTAAAGATTTAAAGTACTGATTTACTTCTGCCTTCCTACCTCCTCCCTCCAAGTGTTTCTGTGACCATCACTAAATTGAAGCAAGTGTAACAAGGTTGAGGAGAATTCCAGCCAATTTTAAAAGCTAAAAACAGCATAAGGAGAATAAACCCATCCTATTACTCCTCCCTACTCTTACTCTTTGCTTTTTATACAAAGGAAGGTTTTCCTCTCTTCCCCTCTTTACTAAAAGGATTTTTCCACCTTAGGCTCCCATATGTGGGCAAGTAATGGATAACAGGCTGCACAGTGTCACTGGTTAACGTGGAAACCCAATAAAGACTTAAGAACCAGGAGCTTGGTCAGCTAAGTTTAGAGGTCTTCTCCAGTTCTTACATACTTCAAGATAATGTATTTCAAGACACAACACTGACTTTTCTGGCCTTCTCAGAGGCACAGTGCATGCTTCTATGCATAAACAAGGGATTTCCAAATCACCTCCCCATCTCTCCCACCATGACTTCGCAACTGCCTTGTTACCAAGCTAAACCCCAACTCTGGAGGTCTCAAGGCTGGCATAGGGACTGACAGGAAGCAGTTTGCATCAGACCTGCTGGTGACCCAACAGACACTGGAAACCATGAGCCTTATTAACCTTGTCTGTTTTTTCACTCTTGAGATTTCTGGCAGCTCTTGATAGCTGCCGGAACTCGATTTAAGGGGTGCTGAGACTGTTTTGTTATCTGGATTATTTCTGAGGCAGCCAACAGGAAGGAGTGAGAAGGGGAGCATAGTCCTTACGGCACCCTCAGGGCAACTTTGGGTAGAAGCTGGGCCCGAAGCTTGTTGTTATCATGTAACTTCTGGCAGACCCCCAAAAAGCATCAGGATCCAGCAACTCCTGCGTCAGGCTCTTACCTTGAGAAGCAGAACCCACATTGGCCCTCTCCAGAAGGAGCAAATTGGGGTCAAACCAGTTGTGAGCCCAGCTAGATCAGACTGAAACCCACCAGTGGAGAGCGCCAACCAGCCATCCTCAGAGGAAACCTGTTCCTCAGACAGTACTGGCCACATATGGAGGCAGAGACCACTTTTTACCTCTCTCCCCATCTCTTTAAAAGGCTGCAGGGAGGGCCGCTTTCTTCTCCCTGGGGCGGCTTTGACATGGCAGGTCTGTCCCAGGGATGCAAAGGGCTTCCCTGATCCCCTTGGCTGGTGAGCCTGCTGCAGTGCCCAGATAACCCAAAGAGATGGAGGGTGCCCATCTCAGAGTTTAATCAGGCATTTTTTTCAGCCAGTTATCTGGCTCAAGCTTGCTTCCCACTTGAGAAGCACCGCCCCGCTAACCCCCACAACAGGGCCCCCCTCTGTACACTGTGCAAATTGGAATACAAATCAGAGGAAAAAGCTTTCCTCTGTTGGAACAAATTGCTATAGATTCACCCCCGTCTCAGGTCAGAGCCCCCGATGGGAAATATTTTCACTGGCTGACTGCTAATAGACTCTGGAGCAGCCATCGGATCAATACCTGAATAAGAAAATTAGCCAAAGCACACAATCTGATTTTGCCTTGTTTTGAATTACAGCAGGTTTGTGTTTATTTCACTCCCTTTTCCCTCCTTCCCTCTCTAGCATACTTCCCCCATCCTTGCTCCCTGGTTACCTATCTATCAAATCTAGTCAGATTTGTGGGAATAAAATAAAGTACGTGCAGGAAGATGTAATGCCTTTTGAAATATGTTTACATGGATTAGTATTTCCTAGTGAAACTGCAGCACCACAACTCCCTCAGAGGAGATGATTCAGGAGCAACAGCAAGATTTTCACACACCCTCCTCAAAAAAGCCATATGCAAACAATACAAAAAAATCTGCAAAGCAGGAGTGGGGTCTGGCAGCATGGTCCCTCTCAGAAAACCCAAGAGGTCAGCAGCAAGGCTTCAACATTGGGAATTAAAAAAAAAAAAAAAAAAAAAGCAGCTCAGTCCTTTCAATTTGATATTGGTATAAATGGAGATGTGTAATTACACCTGGGCTAGATAGCAGATGCACGGAGGGTGAGACAGATACTAGAAGTCATCCCCGTTCTTGGAAAGACTTCACCAGCAAGGGAACCAGCAAAGTATCATGATGCCTTTCACATGGTTTTAGCACTGTGTTTCTGGCAGCTGAACACATGGACCTTCCCAACTTCCCAATCCCTTCTTGCTAGTTTAAAGCTTATTTCACTTTAATCTGGAAATGACCCTACAAGAGGGAGAAAGAGAAAAAAAGAACACAGATACTAAGCACATTAAAAAAAAAATGCTACCAAACCAACTGTTCAGATAGGGCACATTGCCCAGATAAAATTCAGTGGGAGTAAAATAATTCCTTCTACTTCCTACCCCAGCATCCCACTCTCCATGCCACCTACAACTGTGTCAAATGAAGACAGAAAGCACGACTCAATCTTCAGCTTCCTGCTCCAGCACATCATGCTGTGAAGCAAAGCCACCAACTGGGCACCTATGGAGAACTCGAAGTGTAAAGAAACCCCAGAGGATTCAACGTGAGACGAGGTCCCCCTGTCACATTAGCACGCCACAAGCAGCTTCAAACTAAACAGTGTGAGCAGGACCTGACATCCCCTTTACAAAGCTTCCCTGAAAAATTGCAAATCTTTTTTCTTACTCGGTCACTTGTTCCTACACACCGTGGACACAGCCCTCTTCTCCTGAGATGGCGCACAGTACAAGGCATCTGCGGGACACTCCCTGCTTTCTAATCAAGCAAAGTGAGCAGGTGTCCCAAGAGACACCCTGCAAAATGCACTTTTGTGTGTAATAAATATATATATATTATATATGTACACACATACACACATGTGTGTGTACGTATATGCATACACAGATATTTTACTCCCTGTGGTATGTGATCAACAAGTTTACCACCCTTTTCTATCATCTCTAACCCCATGTTTGTTTAATCTTTGTGTTACACTCACAGAAGAATACTAATTATAACTATTACCAGAGATTATGCTGCACATAACAGAAAATTTACAGATGTCTACCAGTGCATATTCAGTTTCCCTGCTTGTCTGTGGCAGACTATGCCAGGAGTGTGCTAATTATAGCATGTTAATCAAAGAACTTTAAAGAGGAGGATAGGCCATAAAGCAATCCCGTCCATAAACACCATGTAGCAAGGACCATCTCATTGGAAGAAACCAGGAAAGACATTTTCCAAGAAAGCAGCACTTACATACTGGATCAAGTCCAGTGAGAGACCACCAAAATGGTCAGGCAGGTGGAACATATGGTATATGAAAAAAAGCTGAGAAAAGTCTGGGTGGGTTGGTTTGTTGGGTTTTTTTTCCCCAAGCCTTAAAAAAAAAAAAAAGACGAGGGAGATCTTACTGCTATTGGGATGAGGGGGAGGGGGAGGAAGATGATCACAGAGTCAGACTCTCCTCAGAGGTGCATGGTGAAATGAAGAAGGGCAAAAGTCACCAGATGCAGCACGAGAAATTCCCGTTGGCCACCGAGACAAAAACTCTTTCACCATGAAGGTGGTTAACACCACTAGAGGGGCCCAGATTGCTTATGGACCCTCCATCCTTGAGATGCTCAAAATTCAACTGGATGAGGTTCTTAACACCCTGCCTTATCTTCAAAGTTGGCTGTAACGTCAAACTAGCCCTGCTTTGAGCCGAGGGTTGGACCAGGTGACTTTCAATCTCTATTATTCCATGAAGTAACCAAGGCAAGAAAATGCTAGTTTGGCACCACCTAGACAACAGGGTTTGTTCTGTGCCTTTGCCCCCTCCAGTGGGGAAGAGAGACCACACCACCTTAAAAATACACACATGTAAGCCAACAGATTTCAACTTGGAGATGTAGAAGCAAGGTAAAATACCAAAACCTCCAAGGAAGACTTTCAGGACATTAGACTTATTAATAATATAATTTTCTTTTGCTTATTTGTTTTTTTGGGGGGTTTATATGTTTTTTAATATTTATGCCATTATTGCAGAAGTTGACAGAGATGAACAAGGGTTTTTATGATTTAGGGCCTCTAAACCAGGCTGCAGACCAGGCAGAAGAAACTTCTGGCAGTCCTTTCACTGAGATTCCAACTGAATCCTCCATTACAATTACTCTGGTGCAGGTTTAAATCTCTAGGCCTTGCTGTCTCCCAGAAAAATGGCAAGAGGAATATAAAGATGTCACAGCTTAGATGCAAGCTCAGTCCCAAGGAAACAGAACTATAGGGTTTCTTTTTTCCTTCAAAAACAAACATGGATTTCCCTCTCCTCTTCATATACAGTGTTGGTTTTCACCATTGTAAAGTTACTGTACTGTTTCCCCCCTTGAGGGCCATAAAACCCAGAAACAGCTTCTGGGAAGGTGGCCACAGAGCTCCCAAAACAATGCAAAATGTCACAGCTTTCCCCAGGCAGGGATTCCAGAGGAATGTAGCAGATTATCAGAGAGACAAAAGCAGTTTTCCCCAAATGGATGAATGATCCCTCTGCTGTAGTGCCTCCAACTGTACTGCTCACCTAAGGCACCTCACTGCTGCTGTCTGTAGGCATCATGCTGCTGAGGGAGAGCCACCAAATACTGCAGAGGATGAACAGACCAGCTATGAAAGGGGAAGAGTCACACTCCTGAGAGACTGGAAGGAAAAAAGAAAGGTCAATCTACAATTGAAGTAGATGACAGCTTCATGCAATTCTTTCCTTCAGTAGAAAGGGCTTGCACTTACCTCTGTTGAACCTAACCATCCCCAGATACTGCAGAAGAACTACTGTTTTATACTTATTACTCATGAGTTACCTGAGAAACAACAAAACACTGATCAATGCACATTATGAGCACACAAGTACCACGAGGAAACAGCTTCCTCTCTCCACCCTGGCAAGTCTGGTGTCTGAAGGTTGTTCTGTCCTGGAAGATGGTGAAGTTGAGTTTTGGCTTCATTTCAGTGTCAGCACTGGGCTGACAGGTACTGTGGCCCAGCTGACCCCCTCACAAGGAAGGGCAGTGCTCCAGAAGGCACACCAGCTCCAGAAGCACTCAAGCACTAACAGACTTGGAGCCCACACTTCTTCCTGGGGGGTGGTAAAATGGACAAATAATCTGGGAATGTACCTGGCCCAAGAAAGAGGCAATAAATTAAAAAAATAAAGGTAAAGACAGCAATAATGCCTGTGTTAGGAATATCATGGACTGAATTCATGTGTGTATATCTACACACTTAGTTGGCCAAAGAAGAGGGTGAAGCTGGCAAGATGTCTCTAGGAAGAAAAGCAGAGTGAGGGAGCACTGGGAATCTGAAAAGCTACTTGACAGGAAAAACAAAACAGCTGAAAGTAAGTTTGCTCTCTCACTCTTGCTCTAAAATGGAAGCAGTGATGACAGTTCACACCAGCAGTGTAAATGAAGAGCAGAGTTTGTTAGTGTGGCTACAGAAGCAGCACCACCTAAGTTCACGTCTGGTCTCACACACAGTCCCCAAGAAACCCAGAATCTAGCCCTTGAACCCAAACTCCCAGTTCCCTGATGACCACCAGGCAAGGTTCTCACCACAGTGCGATGATACATTTTATGTCAAATATGTGTGAATAATTACAAAAATATTAGCAGAAAGGAGAGACGCGGACACAGCAGAAAAGTCTATCTGCTCTGGTTAGCAGGGCAATCTAAACACATTATGCCTAGGTCCTTCTCAGATCTTTCTCCAAGAGTAACAAATAAAATCTGGCTACATTTGAGAGAAAGAGCCTAGATTCACAGCAACTTTGGAGGCCTGTATGCACCCAGTTTCCACAGCACGTAAGGTACTTGGAAAATAAAGACCAAAGCAGCAAAGGCAGGCTGAGGACCTACAGCACCACTCAGACCCTCATGCCTCTCACACAGAGAGAGACACCACAAACTAGCCATAAACCCAGGAGGTGGAGAAGGACAGAAAGTTGTCATGCAAGACACTACCTGAGGGAATGTCCCTTGGTTGGCAAAGGAAGCTTCCTCCCCCCCTCACCCTGCCACCATGTGCCACTGGTCTGTATCTAACTCCTTCAAAGTCAACTATTCAGGTTAAAATCAGGAGAATCAAGTCACAAATATTAACCCTCCCAAATGGAGAGCAGTTCCAAGCACAGCTGATCAAGCCACACACAAACACCACAAGGTAGACAGATGCCTCAGTATGGGAAAGGGACACGGGCAGAGCACTCAGCTGTGCCGAGCTCTCCAGTCACCATTCCTTCAGCATGTGCTGAAGATACTCTGCACTTCTGGAGAAGTGCTCAAAAGCTTTGTGGAAGAGGGTCAGGAAATACCCCCTCACCAGCACCATGCCTGCTACTTAATCTTATTCATACGAAAAGATCAAACCAAGCTTCCAGCTGCTCTTTGCCTTCAGTGCTATAACTCAGTACAAAGGTATCGCTGGCAGCATTTCAATGCCACTTGGTTTTCCCTTGCTGCTGCTTCATCGGTAGGAATTGCTGTTGTATTTGGATATTTGCATGCAGGGAAGCAGGGGAAAAGGGCTTTCTTCAGTCACAGACCTCTTCCAGAATTTTGTTGACATACTCATTTTATGCACAAAGTCCTCTCTTGCAGAGCCAATGTGTGTATTTAAACCAAGTGATAATGTATCCCTTTAATACAGCTGTTATTGTTCAAACAAATATTATTTTAAGCAAAGTGAATTCATCAGGTATTCTGAAGGTGAAACAACAGGAATCTAGTAAAGAGAGAAGGCAGGGGAGAAGACGGTGGGGACAATGGAACAAAGACTCCACATCACCCGGCCCTTATCTCCAAAGCCGAGTGAGATCCTGAACACTAGCTCTATTTATGTCCCATCTTTCTAGCTGTACTCTTTAAGACCAGCAGAAAACTTAGGGAACAAATGTAGGTGACAAGGGCCAGAAGAAAAGTTTTCCACCACTGTAATGCAATTAAGCAATGGAAAGAAAGAATTCCTCTTATCCCAACACAACAATCCTGCCAGAAAGCAAAGGATGGGAAAAAAAACAAACCAAAACAAACCACAAACAGCTTTTGCCAGCTGCCTCTAATTCACTTCAAGACAGCAAGCCGCAAGAGTGACAGGTCTGCAGCGTCTAGGAAAAGATACTCAAGTAGCATCACATACCGGAGAAAACAGCCAAAACCTTTTGGGGTACAAAAGACTGTTTTTTCCCATTGTTCCAGACTGACTGATGAAAGCAGAGGCATGACTTGTTGAGAGTTAAACCGTAGTTCAGCTATAATAAGAATTATCCCATTCTGGAACAATCACAAGCATAATCCAAGTCCTCCGGAGTAGTGGATTTTGAAACCAAAGCGCCCAGACACTTTTCAAGCCCAGAGAAACAAGGAATCCCCCTACAGAAACCATCTTGGAGGGTAGGTCCAGAAAACAGAGACTACAGAGCTTGACCTCTCTGGTGGCACGTTACCTAGCTAGCCGGAGTCTCAAGGCACTGCACTCTGGTTGTACAAAGCAAGCATGCTTTATGAAGAGGGTTCACGCTCAAGGATTTTCTGTGCTTTGATGACAGATCTGCTGTCGGGGTTCTCCAACAGCAGCTCGCCAAAGGCAGCTCAGGGACTGTGCCTGAGAGAGTGGCAGCAGCTCAGTGACCACAGAAACCAGCCATCAATGAAAAGATGCTCATCAATGCATCGAAGTGGAAACTACCACAAAACTAAAAATGTCTTGAGTCAAAATTTAATGGTGAAGGGGGAAAGAAAAAAAAAAAAAAATGAGATGTCCATGAAAACCTGTTAACTACTAAGAGAGGACACCACACAAAAACTGAGGTTGCCTGTTTATACCCTCTCCCTTCACATCCAGATACAACTCACTGAAATCACCAGCTTCATCTTCAAAACATCTGTCCATGGCAGACAAAAGGCACCACCTTCCATTTGCACAAGCAGAAGGCCAGGAGAAACAAACAGATCTGCCCTTTTTTTTACTGTTTGGTTTAAGGCTTTTTTTTTTTTTTTTTTTAACATACTTGGCTTACACTGAAGTCTTTAAACAAAAAGTCATAAAGGAAGACTGACAGCCACAGGATCCAAGACATTACGTGCAGCATTTCAGGCCAGCAACCAGAGCAACAGCTCATCTGGATTTAACTCCCTTGCCTTAGAATTAAAATGCTATCTACAGGAGTAGCACAGCAGAGCCAAAAATTGTAGCCAGGAAAGTAAATCTTCTAAGATTTCCCCCCACTATACTTCTAACTTCTGTTCTCCCAGAGGATCTGAAGAAACACACCCATTACTCTCAGCCAGACAGTAGCAGAGGCTGGACTCGGAGTCTGGCCAGCAGCTTTTGCTGGTGGATATTGGGCACCAAGACAACAGCTGCCTGCTCATGCCCCTGTAGCTGGATCACTTCCTTCTGGGCTAACAAGTAAAAAGTCACCTGTGTCAGCAAGGCAAGCAGGTGTGACAAAGCACATGCAAGAAATAAGACCTTATATCAAAAAAAAATCCAATCAACCAAATATGCCTGGAAAACAACTTACAGTGACTAACTGGATTGGAAAAAAAAGATAAATAAAATACAGGAAAAAAACAGAAGAGTTAGTTGAGCAAATTAACCCCTTAATTACAAGCTATCGCCCATTTGACATCACCGTGTGATTTGGGCTCCAGCCTTGGCGTTACCTATAGCTGTTTCCCCACAGACAACAGCAATGCTCACAGAGCATTCAGGACCTTAAAAAAAAGTGTTTAGGAGTACATATACCAAAAAACCTACACTAAATCCTCCCGTTTCTTGCAACAGGGGTGCTAAGACTAGCTGCCTTTTATGTGACCCTGGAATTACTGCTATTTCCCTCTCAGAGATGTGCAATCCTGTTCAGGCAAGGCTTCCACCTGGCAGGGCCAGCAGTTCTCACTTGCTCTTCCAATCCCTCACTTTCAACAGCAACGTCATGGGTATTATCATGAGGCCAATGAAAGAGAGAAATATTCGCACTCCTAGAATTTACACATCATCAATCAGCATCCATTTCTTTTCTCTCTCTTTTTTTTTTTTTTAAATCTAGCAATAGCTAGACACATTTCTTTCTCATTTCCCTGTCTACCTCACCAAGCATATCACAGATCCTAGTACTTTTTAGCACCTTCCCCTGCTTCCTCCTTCTGAGAAGCTTTTATTTAGGCCTAACAAGCAAAAAGCTCATACGGTGGTTTCCTTCCCCCACCCTCTCACTTACTACTTCCTCTAGACCTGCTTTGAAACAATCAAATGCAATTCTTAAATTAAAATCTGTTTATTGAGAATTAGCTCTGTTGGAGCTTTCCTGCACGCTGCTCTACACAAAGAAAGTTTGCAATGCTGTGATGCAGGGCTCGCTCCCCATTTTTCTTTACTGCTCTTTTAAGTGTCTGTACAAAATGCCCTGCTGACCCATCTGAAGCTGAGTGATAAGCAGCTGATCTACTGCGTTTTACCGGATGTCTCTTATCTAAAACCATCTCCTTAAGCAAGCCATATGCTGCAAACATACTTTGAAATGTCTCCATAATAATCTGAGAAGCAGAACTGTTTGTCAAATAGCACACACACTACTGCTGGCCACTTGGAATAACCATCAGACACAAGTAGGTACATATGCTCATTGTGATCTGCAAAAATCAGTGTGGCATCTTTGCCAAGGCTTAGCAAATGCCGGAGTGGTTTCTAGTTTCGATAACTACCATTCACTTTGGCTAATTTCTCCTTTTACATAGAGTTTCAAGCCTGATTACCAACCACGAATATGTAACAAACTGCTCCTTTCAATTTGTTGTGGTGATATTCATGCCTTTCACCCAACATCCCAACATGAAAGATTTATGGTATTAATCATGCACATCATAGTAAGCAGTCATTCTCTACTGTCGATCGCATTTTTCTGCTGGAATAAGGATGAAAGTCCTGAGCTGCTTATCATTTGACCAGCCAGAAAACAAACTATTATTGTGCTATTTTAACCAAAGCTGGAGCTTAGTTTCTATGGGTAACGTCTTCAGATGCAGCTACATGGTTCAGGAGCTTGACTATCACATTTTGAAAAACAATATAGAAACTTAATCACAGCTAAATGCAGGGCTTGTCTACACAGGAGCTATTCAGGAATAGCTTTTCAAAATTCAAAATTAAAGTTTAATTCTAGACCTGTTATCTAGAGGCTCTCTTTCACAACAGCAAGTTGCATTAAGCCAGCTTGCATTCCTGCATTGCAAGCTATGCTGACTTGAAGGATACCACTGACCAAGAACATACCCTGGCATTTGTCTTGCTAGAGTGTGCAACTACTGGATTGCAGTAGCTAAGCTGCTGCAGCCCTTGAGCTTCCAAGTGCACCCCACAATAAACCAGCTAGTTGGATTTATGTCATCACTTACCCAGATGCACAGCCAGGAGTTAAGTATATTTGTTTGTGCTGCAACCCAAAGCCAAGCATGAAGCTGGTGCAGATGGCCCACAACTTATTTATCAAGGAGTGGAGGGCAGTATGTTGCTGTCAGGTGACCCCGAGTCCAGGGGGCTCAGCACACATTGCAAAGCCCACTCAGGGCATTGCGTAAATGGTTGGAGCACAGGCCAGGCTGAGCTCCACGCTGTTACAGCTGTACTGTGATCGGTAACCAAAACAGCTAATTTAAAGCTGGCTGAAGAGTGCACACACAAGTTAGTCCTACTTTTGCATAGGCATAGTGTACATTCATCTTAAATCGATTTGTTTGCAAAAACATTCCCTCAATCCCACTTTCTCATAGCATTGGAAAGCCCTTGTATTCTTACTCAGCTTTCAAGTATTCCTCATTTGTAGAGGTACAAGGAATAGGAAGGTGCTGTGTTTTGCTACACCTTAAAATGGAGCTCTTCCCAACCTGCAGTCAACACCCCTGCCCACTTCTGAGTTCCAATTTCCAGAGATAATAAGATCTTCTTATTCAGCAATTATCCGATGACTGATCAAGATAATCTCCTCCTCCAACACATACTTGTGAATTTTAATTCCTCTAAATATTAAATAAAAATATCTGTCAAAAAAAACCCAACAAACCCCACAACTAAACACAATACAGAAATCACTGACATTAATTCCTTTTGGCCTTCGTTAGCATTTAGGAAACAAAACACTAGAGATTTCTTATCTTCATACTTGTAAGAGAAATGGGAATACGGCTTAGCACATACTTAAAATAACAAAACGTGTTGGAATATTCAGATTTTCCTTTTGCTTCTTCAAAAGCTGTGCTCTGCTCTGGCATCCAGAATCCATGATGCTGAGATAACTGGATCAGAGCTTGTTTTCAATGGCTTGTTCCTTCTTATCAAGGATGTATTTACCTTGGATCTATCAGCTACAGGGATTGCAGTTAATACCAGCTGCACTTTGCCAGAGAGAAAAGGATGGTTAAAACTTTGCTGATGTTCAACTCTGCATTCTGCCACGAGCAGATCACTTAATCTCCATCTCATTTCCCCACATGCAGAGTGGAATAACTGTAGGCAACAGAGGCACTGTAAAGGTGGGAGTTCATAGATATTACAGTGATAGGAAAAACATAAACCCACAAGAAATCCTGCCTGTGCACTCTGAGAGGGATTTTCAGGGTCTAACAACTGCAATTGAAATGCCCCAGACCAGTTAAGTTTTCTTAACACCCCAGCTGGATACGCTTGACTAGCAGGGGAGTTCAGTCTCCCATCCCCAGCTGGCTCTTGCTGCTCAAATTACTTTTGTGAGCCTCAATTTCTCACATTTCTGCTGTTTCAAGGGATGATCCAAGTCAGAATAATTCATTTATTAAACTTAGTGAGAGACAGTCATTCTTCACTTTAAATCTACAAATGCCTTTTTCCACCATGCAAGGCATGCAACAAGCACCAGAAGGTAAAACGGCATTGGTAAAAGCCATTTTTCCATGTTTCTCAAACATATGTCCAAATCATATCTCTGTTCTTCCTTTTTATTTTATCACAAAAGCATAGAGATGCACAAGATTCCATCCAAATCTGTCTTAATTTAAGACAATTAGCGAAGGACCATTTCCTTCTGAAACAGGAGCAGCAATGGTAGGCAGCTATTCTCGTATTAAATGTCCACCTGCAGACATCCTAAAGCCTTTCTCACAGCTTGACTTTAGCTTTCAATGTTATGTCAGTTCTTCTTTAGGCGACATTTGCTAATTTGTCTTTAGAAACTGCCGTTCTTATTGCACCTTTGTCAATTGCTATCCTCACCCTACCATCACTTCCATTTACACAAACCCAGCAAAAGTATCTGCACTCCATTTGTCCTACACCACAGCTCACAGCAGAGAGAAGCCACAGGCCAGCACATCACAGCCAGATGGGTTTTTAGTTACATCAGTGATATCCCCCTTATGAAAGCTAAAGCAAAGGGATAGCAGCCCACACCATGTCCACGGGCAATTTGCAGCATGAGCAAAAGGAGCAACAAGAAGGCAAGAGACTGGCCAGATAGATAAAAGCTGCTTGAGATCCTTGCTTGACACCTTGCTGCACCCTTTCTCTGGATGTCTGCGGCCCAGCACAGATCAGTGACCCACTCAGAGCAGTGCTGGTGACTCCAAATCACCAGGCAACTCTGGCACCACAGCTGTCCCACCTTCTTTGTGACCACTGAAATAACATAACTGTGTCTGTGCTGCCGTTCATTACTAGCACCATACTAAGAACACAGAGTGCTTTACAGAAGCGTACAAAGGGATCATCCTTCTCAGAGGAGCATAAACATTGCTAGACCATACAGCGCTCTGTAGATTTTGGGAATACAGTCATACAAGCATACACTGGGGTAACCATATTGCCTAGTCTAAAAGAATAAGTAGAAAATTTAAAGAAATAATAACTTGCATTCGTCTGTCTGTCTCTCTAGTTCCCTAATCAACTTCAGGAATCTCCTTTCACCAGCCATGGACCAGATCATTTAGGCATGAAAATTTAAGGTATTAGTAGTCTGAAGCTGACCTGGGATACAGTGTGGCACACACACTGGTTCAAAGAGCTCCCTGTAGGCCTGTTCAAAGGCATCCTTGTAGCCATGACGCTCTGAAGACAATATTGCACTAAGCTAGGAACCCTAAGTCATGCTTTCCCAAGAGTCAAAGCACCAGCATCAATCACCTCCGGCTCTGGCACCCTCAGCTCTGCTGCCTCACAGAGCCATCACAGCACTTATGCCCCCACCTGAACACATTAGAGACCCCAAAAGCCAGCCACCACCATGGCGTCTTTTCTCCTCCTGCCAGAGCAGTATCTTCATCAATGACACAGACAGTGAGGTCAAGTGCTCCCTCAGCAAGTTTGCATATGACACCAGGCTGTGTGGTGCAGTTGACAGGCCTGAGGGACAGGATGCTGTCCAGAGGGATCTGGACAAGCTTGATAAGTGGGTCCCTGTGAACCTCATGAGGTTCAACAAGGCCAAGTACAAGGTCCTGCACCTGGGTCAGGGCAACCCTCAGTATCAATACAGGATGGGGGATGAAGGGATTGAGAGCAGCTCAGCTGAGGACTTGGGGGTACTGGTGGATGAAAAGTTGGACATGAGCCAACAGTGTGCACTCATGGCCCAGAAAGCCAACCATACCCTCAGCTGCACCAAAAGCAGCATGGCCAGCAGGTCAAAGGAGGTAATTCTGCCCCCCTACTCCACTCTGATGAGACCCCACCTGGAGTCCTGTGTCCTGTCCATGGACCTGCTGTAGCAGATCCAGAGGAGGGAAACAAAAATGCTCAGAGTGATGGAACACCTCTGCTGTGAGGAAAAGCTGAGAGTTGGGGTTGTTCAGCCTGGAGAAGAGAAGGCTCAAAGAGACCTTATTGCAGCCTTCCAGTACTTAAAGGGGCTAATAAGAAAGATGAGGACAGACCTTTTTAGCAGGGCCTGTTGTGGTAGGACAAGGGATAATGGTTTTGAATTGAAAAAGGTAGATTTAGACTAGATACAATAAATAAATTCTTTACTGTGAGAGTGGTGAGGCACTGGAACAGGTTGCCCAGAGGTGGCAGATGCCCCATCCCTGGAACATTCACAGTCAGGTTGGTCAGGGCTCTGGTAACCTGATGTAGTTGAAGATTTCCCTGCTCATTGCAGGGTGTTTGGACTAGATGACCTTTAAAGGTTCCTTCTAACACAAACTATTCTTTCCTCATATCTGTTCAGATTCCTTTAACTCCTTTAATCCTACCTTTTCTTCCAAGAACCAAACCCAACCAAACAAAACCCCAAGTGAACAAAAAAAAATAATCCCAAAGCCACAATCACACATGTATGTGAAGAAAAAAGAAACGGAGACTACGATTGAAAAGCTAATTCTGGATTTAAGAGGCCTGTGTGATCTTTTACAGGAAACGGACTTTCCCACTCTGCCAGAGTATTACAAAAGAGAGAGAGGAGGAAGGAAAAAAGAACGAACAGGTAATTAACTGCTTGGGTACAGTGGGACAGAGCTTCAGCCCCTAAAACAAACGAAAGAGACGTAAAGCAGCATGCAAGCAGCCACCACCAGAAACCTGGAAGCAGCAGCTCGGTCCCGGGCCTTCACTCCCGCGAACTTCGGCCCCGCTCCCACCTTCGGGAAGATGCCTGGAAGACGGACAGGCCGGGTTTTCCCGACGGCCGCCGAGGCCAGGGCAGCGCCGAGGCCAGGGCAGCGCCGAGGCCAGGGCAGCGCCGAGGCCAGGGCAGCGCCGAGGCCAGGGCAGCGCCGAGGCCAGGGCAGCGCCGAGGCCAGGGCAGCGCCGAGGCCAGGGCAGCGCCGAGGCCAGGGCAGCGCCTCTTCCGCCGGGAGCCGGGCGCTCCCAAAGCGGCGCTGCGGTTTCCACGGGCTTTGCCCTGAGCAGGTCCCGGCACCCCCAGACCCCCTCCCCGGGGGAAGGGGCGCACCCCACTCCCACCCCGGGGCGGTGCAACGCCTCCCTCTGCCGGGCAGCGGCGGAGCGGCACGGCCCCGCCGCCCAGATGCGCCACCTCCCCCCGCCGCAGCTGGAGGGCAGCCGGCAGGCAGGGCGGTGAAGGGCCGGCAGCTCCCTTAGGCGGGAGGGAAGGAGGAGCGGCCGCAGCCGGCGCGCTGCACCCGGGCAGAAGTCGGGAGGGAAAGCAAGGGCAGAGTCAAGACCTTCGTTCCAAGAAACGTCGGACGCCGGGCACGAAAACCCTCAGCCTCCCAAGAAGTCCGTCCCCGCTAGCCCGCGGGTAACAGCCCTTCCCTGACTTCACTTTTGTTGAGCCAAGATCAGCCGACGCCCCGGGCGTCCCTTTCCTGGCTCCACTTTGCAAATCCTTTCCTAGCTCTTTAATGATCCTTTCCTAGCTCTTTAATGCAGCGCTTTTGATCGTCAGCTCCATGGGCTATCACACATTTAATTTCTTCTTTTAAACGCTAAGCAAGTGCTTGGCTATAAAAAACAAACATCTGTTGTTCCTTCAACCCCTTCCCCCAAAAAAGGGCAGATGAAAGCTTTTTTCTTTCAAAGCAAGTGCTTTGGATCCTAACAGAGTAGAGATCTCACCAGTTAAACATGGGCACAGAAACACGAAACACACGCACTCTCCTCTCCCACTTCTTCGCAGCACATCATTTGCTCTGGTGGATCCTGGAGGCCCTGCCAGATCTGCATTCTGCTGTGCAGTGTCAGTGCCATATCCCTCCCCCTTCCTCCACAAGCCTGGGGGACTGGCACATTTTCCCCTTCTGAATTTAAACCCGTGCAACACCAGCAGCTGATTGGCAAAGGGTGGCGGGGATATGGGCACTTGGTGTGTTCGCCCTGACTGCTTGAGAACAGAAATGCTCTCAAAGTTTTCTTGATAGTTTCAATCTACGTAAGGCCTAGGCTACCAGGTATAGCCTAAAGAAACCCACATTGTATTACCAGATGCGGGTACCTACAGCAACTCCGAGAACAAACCAACATTTTCCACCATCTCTTGTCTGGAAGGCTCATCTTCCACACAGCAAAATGTATCCCCCTCTGAGGACACAACAGAGCAACCCTCTGCACAAAAAATACCAACATCTCGCCTACCCTAATGAGAACCTCATCAGTTAACTGTCTCTCCACAGCTACACAGGCAAACCAGTTGCCTGTGGACTCAACCTTATGCTGGCTAGAGAAACCTTTTGCAGGGAAGGTTCAGAACATTCCCACAAACAAAGAAACACCCTCCACCCCAAGCAGTCTTTCACTAATAGAAATGCATCTCTCTCTGTGGCTTTTGCCAGCACGTTGGCAGTGGGCAGAACACAATTTTTCCCCACCTCCCAACTCTGCCCTCCTCATAACAAGCCGTAGCCAGGCAGGCAAGACTCTTAGGCATAGACTACGGTTAATGAACCAAGAAAGCACAGTACGTGTGGAGGGAGAGACTGGAAGCCTGAATCTGCATTATTCAAGCAAGAAGAATAGCAGTAACCCCAGTCAAAACACAGGCAAAACAATAGGGCTTCTGGTTGATGGAAAGTGTCACAAGATCTCCGAGTTTCCAGCACGGAAGACACTTAGTCTTGTTCCTTAAAAATAAGGACAGCAGCCCCAGCAGCACCGCCTCCCCTACTGCCACTGCTGAATTGTTGTCCGACTACTGAACCTCCAAGGCCACCTTCTGCTGCATCACCCACTTATCAGGAGCCAATTACTAGATCTCCCTCCCCTCTCCCTTAAACTCATCTGAAATACATATATATATTTTTAAAAAATCCAGTGCAAACCTGACACAGTGATAATTTTAAAAGCTATGCTGCTCATGTCAAATTATTCAACATCTGTCTTCATGTTCCCACAAAAATTAGCATAGGATGGTGGTTTCTGATGACACCTCTAGTGAAATATTTTGACTTCTACCAGCAAGTTGCAAACAACCTGTCAAGAGGATAATGTCAGTTTTCTAGTACTGCATATTAAAGCCAATTGAGGGCTTATCTGGTGTGTGAAGCTACCGACCTGACCTAAAAGCAGAGGCTCTAGTGTCACAGGAGGGTGAATCTGACACACTACAGCTGGAGAACAGCAAGGCATAACAGAGCACAGGGCTGGACAGATTTAATGCCTTGACCTTGAAGAGCTGCTAAAGAACTTTGCAAATCTTGGACGGACCCAGCCCTTTGGTGAGACGGTTTCTATAGCCCTCCAACCAGAAAACTCATTCCTGTAACCAACAGGCTACAGCCTAACCCACCACAGATTTAAGGGCTGGACAAGAAGAAACAGCTGAGCACAAAGCACACGTGCGTGTATATATACACACACACTCATAAAAATACATATATGCACAGGCACGCATAGTTTGAAGAACCACTCATACATTGTGCTCATACACTGCATTTTCCAAATGGATCAGCCAAAAAGTGGCTCACAGGACCAGCTCCACCGCTGGCAATCCAGCAATCTACTCACCCATTTCTGAGGGCACAGGGTACACTGGGATAACAGCAAAATAGCTCAAGAGCTCCATGCCTGGACTCCTATCCCACTGGCAAAACAGCTAGAGGCAGAGGCGGGGGAGAGGGACTGATCCTGGTCACCAAGCTCAAGGTTAATGTTCAAGTGTGTCTGTGCCCCCAGAAACTGGCAGCAAAAGACAGGCACGCACAGAGGTTGCAAGATGGTGTGAGGCATCCTGCATTGAAAACTCTAGGAAAAGAGTTTCTACTTTACAGGTAAGAGGAGCAGGAAACAAATCATGTCACACGTACATGAAATAAAGTGTGGATGTTTATGGCCTAAACCCAGGATATGTTTTACCATGACACTCCTCCATCGCAGATGCAAGAAAACATTCTTCCACTAGATTTTTTGGCTGCCTGCAGTGGCATCTCACGGGTGATTCAGTGTGATGGTGTCTCTTTAAAGATAGAGCTTTACTGGGTCATTTATTCCCCACCTCAGAGGCCAGGGCAAGACTATTCTGTATTGGAAGTGCTTCACCCCCACCAGTTTCAAGTGCATGAAGCACTGCAGCCCATCCAGCCCCTCTGATCACGGTACCAGACAGCTTTCACTGCTGCCCAGCCTAAAGCTTCCTTATATTCGCCTTCCATCATCTTGCTGTACCCCTCATCACACACTGCGATGACCATTCCTGAAATGCCTTTTCTGAAGGTGAATTGTGAGAGGCAGGCAACAAAACATCCCTCTCTTTTATTCAGCCTGAAAGGCTGCTGCTGATCAGCTGGACAGTGCTAGCTGCAAGACAACCCAGAAATGTTAATTATATACTGCACATGGAGTAAGCAAAGCAGCAGCCCTGTGCACGCTCTGAAGCGGAGCTACACAAGTCCTGAAGTCTGCAAGGCTGACTAGGAAGCAAGAGGCATACTCTTCCCTTCAGAAACATTCCCTGTTCTCCCCTATCAGTCTAATGTATAGCCTCTAAGTGTTGATAACTCCAAGCCTGGAAAGGCGAGTCCCCTTTCTCCTTACCTCTTCCTCCCTCCCGCCAAATTCTGACATTTCCTAGAGCTCTATTACAGCTTGCTCCTCATCTTGACGATTCAAAAACACATCTAGTTTGGGAAATGGGGTACCACAAAAGCCTAATAAAAAGTTGCCTCTTGGCAGTCTGCTGAACTGCCTTCCGTATCAGGCCAGCCTTGTCTTATTGCAACAAACAAGGCTGAAAGGATGGGATCAGCTAATGAGAAGAGGGCTTCAGACACACTTCAGTCATTACAACAAATGCCAATTTATATAACAAGCCTCTTCAGGTAGCAGGCTAAAAGCACCTTGACTCCTAATTAAATTGCACCTCCATTGCAAATGCTCCTCTCCCTGAAACCTCCTTACACACATTTTATTTATACCATTCATCTCAATAAACCTCTCCAACAACTCTGCTCTCCTAGACAGAGGTCTTTTGTGCACATCCATGTGGGTGTATTATTTAAAGGGTACATCACATGGATACTTTATCTAGTTTAATCTGATTTAATCTCAGCTGATTTACTAAAGTGAAATGTATTTATAGACCCATATAGATGCCTCTCACCATCTCCATCGCCATAAATAAACATTCAAAAGCGGAAAAACAGATCTGAAACATGATACTTGAGTTGCCATAATTTCTACATTAAGTGCCACATGAGACTGACATTCACAACACAGAACACTCAAGTACAGCTTAAAGCTATGGTGAGAGACTAACATTTAGGACAAACCAAAGTGCAACGAGGCAGTGGGACTAGTTTCTAATCCTGCTTTATTTATCCTTGCAAATATAACAGTATCAATCCAGCTCTGCTCGAACCATCAATAACAGCAATCTCGCATCCAAACAAACAGTGCTGGCTGCACAAGGCATGAAATCAGTGCAGGGTAGTGGACTGAAGGCAGGATTGGCAAAGACAATATGAAAACTGTTAGTCACCATAGAAGTTTGAGGTGTGCTGATTCCATGAGACACTGCTCTGGGCTGCGCTCAGCGACAGCTGCATATTAAGGCTACTGATGCTCTCAACAGATAGTTTGAAGAGGTAGGGGAGGGGAGAAGAGGGGAGAGACTGGATTTCTCCTTTGTGTAGTTAAGTAAGAGAACAGAAAGAAGTAGTGTACCATTTTGACTTAAAAGAATGCCTTCATCTTAGTGCATGCCTGTATCTGTGCTTTCTTTTGTACACAGCTTCTCCAGTCTCTGAGAGAAAGAGACAAAAACATCAGTAAGTTATTCCAAAGATCTAATTTAGCAGCAACTCTATCAAACGCAAGTTCACTGAAGTGGATGAAAAATCACAACAGGCAACCTTCTAAAGCACATTTAAGCAAAAACAGTTTTAAGGTCTGTCCCTCTTGCTATGATCCTGAGCAGAGAGGCCATTCTACAGCAAGTGACAGCTACTGAGCAGCAACCACACTCAAACAAAATAGAAGTTCCACTAGCAGATTACCTGTTTTAAAGGATTAAATAACCTGCCCTGACCAGGTTTCTGTACCACAAACTCATTCTACTCCTCATCTTTCCAGCCTTCAGAGGGTCCTACAGGTTTCCTCTGAGCATGCAGACTGGGAGAAAACACATATACTGGGAGGAAGAAAAGGGAAGGAAAAAAAATAAAAAAGGAAGCTAAACATCCTCAATTTAAAAAGCTTATTTTACAAAACAGACCCAAACTCAAATTAACATCCCAGCCCTCAAGGAGAAAGGAGGAATTGTTTCCATTAAAGAAATACATCATTAAAAAGTGACCTACAAAGACTTACCCATAGTCAGTGAGACTGAACTGATCTTTGCCAGAGCTCACACAAGAGACTGGCTGCGTGCTGTTAAAAAAAGAGGGAGCGGGGGGGCTGGATTCTCTCACTGGGGTCTCTCTTCAGAGCTCAGAGAGCTTGGCTTGTTAGAGGCAGAGGCATGCCTTCCAGAAGGACTTTACAGCAACGCACAACTGAGTTGTAAGCCAAGATAAAGCCGGCTTGTTATGAGAGGCAAGTCTTGTGGGTTGCTTTTATTTATTTTTTCCCAGTGTATTGGAAATGCAGATCTTGTAAAACGAGAATTAAGAGAGGGCTGGGAGAGGGAAAGGGGGGCTGCACGGCTGGCTGAAGTAAATCCCGGCAGTTTGCTCAGCCCAGGGCTTGTGCTCGCCGGGGGCGCAGGGTGTCGGCCCCAGCCTCTGCCCCCTGCCCTCGGGAGCTCAGGGGGGGCTGCGGGAGCCAGACCTCTCAGGGGGACACCCCAGCTTGCCACCTGCCACACTGCCTGTAAACAAGGAGGGGAAGTAAGCACCAGAACTGCAATAATAATAATAAAATATAATAACAGAGGAAAAAAAAAAATCAAGCAGCTCGACATCAGCTCTGCCACAGACCACCACCCGCTCTCCCCCCCCCCCTACCCCCCCGCCACGATCTTAAGAAGGAAATCGGCAGCAAAGTTGAGTAGGGTGCAAAAGCAGCCTCCCCCCCTCGGCTGCCCCCGGCACCGAGCCCGGGGAGGCGGCGGCCGCCCTCCTCCTGGCTTCCCGGCGCCGGGGGTCCTGCAAGGCAGCGAAGCCGCAAGGGCAGCGCGGGGAGGGACCCTCCGCCCTCCCCCTGCCCCAAAGAAACTGCAACTCGCGGGTGCTCCCGGAGCCGCGCCGCCGCGTTTCGCACGCCGGCACCAGCGTGGCGTCCCCACGCGAGGCGGGTGGGGGAGAGGGGAGGCAGGGCCGGGGCCCGGCGTCGCTGGGTGCCCCCGCGGCAGCCCCTGCGCGCCAGCTCGGCGAGCTCGGAAATCCGCGGCGGCCGGGGGTTACGGACAGGAATTACGAAGTCGCTGGAAGCCCTACTGCTGCATAAATCTCGCCGTTCGGGCTGCGACGAGCTTCGCCGGCATCATTTACTTTCTCCTGCAGGTGCTTTTTAACTTTGATCCCACCGCCGTGTGCGCCCTCGCCCCCCCCCCTCCCCAAACAGCGACCGCGACAACGTCTCTTACCGTAAACCCCTTGTCCCCTGCTGTACACCGGCACCAGAGACAGGAATAAAAAACAGATCATCTCCATCTTCACGGCAGAGCCTTCATCGCCAGCGAAGAAAAGCAGCCAAAACAGCCCAGGCAGCATCCGGCGGGGGAGCGAGGAGCAGGCGAAAGCCTCCCGGAACGCCGCCCCATACGCCCCGCTCCACGCCGGGCACCGGCGCCCCTGGGGCGGAGGAAGGGACCCCCCCACACCGGGGCCGCCTGGGGATAAAATTTAAAAAGAA
Source organism: Athene noctua (assembly GCF_965140245.1). Lineage (NCBI taxonomy): Eukaryota > Metazoa > Chordata > Aves > Strigiformes > Strigidae > Athene > Athene noctua. Next base: position 94,868,207 of record NC_134037.1, read on the forward strand.
AAAAAAAAAAAAAGAAAGGAGGGAGACAGCGAGGGAAGGAGGCAGGGAGGGGAGGAAAGCGAAGCGCCGCTTCTCGCGTCCCCTCGCCAGGTTGCTCGAGGATCTCCAGGAAAACGGGGCAGCCGCGCCCGCGCTCGGGGTGCGCGGAAAGGCCAGCCCGGGGGCACCGGGCAGGGGCAGGGCTCGGGCCAACCCAGCGCTGCCCTCGACCCCTGCGGGAAAGGGGGATTTCTTTGTTCAGTGGGAGCTGCCGAGCGCTGCCCGACGTCCGGGGCTGCCCGAAGTGCTGCCAACTGGAGCCAACTTGGGAGAGTCCTCACCCTCCCTCCTCCCGACGAGGCTCTGGCCACAGCCCCAGGAGCAAACGGGGGGAAGGAGAAGGAGGTGGAGAAAAAGGGGGGGAAGCGAGGGTGGGGGGCAGGAGCCAGCTGCTGAAAGGCGGAGGGAGGGATAGGTGATTCTCTCTCTTTACCAGATCTTCTGGGGAGGGGATTGTTGTAATTAATCAAATCCAGGAAGGATTTTTTTTTTTTTTTTTTTTTTTTTTTTTTTTAAAGCGGCTCCCAAGAGCTCCCCCAGCTGCACTGCATCGCCCCAGCCAGTCTGAAGGGAGAAGCAAAAGAGGAGCAGACAGACCGCGCACCCTCGCTCCGCCTGCTGCTCAGCCCGGCTCTCCTCGCCTTCTCCCCAGCCTGCCGGGGCCTTCTCTCTTCAAAACTTTCCCTGATGTTGTGTGCTGGGCTCGGGCGGGTGCTTCGCCTCCGCTGCTTGCCTGCTGCGCCCGCCACGCAGGTGACTTGCAGCTGCCGAGAGGTCCGTGTCTCTCCCCGACGGCTGCCGCGGCTCCTGGTGGGAACTAACCGGGGCTGCAGCTGGAATGGAGCCGCCGCAGAGGGACAAGAAGCTGGAGAAAGTTGGGTTACCCCTGCCAGACGCCGGTTGGAAACCGCCTGGCAGGTCCCTGCCCCACCGCTTTTTCCTGAAGCACCAGAATTTGCCGGGAGCGTCACCGCTCCCCAGCCGGCCCCAGGTCTCTCCGCTCCGTCGACCCCCGACGGGGCGTCCGGGAGGGGGGGCACCGTGCCGCGCCGCACCCCACCGGCAGGGCTAGCCCGGGGCCGCCTCACCCGTCCCTGCCTGCGGCTCTGCCGGGCGCGCCGTATTTTTTTCCCCTTTAGCTTTCCAGGTTTTTCCCCTCCCCTCGTCACTATTTCATTCCCCTTCGGTTAAAAAAAAAAAAAAAAAAAAAAAAAAAAAAAAAGGGGAGCCAATTAAAGCAGCCGTGCTCGGAAGAGCCCTGCCTCCTGCCCAATTCCGCGAGCCTCTGCTCGCCCCGGCCCAATTAGAGACAACACCGCAGGGCTGGGGAGGGAAAGGGACTCGCTTCGGGCGGAGAGATCAGCCGTCAGCCTGGGGTCCCTCCATCCTCAGGACACTCGCGGCAAGGTCGGCTTCCCCCGGGTGGGACCTGAGATGCGAAAAGCTCAGGGGCAGCGAGGGGCTGGGGGAGCCTCCTGGCTTGCACGGGCGGCGAACCGGGGTGGGGGGTAGCGCAGGTTGCCGGACGAGGCGGGGGGGAGGTCTCTGGTGCCAGCGCTGGCTGGTACCAGCAAAGTTTTTTGGGGCCTCCCCAGGTACGTTGCAGGCTGGCGGGGCTGCCTTGTGCATGCTGCCGGGGAGCGGCGGGCCGGGGGGGCCCCCAGCCGTGCGTGGCTGCAGGGGTCGGCGGTACCCGCGAGACTTGCCGGCCCCGGGCGGTGCCGGTGCCCGTACGCAAAGCCCGGCGCGGGGGAGCTGGGCATTTCCAGCCGCGCAGCGCCCGGGGCGAGACCCCCGGCCGGGAGGAGGAGGGAGATGGTGCGCCGCCGCCCCGGGCATCACCGCCGGGAGCGCCGCTGCTTTGGCAGCCTTCCCTCCAGCGCTCGGCTGGGGCGATGAACCGCTGCTTCGGGGGAGCCTAGACCCGCTCGCACCGCGGGGCTCCGGCGCCGGCGAGTCCCCTGTGCCTGGCTTGGAGCCGTAGCAACGAGCCCAGACCGTCCAGCGGAGCCAGCGCCCTGGAAAGCCCTCTCAGAGCGGGGCGCGCTGCTCCCCCAAAGCCGGCGGGCTCCGGCCCGGCGCTGGCCCCGCCGAGGCTCCCGGCGACGAGCTGCTGCGCCCGGCCCTGGTGACACTGGATCCCCTCCGCCTCTTCTCCAGGGCCGGTCCCTCCGTGGCCTCCCGCCTCGGCCGCGGGTGCGCTCGGCGGCCCCACGGCGCTCGGCGGCTGCGGGCAGCCCACGGGTGCTGCCGGCCCTGCCCCGCGGCTCCGCATCGGTGTCCGCTCGCCACGGCAGCTGGCGGGAGGTGCTGTGCCCGAAGGGGGGAAGGACGGAGCCCAGCAGGCACCGAGGCGCCGTGTGGACAAGTCACTCCCTGGGTAAAAACGTAATTTCAAATGAAAAAAAAACAAAACCAACTGAGAGATACGGCCCGGAGACCGGCGGGCTGCTCAGTCATGCTCTAACAAACACGCAATTAATAGATACAGCCGCTGATCAGTAGGCAGTTACTCCTATTGTAGACGGTGCTCAGCGGGAGAAAAAAGCAATGGTGTGCACCAGGAGGAGCGTGGCGTTCCGAACAGGGCGCCTTCACCCCACGGCCAGCACCCACGCGTGCAGCAGGCGGGCTTCCCACTGCACCCTATTCCCTCACTTGTCAGGATGTCGCCAGTATAAAACTGCTTTGTTTGGTTTGGGATTTTTTTTTCCCCTTTTGTATTTTTTTTCTTTTTATTTTTTTTTTTTTCCTATAACCGAGCTCAGGGAACAGTTGCCAAGAAACTGTGGGCTTTGCACTCTGAGGTGTCCTTTCCAAAGATGACGACATGGAGCGCGGCACTTATGAAAGCACCTGATGTGAGCAAGCTTATTTTTTAACACAATAAACCCTTATCTGAGAAGGATTTAATCCTTCCTGCAGTGGGTGGTGGCAACATTAATAAAGGACGTATAGGTAGAAGGAGGCAGCCAGCAGTAGGAGGACAGGCAGAGCAACCCCTTTGCCAGGGCTTGGGGAGAAGCAGGAGCTGGCAGCGATGAGGCAAAGTAAAATTGTCCACATCTGCATGAAGCAGGCTGAAGGCAACACAAGGAAACGAGATGAAGAGATGTTTGCAGATCCAGGAAACTTCACGGTGATAAAAAAACCATGGAGACATGGGTCTTGTTTTTTCTACTCATAATTTTGAAATAAGGATATTTATGGGGCATTTTGTAACCTTTCCTTTTTTTTTTTTTTTTTTTTTTCAGGAGTGCTCATTAGATTATGGAATAGTGTCTCAGTTTGAACGAGTATGAGTTACATATCTAGATAATGAGTCTAAAAAAAAAATCCCAAAAATGTATGCCTCACACCCTTTTTTTGTGTTAACATTCAGTGCTCGTGCTCATGTTTCACTGGCACAAATTCTTATGAAAAATGAATTTCAAAGTAAACTGCCAAAGTATGTGAAACAACCCAGCTTTCTCTTAGCAAATAAAATTATTTGTGCCAAAAGTACTCTTGAACTCATCCAATTAGGGAACAGCAAAAAAACATAAAGAGAGACTATTTGTAAACAGTCCATTGAATTAAAGGAAAAAATAATAGGATAATAAATAATTAGAAAGAGCTTTCATCTCTACGTGGATATTCTAAGTGGAAAAAAAGTACTGCCAAGACCCAAGTATGTAACTGCATTTGCTAAAAAAAGGTAATTAATAATTATTGGTTGAGGCCTAATAAGTCATTCATAACTATGATGTATCCAAGGGATGACAGCAAGCCAGCACACCCATGCACACTTGCTAAGCAATCTATTTGTCATAAGGGAATCATACCCTGTAGTGATTCTACTTGTCAAAAAGCAAAGATGAGGGATGTCTTTCCTCCCCCCAGTCTGGTTCCACAGAACATATTTGTCCCGTCTTTCTGGCTGGGAGTCAATGTCTCCAGTCTCTTCTCAAGACCCCACTTGTAAAATGAGTCCTGTCTCTTTGAAATATTTATACATACTACATCACCTATATTTCACAGCTATGTTAAGAGGTAGACAGTCTCTGGGACAGATGTGGTATTCAAAGCGAGCAAACCATATATAGCACAATGTCACCAGGCAAGAAACGATTGAAGAACTGTGTGAGGCCAAGGTCCAGTTGCAAGAACATTAATTCTCTTTGTGTCAATGTTTTCATACTATAGTCTGGTGCAGTCTGTCATTTATTTCTTTTCTGGGATGATGCAGCTATCTCTGGGCCCCAGTGATCTCTTGAGCTTATGGCCTGACATTTCTGTCACCTCTTTCCTGTTCATTTTCTTCTCAGCACCACATCCAAGAATGTTTCCAGGATCTCTGAAGTTTATCTCTTCCTCCCCTCCCTCCCTACACACACATATGGAAGTGAGTACAGCCCAGCTGGAAGCTTTGCTGCAGCATTTCCCTTGCTATGGCTCACTAAAAGGGAGTAGAAATAGAAAGAAGGGAAAAGGAACACAATGTGCCATCTTAAGGGCAATAGGCAAAGCCAGGGAGACTCCAAATGCTGCAAGAGAGGTGAGAGTTGAGAAGGGGAAAGCTGGAGGACTCTTTAGCACTGCAGCAGAGATGTTAGCAGGGAGATGGGAAAACAAGGGAATTCTAACTGCAGCACAAGTCTGCATCGAGGAGCTGAGCACACAGGGTTGCTCCTGAGATGCTGCTGTGCCAGGCTGAGCTGGGGCAGGCTCTGCAACACCACAGCACGGGGGCAGGGGTCCAACCCGAGGCAGCGAGACAGGGCAGCAAGAGAGCCAAAGAGGGGGGACAGGGAAAGGTGAGGAAAAGCCAGTGTGTGTGTGTGGGGGGGGGGGAGCCCCATTCAACAGCTATAAACAAACTAGGGGCAACAGCACCGAGTACTCTGCAAAACATGAACTACTGAAAGATGAGAAAACGTAGGCAAAGCTACAATGACGGGATGTAGTTAAACTGTCCACTGTCTGTTTTCTTTCTGTTTAATTGGTCTTCACTGGAAAACTGCAAAAAAAAAAAAAAAAAACCAAAAATGATGGTTTGTCATTCTGAAGTGCTGGAATCAGCATCTCTTTGGGGAAAAAAATTTCCCTAGCCTAGAGGACTGCTTCCCACCATTCTTAACACTGGGCTGATGCTGCTACTATCCCAGATCCTCCTGGGTATCTCCTGCTTTCTGTATGAAGCATGCTGAGATAGGGCTATAAATCCCAAGGGCTCTGCTTTGCTGTCCTCAGTTCTCCTCATCTCCACTCCAGGGAATACACCTATGTTGCGCTCACTTGCTTCCCAGATCATTTTACAACACTAGTAATACCCCTGAGCCTCTTGTGTATTCTCTGCTTTTTTGATTAGCTCTCCTCATCATAGAGAGTGTTTGGTACTGAAAGGAGTAATGAAGAAGGAGTCCATCTCTATTCCTTACCCAAGGTACTCATCCTGCCTGAGTTTTACCACCCTTCCTGCCTGCACTTCCCTGATGCAGCCAGTCTCAGGGCCATGCTGGGTTTTCTGGCAGCTGGTTGCTATTAATTGGATTTTGCCATTCCTGCCTTTACCCACTTATACTTTGACAAACTTCTGCTTTCTGGTTAAGGCTTATGTGAACGCCATTTCAGTCCCTTGCCCCTGTGATCTCAATTTGTGGCCACTCTTCTTTCCTCAGCTCAAGTGCTCTCTCTCTCACACACACATACACCCCCACCCACACCCATCCCACTTGTGCACTAAACCCACAGGCTTTTAACTCAACATTCTCTACCAATCTCTGCTTTTTACCCAATATATCTAGTTTGCCAGAGATCCTGCTGTTTTCCTGCTCTTGTGCTTTAGGACAGATAGGGCTGGTATTGGGGCACAGCCAAGTGTCTCAGCACCACTGGGAGCATCTTTTTCCTGTTGCACCCTTTCTTTGATGTTTTTTTCCTCTCTGCCTCCTTCTCCTCCTGCATTCATGCTTTCTTCTTCTTTCCCACCCTTCCTTTCATGTGTAAGAAGTGAGTTGAAAAAATGTCATGCTAGTGCTGGTCAAAGGAACTTGTTCTTCCTTACCTCCACTTCATTTCATTGCCTCAGCTCCCCTCTCCTAACGCACGTCTCCCATAGTGCGCTGGAGAGGGATGCTTTTTCACAGAGAGCGGATACAAAGGGTTTGTTCATGATTCTCCCGTGTTCTTTCTCTCTGCCACTGCCAGCAAAGGGTGCATCGATTGCAGCTTTTGTCGCTGCCAGGCAGATGATCTGAAATGTGTGATCTCTGCCCTGCGGTGGAGGTGGTAGTGCTGGGGAGGTTAAGGAGCTACTCCTAAAGCAGATGCCTTCAGCCAAAGGGTTGTGTTTGAACCAGTTGTCAGCACTACCAGGAGACTCTGCTACTTGAATTTCCCTTGAGAGGTTTTCAACACAATTCACAGCGTGGTAATGATTGATTGATATGAGCCAAAGTAAAATTTACACAGGACAACTCTCAGATGGGACCTTGCTGTTTAGACCTTGGTGGAGACAGACTTTGGCCACCGATAGTACATTATGTCTCCCATAGCCTGACATGAGGAGGAAGCCATCCTGGAGATGTTTTTCTGGAAACACTCAGGCAAGGCTGTGGGCTCACATGCCCTGGGACCTCTTGTTGGTGAGAAAATACCCCAGCTGGTACCTCCTCACTTCAGTTGCGCAGCAGCCACACTCGTTTTGGGGAAACTGATCTATTATCAATACATTGACTTAAAATTACACACAAGATGTTCCTCAGTCCTTGATTGTCTTCAGAGAGAGACACCCTCATTTCAGGAAGTTGAGCATCTCTGTTTTGGATGTGAAAAGGAAGCTTCAGAGGAAACTGGTTTTCTGCTAGAATCTCCCCTCGCTACTGATCCTGGACCATGAGAGCTGGAAGAGGTGGTTACAGAAAGATTTAACCATGTGCCAGGCAGGCTGCAGAAAACAGCATGCAATTCAATGCCTGAGGCAGCCCCACTGATTTCTAGGGAACCATACATTGTTCGCCAGTGGTGCAGTGCTCCATCAGCGTTTCACTGTAATGTAACAATGAAAAAAAATTTGAAATACAAAGCTGTCAGAAGTCTATGTGCAGTGCCACCATCCAAACATCTTGGGCAGTCAGACTTCTACAGGTATGGGCTCCATTCCATCCAGGAAAATGGTCATACAGTTCCCTGCTCACCTGGGTGTCGCTGGCTGTTTTGTCTGGAGATATCTGAGTTAGCCCAGTTCCTGGTGGAGTCTTCCTCCTGCTCTCTTTCTGGCAGCTCTCGAACTGATGGCTGTTTCCCTTCACTGCTGCAAATCCACTATCCAAGTCTGAGCCATTTTCCCTCTGTCCAGACTTCTTCTAGGAGAATTATAAATAAGCACAGCTTCAACCTGAGTTTTGGAAATCATGGGGCCAGAGCTCTTGCTGGAACTATAATGGCTCCAGTGTACCTATGTCCTGCAGAGGTACTCAAAGCTGGATATGAACACCTGTGTTTTAATTCAAAATAACTTCTATGGCCCGTTTCACTGTCCCACCTTGCTCTGCTCATATCTATAGCCCAGCGTGGCAGGTGAACCCATCAGAGGGTTTCCAGGCTTAAGCAGAGAAGGCAAGGAGTTGCCTCACTGGGCAATGCATGTCTCGGTGCCACTGAACTTCCCTGCTTTGAGTCTGTAAGCTGGTGAGGTCTGAAGGGATAGAGTGCTGCAAGTCTTACCGCTGTGAGAGAGGACTCTCTGAGCTCATCTGCTAGGAGTCTGGGTCTCTCAGTCCCCATTTACATTCCCCCTCAGTCTCTATACAGAAAGAACTTGCATATACACCATTTCATCTCAGTGTTTTGACCCTGTATGGCTTTAAGGAAACTTGGATGCCTGAAGTCTAAGTTGTCAAGAGAAATGTGGAACACAAAAAAACAATGGTAGTTGGCCCCTCTGACTTAATCCAAAAGCCACACTGTCTTCTCATGACCAAAATCTAGGCCATGATGAAAAACTAGTCCACAAGGCTCAGCTATTAAACAATTCTTTGCACAAATCCAGAAGTTGCAGAAGAAATGTGCAGAGAAAATGCTTGGAACTGTGCCTGCTAAAAGGATGCTTTAAAACATAACACACACACCCCAAGGATTGCTTCTCTTTCCTTACCTTTGGGGTGGGTCTGAAACACAGTTCCATGTTGCCTCTACACTTTAATATACTCACATCCTTAAGGCACAGTGGGATCCTTGTCTTTCCTCTGTAACTTGATCAATTTTAGAAAACCCATGGTGAAAGACTCTGTTTCAACTTACCATGACTATTTATAACACGATCCTCTAGCAAAGCAGAGTTAGAAGGCCATTAGTGTAAAACTAAGTAACATGAGACGTACATACAAGAAATTAACAGAAAAACCCTATTGGGAGGAAAGTATAGAAACACCAACTGCATTTATCAATGTATTTTTCATTTGAGCTGCTCTAATCATTTTAGAAAAGCTGGGGCTGGGGCTACCTGGGGACACAATCCAGGTGTGCGGGTGCTGCGCAGCACTGCAGCATTGCTGGTGGAGAGGCACGGTTTACCAGCAGAGCCGTTCCTGCGAGGATTACCCATCTCCCCACTGTTCCCAAGAAAAGCAACAAATTAATCTGCACTCATACAGATGGGGTTTGCTGGCATAGCCGTGTCAGTCATGAATTGCACCCCTGATCAAAAGTGAGTATCAGGGAGCACTTCCCAGTGTGAGAGGGGGGATGAAACACAAAGTCAAGGTGTGACTCACCCAAACCCAGACAGCGAGGCAGAGACACAAGCAGAGCTGGAACAGAGTACTTTCTTCCCTCATTTCTCAGCGCAGCTGCAGACAGACAGCATTGCCACTGAACTGTGTATTGCGATGTATAATTACTTGCTTATTAGCTGGCTAGCTCATCATGCCAAGAAAGTTAGCGGGAATGTGAAGCAAAGACATTTCTCCTCTCCCTGTCTTTCAGACCAGAGAAGAAACGACAGATCATACAACCTGCTGGGAATCTCCACCTCCTCCACCCTTTATAGCTTGGCAGAGGTTGGAGTTTGATTGATTTCTCAGTTACATCTAGTCCTCAGAAGAAAGAGAAAAAAAGATAATCATGCTAGCTTGAGACTTGAGCCAGAGACTCTGATGGCCGTGACTATTACTGCTTCCAGAGTGACATGCTGGGCACATGTTCCTGACGAGTGACCTCGCGCTGAGCTATGAAGATGTTGGGAGCAACCAGCTCTACCACACACCATTACTCAGAACTCATGGAGGGGTAAGAATATAACATGGGAGTGTCAACCTGAGGTAAAGCCAAATACAGGGCCACTAGAGTCAAGATAGGGCTTGGCTTCCCTATTGTATAGGTGTCACTTTATTTAAAGCTTGAAAACACAATCTCCTCTGTTGCAACCTCCCTCTAGGGGCTCACCAGGCACTGCAGTATTTTCGTGCATGTCCCCTCATGTCTCAAGTGTTGCACACTCACCTTTTGGGTTTCCAAAGAGTTTCTCCCCAGGTGGCAGTGCTTTGGTGAAGGGTGAAGTGATTCTCCTTGCTCAACTAACCTCTGCATCCAAACTTCCCCAGGAAAAACAGATGAACGTTTTGGGTAACATCAGCAGACATCCGTATTAGCAAAGTCAAGAAGGAAAATTAGTGGAAAATAGCATAGTTTTTATATGGACCAAATCATTCATAGATTACGGAGACAGAAAGAAACACTACAGGTCTGACCTCCTGTTCTAATCAGAGTGCATTGTGAGGAACAACCTCCATTTCTGATTTGTGAGAAGCCAATAATAAACCATTCATTTGTATTTCACACAGAGCAGTGCCATATTCCATCAGGATGCACAAACTGGTATTCTGAAGGAACAATATGCATTTGGGAGCAGATTTACATTTGTTCAGTAGCCCTCAGATTTGCAGGTAAACCACAATATATGCCTTGCTGGAAGGTGTCATGGCATGTGACACTGGCACCAAGGAGTAAATGCCTCTCATTTTCCCTCTCTGATTTTTCCCCATCTCTGGCATCAGGACTGAGGGGGACAGGAGCCACCTCTTCATCCAGCTTCAGGAGGGACTGGGGGAACCAGCAAGATCCAGGAGAGAGGAAGGAGCTGGTGAGAAGCCAGGGCAGGACTCACTCAGGAATTAATGGGGCCAGCAGAGAAAGGAGGGAGTGGGAAGTGGATGAAAGAGGGACACCGGAGCAGCTTGAAACATGGGAAGAGAAGCAAGGACTGCTGGAAACATGGTGAGGGCAAGTGGACAACCAAAATTTGGGTAAAGCGAGGATGTAAGATGGCATGGCTACAGCATCTCTGGGGCAGGGACTGATGGCCCTGGGCTGGCCTGAAATGTGGCCCTGAGCCTTGGTGGGGCGGGCTTGGGTAGGGAGGCAGGGTCCCCAGGATCTGCTGGTCTGCTCTTTCTTTCTGCCTAGTCAGCCCTTATTTTCCTCCATCCCTCACTTGCTTAACACCCTGCCAGAATTCCCTTATGGTCCTTCCCTTGCAGAGAGCTAGAAGGGTTGGAAGGGCTGATAGGAAGGTGAGGGAGGAAGAAGGTGAAATCGCCTCCCTCTGCCTGAGGAGCTGGTCCAGCTGCCCTGGGCATACCTGGTCTTGGGTATAACATGGATTTTGACCACTGCAGCTGATGGGGTGAGTTCATCTCTGTTCCAAACATCCTGTGTGAGGTGTCTCATGTTAAATACTCTTCTTCATTCACCATGTCTGGAAAAAGTACCTCTGAGCTCCCCAAAACAACAGACATTTTGTCGGAAGATGCCTGAGAAAGTATTTTACAGGAACCGAGATGCCTGTCTCCCTGGAAAATGAGCACTGGCTGATCAAGAAATTACCAATAGAAATTTCTCATATTAGCCCTTTTCTTTTTCCTTGCTTATCTTGGTGGAGAATCGCATTTCATTTTCAAACCACAGTTCTACATTTATCATCCCTGATTTAGTAAATTGCCTCTTGCACAAGCAGTGTCTAACCTACCTTTATTTAAGACTTAAGGCAGGATAATATGTTTATGTTGGACTCAGAGAGGGTCACAAAAATAGTGGCAGATGTTGCAAACATATTGAAATGGAGGTAATGTAAATTATTTTAGATTCAGAATATTCCTCCTCAAGTAACTTAACACATTCATAAAATATTGTATTGTCAGTGGGACATAAATCTAAAATCTTGAAGCAAAAGGAATTTTATTGTCTTTCTTCTTTATTTTTTCCTTAACAGGGATCAAAATCAACCAATCAATAAGCCTCTCTTTCTAGTCAAAATAGAAGGAGGTGAAGTTACTTCTATAATCAGAGTTGGCTCAAGGCTTATCAGCAGGGTAGGCAAAATTTAATTTTGCAGCCCAAGGATTTTCTCTTCACCCTTGGGCAGGCAAAATGCAACTGTGTGGCAGCAGCAACAGAGTGGGTCCCTCTTGGAATGTTTCTCCTTTTCTACCCCCTTGATACTGCACAGCTTGGGCGGGAAAGGCTGGACAGTTGGCTTGTACCTGCTGCAGCTATGGCCATCGCCATCTATTCCAGCCTGGGAAAACTGGGGTGCTGGTTGTCCGTGGCAGGCTTCCACCTTTGGCAGCCGACAGCTCTGCCTGTGCCTGAAACCAGCCCTGTCTGTAAGAAGGTAGAGAAACTCACATCTGAAAAGCTGACTCTGGAATCATTATCTTACAGCTGCAAATGTAGCCTCCCACTTAACTGAAAGGATGCAGATAATTGGGTTACCTTGGATAAAACAATTCTTCTGCCCTATATATTGTAGCCAGTACACATGATACATTCTCACTGTGCCAGGCTGGAAAGGGGAGTGTTGGGAACGGGGGTCGCTTACTCACCCCAAGCAGGAGAGGACTTTGCCTGTGCCCTTAGCACACACAGCTAAGCTTCAGGGGCTCATGACATTCACACATATGCCCTACCCCATTTGAGCTCCATGGGAATATGGTCAAGCTGATGATTCCCAGTGAAATCAATAAGAAAGGTGGAGGGCGTCAACAAAATCATTAATAATTTCTCTCAATTATAATCTAGTTTCTTCAAATACAGCTGTTGCTGGAGCCTCCAGCCAGAATTAATGATACAGAAAATCTGAAGGACAATAAACAGTGTGTTTGTGAGCTAGAGAGATGTGAACAAACAGTAAACGAAAAGAAAAATGTCAAAGGGGTTAAATCTTTAATAATCTACTGCTCCAATATCATCTGATAAGCTCTCCTTGCTTTCGGAGTCAGCCTGGTCTTTTTCAAGCCAAACACATTTCACAAGACAAAAATGGGCCTTTAAAAGAGAAACAGATTGTAACCTTATTCTTACATTTTAAAAGCGACAGCATGAATGCAAGATTACACATTCCTCATAGCTGGGATTCCTCATTCCTCGTAGGTACACAGCCTGTCCTATGTTCAGCACGGGGTTCACTGGTGTTCAGTAATTTCTGCAGGTACGTTTTGCAAGTGTTAACACTAAGGGTAATAATACACACACACACACACACACACACACACACACATGCATCCAACCACACAAGCAGAGAGAGGTTAATACTGATCTAGAAATATTTTGTATGGCAGAAAGAACCAAAAACATTGTCAGCAGAGTTGTTGGAAGACAGAAGCAGTTAACGGGAGGTTTGTAGTCTTGGGCATGTGAGTGCAGGAGTTAATCTGTGTTCATCTGTCCAGCCTGGGCAAACACTCAATGTACCTCTTTTAAAGTACTTTATCAAGTGCTCTGGGATGAAAAAAGCTTCAGTCCCTCTATGTCTTCAATAAAGTAGCCAACAATGCAGATGAAAAAGGCACATTCATGAAGCCAAGGAAGGCAAGGCTAAGTTTTCTTAGGCCTGATTTCATGTCACAGGTGCATTTTTGTGACTTTTGGACTTGCCAAGGGTGACTCAAAATGCAGAATTCTAATCCCCCCAAGAAGCAAAAACAATCAGTCACTGATGAAGGGGAAATGCTGAATTCCCAGTACCCAGCCTTTTCCAAGAAAGCTTGTTGGCTGTGTAATGCAAACTAATCTGTTCCAAGCATCACCTTTTTTGTTTCTTGTCCTGGTTCACATATACACACACATCCAGTGGGAGAGAGACAGAGACAGAGAAAAAGGGCGGGGGGCGGGGAGAGGGCACATCCACACCTGTCAATGACTGTTGAAAGAAAATAGCTAATACATGGGGCTGGAGCTGGAGAAAGGTGGGACTACTCTGCAATTATCTTGGTGAGCTGCAGCCAATATCAGTCCAGAACTATCAGAAATAAAATACTACATGGGAGACAGAAATCAGGGCATGTTTTTAACCATCTGGGGGGTGGGGGGGGTGGGGGGAATGGCTATAGATTCTGGCTGGGAGAAGCAGATGGCAGTGAATTATGAGAACAGGGCACTGCTGCTGTTGCAGCCACTGCTGCAACTGCCACAGCTCAGCTCTTTCCCGTCTGACAGAAGGGCCTCTGGGCAGCTAGAGATGAGTCAGACCTGTGTGTGTTGTACAGCCATCTCTGGAGAACCCATTTTTCCCTTTCATTTGTGTCACATATCTTCAGGGTTTGAAATTAGTTGCGTAGCCCCTACATCCTATGAGCACCCTTTCCCCTCTCACTGAATCTTTCCCAGTGGCTGAGCTGTGGCCAACCCCAATGAGCACAGCATGGCTGGACAGCATCATGCAGGAGGAACCTCTACAGTCTCTAAGCAAGGGTGCTATTAGCATCCTCTGAGTGTTGCACCAAAAGTCCTGAGCTAACACCAAACTGAGGAGAAGCAGCCATTGAGGATGCTGACGTTGAAGCCACTTTGCTTGCACTCCTTAGGAAGGAGGACCTTCAGGCTCCACCTGCAAACCCAAGGATGTGCAGCATCCACGTTGTAAAGCTTCAGGATTTGGCAAACCCACTTAAACCTCTAGGTTACCCATTGGCACCAGTGAATAGTCCCATTGGGTCTGGGAGACATCTCAGCCCCTGACCAACACCGGCCCCAAGCCCAACAGACATTGGAAGCAGAAGGACACCATTCTGAACTGCAGACTGGCCAAAGCACACATCCAGTGTATCCCACCACACAAGAAAATCCTGGCTGCTTGTAAAAGGGAAACAATGCCAGCAACTGCACCCTGGATTGCTCTTTTTGCCCAAGACTTAGCTGTTGTTTTGAAGCAGTTTTCTATCCTCAAAAGACTATTTTAAGCTTCACAGAGAGCAGTTGTGGAACAAGATCTGTTAATACAGAAGAGCAGCAGCAAATCCATTTCACCTTCTTGGCTAATGGCTTCCCCTCCTGGTAAAAGTGATTCCCGAAGAAAGAAACAAACAGTGCTGTCTCTGCCTCCAAGCCTGACCTGAACCTCCCCGAATCAGGCTGCTCCCCCCGGCATGTGGGAGGGAAAAGAGCACCTCTCTGGTGAACTGATCTGCCCTTAGATATAGGACTGCAGGCTGAGGGCTGTGCTGGAGGAGGGGAGGTGAGCTGTGTGAGGAATTACTGTTTTCTGTGCTTCTGGGAAAAAATTAGGGATACTTAGCTTCCGTCATACAAACATTTTATGCAAATCTTATCTTTGTCTCCTGCATACTGGTACATGATTTGCATCTGATTATCAACTTTGGGTCTATTGTTTTATTCTAAACAGAATTCCTGCTGCTGAAAGGTGTTGGATTGACAGCCCTGGTAAATAAAGTCATCTCTCTAACAAAGGTGTAGGAGAAAAACAGCTTCTCTCACAGGACTCTGCCATTATTCCCCAGCCAGGGCCAACAGTGAGGTTGCCAGACCTTGATGCACAGCTGATGCAGAATGTGGAATCCCTGTGAACTTTCTACAAGGACAACCCAAAATCCTTTAGAAAGGAAGAGCTAGTGTGTTGGGTCAGATTTACATTTGTGACACACACACAAAGGGTTCCAGTACCTGGCTGACTCTGAAGTCACACATAAGGATCATGAGAAAGTTTACACAGTGGGATCTTCACACCCAAAATGAAAGCCTTTACCTTCTTGACCTAGAGGAGAGGGAGCTTTTGCTCCCTCTGGCACATGCACAGATATTTCCAGCTGGATATAGCCCTGTCTCCTCCAGCAGCAACATGCTGAGTCCTTTTACTGACTGTAGTAGGGTGTCTTGCCTTGTGTCACAAGGCAAAAAGATTTGCCTTGGGCTAAAGTGGCTCCACGGGAGCCACTGAAATCAGTGAAGTCAATGGCTTGACTTCAGTTTACCTTGGCTTAGAATATGGCTCAGTTACACCATGTTAGCAGAAACTTTTTGGGAAGTCCCACATAGAAACCAGTGATAACCAGAGATCATTATCTTCAAGTTATGCAACATGTGGATCTTATCAGTTACCTCCTCTGTCTCTGGAAAGATACTTTTCTTTCGTCTTGGGTGGTGGCACAGGGCCATTCCTAGTGCTGGGGAAGCACAGGGAACTATTCACAGTAGCTACAGGATGAGATGGGGACTGAACTATCAACCTACTCTGCAACACATGGCTGCTTCAGTCAAGCCAAAGGATGAGGACAAGTGAATGTTAATCCTGATCCTTAGGCTTCAGCAGTCACAGCACTGAGCAATGTGAGTCTGTCCACTTGTCTTTGGGATGGATGGCTGTTCTAGTGGTGTTTGTCCTGTCAATAAAGTATTCAGCCCCAGTAACAGCTGCTTCTGTAAGAGTGCCAGATTAAGACAAATAATGCAGACTTAGTGCTCTTTACATGGATTGCATGGGCTGACCCTGCTGCAATATGTACACCCACAAATCTTCTCAGCTCATTACCTCATTGAACACAGCTGCTTCTCTGTAAGGATGGGAGCTGGGTGATACCTTGACAGAATTTGAACATGACATGCTAAGTGAGAGCTAGAAATAGCTGACTAAGAGCTCTGGGACTGTCCTGGCAGGGAGGTGGACCCTATCAGAAAAATGCAGCCCCAAGAAGGACATGTAGCAGCCCTGCCGGACAGGACCCTTGGCTTTGTGGAGGAGGGGACATAGCTGTCCTATCGTTAAGAAATCCCTCATTATTTCTGCCCTTGTTCTTTGCTAACACTGCCTTAATATTTCAGGTCTCTCCTCTGCACAGCCAGTTCTGGGTTAAGAAGGCAGGAGTATGCGTTGTGTAAATAAAGTTTGTTGTTTTCCTTTGAAGTATGTGGGAAAGCTTTGAAAACCCAACTGTAGCTGTTCCCCATAATCTCAACTTTCCACTCTATTTCTCTGGTTAACCTTGCTGACTCAAAACAACAAAAAATCATAACCTGAAGGAAATAGTGCTCACTGCTTTCTTAACTTTCCAGTGGCATTTTACGGGAGATATTTTCTTTTTGTTAAGATCTTTGAAGTCCATTCCTCTCTTTGTATGTCGATTCCCATTGAGACCAAATGGCTCTTACCAGCCTGCTTCCCCAGGCATAGGGTAGGAAGCAACTGTGTTCCCCAAGTCATAACAAGAAGGAAGAGTCAGTGAGGGGGCTGCTGAGATGCCACCAGTAAACAAGTCAACACAGAGATGTGTTTCATTTTCTTTCCAGAGGATGGTGAGCATCCCTCAAACACGTGTCCCAATTAGAGAGCCAAGACATGATTGATCTATTAGGTCACCACTATGCCTGACTGGTAAGACTGAACAAGTCTTTCTTTCATGTTGCTTTGGAGTCAGCTTGAGAGGTTACTCTTGACACAAGCAGACTATCTTCCCCCACAATTGCCTGGAGAAGGAAGCAATGGGCACTTAACATCAAGGCAGGCTCCTGCCAGGCTTTGCTATGATACCTGCCTGGTGAAAGAGGGTGAAATCTTCCAAGAAGATTACCTGAGGGAAAGCAGATGCCCTTCCTTGTTTCACTCCTGCTACAGTACTTCTGGGCAAGAGTCTATCTCCTCCCTTGTCTGGGCCCAAAGGATTATGGTCTGCCCGCCAGTCTCAGACCCTTTTCTCGGGGGGGTTTCCCACATGCAGGTCAGTGGTTTGAAGGACAACCATCCCACACCTGCAAAGCACAAATATTGCTTCTACTGAGGTACAAATCCTGAGCACGAAGAACGTGATGGAGAAGGGCATTTTTCACACTATGAAGTGTGTACCACACCACCACAATATATAGCAGGCTGAAAATGGGAAAGACCCTCAGCTAGGAGATGTCGCTGCCAAGAAAGCCTGTCCCATGGGTACAGCGATAGGGTTCCTTCTGACCAAGTCAGCAGAATACACCACCCACCCACTCACAAGAACTTAATATCACCACTCCCTATCTCTGTCTCATCTCTAAGGAAATTTCTAGTTCTTCAGGGAAAGATAAGGAAAAAGACATGTTCTGCCTGCATAAACCCCAGCTCTTCCATCATAAATGTGACAAATAAAGGGAGAGAGAAAGAACCATATAAACAGGCCCCTCGAACATAATTGAAGAACCAGACTAATTTGGCTTGTCTTTATAACAGGCCAGAGCCGGGCACTAGACTTACACACAACAGATAAAGATGAGTAACTACATAATGAGGTTAAAATATTCATTAAGCTAATTGCATGTTAATTAAGTAAAGGATGCTATTAGGGATCCATTGAGCTCCATCTGTGTGTGCAAACAGGAGTGAGAATAATCACACCAGAAAGCAGGAGAAAAGACAGTGACAGCTCTGGGGCTCCTGGCACACGGGAACCAGGGGTGGAAGGGGCAACCAGTGGGGGCAGCTCTGGGTCCTGGGGAAGCTGGCAGCTGTGAAAAGGAGGGTGGTCTCCTGTGAAGAGAGGGGACTGGTAATGAGAAACTCTGTGTTGTTGCCAGCAATCACATTGTGAATGAGCATATCATTTCCCCACGTTCCAGATATGTAAAACAGGAACTATAGCTGTGAGAAAATTCTTGAGAAAACTCAGGAAAGGGTCTAGCCAAACTTACTTTCACTATTGAATCTGTTGATTTTACCAGAATTGCTTGCAGGTACAGAGATCCAGCACACCCAGGAAGTGCTGGATCACACAGAACTCAAGCCAATGGGCCGTAAGGCACTGGAAAGGTCCGTTTTTGAAGATGGTCTACACGAAAGCTAAAAATAAGGAGGCAGAAATTACTCTTCCATTTAAACTTCCTCTGTCAGCACCACAGAGGACAGTTTCTAATAAATACTTCTTAAAAAAAAGAAGAAAAAAATTCTATCTGACATAATTATGGCCAATGCCTCCATAAGGCAGAATAAGGAAAATGCCTACATATTTCATGTTAAAATTCATTAATAATGGAAGGCAAGGATTAAATTATATAACTGCCACCTTTAAGTTAAATAATATTTTCAGCAGAAGGAAAGGGAGATGGGACAACTTCATAACCAACACGTTTATTTCAGCACATGAATAATGCAGGCAAATAATACAACAGCCTTTTAAATGGAAGACTTGACGAGGAGGTCGGGATAGAAAAGACTTGCACTGCATTGGGAGATTTGAAGGACTGGGAAGAATAATTCATATTCAATCGTTCATTTTATTAATTTCACCTTTCTTTCAGGACATTAATGATCAGATTGTTCTTTTTCCAAATGCACTTAGAGTTTGAAGTTACTGGAATAAATCTGGTCTGTGGTTCCCCTTGAGTGGCCAATTTCTTGCAAGGAGTCACTGCACAAAATGGAGAGAGGTTTGGATGGGGAGGTCATCTCCCAGTGGCTTTCTGATCTCAAACCAGCTTCTCAAGCACTTTTTGCTATGAATCTAAACGTAACATCTCCTCATTCTCCTGCAATAATTGCTTAAAATTTCTGCTTCCCCAGCTAGACCTGTCAGCTCACCCTGCTCATCCTGCATGGGTACAAAGTAGAGGGCAAAACTGGAGTGAACATGACTGAAGCAGATTAATTAAAAATTTCAGACCATTACTAATGAAAAATTAGTTTATTGTGTTAGCTTTTCCTCAGTGAAGCTGGCATGGATCTAAAATAACCTTCTGATGAGTGGGAAGGAGAACTGCCTAAGTCATTCATATTTCTATGGTGAAACTTGACAAATGATGTTTTATCCAGGGGCTGATTATTGTCACGGGCAAAACAAAAAAAAAATCCCTGTAGATTCTGCTAAGTGCCCAAACATATGTGCTCTTCTCTATAGCCCCAGAACCTTCCAGACACACTACAGCTCATAAAAGAGAGACAGGAGAACTGGCACAGCCCTTCCCACAGATTCCCAGATAAAACCAGCTGCAAAAGTTAACCAGATTTCTCCAAGCAGCTGAGGTGCTGGTGAGAACTCAGTGCGGGTCTTGGGATGTTGCTCCTTGCGTCACAGCAGAGCTCCGGCGCCCAGAAACCATTCCTGTGATTGACTCATCAGGAAGCCTTAATCCTCATAATTTTACAGCTCTTAGAGGCCTGTGCCTAATGATTTTTGTCTGGGGTGCCTGCCCATTTCCAGGTAGATAGATGGCTGCATAGCAGAAACAGAAGCCCTGTTTGGCACTGAGGTGCCTGTCAAGCTAGGGAGCTCAGTGGGCAGCCTCAGGGCTCAGTTCGGTCTCCACTCCACATCTAGAGAAGACTGTTGCAGCAAAAGAGACAGACAGCAAAGGAAACACAAATACACGTTGTCTCTGCTCTGTCTGTAGTAGGAACAAGCAAAGAACACCCATCTCCAAGGATGCAAATTAATTCTACAGCATATTATCTTAATTTAAAGAAAAATTAGAAATACTAAAAATTTCTGAAAATATTTGCAGTAGGTCTGAGATTCAAGTGAAATCCAGGGAGTTCATATGTGTATACAAAAGGGAGAAGGAGCAAGAATGAATAGGAGTGGGGGTATGGGTGAGCAGGAAAGACTGTTATTTTATCTGAACTGTTTTATGGGCTAGATGACCTAATAAGTCTTTTCCATCTCTAATTTCTCTGCTTCACCTATCCCTAGTTTATCATTAAGGAATCACTTATGCAAATTCAATTAAGTATTTAACATTTTCCTTCCTGTAGCTCCCTGCCTCACTGACTCTTCATCCCATTTCAAATCTCAGCTGACAACATTTCTTACCTCTCTGGCTCCCATTTCTTGCCCTTAGACTATTAACTCAGTAACTGTGTGATTTAATCCACTGAAATATTTTGGGTTTTCACTTTCTCACAAAGGAGAGACAAAATGATGGTGTAGCATACTGCATTAGCAAATCCCAGCTCGGAGCTGCTTGGTGCAGAGTCATGCGCTGCAAGAGTTTAGCCCGGCTGGCTTGGCAGCTCTAGTGACCCCAGTCCAATGCTACATTAAGTCAGGAATGAAAATAAGGTTTTCCTTTCCATTGTTTGTGTTCACTTACTAGGTATGACCTATGTGGCTGAGTTTAGCAGAGTGCATTCGTGATCTTAGGATGGGAAGAAACAGGTTATGGCATGGGCCAGAGGAGGGGGAAGAGCGGTGCGTGAGGAATTCAGGGCTGGAATAGCAAAAGATGAACAGGCTGCAGGATATACAGCAGTGATGTGTAAGTGCTGCACAGTCTCAGCCAAGAGTTAGCATTCTTCTGAGCTTTGAGAAGCAAACTTTAACTGTTTAGCACCTTGGGTTTTATCCTCCTGTTCTTTCTGCCATTAGTCTTCTGGGGTTTTGCTTTCTCTGGCTTATGCTACCCTCCTTTCCCACATACACACAAATGCAATTGTATGTAAACTTGCTCAAGTTGAAAAGCAATGTTCTAGAAAGGCTCAGGAGCAAGTCCTAGCTAAGTGCATAATTATATAGTACTTGGAGTAATTTTCCTTTTCCTCTGAAAATGCACATTGGCTCTGATTTTCCTATCTGCAGATTGTAAGCTCATAATTAGCTGTAAATTACTCACACAAGTGACAAATTTTGTGCTTTCAAGTAAACAGACAAAATACCCACAGTTTACAAATTGCCTCTTGGTGCTGCAGACACCTGGCTTTTCCTGCTCCCATCTATCCCACTTGCGAGAGGGATAGATGGATCAGAAGACGTCTCTTCAAGGAGCTTGGATGATGATATCAATTACTGAATTACCACAAAAACCTATAAAAGGCAACTGCTGAGCTAATGCTGGCCAGTCCCTGAGGATCATTCAGCCTGGCTGGGTGTGAGCAGGAGAGCATGTGGCAGAGGCACCTCGGGAGCAGAGGGTCTCCCTGCAGCCATGACCCTAGCCTGTCTACCCAGAGCATCTGAGGATATCAGTAAACCCTCGACACAAGAACTGTAGAGGATATATCCACCCCTCTCAAGCGAGGGGAAGCGATATGAAATAACACACGGTCTAGGAAGCTGCTGCAGAGCACTGAAGGAAGGTGAACTTGCTGAGCTATTGTGGATCAAGGGCCAGGGTAAGCACTGAGGCTGGAACAAGCTTCTTAAAATCCAGTCTGGTCTTGGACAACACTGTGTGATGAAGCAATATTGATACACTTTGTTAATCGCAGTTAAACACATATTTAAATTGCACTGATAGCCAGATGTCTTGTGGGGAGATAGCCCAGACAGAGTGGGTGGACTTCAGGGCAAACAAACCTATAATTTTCCACTTTTAAGAGCCATCAGCTGAGAAATGTCTCCTGGAAGAAACCCCAGAGATGGGTGCAGCTGGATGGAAGATCATCTGTCTTGACTGGGCACCTGTCTGAGGCTCAGAGAATCGCAACAGGCCCATTCATCTGGTTAATGAGCAATATATTTTCAGGGATCTGACCTGACAGTCATCAGTATCTATACCACATAGCAAGAAGGTGTCTCAGAAAAAAATTTCCACAGCAATTATCACAGAGGTAGAGATGACAACAGAAAAGAAATGAATTCTGGGGTCAAAAGGTAGCTGTTCGGCAATGTGTAAATACAAAGGAGGGATTAATGGAATGTGCAGTTAGGAGCAGAGGAACTGAAGAAAAATGTGAGGAGAAGATGCTGGGTGAGGGAGGTTGGTTGGGTCTAGAGTAACTTCCAAGAACCAGTGTTTGTGCAGTGGCAGGGTAAGTGCTGTTCACTGAGCTGGGACACTGTCAGAGATGCTTCTGTGACAATGTAGGCATAAGCAAAGGCAAAAGTCATATCCTAGTTTCAGCTTCATTGGAATTTTTTTGGAGGGGGAATTACTCAGCAAGCAGAAAAGAACAAAAGAAGAAAGGAAAGGCATTAAAAATTGAATCTAAGAAAATAAATAAATAAAAGGGGGAGATGACATGAAAAAAAATTTGAAACCAGAGGTTGCAGTTTGACTGGTATCATAATCCTTTCGTTATTACATATTAATATGTAAGGGATGATTGCAGCGAAAAGACAGGATAAAACAATTAATCTAGAGCATCCATCCAAATAAAGGTAATTCTTTCCTATGTGTAGTATCATGTGAATACATTAGAAATAGGGATGATCACAGAAGCGTTTCATATAGAACTCATATTTTTAAAAGTGGATGGAAATTTTCTAATATATATATATTTAGGAACACTGCTTAAGTCTTTGAATAATAGTACTTTGCACTTTTGTAGGAACTTCCTTCTGAAGGACTCAAAGGACTTTAGAAAAATGAATGAATTAAGTTTCTCCAACCCACTGTGAGGGAGATAACTACTTTTACCTTGTTATACAAAGGGGAGGAAGGGACACAGCAAGACAGAATAGTTAACCAATCTGACGGAAGCCGCACAGTACATCTGATGGTCTGAATGAATTTAAGAATGAAGTTGCTAAATTGCTACAGAAAGTATGCAGCCTGGATGATATCAGCTCTAAGGAGAATCAGGGGGTGGCAGATGTTGCAGAAGCCCTCTGAAACAGGTGTTTGGGAAAGCAGAGCAGGGAGTGTTTGTTACCTGCAATGAAAGAAAGACAGGAATGACAAAAATATCTAAAAATTGCAGATATAACAGAGATTCTGGAAGGGCATTTGCAAAACCACTTCAATCTATTAGCACTCTTTGATCATGTCAGCAAATATGGGACAAATGAAAATTGTCTGCTGTTTCCACTTGGATTTTGAAAACATTCTCAACAGGACCCAAACCAGAGGGTAGGCAACCAGGTACTCTGTTAATGAGAACATTATGACGTGGCAAGCATGCAAGCTGGCTAAACGTGTGAAAAAACAAATACGTAATTTCGCATCAAGTTTGCCTTTTCCAACATGGCAAAATATTAGAAACAGTATCATCTAGCTCCTAGAGAGATCTATGCTGGTTTGTAGATTAATGGCAAATAGTCAGTAAGGTGGTGATATTTGCAAATGGTAAATATTCTTTGTCAAACCTCGAGAAAGATGTGAGGAATCAACCACGTAATGGTGAAAATTTTCTTGGTAAGAAAGACACGTTGGAAGGTTTTGTTTGAAGTATCCATATGTGTTCCCAGGTTCAAAGTGAGAAAGACTACGTCCCCCTAGGTTGCAGTCTACATGCTTATAGCACCATGCTCCTCTGTGGTCAAACATTGCTCTCCATTTGTTGGGGCATGCATAGGGAATAGAGTGGAGTTTCTTACTAGACTCAGTGTGAGATCAGTATGTAAGCGCATTATGTCTGGAACATTGTCTTCAGTTCTGTGTTCAAAGACAATTTTACTAGAAATCAAAAGGGTCCAGAAATAGTCAAAACAATTGTTTCAAGGCATAGCATGACTTCCATGTAGGAAGCAAATTAAATGGAAAGTGTATTTATTTTAGAAATCATATGAATAAAATAGGCATTCAAAACAGTTAGAATAAATTATGTTGAAAAGCAAATTCAATGTTCCTATTTACCTTGTCTTTCACACTGCAGCACCAAAGGCACATCTCATTAAACTGAGTGATAGGGAAAGTATTCCATCAAAGGGAATACTTTTCCTCAGGCATCCTCATTCACCTGTGGAAATCTCTGCTGCAAGATATCTCTGCGGTGCACGGTGTGAAAGGATTCAAATAAGGAGATACTTGTGGATATTGAAATTTTCCAGATTTGTAATGGAAGAAGTTAAGATACAAATGATGAATATAAAAGCTTCACACTGTAGCATGTAAGCCAACCACTAATGAGGGTGCTAGGAAAGATATATCCCTAAGCAATGGTTATCCTTAACCATCCAGTGTGAGATCCTGTGAGCCTTCCATTGTAGCTCCTGGTACCCAACAGTATTAAAGACAAAATACTAAACAAATGGATAATTGGCCAGATCAGAAGTGGCATTTCTTGTGGTTTTGAACCTTCTTCTCCTCCATTTCTTTCTGTCCTCAAGGCCACCCTTTCTGTCATCTAAAGTGCATGGAGGTATCGCTGAATCATTTAACATTTCTATTAGTGGTTTTTTGGCTCTTTTAAGCAATTGAACTCATGGTTCCCAGCGTCAGGCTCACTGCCAATTTTGACCTGACCTGGTCACAATTTTGCAAGCACTGTCAATGCCAGAGCGACAGCTGAAATGGAAATTTTAATGATGTTAATGAATAAAAGCTTAAGCTGTGCTTCCTGCACCTGGGCAGCAAAAGTGCATTTATAATTACTTGCCAAACAAGCCTCTTGGCTGCATTCTATATGCCCCAGGCAAGCAGTTAACTGAGGTTCTCTCCTTTCACCGAGATTATTTTTGAGTGAATACTTCTGCCAGTGAAAGGTGTTGGATTGACAGCTCTGGAGACTGAAGTCTTCTATTATGTGACAGAAGTGAAAAAAATTTGTAACAACAGTTTTTATTAGGTCACCTAGTTCATTCCTCTGTCAACACAAGATTGTTCTCTATAATATATTCTTGAATGATTCCCTCTCTCCCCCTGCCCTTCTTCCCCTGCTTTTAAATACAAATCCCTAGGTCTTCCATTTTGTTGCACAGGTCTGATCCTCACAATCTCTTCAGTACTGACATCGTAGGAAAAGAACTTGTGTGTGAGTGTGAAGATATGCATGTGCATCTTCCAGACTCCCAGAGTTCATCAGAGAAGGGCCAACAAGAAAGTCTGGAATCTGCAGGGAAGATCTTGAGAAAATGTTGGATAGCAATTTCTGTGGGCCAGTGTTTTTCCTCCTAGATGCCTCCTGAAAGGACACTTCAGATCAAACAATGTTTTCTTGTCCTGATATTAATATACTATTTGTATTGTCTGGATGACCACCACCTTTTTACCAGCAGACCACCCTGAGAACTCATCATGTCACTTTGCCTCTGTTTAAGGAATGAGAACTGAGGCACAGAGGGATTAAATGACTTGACCAAGCTCCCAGTGGGTGAAATGAGCCTAGATTTCTCCCTACCTTCTAGCCCAATCCCTTAAAGCCTCTCTGAGGACTGGTTCAGTAAAACTCAAGCACCAATGAATCTTTGTCTATGACAGGGTACTGGTCCCATACCAATGCAGTAGGAGCAGAGAAGCCCTTCAAATCCTGCATTGCATAGATTTCTGGGAATTCCAATCTCCCCTTAGCCCCTTCTCCCCTTGCATATTAGTAGACCACAGGATTTATTGCCTCGGTATTGTAACATGATGATATTTCTACTAGAATAGGTTCTTCCCTTGTGTCAAAGTTAAACCAACAAGCAGAAGAAAACTAGAGCCTGCTTAGCCTCCTGAGAAGAGCTCTGACAGCTGTTGCTATTTAGGACATGAATGGGAACAGAAACTACACTAGGGATGACCGGTTTATGGAGATGCATTTTATCTCTCTTCTGAAATCCTGTATTTACAAATCATTCCAACAGCCAGCAGCAATTACCAGACACCCTTTCTTATCAGACTCCCTTCCTGCCACCAGTTCTTATACTAGAACAGACCTGGGCTAGACATCTTTCTCCAGAGAGGCAACATGAAACCCCTTAGCTTTGAAGGAGCATTATATCAGTATATAAAATGGCCAAGACTACTGTCCCAGACATGATCCAGTTTGATTAGCATCTGGGTTCCTGCAATTTATACATTGGGTGTATAAAAGAACCTTAGCTGTCTAGTGTCAAACAGCAACCAGGTGTGCTCATGGATGGATCCTAAACCAGGTGCTCAAAGCCACAGAGCATCTTCTGCTCTCACTTACTCTAGAGAGCCTACATCCATCATGCAGTGCAGCTCATGCAGAAATTTCCAGGCTTGCACAGCATGACCTAGCTGTGGTTTCGAAGGCACAGGAGCTGCACTGTGTGGTGCTGGCTCCAGGGAGTTGGTCCTGCTGGGAGCAGTCTGCTGGCATTGCTATGCCACTTCTGTGACCCGAGCTAATGTTTCCATGCAGCACCCTGCTGCTGGGCTCACTTGGTGCTCCAGCACAGCAGTGCACTGTGCTGTGTGGACATGTCCTTGGGTCACTTGCCAAAGTAATTTTGTTCCTCCCAGCTCACACCATGGCAACTGTGCAGCATCCAGCTGTGGTTATTGAAAAAGAGGGTGATTACAAGAGGATGCAATGGACAGTCTTGAGGAGCCTGTACAGGAACAGGGCTGGTTCAAGAAAGTCAGAGCATGAGCAGAACTCAGGAAGGAGTCTGAGACTGGAGACAGCCTCTGTGGGGATTTTGCTGTGCAGAAGGGTACATGTATGGGTCAGATTCAACAAAGAAACAGAGAATAGTAGAAGTGCACCTATGCTGAAAAAGAATCAGCAAGACACTTAAAAGAAGGTGAGAATCTGGGATGTAAATACTGGTTGCATCAGATGTCTGGACCAAGCCTGGCCACCTGGCCTCCTTCTGTCTGATATCGTTACTTTGTGCTCAGCAGAACAAGGGCTGGCTGGCTATGCAAAGACACCTGGAGCCTGCCCCATCCTGGAAGAGATACACCTGGATCCCAGCCACTCTCATGCACCACAGAGCAGCCAAGGACAAGAGCTGCAAGGACCACCCTGGGGTCTCATCCACACCATACCTGCAGCACTCACCCAGGATCACACAATCTTGTGCTCTGGCACAATTCATACCCTAAGTGAACAATTTCCAACAGAGTAACACAAGTGATTCATTCTGTCTGACAGTCTTTCACATGTAAATATTTTATATTCCTATTGAATATTTTTTGATGATTATGAATTCTTGATGTGATGAGGACCTTGCTATGTATGAGATGCAGGCACCAGCAAGGACTCCACAAGGAGGAAAAGCATCCAAGAATAAAAAATAAGGTATCATTGCAAACTACAAATTAGAAAGAGCTGGGATAAAAACACAGACACATATCACTCCTCATTCCTTCTCTGTCCGGACACTTTCAGAAACTGTCTGGAGCTCATATAAGGAACTTTGCAGGTAGATAGATGTGGAGTTGACTACTTTTCTCTCCTTCTCTCCCTTTCTCTTTCTCTCCTTCTGATTTAGTTTTAGTTTCTTTATTCCCGTTGAAGGATGCAATACCAACAGTCCAAGGGACCCAAGACTGAAGTTACTCCAGAGTTTCTGCTCTGTCTTCAGTTTGACTCTGTTTCTGCAGGGCACCCAGAAACCCAGACTGTGCCTCCAAATCCATGCAGTGAGTCTAGACTGAGAACTTCTACAAAACATTAGAAGATCTGGACAAGACAGTGATTATTTTTAAACCCCTGGTATTGATAGTTGCAGTATGAGCTTCATGTAAAAGTACCAAAATGTCTCAGAGTCAACAGGAGGGACCTTTGCTAGGTTGCACTGATCTCTCTCCCAGTCTCAATGATCCAGTTAGTCAGAAGGACTTGTACACACACAGAAGTGAAGGGGTGAAAAATGTTAAGTCTCAGTCAAGTTAGGACAGATTTTGTCAGCAGAAGCATATCCTCTTGATTTGGACTGAAGTAAATAAAAGTATGAAGTAGAATTAATTTTGTTTGTCCCTATGTATCCATACATAAACTTGTCTTCTAACAGTCCTTCGCATAAGCTAAGAAAGGGACTGGTATTACCAATTGTTTTCATAACGCCCTGACTGGCAACACATCAATGTCAGTGGGTCACCACAGCCAGATGAGGCCTCGCCTGCCGGCCCAGATCTAAAAGTACATGGACCTAAGCCTATCCAAAGGGCATGCAGTTTATGTTGGTATATCTAGCAAGATTAGGAATAATAACTCTTTCCAAGGTTTCTCTGGGATTCTGGTTGTCCCTTGTCCTTGGTCTCAGCAACTACATCTCCATAGAAATCCCATGACAAAGAGCCACACTATCTGCAGAAGAACCATTTCTCAGAAGCCTCTAGGGAATAGCAAAGATACCTTCGCTTTCATTATGTGATGACAGAAGAGAAGCTACCATTGTATTTGCAAGCCTAAACTAAGAATTCAACACAGAAAATGCTTAGCTGCCCCATGACCCATCTTCCAGACCTGTCCACCTCTACTCATACATCCCTAGTAACTGCCTGCAAGAACAGCGCCGCATAACTGCTCAGCATGTCGCCTACAAAGACAATTCATCCCACCATGCAGCAAGGAAACGTGGCCCACCAGCACAGTAAGGGGAGTTCTCAGCTGAACAAGCTCAGATAAGGATTCCACAAAGGACCCTGGTTATCTGGTCCTTGTCATTTTGGCACTGAAGACCTGCACTGAACATTAGGGTTTCTGTATGTCCCCAGGGTGCAGTACACTGACTTTGCTTGAAGTGCAATTTAAGATTGATGAATTCACAGGTTTTAAATCAACTGCAAGCATCCGGCTGGCCCTTGATGTAGGCTATTAACTTAATGAAACTGAAAGGCTGTGAAGTCAGATAACAGACATTAGAGTCTTTATTTACCTAGAGATTTAAGGAGACCTTTCTGAGGTAGCACATAGCTGCTTTTTTGAGAAGTGTAAGCTACCACCTAACAGCACTTCCCAGACACATGTACATACACACTCGAGCTGCCAGAAAGGCACTGCGTGCTGACAAGCGCTCGTTCCCTCTCACATTGGCTGACAAGTGATGCGTTGTGACATAAGGAGAAAGGCTTCTTTTAAAAGCTCAGGTTCTGCTGCATAAGCTGTCCAGTACCAAAGGAAGGACATACAGCAAGCATCAGGGTCCCACATAGCCAGCCCCAGAAAAGTGATGCAGCCACATGATTAATGGATGCTCTTGACTGGGTATATGCAAAGTCACCCAGCAAGTCAGCAGCAGAGCCAACAGCAGAGCCCAGCTCTCTTGACCACTTGGGCACTGGGCATCGCAGCTTTCCATCACACACTTCAAAAGGATGAGCCAGAACAGCTCTCCAGCTGAGTGAGCCGAGATTTAGTAGCAACTGGGATCCCCCTGCTCCCCAATTCATGGTTAATGCATATGGTGTAGCATGTGCATGCTCATTCTGTGCACAGATGTTGCCTGTTTCAACTGCTACCTGAACGAGTCTCTCTGATAAGCTCAAATCTTAAGTTTTTTGGCTCTCCCCCACACAGCTACAGTGACAGGGTGCACAGTTCAAATGCTCCAGTGTCTGTGCATGAGGCAGGAGAGGCTCGGCCATCTGGTTCACTGCTTTTGGGAACAGCAGAACAGGTGCCCAGCATGTAGAGCAGTCCCCAGGCCCCCATTCCTACAGAAGTAGTGCTGCAGTCTGCCCTGTGCAGCATCCCAGCATCACTGGCAATACCAGGGAAAGAGCAAGGAGGACCAGAGTAGATGATGGATGGCAAACAGATCTAGCAACCTCCCCAGCCCCTCACCTCCTCAGCAGTCAGTTCAAGAAGGAGAGAGGTTGTTTGGAAAAAAAAAAAGCACCAGCTCCAAGTCCCTACCTCACTGCAGCCAGCTTACATGGCACTAAAGTCCCACTAGACTTCACATACCACACAGATTTGTGATGAGAACTGTTAGGGCTGTGGAGTAGACTCCTACAAGGCAGTAAGGATGTCCTGCTGCTGAGGTAATTTGGAAGAACAATCTTAAGTGAACCACTGGTGGTTGGAGGTGTTTGTAGCTATCCTTCCTTCGGTCAAAAATACCCTCCTGCCCACTCACTGAGGTGCAACAGGGCAAATTCTTTATAGGTCGCTCTAATCCTGGAAATCATACTGCAAAGGCTGGCATATCTTGTTCAAGTGTACTTGGACTTCTCCCAACACCAGACAGAAGGACTCTCAGAAGCATGTGAGAGAGGATTTAAGTGTCAAAATAACTAAGGAGTATTAGGGAATTTATCTCGGTTAAATGACATATGTTTCAATTTACATGAGGCTGAGGACTATTCCATTTAAGATCTTATGCTGATGATTTTTGCTCCTGTTCACTGAGATATAACTATGTCTTTTCAGAGAAAGGGCAAGGGTGACTTTCTGAAACAGTCTTTCTATTAAACTACCTTCAGAGAAAAAAAAAAAGGTAACTGTTAAAGTTTACCTTTTAAACCCTTTCCAGTTTCCTCCCTTTAGTGATGTAACACCTCTTTGGATTTTCCTGTGGGCTGAATGCATCAAGGGACTACATTTAAATTCCAGAATAATCTTCCATCTGCAGGAAGTTGAAATCAAATATTATATCCAAATTCTTGTTTATGGACACAGCACAAACACGCACATATATATCTATATATAAAGCCAAGAAATTTGTTGTTAGTATAATCAAAATCTTAACAGTATAATCCAAGAATAACACTCCAGATCTGAGTGTAACATAAAAAGGAAGCGTACTTCTGTACAGGACAAACCCCTCAATAATAGTAATAATGCATTTGAAACTTGTCAGTTTGCACCCCTTCCTAGTATTATGCTCACCCTTCCACTGCTCTTCTGGGTCTTCATAGCAGTGGTTTCTCTCTGATGGGAGGGGATGGGTGTGGTTATGGTGTGCCATCAGCATCTAGAGTACTTCACTGGGAAGAATATGATGGTGATGTTGACTGTTTCTTCTTCCTCACTCTAGGGTCCTGCTGGGGTCTTTTTTATATGTCTGCTTTTCTACCTTGCTCTTTCTTTGTCAGTCTGCCACTCTGCATTGCATCTGAATTTATTATGTATGATGCATTTTACAAATGTTAGATACTGCTTCCTTGTTCTCTTTGTTGTCCCAAATAACTGGTTTTGTCCAACTCCAGGACATTTCTCCAGGTGCATTTCTTTAACTGGATGTTGCTGAGTTGTTTATAGCTATGCAGCTTCACCTGGTGCCAGACTGTGCCCCATCTCTTGCCGTCCCACACCTGCACTCTTCTAAACCACATCCTGTGTCCCCACTTCCCAAGTCCTGTTGACAAACCAGACTTACATTTCCCTGTGCTATGTCATGATGTTAGAGTCAGCTGACAGAGATCTACCTGCTGCACAGCTCTGCTGGTGCTGTCTGGGCATTTTTGCCTTAGTCTTGTTCTTCATTGTCACAAAAATCTTGAAGACCGAACACAAAGACAGGGAGCTTTTTCTTTTAAATCCCTGTGACTTGCATTCCTCTACCCACTCTCTGCCATCTCTAATTAAAGTGCAAGGACCACATCATGAGGATGGTGAAGTTGTATCTGGACTGCAAAATTTGTTTCCTAGCCTTGTCACCAATTTACCAACTGACATTAGGCAAAAAAACACAGCCTGTGCCCTTTGTTTTTCCCTTTGTAAGGAAAGGATGACATTGCTTATATATCTCTGCAGAACTTTTGGAGGAAGGATGGATAATGCATTGACCCAGATTTGCAGATGTGCTCTGACAACGCAGACAGTGAAGGAAGTGGCTTAAACAGCGTAATTCTCTGACCAGTTTTTGACTGGTTGTGGTTCTGGGACAGAGAAATCCTGGAGATCACTGAATGGCAAGATTAGGTAGTCTTCAAGGGATTATCCACCTGCAGGGGATGGTGAAAGCACATTGATTCTCCACTTTTCCCATATCCCTTATATACTCAGTGCCAGGGATGGTCTGGGGATGATGACCTAATCCACAAGACCTGCACCAGCTGAGCTCGGGGAACTCCTCAGCAGTCAGGTGCCCATCCCCTCTGGCAGGGCAACAGGATGGAGAAGGTCTGATAACCTTTCAGAAGCAGTAATAACAGCAATAAGAGGAGCTGTCTCTCTTGCAGCCTGCCTCCCAGAGCAAGAATTTCTTGCTGAGGCTCTCATCCTAATTCACTGCTTCATGCCTCCTGGGCTGCAACTACAGAGGCATGCCATTGTGCTCAGAAACATTTCTAGTGCACAGCTGCTGGTTCCATTATTAGAAAATTGTACATTATCCACTGGTGAGTGACTTGTGTGTTAAAAGTCACCCACAGGGCCCTGTCCCCTGTGCACACAGGGTGGTGCAGCCTTTAGTTACTAAGATCCGGCACTTTGCTTCAAGCCACTGCAGGCCATGTTTCCTCTCCATCACTGCATCACACTGCCCACTGCACTCTAGCCATACCACTGCATACCAGAGGGCTACTTCTGCTCACAGTTGTGCTGGTGTAAATGGGCAGTAGTCTTGCTGGGGATTGATGGATATATTCCAGGGTGGGTGAAAGCAGAATTTGGCACTCATTCTCAGACACAATACCTGCAGCAAACAAAAAAAATATCATAATACAAGTTATTATGTCTCCTACATCTTACCCTTCAGCATTAGGCATAGTTAGGGACCTGGTGTAGTTCCATATCCCAAGTTAGGATTGCAAATTTTGCCTTTTCAGCACAGCTGATAATAGGTATGAGAGAAAAACCCAACAAAAGCACAACAAAATGATAACCATTCCTGCCCCTATTACCTGCGGGAGGCTTTCTGCCCTTTGGTTGTTGCAGAGCCAGAGAAACAGCAGACTGCCTGACTGTCACATTTCTTCTTTGGCAACCGTCCCTCTAAAGGCAGCATTGTTTCCCTTTTCCCGTCTCACTTGAGAGATTGCTCCTTCCCCTGCCCTCACCACTGGTTTTCGCTCTGTTTGGCAGAAGCAGCCAATTCCCTGTGTGGCCCAGTCTATCTGAAGTGGTATCACCGCTGGGTGGGGGAATGGGACCCCCTTAGCTTGAAGGCACTCTGGGGAACTGAAGGGTAAGTCTGTAAAAGATAATAACCGAACCCATTATCATTTGTGAGAACAATAATTATTAAATCCACTGTGAACTACTCTAACCTACCCCTCCTTTGTCTGTCTAGTTACACATCCTAGGGGCACAAATGCAGCTTGAAACAAGCAGCCACCCCAAAATGAGATCAGCTGGAGTTACCTGAACACATACCATGTCTGTAGGAGCAGCTGGGGTGACAGCCTGGCAGATGGGCAGCCCCCCTGGGACTACCTCCAGCTACGACAGAGTCAAGATCTCTGCCAGCTGCTCTGCCCAGATACCTTGGCCAACTCAGCATTTACCCTGTAATTCTTAAAATGGATTTTACAAGGTGTTACTTCTGTTTTGCCCAAGAACAGACCCAGAAAGCTAGCTGCAAGTGAGCCCCAGAGATGACCATCTTCTCCCAGCTGTGAAGGAAAGGTCTGTGTTGCCTGCGGCTCAGGCAGGGAGGGCAATAGCCACACAGGGACTAGCAGCCACACACTCTCCTGAGGGCAGGGGAAGTCCCCCAGCTTCTGGGTCTTTGAGCTGTTCACAGCCCTTCCCTTCCCAACTACTTCACCCCTTGAGGGGAACTAGATGGTGCTTCTCGAGCCAGGCTGGCCCTGCTCTATGTGTTTAGTCTTTTCACTCTGTTATAGCTGGATTAACCCTCCCACTCAGCTGGACAAGCTGATTACTTAAAGAACTTGTTTCATCCCTCTCTAGGGCTTTATTTTTCATCTGTCATTTTCCTCTTTATTACCACAGTAAGCCTCTGCCTCTTCAGCTCTTTCCATTCTACCCACTCACTGTCCCCTCCATTTCCCCTGCCACCAGCCTTTCCCAGACAGGGTGAGGGAAAAGGGCCTTCCCATTTACTCCAGTGTCCCCATATCCCTTAATCTCCTTCCTTCAGACATTCCCTTTTACATGAGTTAATCTCCAGTTTATTCCCCCAGCACTCCCTTATACTCCCTTCTCTTTCACCCCCCAGGACCATGTTGGTCCCATGCACAGGACTGTGCTTGAAGACCCTGGTGACCCTGCACATGCCAAGGTAGTGCTTTGCCAATTATCAGGCCTAGCATAAAGGACACAGCCAGCATAAAGATGAACCAATAACCAAATTGTATTTGATACAAAAGGGTCAGTACATGGGTGAGCACTGGGGGTACAAACAAGTCAATCAGATTATACATAATCAGCATCAATCCCACTGACCCCAACAGTGACACCACACAACCAACAATGGGTGGAATAAATGGTGAAATGCAGTTTCCCATAGAAAGGCTGGGAGACAACTGAGTCAACAAGCCAAATACATGAGACCAAGGCAGCCACATACTGAATCTCTCTACACAGCCTGCATTTAGAAAGGCCAGACCTGACTGGAGCCCAGTTCCAGGGAGGCAGGAGGTCCTTCCCCAACAGGGAACTCTACACAGTGCATCTACCTCACAGACAGACACTGCCCCTGCCTGCAAGTGGTCCCAGCTTTTATCCCTCAGTGGGACACCTGACCTTTGTTTACTTAATGCAGACACCTGGGGCTCATTTACCCAATGGCTCTCCCTGCCCGGCCAGCTGCACCCTGGAGGGAAGCCTAAAGGCAAACTCACCCCCCTTTGGGAAGGGCTGTGGGAATCACCCATGTCAACCTTAATTTGGGGCTTGGGCTTGAAACCCCAGCATTTCAAGCAGTCAGAGGTGACCCATGGTCTTGGGGTCTTTCCTCACCATGCACAGTAGTATTGGGTTAGGAGTCAAGGAGGAAGGTGTGTGCAAGTAGTTGCCCTATAGAAAGCTTGCACAATGGTACTTGTTTCTGGTCTTTGAACTATGAAACGGAGCCTCCAGGACTTCACAGTCTTCCCCAGCCTTTTGCAGACCCAGCAACACCACTGCCTCAGCTTTCTTTCTCATCTCAGCAGTTTGATCATAGCCTTATTTCTCCTTCTTGGCTCTGTCTAGGTTGTTGGTTACCTGATCCTGACCATTTCTCCCTCCTCCTGCCATCTCCTCTCGCTGCTGTTGTCCTTCCAAGTGCCCCTGCACGTCTTTCTCCATCTCTGAGCAATACAGACAAGCCCTCCAAATGGTGGACAAGTGAAATGTATCTTTAGGGGAAAAAAAAAAACAACAAACAAAATAAAAGGAGGCTATAATTATGCTGCCCTTGTGGCTGCCAGCAACAGTCCTGATTGCTTTGATTGTACATTGTGACCCCTTTTGCCATGCTCCATCTGTTTGTTTTTATAGTCTGTGAATTTGCAGCAGCAAAAAGACCATGTCTTCTTATTTGTATCTACAGAGTCCCCTGTGCAATCTGCCCCAGTTCTGACCAGGGCCTTGCTCTACAGGAGAGAGAAGTAAGAATAACAATGAAGAGTGGGAGCTGCAGCCAGCAGCACAGCCCTACTTTGGGATCAGAACAAGACAATTAAGGAGAGGATTTTCAAATAATCCAAACGAAGAATACAAGGAAATAAATATTTAATACTCAGTCATGCAGCTTCATCATCTCTAATAATCCCTAACGTTTCTACAGTGTCTTTCAGAATGGAGCAATGCATAAAGGGCAGATGCAAAATGTGGCTCTGACAAGCAAAGATCCCCCCTCTTTCCCCAGTGGGTTGGAAAGTGTACAGCTATACCCAAGACACAAGGGAGTCCTTTCAGTGGCAGCCATACCCGTAACCCCATGGAGCCCTGTTGGAAGGGTATATTCTGCTTAAGCAGTAGCTATGGCTATAGTTCCTATTCTTACTCCCCTTGACTCCATGGGCACGATCATGCAAAGATTATGGATCTATAATACAGTAATATACTGTTTAAAATGAAACAAAGCCAATTTGCACTTTTTGAAACATGATCCATGTTCCCCTGTCTGGGGGCTCAGCAAGTATTGTGAGGGGCAGAAGAAATTATTCTTCATGTGCAGAGAGGGTGCACTGCCCATAGCTCTCCTGCAAAAATTGTGCATTCCCCAGACAGTTTCTCATCCCTCCTCTTCCCCAGGCACTTTCAGATGCCAGGCTCCACTCAGGAATTCCCAATACAGACCAGTGCCAGTAGGATGAATACTGGTGACCAGGCTGTGTCAAGGGGAACTGAGGACAGTGAGAAGGAACAGACAAGATTGCTGGTGGGTTGGTCTGGCCAGAGAAAAGACAGGCAGAGAGTCTGTGGGTGCATTGTGGAGGATGCAGGACCCAGCACCTCGGATATGTGCATGTGGTAGTATTTTGTCTCTGTGTGTGGAGAAAGGGGAGGATTTAAAGATTTTGGTTTTTAAACCTTTTTCCCTCGTTTGATTATCAGTTGCAATTATAAGCCAAAATTAACAAGCCATGCTCATGCTGGGCAGGTAATATCTGTGCACAAAAGGAGACATATATACAGTAGGGAATGGGTCACCTGCAGGGTATCTACAGCCCTCTTCCATCTCTAAGTGCAAGTTTGGTCTAGTTTTCTTCTTAGTAATCTAGGGCTAACTGCAAGCAACCACAGGGAGAGGGAAGAATTGTTACCAATAGGTTGCATCCCTGTTTCTGAGATTACATGAGTGTATTTGGGTGAAAAGACATCCCAGTGGCAAAGGATGGATCCAGATAAAAATCTCACTTTGGAACCTGAAATGTTTATTGGGGATGGCGTTAGCTTCCAGAGACTTGGACAAAGGAGCTGCTCTACCACATTTCCTTCACAAACTCTCTGGATTATATAACCCTTTGCAATTTTCTGCAAAATCAAACGTACTTATGGAGAAAGCACCTACTTTCTAAGATGTTCTTAGGGTGTTTTTCCACAACTCAGTATCAGGTCCTGCATCTCAAGAGGAAGACAGGCGGGCATTTCAGAAAGGCTTTTTTTCTCAGCAGTTTCCATGTGATCACAAGTACAACACTGTGTAGTCGCAACCTTGGGAGGAGAAAGGAGCAAAATAAAGAATTGTTGAATATTCCAGGTTGGAAGTGACCTTCCAACTCCTGTTCATAAAATGGCTAACTTCAAAGTTGAGCTGGGTTACTCTAGGCCTTGTGCAGCTGAATTTTGAATATCTTCTAGGATGGACATCCCACTACCTGTCTGGGCACCTCTCTCATGACCACCCTCATGGTGAAAAATTTCTTCCTTATGTCCAACGGGAATTTCCCATGCTGCAGCTTGTGATGACTGCCTTGTGCCTTTTCACCTCTGGGAAAAGCATCTTCACTATCAACCCTTTTAGGTAGTAAAAACCAACAATCAGATCTCCCCTTTGCCTTCCTTACTGAAGACTAAGCAGTCCAATTTCCCTCAGCTTCTCTCTCTGCACCATATGTGCAGCTCCCTACCATCCTGGTGGCCATGCCCTGGATTCCCTCCAGTTTGCCAAGCTCTTTCCTTTACTGAGAAATACCAGACTGGACACTGGGCACCAGATATGTCCTTATGAGTGCCAAATAGAAGGAAATAATAATTTCCCTCAGTTTGATGGTCAGCTCAGCTTTCCAGACCTGTCCCTTACAAATCCACGTTGTGAATGTGTCCTCTGTAGTTCTGTGCTATGCATAGCATACATGTCAGAAAAGGGAGAGTTTACTGGTGAGTGTCAGACAAAATGTCTTTCTTTTTATATGAAAAAATGAAAACATTTAAAATAATTAATATTTGAAAATTACCAAGAGGGAAAAGATTTTAAATGTTCAGTAACATTTAAGGGCAAATTGTGTGTGTATGCATGTGGGATGTAAGTAGGTGGCTGAGTGGGTGTCAGTGGCACTAGAAAGGAATTCTTGATGATTTTTAAAATAAAAAACATTAAGGAGCTAACAGTATGAAATAGCAATTATTATGAAGCGTGATCTCATTTCTGAATCTGGTATGAATTTCAGGCTCTGCAGTTATTACATTTTGAATAAATAGCAATTAACATCTAAGGCTTTTCTATTTCTATTTCTTTTTTTTTTTTTTAAACTTCTGACTAACAGACAAACTTAAGCCATTCAAAATTCAAATACCTCCAAAGAGAATGTCAAGACCCCTACATCACCACTAATGGCAAAAAAAAAAAAAAATCCAAAGCATGTTGTCCAACTTTGAGATTTTGCTGTATCTTCCTGGACTGACATGTACTGACCGCTTATGGGTTGTCATTTATTGCAATGTAAATGCAATATGCAAAAGCCTGCAAATCTTGTACTGACTTTGCAGCTGATTTGTATTTCAGCTTCTTGTCCTAGTGTCTCATTGCCAAGTTTATACATTTTTCCCTTGCCTGTAAAGTAAGTCCTGTAACAAAGCTCTGCAGACCTATTCTACTGTCAGTGGCATCTGAGCAACTCCCCTTTCTGCAATTCTCTGACAGTGATACAAGTGCATATGATAAGTCTCCAAATAGTGCCTGAAGCCCCAGATGTGGGATGCCTGCACCGCCACTGGCACTTGTGAAAATGCAGTGTGGACATGAAGCATGGAGAGCTGGAGCTTCAGGTCACCCTTCCAGCCCTGTGTTGGTGCTGTAAGAGACATCATATCCAAAACCAATGAAAATGTAGTTACCAAAGAAAAAAACCCTAATTCTCACCATTTCCTTTCACTGTAAAGCCCTTTCTGACCCATCTTCTTCCCCTAATCTCTTCAGTCAGTATACCTAAGATCTACAATTAGAAAAAAACCTTGAAGATGAGATGAAACATCCACATCAATGGAAGAAAAAGTTTTTTAAGTTTATGAGCTCCTTAAAAAAATTTCCAGTTTAAGTGTTATTTATTTCCTGTAGAACAAATGTAAGACAACTGACCACATTCATGTTTCTTTGTTATTATCTGCAATTTCTGTAGGAGCAGCCTGTGAACTCCCAGGAATCTGAAGAGCTCTGACCGAAAACTATTGCAGTGATGTACACGGAATAGATAGACAGCCTTCAGAGCATCAGCTGGACTGGTATTCAGCAAGATAGGAAAGCTTCTGAGTCGACAAAATTTTCAGTATTAACTTCTGTTTGATAGAAAGTGTGATTGCTGGAGGGGACTGGTGCAAGTTTCACTTCTGAAGAAGCAGTACTACAGGTCACTTGATTCTGAAACCTATTAACCTTCCTAAGCGAGTGGTGCAAATAGGCTGAGACCATGTGCTGCCTGTTTCAAGAAAACCACAGAGGAGGATCTTCCACCCCTTTCCTTGGGAGACTATTCCACAGCCAGATAGATGCTGAGTCAAGGTTTGCCTTTAGACTGAATAATACAGTTTGCTGTTATTACGTTATTATCCCTGCCCCTGTTCTACATATTGCCTTCATGTATACTTTTCAAAGCTCCTCTGAAGCAAGCTGGGGTATGGGCAATACTCTCACAGTATGACACAAAGGCTCCAGTTGTCCCTCTCCCTGTATTCCTGCTCGACTCGGCATTACCCTCCACCGAGCACAGCGGGGGATCTGGACGGAGGAAGTTTCCTGGAAAGTTTCCTCTCTGCAAGTGCAGGCTTTTCCTCTGCTGCAGCAGGGATGCACCCCCTGCTGTGGTTTTCAGAGGGCAGAAGCAGGGAGCTGAGCGGTGTTGCTGAATCTCTAACTCGTGGCCATTAGCAGGGGTCACTTTCAAACGCTTCTCCCTTAATGAAGCGCTGGATGTTCCTTCCACGTGTTTCATTAAATCTCAAACTGGAGCAGGCAAAGATGCACCAGAGTGAAACCAAGGGGCCCTCTGCCCTCCCTCAGCCCCTTCAGCCTCCTGTAGCTGGACCCCTCCCCCAGCTCACAAAAGATTAAAGCAACTATTTTTTGTGTTGAGGGTTTTTGTTGTTGTTGTCGCCTTTCCCCGGTGCCGTGCCCATAGTTCCAAAGAGAGGAGTGAATATTTGATTGCAGTAATTAGTTAATCAGTAACTGGCATAATTTTTTCCCTGATTAATGCTTTGAATAATCATTGAAGCCCTATCTGTAGACAGTCCTGTTATCAGAGTCACTTTGAAAACAGCTTTGAAAAGATAGATCTGCATCCTTACAGATAAAATTAGACAGGTCAGATGCTCCACCCTCTGAAAACTGCTCCTTCACCAAAGTTGGTCAGGGCAAAAGAGAGATCAAACATGCAGTCTCTTCTCCCAGCTCACTCATTTGCACTTCCTTGTAAGTACCATGCTGGAAGGACCTGGGGAATGAGTCCACATGGAAAATTTGAAACTCACAGGGCAGATGGAGGCACAGGATGGGCCTTCCTGGAAACGAGGATCAGGAAAAACATTTATCCAAAGACTAATCTATCCCTGTCTCTAGAGCATTTTTTATTGCTCCAGGGGAAGGTCAAAACAGAGGGACCACATGCTGATCTCAGGGAAGGGTAAGCTCAGTGTGAACTCCATGTGTTTATACATATATATAGTATATGTATATATATTAAAATAAATTTATATAATTTGTTTTTTATATGCACAAGAAAAACATTAAAACTAGCTTTATGGAAAGGATGTGATCTCCTCCTCCCTGCAGGAGTAAGACCAATTCCTAAAGCGATGTCAAAGTTCAAAGTCAGCCTTGTTTTGGAGGGATGGATAGTGCTCACTGGGGATCCCTATAACCAGGCCTAGGT
Organism: Athene noctua; assembly: GCF_965140245.1. Classification (NCBI taxonomy): domain Eukaryota; kingdom Metazoa; phylum Chordata; class Aves; order Strigiformes; family Strigidae; genus Athene; species Athene noctua. Next base: position 94,908,683 of record NC_134037.1, read on the forward strand.
GGGAATTTTTCAACTCCAAAATTTTTTGTAACAAAGTATTAATTCTCAAAAACTGAACCTCTCCAGAAGAACATCCAAGCCTCGGGAACAGTCTCTTTGTCTCCTGGGTAGGATTTCTCAAAGAAATATGAGACAGTACAAGTGAATATATGCAATGATCAGAATGCTCAACACAAGGTGCTGATTAGTGGGAAGGGCCTAACTTTCAAAACTATGGCCTCTCCAATTGAGTTTAGAAACCTGGACCCTGGTTTTACTCGCCCCTAGTCAGTGCTGTAGTCTCCTGCACATGAGCTACTCTGAGCGTCTGCTCCCAGTCTATCATCTCTCACTAAAAAACACAAAAGAATGAAAGTTTTTCCTTTTTTCTCCCACTGTAAAGCGGGCCTATTTCTGAAATCCTGAAGATGCTGGGAGGATATGATACCATTTCCTCACAACTCCACCTGGACCACCTGATCCCAGAAACTGTAACGTCTGCAGTGGGCACATCAGTAGTTGTATGATGGGCCCATCAGCAGCTGTGACTTGATCTCAGGTCACAAAACCCAGATCAAGAAGACAGAGGGTATTTTCCCAAAGTACATTTCTGTTTATTTGACAGAATGCTACTGGGTTTTTATTAGCCATTGTAAGCTATCAACAACAGCCATGGGAGACTAGTGATCCTTGCTGTGCTTGTTACCAGTGCCTAAGTAAAGAGATCATGGCCTGATATCATTTTGCTAGAAGAAAAGAATGCGAAGATATGTACAGCAGGTGGAGAAAATCTTCCTGTGTAACTGGGGCTATCACTGCAAGTATGAGCTGGATAGGATAAAATAGAGATGTACCCAAGCATCCTTCCCTAGATACAAGCTGAATATCCTCCTTGAGCTGGTTCTCAGAAGACCACAGCATTGATGTGTATCAGGTAGAAATCAAAGGGATTTTTAGATTAAAGGGGAAGAGAGAAGCGGCACATTTTTTGTGTGAGTACTGTCACTACATTCAGAAGAGCTGGACCAAGCTACACTGTGTGACGGGTCAGACATTAGCAGGAAAGGGTTGAAGGAACCTCCTCTATGAGACTAGGATTTTCTGTAATATGTACAAAGAAATATATTTAGCAATCTTGCAATGTGATACCACAAGTAAATCAGAAACAATGCAATACAGTTACGATCAGATCACCTTATCTTTACCTAAACTATGTCCTCAGTTCTGATCTAACTTAAGTAAAAAATTGTATCTACTTGCTTCTTGACAATAAGGCCATTTATTCTGACCTTTTGCCCGTGGAAAGACTCAAATCGTTTGTCTCACACCTCCAATATTTCCTGGACATTTAACTTCCACTTAGCCTACCTAATGCTGAGCTGACAAAAGCTGTCTTGGTAATGAGTACTCATATGTGCAAAGCTACTACCTATACTCCTATCGTATTCTATCTCTAATGATTATTGTATAATATTTCCTACTTTCTCTTATGCTTAATACTATACTTAGACCTACTAAAAGAGTCAGGATTAAATGACATGTGAACAGCTATCAAAATGGATAATACTATTCCTCTTGCATCAGGAAGACTGCCGAAGTGATACGGTCTGGCTGGCCAGTGCATTTGTAGTCATGAGAAACTGAGCAGGCAGATGCCTCCTCATTTCTGGCTCTGGAGAAAGGTGAGATGCTTAGGGCTGTTTTCTGGCTCCTTAACATGCAGTAATCACTTATAGGGGTGAATAAAGTAGGACCCAGACAGTGACTGGAGAGGACCCTTTGACAACTCTGTCTTGTTACTGTATTTGGAAGAGCCAGATTGCTTATTAGTAAAGCCAGTAAAAACTGTGAGATTCATTCTTGCTTATATTTCAGAAATAACTCTCATCTTACAAAGACTGTTTCTGCCTTAATTGACTCATCCTGCCAATAAAGAGATATTTGCAGAAGGGAAAAGATGATAATTTGCTGATGTTTACTCACTCTCATCCCAATGGGGATGCACCATAGACAGAGGGTTGTGAACTCCCTTGTCCATTTATTTAACTAAGGTAAGTTATGCCTGGAGCTGCCCAGTAAACCCAGAGCTCCCAGAATGGGGAGAGCTAGGACTGCTGTCCCATCCCTGCTAGTGGCAACTCTACAGTCCCTGGAGATGCAGGGAGCAGAAGCAGTATTAAATTTAGACCACATTAATTTCTGCTGTCTGAGGGAAGAGGGAGCAGCTGCCTATGCCCCCGATCCCACATCTGAGATATCTCTCCCTCATGCTTGGATGCTTGGGCATGCAGAAAATCTGGGAAAGGACTAGGGCTGGGGGCAGAAGCAGGAAAACTGGAGGACCTCTACCCACTCTCATCCACAGGGAGAATCTCCCCAGGCTTGGATGTATTTTTAATCTGTTCCATCAGCAATAACAAACACAGTCAGAAGACGTAATAACAGGGATTTTGCTGTGAATGAACTTGTTATCATGAAATGTAATCTCTTGATCAAAATAGAGCTGTGTTCAGACATTCTCTTCACTGACCTTGGGCTCATCAAGAGAAAAATGTTTCCTTTCGAAGGTGGCCTGTTGTTCACTCAGCCACCTAAACACTTTCCCCTCATAACTACCTTTTTAATCTGTCGATGCCAAACCACACCTTCATAACTCTGGCTGAGTCAACAAGTAAGGTCAAAGCAGCTTGTTTTCTTTAACATGAGACATCCCATTAAAACCACAGTTGAGTCTGCTTAGTGTTGGTGCTCTTGTTACTTCTGTGCCCAGACCAAACATCAAGCCAGAATTGTTACAGTCCACCCTGGATTTATTTCCTTGTCTCAGATGGCCAAGAGTACCTCTGCCCTTCATATTCTTAACTGGTGCATAGCTATGATCTTAAAAGTGACCGCTATAGTTCACGGCTGGGCTAACTGAATTTCGGTGCCAGGCAGAATGCTATCAAGTATGTATGAGATGTGTCAATAAATATGGGATGTAGTAAGTTGGTGAAGTTTGTTAGATAACTTGGGTGGAAGACACTCACTCATCATTTACCTAGGCATAACTCCTCAGGCAGCAGTTCAGGATGTCAGACATTCTCCATCCCAGAGTGCCAGTGCTCAGCCACTCACAAAGAGCTAACAGCTACTGCACCTGCTTGCTTAGCCAATGCTCTGTATGATGAATGTTTGGGAGGATTACCTCCTGACCCCTAGGGCTGATTGGACAATTCCCTGATGCAAGCAGGCTGACTCTTTGTCCAGTGCTCCAGAAGACTCATCCAAACCCACCCAGCAGAAGTTATAGGGCAGAGGTACCAAATGATGCTGACGTGTCCTTAATGTGCCAGCATGCATAATTTAATCATCCTCAGATAACCTGTAGTCCTTCCACTCTTCTGGTGACTGTATCAGCATTTGCAATGCAGAGCACTCCTTTAATTTTATTTATTGAGGGACTGATTTGCACAGCAGGGCATCACTTTGTTTATTCTCTGCTATCGTTGTTACCTTTAATGAAGACAATGAAGAATTTAAAATAATAATTAAAAAATATATCCTCTTCAGTTACCGTGGCAACAAGCTGGAGCTTTTTAACACTGCCACATATTCCATCTGTTTCTTTCTTTTAAATGACAAAACAGCTTCCTCCCATACCAGCATTGCATGGAGGAGAAGAGGTTCTCAGGTGGAGGAAAACAGAAATTCCAGCTAGCAAACAGCTTATGTTACTATCTGGAAGGAAAGCCCCTTTCTAGTCAAGAGTTGTTTCCTCCCATCAGTGCTGTCCAACAAGATTTTCTCTACACAAAAAAGGGCACAGGTCTGTTAGCAGCCAAGCCTCTGGGAACACTCCTCAACTGCCAGGCAATAGGTACAGTGGTGAATTGAGAGACGGGACACTTCCTCCCTTATCTCCATCTCAAGCTAAATTGGACTCTACCAGCTGAATGTCCTTCAGCCTGCTACAAGTTTAGAGACCTGGTTATGACTCATCCCAGTTTGGAAGGCAAAGAGCAAGAGCATTCTCGTAATACTGTGAGAGAGAAGCCATAACAAGGTGATTCCTGATAGATTTGGGGGGTGTGAATTAGCGGTAAATAAAATACCATAAAATTAATATTTTGCAGACTCAAAGTTTCTCTCACCTAGATTTCTTGGGTAGACTTTTTTCTCTTCCTCCTCTTTCTCGGACTCTGTTTTGGGACTTACTGCAGACCATCCCTGTTCTGAGAAATCTCTTAGCTCTCTAAGATGGACTCTGGTCTTCTCTGTTCTCTTGGGCTCTTAGTTTTGTTGGCAGATAAATCATCTCCCCCTAAAGACTGGCTGTCTGCCACTGCTCAGATGTATGTCACACCTGCCTCCTGCTTAGCATCTGACTCAGTTTAATCTGGAACCATTTGTTATATGAACTCTCCATCTGCAAGATTTTGCCCTTACTTGTGTGGATGTAAAGTCAGAGCAATTCTCCCAGATTTGGTGGAGATACTCCACCTCTTATGCTTGTATGACCATGACCAGGACTATGCTCAGATGTTCCCCTTGGACTTGCAACTGATAGTCCATAGGGGAACAACAATGAACAAAACTGAATGCTTAGAAAGAAAGCTGGGAAGTGACCTTACATGCACAGCAAAAGCAAGTCTTATCTTCAGAAGTATTTTCAGAATCAAAGAGGTTGTGATCTCTCTACCTTTCTCTCCAGCCTCCAGGGTTGGGCTTTTGTCTCCTTATTATCTAAACGTCTCTTGTAGTCTTCTGCCTTCCTCGGCAGTAGATTTTGCTTTTTTCATCTTGTGCCCCAGTATTTCTCCCAGAGTCCAGTTTAAGCAACTAGAATTTTAGTTTTGGGCAGGCTGTATAGTGTTTTGGGTTTTTGCCTCTTCTCATGCAGTCAGTTTATTGGTTCCTTCTGTCCTTCCAAATACACAGCAGATTGCAGCTGGGGGCAGGGGGGAAAGCCTCTTGGCTGTTTCTCTCTGGGAAGCAATCTGAGAGCTCACCCAGTGCTGGAGCAGCAACTCTAACCGAGCCTGAAATGAGAGCCAGCACCTGGCCAGGAGAGGTTAATGCCTTTCACCTCTGCATATATGGATCCTGGCTAGAGCCAGGTCTCATCTTGACCACTGCTAACAGACACCAGAATGCCATAATGATGTCAATCTCTGCTTTGGAAAGATTCCGGGCTGAACAGCAGAGAATGGTGACAGTCAGTAGTGGGGATCTATCTGCAGGAAAGTCTGGAGGACACAGACTGGAGCGGAAGTTGCTGTACCACTGACTGAGGTTGCCCCAGACACCCAGTGGAGTTGAAGGGACAACTGCGTAGTGTTTGCAGTGTAGAGAACTGTGACAGAAGCAGTAAGACTGAGTAGAGGATGAATAGGAAGTTCTGGGTATTGACACACAATAGAGAACATCAGAAAAAGATCTATAAAAACAAAGATGTTGATGGCACCATAATGAAGTCATCACCAGGATCATGGCATATCTACAGGTAGTTTCTCAAGAAACCTGGAAAAAACACTGGAAAAATAAAAGACAAACTAAAACAGGGGGTATGACTTTTTTGTTTTGATCATCTCTGGTGTTCTAGCCTTGAAAGATGTCACTGCAGAGGCAGAAATACCACTAGCCAGCCTTTGTCACAGAGGCTGAGATGCTCCTTCTCTCCTTCTTACCTCATCTTCTCACATAAAAAGGAGGTTCCCAGAAATGATGTTTGTTTCTTGGAGAAAACAGAGACTTATGAGAGCAGCAGGGATGTTTGCCTGTAACCTTGATGAATCATGGAGCCAGAGTTGGGGAGTGTTGAAGCTTGTCTGCTGACCAACCCAATGTGGGAAGAGTGGAAGTGAGATCTGCAGTGAAGCAAGAATTGGACACTGTTGGAGGAGAAACAGAAGGGCCAAGTGGCCCTTTAACAAGTAGGATGGAAGAACCACTTGACAAGTAGCAGAAGATGGCAAAACTGGGCTGATTTTGTGACACCTTGCCTCAGGATTTCTAAGGGTGATGTGGAGTCTCTGAATGATAAACTACCAGCAATGTGGTTGATATCAACCTTAAGAGGCTGTGATGAAATCACTGAGGGCCAGAAGGGGAAAACAGATTTGTAATATCTTCTGTCATATCACATGTGCAAGCTGAGAGTGCTTGGGGTGGAAATGCCATCATCCTGCCTTGGGCCTGCTGTTTCACAGCTGTCCATTACTGGGGACTTTACCGTTCACCCTGAGGTGTCCCTTTGTGTCACTGCAATAAACAGGCCCCTGGAGCCAGATGGCCCCATTAGCAGTCCTGATGCTGGCAAGACAAAAGCACAGCACTTGGCGCTTTATTACCTCCTCCTTTACATTGTGTATAACTGATGGTTGTGCTGCTAAAGAAGGACAAATATGATAAATAACCATGGAATAGAAATATATGGAGATGGATATTCTACTGTAAACCATATGTCTCTGTCCAGGGCTACTGCACAGTCATTACTGAAAATGGCAGGGTAATAAAAGCAAGATTTCCTACATTTTCAATAATGGTTTCTGACCACCTGAAATATCAAGTGTTGAGAGACTGGCCAGAATTTCAGCCCTGGAGGCCAGACAAAACCTTCTCATGTCACACCTTCTGGGACCTTTCACTAAGAAGAGGGAACCATTGCTGTGAGTCAGTGCTTGACTGGAATCAGGCCCTCCTCTTCCTGCTGAGGGTTTATCTGCGCCTCCAAAAGAAGCCAGTTTTCACTGCAGTCCTGGTGATCATAAAGCTAAATGTATTAGCCCTTAGCATTAGCTAAGAAGGGAGGGAAAACTTACTCAGAGGAAGAACACATGCAAAAACTGAGGAAAATCCAGGATATTAGCACCATCAGAGTTAAATCCCCAATTTCCCAGGATCCCTGATGACAGAGTCAACCCATCAAACTCCTTTCTCACTGGTGAGGATGACCTATAGGGAATAGCTTCTGGACACTCACCTACCAAACTTCACTCATGACTAGGCATATCAACTCAGGTATTCCTTTGCAGATCTTCCTCTAATCCCCACAGAATCACCTGCCTTCCCTCTTAATACAGCTAATTATTCACCTCAATTAACATCTATACAGGAGGATTTACCAGAGGCATTTCTGCTCTAATAATGCCCTGACCATCATCTTTCTTACCCAATCTTCTGTAACAGCAGTCATTGTCGAGCTTCCAGTCTATGCTGGCTCTCTGAATTCCTTGATTTATATCTTCTGCATCAGATACTTATAGGATGAAAACTAAAATTGCTTAGCAAAGCAAGGACTGAGATCAATGAAATCAAGTGTTTAGTACTTCCAGGTGAGCAGCAAGACATGAATAAACACAAAATGCTCCAAGTTAGAAGCAGTTCTGTCCCTTTACCTGCATCCAGGAAGACATGGTGAGTGGGCAGTTAAATAACTGTTGCCCCCAAAACACAAATGTTTTCTGCAATTAAAATAAATTATTTTGAATCTTACAAATCTGAAATCCAAGGTTATAGTGTTTTATTGTCCTGTCACACAGAGCACTATGTGTAGAGAATCCTACAAATGGAAATAGTCGGTCATTTCTTCCTCTACCTGAGTAGATGGAATAAAAAGTCCTTCCTCCCTTGGAGCTCTGACAAGCTGGGTAGACAAGTTTTTACTAGCAACTATGGATGTAATAGGAGTTTTCGGTTGGATTTCTGACCCACTAAGTTTGTAAAAGTGAAGCATTACAGGAGAGAATAGCATCTGCAATCCCTCCTTCCAAGCTTTACCATTTCCTCCTAGCTGCTAAGAGGAGCCAAAGGATTTGTTCACCTACCTGTCTTCCTTGAGCTATTATTCACAGTGAACTGAGAAGGGCTTAAATGTTACAGATGGCTGAAAATCTTGTGGCATCAGCACAGAATGGCTGTTTCTGTTCATGCTAATGGCCAAAAATGTACAGCAGCAGCAGCAACATGCCATTGTGAGCCTTGCTTTGGTCCCTTTAGTGTCAATCAACAGAAAAAAATGAACCAACATACCTGATGTCAAATACAGTCCAAGGCCTTTTTGGCCCAAATTTCCCGCTGTTACTAAGACTGCTTTGGCTCCCTCAGTGGTAGCAATGGAATGGAATGTTCATCCAAACAGTTGCCAGCATTGTTAATGTGTTTTTTAGCAAAGCTGGACCTAAGTAGCTATATAGGATATTTGTGTGTTATAGGGAACTTTAAAAGCCTCTTGTTGTGTTTGAGACCATTTGGCTACCAGGTCCCATTAACTCAGCTCTCTATGTTATCTGGGAGCCCACAGGTCAGTGTTGTGTAGCCTCTTCTTTGCTGTATGGTTTTAGAGCAGCATTAAAGGTGACCAGCATCTGCTTTCGGTGTGTGAACAAAGCAGTAATGTACAACATTCTATACATGTGAGCTTTTGGTTGGAAGACCTCTCAATCTGGCCTTGTACAAGTCCTTCCACATACTTGGTCCCTTCATGACCTGCCTCCTTTTTTCTTCTTCCTCTTACTAGAATGTAGCTGACTCTTGTAGGATGAGAAATCAGCACAGCAAGCTGATTATTTTCATTCTCACATCAAGTAACAGCAGTAAATGCAAATGCTTGGTGCAAGAGCACCTGTGATTGAAACCCATCACTGGTGACCTGGTGCCCTCTGCTCCCCATCCTCCTCTGTGCAAGACAGGTGTTTACCAGCAGACATTTGCATGCATGTATGTGTCATCTCTACAGCCTTCTCTGTAACAAAGTGTGTAAGGAGGTGTTCGGCCAGGCCTGTGTTTGAATTGGTCATCTAACAACAGAATGAGTGATCCTTTTTAAAAAAAAATTAAAATGTGAGCGGGTATATTAATACTTCAATAGATGTATTTGTTGGAGACAGATGCCAGGGTGCTCCTGAGAAGTTGAGCTTGTATTAAGTGACAGGGCCTAAAACTCAGTTTCCGTGTTTTTCTGCAGATATGTTTTTAACACCAACCATGATTATGCCTTGGATTGGCATCCTAGGAAAGCAGATGGGTTTTCCTGGCATGGGGTTTCCTGGGCTTTTGGCTGCATCCTGTTGTGAGGGGAATGTATTTTCCAGTGCTATAACAGGATTCTATTTCCAAATATAATGGTTCCCTCCTAATTCTCAGGCATGAGGCACTGCCAGGCATGGCTCAGCCTGACACCATTTTACTACAATACACATATGAAAACAGCCTGATTTCTGCATTGAATTTCCAAGCCAGGAATTAATTGAGCCAAGAACAAATAAATAATTCCTTGTTTATTCCTCAGTTAAGCTTTGCTGGTGTTGTCAGGCCATAACAGGTCAGGGAGGAGAATTGCTCTCTGTGCCTCAAAGGAAGTATTACTCACTATTACAGAAAATTAATAAATGGCAGGACTCCAGAATGGGAAGAGGACTTGTCCTCCTCTTTGTAATTTACACTAGTGTTTAGTAATCTCTACCTCTTAACTACAAGTGGTTGAACTACCATAACTACTTTTTAAAACAGTGGAAATCTTCAAGCCAGAAATCACAGAAAGAATGAAATGCAGAACTTCCTTGGAGTTTTCTCTCACCTCAGACACCACAGTGGTTACCCCATGAGGAAGCTGTAGAGGTCACACTTGGCTTTAAGGGCAAAGCCAGGGACAACAGCCTGGAAGCACTAAAGCTTGTGAGCTGAACCCATGTATTTCCATGTGGAAGCAGCAGGGAGTGAGTGTTCAACAGAACGTCATTGCCTCACTGAATCTGAAACACAACCTCCTTCTGAACCTCCCCTTCCTGTACCACCCTGGTAGGAGGCAACAGGAGTTGCTGGTACCCACAGCCCAATATGCTCTCTTCCTTCATAGGTACTTTTGAAAAGCTCTTTATCTTAGGATTCAGGTTCTGATCACCAGGAAGTTTACTCTTGGCTTTACATCTTGGGTGAGAGCAGGGACATTTCCTAGCAATGTGAGCATTTCTTCTACATAGTGAGCCCTGAAAAGAGAGGTTTCCTCAGGGCTCTACATCTTCTGTTGAAGGCTGCTTCTCTCTGGCAGCTGAGGAGACTCTCCATGGTCTCTGCACAGCAAGGCAGAAGATAAGCAGCCCAGGAGCCTGGCTTGTGTCCCATCAGCAGAGACACATGCACTGCCAGCCCCCACCTCTGGCTGGGCAGTAGCCTGTGGTCATGTGCTTGAGCTCACTATGCTACACAGGCACCGCAAAGGCACCTTCTTGGCTAAGATTGCCTTTAGGAACAGGCTAAGTTAGAGGTGGTCTGTGGGGACACACAACAGTCCTGCTGCAGCAAGGGAAATGCTCAGGCCATCTCTCGCTGCTCAGGATGCTCCTCTGCTTGGTGAGACAAGGGTCTGCATCAGGGCTCTACTCCATTCCTCTGTCAGCCCTCCCTGCCCATGGCATGTGGCTACTGTTACAGCAGTGATTTTACCTTAATATACATTTCTATTCTGCTTTAGTTTTAATAGTGCTTGATGAGCAATGAGCCCCTTCCAGTGTGGTGGTAAGGACCGCTGAAATAATTAATAATTGGTAGAGCCTGCCTGTCTTCATGTAACACATAATTTTCCCCAGCCTTCAGATGAATAAATTGTGGAGGAGAACAAAGTGGCTGTTTAGTGGTGTCCACTAAAATTATGCAAGAGTATAGGACAAAAAGCAAAGTGAAAACCTGCACCAATCTGACGTGTTAGGGAGATTTAAAGAGCGGGACTGTAATTAACCAGGAAGAACATGGCCCAGAAACCCTGTTTAGTGCCCCAATCTCTTTAGAAAGGGACCTGAATTTTGTGTGTGCAGCAAATAAGGGATTCACCAGAGTATTAATAATGTCCCCATTCCTGTATGACAGCACATCCTTGGTACAAATAGAAAGGTATTGCTTGCCACCCACGGTCTATTGCCCTTGCTACTTAAAGACCCCAAGCACTTTGCATTTTGCCAGCCACTTGGAATATATATACTAGCTATAAAATGATACTTAAAGAGTTCCTGCACTTTGTACAAATGGCTATTTATGACCTGCCATCAATGTTGTTCTACAGAGAGGCGTGGGGAGGGGGGATTGATAGAGCACTGAGCCTAATCCATCAGTCACTTTGCTACAAACTCTAAACAGATTTTAATTGTGAGGCCAGATTTACTCCAGCCATCTGTATAGCAAACATGTCTCCCCACTGAAATAGAGAAATACTTTATCCTGAATGTTCTTTTGCAATGTATATATTGTATCAATGTCAATAAAGTATTTGTCACAGCAAAAATGTAAGCCTGTCTGCTGCATAACAGAGAGCCCCAATGGAAGGCAACACTCCCAGATTTAACGCTGACTAAACTTCTCAGTTTCACAGGAAATTAATGGGGCTGGGGAAGAGCCTTGCAATTAGAGGAGCAGGGCTACAAATTCTTGCCTTGCTGTTGGCTTTCTTTATTGGAAAGATCTCAGTTCTCTGAGCAGGACTGGTCTGACGGCTGGAATTGCTGTGAGCTTTTATTTCTCCTCAGAGCAAGAAAAATAAAGCCATTGGCATGACAAGCTTGCCTACGCCTCCATCCCCCGCTCTGCCAGAGCACCCCAGGTTGTTCCCACCCAGAGCAGTGGATTTACTCCACGCAACCCCTTTAAACCATGGCATCACTGCTGAGACTGCTAACATGGGAGCCAATTAGGTGGCGATACAAAGATGTTGATGCCTGTGGTCTGCGATGTATCGGCTCATCTCAAATATCCCCCGAATTGCCATGAAGTTGTAGCAGCTTTTAATCACTGCTGAGCTTCACTCAGCTCAGACCATTTTCTTGAGCTATCCAGTCCTTTTGTCTGCCTCACTTCCATGATGATTAAAACTGTTTACTGGAAGAAGTCACTTTCTTCTTTAAATTTTATTTGTTTCCTCATTGCTAGCTGAAACAGAATTGCTCCTGAAGATCCTCAGGTTAAATGACTTTCATGTAACATGTCAATCTCCTGTGGTAGACCCAGCCTGCCACCTCAGATCTCCGGACAGCCCAGCACAGTCACTATGCTCAAGACCTGGTATCCAGCCCTGCCACAGTTCAGCTCTCTCTGGCACTCAGAGAAGCACCGAATAGTACCGTCCTCTCTGCATTACCATAGATAGACCCTGTCTGCCACTCACAGATCTATTTTAAACCAGGTAGAACAGGGGTTTTTTTCAATTCCTATTGCACCTGCTAATGATATGTGTCACAGGGTAAAAGTGCCTGGTACAGCATGAAAGCTTGTTTATGTGGGAGAGGCTGGTCTCTGGGACTCCCAGGAGCACTGTGCAGGTGAGAAACACTTTCTCAGCAATCAATTGACTAGTGCATGCAGGTGTCATCTTTATTATCTGTGAAGGTGCAAATTCGACCAGTCCCATCGCATCCACATTTGTATTTTTCTCCTGTGACATTGTGGGTAACACTCACTCATCTGTTGTGATTTTTAGTTATTCACAGAGCTGATGGCACCGGACTTTAGTCTAATTAACCTGAATGGATGCTGGCATGCTAAACATTGCATACTCTGATTTATAGAGGATACCTCAAACACTTATCCTTGCAAGGCTTTTCAGAATTCAATTTGCTTCTCACTTTCTGCTGTTCACTTGTTCCTTGGCATTTCTCTCTGATGGACAATGAAAACAGACGTCTGGCTTTCACTTCAGTTTCTAGTCAGGTCTACTCTGAATTTTGTGTGCTAACAGAGTAACATTGTGTTGCAAGCCTCCAAAGGGGATTTTTCCATGGTTTTGAGGATGTTTCTTTCGTGGGATTTTTTAAAATGAATTGCTGTGCAGTATTTTTATTGGTGTGTGGTATGTTTTGGGCAGGCTTATTTTCAGCAAAAGCTGTACTGGGGGTTAAACCCTAGCCTTGACGCTTCCCTTAAAATGGTGGCCCCTGGGCAATAGATACATGAATCTAAAACATTCATCACAGGCTTCCTGTCTCTTATCTCTATTTCTGGCCAGCCTTGCTTGGTATCAGGACAGCTAGTTCTTGAATCACCAGATGAACCTAGACTTCTGCACCGTGTGATTCAGAGAGGTCTGCCAAAAGAAGAAAATAGTAGGTCAGTGTCGGTCCTTCTGCGTTAACCTGGCGACGTGCGGTGCACAGGCGAGAGCCTCATCTCCTGGGTGATACTGAACAACTCGGGAACGACTCCAAACTCCTCAGGCTTTGCTCTTTCTAGCCTGGCAGCACATTTCGCCCTTCTCCCATTAGTGGTTAAGTGAGACAAGGAGTATATGGATGTGAAGATGAGAAGGGATCCCAGTGAGGCAGGCAATAGGTTGGCAGTTAAATTTACCATCAAAAACATTCTAATGTATTCTAAAGGCATTTTAAGTGCACTGCATTAAACACAACTGGTAATACAAAAACAGAGCAGGAATATGCCTTCGATTTCCTTGACTGTGTTTTATTGCTCTAGTGTGTGCTCTGTAAACCACGTGAACATTTGCATCCAGGATAAGGCATTAAGTGACAGTGCAGTTCAGTGGGCAATGTTCCTGCCTCTAGGCAGGAGGTTCAGAGGCTTGAATTTTCTTTCGAGCTCATACCTGGTGGTAGGACAGCAGCAAAGGTCTGGAGGGATAAGTTGCTTTTTGGGCCAAGCGTTTAACGCAGAGAGACTGTGAGATGCAACAGGGTGAAAATGAGGATGCACATCACTCATTACAGAAACATTATAGCAGGGTACGTACATCTGACACATAAGAAAACTTATTAAAAAGACAGTACAAAGTCAAGCACTGAAAAATTAGGAAAAGGCAGAAATCTTCAGGCAACCATTAGTTTGCTCCCTATGCATTAACTACATGGCTACACGGTGTGTTTCCTGCAGGGCCTTGTTTTATTCACTGCACAAGGTAGGCAGTGCTAGCTTAATAAATAGCATTTCAGTTTTTTCTTTCTTCTTGGTGTTGGCTCTGCTACCTGCACAGTTGGGTTCCTTATCTCCTGTGCCGCTTTCCCCTTTCTTGGTCCCTGTGCTCCCATGCTCCCTTCCCTTGGTGATGTCCCATGCCAGATCCTCTCCTCAGACTCAACACCAAGTCTTGCTGCCTCTACCCATCAGTGCCTCCAAGACACCCTGTCCCAATAGCATCAGCTCCCCTACATCCTCCTCAACCTATATCCAAGGGTTACCCAATGTCCCTGCAAGATCCCACCATTATCTCTCCACCCACACAGACTCAGCCACTGAGGACTGGCCTTCCACAAGACCCTCACCCAGCCAGCCCCATTCAACCCCAGGGGAAGAGATGGATGGAAGGACCAAGGAGTCAGCACTGCATCCAGGGGGTTGCAGGGGTTGGACTGTGACATGGAGAGATGCCCTGCAGAGGGTCTGCATGCCAGCGTGGTCCCAGGGCTCTGCAATACAGGCAGATCCCCACTTCTCATCACCCTCCAAAGGCTTAAAACACCCAGGGAATTTGGCAGCTGATGTCCCTCCCACAGGCTGTGAGCCTGGGCGCCATCTGATCAAATGCAGAGGTGTCCATCAGAGCTAATCATCTGATGAGCCTTTTGTGGTCAAAGCAGAGAAAACACAGCAGTCCTGGGGCATGATTCATCCTAAGCAGACACTTAATGTAGGTCAGATGAATTGTTTCCTATGAATGCCACTGACTGTAAACAAATAGAGCATACGAAGCTATGCAAGATGAATGCCACACTGGTGGCCAGGAGGGGGAGATGACACCATCACCTAGACACAGTCTCCATATGCACAATCCCAGTCCCAGACTGACTCCCTGATCCCACTTCCCCCACCCAGACTGTTTTCCAGGCCCAGTCTCCTTGCTCATCGTGTCTCAGTCTTTTGCCCTTCTTCAGATCCCAGCCCAGTTTCCCACTCTCTCTTGCTCTTACCTGCTCTTAGATGAAGCTCCAACCCTCACCAAGCTCCTGTGCAAACCTGCTCTCCCAGCATCTGCTGAAAACTGGTTCCACGCAGTTACAACCCTTGCACAGCAAAGTCTGCATAGCCTAGGGCATCAAACATGCCCAGGACTCTTGAAGGGAGCATTGCTTCTACAATCAAAGTAATTTCCAGTAGGCATGTGCAAACTGCAGTTTTTGGAGGCCAGTTTTGTGCCAGGTTCAATGAGGAGACACAGGGTGCATTCACAACTCAGAGACTACCCAAGTGTTTAGTTTCAAGCCCTATTTCCGCAGCATGCTGGTTACAGAACATTTAAAGAAAAAGGTCACCTTTATTTTTTAACATGGACAAAGGCTTTTTTTTTTTTTCTGGCTTCATTCTTGAAAACTGCTACATCATTTTGGATGAAACAGTCACAAATACATCTACCCCAGAAAGGAAGACTGAGTAACCATGAAAAATCTCTGCCCAGAAAAGGTCTTACATAACTAAAAATAAGATCTTATGATGGGAAATGCTGGACAATCTTAATTATAGGTGAGGCTAACAACCTGCACATAAAAATGAGACACTGTCAGGAATTGGTGTGTCAAAAGAAAAGATGCTAGAATAAATGCATTACATTTAAGAGTTGTAAATCACCAGTCTCTGATGGCCCAGGTTAAAAAATTCTGAAGATGCCTAAGAAAGACATTTTGAAGGAAAATACATAATCTCTCAATAAAATTAGTTAGCTGGAAGATAACAAGCATCAAGTCTACCATCTTCAGAAACACTAGGGTTACTCATCCCAGGAAATACAAATCAATACATCTTACCCTGATAAACAAGTTTTGTAATGAAAATTTAAAACATAATTACAGCACCATTGATTGAGATACAATCAAAGGTCTAACAAGCAAATTTTCAACACAGAAAAATCATGTTTCATTGGTCTTTTGGCTATCTTTGGATAAAAAGGCAATGGAGAATCGGTTGCTACAGCCTATTGTATTCCTACAGAACTTTTGCCAAAGTCTTTCTTAAGACAAAAATGCATAAATTAAGTAACCAGAGGCAAAGCAACATCATAAACTGGAGTGAGGCTACAAAGCAAAAGAAAAATCAAGGGGAATAAATGGCCAATTTTCATTATGGTAAAACACCATTAGTGAGATACAATAAAGTTTAGTACCAGGGGATCATATTATTTAACATACTTACTGTTGATCTTGAAATGGGAGCAAGCAGTATAGCAGCAAAATGAGCCAATGAGGCCCCTTTATTTAGCCAAGTCTCTTTAAGACTGTGGGGGCTGATCTGTGTGCCTGGACTACTCAAACCTCCAGTGGAGCCACCACCACCAGCAGGCCAGAACTCAGGTCTACAAACCTCACTTGAAGCTGTATTTGCCTACACTGCTTTCACAAGCCTGCAGCTGTTGAGTTGCACGTTTCCAACTTTAATACAAAGTACAGCTGTACTGAAACTGGTTTCTGTAAAAACCATTGATATTACTTAGGAAGCACAACCTTTCCTTCTGGGAAGCTGTCAAGCACAACCCACACCGCACTCACTCTGGACCGTGAGGATCAGCCCTTGTATGAACAGAGGTCTTTTCCTGGAAACCTTTGCTTCAAACTTTGTACCACACTTCAAACGTCCACCATGTTTTTAAATAGCATAGCATCCTGTATCTTTATAGCATTATAAAAAACAAAATAGTCTTTTTACTACCACCAGTGCACTCTAACCAAGAGTCAAGCCAACACAGGTCCTTTGTTGGTGCCGTTGGATAGGAGACTCCTTAAACTCCCTGCAGGGGCAGCCAAACTGAAGCCAGTTGCTCTGGAGGGTGGCTGCTTTAGTGTCTCATGTGTCTCTGCCTTTGAGCAATCTGCTTAAAGTTGCTGAGGACAAGACACCTCTAATCCCAGTACCTGGGCATGCATCCATAGGTCAGAGCTCCCATTCTCCTGGGCCTGGCACCACATTTTACTGCGGTACAAACAAATCTCCCAGATTGTGCATATAGCGGGTAATAAACATGCCTCATGCTCCCAGGTATGCATCACTGCTGAGTGTGGGGAGCTGATGAGGAGCTGCTGTTTCCCAGGGCCTCAGAAATGTTTCTCTGTTGGGATTTTCCTCTCTTCTCTGGTAGGCAGGAATTGCAACACCCAGGAGCTTGCAAAAGCTCTCCACCCACAGCAGCTCCCCACAGCGCTGCAAAGGGGGACGTAGGGAAGAAGTGGAGGAGGAAGAAGAGGCTACATAAACTTGTCAGGAAGCAGAACCAGAAATGGGAAGTGTTTCTAAGCCCTCACCTGCTATGCAATACTCAGAATGGTCAGGCTGGTTTGGAGGCTGTAGTTGTGTAATGAGGTTTGGAGAGTGCTCTGGAAGGAGCTAGACAGTCCCCCCCAGCTTGGTCCCTCTGCAGTATGATGGCAATACACTCTATGGCTCTTCATCTCTGGGCAGTGCCAGCCACTGGAATGCACACTGCCACACTCTTGGATGGGGCTGTGTGTTTCAGAGGTGTTCCTTTCTCCTCTCTGCGTGGTCATTTCCTTCTTTGCACACAGTGTCCTAAGAAGCTCAAGTGGAGATCATGGGGATCTTGGTGATCTGTCTGCTCATAATCATTAACTGTACAACACACTGTGAGACTGCATTCACCTCCTTGTCCCCTGCTAACTCTCTTCCTTGCCATATAAGCCACCAGTCTTTACTCCTGTTGGTACAGTCTGATGTTTGAGCTCAGATTTCCATATGGAAATTCATATTTTTCATGTTTGACTTCCACAAGGGCCCTTCCCCAATACTACCCTCTTAAGAAGTGAATCAAGAATTTTTCCTAGTCTCAGACAGCAGAAAAAAAAAATATTTACTGTTTCTCCAGTTATTTACAAAGGCAGGTGGACATTGCCCCACCAGTGAGGGAAGGATATAGTGAAAACTGTACTTCAGGGCTCCTAAATAAAAGCATCTCCACAGAGATGCTGAACTCCACTGAACTCCAGTGCCACTCCTCTGCTCCCCTTTTCCCTTCTCAACCCTTTTGCCAAGTCCCTGGCTGCAAAGCAGGAAGGCAGCATAACTTCAAAGGTCAAACACTGGTGTTGGCTTGCCTAAGTGGGAGAGTTTGGTGTCTGACTTGTGATGTAGGGTCGTTTTCCCTAGTGCCCAAGGCAGCACGGTAGGATGTTTCAAGGATGACGCCTCAGAAGTAAGATAGATATTTGGTGTCTGAGCTGGATGACAGATGTCTAACAGATTGAAAAGAACTGTAAGAGGACTGTCATGTGGGCCTGGCAGCAGGAGACCAGCCCTCTGATTAATATCTTCACATGCAGGCTGGGAAGAAAGCCTTTCCCTCCTGTCCCCATATTTGACTGCCTTGGAGACTAGGAGAAGCATTTTCTGAAGCTCCTCTGGCAGAAGATTATCCCTTACAGCAAGGAAAAACTAGTAAAAAGCAGGGCAGCTCTGAGGCATAGTACACTCGGGTCTCCCTGGAGCAATGTGCAGGAGGTACCAGCCTGAATGTTCATGGTTTAAAAGAACACATCTGCCTAAAAGAGAGACAGTGCAAAGAAAATAATGACGTTTCTGTATTTGTGCTATGAGTTTTGCACAAGAGTGTATATCTGGCATCACATGTGCCCATGACTCAGTACCTACTGTGAATAGTTGAGGTACAGGAGAGGAGAAAGAAGCCATCTTTCCCCATGAACAACTGAAGATTTTGCTAGGTAACAGACTCCACTGTAATGTGCAGGCAAGGCAGGGTGGCAGGGGCTGCTGAAGCCTTCTATGCTGACCCGGTATGGATGGATGTGGGTCATGCAGCTGGCAGAGCACACATCAGGATATACTCAGTCCCCTGACAGCCAAAGCTTGGAAGACCATCTGCTCTCTCCTGCATTTAGACCCAGGGTGGAATTCTGCCTGGCCATCGACACATGCCTAGGGGATTTGTAGTTCTGCACATAAACCATCCCTGGGGAAAGGGAGGCATTTCAACCCAGACAAGGGGTTAAGTTAATGCACCTGGTGATATAAGCAATTGAGACTGTTAGAAACTGAGGGAAATTCCCACCAATTTTTTTTTTTCTACTTTGCATTGAAAAAAACAAGGACTAAGAATCATTTGGGGATAGTTTTTGGATCTGATTTTCTGAGAGAAGTTCATTAATTTGCAGGGAAACCCAACAGCTAATGCAAAACTCCTCCAGTGCTCTAATGGGGCAAATGCTGGGGCCCCACATGTGGTCAGGTAGAGATCACAATCAGTGATTGTTTGACTTTCTTGACAGTGTCAGGAGTCCCAATTAGCAGCCTCAGGCATCTTTGTAAAGTGGTGGTACACCTTTTCTTTTAGGGGTCAGGCTATCACCTCATCCTGTTCTATGTAATACCCCAGGTGAACTAAAACAAAGTTCCAAGATAGGCTCTGTAAAGCTGCCTTCCCTTCAGCTAAGCTATGGGAGACATTCAGCCCCACAGCATAGCCACATTCAACAGTTTCAGGCAAAATGTACTGAGTGGAAAGCTGGGAGAAGCTTTATCCTTTTTTACACCATTTTGTCAATGGTTTTCTCTATTAGACTTTTTTCTTCAACAGGAATTGTTTCAATTTAGTCCCTTAGGGATAGTCTGCGCATAATTTTTCATACTGACTTAACTATATTAGCTTCAAAGCCAATGTAATTAAAGTAGTATTCCCTCCTCCTCCACAGTCACACTTTAACTGGTATAAAGGGACTTATAACGGTACTGCTTACACGAAAATTAACTGCATTAATTCTTATTTCTCTGCACACCTGTATTACATCTGGACAGCTGCAACATCAGCAGGGGATGGACTGTGTATGAAATACGAATACCCTTCTGACAAAGTTAAATGGGTCCAAGCGTAGGAAGTAATACTAACAAGGCAGATCATCCTACACTCTGGTTGTACACTTAAAGAGACAGAGTGAGAATCAACATCTTATGGGTTTGAGGAAAAAAAAATCTAGAAAAGTTTGATTTGGGGCAGTGAGTTAAGAAAGCCCCCAAAGAAAGTGGAAGTTACAGCTTCTGATCTCACACCAGCATTAGGATTTCCACTCCAGATGGCAGAAAACAATGTGGTGGTTTTGACTACTGCCTCTAACTATCTCATCCTACACACAGCCCTGTCAAGTCTCACAATTCCTTGTTTGGGTGCTGAAGTTCACAGCTGTCCTTCCTCCCTCCCTGCCCTGCCTTTCCCTTGTCCCGAACCCCAGGTCTCCTGCCAAAGGAACAGGCTGCACCCCACATCAGGCAAGCACCTCTAAGTCATCTTCCCTGCACAGACACCAAACAAAGTGCAACATAATTTCACATTTGTCACTTCCAGGCTCCTTTCCAGTCTCCCTGATTTGTGATTTCTATTTCAGGAGCTCTGCAAAGGAGCTCCACTGATTAATCCCCCCTCTACAAACTAAAAGTAGCTGTAATCCCAGGGCATGGGGGGGGGACCCTTAAACATCCCCGGTGGAAAGAGCAAGTATTAATTCTGGCATGGGAACAGCACTTAGCTTGCCTGCAGAATGACTTAATTTGTTTCTTAATGGACACGATGCTTTGCTGATAAAAGCCCTAAAGTGCCTTTAAAAAAAAATTAAGAAAGTGATTGTTCATTCTTTACCCATTGGAGATTTCATTTGTAATGTTTATGCTCCAGCCTGGCAAGCAGAAAGGGTTATGCTTTAGATGGGAAGTTAACACATGTGCAGACTCGGGTACTTTGTTAACTTCGAAAGCAAAGGGAGGAGCCTACCATCCAAGAAATGTGGAGAGCAGCTCTCTGTAGGAATTACTGTTTCAGCCAGATCTTGAGGGCAAGGTGGGAGGGATGCCTGGACATCCAGGGAGATTTTTTACCTACAGTCTTGTGTGTTGTAGGAAGAAGAGATTGGAGATTATAATCTGCATCTAAATTTCCCTAAACTGGATAGTAAGGAAAGTCAGCTCCAACCATAAATCGGGTGGCACCAAACACCACTGCCTGCGCAGAGTGTTGCCAGCTACTTGGTTCTTCCTTCTGATGCAGCCTTTGGGTGCTGATATTTCCTTACAATTCCTGATATCTCAGGGAAATGGAGGAGGAGTGGTAGGTCTTAGAGATGGGAATAAGGAAGAGCTTTTTAGTTTATATGTGACATCAGAATACCAACCAAATATTCAGAAACTGAAAATTAGATCACTGCCTAGCTCTGGATCCTGGCCCAGCACTTCATTTTGGCCATTTCTGCAGGCTGAATTTCTGCTGCTGACCACTGCCAGGGAGTCCAGCTCTGAGCTAGAGAAACCATTTGCTTAATCTAACATGACAGTTCCTGTGCTCCATAATGCATGATGGCTATTACATTTCTAGGGACCCCAGGCTTTCATATTGGGCCCAGCATCCAGGTTTTGGTACGCAGCCTTAAGTACCGGGGCTTCTGCTTGCACTCCTTGTCACATTTGCCTGGAGTTGCTGGGCAAGTGCCAGCCTCAGCACTGCCATTTCTACACACCTCCATGGCAGGCAGGGTCTTTCTGGCATCCCCTTGGTATGTGCTATGTGCTAGAGATGGTGCTGCAGCAGTGTGGCTCACGTTTCCTGGCAAGGTTAGTGGGTCACCCCTTTCCACCTCCCCCGGTCTGGGATTCCTTCTTCAGTTATTCTCATGCTGGACTCATTGGAGATGCATGGCTGACAGGACACCATCTCCCCTTGTGCCTGGAAGTCTTTTCTAATAGGATCAGGAAGGAGGGGAAAGGAACCTCTCCTCAGAGGCTCATCCCTCTCTCTAGGGTGGGAACAGCAGACTGGGTTGGAAACAGAGTATTTGGAAGTCAGAGTCCTCCCACAGCAGAAAGCTCCCTCCCTTTCCAAGAGATGAGGATGCAGCAGCAGAGCTTCCAGGGGCTGGGACTAAAGTAGATAAGAAACCAATGAAAAATATTTGAGCTCACAGAGAAAACTTGATGATCCAGGAGTACCAGCAGGGTGAGGGAAGATCTTGCAGAGATCAGAGCTATAAAGGGCAATAAAGCAAAAGAACGTGACTAGCTACTAAAAATAAACCTTCTTAAGTCATGTTGAATTAGCCCATTGACTTCAGCAGGAGAAGAATACCCTAAGTAATGCACAGAGCAACTAGATACAGAAATCCTGGGCCAAAGCTGAAAGAGGAGCAAAGTGCACAGGAGCCTCTGTTTTAGTGTCACCCTGCCATGAGCACTCAACAAGGTTCAAACACCAGTGAAAACTGCTTATCATCCTGCCCTAGTAAGCAGAAAGGGCACACTTGTGTCTGCAGAGCAGGAAGGATGAGCATGAGAGAGATGCAGGGACTTGGCACCAGGCAAGGTGAAAATTCCTTGACATTGGGTGGATCCAGGTTGAAATCAGTGCAGGACGTTCTGTGCTCTCTTGGGCTTCCCTTCCTCTTGCCCAGCAGGTCAATAGGCTGTACTTGCTCATACAGGAGAAAACAGGAAATCCCCATTCCTAAATGAACTGTTCTTTGGCACTGAGCATCCTGCCCAAATCCTGATCTCAGTTTTACAGGCATCAAGGCAGCATTAGCATCATCTGATCAGCTTCAGGCTTAAAGTGGTGTCACCATATTCAGAATCAGGCCTTCAGTCATTCCTGGCATAAGACTCAGTTTCCCTCCCCCTCTTCCTCCCTTTATTTTCTGCGGTCTATAAGATAATTCGCTAAAAATATTACAGTGTGCTGTTTATTCTGGCTGCCTCTTCAAGACCTTCCTGTGCCATCACCACTTCCCCACCCCACTCTGCGGGAATTTCACAAATCACTGCAGGCTACACTCACCTAATGTGGGGACATGCATCACCTAAATACCCTCTTCACAAACTGCCTTTCACCTCAAGGACAATAAGAAAAGATACTCCTGCTGGCTGGTCCTCTTCTTGCCTTGCAGAGGATGTGTGAGAAAAACTCCAGACGCAGCAGTATATTGATCTAAATTAAACACACACACGCAATCTAATTGAACTGACAGGAAACTGGTGTTTAAAGGCAGAAAATTAAAGCTGTTAATATAATAATGAACAGTTGTGCTTACTGTCTGTGCCTCTGACATTTCATATTGTCATCTCACCAGCTAATCACCGCCTCTCCCCCTTTTGTGGGAGTTAATATGTTTTCATCCATTCACCCAACAAAGTAGCTCTCCGATTGTTTGACAGTTACTAATATATCCTACCTGCTAATGAGCCACCAAGCTGGAGCCGCACAGGTGATGGAATAATAACTACCCATCACTCCACAATAACCCTGGTCAGGCCAGGCACAGCACACTACATGCCCACATGCCTTGGCCCATCGTTGGTTCAGCCCCCTGGTCATCCCACTCGCCCCGTCGGTGCTGGGGGTGGACATCAGGCATGAATTCATCTGAGCAATGATGCTATGCTGCTGCAGGAGGAGGGGAGAGCCACAGCCACTACCTTTGGCCAGGGAGGTCCCTCCCCAGCTCAGGGCTGCGATGTCGGACCCTGGCCATGGATGTGGACCCCAGCTCAAGCTGCTGCACCGACGGTGGCTTTGCAGGGCACACGGCAGATCTGCCCATGCAGCTATTGCTAGAACAAGACCTGGAGGTTTTGGAAGCACTGCGCTGACACTTGTCCTGGCTTTTACAGTAATTCAGCTCCTCTAATCTCCACCCAAGAGCAGTGAAGACTTCAGCCTGCAGCCAGTCAGGCTTCTGAGCTGGGCCATTTCAAATGGTCTCTGCAAATCTGCTGGCCAGATGCCACCTGCCTGCTTGCCCAGAATCAGGGGCATGAGCACTGTGGCTTGATGGCTTTTTTCACTTGGGGAGCTGTGCTCACTGGTAAGTAAATATCTCTGCTCCACAGACAGGGAGCCTGAGGGGAGGACAGGAGGACAGGCTTGCTTGCGAGTCAGCAACAGGGCTGGGAAATGGACCCTTGCCCCAGCCCCCAGCGCTGCCAGTTTCCATTTCCGACAGTAGAAGAGGGAGAAGGGGAATGAGGCTCATCCGCCTTTAAAGACAACTCGCAAGCTGATTTTCTCCACTGATTTTCCAATAAACTTGACTACATCGCTTGAGTGGATTCTTGACAGCCTCAGCATAACAGAAAGGGCATCGCACTCCCCCACAGTAGCCCCTACAAGGGCTGCACAAGCTCAAAGCCTGCAGAATAAATGTTACATTACCCAGGCCAAATCCTGCTTGGTGCCACCCACCAGTCATGTCCTAGGTGATGCATAACTACCTTGTTAATGGTAGAGGGATGAGCTTGGAGTTGCCAAAGTGATTGCACCTATGGTTATTCATCATCATGACTGGGAGAAGCCACCTTCTGCTTGCACAGCTGGTGTGTGCAGAGTCCTCTGTCTAGCTGAGAAGGATAAAATCCAGAGGAAAGAAGGAAGGAAAAGCCACCATTCTCTGGATCTGTCACCATGGGCTCTGGAGACTCTCACACTTGAGCCTCTGACTTGAAACATGGGGATGAACAGGACCTTGAACTGGTGCTGTGGTCATGTCCTTACTGAGACTTCCAGAGGGCAACAAAAAAACCTCTGAACATAAATTTATAAAAGCATGTGTCCCTTGGGGAAACTTCTTACACCACCCGTCTCTTAGAAACTTGCTTCTACCATGAAGCATGTGAATTGATAGTTCATCTTATAAAGTTAAGGGTATTTCCATGATCCATATTCATGCCTAATTTTTTTATTTTGGTCCCATTCTGGTTTTTGGACATACCAAATTCCAACAGCAAGGAGTTCCACAGACCTGGAGCCATGTATTACACAAAATAATTTTCTAGCTTTTTATGTACAGTTTTTCAGTGTAATGACACATCTCTGAGAAAGGAAGTAATTAGGAGCATCCAGTATACTTTTTCTAACCCATCTATTGTTTTACGCTTGTCCTTTGTTATTTATCTCCTCTGTTTGATAAAAAGGTCTAGTATTTTCCACCCCATTCCCAAGTTTTTCTGTCTGGTTGCCAGTTCCTTTTACTTCTACACCTTTTCTGGACAGATCTCCAGGGCTGAGTACACTATTGCAGGTAAAAAAAAGCCACCTAGCAATATCATGGCATTGCCACATAGTTTATCTCCTATCACATTTCCAGCTGTTCTTTGTTTTGTTTCACCACCTTCCTGCATGCTGGATGGGTTTCATAGAGCCCTCTGTACTGGAAAGCTCATGTATTTCCTTCCCTTAAGTGAATACACAGCAGTGTCATTGAGAGGTTTAAATTATCTTTTCCTGCTCCTCACCCATGATGGCACTCATATCTTTAGGGAAGAGATTATTGGCTTTGTTCAGGTTAGCAGGTTCCCATTCTCTGCATCTCTTTCCACCTGTCACATTCTCCCTCAGTTCTCTCTGTTTATGGGCTGCATGAATTGCCCTCCAGCCCATAAACACAGACCCAACTAGCTGCTGGGAGCAGCACTGGATGGAGATGGATGGAGACCTCTTCCCCAGCAGTTTGCCCTAAACCCTCCACTGAGGAGCTGCAGGAAACCAGTCTCCAAGCCCAGCCTTCCCATGACCAGAGACATGAAGAACAAAATAAATCTTCATCCCCCTAAGAGGGGAGCAATACTCGTGGGTGACGTTCAGGATCCTGCAGGGAGGAATGAGGCAGTCAGATAGTCCCCACTGCCCCTGCCACGTGGCTTTCTCACATTCTGACCCAGGTGGGCTCACTTCAGTGTTTGGGTTGATAAAATCTAGAGGACAGTCAGCAAAAGCCATTGAACAAGCAGGGACAGAAGAAATCCTGTATCAGAGGGGAAGAGAGAACCACGAAGTAAAGTGGAGGGGGACTGTCCTGCAGAGTAGAGCCAAATCCACAGCCTGCCACCACTGCACTGCAGAGCATCAGCATGCTAGTCCCTGGCAACCACTGCCAGTGAGGGGGATGCTTGGTGGAGATGCCTCATTTCTGGGCGGCCATGGCTGCTGGCACCACATGCTGTATGGTAGTCAGCAGGGATGGGAAGTGGGGATGGGGGCTATCAGAAAAGCCAAGATGTGACAAGTTGTAGAAGTGAATCAGCTCTTTCCCCGGCCTGGTCCATCCTTGCGGCAAACACTGGGTGCAAATGATGGGTACTGTGCCTGCCTTTCCCATTGGGACTGAGCCCAGTAACATCCCTCTACCCACAGACCCCAGCCTTTGACAGGTAGGTAGCATCCAGGCATGCCCTGCAATTTGCCACTCAGAGGTGTCTTTTGGGGAACTTTGTTCCTTACTCAACCCACAGCACAACAGAGAGAAATGCAGTGTCACCTCCCCTAGGAAAGGACGTAATTTCCCATTGCCCAGGCAATAAACATATCTTTCCTAGTTTTATAGACACCTGCTGACAGGCTTTAAAAATAGGGGACCCAATTTCCATTTTCATGGTGTTCCCTTATATAATATAAAGGAGCTTTAAATTGAAGTGATCTATATTCATCTCATGGTTTCTTTCCACTGCCAAAATGCTGTAAAATCTGCTGTAGTGTAAATGAGAATCAGGTCCAAAGTGTTCCCCTACAGCACAGAACAGCACTGGCCCCTCCAAGATTTGAGCAAGGTACCTGGGAAGGGGTAGAATAGGAGAAATCCCACATTCAGGGAGGAAGGTGAGTAGGAGGGCAGGGAGGAAATGAAACCTTGACAGGCATGTTTGAGAAATAACCCTCTACCAGGTCATGACTGTGGTCGGCTCTCAGGGATGTGAATGCTCGAAGAGGTCATGTGTGGGTGAATTAATGGGAGTCTTGGCTTGTGAGAGAAATAGGCACCATGCAGGTAACACCTTCAGTAACACCATATATACATATGTGCATAAATCTATATTTATATATAAATGGATGTCCCTGAGTTTTGGCAAATATTTTCAAATTTTTTCAAGTACTACCAAGATCTAGTGGATTACTGATAATTTAGAGTTATCCCTCCTTACAAGATAACCAGCTTCATACACAGTGTAAGTAAATACATCAGGCAATTTCTTGGTTCACCTATCTGTAGCTGCCAGTCATGCTAGGATTTATGTATTAACTGCGTTGGATCAAATTTTGGCTCAAATGTTGGATAATTTGGGGAGGGAGGCCAGTGTTTTTCCAACTGAAAAGAGAATGTGCTGGAAGATGAGCAGGACTATCAGCAGTGGTATAGTTTTACTTCTTTAACCCTTGACAAATGCCACAGGCAGCAAGGCTGATCACCTCCCCTGTTAAAACTGGGAAGACAACTGTGGTTTGGTTATGCTCATCTTACATGGAGGTAGCCCTCGCCATGGGCAGCACTGTCCTCTGACCTCCTCCACTATGCCTGGGAGTGCAAAGTGATAGTTGCGACTCCTGGGCTCGGAGGAGGAGGCGGTAGTACAGCTGCCAAGAGTCAGAGAACAGCAACTGCTCAGCAACAGGTTTGCCTTACAACTGCCAGCTTCCATAAAAAAACATCTTTTTCTTCCAGGGTGTCTATGCAGCCTCTCTTCTCACTGCTGATGGATGGGACAGCACAGCTAGGAGGCATTTTGGTTTTATGACCAAGACCTACAAAGGCTCCCGTGTTGCTCTATGCATTTATCCTGCAAAGAAGTTGGTGGGGAGAGAGGAGGGTAGCAGTGCCCAATCCCTTGGGCCCACACTGAGCTCCAGAGAAACTTTCCATCTTGAAGAAACTGTGCTGAATGAAACCCTGGGACCGGCACCTGGCCAGTGGCTGAATGCTGGTGTATCCCAAGGCCTCGCACAAGGTGCTTTGAGGACTGGAGGCGGGACAACCTCTCTGAGCCTTGTGCTTTTGCTCTGGCTGTAGCACCTCCTGCCCATCTGGTTCCCCATGGGACTCTGAAACTGCTGAAAAAAGCAGTAGGTGGGCAAAGGGGAATCAGCTTTCAGCTGATTGCCTCTCCCTTGGAGCATCTCTGATATGGGTTTCTGGGATGTTGAAAGAGAAAGGGGGGAAGTGAGTCTACCAACCCAGCAAGGGTGAAAGGACATGAAGTTTGTAGGAGGAAGCCTCCAGGCAAAAAGGAAGCTTTGCCGTCTTTGGTGCATTAAAGAAATGTGCAAAGTGCAAACACAGTGGCCAATGCTTTGCACTAATGTCCTCTCACCATGGAGTTGCTGTCACCGTGTGACACAGCATTTGACATGGAAAGACAGGACCACGTGAATGTCAATGGTGTGGGTAACAGACCGGGAGACCCCCATTAACTCTCTCTTCTCATGGATTTCTCCTTCGAAACAAATTGACAGTTGACTTCAGGCTCCCCCTACAGAAAGCAGCTTCCTGGCACACAACTGGTGGTCTCGTTCTGCAAACATCCATTGCTCCTCACCATCACACAGTTCTCTTCAGAGAGAGAGGTCATACACAGTTCAGCAGCTATTCAAGCACCGCACATTTTCCAGACAGAAAATGTGAAACCAGCTAAATGAAGTGAGTGGGTTAGAACTGGTCCAGGACACTGGTACTCTTTGTCCTAGGGAGAAAAGCTGTGGCATTTGCCAGGGATTAAAGATATCACTAGCTGTACAGTTCATCCAGGTCTTGCTGTCTCTTTTGTTGAGCATGGATTCAAAGGGCAGAGAGCGGCTGTTCCCTGCAAACACAAACACACCAAAATACCAGTGCTATTTCCTGCAGAAGCTGTTTCCCATAGTGGGGTACTGACGCAGATTAGTCTGCTTACTTTGTAAAACAGGCCAGAAGCAGAGCTCCAAGTGATGCCATATGCCTGTCTTCTTCCTATAACTTCCTCTTTCTGAGACTGGTCATATGTCCCTCCAGTCACTTTGGCCAACATATCCCAAGCAGAGAAGATTGCTGTTGCCAGCTGAAGCAGAACTGACAACAAAAAAAAATGACAGCGCTTGGCTCTTCCGGAACAAGACCTGTCCACAGCAAGCCAAGGGATAAGCGGGAGTCAAGAGGGACTCTTTCTGAGCTCCCAGGCAAGGCGTTGCTCCTGCCAGGTTATGCTTCACAGAAGACTTCTCTGGTTGAGATCGTTCCTCCAAGGCTCACTTTGCTTTTGCTATTTCCTAGCTCATATTTGACTAGTTAAAAGTTTCATCAGCCAGGGCCATAAATTACCATGACAGCTTCTAGGGAAACTCAGCCCTTTCGTCTCCTGCTCATTTCCTCTCTGTCCCTCGCCATTGATCAAACCTGCAGAGTTTTAGACTTTTCAAAAACAGAAACAAAGAGAACTCCAACCCTGTCTAATTGAGATGTGGGTAAACTTAAAAAGCAGCTACCACGCATGTATTTGCTTCAATTAAATTAGCTCCTTGATATTTCTAATAATTTATTTTTCTTGTTTCCTTTTAAAAATTTTTTTAGTAGCAGCTTTATGATTAATGGCTGCTGTGATGTGCTGACATTTCAGCCTTTTGCATATCCTACATCCCTGTTAAATGGTGGGGGCTCGGGCTCCTATTTGCAAGGAGCAAGAGGAGTGCAAGTTGTACTATTAATCAATGGGGTAATTCAGCTGGGGTGCAGAGGGAGAGCCTAGCTCCTTGCAAACATGATACCCCCTAGGAACCTCTAAAATGTTTGTATCTGATGCGCTCTGCACCTGAGAGCAAAGTGGCTCGGCTGAGTCGAGAGCTCATGGCAGTATCACCGCGCTCCTTGAAGGTCATTAATTTGTGTCTGATGAGGAAGAAAAAAAGCAGTGAAAGCCAATGCTTTTCCAATGTGTGGATTTAGGGCTCTAACAGGCCCTGAAGAGCTGATGCTGGAGAGCAGGAGTTGTGTTTCAACCCATTAAGCTCTGGCCTGACTTCCAATGTCAAAAAGGAGATGGATGATAGTGCTGAGAGCACAGTTTCCTCGCACAGGAGTTTGGAGGCCATACAGTAAACTTTGAACTAGACGGAGTGTGAGGAATATCAGGCTTTGCTGGGGGCTGCCTCTGTAATAACAGGTTTCAGACATTGTAACTGTCTCTAATCCTAAAGGGACTTCAACAAACCTGGGTACAGGAGGAATCAGTCGCTGTGCTGAAAAAGGAAGGGAGGCTGCTCCTGAGGGAAACAGTCACAAAGGTGTAAGACAGCACTGCACTCCAGGAAGGTGGGACTGATCCTTCCATGTAAAGGAAGCATCAAGAGTCCAAAAGTAATGTCTAACCATGCCCCTAAGAGTACATCCTAAACTGCATGAGCACTATGGCTGCTTGCCAAAAAGCCTCAAATTTCCATAGGCAGGTTTCTTGGTCAGGTCTCTGCTAGGTCAGTCATTCTGCAGCTGGGGAGATCAGATGAGGTCGTAGTCCAAGATGGGTGATAAGCTTCGTGCACAAGCAGGGCAAAGCACAGCTGAGGGATGGACAATCAGGATTCTCCCTTTCTACACCCGGTGCATCATTTCTGAACAGGGGTGCTAGCCCAGTATTTAGCATCTGAAAGATGCATCGAAATACTGAACACCCTTTCATCTGAACAGGAGCAGAGTCGACTCCAATGCCATTGAAGAGGTAGTTGCACAATACAGTAGGTTCAGCAACAAACAAAAAGCTTCCAGAAAAGGACTTGAGAAGCTAACCTCGATCTTCTTATCAATGCACAGCACAGCGCTACAATCAGTGGTTTCAGGACAGCTGAGGGGGGGCTGCAAAATGTGGCATGAGAGCAGGAATTTCTCAAGTCAGCTTTGTGAGCAAAGAAAGATTATGATGTAATTACACCCTGTCAGGAAGCACAGCAGCAGCAGGTCTCAAGATTTCTATTCCTCCCTAGATGTGTGTAGTTATAGTAAAAGTAATCCAGGCAATCCAATCTACCCCACGTGAAATAACAGCAGTGAGAACAATAGTTGAAAGCTTTGTCTGCCACGGCAGTATGGGGCTCACAGATTATGTTCCAGTCCTAGGAATGAAAAGGCTTCTCTAGGAGATCAGGACACCTGCAATCACTGTGTTGCCTAACCAGTATGGAGATGGAAGAAGTCGTGCTCACTCTGTGGAAAGACTTGTAGAGCAGCAGCCCTCAGAGAAAGCAGCAGTGCTGGCAATTAGCTATTGCAGAGAGTGCTGTGGTTTAGCACCACAACAGTAAGTATCCCACACTGAATGGGTGGGGAACAAAGAGGAGAAACTGCCAGTCTATTCCACATGGCCACCTCTTTTTCTGAAGCGCCAGCAGAGACATACAAGAAGAGATGCAAGAGCCCCACTCCCAAACTCCCTGTCTTTTCCTGATGTCCTGCCAAATCCAACTGAACCTCCAACCTAACTAAAATAAGGAGAGAGCAATGAGTGTTTTCCCTGAACTAGAGCAGCTCCCAAAACAGGGTTTGGGAGGCCTGGGAGGTCCAACAGAAAAGAATTTAAGGAGGCTTTGACCGGGGGCTCAAGGGTCACGAGCCTGGGAAAGGGAAACACCAGAGGGACATGTTGGCACAGCTCACCTTGCCTGGGGAGTTTCTGGTATGGGTACATGTCTGTAGACCCGGCTCTAACTAACCCTGCTGGGGTAGGAGGATGGACCAGCAGATTTCGTGAGGTGCTTTTTACTCCCATTTTCTGCAGCTGCTATGAAAGGGGCCTCTCTGTAAATAAAATAATACATCATCTTAATTCTTCCACAACCAGAAAACAGGCTTAAGCAGAGCAAATAGATTTGGATATAAACCCCAAGGGACAGGCAGCTCCATTGGAGGCCATAGCTTTATCCAGTAACACCAGCCATGTCCTCCCTTTCCTGCTGAATAATTCAGAGCTTCATTTTCTTATCTGCTCTAATCTGGGTTTGTACAAACCAGCCCTGCTGTTAAGTAACATGAGCGAGATAAAGAACAACAAGGCATCTTTGTGCAGGGGAAGCCTCAGCAGGCAACATATACCTCCTCTTTGTGCTGCCACACTCTTCAAGAGAGGAACTGGCATCTTTCCTCTACTCTGGCACATTTGCTTTCCTCCATTTTCTATCCATGCTCCTTTCACCATGATTTGGTATGTGCCTAGGCTGACTTCTACCTGGAGTGGGGAAAGCCAAACAGCAGTGGGGGAAAAAAAAGGGGAAAAAAAACCAAAAACCAACCCAAGCTCTGTAATAGTCTTTTCATGACATTTACTAAATCTTTTAGAAGTTTTCCTTCTTTCTGCACTAAATATCAGTTGCTTAAGATAATCTGCGAACCTGTAGAATGGCCATTAGGAGCTCCCTGGTGACTAGGTTAATTCACAGTAAATTACAGTCACTGCCAAGGAGATTGCAGGGAGGTTAGGAGGAGATTGGAAGCGGCAGGCAGCAAAGTACTGTAGCATTTACCAAAAAAAGAAAATAGAACAATAATCAAAACTCTCCCTTGCAAGGAACAAGGAGGCCAGGCATTGAATGCAAGTTGGAATATGGTAATTTCCAAACTCTGACAGATGCTGGTAAATACTGGGATCAACACTGGGCAAGTTTTCTGAGTGACAGGCCAGCAGCAGTCAGTGTTACCATACCCAGGAAGCGTGAGGAAGAGCCACAGAGAGACTATGCTTTTACTGACTCTTTTTTTTTTTTTTTTTAATGTGGTAGAACACAGGAGTGCCAGGCAAGAACAAAAAACTTGGCTGCACCAGCCACTGTACACATGGAAAGATGTTCTTCAGGCAGACAATAACCTTTTCCACTTTTCCTTCCCCTTCCCTTTCTCCTCATCATTCTTCCATCCTCTGCTGTTTTGCTGTTAATATGATGCCACTGACCTTGTCGCCAGCCCCATCACTGGTGTTGCTGTGAGCACCTGGGGTCTTTAATAGCCCAAATGTTTGCTAATGCATTGGGTGTACCACAGTACAGAGGCAGGCACTCTAGGTACACGATCCTGGTCCTGACCAGGTGATTTTAAGCATAAAATCAGGGACAAGTTCCCTGTGCAAGTCGCATCTTGCAGAGCACACTTTTCCTCCTTTCTTCTGGCTCAGTTCGGAGCCCAAATCCCTTCCATCTGTTTGGCCCCTCTGATGTTGAGGATAAGTACATTTCCGTAATCACACTTGAGAAGCGAAAAAGGGGCAAATGCCACAATCCAGGCAATCCCCAAATTACTGAACAGCAATTTGAGTCACATGCAGTGTCTAAGATCCGTGACAAAATTGTGCCTGGAGAGTTTTTTTGAGAATGCCAGAAAGCAGTCTCCACTGTAGACTGTCTCTAGCTAACTGGGGACTGCAGCTGCCATGCTGCAAACCTTCTCAGGGCTCCCAGAACAATTGTGCGCATTAGAAAACTGCCAGGATTTCTGCACCACAGGTGCCAGACACAAAACTGACTCCCTCAACACACTTGTACAGTGTCTGCATCACTTCAAGAGACCAGTGCAGTGAGGACCAACCTGGCACATAGTGGCAGTGTGGCCAAAAAGAGGACATGTAGCAAGTGTCACAATGACGCTGCAGCTTCTTTCCAGCCTCTCACCCAAGATCTGTTTCTCTTCTTGATATTTCCAAGGTCTCCTGATCCAGAAACTGCTCTGGCTACCAACTAATAATAATCGGATCCCTCTTTCTGGCTGTGGCTTCTTAATGTACAAAAGCCCGGAATTCAGCGGAGTTCCATTAAGTTGGTAGTAGATAATCCTCCAAAGAGCCGGGGTTTCCTGCACAATTCAGCTCAAATCATTCTTCCACCTTTCTCTAAAATGGGTGACAGGCAATAAGGTATAGAGGCCCCTGGAAATTCAGGTATCATCTCATCCTCCCCTCCCTCCTTGCCTCTCCAGCAGCCTCTGGGATGCTGGTTTTTTTAATATGAACTTTAATTTCTGCTGCTAGTAAAATTTAACTGTACCAAAAAAAAATTTGTTCCTTTTTGTTTTCTTCCTGAAAATATACATATTAACCTATCGGAAAGGCTTCCTTTCTTCTGCCAACCGGTATCAACAGTCAATCAGAATCTGTCAACATAGCAATTTTATCATCTCCAACTCGGGTAGCAATGCAGTCGTCATGGGAACCAAAATAGTAACTATGGAATAGCTGCCTTAGTAACAACAACAACAAAAAATGTGTTGGCATAAAATTGCATTTGTAGTAAATTTCAGTTAACACTTTAGAAATTAAACAGTCACTGTGTGAATCCTGGAGTCTGTAAATCCAATGGCCCTCTCCAGGGAAATGGTGGCTTTTAAAGTTTCCTGAGATCTAACCTCATTGCTGGCCTCTTGTGCTACAAGTTGAAAGAGGAGGAACAGAGGGAATCACGTCTCTATTCTGATATGAGCATCTGTATAACGTGACATTAAGGATGCAACAGCTTTAACCTGCTTGAAGAGGCAACCTGCATTCCGCAGGTATAGAGTTAAATTTGTGATGCTGGGGAGAACTACTAACTACAGAGACTTTGAAGGCAGTTTGCTTTGGTCCATGTGAAGATCCAAAAGAACATGACTATGGGCAAACAGCAGGAAGGGAAACCAGAACAGAGCTGTGGCCCAGTACTCTGGGGCATATCGACATTTCAAAGGCAAATGCATATTCTCAGAATGCTTTTGGTCACATATGCACAGATATTCAGCCTTGTAAGATAGTGGGTCATTCCCTTAATCCATCTGATGCTCACACTATATTCCCAAAAGCAAGAGAATAGAAAGGCAAGGTATGTCTAAGTAGAGCACTT
Organism: Athene noctua; assembly: GCF_965140245.1. Classification (NCBI taxonomy): domain Eukaryota; kingdom Metazoa; phylum Chordata; class Aves; order Strigiformes; family Strigidae; genus Athene; species Athene noctua. The sequence continues at coordinate 94,943,205 of NC_134037.1, forward strand.
GCTGTGTTTTTCTTTTCAGAGGACAGGTTTAATACACTCAGTGCTTTTATCCCCTCCAGACCTCTGGTTTCTGACCTGTAGCACCTTCACAAATGGAAAAAGTCAATCCTAGATTTACTTTGTACGTGACCTCTAAAGATTCTGCCAGATCTCCTTGCATTGCATAGGTGAACATGATTCTCTTAACAGCGAAGATGAATAGCTAATTTCCAGGACGGCTTTTTAAATTCTCTGTCAAGGAGGTGACCTACTCAGCGGAGCATCAACATCACCCACAGCAGCAGGTTCAGATCCCATCACTGTCTGCTCTGCCCTGCGTCTGCTTATGGAAGATAAATCATGTTCTCTACCACTGAAGTCAACAAGACACTCTGGACAGTTGAGGAGAGGGTTGTAAGAGTCCCCAAAAGAGTAATGAAGTTCCTTATGAAAGGGCTCTTTTTGAAATGACAGCACTATTTATTGCAGTTTGCCAACACTACCAAAATATAGAGAAACCACACCTGGCACTAGAAAGGTTGAGCCACACGAGGGTGGAGGCTGAAGAAGGTGCAAGGAAGTATCACTAGCTGCCTACACTGATCTTATATTTTTCCCGAAAGGTCCAATTTTCAGCTCCCGACAGAGAAAAGATGCTGTGCTATATGGATCTTTGACAGGCACAGTTTGGGTATTTTAATACTCTTCCATACACATGCCCAGTTTGTTATTGGCCTACACCCAAGGAACGGTTTTATTTAATCAGTGCTGTATTAAAACTGTGAAACCATTCTGATAAAAAGGGACTGGATAGATAGTTAAGGTTTGCCTTTCTAGAATAAGAGGTAGTTTAAAAAATTGTGTAGATGTATCACAGGGTTACAATCCATTCACCTTAACACCAAGACACCCCTTCTTCAAAACAAGGCTATTGAGACTGTCAATTTGCAACAAAGGCCAGTGACCCAACCTTCAACCCTCTGCTCCACCAGATGATGTCCCCAAGTAAAACACGATAATTTAGAATGGTATAAGTGGTGTACACAATTTATCCAGATGAGTTTGTCCTAGTGACTAGTTTCCTAGAGAGAGCACGCTCAAAGGAGAGCAGTGGTCAGAAAGGTCAAGAAAGCTTTCCACTCTTCCCCATTCTGAAATGTTTTTGTAAGCCAAAGGATGCCTTGAGATACTCCAGAGAAATCAGTAGGAAAATTCTGCTGGAACAATAACAAAAGCTGCATCATGCAAAGTGAATTTAGACCTAAGGTTTAATATTAATATCTTAAAAGGGCATCTCTCTACATTCTTCCCAGTACCGTGATAGTACAGTGGGGAATGCTCAGAAAAGGTGTTTCTCAAAAGCGGATGTGAGTGCTGGAGGGTTTGGAGGATTAACCTTTCCATTTTGGACACCAGGGCTCAAACATAGACTTTGGCATTAGAGAAGTGGCTATGAGTAAGTGAGTGTTGCAACACTCAGCATGGACAGATTGGACAAGGTTACAAAACAGTTTGTGTGATTAGCCAGGAGCCCCAGCCGAGTCAGTGGCAGAAGTGAAAACAGATTAGCAATTCTGTAGTTTTGGAGACAGGACCCAGGACATTGGCTAGACAATAAGGTTAGCTTGCTCAGACGTGTTCCTGGGCTAATGAACAGGGGCTGGGGGCAGGGCGGGGGGGGAAATTGGCAGCGGAGGAGGGGGGTGGGCTGTAAAGCTGATTCAGAAAGCAGAACTGCAGGTGGGAGAAGGAATGGCCTTGGAGGCATCAGAAGGTCTAGGGTGTCCCCATGCAAAAGGCTGTAGCTATTATTTCCTGACTCCACACTTTTACCAGTCTCTCTCTATTACTTGCCCCTTTTTCCTTTCATCCTGACATATTCAACCACTTTTCCAAGCAGGGGTGAGGTGAGAAACCTTTGCAGTTGTACCGCTCAGAAAAGCTGAGCACTAACCAGGGTGTTCACATGAAGCCATAAAGGACTAACCAACTTCAGTGACTGCCAAACTTCTTGTGTTTTCCTGTGTCTATGAAGCACACCCCTTCAGCCCCTGAAAGAGGATCACTACTGTTCTGGTTTTTGAAGCATACATGAGAATTATGACTCCTTTTGTATTGGAGAGTTATGGGTTGATCCCAGTGTTAATGGCGTCTGGCTACTGCCTAAAATGTTCTCTAATCCTCAAAAGGTTTCCGTATCCTACATATGCTACAATTAAAATGTTAAAGAGAGATTTAACACCAGGAAGAAAGAAGAAGGAATATTCCATAAACCCACTACTATCTACTGGTATGAGGAAGGCTTCAGGAAGGCAAAGGAAGAAAATAAAGCTATTTCAAAAGACAAGTGGGGCACAGCATGTGCATGAGAGTGTTTGTCACTGTCCCCCAGTGCCACCCCTGGCTCAGGAGGTCCCATAGCTGCAGACCACAGGCAGCCAAAAAGAGAGCACCAAGGAAGCATCATCACCTAATGGCTTATTTCTGGTGCTCTTCTCTAGGCAACAGCTGCTGCCAGACACTGGATGCTGAGCAAAGTAGCTCTTGGGTCTCACCCAGAGTAGCTGTTTGGATGGTGACATCCTGCATTCCTGGAAGGCGGCTCTGACTACAAGAGCTGGAAAGGGAAAATCTCAGCCCAGAATGAAACACTGTGAGCAGTTTACAGCAGCTGTGCTCTAGAAGTGTGTGTTTACCTTTGATACTTCCAAGAAAATGTTGCTGAAATCAGGTCTGCAACTACTTGACCTATTTTTACAGTTACAGAGCATATGATTTTTGAGGAAAAAGTGACCAAATGATGCCATTTTCCCTTATCTCAAAATAAGGAGCCAAACGGGGAAGGCATCTCCAGCATGCCCTGCATGCCTATGAGCAATATTCCTTGTAATGCTGCAGCACTCAGGTGAGGGAGAGAGGGGTGAAGCCCTGTCTCAGCCCCACACACATCCCAACAAAGGCAAAGATCTCAGCTCCACTTGGGAGAGGAGCTGTCTGAATGCCACAGCAAGAGGAAACCCAGGCTTGAAATGGTCTCCCTGCCCAGCTTTGTGCAGCACCATACTTATCATTTAATGCAATTATGTCATTAACTAATTTGTAAATTTGCATAGAACCATTAATTTAATCTTTAAATAAATAGTATGGATTTAGCGCTGGTGAAAGCACTCCAGATTAACTGCTTGGTGAATGAAGCCCTCCGTTTATCTGAGGCAGCAGCAGAACAAGCTCTATCCACACACTGACCTGCCAGCATGCTGCAACCTTGATTTGACAGAAAAGTGCACAGCTTCATCTGAGGAGTCCAAGGAAGGAGCTCAGTTCTCTGGCTCAGGCACCTCATACTCTCTCTTGGGCTGATTAGTACACATCAGGGCAGAAAGTTTTCATGGAGGGCAGCTGTCACTGAGACTCACCACAGTTCCTGCACTTGAATCTCAGCATCCTTGGAATTTAAGTGACTAGCAAGTTGTCACTGGGAGCCAGAAATGGCCCCTCTACAAAATGAACGCTACGCAGCTGTGAGCAGCCGCAGCAGAATAACACTTTCACACATTCTCCCGCTGTCTTATTGTCCTATGCCACCCACCTCACTTAAGCTATTTATACCTTGCTCTACACAAGATGCTCACACCTCCTTAGAGACGGGGAAGACAGACAAGGCGTCTGATGGTTGCGTTATGACAGCTCAACTGATTGGATTATCTTCACTGCTTGGAAGCTGCCCCCGCAACCACTGCTCTCTTGCAAGTTGCAGAAAGAGGCAGCAGTTGGGTTGAGGAGGGGCAGAAGATCCTTACATACCTGCTTGGTGGCAGATGGAGCTGGATTCCCTCATCCACCTGTCATAGCTGGGTGGATTGACAGCTAACAGCCCTTCTCCTTTTGGCTGGAGAAAACACAGGGCCTACACCGCTAGAGGAGAAGGAGGAGGAGGAGTTGGAGGATGATCCAGGCTCTTGCTCCACTGCCTTTGCGAAATCCCAGGACTGTGACATAACCATGACAACTACCACTCTGCAGTCAGGGGAATGAGTACTAAAAGTTGTGGCCAGCCATGAGAAATGACAGACAGAAATCGGAGGCAGAAGATTAACAGGGAGTGACTTTGCAGCGTGCAATGTGACAACAGACCCTGTTGCCTCGCACCACTGCCAGGGAGGCACGCTCAGCGGCCAGGCACACCTGGACCAGCCAGTTGGCTCTCCACTGCTCTTGTTATTCTGTGCAACCCTTCAGCATGACTCTTGACAGAAAAATTACCAAATGTAATGCACTTGTGACTTAGTTAATTTGCACCTGTATCTAATTTCAGACTTGCTAGAATAACAGAGCAGTTCTGTAATCAAAACAGGAGGAAAAAAAAAAAAAGCCAGATCTGCCAGTCACTGGCTGCTGCAGGGGAAACTGCCCCCACTTCACACAGGGACCCCGTGCAAAAGCTTTGCATGAAGGTCACAGCAGGGCACAGAGGTTTCCCTGAGAAGGGACAAAGTGAGACTCAGAGCGAGCCCATGGCTGTTACAGCGGTAGCTGGCAGCACCATGCTCCTCCCTGCTTTCCCAGGCAGGAATTGCTTCAGTCTCCTAAATGCCTCTGTGTTTTTATTTCAGGACATTGTTCTGAGCAGTTTACAATTGCTAATGGCCATGACTTTCTGGATGCCAGAGGGTGCCACATTTCATCATCAGAGAAAGCACTAATGAGAGAAAGTCCCTCTGGCCCATGGTGGTGGCTCATTAGGGTTTTAGTCACGATGTCTCGGTTTCCTCTCCAGGCTCTGGGGAGCCACAGTGGTTTGAGTTCGTGTGTTATTTTTAATCCTCTCCCTCAGTCTCTGCAAGGGTCTAGTTTCTCCAGAATATTCAAGTCCCCAAATAAGAGATTTAAGAAAGTTAAAAACACTTTGCTTTTGGCAGGTCTCCCAGGACCCTTACCCACCCCAGTGCTGGGGCGCTCAGCCCAGCACGCTCAGCACGTGCAGCTCAATAGCTCACAGACTTCATCTGAGCTGCCCCGTGAGACCTTGGGCTAGCCTCAGCCCGCCCAGCCAGGGCCAGCAGCCGCCTCTCCTTCATTGCCCGTCACAGAGCTGCGATGGCAAAAATGTTCTTTCTGAAGGAAATCAACAAGGAAGAGCTTTCATTTTCTCCTTGGTTAACTCCTCAGTCCAGCCCTCCCCAAAGAGGTCCTATCTATCATCTGCCTCGCTTTCTGCTGTCCCCTCTCCACAAGGATCCCATTGCAGCATCTCCAGATACTCCCTGAATCCTGATATCCCCTTAACCCAGGTACAATTCTACCCTGTCGACAAACTGCTGTTAGACTAAATCCTCTCAAGCTGCACTCAGCCTTCTTCCTACACCTTTCCTCGATGGTGTCTGCCATTCTTGTTAGCCCAATCACCCAGCTGCTCCCCACCGAGACTGGTGACTAACCCCAGCCATCTCCTCCCTGCAGGGATCTGGAGGCAATACAGACAGATGAGCGGCCTGCACATTTCCCCCTTGAAAGACCATCAGCCTACGACAGAGCTGCATAGAGAAAGCAAATCAGGACATAAAACATTTGTGATCTTCAGATTAAAGGGGTTAGTATGTCATTAACATCAATTTCTTCGGCTGAGACACACGTTAAGCATGTAGAATTAGGAACAGGACTGGGAATATGTAAGTCTGATGTTTTAACCTTGGCTTTCTCACTGACTCCACATCTCTCCCTCATCATGCATTTTAATACCCTTGCCTCGATTTCTTGTCTACAAGGAGGCTGATCCTAACTGCCCTGACTTGCCAGGTTGTTTGGTTCTGTAATTAAGCACAGCCTGTGGATCACTGTAAATGTAAAGAGCAATATGTAACCATTATTTATTTATAATAGCCTCAAAACTCAGGAGTCCTACGGTAACAGGTGTACCACAGCAACATGCTCACTGAGGAAATCCATCTTTCCACCTCACCGCCTCGCTTCTCTCCACATGAAAATGTTCTCTTGGGCAGCCTGTGCAGGCAATATCCACCCATTAGAGCTGGAGCTGAAGGTTGAACAAAGAGAAAGGAATCTCAGACGCTGTCTCGGGATGTTCTCACACCACAAAGGCATTTGTCATGATGTTATCCAAAAAGTCTTCTATGCACTAGAATACAAGCCCAGGAGGCAGTTGCTCACTCACCGAGTGAGAACAGTGCAAAGCACAGCCGTTGATCCATGCTGATCATCCCATCGCTGCTGAAATTTCCTCCCAGTAATGCCCTGCAGCAACAGAGCTTGGAGAAAAGTCTGGTGAAAGGTATGTACTTCTGTCTTCAAAGTAACAGTTGAAGCCACAGTTCTTGACCTGCCACGGGAGTGCAAAGGCTATGAGCAGACCATGCCAGGATTCATACCAGCACCGCAAGAGAGAAAGACTATGGGGAGCGAGGCAAACCCAGGGCACTGAGTGGTGTCAAGGACTTTCTTCATATCATAATTGGCTCCAGTAAACCCTCTGCTTTGGTCAGTTGAAGAACTGTTTCATATTCACAGTACCCGTGCAGTCTGTGACTTTTTGTCATTTCTACACCAAATAGCCTTTATGTGATACACTCTTTATGTGCTTAGAACAAACAACTAGCACCTGGAGTCCTGTCAAGCCATGGTGACTCATGACCAGGTAATTACCTACAGCCCTGCTTCTGTGAGACAAGCACCTACCTATCAGTTGGTGTTCATCAGTCCTCGAAGAGAGGGCAAGCCCCGAATACACGGGGGAAACCAAACATCTGTCCCTAGAGGTGGTGCCTCCAGGGCAAGGTTGAAGGCGTACTAGTGATAGAGTGTGGGAGAGCTTTAGTTTATCTCAGGATCCAGAGCTATCAATCCAGTGCTGTGGTGGAGAGATGCAAAATCTTTAATTAACTTTTGTGCACTTGCTCCCAGCACTGGTGGAGGTGGGTGGATGTGATTGTCGCTCAAGGGAGGATTCTCCCCTCCTCCTGCTTTTGAATTCCCAGGCAATTAGTGCTCTGTGTAGAGCAACGTAAATAGAGCTCCTTAAACCTGGAGGGGTTTAGTTTGGTTTGTTTGGGGCGTGTTTGCCCTCCTACCTGTTCTATCAAGTACCAAGTAATCTATGGACCACTTTGCATGTGTTTGCACACCCTTTTTGCATCTTAACTGACAACCTACATGCTTTTTTAATTAAAATTTTATTGGCTTTTCCATAAGTGATATACCTACTGTAAGTGAGCACAGTTTGGTACAGATAACGTGGTTTGTTTAGCTATCTTGCAGGAGATTATTTCTGTTATCATTGTAAGTTGATTATTGTAATTATTGAAAGAGAGAGGGGCTGAGAGGGAGAGCATGCAGAAGGAAAATGGGGGGGGGGGGATTAAAAGATAATAATAAAAGATAATAACAGTCTCCTTTGTTCTTATTTCTTTCTCTTGACAACCTACTGTACATGCTAAATTCCAGTTTAATGTTAGAGTCAATCCCTCCTGTTGCTAGAACACCCCCATGAATAACACAAGATCTTTAAACCCTAGATGACTGCAATTAACTTCAGTATCAAAGAAAGCCAGGAATTTTCTCTCTTGTTAGTACTACCAACCCTGTGAGTATCTTGTTTTCACCTCTTTATTCTGAATTCACTTGACATTTTTGACCCTCTTTAGAAAGTGTATGGCTTAAATGTACACAAAAATAAATTTAAGCTTTATACATATGGGGAATATGTGTGTGTGTGTCTGTGCATAAAAAGACTAGGGAAGAGAGAGTATACACTGCACCAATAACCATCTGTCCTGCCATCACTTTGAGGCCAATGTGTGAGACAGGAAGGCAGAAACCCCTGAAGGCCGGTCCCAATGCTGTTGGTGAAACTCTGTGCTACTGTGCTGTAGTCAGGAGGGATGTATGTTCCAGAGGCCGTGAAAATTCCTGGTTTGAGTGAAGTACAAGGTAATCTGCAGATGCTGAGCATTTCTGTAAGGAAAGTGCTAACCATAATGGTGAGATTTATTTCCACACTTCAGAGAGACACTGACCAATGCTTATAACAACTGGAGGAGCATATCAGAGAGCCACCTCTCCCACATCTCACCTTTTGCTGCAGTGGGAAATGGCAAGACTGCTGATAAGGTGACTTTTAGATACTTTGATCCAGGCTACGAAGGCTTTCAAGGACTGAGACTTTGAACTTGACTATATATTCTCTTAAAACTTAAGAGGAGGGGATGGCACAACTAGCTTGAGCTCTTGAAGTGTTCTGGGCTGCAGCAGTGTCTCCCACACCCTGATGACTTTGTGCTCATCTGGGTCAGCAAAAAGGCAAAAGCATACATCCTTGTGGGACAGCACCACATCCAGGCATTAGCAATAGGGGTGTATGTTCACATTTCTACTAACTGGGCATGTCCCACCAAACTATTCCCACCAGACTGCAACCTCACCTCTCAGCAGGGTTTCATGGTCAAGAAAGTCAAACACTGCAGGGAGATACAGCAGGAAATCTGTCCTCTAGCCATCAAAAGCAGAAATGCCACAAAAGCAGTTTCATCTAATGTCCTGGCCTGACTCCAGCTAGAGTCCCTGTGCCATTCCAGGAATACTGTGAGTGGCGAGCCTCGCTTGGGTCGGGGGGGTCAGTGCTAAAGCTATCCAGCTATCAGCTATTCAGATGCTTCTCAGAAAATCCTCCCAACAGACCAAGGCCTGCAAAACTGACCTGAAAAATAAGAAACAAGAAATCAATGCTGTGTTCTTTACAGTTTCTTTGTGGTAAATAAATACTGCATTACCTACACAATGCTCATATTAAAGGATTTTCTTCACTACGGGTAGTTACTCACTTCAGCATGTTCAGCATTTGCTTCCCCTCTTTGCCAGAGGACCTGATTTGTGATGTCACATGAAACTTCAAAATGAAGTGCAGTCCTCCCTCCCCTCACACAGAAAAGGAGACCAACAACCCTTGCCCACCTCTCCCAGGGAGGGAGAACTACAGCCCATGTTATTGCTTTATAATGACATGACTATTTATGGTTGCAAAAGTTCTTGCCAGGGTTCCTCTACTGAGGAGGAGAAAGCCAGGAGTTAAGACTTTAAAGGTCAAAACAAAATGGACAAGCCAAGAGAGTAGTTTTCCCACTGGGGAGGTGGGGGTAGACGCAGAGAATAAGAACCTTGAGATCATCTGTGAACCTAAAAAAGCAGTAGGGAGCAAAACATGATTTTCATTTGAGGGGTAGAAATACGGAGATCAGACTGTAAATACCTTAAAGAATAACCAATTTTACCATGCCTTCATTATACAGCAGTGCCCATCTTGACCTGTATGTGGGAAGCAAAGGAACGAAAGAAAGTGGAAGGAAAATATTTTTAAATTAATCCAGCTTTCTCAAACCACCTCAAATAAGCAAATAAATAAAAAAAGCCTGAACTGTCACTCACTTCTTGGATGCAAGCTCACGTCAACTTTTATTTTTCTGAATTGATTTGCTTGTTTGTATTGCTTGCCATTTTTATTTTTTTGTCCCTGAAAATACTGTAAAAACCAACTAATAGGGGTACAAAATAGTAAGTTTTATGTGCATTGCAGAAACTTGTATATGATGCAGTTTGTTAAGATCTCTGCCGTTTCCCCAGCAGTGTGTCAGGTTTGCCTAACACCCAGCCCTTGAGTTACAGTTTTACGGTGCCGATTTATAGCGTTATAAGTTTAATATAGTGGTGCATTGTAAAAGGGCGCTTCCCCTCCCCCCTCCTTAATTAATATTTTAGACCCCAGGAAAACACCACAAGGGCACGTGGCAGCAGGAGGGGTATAATTTACAGGGTGTCTGGAGCACAGCCTGGAAAAGCGGTTCCTAGTGATGAGCCGGGACGAGCCCCCGGGCTCGGCTCGGCAATGCTCGGCTGGGCTGGGCTCGGCTGGGCAGGGCTGGGCTCGGCTGGGCTGGGCAGGGCAGGGCTGGGCTGGGCTCGGCTCGGCTGGGCTGAACTCGGCTGGGCTGGGCTGGACTCGGCTGGGTTGGGCTGAGCTCGGCTGGGCTGGGCTGGACTCTGCGCGCGGGTCTGCCCGGGGCAGCGCTGCCCCCTGCCGGCCCGGCGGTGCGCGGCTCCCCACGCACCTTCAGGGTACTGAGCAAAGGGTGACATAATAGTAACAGTTTTAGAGAAAGATAGAGCTCTCTCACGAATTAAAAAAAATTACCAACCACACCCAAGAATAAGGCAACCAGACAATAATAAAAAATGAGCAGGCACAACCCCTTAGTTCCCTTTCACTGCTAACGTTAGCACCAAACTGTAAATAAGCGGGCCAAAAGTCAAAATGTGCCAGCCCTTGTGCACGGGAAGTACATCAGCCTTAGGTGCACAAGTTGTCCCACACTTGTCTGATCCTCAGGAAAGCTTCTGATGCTGCTGGGGTCATGCCACATGCCTGGGCCACCTCCTCAAGGCCCTCACCTCCCTGGAGCTCCCCTCCAGCCCCGCAGTTCTCCTCCAAGACACTTAGGAGCATCTGGGCCTCTACAGGAAAAGCAGCAGCATTGCTGCTATTTTTAAGCCTTTTAATTTGCCGTTCTCCAGTGAGTTGCTTTCCCCACAGACTAGTGGGATCTAACACTATTGCCTGCAAAACCAAGCTGTATTGTCTTGCAACAGAGGTGGTGTGACAGAAGTGAGTTGCAAAGTGAAGATGCTTCAGGAACGAAGGAAAGAAGAGTTGTTTTGGCTTCCGCTGCAGCCCCTCTTCCATCGAGCCCACTCTACTCCCACAGCTGCTTGCCATCAGCCGTGCCCATCACTGGAGTCGGCTCCAGCTTGAGTCTCTGCTCCTCTCTGTCTCTCTTCTCTCCTTCCCTAGAACACCAATTTGACTGATTGTTTGCAATTAACTGTTGATTATTGTGCACAAAAGTCCAAAGAGGATAATTAAAAACAGTTCAGCCAGCAGCAGTGGAAAGAGCCTGCTGCCGCAGAAGAGAGAACAGTGTGCAGCAAGCACATCCCTGCTTACGGCGGACGAATGAGGTGGTGAGGACCAGTGAGGCTGGTGTGCACGGGTAGGCTGTAGGCAGGACAGGACAGGGCAGGACAGAGGCTGCTGGTGAATTTAGAGAGCTCAGATGGAGCAGTGCAGCTTGCTGCCTTGGCTCCCGGGGCCCTCACACTGCAATAAGCACCCCATAAGCCTTGAAAGAGGGGTCATTCCCCATACCATTAGCCAACAGGCCCAGGACCCCTGCAAGTACAATGTGCAGCCAGGTTCACGGCAGCAGCCACAAAGCCGTGAGCAATCTCCTCAATAACTTTGCTGAATGGGTTGAAGAAACCCAGCTTTCTGCCTTTCCTAGCAGCATCTCTTTTTAGACAAATTGTCAGTGGAAAACCTTTCAAGAAAACACCTTGCTGTGAAATACGCTTTTGTTGCTTGGAATAAAGGACACAGGCAAATGCTGGAGCTGATAATACAAAGTGCCCGCTCAGTCCTGTGTCAACACAGATCATTTTTATACACGGTAATAGACAACATGGAGTGTTGAGAAGCCTGAGCAGAAACAAAGTACACATGATAAATTTAAACCTTGAAGGACAAAATGTTGGAAGTGGAGTTTTATTGAGGTAGAGGGGTTTTGCCTCCCCAGTTATAAAAAAATTAATTTCAGGTCAATTATAATGACGAAAAGTCTGTCCAGCTGTATGTGCTAAGCTGTCTTGAAACACACACCTCAGAGCCTCTCAGATGCCACCTGTGAACAGGAACAGCCTGTGACTGTGCAAAAGGAAGGCGGGTGAATGAGAGAAGAGGGGCTTGCAGGGGCTTGCTGTTTGTCTCTAGTAGAATGTCAGAAATTAAGAAAATAGCTTTTCCACTTAAAAAATGAGCCATGAACTCAGAAAGGGGCTACTGAACTTGCCGCCACCATGGGTGAAACCAGGTCTTCTTACATGGGCAGTTGAGGCAACACAGCTGTTTCTGTTGAAAGGAAGGGACCTTCTTCATCGCCTCCTTGTCTTTCTTTACCTCTCCCTTTCTCCTGGCTTTGTGGGCCTATCTTTTCCCTTGAGCCAGTTCCTGTTGCTCACCAAACCCTCCAGTGAACTATGTGAATCATTAGTCTGGCAGGATATCATCCTATTTTCTGGGGTAGTTTTCAGCTCTCTTAGTTAAAGCCACTCAGGGTATGACACGCTCAAGGTAAGAAGAGGACAGATGTAGCTGGAAGAAATAATAAATCTTTCTTCAAAGGGAAATAGCAGGATGCCAAATCCTGGTGAAATGGTTCAATATTTTGTAAGAAACAGACCTTGAGTAAACCCCAACCTTGACTGGTGTTTGGGTGACCATCTTGTACCCCAGACACAACCAGCACTGCAAAAATGGGTAAAAATGAAGAATAAAAGGAGTAATTGAACTGCTTTGATTTTCAAAGAGAGGTTCAGGGCAGCCCAACTGTGAATATAATGAGTATCTTTTGTTTCCTCTGTAGGAGATCTGTAGGGATACAGTTCCTATAAAGGTACGGGCTCAACAAACTGATAAGACATGATTACAGGAACTGTGCCATGCTGCTGTAACAATGCATACTTTGAGACGCAGATATAATATTTTCTCTGGAAAAGGTGGAGCTAATTGCAAATTCTCTGAAATCTGCTTCTTGGCTTCATTTCATAAAGCCTGAGCCAAGGAAATCTGAACAGCTGGGATACCAGAGGCAGAGCAGAAAGGAGCAGGAATTCTGTGCAGGAGAAAATGGAAAAATCCAAACTGAATGAGGCTTAATACATCAGGGATGAACTCTGCTTTGACTTTTTTTTTAATAATATCCCACAGCCTGAAGACACGATGCTAGACGCTGTAAGAAAATAACTCTCCTCTGAAGCCTGATGTTTGAAAAGAATCAAGGCTTAAAATCCCTTTAGATGTTTGTTTAAGGACTAACACATTTAGCAGCTGTAAAACCTAACTATAATGTCTTGCTGTTTGTCCACTAAATCACATTACGCTCTAGCAGTGGGATGTATACTCTGCTTTGCTGTCCTGCCTGTCCTCAAAACTAGGGTTTTCTCACTGAATGTGCCACTAGCATTGTATGGTTCTTGTTCTAGTCCTTGTATTTAGGGCTGGTCAAGAGGGATGTGAGAAACATCTTTGAAAGAGCTGACCTCCTGCCAGACAGCTCAGGAGCAAAAAAGGCAAGATTTGAGCTGAGGTGAAAAAGGAACAGTTTTTTCTTTTGTAAGAATTGGAAGAAGCAAATGGTAACCCCTGAAATACAGTTTTGGGACACCCACCAATTCCAGTGACGCAGTGCCTTCCCCGCAGGTTACTACTGGACCATGGGATGATGGACAGGTCTGAGGGAATGAGGGTTCTTCTCATGACAGGCACTATCCTGAAACAAAGGAGGTTGCCCATGTTTCATTTACAATTTCAGCAGAAGCTTTGCTCTCTTGAACCTAGTCTGCTTTGATCCATGGATCCTTTCCACTGAAAACTAACGCACATTTCACCGATGCTCGACTCAATGAATGAAGTCCTCTTGGGCAGACTGCTAAGTCCTGGTATCCTGGCATTTGGGCTACCAAAATGCAAGACCTTGAAGCCTCAAATCTTCAGGTCAAGATTCTCATTTATCCCAGTCACTGACAGGCTTTCATCCCATTCATCTGCTCTCAGTGCTTAGAAAGTCATCCTTACAGCCCAGTCTCCCTTCTCTGCTAAGTCTTATATAGCTCATTGACAATTTTATAGCTCTCTCCCCTGATGTGGATGTGCCAGACCCAGAGCTGACAATCCTCAGCACTCAAAGCAATAAATGGTGCCCCAAAGTCATGAGTTTTGTCCAAAAGTTGTAAGCTCAGATAGATTACTTAAGGACAATTTCAATTTTCCTTAGTCTGTATTTCCCTATGAGTAGTTGGCTGGAGATTTGGGGGTTTTAGCAAGAAGAAGGAACAAAGGCATTAATTCCTTGTAATCACCCAGCTCCAGGAGACAGACCTGCAAGACATCAGAGATCTGGTAAAATCCTGAGCTGGCAACACTCCAGACCTAGGGCCTCTAAAGAGCCACTGGGTGAAACCAGGCTTCATAGCTCATCAGCACGCAGCAAATACAAACTTTATTGTGTAATCATTGTCGGTGGAAGAATTATCTATTCTTTAGCTCTGTGAGAGCGCGAGAGATTAAGTTTGGAAGCCTATTAGCCACCACTGAAATGCCATTGTTATCATTCACTGTTAATCATCACGCCTGGCTCTAATGCACTTAATCAGAGCAGCTGACACTTGGGCTCTAAATGAAAGTCAGCCAAGCGGGAGAGAGGAGGAAAATGACCATGGCTGTTGCATGGGGCTGGCATCTTCTGCTCATGGCAGCTTTTGAGTCAAATAAAGACCCCAGCAGCAGGGTGGGAACTCCTGTCAGATTTTTCCAGATCCCTATCTGATTAAAGCTGGTCTTGGCAGTACATTTAAATGGCATGGGGAAGTTAACAGAAAGGCTCCCTGTCACGAAACATCCAACACAGGACTAACAGACATGTTGAGGAAGCCAGCCCCTGGTCAGGGAAAATGCTTCTTGGGGTCTTTTTGGAAACTCCTGCCTGCCAGCTGTTAATGGATGGGGCTGAACTGCAGTCTGAATGTTAATGAGCCTATTATGAACAGCACTTTATCTTGTGACAAAGGTGGATTTAATGGAGTTGAAAGGTTTCCCAGAGTAAATCTCAAAATGTCCTAATAATGCAATGAAGACTCCATTAGTGTATTTATTAATTACAATGCAGCCACGTTTCAGCAAGGCTGTTTCAGCAACCCAGAATGTGAATCTCCCAGCAGAAGAAGCTCATACAGATGTGTCCTGCAACCTGAAGATGAGAATGTGCGAGTTGGTGTCATAGCCCAAAGGATCTCCTTGCGGTTCTGAGCCTTGTAGGTGGACTGCTATAGCAAAATATCACCTCCAATTCAACTTGAAACATTTAGTTGGAGCAGAGTAAACCAGAGGGTGGAAAAACCTGATCTATCCTGCACAGACATGTGGAATCCAGGCCAGAAGAAACCACTGAAGAGTGCAGTCTGACCTTGTAGAAGCCTTTAACGTGATGTTCCTTATTTCATCTTGAACCTTTACTTCCACACTGCTTTATTTTGCAATAATTCTAGCCTTGATGTGTATCAGGAGCTACAGGTGCTTATCATCCAAATGTTTCAAAAGAACTCCTCAGCTGATCTGTTGCTTATACAGTTCTGGAATGGGATGAGGCCCCTTCTCCTGTAGGTTTGTAGGTTAGGGCCATATCTCACAGCTCCCTAGGCATACTCCATAGCTTTTCTGGGCTATTTTGATGAAGCCTTTGTCTCTACCATGAATCCACCAGCAAAAGTGACAGTCATGTCAGCTTCTAAAATGCCTGCTTTTACAAGCTACTGCAACATGTACCAATTCTTATTCTTTGCACGCGTGGGCTCAGATCCTTTAAAGTTCAGGTCAATCTCAAGGCTAAAATGAATCCCTTTGTTTCAGGACTGACGCTGTCCTTTCGACCCTGCTGGTCAGAGGCCTCTTCCATCTTAGATGCTCTTGCCAGGTTTCCATGAAGATTGTCCAGAGGAGACAGGGACCATGATCATTGTTTTACAGCACTGTCAGATAGAGGACATCTTTCTTCGTCTTTCAGCTTATGGTTTGGGTTAATAGTTAAGTGTGAGTGACTGCAGGCTTTCTGTGTGTTTGCTGGAGTCAAGCTTTTGAACTCTTTCCTCTCCTAGGAACTAGCACACTCAGAGGTGAGGAAAACAAGGTGTGCAATTAACATGAAATTCTGGCACAATATCTTGATTCACAGTTTCTTTTCTGTGCTCATCACCTCTGTCTCTTATTGAATGCCCTCTGTGCACAGAATACCTATGTTAACAGTCAAGCTGTAATCCACATCTCATTCAGCAACCATACACCTGTTAAAAAAACCTGCAAAACAGCAGCTCACAACTTTTCACTGACAAGGAGAATGTGATCTTTCCCACCTCCACTGAAACCTCCAGTTGCACAACTTGCTGTGAAAGGACTGCACGGATCTGTAGCAGATGCTATCCTTCATGCTCATTAGTCATTTTAAAGTAAGGGTTTAAAGTCTATTTCAGTCGGAAAAGGGGACTAAATAGTCTCCTTCAACCCAATTTCACTCCAGGCTCTCAGCTGCATTGTAATTACCTTTACTATCTCCAGTAATCAAAGAGCATCTTCAGTCAAAATAAGAAATAATACTTCTATAGTACTTTCTATCCAGGATGGCTAATATCCCTGAATTATTTATCATAGCATCCTACTGCCTATCACCTTCCTTTTGCTGTTGGGAGTCCTGACTCAAGCCGCTGTGAAGCAGCTTGTCTCTGCTGACAACGAAGAGTGGTGGGACAGACAGACTCCATCTTGCTGGCCCTGACTCACTTCCCATTCCTACACACTCATGCTGTCTCATTTGAAGACACCATGAAAGAGGCCATGCTGTGTGAGCCCTATTTTGTAGCAAGCATGTCTCGCTAAGTAATTCCAGATCTCATCAGAAGTCTAGCAAGTATTAATGGCTGCATTTTGGTCTTCTAACAGGAAGCAAGGTAGGGTCATTCCATCCTTTCTTTACAGCAAAGAAGAAATTGCTCTGAACATGGAAAGAGCTCTATTCAGATCATCTGAACCACCCCCTGTCATCCTGCAGTCACATAACCAGGAACTTCAATATCATTACAGAAGGGTATCATTAGACAAAGAGGTCCTGGTTAATACAGGTATCCACATATCTCTGAGAAACACAAGGACTATGACAGATCTAGGAATCTCTGTTTTACACACTGCTCCAGGGGTAAATGGCAGGAGTCTTGACAGACATTGTGAGGGAAAACATCATCTTCCTGATGTTTGTCATAAGTGTCCAGAGAAGTGCATAAAATCACAAATAAAGCCATTTCTATCACTAAATCGGTCCTGAAGATAGTGTTTTTTCCAGAAAATACAAATAATAGATATTAATTTGTCAGCCCATGTTTAGGCCCCAGCCTGTTCCACAGAAAAACCTTGAGGAAAGCTGGTTGAAATAATTATTCTTGACTTATGAAACCATTCTTTTTATTTCTGAAAGCTAATGGAGTGAAAACATGCTTTCCAGACCTTTGCTAATGACAGTCAGAAATAATGATCGGGGACCCTTATGTTCCACTCATAATGAGGAAAGCAACACAAAATGATAGGGATGCGAGTCCTCAACAATCACTTGTTCTTTATTTAAAAGGCAAATGGAGCATTTAGACGAGTTCTTTAGGTTAATGGAGCCACAAATAAGGTTTTGGGGCAAGGATTTTTCACAGCTAATGCAATACAGGCAATACCTTCTCTGGAGGACAGAAATATTTACAGATGTTTCACTGACACAGAGAGGCAACCTAAAAGCTAACATTGCGAGGGTAAGCCAAATCTGTCCTTTATTTCTCGTCCGTCCCCCAAGTCTGCACCCCAGGGACGCAGAGGCGCCACCTGCCCAGCGGGAGTTTCAGGTGCTGGAGCGGTGCAGGAAGGTCACAGGCAATGTAAGCCCCAAATGAGCTTCAGAGAAGGGGCCACAGTGAATTTGAAAATTACTCCTCATCTGCCTGTCACCCAAGCTGCACACCCCTCTGCCATGCACTTTCCTTTCATCTACTCTATATCCTTGCCTGAAGCACAGATGCTGGCACCAATCTAGCCCACACAAAACTCCCAGCAAGATGAGTGACTCCTACTTCACTGCTCTTTGCTGGGGGTCATTAGTTTGGATAGATCAAGCCCAGGAGGTCCCTCAGAGAAGCACCAAGAAGCAGTTCAGGCAGTTTTACCCCAAGGCCAGGAGAAGATAGAAAGCATCATCCACAAGATGTTTGGCTTAAGAGGGAAGGGGCAGAGTGTGGGAAGTCCCTCAGGCTCTTTGCTGATGGTCAGATGTGATTTGTTTGACATCTGCGACAAACAACTGGAAGGAGAAGTGAGAGCCTGGAAAGACTTCTGCCCTGAAAGGTTCTTCTTGCTAAAGGAGACTTGTGCCTGTTGCTTTCTCACAGGATGGTGAAGGCAGCAGTAGAATGGAGGCCCCCATAACCTTGGGATGGCCGTTCAGGTCCAGGTCTCCAGAGGGATCTATTTTTTTGCCACATCCCCACATGAAGCAGGTTCATGTTTCCCTCCTGGCTCTTGTCATACTCATCAGTTCTCCTGTAAATAGACCTGACACAACTACTATAGGCTGAGGACTTTTAGAGAGAGGGACCTTAACTTCTTGGTCATTAGCACCACACAAATTAATTTTACAGCACTGCTTTCACAGCAAGAGGACAGCCACACTTAGGCATGATCTCTGCCATACAGTCCCAAGTCACTGCCCTCTCTGTAGAAACGTGGGAGGGAATATGAAGTCCCTCCCTCACTCTTAGCAAAGTGTACCCTGCAAAGGGTGGATCCTCTTAGTCCTCAGACTGCTAGTTCAGACAGTTAAAAAAAAATCCAAATGCAGGTACCCATATATCACTGAATACTCAGAAGGGGGAGGCTGTACACAATCCACCAAATAAGTTCTGAAAGATACATAATTATTACAATTAATAGTCTCTCATCCCTTTCAATGTGAGTCCATCACAGAGGAAGAAGTTTTCTAAGAACCACTATGATATTTATAACTCAGTATGTATCATGAAGCAGTCTCCTGGAAAGAAAGAGATAGTAGTTCATAGATACACTTTTTTTTTTTTTTTTTTTTTAATCAAAGCCTGCTCAGCACTTATGCATTAGAAAAAGAAATTTAAACCCATTGATCTGTCACAGTTGATGACAAGAGAAACAAATTTGAGAAACTGGTTCAGTTCTCAAGTCCCTATTTTAATAAAGCTAACTGTTTTCCTAGGTTGTGATCTCACCGACTCCCACAAGCTTAGTGGCAGGAGCTCTGTCAACATGTTCAGTGGGAGCCCATGAGCGTGTAGAGGAGCACATTGAAGAGATGGAGAAAAGCTGCCCAGTCTTGCAAGTCAGGACTTGAGCCCAGCACCTTGGCTGACGTTTTCCTGGTGTAGCTGCCTGAGAAAAGAGATGTGGAGACAACGTAATCAAAATCTGTGACTGTAAAAGATTCCACAAAACTTGTGGGTTTACATTAGGGTAAGTGAAGGTTAGTTTTGAGGGGCAAAGAGGCTACTAAAATACAACATCTATTAATGGATCCTCCTCATATGTGCAACTTCTGCCTTAAGATTTTTAACTTTCACTTGAGATCCTGGATGAAATCAAGATACTCCTAATATTTAACTGGAAATAGACTCTCCTTCTATTATCTTTACATTGTTCTATAGAAATAGGCGTCTTTGATACTGTAGAGCAAGCACCAGCTGGAGATATTCTGCTACTACAACTTGCCTTCCCTACTCTGACCAAGATGGTATGAGATGCTAATCACCCTTCAAACCTCACAGCATGAAGACTGACTATTGAGAGTCTATTAATGAAGACCCAGCTGCAGTAAGCTGGGCTCACAGTTTGGACAGATGGTACAAGAATTCCCAAATAATGAACTGGGAAGGGCAGTTGTCCAAGAAAGTACTTTCAAGTAACTTTAAATGCACATTTGACTAGGTGTAATTTATCAGCCAATGCATGAATCTTTAGTCAAAAGCATAGCACCAAGTTCAGGGAAAATATAAGCTGCTTTTATCGGCTTGCCCCTGGGCAGGAAAAGCACACAAAGAGAAGGGTATCATCAGTAGCAAAGTGACATGTGCAGAGCGTAGAGTAGCTCTCAACAGTCACCTACACCCCCTCTGAGCCTGATTCACTCATTGCTGGTACAACACTGTCACCTTCACCTGTAAGAGACTAACACTAACATACGCAACCAGCTAAAAACAACCTGTGCTGGCAAAAAACATTGGCAAAACAGTCAGTGATAAGATCCAAATATATTGCCCTCGTGTAACAGATATTTCAAGAGAAAAAAGAAAAGAAAAGAAAAAAAATCCTCTGTTAGGACTGCCATGAATAAGAGTCGACTGGATCAGAAGAGTTCCTTGTGCTTGCAGTCCAGGTGAATGACTTGGCATTTGGCAACATTAAAAAGCATTTTATTGAAACAGGCACTGCAGACTGAACCATCCTATCTCTCTGAGTAACTACTCTGTCCCCATCGTTATTGGCTACTCTCTCAGTTTGTGTGTCATCCTCAGATTTTATCAGCAGCAATTTTATATTTATTTCCAGATCACTGATAGAGAAATTGAAATAACACCGGACACAGACTATTTTATAAAATCCTCACTCCCATCAGTCAGTATTCGCTGCCTCTTTTGACTCAAGTCAAAATATTGCGCTGGGCCATGTTGAACACATTGTAAAAACATATTATCTCTCTGCACTCACAGTCAACAACTGAATTTGTAATCACATACAAAATGAAAGTTGTTCCATTTAGCAGGCTCTACCTCCTTGAAAGCTCTGTTGCCTGATATTAATTATATTTCTAGTTAGTAATTGAATCTCATATTTCCCTGTGCACTATTTTGCCAGATATTGACTTCAGGTTGGTCAGCTTATAATTATCTTAACCTCTCCTCACACCCCTCTGAAGCACTGGCAAACACTAAGACCTTTGCAGTCATCTGTAATATTGCCAGCACTCCCAGGTTCATTAAAACCAGACGTTTCTTGAGCCAGGTCTCTCAAGACTCTTAGGTATATGTTATCCTAATAGACAATGTTTAGCAGATTCTTCGGTTACTTCTTGGAAGTAATCACCCTTATCTAAGCCCATATGCGCTGGCTTTCAAAATACAGAGTGGAAATGATGACGTAATGCCTTTGACTCCTTGGCTTCATTACAATATCTTTAATTATCTCTACCTGACAATGCCAGGGTTCCTACTGTTTCCAAACATACAAAAAGTTCCCGTTGCCACTACCTCCTCTCACTAGAGGGTTTACATAGTGTGTTTAGTTGTCCCCTACTCCACCACTTTTCTGCTGCCCCTTTCCCCTCTTTGATACTGAAGGCACGTCATGGGCAAGGAACAACAAGCAAGTCCTGGAGGAGAATCAGGAAGGATTCCTAACAACTGCCTAGGGATCCAGAGAACTTCTGCAATTCACCTACAGGTTAATAGGGCCAAAAGCCCTGCCTGCAATTAAGAAAAAATTACACTAGGAGAAAAAATTTATCTTATCACAGGGCTTCTCTCCACCCAAAAAAGGTCAGGAAAGTAAGGTAATAGTTGGCACAGAGCCAATAACAAAGACAGGGGCAGAAGTCACTGCTCGTAACTATTAATTTCGTGTCTTTTTCCTATTCTACTCCATCTTTTTTCTAAATTACCTGCCCCATCTTGTCTTCACTGCCACACACACAACTGAACTAAAAGCTTTGCACTCAGAATAAATATCTACTACAGGGAGAAGCTTGTTATACATTCACTGCACACACACTGCATTCTAATAACTATGGTCGTGTAGAGAAATCCTCTTAAAACAAAGAAATACCGCAACGAATAATGAGAATGTTCAACAAAACTCCCTGAAGCAAACAGGGAAATAGAAAGATTGTTTGACCTTTTAATACTGTAAATACATCTGCAGTGCCCAAGGAATGGCTGCATCCCACAGCCTCTTGAACAAATACCTGATGCCTCTAATAACACTGTTTTCCTGCATGTCTCTGTAACAGCCACATGGCTCCTCTTAGCAGCAGGACAAGAGAGTTGGGATTATATGGAGCAGCATTTCCCAGGTGCTTTGGGTTTTGTTTTGTTTGTTTTTTTTTTTTTCTTCCAGCACCTGTGTCCATTGAGTAGGGTATTCATCAAATGCAGCATCAATTTCTTCTTGATAGAGTTAGGCAGTACTAGAATACCGGGGATCCACAAGTGCAGCCAGCCAAGGGCTACTTTATTTGTCATGACAGTCTGAAGAACCAGCTTCAATGAAACACATGTCCCACTGGACAAGAAACACTTCACTGGGAGAAGTAGGATGAACAGCCTGATCTTAGAGGTCTCCTAGTCCTGAAGAAGCTGTGAGGGTCAGAGGGGGATTTTGATGTGTGCCTGAGGCAATGCCATCCACACCTTCTCAGTATCTCCTTTGGATGACAATGGAAGCAGCCTCCGTAGGTTTTGGGTTCACCCCACGCAGAATCAGTTGAAGGAAGAAGGCTCCTCATTGTCTGAGACTGGGGGAGATCCTATGCACTCCCCAAAGCACTTTCTATGAACTTCCAAATGGCAGTGATGGGCACAAAGCATAAATTTGTCTGCTTCATGCAACTGCGCACAGAGCAAAGATCATCTACTCTAATTATCTGCCAAACTGGAAGGAGAACAGTTGTGAAGCTGTGTTGCCCTACAGCAGGGCTAATTTGCTGGGCACCGAAAGGTCTGCTGGATGTCTGGAAGCTGAGCTCTTCTCTGCACAGAGCCACACTGCCATGAAGACTTACCACCTTGTTAATAGGTACCAAGTCATGGCCCTGGGTCAGGTTTCCAAAACAGTTCAGTTCCCACTGTGTTGGGTCTGTGAAGCTCTAGTCCCAGGTATGAGTACTGATCTGTTTGGAAAATCAAATCCTAAGGTCTTGAAATCTGCCCTTTCTCATGCTCTTCCAATTACTACCAATCTCCTAATTTAAAAGCCTGGTAGTGCTGAGGGGTGTGTGATCAGCACGGTAATAGAAACAGGTTTTTGAAGTCTGCAAAGCTACCTCTGGTTGGAATGCTTTAGCCATTCTTCCTTGAAAGTAGCATTAAGAATGGAAAGAAAATAGTAGCAGAGTGTTTAAAATGATACCCAGAGAAAGCAGAACTATTTCACTAATCTCTCACAATTCTCTGGCCATGTCAAAGGAAAGCCATGACTTACTCAGACTGCCAAAATGTTTTTGAGCAAACACCACATAAAAGACAAAGTATAGGAATTAAGACAGGAGAAGGGGGTAAAATATTATTTGCATGAAACTTTAACAAAAAGAAAATACGTGAAGAATCAAATGGCCTATTTTCACCCTGGTGAACGTCATATGCCTCAAGGCTCCACCCTGGATCCCTCACTGTCTAATTTTCTTGTGTTTATGCATGATCTAGAAGGGAATGGAATTGAAATAGCAAAAATGCACCATCCACAAAGTTTTAGGTGGGCCGGTAGTAGGGACGATTATAATGACATTCAAGAAGACCTTGGGCAACCAGGTGACTGGCCCAAGTAATCAAATTCCAGTGCTGAAACACCAAAGCCATGTAACATTGGAAAGGGAGAGAAAAATTGCTTGTGCAGGAATCTAAATGGAGGTAGGCGATCTTTTCTTCACAGAGAAAAAAAAAAATTCTTTACACCCATCCCATGATCTGTGCCTTCAAAATCTGGAGGCCCCTCATTGCTTCACAGTGCATGCCCTTAGCAGGGACGTGCACAGGGCTGCTGGCACAGACTGTGGCTCTGAGCAGCAATTGCCCCTGTCCCACCATGGGAGAGGTTGTGCCCTGCAGCAGGGCAACACCTCCCCTGCCTGCATACCTGCCCCTGGCTCACAGCATGGTGCTCTGACAGTTCATACAGGCAGGTCCTCCTCCACCTTCTCTTTCCCACCTCACACAAATACACACATGGGTCCGTCAGGTGCCCCTTGGCCTCTGACTCAGTGAGGAGCACCAAGCAAGAATGCAGAGAAGGACAGAGGATGCAACAGGGAAGAGAAAGAGGCTGCAATGTCACAAGGAGGAGGAGAAGAAAGGACAGAGGCAGACCAGGGAGAAGGAATGGTCAAGAGATGGGGCTAGAGAGAGGATGCTGCACAGCAGGTGGTACAAAGATATAATGCAGGTGACACAATGAAGTAGTCCAAGTCATCACTGTAGATATATTCATGCAGATTCAATATGTGCACAAATGATAGCAGAGAGCCAAAATCAATTAGAAATGAAACACTCAAAAATGTTTGAGCGATTCTACGTAAGCACTACAGACCCAAATGAAATCCTACATGTAATATCTCTTTATAGGCTCTAAAAACTTCCTCAGAGATACTGCACAACTTAAATGGGTGTATTGGGTCTGGTTGTGAGATGCAACAGGGAGGAAAAAAAAAAAAAATTCCTGTTAAATCTAGATATTAAGAAGATATCCTAAGGAAAGAGCACAAGACAAGGCTAATAGCTAGGGTTAGGGTTAAAGATGACAATAAAAGATCTACAGATGGAGCGGAGAGAAAAATGTATGCCAAAGGAATGGGGAGGCTGCAGATGCATTCTGCACTGACAGTTCTTCCATCTCCAGGATGCCTGAGAGTCTTGGGTAAGGCTGCACTGGCAAAAGGGGCAAGTGAAAGGGTTAGGGTTAGTGTTGGGAGAGAGACAAAAACTACTGCTCCAGTTGGAGTAGGGCAAGAAAGGGGCTGCCAAGGGATAGTTGTCTGCAAAAATAGCTCTCCTATGAGAGCTTGCTCATCCTAGCTATGACTGGGAAGGTTGGGACAAAAGTCCGCCAAAGTCAGCAACTTGGACTAAGGTGTGGATTAAGGTTTGTGTTGGAAGAGGTGAAAAGTATATCTCTATTTTTGAGTGGGGCTGGAAACAGGCTGCCAAACCCATGCTTAAGCTGCTGAAAGAGTTCATCCCCTGAGACCTTTTGTACAATAATGTGATGAAGGAATGTGTAATCTTTAGAGTATACTCACTTTATCCCTACTTCTTACTTCATAATGTCAGGAAAAGAGACATACAGTGAAAAAAAAATCACAGGGAAATCATCACAGATAAAAATAAATATTAAATACTTTTTGCAAACAGGTATTTAAGCCTATGTACTCATTGCTATACCAGATCAAGGACACAGGATGATTCAAAATGAGAATGTATTTGTCTATGGATAACATTAGTTTCCAGAGACATGGGAGTTAATGGTAACAACAATTTTTGTAGTATATTAAATGCCATTCTTCAAGGCTTAATCCAACCTCTGACTATTTAGGGATCAGGATGAGATCTAATGGGGCTTGAGAACAAGGTTGAAAGGATTGATTATCCTACATGTGCCTGCTGTGAGGTTCTTACATCTTCCCCTGAAGCATGTAGGGCTGGCCAGGGTCAGAGTCAGGATTCTGGGCGGGAAGGCACCCTGGATTAGCTTGTTTGTACTCCCTCTACTATGCCTTGGCTGCAAGCTATGCAAGGTTTTATTTCTGTAATCCATAGCTCTCCTTGAGGAACACAGAGGGCCTCTGAAATGCTAAACAATCCAGGGAAAGAAGCTTACCTGAAGCCATGAGTAAACCCAGCAGTCAAACCTCTGACATAGATTTTGGCTTCTTCCTCTTCTAAATGGCTCAAGGTTTGGATGTCTTTGTTTTCAGCCCTGTATCTGAAAGATAAAGGAATTAGCAGGATTTCTTTAATCTTTGTGTTCTCTCACATAAGTGTATTAGAGGAATTTTGTAGGTTATGGAAATATTTATTCTGAATTAAAATTAAAGCTGCATCATGCTGTGTGTTATTGTATCAGCATAGGGCACAGCTGAGCCATGCAGTCTCCTATATCTGACTGCAGAAACATCACCCCTTTTGCCCAGACATGGATAAATTAAACAATGATGCTCTCTTTTCAGCAAAATCCGGTTTATATCTGTTGTGACACAGAACACATGGGGTCCGAAAAGTCTCCTTAAATATGTATTTTGTTTTCAAAATTTCATAGGGAAATTGATTCTGGCTTTCAAACAGAAAGAACTTGAAGTGTAACCTAGGGCACTGTGGAGTCAGTGTGCCCAGTTATTGACAGAGGAGACCAATAATTGTATTTCTGTGTAAACTTCTTTTAGTGAATATAAGAATAGCTCAACTGGCTTTGCCTGAGCCCTTTCCAGACAGTTTCCTCTAATTTAACCACAGGGAAGGTTGCTGCTACCATCTAAAATAAAGAAGAAAATAGAAAAAGTGATAGGCACTTAACAGGCAGATATGTTTCCTTACTATGAGTGGAGTTGTTGCTGGTGTCTACAAAATTTATTTCCTACCTCCAAAGGAAATAGAGTTTCCAGAAAAGATCAAGACCAGAACACACTCTAAGTCTCACAGGCAAAGATTTGTGTATTTCTCCAGTGCAGTGCTCCTCCACCTGAACAGAGGGATACAGAGGAAGGTGGGAAGCACAGTATGAACCCTTCCCATCTCAGCTGCTATGTGCCTCTCTGATTCCTCCTCATGAACGAGTGAAGCCCTCCCTGAACACAGCAGCCCATCAAGCAGTCCTGCTCCAGCACCAACTGAACTACTTTCTTACCTACATCCTAGCAACTCTTTCAAACCTTTCAGCAAATCTCCTTCAGTCTTTCCCAGACGACACTCAGAGAAAGGCAGTTTCATTAAACTTTTCTCACAGGACTGCATTCAAGTACACCATCCAGGTAAGTATTAATGTTGGCTCAGATCCTATTGCCTCAGTTTCGCTAGCAACCCTTTTTTTCCCCCCTTCTGCCTTCAGTAAGCTCTTTAGATTCAAGCACCTACCTCAGGCCAATTTTTTATTTCAAAGCTGGATTACTGCCTTAACTCCCTCTCCTCATTTTTCTACCACTTATCTCAATGCTCTCTGACTGTGAGGATGTAACACAGCAACAAAGGACCAGGACAAAGACAAGGGATAATAGTATAAATGGATCTAAATACTTAATAGCTGGAAGGAAGAAAAATGTGACCTACATTAATCAGAGGCAAAAAAGTGACAATAGGCTTCAGCTGGTTGTGTACCTAATTTTTTATTTATTTATTTTTAAGACACCAGGTAGCAAAAAAACAATGCTTGAAAAGATTTCATTCAAATGTGGCTTCAGACTTGATATGGAAGTTTTCTACACTTTGGAAATAATAAGACAACATGTGAGGGGAAAAAAACAGGATTCACCTTTATGAGGGCTGGCACAGTTAAGAGTTGCAGATTGAACCCTCCTGTGTGTAAATTACTGAGATTTCTGTTTAATTTCACTATAAGAGTCTCTGTTGCCCATTCTTAAAACTTACTCACATGACTTTCAAAGTGCAGCTTGAAGCTCCAGGACCTCAAGTCAAGAGATGATATGGGAGTCACAGCTTCTATCACAAAAAAAAATTGAGGCCTGACTTACAATCATGAAGATAATGTTGAATGTGAACAAGGTTCAGATATCAAGAAAAAAAAAAAAAAACCAACCCACCAAACACAAAAATTAAACCCTCTTCTTTTTTTTTTTTTCACATGACTTTGAAAGGAAAACTCAGAAGGATGGTGTACTAATTTGTCTTCTGAACCACTGGAGTGAGCAGTACACTGCAGCTGCTACTGGGAGAAAAGACAGAAGATGCAAATGGTCAGTGCAAATAGCTATGCTTGTGCTATCTGCTGCCTTGTTGGAAGTCTGGGAAGAAGACTTGCTCTGCTGAGACTTCTTGGCCTGCCTAAACCAGGGTGTGTCTTTGGGGCCCCCAAGCCTGAAGCAATGAGCTGCTGAGTGATGCATTCATAGCTTCAACCTATACCTTATCTGCTACCCTTCTTTGAAACATTACAGCTTGACTCATACTGTACAAGAATGCACTCCTGTCTCAGTAGCCTCTTGAGCTCTGAGCTGGATTGGGTTTCCTTTAACAAATCAGCCTCCTAGCCCCCATTTTAACATTAATTGATTGGAGATGCTTTTAACTGTTCCTTCTGGGTGTATTAATTTTTTAGAGATTGAATTTTGTTTGATGAGGCAGGAAACCTGAAACTATTCCTGGCATCTCCTGCACACTCAGAATAACCACTCTAATGCATTCAGAGAAGCACACAGCAGCAGGGTGGTAACAGCAGGGCTGGGAAGGGGGAAGGCAGAAGAAGGGGGGCAGGGGGAGCCTCGGTAGTCACCTATCCATTTCCAAAAGACATCCGTAAGTGATTGCTTACCCGTGTCATCTTTTATATTAAACATTTTTCCCAGCAATGCAGGTATTTCGATCAGGCTGAGGCTGCTGACATTAACAGATATTAAATACACTCAGGAGAAATATGATCAAATGTTTGAAGTGTCTAGTAAATGTGCTGTTAGCCGCCCTCCTAGGGAGGCTTAGTGCAAGCTATTGTGTTTTTCTGAGAGAGAGAAAGGCTGGAATATTAGACAAGGAATCCAAAGGCAATTTTATCAGCAGTGTTATGCAGCTCTGGAACACATTGCTAAAGGATTGGAAGCTTTTCTATTACAGCCATCAAATTACTTGCTATTCTTAAACATTGAAATGCCATTTTGCATTTTAAACCCTCCGAGTTGGCACCTGTAAAAGATTGCTATGCTCAGCAACAACACCTCCTTATTCTGAGTCTATGGCAAGGTTCTGTGCAGGGCCAGGCTTTGACACCTTATTAGACCAGACAGAGGTTTCATCCTTCCCGCTCACCCAGGCAGGAGTGGGAGATACACTTGGCCAATGGGAGTTACACTTCGTCAAGCCTCTCCCTCATGTAACCCTGCTTAGCTCAGCACATTTAACCCATAGATGAGGTTGACTGATTCCATTCCTAGCAAGATGCCCTGGATCATCAC
This sequence comes from Athene noctua, assembly GCF_965140245.1. Classification (NCBI taxonomy): domain Eukaryota; kingdom Metazoa; phylum Chordata; class Aves; order Strigiformes; family Strigidae; genus Athene; species Athene noctua. The sequence continues at coordinate 94,971,782 of NC_134037.1, forward strand.
ATAGGCCTTACCCATCTCAGAGAGTGTTTGTTTCTTCCTCCAACAAGATTTACTGTCTTTCTACTTCCAGAGATGTAGTATCAGCAAACCCCATTCTTAGAGCTCAACTCCTCTGCTGCTGGAGCAGAAAAAATAACACATGGGAAGACAACTGGCAGAGAAGGAAGGGGGTCGGCCACACTGGAAGTTATGTGAAAGAACATCAAGAAAAAAGACTGGGAGAAGATCCTCCCTGAAAGTATATCTCAGCACAGTGGCTATTTCTCCTCTGTTTTTCAGCTTTTGCTTTCGTGAAAAGAAGCTTGAGGCTGCTCCTTTCTCTTGGCACATCAGCGATACCATGCCTCACTAGGGAGACCTCTGCAAGGCTGGGCAATATAAACGTTCTCTTGCAGAGGTTTCCTCATCCTTAAAACAGCCTCTTAATCCTGCAAGACTCTTCAACAGGGTTATAAAAAGGAAACCAACTAAAAGTAAAAGGCCACTTTCTTTGGTAAAAGGCCAGGTCCTCCCTAGGGAAAAATGGTTGTAGATTGCAGAAGACATCCCATTTCTCATATAATTAGTGACATACATAGAATTTTTCTAACCTGGAAAGCATTCTCATTCCTTTAAAAATTCCCAATATATCCAAATAATTGAAATACAGCCATGTCTGAACTAGATACAGCTCCTCAAAATACTCCTCCAGCCAAAAATTCAATTCAGTCAAAATGAAGAACCCGCTTTTTTTTATTAAAGAAGTCAAATGCCATGTTTCTGGTGTACATCCACATCTTACCTAAGATGGTCAGTCCCAGGAGCAGGCTGAAGCCTAGGCGATCCTGAGAACCAGGGCTACATACCCAAAGAACCCTTGTAGATGATTTGAATTCAGCCTGAATTCAGTCCTGCCCACCTTTCCAACAGGCAATGTTAGTGCCCTGTTAAGAAGGACTTGGTTCTTCTCATCTATCCAATCAATTATGTGATGTTGCTACAGGACAAACAAGATACATGAGGACAGAAGGGCCATGCAATTCACACTGGGGTCTCTAGGTACCATCACCCTTTAACACTCAGACAGTACTGTGTTCCCTTTCTCCCTCCTCCCTATAACCCTGGGCTGAACAGCTGGATTAGCCAGGAAGTACCCCAAGGCAGTGATTCAACAGGCTAGACAGTCAGTTTGGTTGGCTTCAATCAAGGCTTTGAGACTAGTCATTAATCAGTCACAATGATCAGAAGTAATTGGTCAATGCAGTGCAGAGGATTTTAACCCACTGCTGAAGCACGGGCTACCAACAGGTGAACCAGTGGTCTCATTTAGCAAAGCAAGCCCTAGGCCCTCCTGTTTTTTAGAGTAGCATGCTTATTTTAAATTCAACCCTGCTGTCTTTTTCTGCTCTTCTTTTTCTATTGCTAAAAATGGTTTTATGACAGATCTTGATGGATATGAATTGTCTGCCATATGTTGTTTCCTTTCCTGACTGTTATCTCCATATGTCAAATGTACTTGGATCCGATGATCTCCATACAAATGATAACAAAACAAACAGACAAGGAGAGGCCAGACTACAGGGGAAACAGAATCCCAATCAGAGAACTGAAATACCAGCAAACAGCCTTTCTACTGGAGACCGTACAGTTTACGTGCTGTCGCTCAAAACAAGTGAGTAGCTACTCCTTCCAGGCACCCTCACACATTACTTGCTTTCTGACTGCTAAGAAAGGATATTTTCAAGGGGAATTCCCTGGGCATCCACCACCCTGTTTAGGATATACAGAGTCTAGCGAGAGACCTTGTGAGTAAGGGTTGTTTTGCCTTCAGCATAATCAGTGCCAAGCTTTTTATAACTTGTTTTTTTCCTAGTAAATTGGGTAAATTATCAGAAGTGCCTCAAGTGACTTAAATTTACCAGAGATTTGATCTCCTAAGTCCTTTAGACACTTACAAAAATTGGATCCCTTCTCTCTTACAGTCATCTTTCTCTTTCATTTTCTCCTTATCATACTGTCAGTTTTTCCTGTGTATTTGAGGCTTCTCCTGTTCTCCAAGAGATCCAACAGCAAGGAGTATTTAGAAAACAAAGGATCATGAATACCTGATAATCTAACATAGTGCACCATTACTTTTTCCCTATTGGTCACAGTTTTGATTTCCTAAACCAGATATGAGAATTCCTGATCATCCTTCAGGATGCTCCCCACTGCAATGAGCATCTGTGAACATGGGAGCACTTGACCTGGCCAAAGTCTCCTTTTCATGCATGCGGCAAAGAGGACAGGTTATTCCCAGGGAGGCGGGTGTCAGTGAGGAGAGGTGAAGTGCTGCTCCACAGCACTGTCATCTGCTTGGTGGAAGCCTTCTCTGAGGCAACACAGATTCAGAGCTACATTGTGCTGGGATCCTCTGGGACCATATTGCATCACTGGAAAGGAAACATCTTTCCAGTGAGAAGTCTGTCTGCAGCCCTGCCCCTTTGCCCCTGTGCCCAAACTTTCTGCACAAGAGCAAGGCACAGTGCCTTTCTTCCTGGCTGAATCCACGAGGAATGAAGTTCTTCCTTACAAGCCAAAGTAAATCTGTGCAGTTCCTGGGAAAGAAGCCACCAGCAACATAAAAGTTAAAAAACACATTTTAGGTATGATAGTTTCTGACTTCCTCAAGTTCTACTTCTCTGAATCCTTCTTTTCTTTCTTCACCTCACAGTTATTGCCCTGCTGAGCTGCTCAAGAAGGAAAGCAAAGTGTTGGAATAGAGATCTTTGCAAGGTTAAAGAAGACACCTTTCACTTTAACAAATGACAGTATCCATCTGTTTAGCATCCCTCTCATGTGTCTGTAACAGATACAGGCAGAATTGATTATCTTTACTTCAGGACTACTAATTAAAGCCCTCCTCTGATGTAATGGTACCACTAAAATTTCCACTTGGGTCATCTGTGTTTTTCAGGACAGAGAAGATAATATTTAAGGGGGTACATTTTTTAAGGGAGGCCAGACAGAGAAGAAATGGAAGAAGCTGATGAGTCAAAACAATCAACATAAAGAAGTTCTAAGACCTAGAATAATTTGGGTTGGAAGGGATTTTAGGAGTTCATCTAATCCAAGCACAAACTCAAAGTTAACCAGATCAGGTTGCTGAGGACATTGTCCAGAAGCTTTGAAAATCTCTAAGGATGGTGATGCCACAGCCTCTCTGGAGACTTGCTCCAGTGCTTGACAGCATAACTTGCAGGCTAACACTGAAACCTAATAAAGGGCTTTATTGCTCGTATCTGTCCTGAAATATTATTTCAAGGCAAAACATGGAAAGCAGGGCTGGGCATGGCCAGTGTTTGCTTGACGCTCAGCATCTACTCAAGAAAACTCTAAGGCCCACTAGAGGAGCTGGTAAGTTGGTGTTTCAAGCCTTCGTTCAACTAAAAAACGCATCAAGGATGCTAGCTCCTAGGGAAGCATAAGTCAACCTGTACAGCCAGTTGATGAGCAGTGTGGAGAAAAAGGTCTATAACACAATATGCCTTGAAGAGCCACTCTTATGAGTCCAGCACTTCCCAGACCATCCCTCATCAGGGCACTGGCCACGCTGCACTTCAAAACCAAGAGGATTTAGGGACTCCTTTATCACCAATCATGCTACCAATGTTTTTATTAGTCTTACAGTGTTACACACACTTGCTCTGCTAGATAACATGGCTGCAGCAGATTTCCTACCATCTCCCCCATTATCTTTTCAGGACCTTATCGAGTGGTATGGGTCCACAGTACAGCCAAGGGAGCAGTCAGCTTGAGTACAGCGGCAGAAACAAGCAGCAATGTGCTGCTGCTCTGGATCAGAGGACAACAGACCAGGTTATGCCAGCTTCAATGCCAAAGTCAATACAGTAAAACTATGGCTTAAGTGCCGAGCCATTGCCGGAAGAGATCTCACTGGAACGAGTGTCAATGCTTATGTGAGCAGTCAGGCACAGGAGAGGGACTGAACCCTTCAAGAAATGCCTGTTTCTAGAAGGCAGGTTACCACCTGCTGGTCTGAGTGTACTCAACAGAGGTCAGAGGTTCCCCATAACACCTGGTTGAATGCATCACTTCATAAACCTTTCTGCCATTTGCTGGCTCTTGTGATGATGGTGGTCCCTCAGACCTTTCCCATTGAAGGAAGGAGAGTCACAAGCTGCAGCAGACCTTTGAATGCCTAGGGAAAGCTGAGATGTTTCTAAGAAGTTGCAATACACGTTAGTTTATTTGTTAAATTAGTAATATCTAAGATAACAGAAAGCTTGCTGCTTCTCTAATGAAATAAAATTTTAGCTGTTGGCTCAGGCTAATACTGTAGCAGACTGGTTGAGTTGCCTCTGTTCTACATGATGGTTGTTGCTAAATTTGTATTTAGAATATTTAAAAAAAATGAACGTGATTCATTCTTTTGAGCTAGCAGAAACAATGAGTTGATCCAGAGTGAATAGACAGTACGACATGCTTGCACACACCGGAGTTTAATTTTGAGTAATTCTACCACCAATCAAGCCTAAGGTTTCAGTATTTAGCAGTAAAGTTCAGACTTGTTAAAATTCAAATCTTCTAGGTCACTTGCTCATTAGCCACAAAAGTGCTCTGCTTGGAAGTGCAATATAAATAAATAAAAGATAATATATGTAATTCCATTTAAATTCAAGAAAAATTAACCTGGAGAGTTTTTCTTAAAGTCATTCAGCTTTCCAGGACACTGGTCTTCTGGCTGTGCTGTTAAAAAAACCAAGCAGTTCAGCGAGAGTCACTGGGATATGGGAGGGGTCGAGGAACAGAAAGGGAGCAGTTTGGGTGGACTATGACCACCCCAGCATTAGCACTGAAAGAAAGCAACAATTTCAGACCCTCCTCCACCACAGCTCCAGTTACCAGAAGTCTGTCTGTAAGGATTTACGTAGTAAATAACTGCTAGTTTTGTGTCTTGTACATCTCTGACCATTAAGTACCAGTGTTATTGCCCTTTGGGAGCACTTAATGTCTCCATCTATTTTAATTTTATATAATTTTGCACTGGTTCTTTAGAAATGCAATTGCATGCATTGCTTTGTTTCAGTCAATACCACCTAGACAGCTTGAAGTCGGTACACAAACTCCTTAAAGATAATAATGCCCTGAGATGAAAAGAACATATTTGACTGCTTCATACACTTGAATAGGAAGGAATTGAAAGGACTACTACCAACATCAGACAAGCTCACCATTTAATTTTATATTACAAGAGTCTGATTGTATTTTGTTGTCAAACTCTTGCGGTTCAATTCAGTACAGTTTTTACCAACATACAGAGCACTTCAAAGCTGCTAATACAATTGTTTCTATTTAGATGGTGCCCTTCAATCAGCATAAGATCTGGCGTTACAGGCATGTATGTAGAACTCATAGAAAGCCTTGACAAAACAGAACTCATGAACCTTCACAAGCTCTAAAAACCAGGCGTATCTGTGACTGGAAAAGAATAGAAATCATAAAGCTTCCCTAATTAGTGCATTCAGTTTTGGTGCCATCTAAAGACTGAAGCACGTAAGTCTCCATGGTTAAAATTAATTCTACAAGACAGAGAGGAATCACTGTAGTGGTACACAAGCAGAGCCAGGAAAGGTGAGAGCATCATTATGGCTAATGACAAGATGTTGCAAGAACTAAATCATCCAGAGTGAAAGAGAGAGAGAGATAGAGTGTTTGTGTGCGTGTGTGAGAGTGCACGGGGCTAGAATCAAAAAGGGTGAACTGCTAAACCTCAGTGGAGTTGAGCAAATTATTTAATATTAAAAAAAATCTTGAATCAAGTTTATCTTATAATCTATTTACTCTTTACAAAGTGTCTGCTCACTGATTTGAGATTTTTTCTGAAATTAATTCATCATTTGAAATTGTATCTAGAAACCTATTAATTCAAATGATCTACAGTTCATTCACAAGCCATTTGTTGCAAAAATTCAGTACCTGAAATTTTGCTGGTTTTGTCTAGATTTCTAGATGAGTTAATATGCTCCTCTATCGCTAACTGCTGTCCTTCACTAATTGCTAACACTGGCTTTCAGAGGCAGATTCTATTAGAAATTCAAAATTCACTGTCTGAAAAAAAAATTCCCACACCAGCTAAAATTTCCGGTAAACTTTAAGCAAGGAAATTCTTCCTTTCAAAAAATTTATGTGTGCTCCTGGGAACTCTGGCTTCCAACTCCCCTAGGGACAACATGGCAGGGACAACAACCATAACCAGGTTCCATAATGAGGGAGGGCTCGCAAAAGTCGCAGCAAAGAACTAGAGAAATCAGAATTAAGGAAGAATACACTTGTGGGGAGAGCAGCAGTTTGATCTTACATCTCTTAATATGGGAGGCATTTTAGGTAGGTATTTTGGATAAGCTGAGTCATCCTAAACAAGGACAATTCCAGTGAATTAATTTGAAACCACAAACATTGATGGCAAGTTGATTAAAGGAATCCCTTAAATGGTTGATTTTGCTCCAGTGTTAATGACTAGAGGTATCTTGAGTTTAGCTGCTACATTTCCTTGTACAAGAGAAGGATGGTCAGATCCCATCCTGCTAATGCAGTAAATCTCTAAATGCCACAATATTTGGGATAATGACAACAATGCAGATATTGCAGCAAGTGGCCACAGCTCTGGTGATGTTAAGTGACATCTAAGAATGACAAAATAAGTTCCTGCACATATTAGAAAATAGTATATAGCCAAGTTGAAAAAGGCCAGTGTAAATGGTACCTAAATATAAAAACATGTCTGTATTGTGCTAAGTTGAGTAAGTCAGTAATCCAGATGTGACACAGTGAGGACTCACACATGCCATATGTTTTAACTACATTACAGGTGAGTTCCCTGATTCAGCTACTTAGATGAGTAAAAATAAAGTACTAAATTCCTAAAGAGGATATGTAAAATGAGATATCATGAAAAAGAAAGAGCTTGTAATAATAGGATCTGTCAAACCAAGGGACAGAATTGCAAGAGAAAGGGTAGGAACAACATTTCTGAGACACAGACATTCAGTTTGATAACTGCTCTGCACAGAGGCAGCTAGAGGGATGCTGAGTTGGTCTTTTCTACATATAGCTATTATTTTCTAGCAGCCAGTGCTAGAAAAAGAAAGAAACTTGTGTCTTTCTGAGGGTAAAACAATCTACTATTTCAAATTCCCTTTCTATGGCAACTATGACTCACAGAGAATGGGGTGGCATGATCCCCACTCCTCTTAGTGCCCCTTCCTCAGACAACTCTTTCTATGCTTGGCACCTCTTTTTGGTTGTTGTTGCTCCCTTGTCAACAATAAACCTACATCCACCACTGCTGCTATAGGTTATGGCATCAGGTAAGACTCCCAGACCCATGGAGGCAATAATGACAACAGGCAAAAATTTAAATTGAATTCCCTCCTCATTTGGAAACAACTCAGGGAAAACATAAACCTTGTCATATCTGAAGGACGGCTTAATACTACACTCCTAAATGAGACATGACTGAGTCTTAATCCCACTGAGTGAAACTTGACTAGTTCGTATTAATAGTTTATTATTATCTCTGATAGTTCCCCCACTCTAAATCCTTTGTGCGTCATTTACATGGGATTTTTAAACGGCAAAGCAAAACCCATTTGGAGAGACATTTTCCCATTTTAATAACATTTTCACACACATCAGCTAAGTCAGTCACTGTTGCAAGCTCAGCCTCCCTTTTCTGCAGTGATCAAAATTAAATGCTAGCGGATCTCCAGGGAGGCTACAGACTGAGCCAAGCACAGCAAGCTCCTGTGGTAGATACTGATGCTCTCAGTGATTCCCATCACTGCTTATTCATGTGTTTAGCAGTAATTCAACACCACATTTTTACACAAATCACAGGATCCCAGCCCAGCAATTTTTGCTGAGGGAGTTTCTCTATACCTCAAGACTGGTCTTCAAGCCACCTCACTCCAGCCTCCCTGTTTTTCAGTGCCAAGTTAGAACATGTCTCCACACTAGATCGGGTGAAGAAGTGGCCCTGAGGTTAACACAGGAGCTTAGAGCTGTAAATGGGGCCTCTTTCAGGACAGGACCATAAGAAGCAGATGACAAAATCAGGCTTTGCTGTTGTGTGGACAAACTCAATTATAAACCTTCTGTTTTTCAAGGAGGAGCAGAATATAACACCCTTTATTTCTTCTCCTCCCAGAACAGGTCTCTGTCTATCTCTGCTGTGAGGAGCTGAAAGGAGAAATAGGAACACCGGTGTGCAACCTCTCTAATAGTTGTGTCCAGTACTGCCTGAGGCAACCAAGCTGGCTAGGATTCATCCAAAAACCCCACTGGGAACTCTTAGCACCAGACATGTCTGGTAAGGTCCTTCTTCCTAAGTGCTGTGATCACATAGATCACACTTATTTTCCTAAAGATAATAGCCCACAACAGCAAACAATGCAAGAAGCTGTGCTATCAAGACCTCCAGATTTGGACTGGCAGATAGTATATACACATCCTTCTGAGGACACCAGAGAGAGATAACCTCGCTTGCAGAAGTAGGAAATACACTCATTTCAGGTGTTCTTCTACGACTACTACCTCCTCTCATCCCCCAATAATATCTCTGTTCTTAATAACCTGAGCCCCAGCCTCTACGTTGCTATACCAAAGAGCGCTTGCTTTGAAAGTAATCCTTAAGGGAGGGCACCTGCTGTCAGCACTGCCATCATCCAGAACGTTTTGCAGGACTATAAATCATTTGGAAAGGAAACCCCAGAAATGTGCAGGACCCCTGTATAATAAAACCCCCTCCATTCTGTCTGAGGTATGAAATGGATCAGTGGTAGAAGGTGTTTTAATGGTGAGTGCTTACAGAACCCTTGGCCATCCATTCTGTGCTGCAGTTACAGGTGATCACAGGACACCTGAAAATTATTGAGGGTACAAACTGGCAATGTTATAATTCCTATATGAGCTCAGATTTTGAAAAATTAAATTTTATTTGCAGGTTGCAAGTGAACAAGGCCATGGGAAGTGGTGTTTTCTACCTAGTATCTTTCTAAATTAATGCCAGTTTTGTAGGGTAAGGATTGTGCTCAGTCTCAGTGATCCTGTCTTCAGACAAGAGGCAGAAGAACTAAGGAAATGTGCTACCATGTTTAAGCATTCGCTAGTAACATTCTCTGATTGGGACTATTGTAGCATCTGAGCTAGTCTTGCTTTGCACCTTGCACAGGCATTCATGCCTGAACAAAGAACGTACAAAATGCTACTCTTTGGATTTGGCAGCGTGTTACAAGCGTTTGGCACAAGCATACATTTCAGTGTAAAGTGCAAGGCAACAGAGAATCCAATCCCATTCACTTCACAAAGAAAAAAAAAAAAAAAGTGTATTTTGTACTTACCTAATGACAAAACTTGCCAGGTCCGAAGAGTCTTTTTTTTTTAGTGTTCCTATCAGCCTTGCTTTTAAAAAAAGAAGAATGGTAGCTGAGGGCAACTAATAGCTTACAGGGTCAATCTTAGCATTAGGATTTGAATGAAGAGATGAAAGAGGTCTAAAGGGAACGAAATCCCCGGAGACAGAACTATGATCCTTTTGGGAATCGTTCCCATGGGGCCACTTAGCAACAGGCCACCATCCAAGCACAACACCCCTGAGAGCAGAAGAAAAACTTTCTTCTTTGTATTTTGCCCTCTGTGTTGAAAATACTGTTTTCAGTTTATTCCCTGGGGAGTCAGTACCTCATCAGGCAGAAATAAAGCTGGCCAGTCTGAGAGTGATCGTGTCTCATGCTCTGCAAAGGCACACATTTCTCTTATCCCCAGGAAGAAAATTGTCTCATTTCATATTCAGAATCAAATGTACTGAAATTATAAGCAGTGGAATAATTACATTCAACATGACACACTAGATCTGACCTTAATAAGACAGCCTGGTGGCCTTAACTGTTATGGGACCGGCTCCTTCCATTTGTAGACCTGGGGATCATTTCTACATTCTCCTTCCAGTAAAAATAAGTTATGTGCTTCTTGCATCACGTTCATGTGCTCTGTGTGACCCTGGGGGCTAAAGCAATAATTCATTCAGTTCTGCTGCATCTGAGTGCTGACTTGGCCAGTGCCACTAACAGAGAAACAAAGAAAGTAAACATTTACTTAGAGAGAGGAATAGACACAGCATGGAGTTACTTTTAAGCTTTAATTGTATTGTTTGATACTGAATTTCAGCAATTCTAGAAGAAACTGTGGCTCCTCTGACACAATTAATTTACCCTGAGTGTTGATGGCTCCAATAGATTAAGGATATACCTCTCTGACAAAGGTATTTGTCATCAAAATCTGTCACACATCAAAATATGCCAGCTTCTTCACTTCTGACCTCCAGGTCACATTGGTATTCCAGTGCAATCCTCACATATCTCTGCCAATGGTGCTTACACCCCCTATTATTATAGCACTGAGCACTCCAAGTGATGTAGACAACACGTTTTTCTGATGGGATAAGTATAACACAAAACCATCACATAAGTTGGAATCATTTGCCTTTGCCCTGAAACCTCCCTATGCTTAGACAATGGAAAGCTGCAGGACAGAAGGGAGGGGAAGGAACAGATCTGTGCAGGACATATCCTTGGGAGCCTGCAGATGTGGGTTTTAATCCCTCTTTTCTCTGAGGATCAGTTAATCAAAAGCACCTAAGAGGTGAAAATCAACATCGCACCTTTCTGCTGAGTAACAGCAGCAGCTGGAGAGAAATGTGTGGATATAGCTGAGATCTAATAACCGTGTGCAAATTCTACTCTCCAGAGAGGTGCAAATATGAAGTTTGCTTGAGAGTTTGCTCCCCCTCCCATGGCAGAGGAAGTATTAAAGTTTCTGCGACTAAACATCTAAAACCAGGTTATTACAGTGCTTTCTTCTGGAACTTGTTCAACTATTACTTATTACCAGTTCAGTTTTCTCTATAGTCTCGTATTTCTTCAAACCAAAGGCATGAGACATGCCTTAGACCTCCTGCATTGCAATTCCTTAGGTGTAAGAGAGGCACTCTAGTATTTCCTTCACAGGGATGCTGGAAGGATAACACTGCAAATGCTTGCAAAGTGTTCAGAGGCTGTGCGTGTAGGTGTTGTACACTATGAGGACATGCAAAAAGAGCAGACTCGTGTCTTTTTTAAGAAATTGCATGTGTAGGGGTTAGACCACGAGACTTGAAGAAAGGAGATCTGTGTTATTTTCCCAAGTCTGTCCTTCGTCTTCTAGATGATGCTGAAAAAAGCACTTTTCTTCTCAGTACATCCATTTCCCCAGCCCTAGTATGGGAACAGTACTACTACTGACGTTACAACTCAGGAGATCGGGAAAGCTGAGTTCACCCACATGCAGGATGCTTCATGATTTGCATCACAGATAGCGGATGAGAATTAACAGTGTCATTATCCTGGTGCAACCCCAATGCAGCTGATTTTGAGCCTTTTATATTCCAGTGCTCAAGTGAGGAAAGAAAACGTCATTCTTGCTTTAACCAGCCTTGAGCAAACCCTGTCTGTGCTTTCTACTACAACCCTTGGAAAATGATGACATGGCACATTGTAGCCCATACATCAAGGACAACTGCACAACATCCTTCTGCAATGGTGACAAGCCATAGCACCCCTTGCATGAAGTCCCATCCCTGTTCAATTAGCTCTGATGAGCAAAAACAAAGGCTGGAAGAGAACCCAAAAACTCCATTGTACCTTTGTCCTCCAGAGCTTCCCTGTCTCACCTGGCAGAAGTCCCTCAGTGCCTATGATCTGCCTTGGAAAGCCTGGCAGGACAAACAGAGACCTCATGGCAGTTAGTCACTCAGCGCTGCAGGTCAAGGACTCATATTGTCTCCCCTGTAGAAAGCCTTTGGCAGGAATTTTCCAAGCTTTAGTGTATCCTTTGTCTCTGAGGAAGATCCATAATCTGAAACTGGAGAGGGTCTCCTAGATGGCAGGAGCTGGTCAGTGCCCTGCTGCTTCCCAGTGACAGGGATTTTGCTCCTTGCCTTATTTTGCATGGCCTCAGTGTTTATGGTCTGTAGCCTTCTATGCACACTGTTCTTTGCAGTGCCACCATGGAAATGTCTGTATAAATGTGAATTTCAATAGCCATTATACTCCCAGCAGCAGCAATCCACATTTGGTAGCTCATAGCCTGTCAATCTGTAGTAGTCATAAGGCTACTTATCTTCTGCTCTTTTCAAACACCTCGGCGGTGGATACAAAAGGGAAATTGCAGGAGCTATTCTTCTCCAGAGTCTAAGAGTTTTTTTTTTTCTTTTTTTTCTTTTTTTTATTTTATGCTGTACTGTTGCTACATTACCAAATGTCACATTCAAAACCTATGGCAAAGTTTGCAAGAGAGATAAGAGATAACAATATCCCCATTTTCTACTAGTGCAAGGCTCCTGGCCCAGGAAAGCAGCTAGTTGCAAGGGCCCAGAGTGCTTAGCTGTCTGTTAGCTAATTAAAACACTGTGATCTAAAAGCTTTGAAAGATTTAGTTCAGATCTTCCTTGGGGTCGTTTTTAGCTCTGCTACCCATTTGCTGATGAATCCTCAGCTCCAGCCTACAGATGTTTAGCCACAAAAGAATGTTTGGAAAGGGGTGCTTGTATGCCATGGACATAGACATCGTTAAAAGACAAAGAGGGATGTGGCTCCAAAGAGAATTCTCATGAGGATAAGGAGAACTAAAAATGTGCAAAGGAAGTAAATTATGAAAAAAAAATATAATTTGGATTGGATTTGGGCTGCTGCCTCTAGGGCTTTTATGGTTAAAAATTTGGGATGCTGATTCACTTAAACTCCTGTCATCCAACGTTGAAGCCATTTCAGCAGCCAAAATCTGGATGAGAGCTCTCCCTCAGATCCAGACCTCATCCCTTTTTATCTCCCCAGGTGGAGTGCTGCAGAGCAATAGAGCACACTGCCCAGACCTGGAAGGTCTCACTGTGTAGCCAAGCATAACTAAAACAAGGCCACAAAAAGAGCATTAAGGCACAAGCTCCATGATTAACCACTAGGTAACTTGAACACACTATATTTAATGAGAGACTGAAGAAAATTCTTTGCTGTGGAATGTGTCCAGATGAGAGCAGAGGTCTGCCAGATGCTAGCTAGGGAAATCCAGCTGTGGCGCTGGGTTTACAAAAACAAAGGGAGGTGCTGGACTTACATGTCCAAGCACTCCTGAGCAGACCTGGGTCCTGATAAGGGAGAACGGTTGTGCCAACAAAGGTAGGACACAGAGTATTGCGGATGTGAGGGAATGAAGAGGATGGTGAAGGTGCTTAGCAAAGAGCCCCAAAAGATGAGGGTGATTTATTTCTTGTGAGGAGATGGTAATAATACAATTTTATTTTCTACATACAGCAATTTACATACTTAACAGTTCTTTCAGTTCAATTTTAAATATGGTAAGCAAGACACCCTCAGTCAAGACTAAAAGATCAAGAATGAAATTTTCGTATTTATTGTCCATCACCTAATCTTTGCTCTGCTTTTCTGGTTTATTTACCACAAGGTGTGGTGAAAACAGAGCTGGCTCACTGACCACAGTGCAAAAAGGTTCAGGAGCATGTGCTAAGAACACCTGTACAAACAGGAACATTTTCAACTTTCTGCTTGGAGCTGCAGGAATATTTCAGTATTGGCAGATCACCATCTATTCTGCTTCTCCACCTTAAAAAGAAACCCTTAGGTCTTTCTCGACTCACATGTTTTTTCTAGTTGTCATGAAGTTAAATGGATATCTCATCACCACCAGTTAAGGAGATCAACCAACCTGTACAGATGGGGCTGGAAGTCTGCTGCATCTCGAGGCTTGGAAGAGCTGATTTACTGAGGCAGAGGAAAAGAAGGGGCCAAGAACAGTCATTTTATAGTGCAACAGCAGGCAGTCTTCCGACACTGTCTGACATGAAGGAAGAAATGCTCCTGTTTCCTCTTGATGTCACACCTTTACACATCCCTGAAAAACTTTCTCATCCTGTAACTTTTGCTGGAAGGTTCAGCCTTAGAAATAAATCCTAGATTAGCAAAATAGGAAGCTTTTCAAATGCTGATTGCCTGAGGCTGGGGATGTGAACCAGACAAGACATAAATGTGAAGCCATAAATTCTTCCCCACTTCTTACGTTTACCCTGAAGCATCCACCACTGCTGCTCTCAGTCAGACTGTTGGGCTGAATGGACTTTTGATTGGATGCAGTGTGGCTGTTTACTTGTTTCCTCTTTATAGAGGTAATCAATAAGTAAATTTAAATTTTAAGAGTTAATAGTTTAAAATTTCATTCAAAATTGCCTTGCCAAGGCAGTTAAGGATAAACCTAGCTTTTAAGCAGGAGAACAAGCTTGTGAGCCTCTCCTAATCAGAGGAATCTCGGGGCACATTTTTGCTTCCAGCTAATCCAGCCTGCAAATCTAAACAAAAACTTTGTCTTTCATAAGCAGGGATACACACAGACCTATATATTCATAGAGCTTCACTGATCCTTATTTTGTTAAAACCATCCTTCACTGCTGCCACTTCTGCAACTCTACCAATGGCAGCAACAGGGGCAGGGCTAGGATAGACAGAGCAGCAGTGCTGCTTCTGTCACGTTATCACATCATTTGGGCCCTCACAAACCAATTTTAGGTGATATTGCAGCATAAATGTCAGCAGTCAGGCCTGTACCGTTGCAAAACCTCGTGGTCTCTGCTCAGTCAGGCTGGCATTTTACACTTGAGATAAGCACAGGATTTTCTCCTTTCCTGCTGCCCAGGGTCCAAGCAAATTCAGTAGAGGACAATGCTGAGCTGCTTGGAATGTACTTTTAATTCCTATTGAATTTCTGCAGGCACAGCCATATATAACAATAATCAAGACAAGACAAAATAAAAGCAAAGAACAAGGCCCAGCAACCTAAGATAAACCATGCTCCTTTTGCTATTGATCATCGTGACTCTGTGCTTTCGTTCCTAGTCAAATCTGATCAAAACATTGGAGAAACAAGAGTTTCTGAGAAAATAGTCCAAATGCTGTATACCTGGAAAAAAAAAAAAAAATCTATCTGAAAAGCCATGGGCCAGGAGCAAAGAGATGAAGTCAAATTAAAATTGGGGTTTCTTCCCCCTCTCACTCACCCCTCTTCCACTCCCCCACTGAGCTAACAATTTTCTATCATTATCTGCTTGTGGAAAGGCAAAGGCTTTAGGCACGCTTCCTTTTCTGTGCCAGCATCATTGTAATTACATGAGCAACCACTAGTGTGGTAAAGGAGTCTTGTATTTTCTTCAACAAGGCTGCCTGTTTGTCCAACGTGGGAGGAACGTATCGGTGTCTCCTTGTGCATCTGCATGCATGGCCCACTGCGACTTAGCTGTTATTTGCTTTTCCTGCCTCACGGGGATAGGTATTTAGGAAGAAGAAAGTAAATGAGGGAGTGCCCAAGGTGCCTCACAATACGATTTGGTTTGCCTTCTGAATTATAGCTGCCAGAAGCTAATGAGTATTTCTCCCCAGACTTTCTCTCACAAGGACAGAAAACTCACTTGGTTTAACAAGATTTTCCACATGCCTGTTGTTGTGGGTCCAGGCTATGCAAGCCAGAAACGAGAAATATTTTCTTGGTTTGAGGCAGCTGCACAAAAGCAAGAGAAGCTTTTATAGAAATCAGGAGATGCAATGAATGAGCTCGGATTTGCATTCAAACTTAACCTCAAATCCTCAAAGGCAGAGAAATTCGAGGTGGTCTTTTCTTGACGTTTGCCGGAGGTTCAAGTGCATGAATACAATTTTGTGGTCTATGTATGGGTGTGCATGTACCTGCTGATTTTTTATGTGAACTCTGGCATGTGGATATGTATATTCAAGGCTTGCTCCAATGCACTTGGCAACAGCAGTAAACGTACTTTCTGGTGTTTACCTAAGCAAAGTAATAAACCAGTTGTACTTTGCAGCACTTTGCAGCCGGGACACTTGGGGCACTGCAGAACAACAATAGAAGCATTTCAGAACATGCTACAAACACGGTGTTAAAATCATCTTATAATTCAAACAAAACATGCTGAGTTTCTGAGAGGCAGAGGATTGGAGCTGTCAGAAAGGAATAAATATGTGGTTACAGTGGTTTTGTTTCAAAGCACACTGTAAGAAAATGTAGTTTAGATGGATTTAGCAGGGAAGTGGAGGTGGGGTGAGTTCCTGGTGCTGGAGCACTCTCTGACAAAGACTCACTCTAAAAGCTAAGCTGTGTCTGACGCTGACACACAGTCAAATTAAGCTTGAAGGAAGCAAGCCTGGGGTACTGCAAGGATCAGTACCTTAAAGGGCTTTCAACCAACAGTATCAGCATGTGGCAGTTGTTCTGTCCCGGAGGAGGCAGTTGTCACACTGAACATAGGGCCTGTGAAATTTAACCGGTGCTGTTCTCACCTACTAGTGGAGATTGAGGGAGTGACCTGCTAACCGATGTGGGAGCCATGTGTGAAGGGATGGGGAATGACACTTGTGACCCCAGAGGTGAGCGTTGCTCCAACAAACAGCAAAACCTGTGGTTTATACTTGTGGCCCAACCCAGGTACAAAATAGACACCCCCACCCTCCTCTTTTATTACACTTTGCCCTTTAGCTTCCCATAGATTTACCCAGAGGAACACAGGTCAGCCCACTGGGAGCACACGTTTGCCTGCTCAGCCATCAAGGGGTCCCCAGTGAATGCTGTCGAAGCCATTGTTATTCCTCCTGTGCAGTATCTCTGAGCACAGCATGGCAATATAAAGCCAGCGGGAGCCTCGTAGACAAGAGCCTCATGATTTGTTGAGAGCCTTCTCCAAGGCTAGTACTATGTAAAGGGAGCTGCATCTGGTGATAAGCTTCTAGCTCCAAGGCTACTGAAAGCTAAATAAACCGATGTTTATTTCTTGTGCGGCAAGCAGAGCTCTAAGCTGGATGCTGCCTGGTGCTTTCCCATGTAAATCGGGGAGTTCCTGCTCAGATGCCAAATGTTAGAGCTGCCTTTGAGTGCCTGACATTGATTTCAATGGGATGCAATTGCTGGAACTTGGTTCTCACTGAACGAAATGAAATACCTTAAACGAAGTCATGCCTGGTGGAATCGAATTTGGTGTAGCAAGAGGAAAGCTGAACACTGCCCTCTGCCTTTTCAGCTCTATGCAATAGGCATTTTTCACTCCTAAACAGAGTCCTGTAGTATTGCAGGAAAAATGCCAGGGAGCTCTCAAGAAGGAGCTTGGGGTCAGGGCTGAGCCCTGCTAGTGGTGTGCACAGTGAACTAGAAATACTGGTGGGAGAGAAGAGTACTGGAGAGAGAAAAAGCAGTAACCAGGAAAACACCAACACTGCCCTGGAACAGAGTCATTCAGTATTGGGTTGCTTAGGGAGGTACCAGGAGGCCATGGATTGTGCTGTCTCTTCTGCAAGAGTCCCGGTGCCATCGCAGCAAAAGACCCCACAGCAACCTGTCTGACTGTCTTGACAACTGTGTGTCAGAGTTCTGCACTGTGTGAGACCTGATGTAGTATAAATACTTTCATATAATCCCACTGACATAAACACAATCACGAATTTCATGTGCCAATTCAATCATGAATGTGACATCCATATTTTCCCTCTAATTTAAAGAACATCAGATGATCTTGGTCCAAACTTTAATTTAATATATCCAGGTAGTGAAAGAGCTGTCAGTGTCTAAACAAAATTGCTTGTTTGCTTTATCAGAATAGCACAGAATACAAATTAGATACCAATATTTGTACAGCACTTAGACAATGACTGAATGCTTGGGCTCTTGGAAGACACTGTTCATACCATCTTTGTCTTGCCTCCAGCAGCGTCCCTGTGTGGTAGGTAGGAAGTGTGTCTGGCTGGCAGGAGTGTTACTGGAATTTCTTCCCTTCCACAACCACCCTATCCCCAAATGTCTAATTGCTACATGAAAGTGCAGGGTGCTGTATATTTCAGGTACAGTACTTGCAATTGGTACTCCCAATAAAGTCATCAGTGGCTGAGAGAATGAGACCATAAGGTAGTACTGAATCAAGAACCAGGATAGCTTAAAATGTATAGTATCAGAGGCATTACCGGTCTTCTCCAGTCTGTGCCTTAGCTGGAGAAGTTCTGTGGCAGTAAAAACAGCATCCCTGCAAGACTCAGACATAGCCTAAGACTCCAAGCTGACCCACCCTAGTCTTTTTATTAGGCAGGACAATGCAAGAACAGCTACAGCAGCTCTGTCATTTCAAGGTTAAATGTTTGAAATGATCTAATATATCAAAGAAGGTGAAACGTCGAGATATATTGGGCCAATTGATGTAATTAACCCCCAAAGGAGGACTGAATTCCACCTGTCCAGAAACCCTTAAGTGCTGCCTTTCTCTCCAAAGACCTCCCATTATGCTGCCTCATGTATTAT
The DNA here is from genome assembly GCF_965140245.1 of Athene noctua. NCBI lineage: Eukaryota > Metazoa > Chordata > Aves > Strigiformes > Strigidae > Athene > Athene noctua. Next base: position 94,990,208 of record NC_134037.1, read on the forward strand.
TAGTGACATTAGACCTATATCTATAGCCTCTCTCCCTGTCACAGTCCCTACACATCACACACTGACATTGTCCTTTCTTCCTAGCTTTCATAAGGAATGTCATTTTTGACATCACCCTATGAGCAAGAAGTAAAGAAGCAGCAAAGCCGCAAGCTATTCCAGGATGAAAACACACAGATCCACCTAGTTAGTGATCTGAGAGTTTTGCAGGCAGGTGATGTCTCCTGTTGGTTTCTTCAGATGGAAAGAAAAAGGATACATGGAAGACAGCCTCTCACAGTCCAGGGCACCTGGTGAGAAAGTGACTGAGAGTGTTCAGAAACTTCCAAAGTTTGTTTCATTCTTTTAGGGTATGCTTATACTTTTTGGTATTTGAATTAAACAACCTCCAGGGGCTTCCTTGCTCAGTCTGAGAAACTCCTTTTTTATATGAAATACTTCAGTTGGGCATTTGGGCATGCGGAAGTTTAGAAAATGTGTAGCCTGGGAGAGAAGCCTGGAAAGGCTGGCTATTCTAGGAAGAGGTTTGAAGATGCTGAAAGAGACCGCTTATGTCTCACTGTGGACACTTCTGCCTTCCTATCCTTTTATTCTCCTTTTTCTCCTCCATTTTTCCTAAAAAAAACAAAATAATAATAATCAGCAGTAACACAAATTGCAGAAGATGACAGATACCTAGGAACTAATGAAGGAGATGGTTTTCTGGGACTGGTCTGGAATCCATAACAGTGTTGGAAGTCACTGCAGAACCCAATGCCCCATTGCTCCAATCAATCCATGTCAGTTTCTCACAGGAAACAGATAAACAGATAAACAGAGTATGAAATGTTTCTCCTGGAATTTTGTTTATTCTTCAGCCATTACCCTTCATTTATGTACAAACAGGTGAAAGGATGGGTACAAATATGTTCCAGGCTAGACAAAGTAAAATTGATGGAGACTACAGATGCCAGAGCAAATGAGATCTCTGAGGGCTCAGAAAGAAACTCGTTGACATATCTACTCAATATTCATTGAAATGAGTTCAGGGAACTTTGCTCAATTAAAGCCTGGCTGCGGGGGAAAGCAGATCCAAGCTGAACTCAGAAGGAGTGGTTTTCTGGACCTGTGAGATCTAGGTCAAAAGAGACATAATTGGGCAACAGATGCAGTATATTATACTGACATCTTCCAGAACTGGTGTTTTGGAGCACTCTGGCTTAATGATGCTCATCTCTCACAGTTTTACCAGTGATGCAGTATTAACACCTCTAGAGCTAGCTTAGTAGCATAGTTATACCTATAAATGCAGACTCCCACAGACAAAAGGGACTTTTGATCCTACTAGTCAGTGAATAACAGTTAGGACAGATTGTGGTCCTAGTGACAGTAAATCTGGAATAAACCCACTGAATTCATTGAAACTTCAACAGATTTACAGTAGCATAGACTTTTCACATATTCAGTTGTCGTACTGCAGACTTACATAGATATAGTCATATATCTTGTGTCCATTTCATCTATAGAGAGGAAACTACAGACAACTAGAGTCAGTATTACTCATCACGTGCCCAGACTCCCTATAAAAGCTCCAGAGCAGGCATCACTTTACCAGTGAAGGTTAAGCAAACCTGCACTGTCATTCTAAACAATGCCTCCCTGCATAGTACTGAGCCATATCAATGCAGCCAATTGCAATAACATCTTACATTTCTATAGTACCTTTCATCCTAAAGGATCCAGCAAGAGATCCAGTTTAGAGGTTTTGGTGGAATGCTTTGACTCTCCTTTGCTGTATGGGAGCTTATTAATCAAAGCTATTTTGAAAATCAGCACTTTCAGCCTTGTTCTGCTTGCCACTGCTGCAAAGCTGTTTCCTGGAGCCTACACAGCTCAGTCTGAAGCTCTGGACAACATCACCCACTGACCACGCAGCAAACACATCCAACTGAAGCTGTGAATGAATGTGAAAGGCCGTCAAAGAAGATCCACACTTTCACAGAAACATCTAAGTTGGAAAAGACCCTGAAGATCATCCAGTCCAACCATTGACCTAACACTGACAGTTCCCAACTACACCAGATCCCTCAGCGCTATGTCGACCCGACTCTTAAACACCTCCAGGGATGGGGACTCCACCACCTCCCTGGGCAGCCCATTCCAACGCCCAACAACCCGTTCTGTAAAGAAATGATTCCTAATATCCAGTCTAAACCTTCCCTGGCACAATGTGAGGACATTCCCTCTTGTCCTATCACTTATTACTTGGTTAAAGAGGCTCATCCCCAGCTCTCTGCAACCTTCTTTCAGGCAGCTGTAGAGGGCGATGAGGTCTCCCCTCAGCCTCCTCTTCTCCAGACTAAACACCCCCAGTTCCCTCAGCCGCTCCCCGTACGACCTGTGCTCCAGACCCTGCACCAGCTCCGTTGCCCTTCTCTGGACATGCTCGAGTCATTCAATGTCCTTTTTGTAGTGAGGGGCCCAAAACTGAACACAGGAATCGAGGTGTGGCCTCACCAGTGCCGAGTACAGGGGTCAGATCCCTTCCCTGTCCCTGCTGGCCACGCTATTGCTGACACAAGCCAGGATGCCATTGGCCTTCTTGGCCACCTGGGCACACTGCTGGCTCCTGTTCAGCCGGTTGTCAATCAACACCCCCAGGTTCCTCTCTGACTGGCAGCTCTCCAGCCACTCCTCCCCAAGCCTGTAGCGCTGCTGGGGGTTGTTGTGGCCCAAGGGCAGCCCCCGGCATTTGGCCTTATTGAAACTCCTCCAGCTGGCCTCAGCCCATGGCTCCAGCCTGTCCAGGTCTCTCTGCAGAGCCTCCCTACCCTCGAGCAGATCAACACTCCCACCCAACTGGGTGTCATCTGCAAACTGACTGAGGGTGCACTCGATCCCCTCGTCTAGATCATCAATAAAGATGTTAAACAGGAGTGGCCCCAAAACCGAGCCCTGGGGGACACCACCCGTGACCGGCCACCAACTGGATTTAACTCCATTCACCACAACTCTTTGGGCCCGGCCATCCAGACAGTTTTTCACCCAGCAAAGCGTGTGCCCATCCAAGACACGAGCAGCCAGTTTTGCCAGAATGCTGTGGGAAATGGTGTCAAAGGCCTTGCTAAAGTCAAGGTAAACAATATCCACAGCCTTTCCTTCATCCAATAAGCAGGTCGCCCTGTTGTAGAAGGAGATCAGGTTTGTCAGGCAGGACCTGCCTTTCATAAATCCATGCTGACTGGGCCTGATCATCTGGTTGTCCCCCATGTGTTGTGTGATGGTACTCAGGATGAGCTGCTCCATCAGCTTCCCGGGCACCAAAGTCAAGCTGACAGGCCTGTGTTCTGCTGATTAGGGATACCAATTAGACACCAGAGTGAAAAGAGCAAGCATATTTTACTCAAAATAACTAACATAACAGAATAATACAGAAAACATACAGTAAGGAAAGACAAAATAGTGCACTTAAACAAATAGGAAAATACAGGGTAATGCATAAAATCATTACTGAGAGAGAGAGAATAGTGATTAAGAAAAGATCCATCACCACTTGAATATTTACCATCATCCAGACCCGCAGTGGCTGGGGAGCCCCGGTTACAGTGAGGGTTTGGAGAGCCTGTCCCGGCAAGTGGGAAATCCTACGCGGTGCGTCCACCCGTAGGTGAGGCTTCCAAAGTCGCTGTGAGCAGGTCCAGCCTTATGTACCCAAAAATCAGCAAGCCAGAATAGCTGGCACCTTTGTTTTGAGCGGAACATCTGGTTTCACTCTCTCATTAGATTCCCCCAGAGCCTGGCCTTGGCTCAAGGGAGAAGCTAAGGGAGTTTCCCTCCTTATCTCATTTATTTATGTTCTTTTTAAAACAAGGCCATACGTCTGTCCCAGGGCGAGACAGCTGGCTTCACAGCTTTGTTAACTTAACCCTACACAGAGAAGAAGAAAGATACATTCAGGATAGACATGTTTTCATTACATCCATCACCAGTAATGAGTATAATATCTAAGCTCCATCTTTCATTAATGCGCATACATATTTCGTTAGTGACTCCATACTAAGTTAGCAGCTTCAGCTCGGGGCCTGTTGCTCAGGCTTCAATACTTCCACATTTTACACCAGAATAGGTGGTTTGTTATAACTTAGTACAATACCTACTAGCACAATGTTATCAGCTCTAAAATATACAGGATTCATCTATAGGTCAACTCTGGCTTGGGCCTATTGTCCAAGCCTTAGCACTTCAGCCTGTAATTTCCCGGATCATCCTTCTGACCCTTCTTATAGAAGGGCGTCACATTGGCCAATTTCCAATCTGTCTGACCTCCTCGGTCAGCCAGGACTGCTGGGAAATGATGGAAAGCAGCTTGGCGAGCACCCAGCCAGCTCCTTCAGCACCCTTGGGTGTATCCCATCCGGTCCCATAGATTGTGTGTGTCTGTGTGATGCAGCAGGTCACTGACTGTCTCCTCCTGGAAAGCAGGGGGGTTGTTCTCCCAGTCTCTGGCTGAGGAGGCTGGATTCCCTCAGGACAGCTAGTCTTTCTATTAAAGACTGAGGCAAAGAAGGCATTAAGCACCTTAGCCTTTTCCTCATCACTTGTTACCATGTTTCCTCCTGCGTCTAGCAGGGGATGGAGGCTCTCTCTGGTCTTTCTTTTGCTGCTCACATACTTATAGAAACATTTCTTGTTGTACTTGATTGCTGAAGCCAGATTAATTTCCAGCTGGGCTTTAGACATCCTGATTTCCACCCCGCATAGCCTCACAGCATCTTTGTAATCACTGTGTGTGGCTAGCCCCTTCTTCCAAAAGCTGTAAACTCTCGTTTTCTCCCTGAGTTGCAGACAAAGCTCCCTGTTCAGCCAGGGTGGTCTTCTCTGTCACTGGCTTCTCTTAGAGCACCTGGGGACCACCTGCTCCTGAGCCATTAACACTTCCTTCTTAAAGAGCGCCCAGCCTTCCTGGACCCCTATACATTCAGGACTGTCTCCCAAGGGATCCTGTCAAGCAGGTGCCTAAACAAGACAAAGTCAGCCCTTTGGAAGTCCAGGATGGCAGTTCTGCTTCCCCCTCTCCTGGCCTCTCTAAGAATAGAGAATTCTATTATTTCATGATCGCTGTGCCCTAGTCGGCCTCCAACTGCCACATCATCCACCAGTCACTTTGCAGGTGAAAATCAAACAAATCTCACTGCTTTGCACTATACTGTGAGGCATAAGGTTGGTCGTGAATCTCAAAACAGTGGATAAATGGCCAGACCTATAAAATATGAAATTGGAAGAAGCATATGCAGAGACCCAGCCTAAGAGAGAATCTAGGTCAGTTGGAGGCCAGGCAAAAGCTGTGTGTTTTTATCATGTTGCATTCTCAGATTATGCCACGAATATCTAACACAGAGAGGAAAATCTTCCATGTAGGATCTGACCCTCCTCTGTCTCCACTTTGGTAATAGCTCTCATGACACTGAAGGCAGAGTATCATTTAAGTGAATTTGATAACTAACTCTGGAAATAAGGGAATTAGAGCTATTAGTAAATCTTTTCACCTCAAAACCTAGACAAACAGGATCAAATTGCTATCTTGTGTAATCTAATTGAATTCCATGGATTTACAACCACAGACAAATTTTAGCCAATAAAGAGAAGAATATAAATGTTTTATTCTGACATTTGTGACATCATAAAGTTAATATAGCTGTGCAATGAAGGGAAGATTTCTGAGCACATTTGTCTAATTTAAATCTCATTTATAATGGAAAGTAATTAAATACATCCCATGAAATTGGAGAAAGCAGAAGAAAATGCTGAAGAATGTCACTTCATTCGTGGGACAGAGATGTACTTTGTTGTTTCCTGCTGTTTATCTTTTGCTCTGTAAGCAGGAGTTCCCATTTATGTTCAGCTATCAGCTGCCAACCTAGAGCCCATTGGAAGATGCATGTAATTTCCATAAGGATCTTAATAAACACCACCAGTGGTGAGACATTTCACACTTAGCAGTTCATCTGTCAGAGCAAGAGATAACTTCAAATTATTTCCATCACCATTCTGCACATATTTGTGGAAGAAGGCTAACACCAAGAAGATAATTCTTAGAGAAGATACAAATTAGGGAGGACCCACTGGTTTCATTAGGAGAGAGCACAGTTCAGCAAGCTCAAGGGTGACACTCATCTTACCATTAATTTGCTACACCTAGTTCATCAGGCCAGTTTGAACAAAATGGAAATAACACTTCTTTGCAATGAACAGCACAGTGCTACCAACGGCACTCCATGGCTCTGAGATGCCACTGCCAAACCTCTCTTAACCATGTTGTGGCAGATCATCAGCAAGGGGGGATAGGACAAGTTCTTGCATCATACAGGGAAGTTGACGGCATCCTTCAGCCTCCATAGGATCATGCCTCTGTAGCAGTGTTGGAGTGATAGGATTCTTCTGTTTCTCTAAGAAGCTCTGGAGTTTGATGAAGATTCTCCAGTTTAAGAATAAGGCCATAAGGTTCATACATGAACCAAGTGGGGAAAAGTGGTAGCACTCACCCAAGCACTGCCCGTGCCCATTTGGACTGTGCTTCCATTACCTTGTTTATCTGTCAGTATTCCTCTCTCCCCATTTTCCTACCTCTCCATTACCTTCCTCCACTTCTTGAATAAAAGGCAGAACAGGATGCTAGTGAATTGGGAAAACAGGATGCCTGACTCACAAGCAGGCAGCAGAAACTGAGGTAAGTACAGGTGTCTTGTAGTCCCTTCCCAGTGAAGAGGTAACGGAACAAGGAAAGGCATGCAAACACGGGGTCTCAGGGAAGGTGTCCATGTAAGCAGTGCATCTAATGAAAGGCATGACTGAAAGGCTCTTTCTCCTGAAGCCATCTCACAGAAGGTCCTGGCAGCTGTCCCTGCAGCATAGCACTCCAGCAGCTTTCCCTGCAGTGTGATAGTGCAACCTGCTCTGGGTCAGGCACAGGAGCAGAGCAGCTCCCTTCACCTGGGGTCGTGTACTGCAGCCCTAGACAGCTGCTCTCCATTTTGCTTCTGGTGCTGGGGAGTGTAGATGAGAGCAGGGAGAGGAGCAGAATGCTGGCCCAGCTTGTGTCCATTCCTGGAGTGAGTTTATTCCTGGCATGTGTTCCTTGCATTTGCACTTGTTTGTACATGGAGCCCAGTGATGCTGAGTAGACTGTAAGTGTATCTAACAGTTTTGCCCTGGTTTTAGCTAAGTCAAATAAGTGGGTGCTCTCTGACAAGGATTTGCCTTATTTATGAAGAACTTGGTGTTGAGAATGGGAGGAGTCCACTTTGAGGCCCTGCAGCCACATAGTTTTGGTTTAAGAAGTAGGATTTTTTTTCACACCTTATTCTTTTCTCATAACCTTTGCCAGTGTAAGTGCTCCAAGCACATCATGTCCACTCATCCAGCATTTTCCTCAGTGCCTCTGCAGCACTGCAAGGCTGTGGCAGTTCTTGCGAAATAGGAGCTCTGTAATTCTGGACACATATCCCAGAGGGTTTATTCCTTCTCTGATTTTGTCCACAGTGTCACTACATCATTACACTGCAAGTTCACCTCTCCTATCTACTACCAGCTAGTATTTAGTAGACCCTGTATCTAGTATGGGGTCACACACACACACACACACACACAGAGAAAGTAGCTTTTCTCACTCCAACAACACTTAAGGGTGTTGTGACTCTTTTCTGTTCTAAGAAAACAATTTTCCCATCAGCTTCTCCAGCTCATGAAACTTTTTCCCGGACAGTTGTATAAGATCTCCTCCATTCTACCAAGAGTTAACGTGGAATATGTATGAAACATATATCTGAAAGGCTGACAAAGGTATGACAAAGCTGGAAGCTACAGAGCAATATCTGCTCCTGTGAAATGTGAACTTACTGTATTTTTTGCCCCATAGTTAAATCTAGCCCTGAGCCTCACTGGCTGGTAGAAAGGTAAAGCACAGGGTCTGTGAACATCTGAAGGTCAGCAAACTGCAATAAATCATGGCTAAAAGGTGAGGGTGGTTTTGCATTCCTTCTTTAAACCTAGGTGCTAACCATGCTGAAATGCAACTTTATTATGTAGCCTGGCAAGATTTCAGTGATTTTATTGAAAGGGCATTTTGTTATGTTTATTAGATTTGTCAAAAAGGGATTTTATGGTGTTTATGAGATAGCATATAAATGTATGAAACTTTAACATTTTTGTCAAAAAGAGCCTTTACTGAAAATCAAATAATGCAAGTAGTAAAACCTCCCATCAGCAAATCCAGGCCAAATTTTCCATCAAGCAAGGCACAGACTCATCCACAGAACACTCTGTGAAATACTGTCAATGAAACCTGTGGCATCAAGCAGTGGAATAGCTGCTGGGTGCATGCAGTGAGGCTGCAGTGTTCCCAGGTGGGTACAGATGTGGCAATTCTGTCTGATGTCCTTGCCTGACTACAAGTGTGGGGGTTACAAGGCATCTGCTGGGTTTTTTGCCCTCACTTTTGCGGTAGGAAGGAAAGAGCTTCTGACTTGCGTTTCGGCAAGTACACTGCTGTCCATAATAAGTGCTTGTCCATCTGGGCTCCAGAGGATGACTGGCTGGATTGACATACTGTGCAGGAACAAGCCACAGGCACATCCTCCATCAGCTCCCTGTTTCTGTCTCCCCTTCAGAAGCCCCTTCTGCAGGTTTTTTCTTTGTTGATGCTTTTAATTTTCTGCTGTTCATTTCTGCCTTTCCCCTCTCTTTCAAGTAGAAAACTGCCTTGTATTTCTACTTAGAGATCTCTCTTCTGCTCCTCATTTTTCTAATTTGTTCATCCTCCACAATACTATCAAGACAATGTGAAACACTTGATCTCTCCCCTTTTCTTTCTTATTTGGGAGGTCAGTACTCTGCAATTGATGTTCTCCCCCTTCTTGGAAACTGTGATGTGGCAGCAAGACAGCCTGAGGAACGGATTAAGTCATTACTGTGTCAGCTGGGATCTCTGTAGCAGCCATGACATTTCCAAAATTATGATTTTGGAATGACATTCCCAAGTGTCTTCCCCAGGCAGGGGAAGGCTTAGTGACGATAAAATGCTTCCCACACTGCTTCCCCTTTGCAAAGGGGCCCTAAAATGTTGGAAAGGTGGTGAGGATAAGAGGCATTGGGAGGTTAGGCAGGAGAATCCAAGTAGTAAAGATGCAGAAGAAGAGTAGGGATCAGGAAGTAATGCAGTCAGTCTTGACTGTGGGTCGAGGCAGGCTGTCCTTATGTCGGAGGAGTTCACCCTAGTATGAATAAGGCCCTGAAGAGCAGAGAAGGGAGCTATTTGAAAAGAAGAGGACAGACAAGGGAATGTGGTCACTTCATGTGGCAGAATAATCCTCTCACAGGTGTAGCATCACTTTACCAAGAGCCTTTCTGGACATGCTTTCTCTCTCACTCTTGGTGAGAAGCTGCAGCACTGCCTTTGCTTGCTGTTCTCCCTTCTTATTTTACTAGGGGACATATTCAAAACACAATGCCAAGCAGGGTCCTGCAATAACCTTACTAGACCTAAGCTCTGATGCTGTCAAGAGTGTGACTGTGACTGTGACCAGCCAAAGGGTATTTAATCTCCTTCCATTTTCACACATCTTGATTTAGGAAATGTACCTTATAAAATGCCATGGGAGCTGAAAGCTGATAGTGTCCATCAAATAGCCAAGTGCCTTGTTTATTGCCCAAACTGTCCCTAGCTGAAGTATCAGCAGACATGGATGATTCTCTTAAGCACTTATCTACCTGAAAGTGCTGCACTGTCCATTAGTTTGATTGGGGTGGAGGTATGTGCTGCAGTGATTGACCTGCATAGTATGAAAATGCGAAGAGTTGGGAGAATGGGGATGATGAGTAAGTGATGGTGTGCAATTACTATGCAAATTTTAGGGGAATAATCATCACCAAACAGAATTTTCCAGGTATGGATGCTGCTTTCAGCATACATAGCATCAAAATGGGAGTTACAAGCCAAACAGACTGGAGAAACTGCCTAACTCTTGTTGGCCTAAAATACTGTAGCATCAATGGCAGGGCTTGCAGAACACATTTGTGTGCCTTCTTTCATCCTTCTCTCTATAACCTCAAGATATACCTGAACATAAAGTCTACTATCACTGTCTTTAGAACCCTCTTACGACAGTGGTATGACAATTTTATGCTGTGTTTAGGGAGCATCTTTGTCTGGGTCTGCCCTGGCTTTTTGCACAGGGAAAAAGATCCTGGATTTACAGAATTTTCCATCCTCCTAGTCCTGGCTAAGTTAGGACAAGTCTCCTCTATGCCATCAGCACAGATCACAGCCTGCGCACCACCTTCTACACCAAGTATTAGACCCAAAGTGTTGGAGAAAAAAAAATATGTACATGAAACATCGCCAGAGACCTTGTTTACAGCCTTAGGGGTTTTTTCCCCCATTTTTGCCGGTTTCATTCCTTCCTTGTTGCAGTGAGCTATATCCTAAGAAGATACTCCTCCGCTCCTATATCTCCAGGTCACTTCAGGCAAGCCTGAAGAGCCTGCTTTTCCTGGGCATATGATGATCTATGACTTGCTGGATGACCCCTCATGTATGCTGGGCAAGAAGGTTGCTAGACATGAGATAGTATATGAGGTTTTAAGAGTACATATTTACAAGCTAGTTTTGGGTACACACCATTAGCTGAATCCCATTATCTTGACCCTTGATCCAGTGAGAGCCTACAGGCAAGCAGATGAATCAACCCTGGCATGAAGCAGTATCACATGGGGCATCAGCAAGAGGCCGGGCAGAAAAGTTCAAAGTATGGATGTGTCCACACAAAACCTAATATACTCTAGCTCATCCAAAGATTTTCACATAATCCATTTCTTAAATTAATCTAGTCTATGAAAAGTGAACATTGACTTGCTGTAGTTCACTGTGTGAATTCAGAGTGTTTCAGGTTTTTAACAAGAGGGTAGTACAAAAGCACAAATAGAATAAGCTGTCCATTAGTTAGCATTTGTCATGTGTCTGTGAATAATTGAGGAAAGCATGTGAGCAGCACATACAAGGGAGCCTCAAAAGAAAGGAGGATCAGAAGGAACGTTAGAGCTTCTTCCTCTTAAGAATTTATTTAACCCACTGACCGCTTGCTTGTTTAATTCAAAATAAAGCATTACTGAAAGGCTTCCGTGGTTCTTGGATGATATATTGAGGATACCTTAACTCAGCACTTTGGGCTGGTACTCTTTGGGCTGAATATGGTCTTGGCATAATGCCAGCGCCTTCTACCAAGATGCATCTCATTACCACAGTGCTGATTTTGCCCTCTCTTGTTGAGGCCACATAACTGTGCTTGGCAGTTATGAGAGAAATGTATGAAATAGAAATGAAATAGAAAGAAAGGTATGAGTGCAGCTTCATTAATTTTACTCCTGTCTGAATGAACTTGGAAAGCTTTCTAGGCAACATTTTGAAGTGAGGGAATATTAAGACACCAACTTTTAAAAATCTATCAACACTGACCCTGATTTAATATTTTCCATATCACTTCAGGGGAGGCTGTCTGAGCACTTTGAGGTCACAAAGGTCTTAGAAACCAGATGGCCTTAATATCTGAATTTTGCTTACACTTCAGAAGAGTTTCTTGTCCACTGGCAACCTCACTTTGTCTGTGATCGCCTAATATCAATTACCTTACCAATGAGAATTTGCTTCAGACATAGAGATGGCCATTGACATAACTGGTGAAGACCTGAGATCCACTGACATTTGGAGCACTGTTTACTGTGGGAACAACTCTAGTGCACTGTGCTTTATGGCCTTTAGAAACAAATCAACAAAGGTGGAGAAAAAGAAAGGCTCTGAGGGGGTTGATCAGCCCTCCCCAGTGTAGCTTGCATGCCTTGTGATGGGAAGGGAGTGAGCATCTGTTAGCTCAGTCCCTCTTTCCTTTTCCTTCTGCCTGTGCTACCTCAGATACTTTTGCATCCTTTCCCTGAGCCTGTTGAATCCTCTGCCTGTACACCGTGAAGCCCCTGATGCTCCTGTAAAATATGCGTAAGGAGCATGTGAGAGACTGGATGGGCTCCTAACTACTCCCTGGGCTGGCAGCTCGAAGCAGCGCAGCCTGCAGCTGAACAGATGGCAGCATTCAAAATACCTGGGCTCCTGGGAGCCAGGGGCTTTAGACCCAGCAGGGCAAATTCAGCTAGCTATTCCCAGTTTCTTAACTGCAGTCCACATATCTTCCTGTCTCTAACACCCTAGATAAGACCTTTCACATCCTGAGGCTGTGCCTGGTTAGTATGCCTGCAATACATTTTGTAGCACTCTTGGTGTTTTCCCCAGTGGTTTGGGGTAATGTTTACCCCAGGAATGATCCAAATATCTAACTGGCAGGAATCCTAGATCTCTGGGGAGTAAATTTCCTGGGGAAGTATTCAATAGATAAGATATTCTGCCATGTATACATCAATATTTACCATTTCTAGCACCAAATCTGGAGTCTCTTACTGAATAATTGGAAGAACTCACACAAATTTTGACAGTGTTAAGTAAGCACTTTGGGCCTTGACTCTAATTTGTAATGTGCTTTGGGATTAAAGGTGTCCAATAAATGCAAAATTATTATTAATAACAATACTACTGCAAGCCCCAAACCAGTGAGCTAGGAACAGATACAGGGTATTCTGCATGTTTGCTAAACCAAATATAACCACTACAGCCTTTTATTGGAATGAAGCAGGGAAGCAATATGAACAAACATGATTAAAAAGACCCTCAGGATTAAATGTACCCCTGATTGCTCTTGCAAGCCAGATATCTAATTTTGTGCTGTTTTCTAGAGGTTGATTTTTACTCTACAGTCTTCATCTGATTTTCCAGTCAGCATTACTTCAAGCTTATTACATTTGTAACAGGATACAAATACAGCACCATTAATTTAATTTTATTTACATTTCAGAGTTATTCAGCTGGAATAAATTGAACACAATTTGATTGAAGCTGTCCTGCAGGACTGACTCTAAACACATTCAATAACAGTGCTTTATAAATAATGGCAGCATTTAGTACACAAAAGACACCCTCTTGGACTGGAGGATTTGCAGGAGTCATTAGCAGATGAGGGAAAAGCAACATTGCCAAGAACAGAGTTAAGATGAACACTTCTGCTCTGAAGCCCACTTTTCACTGCATGCATCTTCAGAAGAGACGTCAGCTGCAGAGCACGATGACCTTCTACATAGCTCTTACAGAAAGCAGTTGCTAACTTGGGTGTTCCACTAGCACAGAAACACCAGGACTCGGGTAAAGTGTTCAAGTGAACCTTGATAGAAAAGGAATGAGGAATATCAATGTTCGTTTTACAATGGCCCTTAGAAATCCCAGTCGATGATGAAGAAACTGTTGTAAAGACACTTCACAGAACCAAAAGACCATCCCTACCTTCCAGATGTGAGTATCTAAAAGGCCATGAATGTATCTGGGCAGACAGGGCGGTGGATAGGATGAATGGATTTCTGTTTGTCAGAACGATGGGCAGTGGCCAAACCACTGTCAAGCTCTTCATAGGCAGCATAGCAAAGGAGGGTATTCAGCAGAGATTTGGAAAGGTGATGACGGTCTTTCACTGCTCTTTATGAAGATTTCTCCCAATAACAGCAAGGAAAAGAAGCACAGAAGTGTTTCTATAAAAATGTTAACAAGTGAGAAATAGAGACTGACAGAATGATGAGAAGGGAAACAACATTGTCATAGCAAAGGAGAGCTCTTTGGCAGGGGTGGGAAGGGCCTTGACAGCAAAGATAAATAGCTTGTGTTTGATGGAGTAAAGAAGAGGAATGTAGTAGAGAGGAGCAAAGAATGTGTAAAATCCTCAAACCGATGGATTAGGAGGATGATCTTTACAGCAGTATTTTGCAGGGATGTGCACAGACTGAAATTGCACTTGGCAAGACCAAAGAGTCACTTGGCAAGACCAGAGAGAAGGGTGTTTCAGTAATCAAAATGCAGGACAATTGAATTTTAGGTAGGTTAGATAAGGCCTGCTGATGCTTTTAAATAGGAAAGCTAGGCTACTACCAGCATCTTTCCCATCTTGCCTGGAAGTGAAAGGAGGAGTTCTGAAGCACTTTTTCCTTTTGATTATGATTGTTTCATTTTTAACTGAATGTGTTTTGTTCCAACTTCTGCAGCCTGCAGCATCCATAAGACAATCCCATTCACATATGTGGGAGAAGGTCATACTCTCAAAAGCTGTCTTTGGTGTCCTGCCTCCTCTCTAACTGATCTCATGTAAATCCTGAAGGAGAGTTTGAAGGTGTCACTGTTAGGACAGGTGAGATTTGTTAGTGCTGATTTACTGGTGCCTAATAGGTGGGCATTTGAGGTCAACCCCCTTATGGAGCTAGCAGAAGTATAAAGGGGTTCTATTTCAGACCGCTGGGATTTTTGCAATGTCACAGTGAGACATCTGATTATGAAGAAATGGAATTGCCATGCTGTAACAAACAAATGGACCATATAGTTTAATAACCCCACTGTGATAGTGCCTGGTGAAACGCTTCAGATTAAGTACAGGGAACCTAGCAGAAGACAAGCAGGGAATGACTTGCCAATAGTGGAAGTTTCTTCTCAATTCTTATCTGTTAGCAGCTAGCCTAGGACCTGAAGCAAGAGGGTTTATATCCTTTCATAACAAAAGAAAATATGTAGTCTATTTAATGAGAACACCCCCAATTACATTATCCATATAAATGTCTAATCCTTTTTTTAAATCCTACTAATCTCATAGGCTTAACATTATCTTATGGGAATGAGCTAATTAGGCATTGTATAAAATCTATTTCCTTTTAACAGTTTTATATTTGCTGCCTTTTATTTCCATTGAATGTCCCCTTGTCCTTGTATTCTGGGAGGATGAATAGGAATATCTATTTTTTCTTTCTACCACCCACATTTTCCACATCCCAGTTAGGGACCTCCTCTGTGATGCCAGACCTTCCCCATTTGAACATTTGACATATTCGTGTCATTTTGCAATTTCTGACACTTGCATCCAAGAGTGTATGTGATATTCAGTATCCTTACCAAAACAGGAAATCAGAGCAAGGCAAGAAGATTGTGCCATTGATTTAAACAAGGGCATTACCAGGACTGTAGACTGGTTTGCCCCATACTCTAGGGAGACTGACATTATTTGCACCCTGTTATGCCTTGAGTGAGAGAATCTGCTGTGCTTTCCCTTGTGGCACCCCAGTTCCCTTCCTGAGGTGTTATAGCTCAAGCAAAACAGGGTGAGGTGCCAGGGTGCTCTCCATCACCCCTCTGGAGGCACTGCTCTATGCCTGCCAGCATGGGAATGGGCCCACTGCCACTGCCTGCTCCCACGGACTGTCTCTGCCATTGCTCCATATCCTCTAGATGTGAGGAGATCCTGTGGCAGTGTCTGATCCACCTCTTAGACCTCGCTTTCCCCTCCCTTTTCCAAACATTTAAACAGTGGCCATAGCAGGGATTAAGGAGGCATCTTGCTGCCAATCTTCATTAATTTAAAAAATGATCACTTATTCGTATGTTCTATTTCCAGCCCTTTTGCAGGTGTTTCATGGCTCCTCCTCTCACCTTTTACCAACCTTGCCTTTTTAACAGTATCTTGGTAGGGGGTTTTGATGTGTTTTAAAACGACCAAATAAAATTTGGCAGTTTGTTTACATCCTATACAACCCTGCAGTGGTGCTGGAGTCATGATAGTAAAGCTTAGTTCTTCCTAGAATGTAAAGAGCCTGTATGGAGCAGAATATAGAAATTGTGAAGGATTTCTATATGCTGGATTCAGTACAGCATTTCTTCTGGCTCTCATCCAAGCTCCTCTACATTGATTTTTTTTCAGAGCTTATACAGGAAGCCAAACAACCTTTCCATTGAACCCAGAAGTAAACTGATCACAAGCCAAAGATGAGTCCTCTTTCTGCAGCTATCTGAACCATTGCAGAAGCATTTGTTGAGTGTACCTTTATTTTTCTGGTTTTAATCTGCAGTGTGCTGACAGCCCCAGAAAGATCCTTCTTAATGGACTTTAATAGCAATGCAGTACTAAACTTATATAGCACCTGCCACACCAAGGCATCCCAGTAGACTTCCCAAATAATAGTTTAAAGCTTCTGCTTTCACATGCCAAAGGCAAGGCTCAAGAGAGCAAAATTAAGTTTGGGTTTTAAAATATTGACAAGCTTGACATTATTAATTTCAAGAGGTGAATTCATCACTGCTGGAATGGATTGCAGGGAAGAAACCAGGGGAGGATCAGCAGACACAGCATTGATCAACTTACAACCACACACCTGGATGGGAACCCAGTAATGAAAACCTTTGTTCAACATGCAACAATTCCATGTTTACAGCTGCTTAACTCACTGTAATTAAAATAAATCATTCAGAAAAGTGACAGGAAGTCTGAAGTCAGGCTTGCTGTATGTAATTTTGAGCTTTCATGCAGTACCTTCTATACAACGGTCTCAAAGCATTCTACAGCTATTAATGGGTTATGTCTCCCCAGTAGCAGAAGCATTATAGCTATTGCAAACCAAGACACATAAAGCACAAATGATCTATGCAAATTAATTCACAGTAGTACTAATAGCAGAAGCCCAGGAGTTCTGGTTCTCAGACTCCTCATCCACCCCTTAGACAAAGAAGCTTTCCGAAACTCCAAGAGTCCAATGTGTCACATATGACATCTCTTTCACTTTGGTCCTAATGCTAAGAACGGTTATATACTTGCTGTTAAGGCTACTAGAATGTTAATAATTGTAGCCTTTAATTGGTGTAAAGCAGGTGTCATTTCCTTTCATCAATAGGATTTCATGCTTTTAAAGCCAAGGAAGCAGAAGAACTAAACCTCATGTTTCCTGAGCTGTCCAGTCTCTCAGTAATAAATGAAACAAGTTGGAAACATCTTGCAGACCACCCGAAACAAGAATACAAGGAAATGCTGAAATGCTTAGAACATTTATGAATGCAGTTTAACAGATCCTGGTAAGAGATTTTACCTCTTTTGAATGGAATAGGAAACTATTTCTTAGCTATCTGCAGGAGCTGATGAAAACTTTTTCTGAATTGTGGCTGTAAAGTTCAAGACAGCTTACACTTTCCAGAAGAAAACAGGGTACATGCTTTCTGAACATTAAAACCAACACATTCTTCCATATCTTTAAAAGTTAAATGCATCTTCAAATGATTACAGCTATCTTCTTATTCTGAAGTTACTTATGACATGTCTAATAAATCTGTGAGCACCAATCAGTGTATCAAGATACAAGTTCCCATTTGAAACTCCTAAAATATTTTTTTTATAATGGCAATAAATGATTTTGATTCAGACATCATAAGTAACTGCAGCTTATAGATATTATGCAGAAGTGATCTTGGAAATAAGGCATTTTTATTTCTCTGCTGTAAGATTGCCCTCCTTGATTTTCAAACCGTTCTCAGACATTTTGCTACCAGGCAAAAGGTGACATGTAAAATAAGCTGTTGGAAGGAAAGGGTATGACTGAGCAAAAAGCATGCACAAAAAAGGCAGAGAGAGTTTTTCTCTGAAAGAGAAAGTTTATAACTAAACTCAAGAAGTGGAAAAAAACTGGTCTGGGAATTCAAACTACTCTTATCATCCAATATATGAACTCCACCCTTCTCCAAGGTCATTCTCTCCTTCTGTCTCATAATAAGCCCATTTACAATCCTTTTTTTGAGTGACTTTTGAAGGTGTGAGGAGGGACATGGCTCTGACTGAGCTCTGTCTGGCTAAGGAATCAATTAGTGCCCTGTACCTAATTCACAAATTTGTAGCATGAACTCTTTTCACCTATGGACAGAGCATTTGACTCTGGAAACCAAAATGCTGTATCAGTGCCCTTGGCATCTCCTACAGTTGTCTGGTGTCAGGAGAATCCAGCTGGGTAAATCAGATAACAGATGTCAAAGGCCCAGTTCTGTCACTTTAAGAACATCTAGGACCACTGTCAGTGCTATCCAGTGAAGAAGGTACTTCTTTGGATAAACAGACGCAAAATATGAAATATTAGTGTTAGCTTCTTCCAGCATTCGGATGGGAAAATGATGAAGATATGTGTTATTCTAAATGCCTAAGCACCACAGAGGCACAGCATAGAACATGAGGCATGCTGCATGGCAGAGCTCCCCTTGGCTCATGCATCAGCCTGCACAAGCCAGGAAACAGGCCGTAAAAAAAGCTGCATGCTATCTTTTCTGCCATCACATCCAAAGCTGGGACAAATAATCATCCAGAAGAAGCTGATGCTGGTACTCAGTAAATAAAGAAATCGGTCTAGGATGGGTCGTGGACAGCCAAAAGGATGAGACAGCAAGAGGGACAAAGAAAACTCATAGATATTTTATAGGACTCACATGTCTAATCAAGTTGCCCTTCCTGAGAGATGCTGCCACCCGGTCAGGGGGTTTAGTTGGGGACTGAGAAGCAGCTTTAGCACCTTGCAGCTTGAGGGAGGAGAAGGCATGCTCACCACTTCTCTGGGGAAGAGCTGAGCTTTTTGTTATGTTTTATCCAGGGTTGGCACTGTGTGGAAGGGCCAGAGAGGGGAGAGGGCATTTAATAAGTGGGTACTTTACCCTGGGATTTTTAGTGGTTTTATACATGTAGAGGATTTTATGTGTTTCATTCAGGAGCCCAGTACTGCTGAGGACTGTCAAAACATAAACCACCAAGACAGTTCTGCCTTGATACAGTTACCAGCCAGGAACAGGGAGCACAGAACAGATCAATATATAATGTGAGAGTCATCGGCAAAGCACCTGCTTAACCAATGTCTAACAGCCTGTCTCCAGAAATAGACTACATGAGACAAACATGGGTGTAAGAGATTCTGCAGTAAATAATTACGGATTAAGCAACAGCTAACTACTGATAGTTTGTCTCTCATCTGTTTTTGTACTGCCTCACCTATGGCTGCAGTCTTCATGCATTTTACTTCAAACTTTATTTTCATCCTCCTGAAAAAACATCTAGCCATAGACATCCTGCAGGGGTATAAATTAGAGCCTAGGTTTCACTGTAAGCTGAACCCAAAATGGACACAGCTGAAACCTAGAGAGCAGAGTTTAATTTTAGTACTCCTTCAATGCCATTGCGTCTCCTAAGCCTGTATTTTCCAGCCTCTCTATTGCCCCTCCTTTTTCTCCAGCTTACTGGAAGCCACCTGCTTGTTTCTAGCAAAGCTGAAACCCAAAATATCACAACACACTCCATTTTTTTACCGCTCAGCTCTCTTCAAGAGCCTGAAGATATAGTACCTGAATGGGCTGCTCGCTGGGCTGAGTGCTCAGCCCTGGGTGCTCACTGGTAAGAGAAAGGAAAAGAAGATGGTTTGGGGAGCCACACTGACACCTGCATGAAAGCAGCAGCAGGCCTGGCAAAGAAAAGGCTTGGGCAGATGGATGTCCTGCATCAGGGCAGATAAAATACAATTAGACCATCTCACTGTCTGCTTTGTGAGGCACAGCACTGCAACAGCAAGAGAGGCCACGAGGTTGTCCCACAGCAAGGTGGTTGACAAGGCACATGGTCAAGTGTTGTTATGGGGTCAAAGAGAAGAGAAAAAAACAGTCCTTGAAAGAGACCTTGGCAACAGGAGGACCAAAAAAGCAGGAACAGACCTTGGGACAGATTGTGTGATTAAGTGGAGCTGGAGATAATTGTATTTTCAAGATCTCCTGGGGAATGGGCTCAGAATAGATGCAGCATCAGGGCTGGATCTGTAGCTACATAGATAGCTATTGCTGCATTTGTTAGCATGGAGAAGAAAATGGAGAACCATGGCATACATGGCTAAATTTCTTTTTAGCAGCTCAGTGCACTGCTACACAGATGTGCCAATACTAGTGGTGTAAAACTGTCCCACACAGGCTGTTATAAGTCCCAGTGCTATACTAAATTAAACTGTTGACAGTAATACTAGTCTTTAGAGGTTATTTGTTCACAGCCTGCTGTTTGGGAATAATGCAGGAAGCTGGAGAAAAAATAATTTTTTAACCATCTTCTGGTGTCTCAGTTCATTCCAGTTACTCCTGACTGGATGCTTCCCATTTTTTTTTACAGAGAGACTTGCTACAAGCTGTGATGTTCATAAGTAGAGTAAGTGTCCAACAGGTGCTAGCTAGCTCTCCCTATTCATTCATATGATGATCAGTCAACAGGTGCTGAAATCTCCCCTCCAAATAAGTCGATAGTTTTCTATCAGAAGCCCAAGAAAAGTCATCCACTGTTTTGTTTAGAGGTCTACAGGAAAATGCCATCCTTGCAGGGTTTCTCTAGGCTGGAGGAGCAGTAGAACAGCCATGGCAGTGGGCCCTACATCTAATAGCCTTAACATTTCAAGCTACTCCCCTTGCCTTTTTTTTTCCCAGATTTGTTTAATAAAATAATCGGAAACCATGACAATAGCATAGGTGTGGCTGTTGCTGGTAACCAGGCTACTAATACTTTTTGAATGGGTTAAACAATTAAATACAGGCATGCCTAGTAAGCGGAAATACTAACCCGTGGTTGTGCCATGCTGTAGGCCTTAACATAGGATTTTCTTTCTTTCCGTGCACAAAAAGTAACATGCCCTTTCATTGTTTTGATAGGACTTGCCACCTCAGCCTGGCTAAGGCAGCTGTTCTGACCTTTCAGCAAGAAATTTCTGAAGCAGGAAGAGGGATGCAAATGAACTCAGAGGGAATGAGGTGCAAGTCCAGTGTCTTTGTACCTCTGCCTGAGTACCAGAAGGGTAAGAAGGACAGGGAGAGAGGAGACAGGAGCAGGGACAGGGAGGTACCCAGTACATAGGGTGTGAATAGAGGGAAAAGGACAAAGAGCAGCAGCAGAATGGCTCATCATTTAAATGGCCATCAAGTGAAACCCTCAGCTGAAGCACTTGTGACCAGCATCACTTCCCAGTGTAGCAACCAAGCACACCCTGTGATGTGCCTGAGAGTGGGTGATGCTGGTGGTGAATTCCCCTCAAACAAGCAAAAGTCCCTATTCACTGCCTTGTCATCCTCTGTCACCACAGGAGCAGACCAGGCATCCTGCAGCCCCAGTGAAACACCACTTGGTGTCATGGGTCCTTTCACACCAAATACACTTTTTTGTTTCATTCTTGGCAATGTATACTGCTTACTGGCAGCTGTAAAGATTTTCAGTATCACATTTATTATTTTGAAACATTGTTATGCCTACATAAATTGGACAGAGTGGACAGTAGATCTGTACGTATATGCTGGAGAAAGAAGAAAAAATAAGGAAGCTGTTTCCAAAGCTTGTAATAAATCAAACTCTTTTAGAAGTATAAAAAGAAGGGTAATGTCTTCCTCTGTCCTTGACAGCTGTACACAGCATCACATTCCCCCATCACAGCATTGCAGAGGCCACCCTGAGATGTTGATCATAAGGACACAGGTCACCCCTTTGACGCTTCCATCCAGCCACAGTGCAGATGAGTGCCTTTGCTGGCTGCCCAGGCATGCTTGCAAACTAGCAAGGCTTTGAATCCCTTGCTGGAGAACTCTCCTGATCTTCTCACAGATGTTGCACAGATGCACTGTGCTGCAGTAAATATGAGCTGCATCCAGCAGGCTTTGCAGGCAGCAGGGCTGTGCCTTCAGTGCACCAGATGTGTGCACTAGCACCAGCTCAGCATGTATAAACTGCCTGCCCTCAGGTGCTTTGATTTTGGCATTTAACTTCTTGAACCAGAGCAGTAGTCAGCTTTTCTTTAAAAAGGGATACCCAGCTTGCAGTATATGCAGTGCATGGTGCCCTCCCTGGTTGCTATAGCCTTTCTTCCCAGTGCAGCCAAGGACCACGTGAAAGACCCTGGGTGTGAGGGCAGCTATCTCCCTCTCTGCAGTAAATCACCATGGCCAGAAAGTGCTGGGGTAGAACTGAGAGGGTCCTTGTTTGGCCTGCTCTTGGGGCCCAAAGTAGGGAGGTGAAAGCCTATCCCAAAAATGCAGGAGGCACCGCTGAGAAAGAGTAATGGTTATCAACACCTCTTCACAGCCATGCTGTCTGTAGGATTTGTGTCACCTCCTGATCACATATGTGAATGAGCTCAGGTTAAGGAGACCCTCCTACTAATTGCAGGTAACAACACTACGTCGCTAATAAGCACTGTCAGTTCACACCTGAGAGTTGCTGTCTATAAATTGCCTTCAAAATCTGGTAGAAATTAATGGATAGGGTTTTTCAAGCTTTTCTTTGAAACCAGGAAAGCAGAGAGTTTTCTTTGCTGGAGAACTGATTAGAAATAGGCCTACACTGACATGGTCTTAATCCAGCTTTGACTATGAATAACAGAATAGGAAAACAAAGCAGTTTGTCCCAGATCCTATTTCAAGGTGTTGAAGAACAACTGTCACATTGCTTCAGAAATAGATGTTATTACAGATAAAGCCACTGTGCCAGTTTTCCCTTGGCCTCCTTAAACCTCTCATGTCCCTGTTAACCACTGCTGGGGAGGGGGGTAATAAAGGAATGAGTAAACTCAGCAGGCAACACGAGTGATAATCCCAGCAACACTGACCAGCCTCAGGAGGCTAATTGTGATAGTAAGGGCTTGAAGATCCCTGCTCAGAAGTCTCAGTTCTTATATTGCTTCTCAAGAGCTAGTTGATACCTTCGCTTTTCCTATCCTCCTGTTACTTTTCTCCATTGCTATGGTTTCTGCCTGTGGTATTTCACTAAACTATTTTCAGCTTGTTAACCATTGACCTGTCCCCATGTTCCACCTCCTCCTGTCAGCAACCTTCAAGATGTATCCTGTCCTTCTGTTGAAAAGTTGTCTATAAAATGTAATAATCCTCCTGAAACCCATTTGCAAACCCAAATAGTGACTTATCCTCTCTCTTCTACATGGGATAGGGGTGGTTAGCCATACATGATCACTCAGCGTTTCATTCCAGTACCAGCACTCAGCTCCAAACCTGAGTGTCGGTATTCACACTGATTTTCTGGACAGACTCTTACTCCACCCACATTTTCATTTGTCCTGCGAATCCACACATTTATAGCCCAGACCCACTGATGAAGTCAAAGATGGGTTTGGGAAGCTGGAGGGGTGAGCGCACCTTCAGAAAGTGAAGTTAAGAAACTGCAATGAGTCTGTTTCCATATTCCCTCCCAGCTCCAGGACCTTTACAACCCCCCACCTGTACACAGACACTTAGAGCCACTTTCCCTCCCACCTGCTCTTAAGAAGTCCTCCCTCTCGCAGCAGCTGACTGTGACTCCAGGACCATCGATGTACTTGGGGTGTGTTATACGCCACGCAATCTGGGATGGAGAGTCCTAAAGACTTTGAGACAAGACTTGCCATACCTGCTGCTGTGGGAAGGAAAAGGGGGGCTGCTCCCCCTCAGCAGTGGCCCCACACTGTTTAGCCCATCCCCCCTTCTGCACTGATGGTAGCATCAGCAGAGCTGTGCAGGAAGAAAATAAGGACAGCAGCTGGAGTCTGATGGCTGCTCATGTAGAGGTCATGCAGCTCAGGCACTGCAGCTTCTCTCTCATCCAGTGTGCTTTCCACCTTCTGCCTCATCTACAACTACAATGTTGTTGCACAACTCAATTTCTCTCTCTTCCAACTGAGACAAGGTTTCTCCTCACAGCTGGTATGTAGTCAGAAGCTTCTCCCTAACCACTGCTTCACTTCCAGATCCCAGTCGTAACTTTCCCAACTCCCTGAGAACCGTTCTTTCACAGCTTGCTGCTTTGGTTTCTTACCTGCTGCTTTGTTCTCTAGTTTCTCCTCAAGTTTCTTGCCTGACACTGAAACAAAGTGGAGTATCCCGGCTTCAGCAGTAGTCTGTTAAAGTGAAATTTAATTGTCAACTTTACACCTTGACAGAGGGAGATAGAGAGATCCCCTGCTGTGTTTCTAAGGAAAATTCAAAATCTCAGCATTCTCCTTACCTTCAAAGAGCATCATCTCCTCACCCTCTGGCATTTACCTCAGCTCCTCCAAACTGGAGTTGCAGCTCTCCCCTCGGGGTGAAAGACTCCTTCAGATCTCAGTGTTTCCAGCCTGAGGAGAGGAGAGCAGAGGATGCCGCAGCAGGTGTGTTACTGCTGATGGCAGGGCAAGGTTCTCCAACAGCCCCTCACCAACTTGCCTCCTCTTCCTTCTCAGCCTCTGTCCAAGGCCAGTGGCTGCTGCCCTGGTCTGGGGAGGACCAAGCTGCTCAGGGCCACTACCTCCTCCAACCTTTCCTGCTTCTATTCTGCCATCACCTTGATGCAGCCGGCAGAGTGGGAAACTTTGGGACTCCCTGGCAAGCTGGAGGGGTGGCTCCCAGCCCTGGGTCAGAAGGTGACACAGATTTAATGGCATGGGGCAGAAGGTTTGAGCACCACCACATGCGCTGATCAGCCCAGGACATGCTCCTGCATGGCAGTTGTGGCTGACTGCACAGCATCCCTACATGCCCATGTGCCAGTCCACCTGGAGTCTGCCCAGCCACTTTTAGCCAACAGCTGGGGACATGTCTTTTGGAGACACTGATCTGAAAGGCAAGGGGCTGAACACGAATGTGGCAGCTCAGTCGTACGGCATAAAGGAAAGCCGTCAGTGTGCACACAGCAGGGGAAACTGTGCCATGGGTACAACTGTTAACACTTTAAAGTTATTTTATAACAGCGTCAGACAAATTTGAAACAGCTGCTCTGTATGCTCTTCATTTCCAGCGGCAATGTCTTCTATTTTTTTACTTGCTGTAAAAGAAATTGGTGCTGCTGCTGTTTACAAAATTACCGAGGCTGCACTTAACGACTTCTAACTTCTGATCTTGCTGTGATCACATGGATGCCAGAAACAGCAAGACCAGGGTTTGCTCTGCTAATGTTGGTGCCACAGCTCTGAAAAAGCTAAATGTTGGATACATCATGGAGGGGAGCAGGCAGGGGCAGCAAGGGAGAACCAGCAGCTCCTGTTTCATGTTTTCCAAGACCTTTTGTCATTGAACTATTGAACACTTTCTCATGCCGCTGAGCAATTAAGCCTCCCTGACACTGGAGCGTCTATGAAAGAATTACTGCCCATCTCAGCCATGCTTAGAAACACCAGGTCAGAAGTCAGAGAATTGATAAACCTATTGTGGTGCCTGGAAATACCTTCTGCTGCTGAGTCCCGGCCTGACATCTTCAGAGCAGTGGAGGAAAGAGCAGAAATAGCTTATATTCAGATTGCCAGGGGCAGGCACCTTCCAGTCTAATGAAGACTGGACTGTTTTATATTTATACAAGATGAGACTTTTATTATGCTTGTTTATCTATATGCTGCAGTAGGCCCCAGAAGACCTAAGTGCAGACAAGGTCCCTGTGTGCTAGGCATTATGAAAATGCTGAAGACAGGTAAAGAAAACAGAGGAACTATAAGTATCACTATCTTTCCATTTAACCATATTATTTTGGTTTATGCACCTTTTTCAAGTGGAAGGACATATACAGTGCTTTATTTATTTTTATCCATTTAATTTATAAACCAAGTAGATGCAGCAAATGTGATTTAAGACACCACTGTTAAGTGAACCCTGCCCCTGGGGTGGAGGAGACAGGTCTTGGTGGTTACTGAAGGAGCACCCAAGGCACAAGCTCTGCAAGAGGGCACAGACTCTGCATCGGTTGCTATATTGGGCATTGAGCAATGTGAATGCTATTACTAGATCCACAGGTGGCTTCTTGTGTGACTCAGGGCAGCTTGTTTCACTTTCCAAGGCTGCTTTCCTCCTGGTAAAATGACTGTAACAATGCTTACCTTTTTTTTTTTTTTTTTTTTAAAAAAAAAAGCACTGGAGATCATTTGCTAAAAAGAGCTTTCAAAGGCTAAGAATGGCCTTTGCTGAGTATGCTATCCAGCATCAGGAAATGCCTAGCACAATGTGATCATCATTACACATTCATAGGTCTCATGGTTTTTAATAATAATAAAAGTCTCAGCTTATATAGAACATCTGCAGGTTCATTTTTCTGTGAATGATTTCAGTATTAGTCACTGTCACATCTGTGTGGGGTCAGTACCTACTTTTGTTTTCTAGGCATCCTCTCTCCTTGTATTGAATCATGCATGCCTAATGTTTTGATTTTTTAAAAAATTTTGAATATTTTATTTGGCATTTTTAGACTAGCCTAGAATGTTTAATTGCACTCCATTTTTTTGCATTTGTACTTTTCCCAAAGTGCCCTGGATTGCATAAAGGGCAGGAAGGGGAAGAAATATATATGTGAAATAAATAAAAGTATTAATAATTGCCTCTGGGTTAGTCATATTCATGCAAATTGCAACTAGCTGTGTTAAGAGTTTTCTCTTTCACCTTGGACTCTCTATCCAGCCATTAACTGCAAAGAAACAACAGTCTCTTAGACATAGTAACAATAACAGCAATTCCTCATTTCTAAAAATGCCATCTAATATTAATTTACCAGTCTGACCATGAGATTATTGTTTCTATTTCAGAAAATGAAACTGAGGCACAGAGACACTTTAAATAACCAGAAGAATGTCAAAGTCCTGACTCCAAATTCTGTGCTGTAACTATCTAAACTTGTCCTTTAGTTTTCAAACTTATGTTTTAGAAAAACATGGCTATGAAAACCTTCTAATCTACATGATTCATAAATTGATAATTCACAGCTGGTTAAATTTTTTTTTTCCTTTGTTAACACAACCAGTGTTGAGAGCCAAGAAGAACTCACCTTGTCTTCTTTAATCTGGAGACTTCCTTCAAGCAGCAAAGAAAACTAGAGTCAGATTCACTGAGGCCCAAGCCAGAGGCTAAGGTGTGGGCACTTCTCTCTTCAGACTGCTTGCACTGACACCTAACTTAAACTAAATGAATAAGCAAATCTTGAGGCATTCAGCTGGATCACACCTTGCTATGCCAGGTGCATACAAAAACCAACATATGCTTTTCAAACGTAGAAAATTAGATGAGCTATGCATCAAAGAACAGGCATTTGAAAGCCTGGCAGCCTTGGTCTCGATTCAGTCAGCCTTTGGCACAGTTCAGTTGCCTTTTCTGGGGTCACATCTGTGTTGCTGACTTGCTGCAGGTTAATGTCTTCATGGTCTGTAGCCTGTGCCCTGGGCTCTAACGAATCATCATCATTGTTCACCTTTAGTATTAGCTATGGCTATAGCTCAATGTCCTTTCCACTGCCCCTTTCCACATGTTCATTTTATTTTTTCAGCCTCAATACAAGGCTTAACAAGAATGATCTTCCAAAAGAAAAGATTTCACTAAGAATATCTGCCTACTGGAGAGGAATAAAAAGTGGTGATTATTTCAATCAGTTTAAGAGTCTCTCTAACAGATTGGCACCACATGAGTCACTTTTATCATTTTATGGTAATTTAGATCTCAAGATGAGAAGGAAGATGTACAATACTTGTGACATTCTCCACCTGCTCCATTTTACGGTTGTGCACATGTATCTCAATCAGGCAATCATGTTTATACTAAAATAAACAACCCCCAAATGTTCTGATTATATACAGATACAACCTTTCCTAGTATACCTGAAAAAAAGGGGAGCACTTGAGAAACAATGATATTTAATTGTTGCTTCTAAATCTGGTGGGAGTTTTGCCTCCTGATCCTGTGAGGTTTGTTACCTCATCTAATCCTGCAATGGGGCCCTGCTGAGAACAAGCCAGAAGCACCTCAGTGAGAGGTAAAAATCAGACCTCACCACAAGAACATTCTCCATACATGTCCTAAGCATTTCTCCCCTTAGAAACATCTCTTTTACATATTTTACTAAACTCCATGTGTCCTGCCAGCAAATACCTTCCATTTTCGTTTATAATTTTAAGAAAGAATGTATGGATATGATCTCTCCCCAAATACAATTGTTCCCTGGTGAAATGGTAAACATTAGATAGTTCAAGTATTTCAGTGTCTGCAGGCTGTATTTTGGTTGCTCTTCTCTGCGTTCTCTCTCAGTTGTCTGCAAAAAGAAGCCTGGAGAAGAGCCACAGGGCCCGTAGAGTCTCATTAAGAAGGATTACCACCTTCCCCATCTCTTTTATGCATTTGGATGTGCAGAACTAAAACTACACCAGTTGTTTCTGTTGTCATGTAGTTGAACTACTGCTCACTAGTCCTCTTCTGGCACCACCGTTCAAGTTACTTTCCTATCACTAAGTAGGTTTTCCCCCCACCTAACGCATATTCACAATGTGTATTTGCTTCCCAAGGTTGAAACATGCTTTGCTGTATCTGGACCATATGATGACTTTCTGCGAATTAATATTCCCAGCCCTATCCAACTAATACCCTGCATATGCTTTTTAAGTGCTGTTTATCCATTTGTCTCTGCATGCTTATACATTAGCTGAGAAAGCATTCAGGGTTTGGACTCTTCGGGTAAAAAAAGCTAGGGAAAATGTCAGTTAGCACTGAAACTCCTCAAGAAGCCAGAGGCCTGGCTCAACCCGAGATCTGTTGGAGGAAAAGCCCACACACTGCACGGAGGTTGTGATGTAATAACATTATCCCCAAACTCATGTTTTTCTTGTGTTTAACTTTGGAGTGAACTACAATACCACTGTGGGGTTTTTAAAAATCTGAATTGCTCAGAAAACTAGAATTTTGACATCATCCCAACAGAACTTTACAATTCAGGAAAGGTTTATTTGAAAAGACACGAGAACACTAAGAGAGAATGCTTCTCCTTGACATTTGTAATACTTGACAGCCAACTCAACATGAGGTCCCTTTAATAGCAAATAAGGACATACAAACTAACTATGAAATCATCTTTAAAAAGCCAGTATGTACTCCTTATCTGAGGAGAATTTACAGCCTCTGGTAGTAGTACAGGTAGCCAGCGCATAAGGGACAATTTTAATTTTCAGTTGACTACTACTGGCTTAAAGGGCTTAGTTAATGAGGCCAGGGCTATTTTGTTCAAGTACTCACTTTTCTTGGTGCACTCAGCAATGCTGCCTCAGCAGTCAGGCTCCTCAGAAAGCTGTGCCAAGGAGGAAGCTCTCATGCTTTGGTGCGTAAGGTGGTATGCAGCCATGGGCACTTTAAAGACAGCAGGTAACCGGACCAGTTAATGTGTCAATGAAAACTCTCAACACACGTCCTATCTCCGTCATACCACATCACTCTCACACTCAATAACGTTATGGCATTCAAAGTTGCTGCTGAGGAAAAGCAGCAACTGGTTGAGGTAGCGAACCATTAACGGCCCGCTTGATGCATCAACAGGGAGTCAGGTAACCCCAGACTCAAAGGTTTGACAAAACAACTATTACTAGCAAACTGTCACAAACTAGTTTCTTCATAAGAAGCCTGTTTACATGATTTCAATTAAATTTCAACATTTTATTAACAAGTTTTAAGTACATGTGTATACATATATTCTATTACTACTTTTTTCTCTGCCATGAATTAACTTGATATAAAATTATTTAAGAAGATTGAATATTCAAGTTAAAAGGTTGTTGGCAAAATTAATTAGTTACTCAAAGTCCTACATACTCTGGGCTTTGTTAAGGATGTGTATTATTTTCAGTGTTCAACAAGCTTGGCTTTAAGTGCAAAGCAGGAATCAAAGCGTAAGATGGGTAACAGCACCTCAAGAATATATCAAAATTCCACCATCATTATTGCCACACCAGTATTTTTCCACATAGTATTTTTCATTCAGATCAAAAAGCAATTTCTGTAGAGGGTCAACAGTATTTCTGCTTGAGACAGAACCAAGGTACAGCCAAGGCAAGATTGTAACTTGCTCAAGGGCACTTGCTAAACGCATACCAGAAGTACAATCCCCATTACTCAGCTCTCCAGTCCAGATGCTGAAAATTCCCCTTCATTATGCACCATGTTCTGCTTGCCATAACCTTACCTCTTTCAGGTCCCTTTCTCAGGGGCTGAAACACGAGAACACAAGCGGCCTGCCTTCTCCCGTATTCAGACAGAGCTCAGCTTAGTGTCCTCAGGCAGTGAGTATTGTTTACCAGAGGCAAAGAAACCCCCACATACGCTGGACACCTAACCGATTTTATTTCGTACTGAGGGAAACCGAGAACAAACACCTACAAGAATAAGCAGGAAAAAGAAGATGGAGCGTGGCTCTCAGAGCCCTCCCTGGTCTCCAGCCCTCCCTCCCAAACCGAAGCGGAGAGGCCTGGCACGAAGCAAACGGAGCCCTCTGGGGTCGAGGCCCGGTCCGCCCCCCACCCCCCGCCGCCGAGGTCCCCCAGAGGCAGCCGCCCGCCAGGGAGAGGCCCGGAACGCGCACAGGCCGCCCGCCCCCCGACACACCGGGCTGGCAACCACCAGCCTCGGCAAGGCAGCGCCGGGCGAGAGCTTCGGCGCAGGGCCCGGGCCGGGAGGGTGTGGGGGTGCGGGCCCGCCCGGCCCCCCGGCCCGCGGCAGCGCGGAGGAGGCCCCCGGGGACCCGCTCGCCACCGATCAACTTCCGCGTCGCAGCCCCTCCGCGCATGCGCGGCCAGCGCCGGCACCCCCACCCCGCAGGTCTTCCCTGGCCGTACCACTGTGTGCCCACCGTGTGGGTAGAGGCGAAAGAGCGCGGCGGCCCCAGGCAGCTCTGCAGGCCTCAGCCCCCCCTAAACCTCTTCAGAGAGAATCTCGTTCCCTTCTCGAGCCCACGGGTGCTTTCTAAACTTGCTTCTCTCCTCGTT
Organism: Athene noctua; assembly: GCF_965140245.1. NCBI lineage: Eukaryota > Metazoa > Chordata > Aves > Strigiformes > Strigidae > Athene > Athene noctua. The sequence continues at coordinate 95,020,913 of NC_134037.1, forward strand.
GCCCCCCCCTATCTAGCGCCGCTCCCCCCGAGGATGCGCTATGGTATATCCCACTCCCAGCTGATCCGGCGGCTTGGCGAAACCATCCGGCTCAGGACAGGGGGAAGCAGGGCGCCGGAGGGGGGGGGCGGGGAGGGAACCACGCGCATTGTTGACTCAGGGGCCGAGCGGTGGGGGAGGGCGGGCGCGTCCCGCTGCGACAGCGGGGTCGTCACGGAAACCGGCGGGCGGGAGGGGCCGCCGCAGAGAGCTGCGCGCCGCGTCCCCGTTCCCCTGCGGGCCCGGCTGGTAGGGCGCGGCCGCCCCCCCTCCCGCGCTCTCCCCTCCGACGCCTCCCCAAGTGGTCGCGCCCGGCTCCAGCTGACCGGCCTGGAATCCCGGCTGGGAGCCCCGCGCCCCCCCGCCCGCCGCTGCCGCCGCCCCGCGCACCGGCCCCGCCATGGGAGACGCCGGCAGCGAGCGCAGCAAGGCGCCCAGCCTGCCACCGCGCTGCCCCTGCGGCTTCTGGGGGTAAGCGGGGCCCGAGGGGCGAGCAGGGGGCCGGGCTGGAGCCGGTCCGGCCTGGCCCGGCGCGGGGAGGGGAGGGGGGCGGGCGGGGAGGCGAAGGGCGAGGCGGCGGGGGGCCGCGGCCGGGCGGTGGCAGGGCCCGGGCCTGGCCTGGTCAGGCGGGCAGGCCGGCCGGGGCGCCGGGCCAGGTCGTAGCCCTGGGCTCCGGCCTGTCAAGGGGGCCGAGCTCGCAGCTTCCCCCGGGGCGGGGGCGGCCGCTGGCCCCTGCCGGGCGGGCCGCAGGAGGTGCCCGCTGGGGGACAGGGGTGTCCCCGGGCGTGCGGCTGGGGGTGCCGCGTCCTGGGGGTCCGGGCGGGGGTGGCGGCGGCGGCTCTTGGCTTAGGAGCAGCGGGTGACCCCGGGAGGGAGGGGGGGTGGTGGCGGCGTTGCCCGCGGGAGGGGGGACGACCGGCTTGCCAGCGGCCCCCCCCGGGCGCTTGGGCACCTCGGCGACGGCCTTCCCGGCAGCTCGGCGCGGGGAGGCCTGCTCGTTTCCTCGGGCACGCAGGTTTCCTGGAGCGGCTGCCCCTCCTTTGGGGCTGCGGGCTGCGCTCCGGGGCCTGCCTTTAGCTCCTCATAGCCGCGGATGAGTAATGCGGGCCCTGGGCTCCCCGGCTCGGCGTCCCGGAGCTCGGTGCCCGACACATCCCTGCCCTGCGCCCGGGAACCGGGAGCTCTCGCTCCTGTTCACTCAGGGCACCATAACTAATGAAGGGAAAAGGCTAAGGTCAAAAAGATACTTCTTTCACCACCTTATGAAGGTAGAGAAGTTCATAATAGATAAGGTCCTCGTTAGTGGTTGGCTGATGTCCTTTTAGAAAGAAGGAAGTAGGGTCATTCCTGTTTGCCAAAGGTGAAAAAAAAAGTAAGCCTATTTCTTGCTAAACTCCAATCACCTCTAGGGTCATATCTGTTGAAGCTGTTGCCATTATTGATTTTTTTTTTTTTTTTTAAGTCAGATGTATCATGGTAGATGGTATACTGGCCGATACACATGATCATAAATGTCTTTAATGTATATCACAGAAACATTAGTCCCTAATGTTCTTTTGTTATGGAAAGTTCAAGGAATATGTGATTAAATAGACTTTTGAGGGCCCACTTGAGATTTATACTTGTCTGTGATTGTACCTTTTTGGGATTAATGTCATGCCATTTAAGGTGCTCTGGGGAAGTGGAGGCTGAGAGAAAAGAGATGCAATAAGAGTGATTTAGTGATGCCACTATACATTTGGTTGGTTTATTGAAGTAGCAGGATTTTAAATGAAATCCTATTTTTGAGTTATGACAGAAGCCTGAACTGCAACAAATGCCATGGCCCTGCTGGGAGTGATCTTGCAAGACAGATTATAAATATACAGTAAATTATTTTGTTCATTTTTGCTTTGTTAGGCTCCCATATTTGGGCCTGATGTTTTCTGTAATGTAGTGGAAAGCAAGTTGCTCTATCTCTAATGTAGTCTACTGACTGCTGTAACATGATACTGATGTGAAAAGAGAGTTGCAGAAAGTTAAAAGTGAACTTTTTCTTTCAGCTGAACTTTTTGGCTTGTTCAGCATGTTGTGATAATGAGAAGAAAATCTGGTGCTTCGTGTTCAAGGGTTGGCTTAATGGTGAGAGGAGGCTCTCAACAAAATCCGTTGTCTTTAAAGCTGTGGGGTTTTTTTTTGTGCTTCCCTCGCACAAGCAGCTATCCAAATGGTATTTACCCCCCCCCTTTTTTTTTTTCCCCTCTGTGTCATCTACACAGTAGTGTTTCTTGTAAGATATTTTTGAAAGACCGTATTGTGAAAAAAATCCTCACTTTCTGTACTAATGCAGTGAATAAATTAATCCGTTTTTCAGTTTCTTTAACTGCCTGCCAGGTACATTTCAATACAGAGTGGCAAACTACATATCTGCTTTTTCACTTAAAAAACCCCAAACAAAACCCAACAAAACCCAAAACAGTGCTGTCAGGTTCCAGAGTTTGATAGTTTGTTGTACTTCTCAGTCCTGAAGAAGCTTCAGTGTCTCTTTGTCCTTATTTACCTAGGCCCTTGCTAGTGCTTGAAAAGATCAGCTGGTAAATCTGTGTAAGTGCCCTTCTAGTGAAGTTGCAATGGCAGGAGTACTTAAAGGGTCACAGTTTTATACCAGCTCTCTGAAAAAAACTAAATCATGATAGCAGAAAGACTTATATGCATCTGAAGTTGGAACTCTGCTGCCCTAGTTGTCAACTAGGGTTATTACCAGCAACATGTCTTATCTATGACTTTCATATCACTTTTATGTCTGTCAAGTCATTTTGGAATAACAGGGCCATATTTGCTCTTTATCTGCAGGACATTTAATACTAGGAAAAGTTCTGAAACTTGTAATTTAATATAGTAGTTTCCATGAAATTTGTAAATAAAGTAATGTAGAGGAATAGTGTTTCTTTATGTTTCCTGGTCCCCATCTGTCCATTGGATGAGAATCCTTTTGCAGTTGCTCTTGGGTGAGGCTGAACCAGGTAGGTAGTGGAATAACTCAGTGTCAGTGGGTCAGACAATAAGGTCTAGATTTTGCCGAGTATAAAAGAAGGTGTGGGGTTTGGTGTTTGTGTTTTTTGTTTTTTGTTTTTTGTTTTTTTTTTTTAATTGATTTTTATGGAATGCTTAGCCAGGACTGTTTTCAGTAAGATGCGCCTGTTCTGCAGTAATCCGCAAAGATAGGAAACATTAAGGAAAATACCAGAAGAAGCATTAAAATTAAACTAAGCTTTGGGTTTCTGGGCTAAAACTTGGCTATTGGTCAACAGTGATAGAAGTAGCTCCTGAAATGTGCATTGATAGTGGTGGCATGCAAAGAGATTACAGGAGAAGACTGGTATGTACTGTTGCATTAAAGTTGGAGGGATTCTTTTAAAATGCTTGGTTTTATATTAGAAATTCAGACCCTGTAGGTTTCAAGAATCTCTGTTGACAGAAAACTACTAAACTCTTCATGTTTCAAGATCTAAGAGACTAAAAAATGAACAGCTGAAAGAAGGGACTTGAGTGAGACTATTCAGAACTTCTGAAACATCTGCTTAAGGTCAACAGCTAATGTTTGCTTACTTTTGTTAAAGATCATGGAATTCATCCTGAAATCTTCTGCAGACTTGCCTTTCTCTTTAGAATGTCCAGTCTGTCATTTCTGCTCAAGTAATGTTCAAATGGAGCACTGAGATGATGATTATATTTTACAAAATCATTTCAGTTACCCAGATAATCTCAATTGGGAAATCTCATATGTATTCATGTTATTTATGAAAAACTCACACAACTTATTGTTTGGAAATATTTTGCTCCCCTTTCTTCCTATTTTTAGATCTTAAATTTTAGTTAGTTGCAATTATCTTGCTTTTTATTGGAGTAGTCTGAGTGTACAAAGGTTGGAAAGGGTGCAGTATGCAACTTATTATTTTAGGTCAGTTCAACTAGAGTTTATGCTGTGCTTAACTTTTCATTCTTATGATCTGGAAAAATTCTTTCTTCTTTTCCTGATTAATAGACCATGTAATGTTGGTATTTTTTCTTAGACTAGTGGATTTCGGAAACCGATTTCACTTTATGGTATATATAAAATCTTCAACTCTAAGTTAATAAATACATGAAAATATTACTATATGTATATGTTCCAGTTAAGCCATTTTGCTTATTAGAGATGAGGCACAATCCTTTAATGAACTACATGTTGGCGGTTCCCCATTGGCTTTTAAGGGATTCCGTGAAGGTTTCACTCGTTTATAGCTCGTCAAAGGGCTGGGGCTTTTACTATTAAATGGTTATATGTGTAGATGAGGCTTGTAAGCGAAAATACTCCTTGACTGCTAGAAGCATGTACTGTGAGAGGGTAATACTTTTACAATTCTATTTGTACTGTAGTGACTGCTGCTTATTTGTCTTATGGTCCAGACTGATACCGTATGATTCCATTCAGTGCCTTAGAACCAGAAAAGAAGGAAATATGTTAATGGGCGTAAAACAAATGAATTCCATTCTTGAAATGGTGGCAGCCAGCAGGAAGTTGATTGAAAACACAGTATGATTAGTTTCATCTCATCTTATTTCTGGCAACTATAAGGTACTGTAGTCAGCTAAAACTGATGGCAATATTGTTTGAGAACATGCCAGCAGGGGTTTTGCAGGATGTTGCCATTTGTTCTGCCTTTCTCTGACACTGCATGCATCATATGTGATGAGACATTGTGCCCCAAGCATTCTGTGCAGGCCCAATCCAGAATTTATTTCTGAGTCTGGATTTTCCAGTCACTTATGTATCATCAGGTCCCTTCCATGCCAATCTCTCTTTTTTCAATTTTGTTTACTAAAATTAAACATTTGATCAAATGGTGAATCATTTAACATAAGCATGATTAGTTTGTGACTGTATAATCATCAAAGCTTGCTTTTAGCTTCTAAACAAATAGTGACTATGTATATATGCCATTAAGAAGCCTTTTCTCTGCTTAGTCTTTTCCTTCCTTTTTCTGGTGTTCATTCCATATGAACTCTCAGTAACTGTCCTTTTAATAAATACTTTCAAATCTCATAGGCTGCATAGGTCATCCTGAATGCATAATGCCTTCATAAACCTAATTTTGATTTAACCACTGTTGAAACCTCATATAGATGTTCCTAAACAGGAGGCTTGAGTAAACTGTTGAAATACCTACCTTTCCCTCTGAGAATTAGTTTTCACTGGGCTTGTATCATGCAGTTCCTTAGCCAGGCTTTCCCTTACTGGACCCTTGGATCGGATGCTAGAATAAGCAATGAATTTGTTGGTTTATGCAAGACAGCATATGCACTACCAAATAGGTTATTGTTTATTAGACCTTGGTATTGACTGGGGTCTTTGCATTAATAGTGAGCAGTGAGGATCAAATAAGGTGCTTTGGGATAGCTCTGTGTGGGCAGTGTTGTCTGAGGGGCAGGGTTTCTCTGCAGTTACTGATGATCAGAAATGTCACTTCTTCCCTCTAAAGTGGTAAATTGATTTAAATAAATAAATTGATGACATTTATGTTTTAGGAAGGCTAATTCTACTACCTTGTAAAAGACCTAAAGCATTTTTTTTGTAAGATAAAAGCTTATTTGCTTTTATCTATTATAAATGTTTATAGGCCATTTATCACAGGAAAATGGTAGTTGCTTGGAATGGAGTAAGTAATTTGCATGCTGTGGCTTTTGGTCTTAGGTTAAGACTAAAAATACTTGATTATCATATTTTTTTGTTATGCATGAACTTATTTAACACTACCAAATCCTTGGGTAAAAGAACTTGAAGCTATTTGTAGTTAAAGCCATCATTAATTGCTGTAACAGATACACTGGTGTGTTGCACAAATAGAAGGGACAAATTATTTAACTGACAGAATCAAAGAGTCTGAGGAATTGATTTATTTACAAGTTTTACTAGGAAGCGCTATAGAGGATGATAATAAGACATTGGAGAGAGACGGAAATTCTTTGCTTGGATCTTAATTTTAGAAGATGCTGAGAATTGTGAGATGTAGAGAAGCTTCTGTTTGAGGAGACGGTGGTGGTGGTGGTAGGGAGTTGAACTTTGCCATGTTCCTTGCTTGAATAAGAATATGAAGAATGATAAATTGTGAGGTTCTTGTGATTTCCCTTAGTCATAATAAAACTAGAAGAGCATCTTGCCTGAGGTCAAAACATGTTTTTTTTTTTCACTTTTTTATACAGTGAGCAATTGCTTCTTGCAACCGTGTTTGCAAAGTACCGCATTTTGGATCAGGGCTAAATTTTCTATTTGCTGCAGAAGCTTACCTTTAGGAATGGGGGTTACTGGCACTCGAAGTAAAAGCAGATGAACTGGATTTAATACTTTAACTGTAATAAGCTCTTTTCTAGGAATGTGAAAACAATGCTTGCTTTTGCAGTACTTAACAGAATAGACAAAACAGAAAGGAGATTTTGTTATTTAATGAAAAACAGCTGTTCTGGATAAGACCAAAGATGCATCCAGCCCTGTTTCTGATTTGGGTGATAAGTGATGCTGAGGGAATAAGCATACGGACAAAGCAAACATGCGGTGATGCTTATCTTGGTATACCTCCTCTGCTTCTGGCAGTCTGACATAAGGTTGTCCTCTGTTTTATAGATTTATGGCTTAGTAGGTCTTACCTATTTTTTATGAATTTGCATAATGACTTGGTGCATCCATATGTACTTTTGACCCTCACAACATCCTGCAGCAAGTAGTTCCATGCTTTAACCCTTCTCTTTATGAAAAAAAAAAAAAAATTGATTTTGTTTTCTATAATTTTACTATGTGATAATTCTAAGGAGTGAATAAATTCAAACAGCTGGTATATGAGGGTGTTTTGGTTAAGAAAATCCAAAAATAGGCTTGCTTGATTGAAAATGTCTGTTCACTTTCTCAGTGAAACCAGAATTTGAGAAAACAAACACTTTCTTAAACCATAAATTTATTCAAAATCTTTACATAAAGTGGTTTAGAAACATTTTCTAATTGTAGATGGATGCTGTGGTAATAAGACAGATGTATCCAGCACCTTTTAATCTAACTGTACCTTCCTCATCAATCAGAATTAAATTCAGTGTCATAGTTGATGCTTCTGCAAGTGGAATGAATAAGAAAGAAGATTGTGTGCTGCTTTTTGAAGCTTAGAGGAGTTAAAAGTTATTATGTCAAGGTCACCTCCCAGGTTTCTGTCTTCCTGTCAGTTGGTATCTTCTTCACATCTTTTGTAAACTGTTACTAGTTTGGAGTATTGTGATTTGGGCAGTGTTAATGATTATTCCACAGTTAGTGCTACAAAATATTTGTCTTGAACATTTTATTAATTAGCATTAACTATTGTATGGTAGCATGGATATGTTGTGTTCTGTGTATTGGTTTGTTTTATTAAACGTGCTTTGTTTTCTCAAAAGTTTCTAATGGTAAGTTCAGTCTGCAATACAGGTATCAGTTTAAAGAAAATACTGCTGCTGTTTTTAATTGCATGAATTTTGACAACTTCAACATCAGACTTCCACAACAGTGTGTTTGCTGTTTGGGCTTGGAGAGCTGTTTAAGTCTTGAATTGATGGAAGCATCATGACCCAGTATTTCCTTTAAGGTGTTGGGATCAATGGTACAAAGCATTAACTTGAGAGGATGATCCTTGATGGGGATATGCATTGGACATGTTTGGGTTCCACTTGAATGTTTTCACTAACGTGCTATGTCAGTTGTTATTGGATTTAAAAATGATTTTAAATTAGAAGTTTGTGCATGTAAATAGACACAGGCTTCTTCAGAGACATTTGGTAGGAATGATGAATGTGATATAGTTTGCTGAGAAAATACTGCTTGTGTTCCTTGAAGTTTAAAATGTCATTGCACTCCTGTATCTCCTCAAATATGCAACCTTGCCTGACTAACTTTGTATCTTAAAGTGTTATGACAAATGTCTCCTGAATGTTTTTGGACAGTATTTGATCTTGACTATGTTGAAACACGTATTTGGATCTCGGAGATAAACTTCATATTCAGTTTAGGCAGGTAAATTACACTGATCTGTTCTCCTTTTTTTCTCTCCTCTTTTGCCCAAATGGCAAAAATCATTCCTGTCTGATCAATATAGGCAGGACTCACTAGCATGGAGTCCTTTATTTGGTTTTGGAAGAATTAAAAGATCGGGCAGTAGCTGCAGCATGAATTGACTTTTCTGGATGTCAGATTTGTGAAGGAACTTAAGTCAGAGTAGTTGCAGATATTAGAAAAGCATCTTCTCAGTACACTGAGAAGGCCACATAAAATATTGTTGAGGACAGTATATGTAGCAAATGCCAAATTATTCTGAAAAACACTTTCTGAAAATGAAACCTCTGTGTGGATGACCACGGTCAATGGTTTCAGGCCGTGGGGGTGACATTAACATACAGTAGAAGTGGGTCGGTATTTTGGTAATGCCCAACCATTGTATTTTTAAGATTTTGATGTAACACGGTTGTGGGTTTTTTTCTTTAATAATGGAGATGTATCTTTTATTTGAATTAATGAGAATTTTATATGCTTAAAGAGTATGGGTTTTAAACTTAATTTTTTTTAACATAATTTTTGAAATCTTGTAATTTGGAAGTCAATCAGTGTATTGTAATACATAGCTCCATTCACTCTAAATTATTCTTTACCTGTACTCAGGAAAATGTATTAATTGAAGAGTTATAATATTCCACAAGTTGGAGGAGGTAGACATTTGCAGTTGTGTGTTCAATTTCTCTGTTAATAGCATCTGAGTAATAGCATTGTGGTAAGTGCAGTACTTTCCTGTACAGAAAAGTTGTATTAGGAAATAGTTGATGGATTTTTACATTTAATCTGTCCTCTGGGATTGTCCCTGCAGCAGGGAATACTGCGCTATGTTATTTATGAAAGAATTGTAGGTATTCTGTTCAATTCCTGCTGTGTAATCTGGCCACCATATGCATGCTCTGAACTTGAACAATGTAGGTCAATGGGAGGAAGATAAATTTCAGTTTCTGAATGTTGTAGTATTTTTATTAGTGGTTTAAGGGAGTTTACTTTTAAAATGACTTTCATTGGCATTATGTCCTTTAATGAATGTACTTTGGCTAGTGTTGGATTTCCAGTGTTTATTTGGTGTAAATTAAAGAGACTAACTGGAAGTAATGAAAAATTTTGGAACGGAGATAAAAACTGGTTTTCCAGAAATAATTTTAATAAGCAGTAAGACAAACTGAAGAGAAAAAGAGGTGGTTTGATAATTACTATCTTTAGCTTCTAACTCTTTATGTAGTGTCTGATGCTGGCTAAGTTTTTTAATTTGAGGGCCTGTTTTAGTAATGTATATATTTAACTTCTGCTTATTTGAATGTAGAAGTTCTATTTACTTCCTAAGCACTTAAGGAAGGAGGAGAAGAAAAGAGCATGAAAAGAGCACAATACTACATTAGAAGCAGTGTTTTAGAAAAAAAAATAATCGGGCTGGTTCCATGATAACCTCATAATTGTGCACTTAGAAAAGCAGAATCCAAAGTCATGTCCTCGTTGACTTAATTGCTAAAACACAACTCGCCTTCACGATATGACTGTTACTGAGATCAGCCCTGCCACCATAACAGCAGCATTTTGATCTCTAATTATATGTTCTTAGAGGTGTCTCAGAGGAAGTTGCATATACGGAGTAGGCAAAATGCTGTCATTTAGCAAGAGTCTTTCAGTATTGGGAATTGTCCTTCTAACTGTTGATTAGATGCTGTTTTGTCCAAGATAATGTCAATATTAAGGAGTCTAGCTTTCTGATAAATCAACTGTCTTTGAAACTCTTCTTTAACAAGTATCCAGTATTACTCAATGAAATGCATTTTTAGCTGGAGAAGGGTAAATCCTAGGTCAGGTATTGCTGACACCAGTTTGCAAGAGAAGGCATTAGTGTTGGATGCAGTAATAATTGTTCATTTCTTAATGTCCTAGTGTTACCTTTTTTTAATAATCTGCTTCAGTGAACTAACGGACAATAATGGTTTCTGAAATTGTCTGTGTGTTAACAAATGCTTATTTATTCCTGCAAATAGGTTTCAAGCGTTCCCCTGAATTGCTAACATGTTAATCAATTAATTTAAAATCTAATAATTTATATTTTTAGAATCAACCTTTGACTCTGTACTACTTTAAAGGAGTGAAAGCATTTTTAACATGGTATGTTTTCATAATAAATGTTCTTCCCAATTTTAATTTGCAAGCATGTTAGTCTAATTATTCAGTTTTTACTAGGAAAAAAATGATATGGAAAACATCATGATTTATTTTTTTTAAATACTCAGAATTTAAAATACAGTACTTTTAAGTTGTTGAAATCTTTTTCCACTTTTACATAGATGTGTGGGTGAACCATTAGCTATGCTATAACTGATAAAGGGCATTCAGGATTAATCAATATATACTCAGTAACTTCTCTAGGTGTTAACTCATTTTTGAGCTTTCAAAAGAAAGCAGTTAAGAATAGCATTTGAACAGTTCAAATATCTTTTTCTTGGCAGTGGGGCTTTGTGATTAAGATGGAACAAATTGACTCCTGATTTTATTTAAGAAAGTGGACTATGCTGCTTGTAAATCCTGGTGGTGTCAGATACCTGGAGAGTTTCTGATACTTCTAACATGCCTATTTCAGAGTATGTTTATTTTCCAGAATTAAATGTTAGAATGTTACTATATATATAGTGTTGAATGTCACTACATATTCTTCCCATATTTTGTCTGTAGTTTCTCAGCATTGGTTTTGTTTTGGGTGCTGGGCATGTTCCTGTTTTAACTTTCTCTTGGGTACTGCGATTCCAAATATATAGATACTGTGCTCTAATGTTGATTTTTTTTTTTTTTTTCCTTAAATACATCTTACGTTTATTACCAGAGTTTAGAGAGTATAAACCCATAAACATAAGGGTAGTAGAATGTTCCTTTTTTAAATTAAAGTCCCCTTCTTGACATTTAAGTTTGGAAAGGATTTATTACTATTTCTGACACTGATGTTTTGTGTGACACTCGGTCCATACTTTTCCCTTTGCACGTTTTTCTTTATTAAGTGAATCATATATCGCTCTTAATTCCACAGTGTTCTAGGAGCCCTGAATGGAAGACTTGGTAGCAAGGAATATTTTCAGCTTCTCCACCTCTGTCCGTTAGAGAGAGGTGTTTGTTTTAATTCAGAACTTGCTCTAGGACAGTATTGACCCATTGACACGTTGTTTGCAGGGATGTTCATGTAGAAGGAAGTGATTGTGATGGGTGGAGGAAGTCTCTTTCAATCAGAGTTGCTATGCAATTAGAAGAACAAGAACAGGCTGCATTACACATCTGCAAGTCTGGGGTGGTTTTGCAGCACTCTCTTGATGAAGATAGGACCCCATTATTATCCATTATTCTCTGATGCAGTCTCTCCTTTGACTATTAATGTTCTCATGTGACTAATTCAGGAAAGACCAGAAATCTTTCTTGTGAATAATTAACACTTCCTGTCCTGCTTGAGTGGCTTGTAAAGACTGATTTGAAAGGTAAAAGAAAAACACTGCGGTGTATATCATTATATAGTAAACTAAGCTGATGTGTTATATCATTCTTCCCAAGTAAACTAAAATACTGGAAATATTACTGGCAAAATGAGAACTCTAGCATTACAGATTAGAATTCAGTTCCCTGAGCTGACATGTCTTCTGAAGTGGATCTGAAATTCAGATAACTGAAATTACTGGTTGGTTTTGAAACTGCTGTAATTGGAAACCCAAACTAAACAGAACTAGACTAGGGTTTTGAGAAACTTAAGCCTACAGCTTTCAGAGGTTGCTATAATTTTCAGGTGGGGGTTTTTTATGTTTTTTTTTTTTTTCAGATCAGATTCCCAGCACACACATGAATGCCACTGAGACAGAAAGTGATTTAGCTGATTCTTATTAGTATTCTTTCTGTCATTATTTCAGTTTACTGATTTAGTAGTGGGTTTCTGACTTCTGTTAGCAACATGTTTGTTGCAAATGTGAAGTGCTTTTGAGTAGCCTTTATGTTATGGTTGGAAATATTAAAATTGGGTGAGGATTTTAATTTTTATATATATATACACATAATTTATTTGCAACTTTTGATACAGAATTATAAAAATTGAAATAGCTTTTTCTGCAGCACTTGTGTAGATGGATTGTGTATCTAATGGCTTACTGTATCAGAGAAGAATGATCATGTGTTTATCAATTTTCACAATGAAGACAGCTGTAAAAGAAATGTTTTCTGTTTGAACGTGACTTTGACTAACTATTCTAATAGTATTTGTCCCGATATGGATGTCATAAAAGAAAGAGATTATCTTGATTTTTATTTTTTTTTTAAAGATTATTTTTGAGGACTCCTTAAGGCCTCTCAACCAACTTTAGTCAATTCGTGGTCCAAATGGATTTGTGCTCTTAAGGTTATGTAGTAAGATTGTGACCCAAATGGGAACTCCAAAGACTTGTATTCTTTGTGTGTCTCTGAAGGCAGTTAAGAGGGTAAGGGAAATAGTGTACGTGATCCTCATTTTGGGATTTATTACTAGCTTGTTAAGCAGTGTGCTTGCCTTTCTTCTACCAAGCTTTCTTGTCCCTCATCATCTATAGAGGACAAAATCTGAAGCTAGATGTTACAATTTTAGTAGCACAACTGAGTATCTAGTTTGGAAAAAGTAGACCAGCTTTTGGAGGCACAGGCTTTTTCTTCAGTATATGGGGAAGCTGGTCTACTTTTTCTAAGTATATACTTAGATATTACCTTTGTCCCCAAAATCAATCTTGCCTATATCCTTGGGTCATCATGACTGCAACAAGACTACTACTAGGACATGAAAGACAATTGTCTTCTACCAGCTAGCACGGACTGAGTTATGTATGTTTGTTTTCAGCTGTTTACTTGCAGATATTGTTCAGAAACCACTGTTTCTGCTAAAATCATGTATAATGGTATGTAGGAAACACTGAATATGGTTGCCACATTGATGTTTGCTACAATCCTTGCCACAAAAGATAGAAGTTGCTTGTTCAGTTTGTACCATTTGAAGATAGCTACAGATGTGTTTAATTCACTTTGATTCTAGTTGAATTAGTCTAGTGTGAACATTTTCTTTGAAAGGTATAGATAGCATTTTACCTTCCCATAGCAGATCAAAAACATCTGTGTAAATGGACTTGAGAAAGATTATGATTAGAGATCAAAACGCCCCAAATTTTCATCTTCCAGTCTACTACTTACAGGGGGTAGGGTGTTAAGTAGAAGTATTGGGAAGTAAGGGGGCAAGAAAACAATGTACATGAAGTTCATAATTTACATATTTGCTATTCACTAGTTTCATAGTTGGAGACTTTTTTTTTTTTTTTTTTTTTTTTTTTTTTTTTTAAATTCTGTTACCTGCCACTTAATTTCCCAGACTGATACGGTGCTTTGGTGAAACTGGAGATTGAGAGAAGATTGTGCGGTCCCCTTTCAGAAGGGGCCTTCTGTGAGTAAAGGATGAAGCTGAAGAAGGTGCAGAGATGTATGAATCATGAAAAACGTTACTTTTTCATTATTTTTCTTGGAGACTAGAGATAACAGAAGAGTTATAGGCTGATGTTACTGCTTGCTTGCTTTATTTATAAAACTCCTTTTAACTCTTGCTTCTATTTAGGATTCAACATTAATTTGACATAGTTAATAAAGCAGAAGAGTTGCAGCTTGCAGCTGCAGCTTGTCACAGTGGTTAGGTAGTTATAACTTGCTGGTTCTCCTTGTGTACTGAGAAGGTTATGCCTGGCTTGGATGAGAGTTCAGGATGAGGTAATGTTATGAGGCTCATCTTTATTACCTACTGTTAATGATTGCTCTGCTTGGTTACAATGCCTTTGCCTAAATTTACCTTCAGAAATGCATAAAAAGCTGATCTAAGGAAAGAGCCTTTGCTGTTTGCTCTGCATGCATGCAGATGAAATATTTAACTTGGCCCTGACTTCCCACTGTCTGATTGTGATTTATCCTTTCAGTCTTGATTAGTAGAGGAAAATAAGAACTTGAGGCTTGTTGCCACACTTTTTCCATGTTATTTAAAAATAGGAAAATGATGAGGATAACATAATGGTTGCTGTGAGTGCTGTGATACCCTTGTTTTTGTTCTTGTAAATAAATCTAGGCTGCCTACCTTAAACACTTAGAAACCAATAAAAGCTACCTTGTGAAAATGACAACTGTGAAGATTACAATTTGCGTTTTCATTAATCTGGATCAACGAAGATGGAAAAGCCAAAATACCAGTCTGTGTAAAGGTTTCCTTCTCCTGTCACAGGATGAAGGATGTGAGATAAAGGATTGTTTTTTCACTAGATGTTTAAAACCCTTGAACTTTAAAGCAAAATGTGCATGCTGAATTCTTTCTACCCTGGTAATTGAAATGTAATTGCCCGAGACCTGAGAAGTGTGCTGTGTGAAATAGGAGAAAGGCACAGTGCATTAAGTAGGGGGTCTCATCCCAACTTTACATTTGACTCCCTTTCTGGAAAGTGCTTTTCTCTGCCCTGTCATCCACTGAACAGCACATGCAGCAGCTCATTTGTCATGGCTAGATGACCAGTACTAACTTAGTGGAGAAAAGTGAGCTGCCTGTACAGCTGGTCCATAATGCCCTCTGCAGTAGTAACAGTAGTTTCGGTCTTACATTGGGGTCTTTCACCTGAACAGCGGTGGAATAAGAGCTCCTGATGGTGAGCTTTCAAGGCACAACATGAGAAAGATGTTTGTTTGTGATAGCCCACAGTAAGGAGTTTTTTAGACTGTGGCAAAACTTTGAAGGAGGTGGGAAGTGGGGAGGGTAAAGCGCATTCACATCTTGATTATTCCTTTAGTTTCCCTACCTTTCCTTTAAAGTCCTCACAAGTAAAAAAGAAAAACTAGGTATTTTTATTTTTATCAGAATAAAACTGAACAGTTTTGGGTGACCTTGTTCTCTCTGTCCTCCAGCCATTAAATTTTAGATCTGCTGTACTTGCATAAAGGCTTTAGTTATAAATTTATGAGGAAAATGTCAAGTGGCTAGGCACAAAATTTGATATATCTTGTTAATTATGTAGACACTGCAAACTTCTCCACATACTGCTTAAAACTCTTTAGAGAAAAACCTCACAGCTTATGTGCAATTGTATTATGACAAAGCAGGGTATACGTTATAGAATGGTAAATACCAATACTTTCTACAGTTTTACTTTAGATGTTGGGTGAGTAGGTGGCATATTGGAGAGTAATGTTTGAGATTTGAGAGATCCTGATAATTTGTTTACTTTAAAAAAGGCTGCTAATGGACTCTATGTAGTTCAGAAAAGTAAGCTAGTGCTTGTCTTGAATTAATTGTATGAATTAACAGAATTTGCATGTTTAAAATGCAAAAGTGGACTGATTTAGGTCAAACAGGTTAAATTTGGGAGTTTAGACTTGTGGGTCACTGATTAACTCAACAGATTGGTTATGTCAAAGTTGTTTCCAAACAAGATTTACTGCTGTTGATAGTTTGATTATTAAGCTAAACACTTAACTACCCCCCCTGTGATTTAGCATGCCTAGTGTTTACTTAGTTGCATTTCTCATTAGTTAGATGCTGAGAGGAGATGAGATTAGCGGGTTTTATTTATGTTTTGTCAGATTATTGTATAACACTTTCTTGTACTGCTGCACTGCTAAGATTACAAAATTAATAGGAAATGTGGGGGTTTTTTATTTAAAAAAAGCCTTCTACTTATTTCCTTGAGTTCTACATGATTTGTTACTGTTTCTAAGTGCTAGCCATGTACACCCTGCTTTGCAGAGCTGCCACAGAGAGACTGAAATATAAGATAAATACATTTTCCATTAAATCTTCGATTTTACTAAATCTAAATTTGGAACAGCAATCATATGAAAATATTTATTTGTACTCTGGAGACACAAAGAGCTCCCTAAACTGGAAAAATAATTTATCAAGTTGACAGTATGCAGAATTTTCAACTGTTAATAAATCAGAGTGTTCTGCACTAGAATAGCTCAAAATTCTAAAATGGAATTGCTTCCCAAAGTAATTGGGTAAAAGAGGAGAGGTGTCATACAACATAGACCAGGAAATACCTGAGGCTAGTAGAGGTAAAATTAGTTCAGCTACAAAAGTGTAGTTATAAATTTGGGGAAAATGCATAGGAGATTGGAAACCAAGTTATTTGTTGTCTTACTGCAACCATAAAGGGAGATTTATGAATGGAAGGTGGTTATGGGGAATGCTGGATGTTCACTACTGGGTATGTCACTTGCTACTTACAGGAGCAAAATTTGAATGGTGACTGGGTGAGAGCAGCGGGCAGGGTTGCTCATACACTGTGCAACCCATGGGTAGCCATTTGAAATAAATTCCAGAGGAAGAGCAGAACAGCTTTTTGTTTCAATGGATGGGTACTATCAAACTCCAGCTTTGGGGGATAAACAGTAAGAAAGGACTCAAACTTTATTTTAGCTCTCATACGTCATTAGGTGCAGTGAGGATAATACTGGAATGCCATAAGGCTGAAAGAGATCTGTGAGAAAAATAGCTAAAATTTGTTTCTACACCTTGGAGCATGAAAATGAAAAAAAAATTAAGTTATATTGATAGAGATCATGAATCAATGGACATTTTCAGCCCACAGAGTACTACAGTCTCAGACTGCTGGGTTTCTCTTGCTGAGATTGTTTAGCTTTTTGTACACTTTCAAATATTGAAAAGCTTAAGACTGGAGTAAACCCACTGGAATTCTGATCATGGAACACATGGTCTAATATATTTTTTTAGCTTGTGAAAGCTAAGTTTTGATTTATTTAATGGGAGGTCCTAGTTAGAGAAGCCCTGAAAGTAATATGATTGGGTTAAAACCAAAAGGAACTCTTTTATCTTTCAGGAGTAACAAGGCAAACATAGTTCTTGTAACTGTGTCCTTCACTGAAAGTCCAAACAAAGTAAATGATTTCAAAGCATTTAAATGACTTGTGTGTCAAATCCCACTGACACTCAGGAGTCTTTGAAAATGTTATGTTACTATCAATGCTTATGTAATGTGATCAAACAGTGATTGTCAGCTTGTAGGACTGAAACCAAAGGCAAAAATGTGGTGAATATCTTGGTGGGATGTTGTAGTTCATTAGTGGAGTCAGCATCTGATAAGCTTGTGGATGACTTGGCTTAAGTGCATTTAAAACGTAATTCCATAGTCCTTTTATTTTATAAAGCATATATACGTTTAATATTGCAGCAGTTTTTAACAACTTTGAAATGAGTTACATGTTTGAAAAGATAATATAGTTTTAAATTCTAACGTTTTCCCCTACTGGCAGGATAACAGATCAAAACCTGTTTTATATTTATCTGTAGTTTGCTTTCAGTCTTGTAGTAAAACGAGAACATTCAAATCAAGAAATGCCATAAAGCAGGGTAACTAACTGTAGCTCTGTCCCATAGCTTGCACATGCAAAAATGAATCATAAATACATGATGACTTATTAGTATTTTAAATATCAATATAAAATGTTTTTCTGTGGCCATGGACAGAAACGTAATTATTTCTGTTGTGGATGTACAACAGTTATTTAATGTCATAAGGCAGTATTTTTTTGACTTCTTACTGGTTATTCTTCTGTGTGTTTAATTACTGGCAGAAATCATCTTGTGTATTTAAAAATAAGTTTTTCCCATTAGTAAGATACATCACAGTAATTTATTATCATTTATGCTCACAAACTGTTTTGGGAGAAATATATTTTCAGCATTATGTTCACATTCTATTTATGACTTTCTTTGACAGACTCTGTAGCAGTATATCTAATTTTTGTGTTATTTAACCTATTTCCAAACAGTTTTGAGTTGGAAATGACTTAAGGTATTGTGCTTTGAAAAGAGATAGTCATTCTTCTCTGTAAAAGATGCAGATTTGTTGCATGAGTATATTTAGAGCCCATGAAATGGTCTACAAGTTTGAGGGAAAAACTTGGAAATCGTCATTTTGTAGGTCTGTTCTCCTGTTGCATTTTAACTCCCGTACAAGTTTCTGTGCAGCCTCGTTGCGTAATGTGTTTAAGTATCTCAATGGAAACTTTCTCCTATCCTTACCTCCTTTTCTTGTGCCTTAGAACGCATACCGCTGCGAAGGTGTGTCAGGAGCCCTGAATAGGGCAATCAAGTAAATTGCTTGAAGTAGGGAACAAGAGGGATTACTGAACAAGTTGACCAGTGTAAGGGGAACAATCTAGATGGTGGTAATGGGGGAAGAAAAGGTGTTAAAATACAACTTAAATTCAGGTATCCTGAATCAGCAGGTTCTCAAATTCACATACTTTCTGTTAAATTTGGAGGAGAGGAGGAAGGGCAATAGCTGTCATTAGTTTGGAGCTTTAACACTGAGTTCTATGAATTTAAAAGTAGTTTGGATTATTTTTCCTTCTACTACCTGTCTTTGCCATAATAAACAATTAATACATATACCTGAAAAAGCCCCTTTAGTTTCAGTGAGATGGAGATGCCTGCATTGGGTAAGAAGCAGTCCCTGCATCTGGACAAGCTGTAAACTCTAGCATTCCAGGGTGTGATGTTTGATACAGTACAGTTTGAAAAGCATCAGCAACTTGGAAGATGAGACAGTAATGAAAAAAAAAAGCATTATTCCATCCATACAAATTCTGCTTTTGTAATTACATACAGTATTGATAGAATGTAAAGCTTTCATACAACATAGCTTTTATGGAGAAGGCTAATGTTTTTGGAGGTGTTCTGCTTTCCCTTAACCAACCTTTCAATTATTTGAGACACTTCTATAAAATAATACAGATTTTTTTTTTGTATTATAGACTATAAATGCCAGAAATACAGCTACAATTGTTGACCTTCAGCTGCATAATGGTGAGATAAAAAGGGCATTGCTTTGTACATCAGGGAAACTTCACTCAAGAGTGAAGACCGGAGTATTCATCTTTTTAGTCCAATTCATAGACTTTTTTTAAAATCTAAAACCATGTAATTCTTTTGTTCCAGCTAAAAATGATAACTTAAAATAAGATGCTCACCTTTAAGGAACAAAAAGCAGTAAAGACAGACATGACTGTCCCATTGGCAGATGAGAGGAAAGAGGCAGTTTGTTCAAAAACTTTTTTAAAAAAAAAAAACACTTTGGACCATTCAGTCACCATTACTGAGGAGGCTTCTGGACCTTCTTGTGTTCTCTAGGATGGAATGTTCACGGTGTATTACAGAAACAAACCCTGCCTGCATTGTGTGACTGGTTTTAGTATAGGCGTTATAAAGGAAAAATGAAAACTACTGCAGTGTAGTTATGGTTCTCTTGCACAGTAGCAAAAATACAAAAATGATTATCACTTTTGTTCCTCTGAAACCACTAACAGTGATATTTGTATTGCTGTAGCTGATGGGTAAACTATGGCAGGTGAATTAGTTAAATGCAAGCTAGAATTGTGTTTGTGTCTTGAAGCTTTAGGAAAGTGTTGGTGACTGATTTGCAGCTAGTAAGAAAATTTTAATAGCAAAAACAGTGTGAGATTGTTGGGGGGATGGGAGGATTTCTGTGGGTTGGTTGGTTGTTTCCCAAGAACGAATATTGTAACAGGGAAGAACTTATTTTATAATATTAAGGCATTTCATTTCAAATGTGAGGGTTTAAAGAACCATGTGGTTTTTAAGAAGGTTTAGAAAGTTGTCCAGAGAAAATTGCTGTTAAACAATATATCTCTGTATTAGTTACTAAAACCATGAGCTGACTGCATGACCTTGACTGTTGCAGTGTGTTAGGTCTTTTTTTAAATTTCTAGTCAGTTTAGGGTTTTCAGACAGCATGTTTCACAATCCATAAATTGATATTAACAGTATTCTTATATAAACATCCATCTATATTAGAGATATACATCATGTTGAAGTCATGGGCCTTAGTACTTTCTTTTTAACTCAAACGTGTAATCTGATAGTTGACTTCAGCAAAGAAGCTGTGTTTACCTTTTTTTAAACTTTAGGATGTAGGGAAACGAAGTTTGGTAATTTGTGTGATGTGTAGAAAATTAAAAGCTTTGTCATTGTTTAGCAATTTTGATAATTCTAGTTCTCAGATGACCCACAAATTAAATTTTGAGGGGAAATTTAGTTCTGAAGTCTGAAGCTTTAGCCAGCTGAAAAGCCTGAGGTCCTCAGGTCTTATGTTTTTAAAAAGGGACTGCTAAAAGAGTGTCTCTTGCCTTTTTTTTTTTTTTCTGTTGTTGTTTTAACCATTATAGAGAAAGGCTTTGAAATTTGTTTTATCAGTAGAACTGTTGGGACTGTCAAACCACTTCTTTGCTTCTGCTGAATTTAGTAAATTGTCAAGAGCAGAAGTGGCAGCTCATGCAAACCTTTACTGAGGGAGCAGGAAGTGATTTGAAATACATAGTATTGCTCACTATCATTTTGTAAAGCCTCTCTTACTCTATTTAAATAGATTAAGTATTCATGTTTGGTTTCATGGATTATTTTTTTGTGTGTGATAATACCTCCCAATGTGTTCATTCTCCCACCTCTGATTTGCTAGTTCTTATGCTGAAAAACAAAGCAGGAAAAAAATAGCCCAGAACTCTTGCAACATAGTGTAAAAAGGATGCTAACAAATACATTTCTGTGTAGGTTACTCATATTTTATTTATTAGGGAAATTTTCTGAGTTATTCTGCATATGTGATACTGAATCCTGTAATAAAATAAATTATAAGATTTATCCCATTTATCTTAATCTAGTATTCAGCATTTCTGCTTCTGAGTAATGTACAAGACCACCACATCAATAAATGTATTTGGTTGCTATGTACTACTGATAGGCTTATAGTAGTACAGTCCAATTTTTGAGTGGTATTAGTTCCCTATAGATTTATTTGCAGACATAGCAGGCTGGATTATCTATTATATAATAGTGCCCACTGCAGATGGCATTCACTGTAGCCTTGCAGTACAAATGTAAGCAGGCTGTAATTTAACTTGGATTTTTGTAGAGCTGAGGGATGCTCTTCTGAACTTGGTGTAAATCCTACTGTGATTTGGTACTGAAGTTGGTAACCTGTTTCGGTAATACTTTTCCTTTATGCAGTAAAATCTCTTTTTTTTTTTTTTTTTAGTAGTTCCACTGATCCAGTGTTTACAACAGCAGGAACCTTTGTGTGCTGATAGCTTGAATTATAAAATGTTTCACAGATGTTAGAACACCTAGAGATTTATAAAAGTTCAGTGCAAACTGGCAGAGACTCACAGAGTGCAGATTTTGTAATGCAGTAGAAAGGCAGTATGCTAACTTCTGTCCTATGTTGGTACTTTTCTGTGATGCTTGTCATCTTAGGGGTTGTGGCTGCAACCCGTTAGGTGGTTATACCTGTGGTAGATTTGAAAGTGGTTTGAAAATGTTTGTCACCGTTTTTACTGAATAAACAGTCTATTTGATTTTCTGACTTCAGCTATGTGTGAAGGCCAGGGGGAAGTGACCACCACCTAAGATAAGATGAGCAGTCTCTCCCTGACTTCCTCTTGCCATTTTTATATTGCCATGTATGATTTTTTTTTTTTTTTTTTGAGTTATGCAGACTTTTTAAACCAAGAGCTGAACTGAGATTTGGAGTCCAGGCCACTTTCTCTGAGAAGGTCAGTTAGACACTGGAACAATTTGCCAGTTCTTCATAGGATATGCTCAAGAAAAGACAGGTGAAATACTTACTATTAAATAACCTCCTGTATTAGTGTAGAACACTGTGGGACACAGCTGGTCTTCCTTAGAAACTCTTTTGGTTTTTAGCTCATACCAGAAACATCTATCAGGAAAATAAGTGATTTTAGGAATGCTTAAGAATTATTTTTAGAAGTTATTTTTAAAGTTGGCTATAGTTGTGTACATACACAACACCTCCATTATTTCTTTTACTCTCAGTTGCCCTAATACCTTTAAGAAAATCAATTCTGATTGGAGAATATTGTTTGTTGTAGATCCGACTGCCTTTTCAGCTGATAATCAAATAAACAACAGGGTTTGATGTTCATGCCTCTGGTTCTAATTTAACAAATTCCGAGGGTCTCCAGGTTTGATGGGTGGTAGCTAGAAGTACGCCTGTGGGTAAGTGATTTGAACATGTTTCTAATAGATTGGGAGCAGTACTGATTGATAGTGTAAGGAGTTCTGTACAATGTTTTGTTCCTTGTCGGGAAGAATAGTAGCAGCATAAAAACTTTTATGGTAATGAATGGGAGTTAAAATTATTTTCAAATAGTGAGACATTTAAGCCTGTAAGTACATGCTAAAATGTCAGATCTTCGGTCTTGTAGTTTTTAATGTCCACCCTTCATAACTTTGATTTCCTATTCTCTGTTTACAAGATAGATAACGCCTAGAACTTGCATGCAAAAGTGCTTATTGTGGTGTTAGTCATGACCTAATACATGCTTTAATTTGTATGATTTCCTGTGTTAGTAAATAATTTGAGAGCTATGCAATCTGGTGTAGTAGCAGACTGAGTATTCTTGTGATCGCTTATTTTTTAATCCCTTATACTTCAGCTGCTAGAATAGAGTTTGCCTTGCCTCAGTTCACATCTTCCATCTATGCAGGCAGGTTATATAGGTGAGGGTACTTTTTTGATGTATCAGTGTTTCATGTATCAGAGTAGTTAAAATTTAAGTTTAATAAGGGAGTCAGGTTTAGGCTAAGGACAAAATCCTTCCAGAAGCTGTGATAAGGGTATTAAAAGCAAAATTGGGATGCTTACCTATGATGGTCTGTGTTTTGTTTTGACTTTTAAGATTTATTTTTTTTCTCTCCCTCAGTGTCATTTATTTTAGTAATTGTCCAAAAGTGGTGGACTGGGTTAGATTATTTTGCTAAGATTTTAATTCTGTATCCAGTTTAGTATTTTGCCTTGTTTATCTTATTCTTTGATAATGAGAAGATTTGGGAGCATGGGAGTAATGAGTGAAGACCACTAGGGAAGGAGAACTTTCCTGATTTTTATTTTTTTTTTTTTTTAAATTACTATGCAAAAGAACAAGCTTTATCCTTCTTGCTCTTCCCTGGGTACAGATGCTCATAATGGAATGTAAGGGATTAATTTTGAGGCACACTGCAGTTAGTTGAACACGCAGAAGAGTGAACAATTCTTGATCACAGTCAGAAGCAAAACAATTGAGGCCTCTGACAAGGTCTCCAGCACTTTCGATATTTTAACCAAGAATGTCTTATTGGGATGGCTAGGTATATTAACTACTCAATCTTGAATATTAAGGAATGAATTGCTGATGTTTCTTTTTGGAACTTTGAGAAATACAGTTTTTTACAATATTTTGAAAAGTATAGAGAGATGAAAAAATAAGATAAACTCAGAATAATCTAGCATAAAAATGCCAGTGCAGCTCCATAAGGAATGAACTCTGTTAGATTCAATTTGGCACTGGTGCTGTTGGTCTGGGTTGTTTTTTGTGTACCATGCTAGTTCTATTTCAGTGCCTATGGAAGATACTGCATGCTGTTGGTTTCTTGTTCAATGCAGCGACTGTGGTAGTGACCATATGGCTGTGAAAGAGAAGGGAAAGATTTTATTTGCCTATATAAAAGAAAAAAGGAAAAGCATCTGTACAGTTATTAAAAACATTTACATAATATGACTCAAAATACTTTTAATTGTATCCTTTTGTTTTGCTTGTTTTATTATTTACATAGATAATTAAATGGAGACATATATACAGTCAACTTTCCCATTAAAAAAAGTTATTCTTTTATTAGGTGTTTATTTTCAGGAGTTTCAGTTTTCTCTGTGAAAGAAATTAGTAAGTATAGACTTGTAATACTCCAGTTGTATTCACTGAGTCTGGTGCTTGTTATCTTGGATTAACATGTGATAAAAGAAAATGCCAAAGACCAGAATACTGTCTATTAAAAGAATGCATAGGATGATCTCCATCCTGTTTTTGAAGTAGCTTTACTACTCCTTAGTTGTTCTATATTTTAACCAAATCATGTTGTTACAATTACAGAAAGACAGATTAGCTAGACCTATGAGCTAGCTGTAGTTAATGAGGTTGAAGATAATAATTTAGTATTTGCTGTTAGATCAGAGATGGACTGGTTTTAAATCTCTATTTTACAAGTAACTTTTTTCCTCCTGGAATTGGAGTATTTAAGGTGGTGTTTGTTTTTTTTTTTATTCTTCCTGAAAAACCATGGGTACTACTACTTCTATTGTATTTGCTCTTGCAGATTGGTCATTTACTTTCAGAATGCTTAAAAACAGCAAGACATTGACACTGTGGAGCATTACATTATTTTAAAGATGTTTTCTGTTTTACACCACAAATTCTGGACACTGGCTGAAGTGATTTGGGCTCAGGATGTTTATTACTGTGATCCTGTATTTTAATGTGTTGTTCTTTACCCCAGTTAAGTGTATTTGAAGCATTTTTCTATTCAAAGTAAACTGAAAAGAGTTTTGAAATAATATAGCTGGATAAAGTGCAAAGTTGAGGCAGCTGTTCCTCCTGGGCACATGAGTCATAGGATTTGAGGGAAGCAGCACATTTATTTGCAGTCCAGTTGCTGAACTCTACCACATGACTGAGTCATTAACTTTCCACCATCCTTTACTTGGAAAAAGAAAGGAATTGACCAGTGTGCCCCAGGTCAAGCTCAGGTCGCAGAACTCATGTTGAAAATGTAGGGGGCAGCTGAGGTTTTCAGACATTAAAATGTCCTTTGTATGCTTAAGGTTTTAATCACAGCTTAAAAAAACCCCAACTGAAGCAACCAATGTGTGTATCACGTCCCAGCATGTGTTTATAGAGCGCATGTCATTCATAACAAGTGAAGGGTCTCAGGGCTGAAGGCAATTTCCATGGCCAGCATCCACTGTGTCTGAGAAGGCAACTTTACTCCAAACACTTCTCTGAAAAGATGCTGCTGCTTATATATAATCTATCAATGAAGCTGTACTTAACAACTTACCACATGCCATCTTTTGCTGAACTAAGGATGCTTTAGTGTATGGCTGATTTTGTATTTCTTGTGTTTGTGCCTGGGTGCACATTTATGGAAAAAAAAAATATCCCACCTTCTTCTGCGTTCAGGTTAATATCTTGCTTTGTATTAAGTCTGTCTGTCATTATCAACCTAACTCTTACTTGGAGAGTTGGGGTTTATTTTTGAGGACTTGTTTTCTCTTGTAAGTGATGTTGCCAAACATTTGTGTTTATATTGGTTTGTTCCTTGAACTCTTTGTTGTAAGTTTTACCTGATTTATTTAGGTTTTTTTCAGACGCTTCAGAAGTTATATGTTTAACACAGAGACATCTTGAGCGATTGGAGGAGCTGGGACTGTTTAGTTTGAGGAGGAGAAGGGCAGAGGGGAGACCTCATCACTCTCTACAACTACCTGAAAGGACACTGTAGAGAGGTTGGTGCTGGTCTCTTCTCACAGGTGATTAGTGACAGAACAAGAGGGAATGGCTTTAAACTGCAACAGGGGAGGTTTAGACTGGACATCAGGAAAAAAATTATTCTCAGAAAGAGTGGTCAGACAGTGGAATGGGCTGCCCAGGGAGGCGGTGGAGTCACCATCCCTGGATGTGCTTAAGGGTCGTTTAGATGAGGTGCTGGGGGATATGGTGTATGGGAGAACTTTGTAGAGTAGGGCTGATGGTTGGACTCCGTGATCCCAAGGGTCTTTTCCAACCTGAATGATTCTGTGATTCTGAAGGAATTGTTCATAAGAGGTTTTATGCTGGTTAGAAGTGCTATGTTCCTTGGAATTATACTGAGCCCTGGCTTTGTGGTAGAAAACCCAGAAGTTACATATGAGAGGAGGAGATCTCTTCTCAAGTTTAAATATCCAAAGTGTTCTTCTGGGCAAAGACTTTGTATAAAGTCTTAGTGCAAATATTATTTTAATAATGTTTCTGCAGCATAGCAAGTGAGTGGTGCTCTCTTTCTTTACTCTGTGGTATTTTTTGAGCCTGAGAGCCTCTGCTCATTACCCGAGAGACTGCAAAATCTGGTACAGACTTCTACCCGAGAACTATTAGGAAGCTGACCAAAATTTCTGAGTGACTAAGAACATGCTTGTGCTACCAGCAAGATAGTTCTGGGTAGCTGAAATACAATGGACAGAGTCTTCCAGAAAGGACTTCAGTGTTTTTTGCACTGGTTATGGTGAGTTACCAGTGTTTTATTTCACTTGGAAAAGTTACTTTTTTTTCCTATTTATCTTTCTCTCTCTTATTTTTCTTTTATTGTACCAACAGGGCAGAATTGTTTTCTGCCAGTATAGGTGGATCTGCTTTTAGGAATGTTTTGTTTAAATAGTTAACTGCTGGATTGTTCCTAGTGTAGGTATATCCTTGATATGATTAGTTTCAAATTCCTGAAGGAAGAGCTGAAGTACTCTTATTCTCTAGAATAGTATCATGAGACATGGTTACAATTTCCCACCTGAGAACCGAAAATGACTGAGTGCCATTTATCAGTGGAGCATTGGAGTGTCTGATCTGAAGAAAAATATAAAGTTGGTATGATTCCGTATTGTAAATCTGAAGATGATGATTGTGTTGTCATAGGGCAATGTTAGTTATTACCTGAAATGCCTGTAAAAATATCCTTGAGGAATTGGTGGAAAGTTGTTAGACCAGAACTTTCAAAATTTTTTTCTACATTGCTAAAGACCTCTTGGACTCTGTTAATTATTATTTTGAATTTTTACTGTCCTTTAAATAGTAGGTTACACATCTATCTGAAGAAGATTTTGAAGACTTGCAGAGGAATGTTTGGTACAGAATTTTGCTGCTGAGATTTTTTTTTTTAAAGAAATTGCAGAGATGTGTATTCATGGGAATATGAGGCATTTAGCTTTGACTGGAGGGCAGCAACTTTTTAATCTCAGCTAGAAACCCAATTGAATCTGATGTAAGTTTTTACAATCTGTTTTACCTGGTTTAGATGCATTGGATGGATTCTTTGCAGTTTTATTGTATGAATTGTTGGAGAAGGCTTTAAATTGAAACTCTATCAATGCTTTTGTGTCAGAGTCCATGACATATTTTGTAAGAGTAAAAAAACTATTTTGTTGCTGTGTATTTTCCTCATTTTCTCCTCTTATTCTTGTGCATTTGTGCTCTTCTCTGGCCTTATTTTCCGCAAAGCACTTCAGTGTCTTTGTATATTTAAAACATAAAAGGTGCTTCAACCATAGAGTTTTAAAAGGATGCTTTGGTGTAATCATTGATAAAAATAATAAATCAGGATACAGCTAGTTCATTGGGATGCATCAGCATATCTTTTGAGTGTGGAAAGCCTTCAGAAGGGCATTGCACTTGTACAGTGCACTATGCATAAAGTTTACCCTCCATTTCATTTCAAATTGAGGTCAGGATGATGAGGTCCTTATGAACAAGTGACTCACTATCTGAAGCATCATTTTCAGCAGCTTACCAAAAATCTTCAAATGATAGGCAACACTTAAATTGCTTGTGGTGGAAATGAGGACTCCAAAACCCAAACCCAGAATACTCATATTTTCTAAGCAAAAAACCCTGTAGTACTATGACTGCTAATAATAAAAACTTACTGTTAACACTTTTCTAGTTGAACTAGAATTCTTATCGAGTGTATGGGTATAGAACAGCTCATGCAGTAGAGGACATTGACTGCATTTCTGGGATATTTAGTTTGAGGTTTTAGTTTCCTTAATCTATTTCTGAGTATATGTAAATGTTTCTGGTTGCCAAGTTCTCTACAGGTCCACCTGACATGATCTGCTTCTGCTCTTTTATTTGAGAAGAATCCGGCATACATCATTCTTGAAGAATAATCGAGCTGCCTCAGTCTAGAAATATAAATAATTGTTTAAACCGTCCAAAAAACCTTGGAGGAGGAACTATAAATATCAAATATGAAGCATGTATGAAATCAATGAGGTGGCTTCCAATTTAGAAAAGTAAAATGGCTTTTTCAGAATCTAGTGTACAGGATATACAGAACTTTGGAAGGACAGTTGAGGGTCTTATTAATACAGTCTAATTAACCTTCTTCCTGTACAAGGTGATGTGTCATGTGCTGTAAGCGAATGATGAAAAGTGTAAAAGAAATAGAGAATTGGATCATTTGTCTTTTAATGATAAATAATCCTTCTAGTCTGGTTAGATGAAAGTAAACATATGTGGGCTATAGTTTTGCTTTTGCCACATGCCAGGATTCAACTCAGAGTGAATACTTCAGCAGAGTTACAAACCTTTGAAAATTGCTTTGTAATGGAAATGGTGACAGACCATTAACTACAGTAGTATGAATGCATTGATTTAACATGTGTAGTTATCCTAAGTTGCCAAATACATGGAACAGTATGTGCTGAATGTATAGGGAGGAGGCCTCTTTGTAGTTTTAGGTAATTAATGACATGATTCATATTACGTTAAAGGTTTCTCAAACATATGGCCCCTGATAGTACTGGACAGGTATCCTTCAGGGGCTAAGATACTTTTGTACTGTAGTGGCACAGTGATCTTTAATTGCTACACTGGAAGGGGATCAAGAAGTGTTTAACATGATGCATTTAATCACCAGTGTAATTATAGTGTCACTGAAGCAGAAGTTTTCAAGCCATAGGAACTTTTGAATCATAAAGAATCATTACTAGATATGCTGGAAAACCATGTTGCCAATAAAAACACAGAATCTGGGATTTTGTAGTCATACTTAATTAGCATATGTGGCTTAAATATATTTAAAATTAAATATCTAATGCATACATGCTATATTAAAGCTTTTTTTTTTTTCAAATTCCTTATTCTTCCATTCTCAAAAGACAAATGAATAAAAACTATTTTCAAGAATATTATTCAGGTGTTGTTTTTCAAGCATTGAGAATATACACCTATACTAGAACATTTACTCCGGTGCAGCTGCGGGATTTTTGTTACTGGTGAGCATTTACATTAATAATGCTACTTCTCTATTACCTTAAAAAGTGTAGGAGACATCCTAATACAGATGACACTGAACATTTTGTATTGCCCTTTGGCGCTTGTGTGGAGTTAAGTTAGTTTTTAGTGTTTCTGGTTGTTTTTTTTCTTTCCACTTAATGAGGATGGGGAAGCTAGGAAGTGCCTGACAATCTGCTGGAGAATGTAGGATTTGTTACAAAACCTTCAGTATTTATTAGGTGTGCCTGTCTTAAGTTTTTTGATAAAAAATTGTTTTTATTAAGGAGACTAAGTATCCTGAGATCAGACATATTTCTGTATACTACTTTTCTTTGAATGTACAGAATTTCCACATGTAATTTGTTCTTGAACCTTCAGATTGATATTGTCTTTTTTTAGATTCTGGCTATTCTGATCAACTACTGTACATATGACAGTCTTGCCTCTGAGATTTATGACTTGAATGTCAACTTAATTATTTAGTATTTGTATTGATAAAATCATTTACTGGGAGAGGGAGAAAGAAAAACAAGCTTCCAGTGAAGACAGAGTAGAATGCGCATTGATTTGGATGGTACCTTGCAGTGGTATACTGCCAAATGGCAAGAAAGAATAGGAATAATTAGTAGTATAGGGCATAAATTTGAGTTTCAGTGCTTTTAGTGGAGTAGATAAGGCCACACCTTCATAAGAATGTACTAGAAGTACAGTATGAAAATGGAGTCAGAGAAGCAATCTTTTCAGTTTTATTGATTAGTTATATAACATACTTCATATCTTATGTATTGATATTTTTGATATTTTATGCCTCTTGCTGACTCACTTTGCATTATATGCACCTTTAACTGGAGATGCAGGTGTTGATCTCACTGAAGTTAGAACCTTTATGGTTGTCTGCATGTGCATCTATCTGAAGGCTCAAATAGTTCCTTTTGCTACGGAGATTTGTAGGCACAGCAGAGCAAAGGATGATGTCTTGAATAGCCTCAAATGTGTTTTTCATCTTTATTCTAACGTGTGATTTATTTATGACCTTTAAGGTCCCTTCCAACTCAAACCATTCTATGATTCTATTGCTTAAAGTGTAAATATGTTATCACTTCCATGATTTCCCACTTCTGTAAATTTCTTCCTTTTTCAAAGTCCATATGTCATTGCTACTATCTTCACGGCTTTGTTATTAAGGGAGTGTTTTCTTCTTTCATAAGTGGAAGCACTTTTAATACCTACACGTTTCAGGCTGAGCCCTGTGGAACTGTTGCATGCAATCATTCTGTAGCCTCTGGGGTTCTACAGATGGCTTGAAGTATCCTCTGCCTCTAACATGCTCTGCCACTTGACCTTCCAAGCTTGCTTCACCTTGTGGTTTCCAATCTACATAATAATTTCATGTCACCCTTTAGTTAAATGATTTCTTTTTGACAGATGGAAGTACCTTCAAATAGGGTTTAACTTTATATTCTGCCTCGGAGATAATACCATTCTATTTGACTTGATTTATCCATAAATATGAATGTCTTTCTGAATACCAGCTTAAATTATGTACAAGCGGAGGTTGTAAATTATCAGTATAAAACTGGCTTTCTAGAGATATTGTACATATAAAATGTATACTGTAGTAATTCTGGATTAGGTGCTGTTAAGCACGAAGCTGACTTTTATGAGGAAATCTGGGAATTACCTTAATATGTCTGGTTAAAAACTGTGGTGATTTAATATCTGTTTCAGAAGCACGTAGAATATCCACAACCTAACCATGACAGAAGGGTGTAGATATGTTGGAGCAGACTTCCAGTCTAAACAGTGCAGTTCTTCTTGCCAGGACTGACTTTGAATTCTAGCTTCACTGTGCCTTATTCACCTTTACACTCATGATTTTACTCTGTGTTCCTGGAAAACAGAAATGGTTGCTTTCCCTAGAAGTCATCTGCTCTAAGTAGAGCTGGCTGCTGTGAGCGTCTCTTTCGATGAAGTAGAAACAGAGGGCTGTATCATGACCAGGACTGTTTGATATTTTAGAGCTTTGAGTGTTTCAAATAGTTACCTCTAGAAATTACAGGTGAATTAAATATTTGAAAAGGCTATCAGGAGAAAGATATTTTATATTTTGGTGTTCCTGCCTGGCAGTATGAGCTTCTGGTGAACGCTGGAGTTACTAGCAAATAATTAATGTAAACCAGCGATGTGGTTAACAAGATCTACTTCACAGAGAAACAGCAATATGCAGGTTTGCTCAATCTTAAGTATGGTGACAGAGACCTTGCCTGCTGTAAAGAGGAAATCCTAGCAATGAGAGAGGGATTTGGAGTGTAACAGAGCTGTCAAACATATATTTTACTTGACAGACATTGATATGGCTCTCAGATAATACCTAGTAGGTTTGATGTATGTAAACTGCTTAATACATTTTCTTTGTGAAACTTTTGCTCTAATTAAATACTGCCGTTTCAAAAAGGATCTGGTTGTTGATCACTTATACTCTGTCTCTAATAAAAAATGCTTTTTTCTTAGTTCCAGTGTAATGTTGATGGATCTGCAGTGATCTAAGTGACAGTGTAAAAGAAACCAAGACAGAAAAAACTCACTCAAAAGTTTAGATTCTCATCTTACATAGCAGCCTCAGACTGACTTGGATGCCTTGAAAAGCATAAAAGGATCAGAGAGAAAGTGATCCTTGAAACTGTAACAATGAACTGAAGTTATTTAGCTCAAAAAGTCACTTGTCCAATAGCACTGTCCTTTCAGAAAACCTGTGGGGTTTTGTGTTATGAGTAAATAGCAGATTTTTTCAGATAACTGTATGTTGTGTGTGTGTGTGCTCTCTGTTGTTGGTGTGCTGATAAGTAAATGTTATATGAGGCTTTGGATTGATATTTAACAGCTGAGATAGTTGATTATACCACTGAAAACATTTGTCATTGCCCGTTCCAATGTCATCAATATGAACCATCTGAACTCTGCCTTTCTTTTTCTTTGCTGCCCCTGGGGTTTAATGGCTTTGCAGAGAAGCTCCTGCCTGGCATATTGAGCTGCTCCAGAAGGTCTAACCCATAAGCAGTGAGTACTGAACTGCAGCACACTAATGCTGTAGGTGTTGACTCACCATGCTGTTTTTAATTGCAGTTCTTTTGAAGGTAGATAATATGTGCAGACTGTCAACATAGATATTGAATCTTTGGGTATATACCAATTTGGTGATGTATTTGTGTGGCTACAAATGCTGTTCTGCTTTTCTTTTCCTGGGAATTAACTTTTCGTCTGTGCACATACTGTTTGCATTTAAAACTAGCTTTCATGTGTCTGTGGCTCTTGCTATAGCTGGCAAATGCTTATGTCTCATATCTGCAGTGAACTGTGTTCTAGAATTCTTGAGCCTGATGTAAACCAGCTTTCAAATGTGCATGAATTGAAAAGCATCTGTAATGTTTTGATGTGACTAATACTAGGATATGATTGACCAAGTCTGGATTTATGTTGTTACTGGAAAGTCGTTCAAAATATCCATTTGCAAACTTGGGGTGTGGTGTGGGAAATTCTATAATTCTGATAGGTGTGTTCATTTGCGATATAATTGCTTTCAAAAAATTGTCATAATTTTCATCTCTAGATAATAAGCTGTTTTCATTTTTATAATTTGTATGTTGTAAGATGCAGATCTCATCTCAAAATTCCATGTTTGACTGGAAATAGAAAACAAATGTTTTGGTAGTTTCAATTGGTTTTGTGTATGCATACTTTTAAAGATAAAGATGCTAAATGATATATTTCAACTACGAGCTGCCCTGAGGAGGCAAAAAGATTTTGTGGGCATGGACAGTTTTGGTGCAACTTTGCCTGTCAATACGTACTTTCAGACCTGCTCAGGACAGTGTTAATGCTTATACATAATGACAGAGCTGATTCAGGAACTCTGAACAAATCGTATACTGGGCAGTGTGCACAGAAACCAGGCTGCTCTTACCTAAGGACATACCAACATTCAAAGAGCTTTTGAGAATATTCTTCAGCTCACTTTGTAAAGGAGATGTTGTGATGTTAGAAGAGAACTCTTCGTAGACTGGGAGAAACTTGTTCTCCCATAGTATATTACTTTGGGTAGTTCCATGGTACCCCTAGAGAGGTCTATAGCTTTTTAAATTTTTTTTTTTGTGAGCTTACTGACTTCCTTTATGAGGGTGAACACTTGTGGCGTACATAGTTGCACAAACACTTTGGAGACATCTGGAAGGCGTAAGATATTGCTGTTGTTTTCCAGCTGTTTTTCTCTCAGCTGAAGGTTGCTGCCCTCAAATTTGAGCCACACTAATGGATCATATGAACTACCCTAGTCCATGTCAGTGCAAAGTCAGCCAGATTATTTTAAATTACTGCTGGATGCAGCTGAGGGTAGTAATGAACAGCTTGAGGTAATAATTTCTTAAGCCATTCCGGCTAGACTTCCAAGAGCGCATCTGTCTGTGTCCTTATAAGTGCAATACTGCAATCTCTCTATTGCTGTACTGTGTTCAGGATTTGTCAGGACTGCAGAGCTGTTGCCAAGGGGAGTCTAATATTCAAGTGGAATGTATTGGCTCTTCCTATCTATTCATTATTATCATATTGCAATAGAAAGATCCAAATGATGAGCATGTGACATACCTTGAATGGTAAAGGAAGCTTATTTTCATATACGAGGTAAATGTGTGGAAGTCATGTTTTGGAAATTCTGTAAATTGGGAAGAGATTGCCATGTGAAGTCTCTTCCCCTGTCCCTGTTCCTAGTTCAGCCACTTCTAGCCACTTATCTTTGATTCCTAGCCATTTAAGTTCTTACCTTTGCTTCATCCCCCCAAAACTTCCCTGTATTGATTAGAATGATAATGAATTTTTTAGCTCTATTTTTTTTTTTATTTTTGCCCCAGGTCCAGCAAGACTATGAATCTCTGTTCCAAATGCTTTGCTGGTAAGTGCCGTAAAAGGTTTTGTGTTTTTGTCAGATTATTCAAACCTGATTGTTGGCATCTCCTTTAGGATTTGTGCATGGGGTTTCTCTTCCTCCAGTGTGTATATGTAATCAGATTTTCTTCACTTTGATGCTTCATTTATTTGGTAATCAAGAACCTCTTGTGTAAATGTGCCAATCAAATCTTGTTCTTGAAGCTTATGGAATTCTGGAACACCCTTGAACTACAGAGCTCCGCTATCAGCACAGCTCCTATATGGATGATATGGCTTTCAAAATGCATAAGTCTGAATTATAATGTGGAATTTTGTAACATTTATTCTGTAATAACCTCTGAAATATGGTGTGGATAAAAAAAAGTTGGTATAGAACATCTCTTGTTCCATTTTTTTTTATCTTGCAGCCCTGGAACATTAAATCATCAGTAGCTCATCAGTGGGCTAATTCTAATTGCTACATATTATTTCTTATTGCAAGGTCATTACTACTCTGTAAAATGTTAGGAATTGCTGTTGACCATTTCCTGTTAGCATCTTCTAGCTTTGCCTTTCTGAATTTTTTTTGGTATTATTTAGTTTTGTAAATTTAGTTTTAATGGTAATTCAAGTGCTGTCATAGTTCATGACTTTTAATTTCTTTTTGGGGAGCAGATGCAATATTAAAAAGTTCATGATTTAAAAAAAAAAACTTTAAAGCTTTTTTTGAGTTTTTTGTTGTTGTTTTTTTTTTTTTTTTTTAAATTGACTTGTAAATTTCAGATCTTGGGTTCAGGATCACTTCATTAAACATTAAAGATTGTCAAAGGCTGTAGAGCAAAATGATGCATGTTATTTTTCTGGCTGCTTTCCAAAGCCATGGATTAATGGAAAGGGTATATTGAAGAAAGTGCAGGTCCTTTTTTGTAATCTTTCCCCTACTGCCCACAGTCAGAAACAAGCCATTAGGTCTTTGATTGACTCAGTACAACTGTTACGTTCATATTAGCACTGTAAATGTACCTTAGAAATGTGGATTTTCTGATTCTGAGATACCAAAATGGCCCATCTCTTATATTCTGTGTTTAACAGAGTACCCATAACTTCCCAGCTAGCAGGCCAGGCATTAAGCAAAGCATCTTTTTATTTTGGTTTTACGGTTTGGTTGTTGGTGCTGGTTGTTGGTTTGATTGTTTTTATCAAGAAGAAAAATTCTTACTTCTATTCTGTAATTCTCCTGAAATGCCATTACCTCTGATTAAGTTCATTTTTCTGTTGTAAAAATACAAGATGATATCTAAATATTTTTACGATTTTGGAGGCGAGGGAAACTTACTTTTTTAAAATTTTCAAGACTGACCTTACAGCCTGCTTATCGTAATGAAATAAGACTTTTGAAGGGTTTGAATAACTTTAAAAGCTACTGCTAGTTGGGACAACACCAAGTATTGAGGAAAAAGGAAAATTTACTCTATCTTTTTATATCTTAACCATGGTTCCTTCAACAAGTAGCATTGAAATAACCAGTTCTGTTTGAGTAGTAACTCAAAATCTCTGAATGTCATCATTCCAACATAAGTCAGTTTTGTTTGGTGGGTTTTTTTGGTGATGTTACTGAAATATTTTTAGCATTTTTTTAATGGGTTTGAGACACAGTATCAAAATACAAAGGTGTATACTCTTGTTTCTGTAAATTTAACCACCACAGATAGCAAGATTTTAGGCAAGTAAGCTGTTGAAAGATTTCCCCCCCCCCACACTATTCCAGGCACTCCAGAGCTATAATGTGAAAAATGTTCCTCTTGTTTTTGTTTTAATATGGCAAGTTATTCAAATGTATTTAAGCAGATTTGTATGTGAGGAAAAACTGGGAATTACTATTTCTCTTGACTGTCATTTCCTTTCTCTTTTATTTTAGAAAAAAGAAATCCACACAACGAAAAAGGTTAGTAACTTTGTTAAATGACTGGGGGGGGGGGGTTGGCTGCTTTTTTTTTTTTTTTTTTTGAGGGAAGGGATAGAATCTAGTTTTCCTATTTTTTTTTTTTTTTAAATAATTTCAGACACACACAGCAGTAAAGCCCCTTTGTGTAAGCATTACCTTTTTATATAGAACAGGGGAAAAGAGCAGCAAGTTAGCAAAAGATGAAAATGGTTTA
The DNA here is from genome assembly GCF_965140245.1 of Athene noctua. Taxonomy (NCBI): domain Eukaryota; kingdom Metazoa; phylum Chordata; class Aves; order Strigiformes; family Strigidae; genus Athene; species Athene noctua. The sequence continues at coordinate 95,057,039 of NC_134037.1, forward strand.
CATTGTGATACAATTTATTACACAGAACCTTCCTATCTTTACTGTTTTTTTCAGACTTTCTGAACTATGTACAAATTTGTAAATACATGAGCATGGGTTCTTTGCTTCTGCCCTTCCTCTCCTCCCCATCTCCTGGGAAAAATGGTCATAGTTTGATGTTGGTGATGTTAATTAACACAGAAATTGGAGCAAAGGACAATGGTCAGGGGCTGTCAGTTTGCCATCTTGTTTGACCAAATGCTTGTGATTTATAAATTTATCAAGATAGGTTCACTGAATTTTTACTCCCGTTTGTGCAAAGATGAAACAAACAGCAGAAGCAACCAGATTGTGTAACAGAAAGACTGGAATTACTTGGTTTGGCTATCTTTGTACATTTTCTTATATTAAACACAGGAATACTTTTCACAGGTTATTACAGACATTAAATTGTTCAACTTTCTATGGCAAGAGTGAGCCAGATAATGCACAGATATGCAAAACTCATTGCCTAGAAGAGCCCAATGACTACACTAAGACCTGCATCTAGAAGATTCACTAAGCCCTTCTGTACAACCACAAATCTGCTGTTCATTTGCTGCAGACTAGTTCTTTGCTTGCACATAAAGGTTGATAAATACTGGAGAGGAGCTTGAAGTTAGCTATCCTCTTGATACCTCTTTGCCTCCTCTTCACCCCATCTGCCTGTTCCAGGAAGGAATACCTGACTTGTTTTCTTTAAGCTCTGCAGAAGCAGGAGACTTTGAAATGTTCAAGAGCCTCTCTGAAATAATTTCAAGTTAATTGTACTTCTGCAAAGTACTTTACAACATTCGGTCTCCAATTCAGTGCTGACCACAGCTATCAATGCCTCAAAGTCTCCAGATACAGTACAAGTGTAATCCTACATATTAAATTGCTTCAAATAAATTTGCTCTTCAGATGGTTAAGGCATAGTTGCTCCAGACTTCTTGCATATCCTGAATACAAATACAATAAAGTGTGTGGGTTTTTTAAACAGAATATAGTCTGGTAAGTGAAAAAATGCAAATTATAGCCAGAGTATCTCCCTTAGTGACACCACATCTTTTGTTATTATTGCAACCTCTCTTCTTTCAGTACTGTAAACTGTGAAGTCTGAATGATTAAAATACAGGAGTGATGAGTGAAATTTTTCAAAAGTACTTTTTTATTGATCTATCTTTGCTTCCATTAGGCTTATGGTAGTTTTAATATTAACTTCAGGTAGGGACATTGTTTGAATAATTCTGAAAAGCCACTTTTACGAAGTAGGCTCTTTCAGGCAGGAATTCTACAAATATTCACAGAACAACACCTGGTACCTCAAGAACTCAATTTTAATTGGAACCTCTGGGAACAGTCACAGACCAAGCTACTACAGAGTAAGAACAAGTATTTAAATGCAGACAATGGTAAAACTAGACTTTCTACTTAAATCACCCACTAAAAATGCAGTCAGACTTGAATCCATTTGATTGTGAGTCTAAAGTTTAATTTGTGTTATCAGCATTGGAAAGAGGGGTGCAGGAAGTGGATTTCAGCTTGTTTGGTAGCATATGAAGCATAAGGTAAGTTCAGCACTGGATGGTTTGGTGGAGAGATACACTTGGAAAACCAGTAGTTAAAGTGATGGTTGGAGTATTCATGGATTTGTGAATCAGTTTCATAGTCCTTCTGTTTGAAAGTGTAATTGAAGCTTTTAGAGGTGGGTGTCCATCTCTCTTAATCCAGCTATGCAATATTTATGTTCATGTTCTGTGAAGTGCCAGATCAGCATCACTGAATTTCAGAAAACACTTTAACCATATAACCCAAGAATTTTCTTAGTTTTAGGGGCGTTGACTCATAGTTTTTATTTTTAGTTTGAAATTAAACACATTTTTTTACATACTGGTATCTTGATGAATAAAAATTACAGATTTTTAATCTCTATCTGAAATCAGTATTGCTGGAACCACATATGTATTTTCAGTACATATGCTTAGATCTGTGACAGATTATGAAATTTTGTAATTTTAATAGTATCTTTCATTCTTCTAAATTTGAAAGATCTGATGGGGGCATTTAGACACTAATATCTTCTATATATCATCAGATTCTGGAAGTATCATCTTATTTGCTATACTTTCTATTTCTTGAACTCTCTCAAGATGTCTGAATGTAGAGTTATTTCATGTTTTCATGCATCTTAACGCTTCTGCTTTGTTCACTAGACCTTTGTTTTGTCATGCTTAAGTTGTGCACAGTTTTCAGAGCTTACAAAATTGGAGGTTTTATGTGACTCAGAGTCACTTGAATAACACAATTTCCTCTTCTCTTAGTCTTTGTAAATCCTGGGAGCTATTCAGAATGCTGTCTTGTCTGCAGTAATAACACCTACTGTAAGCATGAACTGACAAAATCAGTGTTCCTGCTTAAATAGATTTTGCTGTTAATCAGCTGTTAACTTGATCCTTGGTCAAGCTTTCAGCTTGCTTACTAGAAACCTTTTCAACAGGTACATCTTGCATGTTGCTGGTTCAAGTTTTATTATCTTTGCTGTATCCTGTTGTATGAGAAATGATAGATTATGCTTTATTCACCCCTTCTCCAGAAAGTTTTCATTCCTAAATGAATGATTAAAAATTTGGTACATTTGCGTTTTCCATATTCTTGTAATTTCTGATGTGAATCCACATGTTTTAGTACTTTGCTTGAAAAGCAGCAAGCATTTTCAGATTTTTTGAAAACAGCACTAAGTACTAGTTTTCTTTATCTGTACACAGAATGTTTCTTTTTCATTATGGTATTCCCTTTGTTGGCTCCTAATTGAAACTGCCTCAATTTGTTGCTTCATTAGGCTAGAATTTGTTGCTGTATTCATGTCTGTCTTTGTATTTTGAAGTACATGGGCTGCTTGCTACAAAAAACAGTGTTTGCTGGCTAGCACTTGGAAGTAGTCAAGCTTCATCTTCAACTTTTTACTTCACGGTCAGGTTAGCAGCTAAATAATTCTTTGAAAAATTGGATAGCTGGTTGTAGTGGCAACAAAGATATTTCTAGAGCACCTACTAATAAAGAACTATAGCATTCCAGATACAAACATAGATATTGTTTGGCATACATTAATAACTTTTACTCTATGCCCAAAGAACTTTTAAAAGGGGAAAGCTGGTAAGGAAAAGATGTCTTAGCATAGTTAGTAAACTTGAATTGGTGAGATGTATGCTAAGCTTGAGAGACACAGTAACCATTAAATGGAATTAAGAAAAAACAAATGGATGATTTACTTCTAGTTGGGCTTCACTTATTTATAAGCTTGATTTGCTCTGCTGGCCCTAAATTTTCTTTTTACTGTGTTAGTATGCTTTATTCTGTGGCTTTAAGAAAATGTAGAGATTTGAGTGATAGCTCTGGGTTGTTAGAACATGGCATTATTTTGTGGAAGGAGTGGGAAAGGATTTATATGTTTTCGGTTGGCTGCATCTCCCCTAACCTGTCTTTAAGGTTTTGGAGGGGAAATACAAATAGATAGAAAATTAGTTTATTCAAGTATAGTTGTATTGTCTAAGCTTAGGACTAATTGTTTTACTTGTGTCAAAAATAGTACCATCAACCAAATTATCCAACGTATTTATGCTACGTGTTCCTAGTACTCAGTATATACAGGAGAATTGAAAGCATGGGAGAGAAGGATACCTGAAGCTTTCTAGGCTTGCTGGAGTTTTAAGAGTTAAATAGGGATCACATTTTGAGTGAAGTTAGTATAATATTACATGAGAGGTCCACTTTTTTATCTGTCTATATTATCATTACATGGAAGTTGTGGAGTACGGGGCTTCTGTGCTGCTTTGTGGTAATACGGATATAGTTTTGCTCTGTATTATATAGAACAGTGTTAAAGATGCTGTATGGAAGCCAGAGCACTCATCTGCCTGGGACCTGGCTCTGTGAATGTTTTGTGTGTACAGCAGTGCGGCATAGGGTGTCAAATAAGGCCAGTGGCTCAGCTGCTGGTTTGATTTGCTCAATTATTACCTCCTTTTCCCTCCTCTTTCATCTTTCCCCATATAAAATAGTGGGAAGGGGCAAGCACTGATGGAGGACAGATCCATGAAGTACTTCTGTTTCTGTACAATTGTTAGTTGAAGAAAAGAGAATTTCTTTCACAGCTGGCACTCAAATGTTGTGTGTTGGGGTAGGACAGGTTTTTCTTTTTCTCTTTTCTTTCTGGCTACTACTAACTTCAAGTTAGTAGGGATTTTTCCAGTCACACTTGAAGTTGTATTTTCACCAACACAGTCTAAGAAAATGGAATGCCTTTTAATTAAGAACTCTAATGTTTTACAGTTGATTCTTCTATCAGCAAACTACCCCGTAGGACACTAGTGGCAGTTTCATTGGATTGCATCTTTCTGAATTCATAGGCTAGTAATCTGGGGCTCATTTGTTAAAAATATAAATTGCACGCAAACAAAAATAAGACTTCTCAATACTGGCTACCTGAAAAGACTCAAACAGTCTTGTCTTAATTTTTTTCCACTGTCTTGACAAGACATCACTAATATTTTCCATGTGTTTTCTTTTTCTTATCTCAGGGGATTGCCAGTCCCATTGTACAGATTGATCTACAAGCAAAGAAAAGAGCTCATCCCTTTTTTGTCCGAGACTTGTATTATTTTTAGTTTTTCATAGCTCTGTCTTGTAGTATGTTTTCTTTATGGTAGAGCCAGTTTCTTTCTGTTTTGTTGATATCTTGTTCACCTTCTAACTCTTAACCTTTCCAAATGACTCATTGAAACACCAGCTGTAATTTAGTCTCTTGTGTATAGGTTCTCTGATGATGTAAAAAAAAAAAAGTTGAGAAATATGACTTAATTGCCATGATGTTTGCACATTGCCAGCATGAAAGCAGAGTTACCTATTTAGAATGTGCAACCCACAGGTTTAATTTATTAAACTCCTTGTAACTCCATTCTCCTATAAACGCATGCATAAGATAGGAGAAGGAATATTTTTCTTTTTTCCCATTTGGCAATTTGCTTGATTTATAGAAAAGTGTGTGCTCTGTTTTGTGTATCGCTAGTTTGGAAACCTTCTATAGTTTATAGAGACACTAGCAGTTTGTTCCTTAGCCTCCCTGTGGAGTTTGTTCCATATTACAATCTAATTCCATGTCCATGTCGTGCACTCCTGAGCTGTTAATTTGTACATTTCGATGCAGTTTGTTTCATCGTGTTTTTGTAATCCAAACTGAATATAACGAGCTATGTGCTTTGGGGACCCAGCCTTGCCTTGCCAATTAGAACAAGTGGTTACTGAGAGAGAGCATGTTTTAAATAAAACATGGCACCTCTGCGTGGGACCAGTAGGCTTCAGGGAATAAAAGAGGGTATTTAACTCTTTCTCTCTGGGAAGAGAGGTCAGTATTAGTGACCGTATTTTAGAAACATTGGACTCATTCCTTTGAGAAGTATGATGCAGATTCATTCTTCATCTTGCAAATAAAACTCAGTTTGTTGTTGGAGACGTGTTAGGCAATACTGCACGTGGAGTATTTAGGAATGCATAAGGATAGCTGTCAAGTTGACTGCACGTTTTCTAGGATTCTAATCGCTAATGCCACATGAAAACTGTAAAGGACTAGCAGCTAACTTTTCTCTTTCCCTTTGTACTTCTACGAGGCTGAGGCAGGACAGGAAGAGTGCCACGTGGTAAGAGAGCTGGTTTCAGAATGTATTTTATAAGGGAAGGAATCTAGAAGCAACACTTATTTAATAAGAGTATTAAGGTTATGTGCTAGGTGACCATGAGGAAGGGCTCACTGTTATTTTACCATTTTGAGGTAACTGGGAATGGGTAACTCTGACCATCAGTATTTGTGATTTGTTGCAGAAATTATCCAGCGTTCTACTGGTCTTTACATTAGCTAAACTTCCTGGTGAATTCAAGCAAGACATCCAGCAATTTTAGAAGTTATTTCTACTTTGTAATTCTTTCTTGCATTCCAGCCCCAACGTTTCCTTTCCTCTCTCTTCACACTAACTTGCACGTTCTGTATGCTTGCTCATCTTCAAAGGGAAGAAGTTACTGTCCACCAACAACCTTCAGCTAAGGACACTGAGAAGGAATTCAGGTGAACAGTCATGGTGATTGACTTGAACAACATTTCAACAGTCATTGCATACACAAGCAAGGCAAGATCAAGAAAAATTACCCTTGTGAAAACCTTTTAGCTCAGCAGCTAGGTGTAAGAGAAGTATAGCTGTTTGCTAAGGTGCTTTAAGCTGTTAGGTAAGCAGGTGTACAGGACAAATGTGATCCGCATAATAGAACAAAATGTAACTGACTTTTCAACTTTCTGTCCATTTTATGTGAAAGGAATGTGATCTAGCAGCTAGACAGCTAGCTAGGAACTCGAGGCCTGATTTCCTTTTCACAGTCAATGGGCATTTCTTTGTGACACTAGTCACTTATTTTGTCTTCCACTTCTGTTCCTTATTAGTTACTGAGAGATGATAATATTTTCCTACTTCGCTGGAATGTTTATGAAGATAAAATATATATGATGTTCAGTACGGTAACAGTGGTCATCTAAGGAGCTGAGATAAATTTAGAGCCCTATCTTAGGAAACAAAAGGTAATTTTGAGGATATCTGTATTTTTCTCTTCCAAATCAGCTTGAAGTAAGCATGCCATTAGCACGTATCAGATTAAAATGCAAATTAACTGTCTTCAAAGTCAGTCAAGGCCCTGAGGCCCTCAGTAAATTTCCCAAACTCTGGGCTTTGGTTGTATGTTATGCAGATTTACCCACCACCTCCCCACCCCACCACTTCAGCATAGTGTTAGTCATAGTGCAGGAAACTAGTGTAACAAATTAATGTCAGATCTTATGGAGGAGGAAGGCAATTTTATTTCACAAAATCTGTAATTGTTGTTTCTGTATATGTATGCTTACACACCCATTTACTCATGAGCCCCAAGATGCATGTCCAAGTAGTCTGGTCAACATCACCTGCGTGTGACATGGAGAACAAGGAGTTCTGGATATCAAGCCCTCACTATGATGATAAGCTGATTTTGCATTTGCCTTTTATACCCTTGAGGAATGGATACTGTGAGGGACCATTTGCTGCTTTTTTTTTTTTTTTTGCGCTCATAAGTCTTAGGCAAAATTCTGGAATTTCAGTTCTCTCCTGTACATGGTTATTCCACCATTGCAGTTATTTTCATCTTCTTGACGCTTTTATCTTTAGTTCAGTTTGTTTTGCTTCTTAATTTGAATTCAATTACATTGCGCTGTTGCAATGAATGCATACCATTTCTTTTAACCCTTTTAATGCTGTTTCTTGTGGAGCCTGCAAACATTCCAATATTTTTTTTTATTCATACCAGTCTTCATATATCTATTACAGATCTTGTATGTTCTCACAAAGTTAGTCACCAGAGGGCAAACTGCTCATGCAGATTTAGTTGATACAACTATAACTTTACTTTTTTTTACTGTGTGTTTTTTTTTTTTTTAAATTTTAAAACGTCTGTGAATGAGTTTACATGTGGTATTAATTAGATGGAAAGGGAAAAGTATAATGTCTATCTTCAGAGATACAGAAGGTCGGTATTTTATGCTGAATGAGAGGGAATTTTTAGAAGTTAACATTCGAACTGTTGGACTAATTTCCAAACTTTGAGGGGGGAATCCCCTTTAGATAAAATTTTTTCTTGTGATCATATAAAAATATCACCTAATAACTAGTGAGGGAGAATAATAGTAGGTTAAAATAGTTTTCAGCAGGAATTTGGCTTTAACCTTAATTGCGAATAGACAAATCTCTGTAATGGGAGGGGGGGGACAGAATCTTGCTAAACTTGCAAGACGGTAGAAAAGACCTTTTGTGAAAAGATATCTGAAATAACTGCATCTCTAGTAACTGAATGTATAAGATTTTGTTCCTTTCCTTTGCAGAAAGCATAGACTGTTGACTGAATCTCTGGCACTAAAGATTTAAGAAATGACAGGTTATGGTGCCTTAATAATAATCCAATCCACGTCCATGCATTATAACTGTCTTTTAATTATGTTAAAAGGATCAAAAAGTACAAGAAAGCATAAGATTACTGGCCTGATCTCCTTGTTTAAATCACAGGTTTATAAATAGCATCTAGGTAAGTCCTGTTTGCTGAAAATGTCTCCTTTAAACAGATACCCTGCCTGATGTGAAGACACTGGGGGTTCTGCATGCACCACAGACACTAGTATTTCTAATGAATAACATCTCTCGCTATTAAGAAAGAAATAAGCTACACATTTTTAATTGCAACACTGTAGGGGTGTTTCCACAGAATTGTACTCTCATTCATTGTACTGAATAGGAAGCATAAGACAGTCATGCCCTGTATCTTCTTACTACAGCATCTGAACATTGACCTGAATGGAGAATAATTATTTTCTTTATAGGAATTCTTTAGAGAGCTAATTACCCTCCTAGCACTTTAGGAAAATAAGTAATTTACCATCTTTACATTTTTGTGAGTTAAGCTGGTGATATTCTTGTTCACTATACACAGATAAGCATCTAAAGCACAAATGTCAAACATCCATAGATACTGGATATCAATACTGAGAAGCCTCGGGACTGTAGCCTCTTTCTAAATCTCCTTCCCCCAAAACATATAATTTTATGATGCTTTAAACATCGAAAGTATAGATCTCACTACCTCTATGGAACTGCAAGAGTACTGAATGCTTCTGCTGGGGGACACCCAAGAATACCTATTAGAACATCCTGAAAATAAATATGAATAGGAGGAAGAACTTACAGAGGTTACATAGGAATTCTGTGGCAGAGGCAGCGGGGTAGAAGTTAGTGTTCTCTGATTGCTCTTGAGAATTTTCCTGTGAGTTAAAATGAAGTCAGGAGGCTAGCAGAAACGAGCTTTGCTTTCTATAAAATTCCAATTTCATGTTTTGAACTTCTTTCATTCTATCTAGTAAGCAAGTTAAGGGTCCTCTAAAATAGGAGTTCTGTGATTGTTTGCCTGCATTATAAAAGTAGTTTAAAATTAAAAGAAAAGTCAGATCACAAGTGTAGAAAATTATAGTAGTTCAAACACTTCCTGATTTCAGACTGCTTGAATTGTCAAGCTTAGCATAGGATTTTGCCATCCTGTAATGCCACCCCTATCCTTCTGGTATAAATAAATTCGGTTACGTGACTTAACTGGGCCAAAGCATTTGGAAACCATGAGTCAGGGGTGTTGATTCAGAGCTGTTGGGCTGGGTCACAAGTTGGACCCAAATGCTCTGTCTCTCTTGTAATCACAACTGCTTGAAGCTGAATGAGCAGTATAGTGGTAGTCTTCTATAGAGTCCACTGTCTGATGCTATAAAAGTAGCTCTAGTAATGGTTTTCAGGGGATAATGCAAGGTTTTTCTCTCTCATTTGCGTTAAGACTTGTCGTGGGACAAATTTGGAGGGATGTTCTGGTTTGTATTCTTTGAACTACTAATGTTACCCATAGTATAGCTGTTTCTTACTTGAATAAGTGAACAGATAAATTTCATGTTGAACAAGGTGAATGAACTTAGTGTATAAGGAGGAAACCTTGGAGCTTTCTAAACTTTATTTTGTGTTTATGTATGTTTATATCTATTAGCAGTTCAGCAAAATTGATAGCAATTTTATTTGATCTTGGTTCCTAAATAGCAGGAGCTTTTATATTTTGGGCTTAGAGCATTTCTGCCCAGCTCTGTGGGAAAAGTCCCATATAAATAGAGAGCAAGTTATGAACAGCCAGTAAGTGTGTTGGGAAGTTGTAAGCATTAGAAATGACCAAAAGTAAACATGTGCATCTCAAATGCTTAAGGATTGCTCAAAGTAGACTCGGTATTCACTTGCTTCCAGTTAAATTCTCTTTACTTGAAGTGGAAGTTGTTTGCAGTGAGCTAAATCAGCAATAAAAGATGCATTTCTTCACTGGTAATTATGTAAGTTACAGGCATTGCTCTCTTAACCAAAGATAGTTGGCTTTTTGCCTCCTGTTCTTTTTTTTGCTTCAGAGTAGGGAAAAAATCCTCCAACACTTTAGGTGGTTTCTGAGGAGGAAAATACCAGTCTGGCTCATTTCTAGGCTGAAAATGAAATATATTGTGCTATTGACCATTGTGCTTTAGTGATGTTTAGTATAGTGCTCTTATATAGTATAGTGCTCTTATATTACTGCTTTTAATAGACAAGCTTTCGTTCACCTCTGTTGACATGTCCTACCCTGCAATATGTGAAGAAACAGGAAACTGATCCCAGTGTGAGTGCACTCTTTCACTATGACATTTTCTGTGCCTCAGCAAAGTCCATGCATCCCTTCAAGTCCTCAGCAGAACTGCCATCTGCTGAAGAACTTTGAGCAGCAATTTTAAAGCTAGATTTTGACAACGTGGGCTCTTTTTTTTTTTTTCTTTTTTTTTTTTTAATGAGACTCACTAGTATCTAGAGAAAACTGATAGACACAAATAATCCTAGAAATGCAGAAGCCTGTACTGGGTGTTGACATCTACCCAGTTGACAAAGGTAAGTTAATGTTGAGAAATACCTCAAATCTTAGCCTTTATTCTGCACCATTTCTGTTAGTGTCTGTTCTTATTATTTTTAAAGAGCTAAATTGATTGTATAATTGGAAACTTTTAATTGTAAGGTTTTAATTTAAGATAGACATAACAGTCACTTGTTTTGATAATGAGCACATGAAAATCATACCTGATGCATGACTGCTGCTAGTCAGATGGGTTCCAATATGAATAACTTTTTTTTGTTCTTAAATTGGACTTTTGGATCTGTGAACAACTGAACTGAAAAATAGTGTCTCTGAAGCTAAAATCAAGATGGCTGGCAATATTATCCAAATCAATATATCTGGTAGCTGTGAATAGCAGTAGATCTCCAGTGCATTTCAGTTCATCTTGTTTTGGTTTTGTTTTTTTTTTAAATGGTCTTGGTGTACCTCAGTTGGAGGAATATGTATAGCAGTATTCATCAAAGACGTTTAGAAATGCAGTGTTGGAAGCTTTTGCAACAGAACCTGTTTTTCTTGGTGGTAACCAAAAGAGCTTTTTTGGACATAAAGGTCAGATTTCATGTATTTGTTCGCACTTGAGCTCTCTTTGACAGAATGAAAGCGATTTTGCTCTTGATTTATAAGATATTTACTGTGAGTTACTACTGCATAAACATCTGACACTGTGAGCAGCTCTGTGTTCTGCTGACCATGCCCTAGTAAATGGTCAAAGTAATTTTAAGATATTTTTTAAGATTAAGATATCTATTTTCTGTAGGTACTGTAGCAAAGTACAGAATGTCCATTTACAAGAGAGCAGAAGAAATTGTTTTGTTTTTAACTTGAAACGTTTTTTTCTTCCACACAACAAGCTGCAATAAGTAACTCCCTGTAGAGAGAAAATGAATAGTCAGTTGTGAGTCTTTCCATATGCACACCTGAGCCTGAGAAATTAAATTGTGCCTTAACTTACAGGGACAGTAAACTTACATGTCACTCATTTTTGACTTCTCAAGATATTGTCAGTAGGTCTTGAGAGTGTATCTCCTTATAGGAGACTTCAGAAAATAATGAAAGTGTACTAAACCTTGTATAATTTTATGACAGCTTGTTCTATAGTTAGGCTTACCAAGGTATTCAAATGAGAGACTAGCTGCTTTAAAATAAAAAAGTTAAGCAAATAATCTTATTGGTGTGATGGCACATAATTTATATAAATTCAAGTTGAAGATTATTTCTGTGAAGAACAAGAACAGTTTGTAACTGTTTCTGCACTCTAGTAAAATTGTTCAGAATCCATTTCATGGATTTTATAAGGGTTTAGTTAAGAAAACTTTGAAACCATTCTAGAGAGTTCAAAATTCAAAACAGATTTTGAATGTATTTACCCATATAAATGTGTGTGAGGGTGGCGTTTCAAGCCCTGTGTTGTCAAGCAGAAGTCGTGCATCTTAGACTATGCTTGAGTAATGCCATATTAAATGCTCTTGTTTATGTAGGTTTTAAGATATTCTTCATTGCATAGAAAAATACTGAAGTTCTCTACTGTTTTCTCTTTCCTGTGATGGTATTCCATGACAGTCAGGAATAAAGTAAAGATCTTTTAATCCAGACCCTATTTTTTGTGTGTCTGCATATTTAGTGGGGAAATAAGCAAAAATGTTGATCTGTGTTTATATAAACATATATATATTCTGTATTTTAAGTATATACATTCTTTCTAGATATGTTCTTTATATTTTATGTAAATTATCTGAAAGGACTTTTTACTCTGAATTGTATGCTGAATTTTTTTATTATGAAGTTACTTCACTTTTTGAATTTTATGTTAACTTGTCAATTCCTTATCAAAATAATGCTTCAGAAATTGAAAGAGCTCTGTGATATGCCAAATCCCACATATGTTTTTTTGAATCAACTAGCTTTTACTTGCTACATGCTACAAAGGAGCAGATGAGTCATGAAGTTAGGAGTCACTGGCTAAGCACTTGTACAGAAATACTAAACTACCTCTTGTTATACACTCTTCTGGAAGTGCAGGAAATATTTTATTAATTTTGGTTTGGTTTAAGTATTTTAATGATTAACATGAAATCATGAAACAGTAAGAAAGAAAATTAGCTTCCTGGCCTTTTTGCTTTAATTGGTAAACAGGGGTGTTGGGAAGGAACGTCATGCAGGGTATGACAGTCTGAAGCAATCATTTTTACTAACAGAAGTAGTTCCTCTAAATACAAAGCATGTCTTAAACTTTTAAAAAAAATCATCCTAGGAATTTGAGGTAACTTCATATTTAACCAGGTAATAAATTCTTCTATTTGTAAATTTCTATTTAATTCCAGTTTGCATTCAGTTGTATTCCTAAACTATGGATAGACAAATAAGTTAGCAAACAAGAAACGTCCAACAAAACAGTACAGATACTAAGCTTTATTATTTTGTAAATGCATGTAGATATTCTTTAGTTCTTTTAGTTGACAAAAAGTGATGAGTTTCATGTAAAACCCATCTTTTATTGCAAGTTGGTATGTTTAAATGTGAACAGTGACTGAGAATCAGTATGTAAACTCTGATCACCAATTTATAAAACATTTTGATTTAAATCAGTTTTTGTGAAACAGGATTAGAATAACATTACTGTTAGAAAGAACTCTCAGATTTTAAGAGCTGCCAGGTTAGAACCAATTTCTTTCATTTCTTCTTTCCTAGTGTAATTCTAAGGAATTCAGGATGTGAAAATTGAAGGAAAAGATAAACTAGTGTGAGATAGTATTACTGGGCAGGTGAAGACATCCGGTGTTGTGTTTTGCCTTCTCCAGCAAGTCTGAGGCTGAGTAGCTGCAGAACGTGTGTACATATGTAACTGCGAGGATTGAGATACTTGCTGGTTTCTACCTAACCCTTCCTCTTCGATTCCCCCTTCTCTGAATGGCTAAGCATTGTGTGTGGGGAGAAGTTACAGTGGCATGGCATTTACTGTGTCCAAAATGTTGACTTTTTTTCCTGCCTTGTATTAGAGAACTCTTCTTCCCTTTTATATTGTGTCTGATATTGTGTAGAGCAAAAGGCTGTACTCTATCTAGTAAGGGCATGGGCACCTTTACAAAACACTAATTCATCCATAACTGTGGTAATGAAGGAGAAGTTTCCTTAGTTACGGCTGTACCTCAGCTTCCAGTTGGAGGATGGTTGAATGAAACTAGTAGCAAACTACTGTCATGGCTTTTTTGGCCTGTGCTGTTGTGGCTCTCTAGTTAAAACTTTGCGGAAACCTTTTTGTGGTACTATTTGGTGTCATTTTTTAAACAGAGGCTTAATGTGGAGTTGAATTTTGTGGTTAACTACAGCTCATTTTCTGTCTTTTGCTCAAGGGAAAGAGGCTTCTTGCCCTCTCCCCTGCCCCCCCCCCCCCCCCCCCCCTTTTACTGCTGATTAGGGAAACTAAGACTGTAAAAGTTAGCTTTTTTCCTTCCTTTTGTGCAGCAAGATATTAAAAATCTTTCAGCTGTGCTCTGGTCTATTAGCAGGAATTATACAGTGGTACAGAAAGAATTTGAAAATTTTATGCCTCCATGACTTATTGTAGAATGTTATCCTCCTGCAGTGTTATTAAGCCATTTTTTCATATTCTCTTAAATTAACGTTGATGTTCTATTACTGGATTACTTGTCTTCAGGTTGGAATTTAAAGCAAAAAAATCTTATTGCTGAAATATTAAAATTAATACCTTGATAAGCAAGCAGTACCTTGCTTGAAGTAGACTTCCCCTAGAAAGATTATAATGTAAGATCCATCTCTGCTTTAGATTTGCTTTCAGGTGTGAAGAAGTGCTTTTGGAGCATTTAGGGCATCAGGAGGTAAGCAGAAGTTGAAATCACAGTGAGAAAGAGCAAACTGCAGAAGAGATCCCCATGTCCATCCATGCTGGTATTGCAAGGGATTGTAACTGTTCAGAGAATTCTGCCTTTAGTGAGCATTATAATGCCTTTTCAGTAACTGCCTTGTGACACTGTTTGCTATTTGGTGATGTGAATTTCATGTGATGTACAGAGAGGTGGGAAAGTTATTTGAAATTAAATTGTCAGTCCTGATGGTTAGGGGTTTTTGTTTGCTTTGAAAAGAACCTTTTTGCAAAACTGGGTACAGGTTTGCAGCTGGCATTTTAGAAATGTTTTCACTATAGATTTTTTTCACTCTGATTCAATATGGGTCAACCCTAACTAGAAGTTACTGATAAGGAAATTCTGTTTGCCTGTGGAAGACAAATGGGCTTTATAATCCAGTTTCTATTTAATACTTTAATCAAAATTTCAGGGTACTCCTGATGAAACATTTGCTTTTAACTTTAGGAAAGAGTTAGATCCGTAGAGATAGAGCTAGAGTGCTCAGCATAACCAGTAAGAGGTTGGAGAAGTGGAAATAAATTCTTTATTTTGCTTTTAAGATAATTTCACCGTCCTACTTGGAGACTTACAGTCCTTCAGACAAAATTTAGTCACAAATGTAGGTGACCTGGTATTTGGCAGAATTGGTGGAGCACAGACTTTTGCCAAGAGGGATGATGTATGCAAGGAAAACACTCAACACTTTCCAAAAAAAAAAGGTGAACGGCAAATAATTCACTAAACAACCTTAGACAGAAGGACTCAGTTTTCTGAGATAGGTTTTAAATTGGTCATTTCAGAACCTGTTACATTCATTAGACAAGTGATGATTTGATTTTACTTTTTTGTGTTTGTTTTGTTTTTCTTGTGATCAGATGGCCAGCAACATGTGATAGTTGAGGAAGAAGAAAATTATGTTCAGTTTGTTCTGTGGGACAATTGTGTTTTTCCAGGAGTTTTTGTAGTGTCTTGCTTTCTTGTAGAGTGGCAGCAGAATCACATAAGGCGTATATTTTTAACACATTCAGTTGAAGTTAATGTCTTCAAATTATGTTCATCTGGTTCAGATATGAAAGTAGAGTCAATGTAAAGTAGATTTCAATATTTTTGTGCCTAAAACATTTTAAATTGATGTGAACTGCTGGTTAAACTGGAGTCATGCACTGACTGGAGAGGTAGATTGAGTTATGAAAGTTAGTTAGCTTCTTTCTTCTGATTGATGTTGCTGAAATTTAGATCATGAAAGGATAGCTGAAAACTTTTCTGCCAGAAGTTTGAGTTGTGTGTCTCGTCTAGTAGGATTGACTCTTGCTGTAATGGCATTTCTGAAGAAAGCTTTGGTTTGTCAGAAGTCATAAACTAGTGAAGTAAAATCAGTTTGATCACCTGCTCCATCTGCAGATGATACAGAATGAATCTACTTTTGGCATGTGATGTAGGCTACAGAAATTGCTTTGAGGAAAAAAGGCAAATAAGTTAATTTATTTGCTTCATCTTTACAAAGAACAAAGGAAAAATTTCCCTGAGTCTACCAAATGAGATACAAAGAGGAATCAAAATACCTATACTTAAAATTTGAGTATTGCTCTGCAAGAAAATATCACTCTCCTGTATCTTCATGTCAAACACCATGATATTTTTTCACTTGAGCTAGATGTGGTCCCAAAGGGTTTTAGAGAGTTTGTAAAATAAAAACATTAGGTTTGTGCATATGTTACCTTACCAAAAATGTGCAAGACAAGAGTGAGAGCTTTCTAGGGTTAAAATAAGTGAGGGTCATGCTGATTTTTTTTTTTTAAATATATCTTTCTTCTTCCTTCTGAGAAGCGAGACCTTCACAGGATGTTGGGTATAGCTTGGTTCCCAGTAGACATAAAGAATCTGAGGCATGTATCTTACTTTGGAGCTGCCTTTTTTCAAGTATTCTTACAGTGCTGCCAGTTTAACTTGGCTTTTTCTAACCTGATCTCATAGACTACAGCTCCTGCCTTAGCAGAGCATACTCATGATTGGTCCCAACACAGAATGGATCAATTTTTTTAAAAAATATATTTGTATGAAAGTTCAAATTATTCAATTTGATCTACAGAAATGCACAGAAGAAAATGGAGTGTTTGATCAGAAAAAAAACTTGAGAAAAGTTCACTGAGAGAAAAGAAGTGAAACATTCAGTTTTTATACTTTGTTAACGTAAGTCATTTGTGATAAGGCTTCTCCCTTCCCCCGTCATCCTCTTCTGTGTAGGTATAAATGGTAAATGTGAGCTGCATTTTTGAAGTAGTTTTCTGCATCTGTGCTGTCTGGTGTTTAAACTGATTGGGCCTTTTCTTTTAACTTCTATAATGAGGTTTCAAAAGTGTTTTAGTTTCTGATCAAGGCATTCAGATATGTTTAAGCTTGAAATGGACTGGGATTTTTTTTCTATATGTATGCTTATTACTTTTCCAAAAGAACTGAAAATTAATCTTAACTCTAACCTGTCAATCTTGTATGTGTGTGAAATCGGTCTCTTCTATGATAAAAAATTTAGGATAAGGTTAAGTTACAAGGTACTGACAGACAAATTGTGAAAGGTATAGTAGCTAACTGGAAGAGACTCTATAGAGTAACTACACTCACTTTTGACAATTTTTAATATTTATTTTTTCTCCATATTCAGTAGCTTATATCTGGCTCCCTGGTACAGTCGGGAGGATCGCAGCTGTAGCTCATTTTCTGTCAGTAGGCTGCGAAGTGGATATGCAGAGCTCCATCTGTAGGGCAGAAGAGATGAGAAACATGTGTAAAATGCAAAGTTTGAGGATTCATCCTGAATCTTAGGATTCAGTCCAAACACCTTAATAAAAATGTGAGTTGCTGTTTACTTACAGTATGCCAGTATGTCATGCCACTCCTGTCAGATTTCTTGAAAGCACTGAACAATACTACTGCACTCACTTATGTAGGGTTGACAGCTGGGTTGGAAAATGACACTATTCTTATGGAACCCATTAAAGCTATTCAGTAATTAGTAAATTAAAAAATAATTGAGTCTTACATGAGTTGGTGATACCATATGATAGCACTGGTGGTGAAAAGTTATGAGCAAGCCTGAAAAAATTCTTTACTCCCTAGTGTTCTAGTCACCATAATAGATCTTCTAGATGATCTTCAGTAAAAACAGTTGTAAAAACCAGATGCTAATTTCAGTTTCGTTTTACAATGACAGTAGTGTTTTTATGGAATTTTGTTGTGTGGATTTTCTAATATTTAGGCAATTGTCTTTAATTTCTGTGTGCTTCAGTCAAAAATAGAGCTGTGCGCTCTACAAATAAAAGTGATGATTCACAGCCTGAGCTCAAGTGCGACAGCTAGGAGATTGGTAGTGTGCTGGGGAGGCAGAGGTTGCTGGTATGAGGAACATGCAGTGGGAAAAGTCCTGCATTTTTTGAAGTTCTCCATTCTATGTCAGTGGCAAAAACTTTCACACACAATAAAATTCTGAACGTTGCATTTTGAGCTGAATTTTTAAAGCTGCTTCCCCCACCCCCCCTTAGTATATTTAACTAAAGAATCAAAGCTCCATTTGCATTTTTAATGGAAAATATTTGTATAAGAATTTTTGCCTATGTTCCACAGTCTGCTATGGAACATAAGTAACTGAATTATGTTTACTTTTGGAGGTCAGAGTCACAGAGTAGGTTTCCTTAGAGGAGGAGAGGGGACAGATGCTTCATCAAAGCTTAGTCTGTGGAGTCACCTTGCTTACAGACTCTTTTCATTGGCAGAGTTCAGTGGCCATTGATCTTCTCTTAGATTGTGATCCCAAACAAGTAGCACGGAAAAGGGAAATACCTAACTGAATAGACTGTGTGGAAAAAGGAGAAGATTTCTTCTTGAAAGGATGAGTTCTCAAGGTGGAGGTCATGTGGGCTTTTAGGGGACTTTCCTCCATGGCGCAGGAGAGCGACATGAGTTTTGTTCACAAATGTATGCTTGGTTTGAACTGTTACCTTACAAAGAACTGCCTCTTTATAAATGGAGGTAGCATTTTCTCTCTTCCTTTATTAACTTCTGCAGTCATACAGAGGAACAATTTCTGAAATATGTGAGTGCAGGTTAAAGCAGATTAAAGAAGACTCTAACAGATGCAGTATTTTTACTCATGAGGTAAACCCTGGAATGTTGTGAGCAAAATCAGCCTGCTAATGCTCCTGAAGTATATAAGCAGATACACGAGTCTTTTTCTCGATTGTATGGCCTCATATATAGTATATCCTGAATTCATTAAAGTAAGCTGCTTTAAAAAGAAATGTTCCTTTACTTGCTATCTGAATAGTAGGTCCTTTAGTAAGTGTTCACATTTTCTTGCATTCACCAAAGCAAGGACTTGTCAGAGGAAAGGAAGTGCAGGACTCAGCATTGGGTAATGGTGTTCTGCCTTAAGCTGTAAAAGGCATGCTTGTCCTATGCAATCATGTAGGTTGTAATAGCTTCTGAAAACACTGAAGATGGCAAACCATTGAAACCGTTGCCCCTTTTTTCTTCTTAGGGCATAATGTATTGGGTTTTAATTCTGAGACCAACTTCTTCACAAAGACTGTTCATTTGGCATGATTTGATGAAATAAATTTCTTTCTGGTTTTCAAATTATATCAGGCTGTTCTGGCTGACTTAGATAAGGAAGACTTTGTGTACACACATTTGTTTGTATTTGTTTCCCTCACAATTACATAGAGATGTTTCTCAGACCCTTTTTTCCCCCCTCTGTTTTGGCTATGTTTCCATAGAAGTAAGTGACAGTTATCCAATTTCAGTAGAAAGAGGAAACACTCCTCATTTCAAGTTTCATTCCTTGATTGAGCATACTCTCCTTTCTAGGAGTAAGTACTGGAACAATGCAGTCTTGTTACCTATGTGCTTTGCAGTAATGAGAATGTTTTATCAGTAAAATACATTTTCATCTGCTTTCTAACTTCCAACAACATATATGAAACACTTGACAGAATAGCAGAATGTGTTTATAAAGTTCAGCTCTTACTGGAATTCTGGATGGACTTTTGCAAGAGGACATTCTCTGCTTTATGCATATTCTGTGCCATATGTAAATACATACTTTATTTTTTCCCCCTGGGAAAAAGCTCATCAAACATGTTTGTATGTCATGCACCTGTTTAAAAAGGGAAGGGAAAATGTGGTGAGCGTGGCCTGAAATGTGTTCTCTACTACTTCAACAGTTCTAAGTAGAAGATGTCTCTCTTGCAGCTAGTGAAATAAAAATTGATCAGCTACAGTGGATGTAGCAGTGAATGAATGGGAGAGTGCAAGGTGAAAACAGCAAAGGGAAGCTGACAGCATCATAATACTGGAGACATTTGTAAGAGAATATTAGGTCTATTGAAGCACTGTCCTGTGTCAGGGCCATAGTGGAAGCTATTGACTCTTAAATGGATTCCATTAACCAGATTTTTCTCAATTTAGGAAGCTTTGCAGTAGAAATTTAATTTGTTAACCTGACACAGACCTTTCCCTTTGCCTCTCTTGAGTTGGTGTAAGGTAATTAATTTGTATCAGATACTTTATTCAGAGTTTTAGTTCAGGTTCTTGGAAATAAATCTCTATTTCAGTTGCCTTAGGCAAATCAAACTAAAAATTTCTGCAGTGAGTTCTGTTTGGTGCTATCTTTAGCTTGCATTTATTTTTCTGTGTATGAATGTATGTCCTAGCTGCTAACAGATTACCTCTTCTGGAAGGTACAATTCGGATGTGGAATGCAGACAATGTACCTTACAGAACTATTTAGTGAAACAGTAAAGAGAAGAAAAAATGAATTCCTATTTGCATAAGAACTTCAACATACAATATTAAGTTGGACTTCTATGAAAGTCTTCTATCTGTAAACATAAATAGGCATAGTTCAAAGCAGTTTTTCCATTGATTATGGTAATACTGTAATTAAAACTGTACATTTTACTTTTTGGTTTTGAGCAGCAGATTAAAGGTTAAACTTACACTACTTTTATAGCACAAATCTATTTCATAGTACTTAAATTTTCTCAGATACACAGTATCCATTTGTTTTTTGCATCCTCTTACTCTGTTGTGAATTTCTCATTTAAATCATGTATCATTGTTTTCTTCAGTTCATATATGGCACTTTGATATGCTGATTGCACAATACAAAAATTTTAACAGATAAGAATTACTAAAAGAAGATAAGAATTACTAAAACTGTATGGTTATAAAGTGTTGTTCCAAAAGTAAAATTGTCATTAGCTGAGAGATGAGAATAGTGGTGGAGAAGATGGCATCAGTCATTGTCACCACAGATGCAATAAATCCCAAAGCAAGACACTAGCACCAAAGACATATAATGGAGTTGAGTATTGCTCTTAATTGTGCTAAACAAAACTAATATGTGGTTAATATTAAGTATATATATATAAAATATTTTCTATGTGAAGAGAAGAAAATAAATATGTTTGCCCATTTTGAAGACCGGAGATTCTTATACACACATCTGCTTTATCTGTTGCCATACCCTAGTATTGAATGTAGGATATGTGATAGAATACCTTTTGTCATGAAGTGTAAACATGCAAATAATTTGCTTTGGTGAATGCCCTCCAATCTTATACTCCATATACTTGATATACTTTTAGTGCCTGTCAGTATTACAAAACAAAAATGAGAGTTAGTTTGCAGTGTAACAGATGTGAAACGAAAAATACATATAAAATTCTGTTATAACAGGATAGAGTTCATAAAAGGGGAGCAAGATTCATGAGAGAAATGAAACAATATTACATTGTGTTTCTGAGAAAAATCCAGAGACATTCTTTACATGAACTCTGCCACTACTAAAGTATTTGGACTTTTTTTTTTTTTTTCCTACTCTGGTATTTTATGATGGAATATTGTAAGAATTACAAATATTCTTGCCTGAAGTGTTTAAAGTGTGTCTATCTGCATTTAAATATCTACAGAATAATGCTTCCAAGCCATTGGCAGCCCTTCATGTTAATGTTCTACCCAGCAAGAGCATAGGTGCTCTCTTATTTCTCTGTGACATTGCATGATCTTCTAGAAGATACTGTGTTCCAGCATACCTACTTGACTGCCTCAAACACAGTTTTTTCAGTGTCCTGAACTGCTAAATGTGGCATTTTCTGATGAATTTACCTCCTTGGTATAGGTTTTGGTTCATATTTAGTTTTCCTTATTGTAATGCCTGAAATTAATTAAGCAGTGTGATTAACATCTGTTAGGGATGGTTTGTTCTTTCTTTCCCCAAGGTAAATTCAGTAGGACTGTTATTAAATAAGTTATTTTATTCTCTGATCTATATTTGTTAGTGAAAGTCAGATCACCAAAGTATACTTTGCCTTTAGATAAGATACTGATAATATTTGTAGTGGTTTTATTTTCTGTAGGAATTCATTACACAGACTTCAGAGCCTGTGATATGCAGGTGAGTTTCACCTTTGCTTTAGGCAGCCTGTGGTGTGTCAGTGCACTGCATGGTTCTCCAGATGCCTTCTAGTACCATGTTGGCAGATGACCGGGTTTCACAAAGATAAGATCTGAGATCTCACCTGAATTTCCTCTCTGAGAAGCAAGTGTAGAGGTATGGAGGGGTTTCATGTGCTACTTGCAGTATGATGATGACTGCTATATTTAGCACTAGTTGTGGTTCCCTAGGGTTTGGACTATCAGCATTGCTGTAGAGCATCTAGAGTGTGATGAAGCTGAATGTAGTTGAGGCCAGATCATCACCATCAGATGGGATGTGTTTTTTCCCTAATGCAGCCATTTCTTAGAGATCATATTTATCTGTAGGTGTTGGTACATATATCATTGTCTCCTGTAAGTTGACAATAAAAGATCATCCATGACTTTCATGGATGCTGTTGATTTGATGTTCCACATGCTGTCCAAATCTGTTGTTTGTTTCTATTCTCAAACAGTAGCATCAGGAATACAGTCTTAGTACTGGCAGATAGATCTTTCAGCAATTAATGAGAACTACTTTACACAGAGAGGGATTCTTTGTCATTGGTCAGACTGCTGCATGTTTTACAGAATCACAGAAAGGTTGAGATTGGAAGGGACATCTGGAGGTCATCTGATCCAATCCCTCCTGCTCAAGAGCCACCTAGACCTGATTTCCTAGGACCATGTCCAGATAGCTTTTGAGTATCTCCAAGAATGGAGACTTTGTAAACTGCCTGAGCAACCTGTGCCAGTGCTCAGTCACTGTGAAAAAGTGTTTTCTCCTACTCAGATGGTGCCTCCTGTGTTTCAGTTTGTGCCCGTTGCCCATATTTGAAGGAATGTGATTGTCACATGATTGTCACGTGAAGGAATGTGATGTGTAGGTGTGGGGGAGAACTTTCTAGAGTAGGGCTGATGGTTGGACTCGATGATCCCAAGGGTCTTTTCCAACCTGAATGATTCTGTGATTCTGTCAGGGAAGGAGGATGAGCAAGCAGTCTAAGTATCCTTGCTATTCTAAAATAAATATTTGTGAAGAAGGAGGAATGATACAGTTACATTCTTAATGGTTCAGGTTGCTTCAAGGAATATTTATTACTTCCTTTGGCTTTTGTGTGTTGAAGCCGTTATGGGGAAAGAGCAGTGTTTTAAAAGTTCTGTTTGCTTTGACATGGTCATATATCTAAATGCATAACAGTATACCAGCCAAACATATCCCTGAATCTTCTTTCTGTGCTGCATAGCAGTGTTTCTTTTAACCTTTCTGTATCTTAGAGCTCAGTCAAGCAAATGTGTAGTTCCTGGTTGATTGAAAGTTTGTTGTTTTTTGAGAGCTCAGGTGTTAAAGGTCATATGACAAGAGACACAGGAGAATTTGTCTTCATACCTCCCAAAATGCTGTCATTTGAAGCAGAAGTAGTTTTACTTAGGGTTTTAATAATAATGAACAGCTTTTCATCCTCTATACTGTTTACCGTGATCTGAACACATTAAATCAAGTAATCAGGCTAGCTGTAATGATAGATTTCAGAAGTCATCTTAATTTACATACAGTTATTGTGATATACATTGTTAGGGAGTTGTAGCTTGCCATAAGGCAAGTAATTATTTGGGGTAAAATCAGTATTTGATCAAGTTCTCAGAATTTAAAATTTTCCAGGCAGAGGAATAACAGTGGCCCCAGATTGTATATTGTCATTTCCAGGAGCTACTGAAGCATGATTATAAGAACAGACAAAAGTTGTTGTCTAAGTTGCTTCCAACAGATGCAGATAGCAACAGTGTAAAACAGTACTTGAGGTTTTTTTTTTTCTTCTCCTTGTGCTGACCAGGATTTTCAGTTTCTGGGTTCACACGACTATTTTATAGTACCTTAATCTGTCACTGTGCACTTTTGTAGTGCCCATTAACTTCATGGTGTTTGTCATAAAGAGACAATAAGGTAGATGACTGCCACTCCCCAGCTCACCTACTAAAGATGTAACTGTAGAATTTGACACTAGAAGAACAGCTAATATCATTCTAGGTTTGTATTTGAATGGCTTTGAGCAGGAATGTATCATGCCCTAGAAAAAGGTCAGGTTAATCCCCTGTATTGTGGGTACTAAGTAATTTATATAGTGTTTCCAGTACAAAAGCAGTTTAATGGACCTGCGGGTAATGTTTAATAACTGAGAGTGTAAGTTTAATTGGCCATCTGTTACATGTCTCTGCACTTGCTGCAGTTGCATGTGAGATGGTGGAGAAATTTCACACTCATTTTGTTTCAGATTGTTCTAATTGTTTCTTTTTCATGCAAAGCATGAAAGGCTCTTGCAATTAAGAGAATGCCCTCTCTAAATTAAATGTAAATTCAGAGATTTAATTGAACTAATTTCCAGAGTATGTTCACTCTTCTTCAGTGATATGCCTTGAAGAGACGGTATGTAACTTCATAACTGAGTTGAAATGGGACTTCATTGCAAATGGTGCCTCTGAGGTGCCTAGTGAGTTACCCCTGTCTCATTCCTTGACTGATTTGCATTGGTTAGCAGATTACGGTTTGTCCTGGATTGTTTTACTTTGCATAGTTGCATAACTTGAACAGTTTTTCAAAATCCTGGTAATTTGCCTTTAAATGCAATTTTTAGACCTGTGTTTGAGGTCACAGGGCTGAATAGATATTCTCAGGAAGAAATCAACAGGAAATGGCATTCAGAAGAATTTTGTCTACACACAAAATTCAGTGTTGAATATGTTAATTTTGGAGACTCTAAATAATTCGGAAGTGGTACCACCCCTTGGTAACTCTTGTATTCCTCAATGGACAGTGGAAAAGTTGTATCATATGCTAACGGCATAAATAGCACTTCCTCATTTTAAGAAGCTGTAGCATCTCAGTGTCAGCTGATTTGAAAAATGTCCAGAATGAAGTCATGCACTATAAATGAGAGCCCTCTTGAGAAGGTGATTGCTAACTGTAATATAAGAATGCTTTTTAAAAATCAAAGTTACTTCAGGGATCAACATGTTAGTTGAAAAGTGCCTTCAACCTGACATGTATTGGAGGGGAAATCAATGTTTTAGCTACAAAGTCTCTTTGGAAGTGTTAACAATCAAAATAGTGTTCATTTCTTCAGTGTACCTAGAATTAAGCAGAAACCTGTCCATATACACTGTGAGCATAGTTTATCTTATCTAGTGTTGAACCTGAGCTATTAATGGTTCATACTCAAGCAAGTGAACTATGTAAGGGATTGGTATGTACAGAAGCTAGCCCTGACATAAATGTGAATTGAATTTTCAGTAGTGTTTCTTTAAGTGCTTTGTAACTGAGAAAATAATGTTTTATTGGGAACTAAACATGACGTTTTTTCTGGTTTTCTGTATCAAGGAATTAGGAGGGGGAACCCAACAAAAAACCCAAAGCCCATGTTCTTGGTTGAAGGATTATATAATTCTTAGGAACTGTTTTAACCTAGTGTTAAGTTGGTCAAGATGATGAATGAACTGGATGTATGATATAGAAAACTGCTCCAAAATAAATTAAATTTTGTCAGTATTTGGTTCAGAAGCACTGAAATTGCAAGAAGGAAATATTTTTAAAGCTTGTTTCTGTTTTTAGGCAAGCAAAATAAAGGTACCCTTTGTTTAAGGATGTCAGTTACTACATGTGTTTATCTAAACATAATTTTAGTGCTGTTGCCCCTTCCCTGACCCACACCACAACAGCCTATCCACACGATGAGTGGCAGAAGTTGTGATCTTTTGCCACCTTGATACGTAGCTTTAAAAATACTAAATTTTGCCTACTGTCCATTATGTACTGGAAGGTACTTCAAGCCCTACGAGGTAACTGTGCCACTAAATAACTGCTGATCATGGGTGGTATGAAGCATTAACCTTGTCTGTTTCTCATGGAAAGCTGACATGACACTGGCCATTTTCCAGAGAAGCTGATGATTGCATTAGGCACAGTAAAATCACCTTCTTCCTGAAGGAGGAATAGGAGGTGTTTCTGCTGGTTCAAAATAATGTGCCAAGTTCTGTGAGTGATGTATTTGTTCAGTTACCTGTTTTGTCTTTGGACTGAGCAGAATTACTGTACAGAAACATCTTGAATTTATTTGACTTAAAATATTTAACAAACAGAAATAGTTTTTGAGAAGCTCTGATAACAGCTGTCAATCCTTTATTATGAATTACCTTTTTGTGGAAAGTGGTAAGAAGAGTCTCAGGTGTGTCTGGCTCCCCCCTTATAGAAGACATTTAAGTGCTCCAAGGGCTGCCTTTTAGGGATTTCTAGAAAAATGAAGCATTGCTTATACTGCTAGATTTACTAGAGCAAAGATTATCAACCCCATAAGGCAAATTGCTATTGTTTCACACTTATAATCAGAAGTTTCCTTTACATTAATGTCATGTTACCAGAAATGAATGAGCAAATAGCTGCATCTGTACCTTCCAATACAGTGAACAACTGTTACTCCAATACAGTGAACAACTGTTACTGGTATGACAGTTCTTACTGTTTATTTAAATGTCTTTTATATAATACTATGGGGAAAATATTTACTAATGTCCAGTGTGTAAATGACAGAGCAGTGTCCTATATAATCTCTCTTGCACACACTAATATTTGTTAGTTATAGATGGTATTTCATGATCCATCTCTGTGGAGCGGTATCCTTTCCAAAACACAGCTATATATCTGTTGTGAACAGTATTTATCTCCCAGCTCACCAAATGTAATTCAAATACACTGCAATTTGTAATAACAGGTGAAACAATATAACATTTTAAAATCTCTTATTTTACATCTGTTTGGTTTTGCAGTGACATGCCAAAGCAGGCTTCTATGCTTTGAGAACTCAGTCGTGGTCCTGTAAATCCTTAATTCCATTTAGGAAACTCCAGCTTTCTCTTTTGTCACCATTCTTCCTAATACTAATGTGATAAATATTTTGATGGTTAACAAAAGCTTGTAAGCCCCACCTGCTTTCCTTACTTGAATTTTTAATTTTGCATTATTCTGGTTGCCAGTACTTTTCACCAATTGTGAATAATAACAAATCCTAAAATTCCCATCACTGCTGAAGCATATGTGTCCTGTATACTTTCTATCCCAAAGTTTTTACCCAGAAAACATAGTTTCTAACTTGAGTGACAGCCAGCTCTGGACTTTGTTCTAGTATGCTAATGGATATGCCTATGTTCAAGATATTATCCTGTTGTTTTCACTACTAGAAGCGAATTCTCTTGTTTCTCGTATGTCGTCTTATGGCCTGGAGAGTGTGGGAGCTTTTTGAGAACAGGAATGACTTTTCTGTTAAGGAGCTAAGACTTGTTGTATCTTAGGTTCTGCTGTAATCTACACAGTGTTACATCTCTTAATTCCCACTACTCTTCTATAGTTATTTAAAAATGTTTTTTGTGATCATATCTGTTAGACTTTGCATTCCTACCCGGGACACATGGTTTGATTCTTTCCATTGTGACTTCCACCATGTAACATACTCAGGATTGTGTGTTGAGCTCAGATAAAAAAATAGTTTTAATAACAGAAGTACTACACCATACCCCATGCGAACGTGCTTGGGTATCCCAGGTTGACAATTAAATGAGGACTGCAGCTGTGGTTTATAACTGATGTGGACATCAAAAAAACAGGGGGCAGCCATTCTCACTTTTATGGATATAAGGTAAATAAAATGCAAATATTTACTGTAGCACTCCTAAATCTAAAGAAATCTGTTTTATCCAGATTCAGAATAGCTCAATAATTGTGATTTTATTTTTAGAACAGTGGGTAACACTTTTTAAAGCAACCAAAACAATAGGGTTCTTTTCAGAACTATAACCCAAGTCATTAACCTTTTACACGAAATAGTTCTGAAGTTCTGCTTCCAGAAATTTGTGTATATTAGTTTTCAATATGATAAATTAGATGGAGGGCAAATAGTAGAGACTTCTATTGTGGATTTTGTGGATAAGCAAATAAGAGTAATTGAAAAATAAGTTTTTCCTGCTTGGCATTTATTTAGTTAGGCTGTCTTTTCATTATAGAGCTACTTCAGCTGGTATTTGAAGTTGGTTATTAGTGTGCCCAGCCAGCCATGTATTCAGTGCTTTTAAAATACAGTCTGAAAGCTTGATCTGCTTAGTTCCACTGTATCAATGTTCCTGTTTTTGAAAACACTTAACTGCCTCTCTTCACTTTGTGCATACAGGGATTCAAGATAAATTCTGAAATGTGTATTTATTCTTAAAGCTTTTTCTTTTGTCTCTTGACAATGTGGAAGCAACAGGAGGAAAACGAATTTCCCCATCTTTGTAGCTATCGTTTGACCTGAAAAGAACAGAAAAATCACGTAACGTCTCAGAGGCTGTGGAGCTCACAGCTCCGTTTTCTCCTAATGTTGCTCTTTGAGTTGGACAGGTGATGGGATACAGCAGACAGTGAAGTGACTATGATGCGTTCAACTTTTTTATCTCAAAGATAAAACCATCCTGTAGAGACATAATGTTATGTTTCAGGTTACTACTTTTTCTGTAAATCACTTTTAGAAGGCCTGTGCTGTCTGCTGATTTAATAGCTGCTTTCATCTAGTATCTTTCCACTCTAAACTTTATTTTTCTGATTTTGTTTTTAATTTTGAACACCATCTTATTTGTTAGACTTTATGTATTGCTCTTTTCCTTTCTTATCTGCCAAATAGTAACTGTGCCTCAAAGAAGTGCTTAAGCGATTGGGTTGTCCAGTTTGCTCTTTAGATTTCTCAGCCTTGCTTTTATTTTTTTAAGTTTGTCTATATTTAGACCAATTTTATTCTCCCTCTCAGTAGCAGGTTCCAGGCTCAGTGTTGGGAAGTTTCATCTGAAGCTGTGTCTGATAAAGCTTTCTATGTTTAGATGATTGAAGTCAAACTACCTCAAAGTTAATACAAAATTTAAGTTACACTTTTATAGAGTTCCACCAGCCATATGAACTGGTGTAGGTAAACTGAATTATAAAGCCTTACTTGCTATTTCCCTCTGCTAGTATGGCTGTTTTGGCCACATAGCAGACTGAGCTGGGAGGAAGAATAACCCGACAAAATGCAAACATCTGTATGAGTTCTTTATTTCAGTATATTTTACTGACTCACAAATATATTTGAGACCACAAGGGAGGGGCGCAATTACACATGGGTCGGAATGGATGGGTAGTGGAAAGTAATAAGCTGTTTACAAACTAAGGATATATTGTCAAATTATCGGAAAGACAATTTCGGAATAACTAGACATGTCTTGATTTTTGTCATCTCTGCATCCTAGAAAAAATGAATCTATGCTAATGACATGTTCAAAGATGTTTTGGACAGGGCAATGCTTAGAGGTGCATAATCTAGAGCACAAAATGCACAACTGTTTAGTAACTGATAGCAAAGAAAGACTTATTTTTTGACCCTAGTTGGCATCTGATTTCCCAGTGGAGCAGGCAGGTTTAATTTATATTTTATTTATTCTTCTAGATGGAAGCATTGTCAGTGTTGTCTCTTTTAAATCTTTCTAAGATGCTGATTCTCATGATACTTCTGGCAAAGACATGCGTGGTTATATATGAAGGAATTTTGTCTTTTAGCTAAAAAATGGAAGAATGGATATTTATGGAAGTTATGTGGCTGATCTTAGAATGTTTTGTCACAAATACTTAACTGTCAGAGAGACAATAATACTTGTGATTGTAGAGTTATTTTTAAATGAAAAGTATATTGAAAGTCTTATTTGAGACTGTCATACCAAAAGATAAAGGTGTTCTAATGTTTGGCTATTAGGAAGGTGATTGAGCTGTACTGAGGGGAGGGCAAAAGGTGAATGGTGTTGATATACTATCCCCAAGTATAGCACCGTTCATGGACGTTAAAATATGAATGCCTCTGTAGAAAGAGAGTATAATTGAAGATGACTTGCCCATAGACCTACCGAAATAAACATAACTAAGTTACTGGATTTTGCAAACAGCTTCAGACATCAAGAACATGACTGCTCTGAAAATTGTGTCACTGCTTACTGTACAGATATATATAAAACTAAAGCCAGGGTTTTGAGTAGTTTTTTTCTGAAATTGATAGTTTTGAGGACTCCCTGTTGTTACCTCCTCAGTGTTGCCCCCCCGTCCCCCAAGTTCTGTTGTGTAATTGGGCTGAGAACTATGTGATGCTGACCAGAATTAAAAAAAAAAAGTTTCATGGTAAAAATGTGCTTGTTCCTGGTGTGTGAGGTTCTTTGGGATGAGAGGAGGTGTTGTATTTGAAATTCAGATAAGTTTTCTGGTGTGGTTCATCACACTGTAGTGTTGGCACAGCTGAAGGCGCAGTGTAGGACGGTTGGCTGAGGAACATGCAGGGAGAGCTGCTTAAACTGCCGCAGCTGTTGGAAGAAATGTTTTCTGAACTGTAGTGTGTTTCTCTCTTCAAGATGAGACTTTTAAATGATGCGGTCATCTTGTTTTGGATACATTTTGGTTGGAAAGTGCTTAGGGTATTTTTACATTGAACAACATTTCAGACTTTTGGCTGATGTTGATAATTCGGTGGGATAAGTTAAGGGTTTGGTTGTTTTTTTGGTTTGTTTTTTTTTTTTTTTTTCCAGTTTGAGGAATAAAGTCATCCTCAACTAGAGATTAGATGAACTGTATTTGAAAAATTCACTTTTCAAAAGTCAGAGAGGTTTATTTTTGCTAAGGTCAAAACCTTTTTATTATTGCAGCATAGAAAAATTCTTAGTTTTCTTTCTTAATATTACGTAAAAAGGGAGGATGGCAAGGCTTACCTATTAACTGTGTAATTTTAAAACTTAAGGTAATGCTGAGTATTTATACCATTATAATATTTGGGGGTTTATAGACTGTTTTTCTAGCTCTTGGTATACAAATAGTTCAAAGAGAAGATCTGTGGGAAGAGAGCGAGTAGTGGGTTTACAGGTCGCTTCAGGACTGTGTGTTCTGTGTTGGGAAATGTCAGATCCCAGAAAACAGACAGCCTGACGTTTTCCTCATTTTAATTATTGCAGAGGATTCATGGACTTGAAATTTCATTACTCTGCAATAAGAACCATGCTCTCAGTGCCACAGAAAGTTGCTTAAAAATACTAATTAACAGGATGATTACCCTTTATACTAGATCATAAAACAGTGTTGTTGGATCTTTTATCTTAGTCACCACAAAGACAGAATCCCACGGAAATGTTACAGAAGACTTTGGACTTGTGATTTCATGACAATATTTCAAGTATACTGTAATATCCCGAATATGCTTTCTTCAGTCTTGCCTCTGCATGTTCTCTTTTGTTTACACTGTACATTTTATGGTAGAACAGCAGCCCTGCCCTGTTTGGGCTGTTGGTTATTACTGCAGCATGAATAAATGAAGAATTGTTTTTTTCCTTAAGGCGTGTAGTAAGGTTTTGTGGTGTGTTTTGTTTTGGCCTTTTTGGATGATTTTTTTATCATTGCTGGTAGGTCTTTCTCTTTATTTTCCAATTCCAGTAGTTGGCATAAGTCTATATACTGATTCGCTTTTCTGTCAGTAATTGCAATAGGTCTGACAGTGGTTGAGGTTTGCATTTTGAAATGGTCATAATGTGAGCGGCACACTATCATTTCTATTACAGCCACGTTCTGAGGTGACTGAAGAAAACATGATATGGTGGCAGTGTTATTAACATGAAAATCTCCCTTTAACTCAAGCAAGTCTGTGACATGCTCTATCCAGGGAGTTTACAGATCTGTACAAAAGCATTTGCTTTGCAATGCAGAGGCAATGGTTTGTGCACTGAAGCAACAAGGGTAAATAAAATGACTTGTGAAATTAAAGACTGCCATCTCCTTGAAGAAATGAATCTTCTCATTTTCCCTCTCCCAACGTTTACACAGTCTTATATTGTCCAGATTGCTGTGGGTCTCTGTTAAATGAGCTTTGTATCTCTCAGTTAATTTTCTGCCAGTATCACTTTAGGGTGACGACTATGGGTGTTTGTGTATCCATTAAGCACACTGCCAGGACATGTCCACCACTTGCCACCTCTCGAATTAAATGGCTGTCAGCAGGTTTTCAGAGCTGCTTTCTTGCTTTGCATTAATTGGTGCAACTCACTAGGTGCAGTGAAAAGCACCTATAAAGAGAGAACACAGAATTTGCCTTGAAATTTCTAAAGGTAAATGGAAATGCCATGAGCAGTTAAGTCAGGTTTCATATATAGTCATATCGATATGATTAGCTGGAAAGAAGTGTCACTTCTTTTTAAATTTTCTTTTTTCAGCTACCTTTTTCCTTGAGCTCCCACCCCCATAAGGAAAATACCGCAAATCTAAACAAGTGCATGTCAGGAGATTGTTGGTTGAGACAGTCTCATTGAAGTTGTATATGATCCCATGCTGAGATTTACAATTGATTCTGAAATGAAAATCTGTTAGAATTAGATCAAACATTATCCTAGCTGAGATAAGCAGTGTGGGGAAGATTAAGGATTTGTCCGTGAAAGTCAGTATATAGAAGGGTTATTGGTGTAAGGCTTACTAAGAGATGTACTAAAATGGAATGCTAGGTTAATTCAGTGGGCTGCAGCTAGTTCACTGCATATTAATTTTGCAGAACAGAAAATTCTGATTCTAGTTCTTAAGACGAATCTTCTTTTGGATAAAAATTTCTTTGTCCTACCTGAAGCAGTAAAAGCAATAATAAATAAGTAGTGAAGCAGTAATTTTATATATATCCAGGCTTTTATTGAAGTATTACTTTAGAAATCTACCGGTGAACATACACAGAAGGCCAATGCCAGACGTGGGAAAACTTAAGTGTATTGAAAGGAAGTGTGAAGTTGAATCTAAAGATTTAATATCTCTGAGAAATTTCTGTGAGGCTTTACTGTACTCAGTTTTATGCTCAGTGACTTAAGACTTTTAATTCATTTTAATTTAACTTTCCTGAGCATCCTTTGTAAGTGAATTCTGAGAGAAATCATTGTGCTGATGAGTTTGTAAGCTAATTTGACATGACCGGCATATGGAAAAAGTGGATAGAAACTTAGTGACTTGTGCAACATCACCCAGAAAGCCAGTGTTGGAGAGCAGGGTAGCTCCTAAGTGCTTTGATACAAATATGTATCCTCTACACTAGATGGTGCAGTCTTCTAAAAATAACTGCAATAAAAGTTCTTCTATTCATTTAGCTTTCTCTGTTGTCTTACACTCTGCAGCACCATGAATTTTTCACCTAGTGATGTCCTCTTCAGAATATCTGTTCTGTATACTCCTTACTGAGTATCATTGAATTGGTCTTTTGAGGACCGTTCAATGTTGCTTTTCAAGCAGCTAGCTAAGGGTGCTATTGAATGATCAGATACTTACCTCTTCTGCCAAACCTGCTGGGGGTAAGCTTTCTGCTCCCACTGGTCATAGCATATTGGTGAAATAAGCAACTTTTAAAGATGGTTAAGAACTTTAATAACATCTCTCATAGTGATTTCTGTGTTCTGTGTTTTATCCCTATGCAGTATGTCTTTCTAACCAACATCTCTATGCTGCATACAAATACAAACCTAATCCTGGTATAAGAATACAGTCAGCTTTGTCACTAGGCATGTACTATTCTCAATAGTTTCTAGGCCTCTTGAATATATCAGCATAAAACAGTGTTCATCATCTGACTTAAATATTTTGAGTTCCTTTCTGCTCTTTAGTAATAACTGCATTGTTGCTCATAGAATGTTTTGAAAAGTCACACAATTGCCCTCACTGTGTTGTAAGATGTGTTTAATTTCCAGAGTCATTATCACTTTCACAGAGAAAAAGAAAAAAAAAAAAACCCTACCCCTACCTTTTATGCATATAATTGCTCCTACAAAAATCTGGTGTCTCCTTTTTCCATCTACTACTCCCATTCTAGTGGGACATGCTTTCTTAAAAGAAAGTAAATACTGTCTCTTGGTTTTTCTGTAGTTTTACATAATTATTCTCTGTGCTTTTACCCATTAAACATGGCTGGTGATTTGTTTCTAGCCTCTGAGGAAGCTCATAGTTTAATGGGTGAAACATGATAGTTAATGAAGATAAGTGTTTTGTTGCATGCACCAGTTTAGAGAAATCAATCTTATGAATGTTACATACTCAGATTCTGGTAATAGTAAAAAAGGTCCACTCAAGTTTCTAAATTTTGTTGGACATGCTTAAAAATTCTGTTGTGCTCTACTCCTATATAATTAAAAAACAAAACAAAACCTTTAAAAATGCTAATGTTCAGCTTTCCCCATTTTCAGCTTCAAATTCTTCTGTAAGCTGATATTGCATAAAATTTTTCATGGCTTCTCAAAATCTTTGGGGTGCCTACTACTTCATCTTGTCCAGGATCAGTTAAAATTAAATCAGCTCTAAGGCACATTTATATGACATTTTATTTTATAAAGGCTTCTTCACCATGTGTGTCCCTGTGTTTTTTGAGCATTTTCCAACAGTGCTGAAAAAGTGTGATATTTTTCATGCTGGCAATTCCCTTGTCCTTTTGCCTGGGGTAATACCATGTGCAGGCAATGTAAGTGGTTTGTGTTTGAAAGGTTTTGGGGAAAGGGTAGGACCAAGCAGGTGAAAGGGTATGTATATAGTATGTTACATGTTAGAAGGGATTAAAACCATACTTTGCATATGCAGTGGAATGAAGTGAGCTGGTAGTAGCTCATTGTTCCTGAGGGAGTTCACTGCAGATTTTGGTGAACAACTTGCCACCTCCATTTCACCAGTCTCATTTTCATTATAAAAAAGTTACTCCAGAGACCTGTCAGCCGCAATGTCAATGCTGTCTCTATTGCAATGCCTTTAAAGTTGGGCAGTTTAAATATGATCCCAACAGTTTTGGAAGCTTTATGGAGAAAGATCAACCTAATCCCACAGCATCCTCTGTTTTTTGAGCAGATATGCCTACACGTATGCACAACCGTGTTTCAGTGTAGGCATAGAAAATGTACACACAACCAAAACTAGGACTGTTTTCTACTGAGATGTTGTGGTAGTTTGACTTTGGCTAAATGCCGGGTATCCACCAAGTCGCTCTATCACTTCCCCCCCTTTCCCCTTGTTTTCTTAACAGGGCAAAGAGGGGAAAGAAAATAAGATAGACCAACCCTTTTGGGTAAAACAAAAGCAGTTTTAATATAAGCAAAGCAAAGGTCTGCGCGCAGAAGAAAAAAAAAGAAAACAGATTTATTCTCTACTTCCCATGAACAGTTGATGTCGGGCCTTCTCAGGAAGCAGGGCTCCAATAGGCGTAGTGGTTGCTTTGGAGGACCAAGGGTGACACCCCACCCCATACCCCTTCTTCCTTTTTTTCTAGCTTTATACTTGAGCAGACATCATGTGGTCTGGAATATCCCTTTGGTCAGTTTGGGTCAGCTGTCCTGGCTGTGTCCCCTCCCAAGATCTTGCCCACCCCGTCCTACTGGCGGGGGGAAATGTTGGAAAGAGCCTTGGTGGTGTGTAAGCACTGCTCAGCAGTAGCCACAACACCAGGGTGCTATCAACACCCTGCCAGCTCCCAGCATAAAACACAGCACCGTGAGGGCTGCTAGAGGGGAAAACTAATTCCAGCTCAGCCAGACCCAGTACAGATGTGAAAAAGTATTCTAGCCAGTAGAAAATGACAGCCACAGTAACTGT
This sequence comes from Athene noctua, assembly GCF_965140245.1. Lineage (NCBI taxonomy): Eukaryota > Metazoa > Chordata > Aves > Strigiformes > Strigidae > Athene > Athene noctua. The sequence continues at coordinate 95,092,595 of NC_134037.1, forward strand.
TGTTTCCCATTGATGAAGTCCCTTAGAGGTGAAAGCAGAGTGCAGTCATATTGCCCTTTAGGAATAGGAGAGTCACATTTTCAAAAATGACTCTTAGATTTCTTTGCATTCCACTATCTTTAATGTAGGTTTGCTAGGTTTGTAGTCGTTTAGGGTATCTAACTTTTTTCTATTTTAATATGGAGATAGATAGGTAGTTACATAGATGTGCACTCACTAATTAGGGTATTGTCTAGGCACCTAAGTCTATAAAGTGATGATAAACTTGGTATAATAGAAGAAAAAACTGCAAGTAGGAAAAGAATCCGAAGATGTGAGATTAGTTTGGAATTTCCCACAAATTACTACCCTGAACAAAATTATTTCATTTTCCCACTTATGTCTCATTTGTAAAATGTGTAAAGTGGTCTTTGAGCTAAACAGTATACCATCTCAACAAGCCAGAAAAAATCGTTTTAATATTTTCCTGTATTCCAAACCTGTACTCCTGGCCCTGTAAACTGAAGGTTGGTATATATTCAGCTACATGGAGATTACATCATATGTTCAGATTGTGATTGGGGCTTGAGGAATATTTTGAACTCTGGAAGTTTCATGTGAGAGGGGTTAAGACTTTTAAGACTTTAAACATGTAGAAATAGCAAACCGTCAAATTATAAATATGTTAATCAAAAATCTTTGAGACTCTAGCACTGGGAAGCAAGATACTTCACAAATACAAGAACTTGTTCCATAGATGAAAGGTACTAATTCCAGTTAAACCTGTCTTTGTTTAGGTGCTTGAAACGGAAATCTGAGGAATGTTTAACTGATGTCTGACACATATGCATGTATTTACTGATAACTTGGAAATTGATGGTCAGATTTTCAAGCGAACTATTGACTCCGAATGTCAGATATGTTCAGTAACTTGTCAGTTCTGAGGGTTTTATCAGTATAATCACCGTACTTGCATGTTTTCCAAATTGCTTATCTTCCCCTTTCCTCCTTTTTTCATCAGACCGTAACTCACCAAGTGCTGTTGAACATGTTATGGCTATGTTAAATGTAAATGTCAGAATATGTTCTGAATAGTTAAGTTGCTCTCAAATTCCAAAAATCTGAAGGTGAACAGCCTAAGTCATGAAACAGTGAGCGGCAATCAAGAAGTTACTTCATTCTTTTGAGTCTGGTGCAATAAAGAGGAAAAAAATAAAATTCATCTTGGAGGCATGATTTTCCTCAGCATCTTGAAGTGTCATTGCAGAGTTCTTTGTCACACTATCTCCTAAAGCATGCTTTTTTGTATAAAGAAACACTGTAAAAGCATATTTTTGGATCCTTATAATTAAGCATATAAAATATCAATGGACATATAAAAGATTAAAATCCCAGTGGAACCCTATAGCTAACTCAATTTATGCAATGTTAGGTGGAACGCAGAAAATCAAAATAAAGTTTTGAAGAAAAAACATTCCTCACAGCTGCCTGCCTTTGTAGGTATAAAACATTTTTTACACAAAAGACTGCTCTTCTCAGTGGAGACTGTATAACTAATACGGGTACCGGAGGGGAAAGTTTCTTAGTCAGTAAAAAAGTAAAATGTCACGAAGTCAGCAAAACTGTTCAAGTAGTAGAAGTTTCTGAAACCAAATATAAGTTGCCACTCTTTTGCACTTCTTCATTGCTCTGGCTTCTTTTCACTTCTGTGGGAAAATTCAAATTTTGCGTTTGAGTATGGACTTGGATTCTAAAATGGGCAGAGTTGCATCTCTTGTAATTCTAGCTCATGTATTTACTAAGCATATGGTTTGACAGCATACTGTGTATCACAGTCTCTGATAATAACTGCCTGTCATGGTACTGGATTAAAATAACTTGATGTTCTTTGATTTTCAGGGGGGGTTTTGTAATTTTTTTGGTCTTGTCTTTTTACAACATGTTGATTAGAAGAAGCAATGTTATACTGGCTAGAAAACCCACTAATTGTTACCTTCTTGCTCAGTAAAGCCTTAATTAGGGTGAAAGAGCATGGAAAATAGATACTGAAATACAGTAGATAAAGGTAATACTGTTCCACAAGAGAAAAGCTTTCTTCATTGTGACCAAATTCTGGCATATTTAAAATATTAAGAGGATTAAATGGGTGAATTAAATAGTTCTGCTCTCACACACCATTTACATTTGAAAAGGGAGGGCTATGGTAGAGTTCAGACAAGGAGACGTGTCCTAGCCTGCTTGAAGTCTCTGCAGGGACAACAGACACAAGAATGGAGCTAGTGGATTTCCTCACAAAAATTTTGCTTGCCAGATCATTTTTAGGAGAGCAGCAGAAATGCATAAACACCATTAAATTTAAGATAGCTTCATTGACACATTTTGCTGTAAAGTGAACTAAGCAAAATAAATGACTTTTTAAAATGGTTTAGTGAGTACTTGGTGTGTGTATATATATACTTCTCTTAACAATTTTGAATCTTAATTAACCTAGAACTATTTAATGATTTCTTAAAGATGACAAATTATTATTTTTTCAAATAAAAGCAGTATGTAAATTGCATGCTGTTACTGCAGTGTCTCATTCTGAGGCCCATTCTGATTTTTATTTTCTGATAAAATTACTTTTCAGGTGAATGATATCGAAGGAGCATCTTTTCTTTCTTGGCATAGCTAATTACTCTCATTTATTATCTTATATTGTTGAATGGAATTTAAATATAATATTTAGGTTACACTTACAGGTTTTGTTGGAAAAAGTACTTTAAGTTGCTGTCATGTGGCTGCTTTTCCATTTGCATCTACAGATTTCTAATAGATGAATAGTTGAGTTATGGAGTAATCTGGTGGGGTTTTTTTAAACAAAACTGCATAAGGTATTGGTACATACTTTAGACCTTTTCAAGAAACAGTGGCTGTTCTTAGGTGGATACGTATATATTCTAGTGTTCCTTACTTTTCTGATGTGACTTCTGGTTCTTTAGTTTAGATAATATTCCAGAAATCTGTTGTTTGTGGCTGAATACAGAATAAATGTTGTCTTTTGCCTAAACAAGGCATGTAACCTCTGCTTCAAAACTTCAGAAATTCCTGTAGTTGTGGGCTTCCTACTTCCGACTCATCCTGGAAAACTGAGCATGTGTAGGTCCCGGGGAACTTCTAGGCATCAGAGAAGAACTGTCTATAACGTGCTATAGACAGTTCTTGTGAAAAAGTGCAATGTAAAAATAACTTGTAACTTTGTCAGGAAGGTAAAAATCTGCAAAGTAGTTGTAGCTTGGCAGTTTTGGATCCATTTCATTTGAACTTCAATTAGACAGTCATTTTGTAATAACATAGCTGTGCTTCCAACTTCTATTTTTAAAAGCAGATGTTTTTAAAGATATTTTAGTGCTAATCAGGCATCCAGGTGGAAAGCTACAGTTTTCTGTTCTTCACCACAGGAGATCTGATGAAAGCCTTTCAGTCTGCTGTCACTGAACAGGTAATGAGGATAACAGAAACTCTACTTTCTCAGCATCAGAATAGCAGGCTAAGATTTGTTTCCTTAAAGACACTATGAAAATGAGTTCAGAATAGCAGAGGAATAGCTCTGTACCTTTACTGAACTTCCAGATCTTCCTAAATGTAATAATAACAGTGTGCTCTGCTTTTGACAGGATTCAGGTGCATTGGGACTGCTTTACATTTGCATAGTGTTAGCATGTTTTGCTAACACAGTATGTTAAGAATAAAGTTGCTCTTACTCACTTCTAGCCTAGTTTTTTTCTCCCTTGTGCTTGATAGCAGAAGAGAATGACTTAAGAAAAATATAGTAGAACTATCTATGCTCAAGTGAGAAGACAATACAAATATGACCAACAATAATCTTAACTTTGCGGAATATCTTTAAGATATCATTTGCTTGGGGATGTTATCAAAAAGGAGGGGGGGGAAAAAAAAAGTTGCAGTATGCATCCATCAATGTAAGATAAGACAGTGGCTCCCTAAAAATAAGTGATGAAAAGGCATCTATCATGAAAATAAAATACCTTTTACAGCACTGACAGAAGTCCATCAGGCAGGGAATGCAGACAATAATAAACATGAGTTTTGAATCTTGAAGCTGGTGATGCATCATTCATGGGTATGTACGACTAGCACTCACCACTGGCCAATACTGCCTCAATCTTTAGCAAGAATTAAACAGTAAGTTTGATAATCTAGCATTGCAATGAACTTGACAGACAAGCCTGTTTCTAGCAGTCTGTGACTGGAACGCTTTTTTAAAAAAATCATTAGTTTTCACATCAAAATTAAGTAGCAAAAAAGTAATCTGAAAATTCTTAAGATTAGTGCCATGTCTTCAACGTGAAGGACTGCTGCAGATTTTCAGACTGATGCAGTTACTCTCATGGCATTACAAATCAATATCCTTGTGCAGTTTTCTTGTAAAACAAGTTTGATGGGAAGTACAGACTCTGTAAATCATCTTTAAAATGGCCAGAGAACATAAGTTTGATGTTTCTGAAACTACTTTTTTGAGACTCTGTGGAGAATGGAAGAGATTTGAGATTTGATCTGCGAGAATAAGAAAAAGAAGCTCTAGAACCAGAAAGTGGTAATTTTTGCATACATCATGATGAGCTACTTCAGGGTTGTCTGGAAAAGGAGAGCAAAAGTCAGGGACTGAAAAGCTCTTGATGTCAGCCGTGGCATTACTTTGTTTGAATTTACACTAGTCACTTTGCTGTTGGCAAAATAACAGGCTACTTCAGTATTGTGTAATGTTTATAAAGGTATTATAAGTGCTCTTTCTTTTCAGAAGGACTGGGTGAGTTCTTTTTCAGAAATAATTTTAAAAAAAAAGTTCTGATTGTCTAAAAGGTCTAGTATGATTAAGCAAGGTGGAAATGGCAAATCTTATAATTTGCAAACAAAATGGCTAATAACAGAATATCCATATTAATAGATCTATGGCTTTGAGTTCATCACACAGTATACTCCTAACTGTATTATTTCTTTACTCATTTCTGTTCTGCTTTCCTCAGCTCAGTTCTCTTTATACTGTTACTTACTCTCTTAAAATGGTTTCCTGTGCACAAGTGAACAATTCCTAAATAATTCATGAAATTACATGAAAGAATGTCTGTACAGGGCCAGCCAAAGCTACAACTAGCCTGCACCATGTCACTAATAGTGGCCAAGGGTGCCAGACTATAAGAAAACAGGACAAACTGTTCTCAAAAATTCTAAAAAATCTCACCAAGAAGCCCTTCCTAAACTTGAGATCAGTGTAGGCTTTTTGACTTTGTCATGCATCTCCAGCATGAAATTGGACAAGTGGTTTAATTTTCTTCATACACAGCTTTTCCCAATCTCTAAAGGCAGTTGGATACCCTGAGAAAAAGGTTATATGAAAATGTAGCTAACAGCACTGAAAGTGTATTTGCAAATACTGAAAAGATCACTCAACATTAAACACAAACTTTATCTGCAGGCATGTAACATGGGACATTTTTCACTCTAAATGGTGTACAGTTTGATACAAAGCAGCTTGAAATAATCCATTTGAGCATACTACAGAAGCTTAGATTTCATGTCACCAGTGCCACTGTGGTCTGTTTTGGGGCACGGATTTATTTGTCTTTGTTTTCCAAAAGTTCTTTTAAATGTGCAATTTCAAATTACTGTTTCAAGCAGCATCACAAACAGAACTTGGTTTGATGGTAATTTACTAAAGCAGAATTCAACTCGGGACAGACTAGGCAAAGCACAGCTGTTAGTGTAAATGTCTGCAAAATATAAAAATGAGTGTTCTTCCTAAAATTACATATGAGGTATTGAAATCTTGTAATTGAAAGTCGAGCTTCTGTAACCACACCGTTTATCCTAGATGCAGCTGACATGTTCTAATACAGCCTGGGGAACTTGGAAATTAAGGAATAATCAGGAAGCCAGACCAGTGTTGCAGTCAAGATTGAATTATGTTCTCAACTAGGAACTGGAAGAGATTGTAGATTGAAGTTCCAGAGTGTGTTGCAGAGGTCACAAATTAATTAAGGGAGTATGCTGATGAAGCTGAATGCATGGGTTTCATATCGGAGTGTTTGTAGTGCTAATGTGTTCTTAGTCATTGCTGAATTTGGCAGGAAAAAGGTAGGGCATGACTAGGAGCACTCTTGGGTCTTTGTGAAATCAAGCACAGGAGACTTGTGGAAGGCTTATTAATCTTTATTAAGATTCAGATTTTCAATCTTAACTGGATTTGAGTTCCTGTGGAATATCAGTGCACTTAACATGCATGTCTTCAAATCATTTTTGTAGTTAAAATCTTGAAGAAAGCATGCATCACCTTGGAACCTAGTTCAAGGAAAAAAACCCTCAAACATTAGGCTGCAGATTGATGTAGTCATCTCAAATACCTTCATTTTACTCCTGTTTTCAGATGAGTTACCATTATTAGTTGCTTGGAATCTTAATGTAATAATGTATACAGAAACATTGGACAAGTAAGAGAAAGAAAAATGTTCCTTAAAGTTGACTTTCAGCATATCTAGAGCAGCCCATTTTTTTATTTAAATAAGCACATAAAACACTTGTGTGTGTTAATAGTGTTTCAGAGATAATCCAAGCCAATAGTATGAATAGAAGTAATGGTTCTAGTGTTCCTTTGCCATATAGAAAGACCTTCATTTTTCTTCCATTTTGGTCTGCACTAAATATATTTCTTTTGTTGAAGTTTGTATATAGACATAAGAACATATCTGGTGTCATTTCTGTCACTATGGTCCTACTATATGATTATGAGAATAAAATCTGTCCTTCAGAAGAGAAACTTCTGAAGTTGTTTGCCTCAGATATTTTAATACACAGACAATTAGGCAGCATTATAATGTTACCTTAGAGCATTTTAGATGAGGAAGAACAGTGGAAAGTCAGCCAGAGTATTACCTGTTAGATTTACTGTTGCTTTTTCCTAGCGAAACCTATTTAATAGGGAAAACATTACTGCCCCCCCTTTTTTTATTAGATACATTTCTGCTTCGCCAGAAAGATCAGATTTAACGTTGGAGGGTCTCTTGATAAAAGCTACCATCTAAAGTTCATGTATTGATGAACTTGCAGACTTTAATTAGAAATAACCAATGCAGTGGATGACAGGTTTCATCTTCTGAAAGCTGGTGTACCCTATATTTGAAGTGATACACACAGGAAAAACTAATGCTCTCTTTTTCACCTCTGTTTCTGTATGCTGCTATTTCAAATCTTGCAGGTATTAGTTGTTCAGCTCTTAGCGTAAGAAGCATATAACTTTTTCAAACACATGGGGATTGTTATTATTCCTTACATGTGCAGAATAGATGGAATCATTGTAAAGCAAGATGGCTGGCTTGTGGGATTTTTTTTTTTTCCCCCATGCATAACTGTACTGCTAGCTGTAGTCAACAGACTCAAGTAACTATTTCAAGAGGGTGATTTAGGCAATTTATATTGCGATAGTTTTTCTCTTCACGTTGGCACTCTGAATCTTTTTCCGGAGGTGTCTGCCTCTGTCCACTCACACTTGTGCACAAATCAAATGCCTGCAGTTAGACATTGTTGGCATCACGCCTTTTGTCTTTTAGGAAACTGTGCTACTGATTATTTCTACAAATTTATACAGCAGAATTTACCAAAGATGAAATGACAACAGACAGGCTTCTGCAGCTCTTTGTCTTTTTTCTCCTATTTAATTTATATATCTTTCATGTTGATGACTTGCTGAACTGGTTCATGCAAGATAGCGAGTTGATGCTACTTCACTTTTTTCCTCCCTCTCCACTGAGGAAAGTAGTAGTAGTTTTGGTTTTGGAAAAAGTTCTGTAACGGTCTCGAGTCATATGGAAGATGAGCATTTCTGTTGTCTTTGTGTTATGGGTTGGAAAAAGAGGATAAAGGGCAGTGGTTTTGTTGATTGTTAGAGATGGAAATGATGGATTAGTTACCAAGTTGCTTTTGTTAAATAGAAAATTATATTTGCCATAGCAGTAATTAGTCTAAAGTGGATATACATAACAAGACACTCTTCAAAGCATCTTTACAGAAAGAAGGAAGCTTGTTCCCTCCTGATGATGATTAAATAGAATTGAAATCAATGTTCAGGAATGGAAGTATTTGGAAAATACAAGATAATAGAACACCTCCCTCTGGTGGTAGATGTTACATAGTTTAATCTGCAGTATCAACGTAGTGAACTGGAAGCTTCATGGTGGTGGATGTCTGTCAGACTGCTCCTGAAGAACTAGAAGAACTTTTTTAAAAGATAATTGAATTGTATATAGAGGTTCCTGCCAGTCTAGCTGTTTTGAGTATGATGGAGAGGTTGGGCTGCTTGACCCAGTTTATTCTGCTACCCTCCCCTCTTTCTTCTGGGACTGATTGCATTTTGCAATTTTTGCTGGGCTGGAAGGATAGGCTCTATGGGTGTTTGTGCTTTAAGCAGGTAATCAGAACAGCATACATGAAACAGCTAATAGCTTCTAGCAGTTATCTGGCTCTTTCTGAAAATTTATTCATCCTTTAGTTTATTCATATTTAGCTGCTTGATCTGAATTTTATGTGCCTGTCCTCAGTTTCCAAAGTAATGCCTGTAGTTACTTGTACTTGAAATACAATTAGCCACCTTAACGGGAGAAGAAATGTTGTTGTTAACTGTTTATCCTGTAGTTTATTAATATGAAGAAAAAGATAATTTCTAAGATTTTTCTCTGTAAGCTTTTCAGGGTTCAATCCACAGAATGTGAGCTCCTGAAGAGGCTATATAATTGTTATTTCTAGCTCTGTTTAGGCATAACGAAAGCTTGAAAGAATGCTTTCAAATGCTTCCTGAAAGCATATTTTAGTTCCTTGCTTTTCATGGCCATTGCACTTCAGAAAGTGTAACAAACTAGCTGAATGTGTGAGATTCAACATTTCTTATCCTTGTTTTTCTTTCTGTTTAGTAAGCATTTTAGGATGATTTTCCTGTGGTTCTTTCACAGCATAACGAAAACTGTTCTTTCCCCCCAGGTTGAACACTCAAAATATTTTTTGCTTTTTTTTGTATGTTATTAGTAGAAGAATCCACAAAACCTTGTAAATCTCTAAGGCTCTAGATGAAAAGCGAAACAGCTGCGGCCTTTCTGCGAGTAGGAGTCTTAGTTCCATAAGGCTGTGACACTGTTAAAGTTGTAGAAACAAAACTTGGAACATGGAGGACTGGACACAGAAGAAATCTGTTTTCATGTGCAGGATCCCAGTGTTACCAGCATTAATTAATGTATTATTCAAGGTCAGCACACTGATCCTTTGATTTAGAGATTTATGCTCTGCTAGTGAAGACTCCCATTTAAGGGATTTCAGAACTATTAGGCTTAATGAACCATTTGCAATCCAGAGCTCTGGAAACAACACTGGCGGCAAAAGGCTTTTTTTCTCATCTCCACTAACTTGGAAGTGGTAGCTCAAGAAATTGGATTGTATCAAATCACAAATCATGGATATGAGGAGTAAAAGGATCCTTTTCTTCTCATGCTTGTTTATTGCAGTTTCTCTTCCATATTAAGACATAGGCAAGACTATGTTTTTTAGCCAGTTTCAGCAGCGATCCTCCAGCACTGACAGGCAGAAAGATCGCTTCATCGTCACAAGAGATGTTTTAAGTCCACATCTATTTGCTATATAAAAATAAGTTAATTGAGGAGCAGTGTATCTGTCTTTTCCGCTGGGGGGACAGGAATGCATCATTCTGAGGAGAATAGTTTTTCCATTCCTTTTCCTTATCTATCTTCTAATGTAAAGAAACCAGAGAAGCATCTGAATATTGAATAACAGCTGTAAGAAGAAAAAAAAAAAAACAACACAAGCTTTAGATATGCACTCACTAGATGACTTACTTTTGTAGCTATTTAATGCTAATTTCAAATTTTGAGATGTGCTCCAGCTATTTTCCTTGGGATTAATTGGCTAATAAGTTAATGACAACACACATTGTCATTGAATTCAACGTTTCTACTATCTTCTAGAAGATCATTTTACTAAGTAGGAATAAAAAAAAAAAAGGTTTTATTAAAACTTCAGTATGTTTTGTTGCTCACAGAGGCCTAAGCAGTGTTTATGTAAACAGTTCTTTGATATCTGTGCATATTCATATTCTTGACTCTAAAAGACTGTAAAATAAATACATATATTTCAAGTTTGAAGATAAGCAATGATTGTTTAAATTGGGGTTGGGCTTCCGAACTATAGTGTTCCATAGTCAGAATTCAGTGTAATGCAGCGGTTTGCAGCAGCTGCGCCTAGTGAGAGTGTGCTATGTTTGACCTTTTGGATTCATAAATCTAGATCAACTTTCCTTTCCTTGGGTCCTTGAACTTCTGCAGTTTTTTATCGGCAGTTTGAATACTGGTCTTGTGCATTTCTGTGTGATTACAGAATAGGAAGGAGGGGATGGTAAGTGGGAGACTACAGCTACTCCCTTAAGCTACTGGACTCACTTGGAAAGTTAGTAAAATGTGGAGCTTGAAGCTAAGGACACAGGAGTCAGATGAGTTTCCAGTGAGTTTTCTCAATTGTGTGATTAAAACATGACCTTTTTTTTTTTTTTTCATACTACTGTAGATTATTGCAGTCACAAATTGCTCATATAAACTCCAACCACTGCGAAGTTTTTGCCCCTACAACTGAGGACTGTCAGACTTGGAGTTTCCTCTCCACACTTTCCTCTAGCTACTGCATATGAAAGGCAGATACTTATTACAACATGAAGCATCATATTCCAGTAGGGTTGAGAAGAGTGGGGAGAAGCTCACCTCTTACACTTCACCTCGCCATTCATTGCTTTGGTGGTAAAACCTGAATAATGATAAAGAACTAAATCGTCCTCACAGACACACATTTCAAAGGATTGGGATGACTGTGGGGAAGTGAGGCCAGAAAGTGAGAGTGCCTGCTCTCCCTTCTCTTCCAAAATGCTCTTCGGTTCTGCCTCTGGGCTGTTCAAAGGAGACTGGGGAAAAGAGTCTGATAAATGAGTAATTCTGAGGGATGTTTTAAGAGTTTGGTAATGGTAGTTATTAAGGTACCTTAAGTGGAGGTGAGGGAGAAGGAACTGATGAGAGGTTTGCGGGTTAGTACTAGAAAGCTTTAATTTACCATAGAGGCCTTTTATCCCTTGTGAAAATCCTGATGATTTATAGTGTAGTCAAATATTTGGGAATCCTGGAACTTTAAATGTGACTGTTATTGACAGCAAATGAGGCAAACGTTCACTTTAATTGGAACCACATCAATTAGACTGGAGGAATTAATTAAAAAAATAATAGCCACACATTTTGAAACTGAAGGGTTCTCTCTAGGTATTAGAAGGGGCATGGTAAGGTGACAAAAAGATAGTTCCAGTACAAGAAAAACTAATTGAAATATTTCTTTTATTAAAACAATATTAGTTCCTACGTGCTTGGTGAATGAAGTATCCAGAATAAATATCAATGGTAATTAAATTCTGTTTCTATCAGTTAACAGTCCTGCTTTCAAGATCTCTCATTTATTATGAAAGCATCTCAAGAAGTTCACTTCATTAGTTTACTTTGTATGACTTGATGCTGTTGCAAAGTGCTTGGGTTTATGGATCAGATTCTTCCAATGAAGAATGTTTCTTCCCCCTTTATGACCATAAATTTTGAGGTGTCATCACTCTCTGAATTTAATTTGGAATGAGGCATTTCTTACTGATTTGTTTAATTTCATAAAGGGATACTGGTACTAAAAATTCTAGAGATAAAGATATGGAAGTTTAGGTGAGTGATAGTTGAGGTTTTTTGTGGATTTAAGAATCCATACAGTCACAATTAGTTGGGTAATAAATTGTTTTGATTTTCTAGTTCCACTGTCAGAGGCAGGTGCTGTATAGCTAGCCCCTTTTTAGTTTTAGGTTTTGAAATGTAATAGTACCTTTTTGTAGTACTTTCTCATCATACATGTACTGTAATGAGTTAAAGTATGAATGCTAACCATGGACCTGAGCGGTTCTGTTACAGGAAATTTAAGGTGGATTGTTAAAATAGTAGTTTACTCTTCATAGCTTCAGTACTTTGGATCCTGTGATGACAGGCAATAATATTTATTCTTCTTTATTCTTCTATATATTCTTTATGTTGGTGAGATTTATGAAATAATGAAATTTTAGTTGAAATAATGTAAGCATGCTACTTTAAGTAACAATGGGAACTATGACACAAGGGTTTTAAAAATGTTACTTACAGGGGTTTTCAGTGACCTTGTTCCTGGTCAGTGCTGCAATAGCTACAGTAAGCAAATTTATTATCAGGCAGAGCAAGCAGTGTTTGTTATGTGGGGAAGCTGCTCTCAGAGGATACTTTTGTAGATAATAATGAAGTTCCTGTTTTCATCAATTTAGGATTTTGCAACTACTTTGCAGGTAGTGGGATCATGTGCTATAAAAATGGCAATTTTTCTCATGGCAGTCATGTAAGTTGTTATAAGCCTGGTGTTAATACAGTTGCTGTAGATTCTTCTACTCAGTTTTATACAAAACTGCATTTCTCTTCCTTAAAAAGATGTCTGCATATGCATTTATTAATGACCTGGATCTTAAGTTGAAGGTCACTATAATAATGTTATGCTTGTTGTCTTGCTAGCCTTTGTTTATTTATTCATGACTTTTCTGGCTAAATAATAAGCAAAATCTGGTAGTCAAATCTGGAGCTTCCAGTGTATCTTGGGGGAATATAATTTTATAGACCCAGGAGAAAGAAGGCCTATTATGGAATGTTGCCTTTAAGCAAGGGTGTGTATGTGTGTCTTTTTTTTTGAGAGAAAAACACCTTAAAACACAAAGTCATCAGACTTCCTGCAAAACAAACAAATAACAGAAACCTGATCATGTTAAACATCCCAGTAATTTTACAAATACGGCAGTCTTATTATATAACTGGATCCTAATTCCTGAATGATAAACACATGTAATTGGAGCCGTGTTCTTGCTACCACGCTTGCAGATCAGTCTTTCTTATTCTTTATTTTGCGCTTTTCTAGTATTTTTTTCTGCTTATTTGAAAAAATGAAATGTATATAAAAAGCTCAGTATATGCAACATGCAAATCACAGTATTATTTGAAACTCTTATTAATGTGTTGCCATTTAAAAAGATATAGCAATCTTCATGAAGAAAAACTGAAAAAAAAATTACAAAGTTGTATTTATGAATAAAAACTCTAGAGTTGAATGGCTTTCCTGTACCATATGTGCTCACAATTCTAAAAAAAGTTCAGTTGTATAGAAAATCATCTTTCTAATATTGTTACTGGTTTGTTAATTTTCCCTGTACTTTGTGCATAATGTAAAAGTAATGAGCTCTGCTGATAGCTCATACAGGAATATACTGTGATAGGTATTTTGCACTCTCCAGTCTAATTTTCAATTAATCCACCTATTGTTGCTCTTATTACTGTAGATGTATTAAGAAATAGCTTTTTATATATAATATATGTCAAATATTGTTACTATATAAATATAACTTCGTACAGTACTTACCTCTGATTCAGTTTTATTACTTTGCTTGTGTTCTGATACAAATGCTTGTGCAAATTCTATAGTGCATTCCCCTGTGTTTATTCTGCAAGTGGGCTACTGCATCATCTTTCTGACTGTGTGTTATTTAAAACAGAAGGAAAAAAAAAGTCCTCCCAAATGGAGTTTTATTGCCAGTCCATTATTTGAGCTTTAGATTGCATTCAGATACCTACTTAAAGGAAAGGTTTTATCCATTTCACAGTATGCAAAATGTAGTTATACATGAATGACACTTGAAATGCCTTCAGTAAGCTTTTAACTAGGAAAGTCCAGTGAAGAGTTTTTAGTAAATAAAACCCTAGGACTTAGGACTAGGAAGTAGTATTCCATGGTCATATTTGAACAGTTTTTCCAGGCATGTGAAGAAAAAAAATAAAATTATTCAATAAAGTAAACATTTCACTGGAACAGTTTCCATGTCATAATATTTGTGTTACTTCCCATAGAGTACTTTCAAAACACAATTTCTTTTAAGCATGGATATGTTTTCTTATTGCACTAGAGTAAGGTAAAAGTCTGCTGTATATGTTGGGATACAAATGGACTAGTAGACATTTGATGTGACACTAACACGTTAATTTAAGCTCTGTAAAAGAACAAAATGTTCTGGCATTAAAAAATATGCAGATTGCACATTTAATGCGGTGTAAGAAGCAAACATGCTTCAAATAACTTTTTTGTTGGTTCACACTGCTAAGTTACGGGAGCTGTAGGACTGAAGAATAAAGAAGTGGTGGAATACTGCCTATCAACCAAAATAATTACCTTAAAGAATCTAATTTTCTGCTCTTAGCATGCTATTTACTCCAACACTTATTGCAACATTCATTTATTTGAATGGACTCATTTCTTATTAATGAAAACATCAGTTATAGACCAGAGAATAAGAAGTGTTTATAACCTTGACCCTTAAGATAAACCAAAAGGAGAGCTTAAGTTAAGAACATTTAGGAGTTTCATAAATTTTATGATTTCTTATAGCAGGAGTGCAAACGAGAAGCAGCTCTAGCTTAGTATTAAAACATTCCATCTGATATTTTGACATGCTTGTCTTTTCCGGAATAAAATACTTTGACACACTGATATTGCTCATATTTGCCTTTTACCTCAAGTTTCAGCTGATTGTAATCACGGAAGCTACTTACTAGAATCTGAAGGGTTGTTCCCTGCTTAGTTACAGACCCCTTACAGTTAAGCAAAAGTTGAGGACTCAGTATTGCCTTAGGTATTTTGTTGGATATTGATGACTAAAGTAAACTAAATACTGGAATTGAGATGGATTTTTTGTGTGTGTGTGTCACATAAAGAATCAGGAGTATTTTAGGTGATGGTAGAGGTTGGATGTTCTAAATATTTGTTAGTTTGATCCTGAGGTAATGGGTGAAATGAACAGATTGAGAATATGTTCTTTCTGGTTTCTTACCCTAACCTAGTAACTGTAACTGGACGAATGTACAAGAGAGCTTTAGTCCTGTGCAAAAGACATGATTTAGTGTGGCGTCTCTGGCTTTATGGGTTAGAAGCTGTAAAGGTAATGGATTTCGTTTTTAATGTTACTTTTATGAATACAAGTGGACAAAAGATTGTCTTGCAAAAGAACTTCTCAAGTCTGGAAACAAATCTGGCTTCTTTTAGTCTAAATATTTGAATTCATTGTATATATAGAATATGAAACGTTAATATCCTATCTATATGTGCACATAGTCATTGTTTTGTTTACAAAGAAATCCGAAGTAGCAAAAATAACACTCTATTAACAACAAGTGCATGAGAGCTCTCCCTGAGATTTTCTGCTCCTGCTCAGCTAGGTGAGATACTGGGTGCAAACTTAAAGCAAAAGAATTTTGGAGCTAGACGTCTGGCAGTGTTGCTGCTTACTACTAGCAGCTTCTGTATCATGCAGTAATAGTTTATTGGATGTATTTCATGCATTTTATTGATAGATCTTTCCTTCTGTTATGCTACCACGCAGGAAATGTCTAAATTTCACATCTTATTTTGGTGCTGGCTCCACCTTGTAACACCAGGATATTTTGCACTTAAAAAAAAAACCCAAACCCACAAGACACCACAACCACCAAAAAACCCCCAAATTTGAAGGCAGTAGAGAAAAGGAGACAATGTTGAGAAAAATGTTTTCTGGCAAATGGAGAAAGTTTGTTTCCCCTAAACCTGTGTACTGGCTGAAGTTTCTGTAAAAAGTTGCAAAGTTGCATTTCATTAACTAGAAAAAGGGAGTGTGGATTTGGTGGGTTTTTGATCAGTCATTGTGCATTTTGGCATGGATTTTACTAGCATGGTGAAAGTCTCACTAAAACCGAAGGAAAAATTAATTTAAGTAAGTGTTTTGCATGCATCTCTAGTTAAACAGAAACTTCTGGAAATGATGATTAATGTCTTGCCAACTCTCTTTCAGTTTTTTCCCCATTGAGACTTATTAGGAGAGGTCATTGTTCTGTCAATGGAATTACATTCTGAGTTTAATCAGAATGAAGCCTCCCCTTCAAAACTTGCCAGCGTCTTGCCTGTATTGTGTGTGTATTTTTGTATTGTTTTATTTGCTAAACAGTTAAGGCTTAACTGGATTTATTCAGACACAGCTCTCCTGTAGTTGTTGCCAGCTTGTATTGTGTTTTTGGGGATATCAAGGTGATCTGCAAGTTATTTGTGTTAACAAGAGCCCTGGTTAACAGAAGCCAATCCCCCGATACACATCATAAGAAATATAATACAGTTCACCCAGTATGTCATGAGGTATGTATTTGTGCATGTATGTACTGGACCACAAATCATAAAGCAGTATTTCAGAAATCTCTTGGTAATTTAGGTCAAATTTATCATATAAACTATGTTACTGAACAGGTCCTGTATTGCTGTTGACCCTACAGTACTAAGGCAACTGTTAATAATTTTCTGTAGCATAAGTAGTACAACTTCAGTTACAGTTAGTATGTCTTAGGTGCTTGCAGTCAGCAGTCTCAACACTTTCCTCAACTACTTGTCTGCAGTGAAAAAGTGGTTAAAAAGGGGGCATGGGAGATGGTCTCAGGTTCCACTCAACTGAGCAGGCTAAGGCTTTTTTGAAAGTTAATTGATTTGCAGTCTGAATAAAAGTTAGTTCTGAACACGAGGTCCTGGATTCATGAAGGCAAAGAGCATTTAACTGCCATGGCGGATTTTGCTGCAGTGTGACAGCTCTGAGCTGTAAGCAAGCTTGTTGGGAAATGCTGTCACTGAGTGACCATTTTTGACAGCCTTTTATGCTCTCTTTGAAACTGGAGAATTTATCAATAGGCTGCAAAAGTGAATACTTTTCTAGGGAAAAAAAAACAAGCACCTTGGTCAATGTGCTCTTAAACTTGCACACAGTGTAGCACTAGTACTTACCATACTATCATTAAAGGACTGTCAGGATTTATTATATAGACCATTTTGTTAAAAACATTCTACGTTTTTTTCTGTAAATGCCTTGTGTGGATGACACTGAGCTAGTGCAGCCTGAGTAAAGTATTTGGAGCTATCTGGTAAAAAAAATAATACACTGGCTGAGAATTTTTTAACTTGCTGAATTTTAATGTATTTCATAGTATCTATTGCTGTTCTGTAACTTTATGCTTTCTTTTTTAATACATTTTATAGATTGCTCATGGTGTATAATATTGAGTGTGACCATTATTTTTGCTCTAATTCTTGAAGGTGGAGTTGCTCCCACTTCTGATACATGCATATAACATGCTTTACTTCTGTGCACTGCCTTGGATGCAATCTCATGTAAAACACAATCTTTGGAGCCACCTTATATTTGCAGGCAATATTTGAGATATTTTCTGTACTGGTTATTTATAGACTGATGGTTCCCAAAATGTCTCTAACTGTGGGCTCCCCTTCTGTCAGGACCGTGGCCTCAGTAGTGGTGTGAAGAGTTGGGTACCTGCTGGGGTGGTGGCTTCAGTTCTAATTGCTGCAGCAGTCTGATTCTGTTTGGTGCAGAATCCCAAGTGCTTGAAGCTTTCTTGATTGCACAAACACACTAATAATATCCAGGAGACCAACTTGGGAGAAATATTGTTGATAACTCACTGGACCTGAGTTGGACATCTTCCTGGGTCTAGTAACTCATCGCTGACAAAATTAATCCCACTGTTTTTTCAGAGCTGTGTTGTGCAGGTGGGTGATTTCCTGTCTACCACCTCCTTCCTTCTTTTTCGTGGCTTCCTTCTTTTCCCTGGCTTTTGTTCCTCTCAAAGCTGGACTTCTGGCTGACTCTTCCACAGCAGAAGTTACAGCTTAATTTCTCTGGCAAATCACTTAAATTCTAAATCAGCATTTAGGGACTGTTTGACTGTAGTGCTTCCCAGTCCCAATGAGTCATGTTGGTGATCCATCTTTCTAACACATCATCATCTGCAAATATTTATAGACTGCTCTGTTTTCCTCTCTGAAATCATAATGAGCAACTGAATACTGATTTATATATCTGTTTATGTAAGGAATAAATTCTGCCTTTCTATGTAATTTTTCAAAAAGTAAGTATTTAGCAATACCAAGAGGTGATGCACTTCATCTTTAAGTGTCTCTTTACAAGGAAGAGGTGCCTTTGTGTTGTGAGAATAACTGGATGTTAAGCAAACCAAAATCCACTTGGCTGGGAGGAGTGTTCCCTGGGGGCATCCAGTGGTAGAGCTGTGCCAGTCTGAAATCCAGTATTGTAGCTGGTAGGAACTGAGACGATGCTGTAAATCTACTAGGTATCAGGACTGTGGTTTGGGAAAAAGCCCATAAGGGAGGATTTGCACTTAAAAAGGAAAAGACTATCCCCTCAGACCTGAATCTGCTTTGGAGACCTGAGGATGGAATCTATCACAGATGTGAAATTTGGACTATGGAGGAAGTTTGGAGATTTAGCATGACTTGGCACTTGCTGACCAATAGGAAGGGGGAAAAAAAAAAGGGGGGGGGGGGGCGGGGAAGGAAAACTTTTAAAGCCAGATCGTTTGTACACGGCTTTTATGTGTTGTAGTGATTTACTTCCCATGTCTAACTCTGATCATATATCAATGAGCAACTTTTAATACCAATGTTGGAATAAATGAAAGAAAGAGAAAGAAGAAATATATATATACACACACACCCCACACCCCCCAAACCCCAATCAAACAAGTGATGCAAAAGGTGATCCCTCACCAGCTCCCCCATGCTAACCTGGAACCATAGCTGTCTACATTAGCTTTGCCAAAACTGTTACTGGTGGGATTTTATGTAACATCAGTGAGAAATACTGGTTTTACAGAACTGTAACATTTTCTTTTACTTGTATTACATGCCTTAGTTCTTCTCTCATTGGATGTTTGCTCCTTTATGCTTTTGTACGTGCTTTGTGTGAACTATCTTTAAAATGATGCCATGTACTATATACTGATGTACACAGTGGTAAGTTTTGGATGCTCTTGAATGGCTGGGGAAACAGTAACTTTGTGTAGTTCTGAAAATGTTTGCTGTTCTTCAACAACAAATAACTTTTAAGGTATTTTACATCTGAAATAAAAACTTGAAGGCTACTCTTGGTGTTTTGAGACATACAAATTATCAGAATGATGGTACCTCTGGCAGTGTTCTAGGGTTATTTTTGTTTTGCTGAAGTTGGGTTTTTTTCATAAAATTGGATTATAAGATTGAGCAAGTGGGATGATATATGAAATCTTGGTTTTGATAGATTTCCAGAAGAAGCAGCCAGACGATGACTCTACTCCCAGCACAAGCAGCAGCCAGTCAGATTTGTTCTCTGGAGAAACGAACAGTGACAACAGCAATACCTCTCTAACCACGCAGGCCGCTAACTCCAACCAGCAACTTTTGACAGAACTGAATGTAACTTCACCGAGCAAAGAGGAATGTAAGTGCATGAGTCCTAAGCAGCAAAGGAGGCATAAACATTTTTCTTTGTTCTCAGGCTGATGTTTCACTGACTCCCTTTTAGAAGTAAACGCCCTGTCTTTTTGGGTGAAAGGAAATGTTGGAAGTTATTAAAAAAATAGACATTGATGGCTTTAATCAAAGAACAAATTCAAAGGGGTTGCAGGAGTTTCTAACTAACTTTACAGCTCTTTGAATTGCAGTATACAATTTTGTTGTGATTTTGAGGCACTCTTATTCTGAGAAAATTCTTCTCATGTGACTGGTAAATTAATATATGTATTCTAGGATAAACACCAATATCTTGGGAAATCTGACTTTAAAACCTTTTGGTTTGTAATTATTGCAATTGCACATAGCACTGACTGTAATGAATGTTTGTCTAGACTTAGGTTACTTGCTTAAAACTTAAGTTTTATGTGGTAATCCATCTGTCTTTCCTGACCCTTCTTTCCTCTTTATTGAACTGTCCGTCAAAAATTCTCCATGAAGGTAAGCTAAGATGTTAAAGATTAGC
Organism: Athene noctua; assembly: GCF_965140245.1. NCBI lineage: Eukaryota > Metazoa > Chordata > Aves > Strigiformes > Strigidae > Athene > Athene noctua. The sequence continues at coordinate 95,112,594 of NC_134037.1, forward strand.
AAACACAGTGAGATAAAGTTGTTTTTAAAATTATTCTAAACCTCTATGCAAGTTCATTCTGTGTCTAATATATTGAGTTGTATTCTGCAATTTAAATGTCAAATTTGTAGTTTTGTTTTCCTCCCAACTGTAGGTTTATTTTAGAATGTGCACGATGGAGAGAATCCCTCTTGAACTGAGTTTACTTTACATTGTGGCTGTTAAATAGATGTCCACATTGCAAGAAAAACTTGCTTATTTTTCAGTAGGGAATCTGCAAGAGCTACTTCGGTTCTTCAATATTGAAGCAACTGCTGGAAATAATGCTCACAAAGTACTAGGACTAAAAAAATCTTTGATATACTACACTTGTTTTCAGCTGTGTTAACTGCTTGCATAGGATGGTTTTGCTGAGTTGCTGAAGTATTTATTCTGTTTACAGGTATGTAAACGTTGCATATATATTCTTTTTATTTATGCAGATTGTCTGAGGACAAAACACAAAGTGTCATTTTGGGATTGTGGTAGTTTGAGACCAAAATAAAATTTTTAAGTTGAGTTATTTTTTACTATCTGTATGTGAGAATTTTGTCAGAAATACAGCAGGGTTCAAATGTCAATCTTCTGATACCAGTTCTTGTAATAAGAGTAAATTTGCCATGTAACTCTTGTCTTTCCTTCGCATACACAGTTGCTGCTGACCACCCATCAGCTCTTCCTTCTGTCCAGCGCTTCTTCAGGGGAAACCTGTAATGTGCTATAAAAACAAGGCCTTAAAACAACTTTCCTAGAGAATTCAGCAGAATATTATGCTTCATCAATGCATTTGGGCCTTCTTTGGGCAGGGGCCTTCGGCACCTCTGCTGGCTTATTAGCCAGGATCTACTGTTTGGTATTACAGGGTGCTTCTCCAGTGCTTACTAGGTCAGGTTTTCTGGAAATTTGTTCAGTTAGGAATTAAATTATGTTACAACAAAATGTTTCTATTGTGGCTGAGAAGGACTTGGGGGTAAGTGGGAAGGCGATTACAGGGATGGGAAGGAAATTAAATAGTGTCCTTCATCCTGAATTGCTGTAAGCTTGTGAACATACACTGAAGATGATGGATATTAGGCAGCACAGCCTGCGGAGCATTTGAAAATATTACCTATTAAAAAAATTCTTTATGACTTCCTGCTGGGGTGATTTGAAGTGAAATACAGTGGAGAGATTTATTTACAGCTCTGTCTTCTCTTGCATCCCCACTACCTCTTTAATGAAGCTTAATATCATTTATCAGAAATAATTATACACAGATGAAGCTTTTCTGATGGATAATGGCCTCAGCATGGAAGAGTCTTTCCTTTAATGAAGAATGCCCAAACTTTAAATGTCTTGATTTTAATGTGAGGCAGTCTTTTTCTATGCAATATTTATTTATTTTGCAGCAAGTTATATAAAGCACGCACTGCTCTCATTACAGCTGTGTTCTTCAGAGACTGGTATTTTGCAGTGCCATGTGGTGATGTACAGCTGTGTGCCATTCTGAGTAGGATTGTGGTGATTCACCAGAAATCAATGTATGGGATCTTTATGGTAATCCCTATCAAAATTTGGAAAGATTGGAGTACTCAGGAAGGATTCTCATGGTGCATTCCACTCCCTTCTCTTTCAAGCTCACATCAAGGCATTTGCCGTGGTACTTGAGTCCTTAGAGTAACCAGATTGGACAGAATTGCAGCAAGTCATTTAGGCAATTAACAAATTCCATTCATGTTATGACAACTGAAGAGAGCCATAGAAATCTCATGTAGTAAAATTCATATTCTGTGTCAGAGAAAGTGGGGGGGTGGTTTGTGCATGGTTTTGAGTAGCCATTCCCTTTCAACACAGAATGAATGATACAGGAGAAGAGATCCTTGGACTGGATTTTACAGGAGTTCACTGTGACAATATGCAAGTATTTCTGCCTCTTTAGTTACTGTTTTAATGTTCTGAGAGAGTTGCATTTGCATTCCTGAGTGTCTTATATATGCAACCAGGTTGCAGTGACTTTTCCATCTCCTACCATCCTCGTTTCTGAACAATCACCTATGCCAGCGGCTGTTTTCTGATTAATATCTCTTCCCCTAGTAGTTGAAAAGTAGTTCTCAGTCTTAACACATTTTTGTTGATTGTAACTTTAAAGACTTATGCTTGGAGACAGTGATGCAAGCTTCAGGACATTTTTTCCTCCTTCACATGTGTTTTCTTTTTATGAAGTATTTCTTAACACCAATTTAAAAAAAAAAAAATGCTGTTGCAATTTAGGGGGACAAACTTTCTAAGAATTTTCCCTCTCCCCCACATATGCTTCCTGAGTTGCCTTTTTCTGTCCATCCGTTGCAGTAAGTTTTCTGGAATAAATTTTTGCAGACAAGTAATATATATTGATATTGGTATAGCTTTAGTAAGTCTAGATTCACATGGATTTTAATGATCTGTTCCTTAACATATGGTTAAATTAGTCTAACTTCCATTCTTCTTCTGCTTTATGTGGAGATAAGCTTCTCTGTTTAATTTCTTGTATAGTTTTCATCTATTCTTGTTTTTCCCTTCCATCTCATCTCTTTATTTACAAGGTCCTAATAGTAGTTATTTTGGTGTCAGTCGCCATATGAGCAGGTTTCCTTTTCTTATTGGGTGGACGGGATTTTTGTTTATTTTTAACAGACAAGAAAAAAGGGATTTGACAATGACCCTTGCTTCTCTCTTTCCCTACGTCCAGCCACCAGCAGTCTTAAAAAGATTAGCTTATTAAGGAAGGTTCTATGCATTATGGTAAAGAAAAGGTCACACTGCACATGGAATAATTTTGCTTAGTTTCAGGCCTTCATTGCTTTCTTTGGGGTTGTCACATTATTTTTCTGTCACTGTATGAGTAGACCTGAAGCTCATGCTGTGCAGGTTTAAAACTAACTGTGGTGTTATGTGACAGGAGAAATGTCAATGTGAGCAACTCTGACTCTGGCAGCTGGATCAGATTTGATATTTCAGTAGTTCTTGGCTTCAGTTGACATGATTTTATTTTAATTATGTGCTTAACTCTTCCTGGCCTCCTTGAATTAATAAGAGCCACAATTGAAAAAGGACAAAAGGAATATGTGATGTTTCTAGAACAGTTAAATGCTCTACATTTCTGCACTGAAGACTTTATAAGAAGATATACAAAGATCTGAGATACTGCTGTTAATATCAAAAAATACAGTGGAAATTTCAGCCCAGAAAGGAGTTGATGTTCACTGACCACACCTTACCTCTGTGTGTGCTGAATTTAAAGTGCGTAAATATGAATTTTCAGGACTGAATAACTGTGAATTGTGAGTAGTTAATGTATACGCTTAAGAATCTGAACTGTTGCATGTCACGTTAAGTCTTTAAAGCATTATTAGTTTATCTCAAATACTTAGGTTTGTAAGACAAGTTTGAAGAATGCTTTAAAACATTATTTTATTAAGCACTTGCATGTGCTGCAAACGCTGGAATAAATACCCTTGCTTATGAAGTTATTTCGTGAAGTTACTTTATGTACATAAAGTGTACTACATCTGAGACAGAGATGCACCAGGCTTCTGTAAAAGATCTCTGACAGAAAGGTGAGAGATGATTTTTTCTACTGCACCTATTGGACGTTTATACTCTGAATTTCATGGCTTGTTGAAGCATGACTGTATAAAGAGCCATATAGGCTATAGTACTAGAAAAGTAATGATATTTTCTCTGTCTTTGGAGTTAAAAAAATAATCTTATGTCAGGTTTTTTTGACATAACCATACGAAAAATGGGTAAATAAGTGCATCCTTTTTTTGTTGTTGAATGGCCTTCTCTGACACTATGCAAAAGGTTTCTACCAGTTTATAATGACTTCACAGTTTTTGCATTTTGTCTGGGTTTGTCAGCAGAGTCAGAGATGACAGCTTTCCTACGTATGCTCTGAAAATACTTCATATTTTGAATTATTCCTGTGATATCCTTAAATGACTTTTGTGCCTTTTAAGTAAGGATGGTGGTTTTTGAAATGGTATTTGCTGTTCCTCTTTGATGCTATCTATTTGTATACTTTTTAAAATGCCCTGGCTTTTGGGAATTCAGTCATTTTTTTGTCTAATTCCTGCTATGGGAAACTTTGTATTTTGCTTCATCTCTGACTGAAAGTTACATGCATACCCACTTCTATAAACAGACCAAGCTAGCTGTCTATTTTTTTTCTTGGTTGTCACAGATGGTTGTAAAAAATAATTCGCTTTGTTGCTAACCTGATTTATTCTGATACCATTTTGTATGTTTTTCTCTGATTCAAAAGAATGCATTAACTGTTAAAATTATGCTGAGCTACAAAACTAGCCTACCTGACCCACATGATTTAATATCGCAATTAAACTTGTACCAAGGCATGACTGAGAAAACTGCAGCTAGGTGAGGGTGATGATGAATAATTCTAATTTTCCTTATCAGCTCACAAGGTTGTCATGTGTTCTTTCTTCTGTACTCAATTTTGTGTCTCTTATCAGAGCAAGAGGGGGCACACCTCTAATACAGAATATGTACCTGGCTGTTTTTTGATATTACAGTCATCTTCGAATTTCTGTCACAGAATATGAACTACCTATTTTCTTAGACTTTTAGTGAGTTAGATAATAGTAAAAGGTGTTTATATCTTAAGGGATTTTTTTTTTTTTAGCTTTGTTTTCATTAGATGCCATACACAAATAGTCTTTTGGCACTGTTTTTAATGTTAAGAGTAATTCAGTTTTTCATTTGGATTATCATCAAACCTGGATTTTCTTGAATATTCATTGCAAATTACATGTTTTTCTTTAGTATCAATGCAAGCACTTTTTCTCTGGGAATTTGCAAGAATGCTTTCAAATATAAAAGCATATTGAGTTGTGGGCTATTTGAGTGTCTTTTTGAGAAATGCCGCTAGTATTAGGTGCCAGTACAGAACATATAGGCAGTGAGAAATTTGAACAAAGTGGTGTCTAGTAGAAGTGTCACTTTCATTGCCTTTTTGAGGTGTAAGGATCTTTTAGTAAGTTTCAATCTAATCCCTACAGTCCAACTTCCATTTAAAGAACATTTTTGATTCTTCTGCCATCTTAAGCAAAGATCTGGCACATAGATTTATGAAATGAACACTTCTTTTCATGTCTGTGGCATTATAACTTTTGAAACATAATGAAGACCAGTGGAATAGCACAACTGTTAATTGTTCCCTCTGATTTATAGTCACTTCACACTGCAGAGTAGACAGTGTATACTGGGGTCCCATTTATTAAAGTGAAAGGACCCCATGGAACATGAAACGGAAACACAGTCACATAGGAAAAATGTGGATTAGAGCTGTACAGCTATCAAGGTTACATAAAAATTATTTATAAAAATACAATTTAACTGCTGGTTTCAAAAGCACATTTATACATTTCAACATACACCTATAAAGTAAGAAAGTATCACGTCTATTTTAGAAATGAGGAAACAGAGGAAAAGCAGGTAATGGAGTGAGACAATAGCAGGGAAAAAAGTGGAATCTTTATAGTTTTTAAATTTACCAGATGTTCAGCAGGAGCAAAGCAGTCCAGGTTTCACTTCCTTCTCCAAAAGCTTGATGTAGATAAAAATCCACAAAAGTAAATAATGGCAGATTTATAAAACTAGATTTTAAAAAGTATGCATTTGTATGTGATATAATCCTCTTGCCTGTTTAGTAATGACTTCACTTAAATTATCATGCAGCTTACCCATTCTGCAGCAAATAAGCAGTTCTTACGTGCTGTAAAGTTCTTTTGCTTTTTTTCCTTAAAGATAGTGTATTCTGTCTGTGCAGACTGAACTTAGAGATTTATGTTCCCATTTATTTATGTATATATGGCTGTAGTCAGTGACTGTTTTCCAACTCAGTTGTGTAGATTAATTTGAATATGTCTCTACCAATTCAGGGAATGCACAATTAGATTACTGGTTTGGACAGGTTTCCAAAGGTAGGTTCTTTCCTTGATTGCAAATAGCCATGAAATTCTCCCTGTGCTGGCTACCACACTGCGCTCCAAGGAAATTCAGCTCTTCCTTCTTACCCTCTTCCAGGCCATTGCGTGCAGGGAGTTGGTGTGCTTTTTCTGAGAAGAAACCATCTCAGTACTGAAAGCTCAAAGTAGCGTTCAGGAATGCTTATGTCACTGTGATAGTGTTACTGAGCTTCAGGCTCCTTCACTTACTTTTCATGTTTGCTTATTATCTGGCTTGCAGTTTTTGTGTTCTCTCTAATTGTTTCAGTTGTAGTGTATTATTGTAATCTTAGGCTTTGTGCTCTTGTGCAAGCTTGATTTTGATCCATTCTGCATCCGATAAGTGCTTCAAGTGCCGTTCAGATACGCCTCACACATGTACTCTGGGTTCAAACTCATCAGTTCCTTGGACAGCAAGGGACTACAATACAATACAATACTAGAGCAGGGTTGCTCTAGTATTCCACTTTTTCCTACACAGGAAGTTCTGAGTGGAGTCACTTGACTTTACAAAGACTTCAGGAAGGGGAAACAAGAAGTTCCCCTGACTCAGAGTATGTCCTTCAGGACAGGTGGTACTTGGCAGTTCTTTCCATCTTTCAGGAAAGGAGGTGAACAATGCAGAAAGGCATTCTAAAGGTCAATTTAAACATATACAAATTATAATAGTCTGTAATAGTAAATGATAACAATATTAACATGTATATAGAGTTATAAGTAATACGTAAAATTTTACTACTTTAGAGAGAGAAACTGGTTTTGAAGGTATTTTTTCAAGTTGATATATTTAGAGTACAGTTAACAGCAAGTTACAGAAAGCTGAGGATATCAGAAGTCAGAAACATTAACAAGACCTTTTGTTTTAAATATGATGTTTGAGTCAAAAGGTCTTGTTTTGTCCTTTATTAATTCTGTGTTTGAATTTGCAAACTCGATGATTCTCACAATTCTACTGATTTATTCAGTATCTTTTTAGGATTTTTACATTTTTAATTATCTTCTCTTGGGATTACATTATTGCTGGGCAGTGGCTGCTTTTGTTTGGAAGAGGAGTTGCAAGGGCCAGAAACCATGCATGGAAAAAAAATTGGAAGAGAAGCTATTGTTTAATCTGTTAATTGGATATAGAATAGAAAGATACCTTTATTTTTCCATTTTAATCTCTTGTTTGTGCTGAGAAAAAATAGCAGTCTGCAGCCCTGTGGATTATGTTAGAAGCTAGACATGTGTGGCCTTTCACTCTGCACTGAAGTGGTTTATGTACCACAGTTAAATTCCCTTGAAACACTTACGGTTTTGGGAATGAAGGTGCAGATATATCCTGAATCATGGTAAGTTATAAGCCTACCTTTGTGTATAGCCAAGAAGGAGTGGTGTTCTACTGTTATCTGACTTCCCTTTTCCTTCATGAAGAATTTTTATCAAAGCTATGGGAAATACTGTCCTTTTTCAAGTAGTACAGAGATGCCTATATTAGCTGTTATGTATACCAAAAGATTCAACATAATGACTTCCACATAGAATTGCACAGTCAAGCCCATACTACATAGTATTGAATTATGCATGACATTTTTAATGGTGGAACAAAAAGAGTAGCAGAAGGAAGTGCTGCAAAGGACATGCTGCCTTCACTGGTTATTAGGCACTGGTGTTCGTGCATGCAAATCCCAAGATATTCTTTGTTGAAACTCTGCTGTTTTATACAAATCTAAGCTATATGGAACTAATACCTAATGAGGGAAGATTAAATAAAAGAAAACTCCTGACACAGGGAAGTCCAGAATACATACCAATTTACTGTACTTTAGAGAGTGAGAAATAAAAATCTTGTATTTAGTTGGATGCTGAAAGTATCGACTAGTGTAAATATTTACTGTACAATAATTGTGAGGTTTGGTCTTGTTTGATAGTCCACAGTGATGATCCCTGTCAGTGTCTATTCAGTGAAAACTGGGAGAATGTAACTAAAATTACTTAAAGAAGAGCTGATGCATTTAAGAGGCAGCTGTGATCTAAAGTCAGTTCATTGAAATTCCATACCCTGTTGTATATATTTTGATATATTCCATATCCTGTTGGTTTCAATATTGAATTTTTGCAAACAAATACAATTATATATACTTGGTCGTTGAAAGTTGAGACTGACCTAACAGACCTGCTGTGTAATTTTTTGAATATCCAAAAGGTATCAACAGAAAGCTTGGTAAGGCTTGTTGCTGTATTGATTTTCCTCCCAAATGCACCAAACACTGGACTAAGCATTTTTGGAGCCTTTTATAAGTAGTAGATGAAGGTGGCATTTTCATTTTTTTATACTCTAGTCTAGAAAAAGATATGCCATAAAAAATTATTTGAGCTTTCTTGTTAATTTCTTGTTGCTTGGGGGTTGCCTGGTTTTCTGGTTGTTGCCTGGGGCAGGGACCAACATGGTGATACCAGGATGCTTGATTCATCCACCTGGGATGCTTTCCTGTCAGCCAGGGAAGGCATTCACCCCCTGCCTCCCAGTCCTCCTCACTGCAAAAGCAAGCCTGGCTCTTCTCACATGCAGACTTGACTCTGCAGAGAGGCCCCCACCGCTCCCTTCCACTTACCTGTGGAGTTGAGCCATGTCTCACCAGCTCCCTCCTTACCAGCCTTCAGAATCCAGGCATCTCTCACAACACCATCTGTAACTTCTGCCAGCTGCTGATGCTGTTGCTTATTGCATGCTGCCATTTCTTGGGTTGTGTTGGGTAGTTTCCTGTGTCCTGTTTGCTTCGCTTCACCTCGGGCCAGGCCCTAATGAGTGTTTGCCTGCAGGCCAAACACTGACTCATTGACCTTTGTAACCACCCCTTTAAAGGTTACCTGTTGCATGGTTATCAAATAGTGTATGGTGCTGGAGGGACTTTCTGGAAGAACAGAAAACTCAACGCATTTATCAGTCCTTCCCTGGAAAACTGAAAGTGTAAAACTCCTGAGATCTTTGCTGCCAAGTGCATTTCATTGAAATCAAATATTCCAAAATAATTTCCTCACATCTTTCCCTCCCAATTGCAGAGGTTTATTTTCTTTTTTTGTAGTGTTACAATGCTGTGAGTTTTACAGGGTAGACAAAGTTTCCCAGGTCCTGATAGTTACTGAAAAATAGAAATGTAAGGAGAACTTCAAGGGGGAGCATCTCAGAGAGAAGAAAAAAGAAATAGTTTACTACCAGGTCAGGCTTAAAAATATTAGAAAAGAGAAAAGCATTGCCATAGCCACAGTGTTGCTTTCCAGATATGCAAAGACTGATTAAAAAAAGCAAAAAGTATTTTTCAGGGTGTGAAGACTTATGTTAAAGGTTATCCTGTCATACTAAGCTCTGCTGTATTGCCAACACAGTACTACTGTATCACCATCAGTCCAGTGCAAACTTGATTATTACTATTTTGATAGCCAAACTCTACTAGATCTAACTTAATTTCAGGTTCTCTAGCATCATGCGATTTATAATATCCAATTACCAAAGCTATGATTTGTTATTACCACTGGTAAAGCTACTGTCAATTTGTCTTGGCTTCACTATATGGGGTTTATTGTTATTTATTTATTTTTATTTCAAGTCACTGAGTACACTCGATTGGTTGCTATTTTAACAAGATCTCTGGAGAACTCTTCAGCAATGATGCATGTTAAGAAGAAAGCCAGAAAGCAATTTACTATCAAGCAGATACCAGATGAGTGGGCAAGAGTCTAGAGTTCAACCAAAAAAAACCCCTTTAACCATGGAAAGAATTTGTTAGCGTATGCTCATGCCACACTTTGAAAACATAATGAGAACAAGATAAGAAGCAAAGTCATTGCCTCACTGGAGTCAGTGACAAGGTTTCTGTTGACATCACAGAAGCGATCACTTTGTCCCTTGCGTTATTTGTGGGTGCATTAGGTACATTTCTAGTTTTGTTATGACATAAACAGTACTTTTGTCAACACTGGAAAAATTGTAGTTATAGTCTGTATTTTTCTAAAACTGTCTTTTGAAAAATTTATCGAGTAAACATTACTTTGTGTCCCAACTTCTCATCGAATTTTTCAGTGCAAGATATACGCGGATTTGACTGGGAAAGAAATACTGAGAATAGTAGACCACTTCCATATGTGCTTTCCAAAGAAAAGTTCTCCTCAGCATTTTATATTCCTAAGTATAATCTTGATGTGGTCATAATTGTTAAATATAGGTGATATTTTGAGACATATGATCTTCTCTGTTTCCAGGTGGGCCATGCACAGGTACAGCTCATGCCTCGTTAACCACACCAACCAAAAGATCTTGCGACTCAGGTATGTGTTTTGTGGGGGTGAAGGAATTTGATTTTTGCATGATATGCACCTGTACAGTTATAGTTTAATAGTCAAGGGTAGTAACTATATCTGATGAATGCCAAATGAAAATAAATACTGTTGCTTTGCTGTCAGAAATGTCTATATATAAAAGGATTTGTATGGCAGATAGCTCATCTCAGAGTCCTGTTAAATATACTTCCATAAATATACTGTTTTCAGTTAATATTTATGAACATATGATGGGAGTAATCAGTTTGATTTAAGTCTAGTGCTTGTGATAGTGTTCTGGAAATCCCCCCTTTAACTGCAAAGTAGTGAGTAGAAAACTGTTTTGAATATAGTGACTTTATTTTCCATGATTGAAAGACAGCTGACGTTTGCATTGAGACTAAAAGTCCTTTCGATGACTGTATTTCTACATGGAGGATATAGATGGATAATCTCTCAGATCTAGTGTTCGTAGGGACATGTCAGGTCATTGCCAGGCTGAAGTTGCTGCTTCTGCAGCAGATCTGTGAACTGTGTGAGCACTCATCCAGGCAGGCAGCCAAGTTACTCGCATTGGCTCAGATCTTTTTGACTTTGGTTTTGCATGGATTAAGGAGAACTCATATGATCCTTTCAACCAGCATCACTGTGGGAAGCCATAAACTCTTGTGCAGTGGCAGGCATCTGGGTAGCGATAATCTTCTAGCAGTCTGGATTTCAAAATAATTTTTGCCTATATTTGCATTTATGTACCAGTTGAGCTGTATTGAATGTGCAGAAGGGAAGGGTTTTCCTGTTTGATTAAGGGCTCTTTATTCTTTCAGGAGTTCAAGGTAATTTCCTCTGAAATAGTTAATTCAAAAAGTTTGAAGTTACTGTATGTTCAGCTGAACAGTAGGTATTCCATATATGCATGTTGTTAGCTTGCAGTCAATGTGTGATGATGCAAGTTGGCTTGGTGCGCGGTGAAGGAAGGTTAAAAAGAACAGTACCTTGTACTTGGTGCAGGTGCAGACCTCTCAAGTAGTGCATGTTAATCTGTGACAATGCTGTGAGTATTGTTTGTCAAAGAACTCTCTAAGTTTGGCACTGGAAGATACTGGATCCAAATTCTCCAGAACAGGAAGACTCTGGATTTTCTTTTCTACATAGCCACAGAGGTTTACCTAAACAAGATGGAATATTTGCCACTGTATCCCTTGCAAACTAATCTGCTTTGCTTACACTATTACTAAATCTTTTTTTTTATATACATTAGCTGGTTTAAGTGTGGTTTTCATTGCAGGATAATTTAAAAGCTTTCTATGGTGGTATAGATACTGAAAACTGAAGATACTGTATGAATACTTTAAAAAAATGTGCTTGTGATTAGCAAAAAGTTTGCTATTTGGAGTGTCAAATGGCAATGGTAAAAGCTTGTTAGAATAAAGCAGATGAAGCTACTGAACATGTTGAAAAATACCCATTAAAAGGTTGGCTAATTTGCTAGTTCTCTTGTTTTTGGTTTATGCTAATGTTTTGCCCCTACATGCTTGTGTGTTAATCCTTTGGTGTGTTTAGCAAGAAAAAAGGAGATCTTAATTTGATGCCACAAGTTTCATCTTCAGTCAACTAAACCCAATGATTTTATATTACCTCAGTTTTCCCCAATGTTTTTTAACATTTGCTCAGTGATCTGCATGTTTTGTTTGTAGTCCCTGACACTAATAAACCTGTTATGAGTTACAGTTTTCTTTTCCACCACTTGAATTTTCAGCAGACTTTCATTTTTAAATGTGTTTTCAAAGTCTGCATTTGGGAATCTAGATAAATGAGAATTGACAAGAAAACAGTGGCTACAAATTATTACCCAGAAATGGTGTGACATCTTCAGGCATAAGCAGCAGATTATGTAGGTGCATATTTCACATGGCATTCACTTAAGCTTAGTGTCCCTTCCTAGGAAGCTATTTAAGTGATACAAGCAATATTTGTCAATAATAGACATTGAGTATAAGCCTCTTTTCTGTAAGTATTCTACATTTCTTCTGCTTGGAAGAGCTTTGAAGGAAGATGTTTTGGTGGAATTCATCTGTGTAATTTTTTTCCCCCCTTCAAGCATAGTTTTTCCCTACAGTCTGCCATATATCAGCATTTGAGACAGAAAATTAGAAATTTGACCTACTTATCTTGTATGCAGGTTCCCATCAGGAGGATATTAAGGAAGACATAAACCTTTCATATTTTATTAGCATTAATGTAACCATTGAAGAAAGATCAAAACAATAAATCTGCCAAGACACAGGAAGAGTTCTCTTAAAAAAAAAAAAAGAGTTTTTTCCTTGTGTGCTTGTCAACTCGTGTGCTGGAGGAGCTGTTCAGATAAAAAATTGTATTATGACACCAAATGCTGGGTATTTTCCTCCTCTTGTTTGCTAGAACCATCGCAGTGGTAAAAAGTATTTCTGTTCCAAAGTGTGCCCATAGTACAAGGATTATAATGAAAAGAACGAATAAAGCCTGGCAATCATTAGTTTGGATGATGCCTCAAAGATTTTTAAGAGCCAGCAGTTTGAAGATTTTGTAGGAAAAAAGATGGAACTCTGTGGCCTAGTGTCTAGCTTCTTATGTATTTTGGTTTGTTTTGTAATGGTTAGGTAATGTTACAATTGATGGCTTATTCTAGTCAGTAGGGCATCCAGGTCTCATTTATATTGGGTGCCTGTGTTGTGGAAGTGTAGCACTAAGTGTCATATTACTCTTTTTTCTTCCTTTTTTTTTTTTTTTTTTCCTTCTGTACGGCTTTAATGATGATTTAATACACGATTCTAAACAACCAGATCTTAAAATATTTTCATGCAGCTTAAAGAAACTGGAAAAAATTGGTGGAACTGTGTGAGTGCGCTCAGTTAATTTTTAATTGTGTGGTAGAGAAGGTAGCAGAAACAGGCAGATAAAATGCAATAATGATACAATCAATTCATACATTATATCCATAAAGACGGTGAGTTTTTAAGTACTTTATTTCTCAGTAGCAGTTCATGAGAAACATGCATCTTTAATATTTTGTATAGTTTATGTGCTTACATTTTATGAGGTTATATCTGTTCTAGATGGGTGTGGTAGTATTCATATTGTACAAGATTACAGTATCTCTCTCATTGCTCTACACTTTTTCTAGTTTAAATTTTAAGTCTAGAAGATGCAGATAATTTTTCCCCTGCTTGAGCAAAGCAGTTAAGCAGGTGTATGGTCCTTTCTGAAGTTTTGGATTTATTGATGTCCTTTTACTAATGCATTGTGCTTGATCATAGCAGTGCCAGAAACCTAAATGCTTTGAGACTGAATGTGTACAATCAAGAGGACAGCCTTTTGGGAGTTATGAGAAGGGCAGGCTGTGGAAATACACAAATTTTCAGCCAGAGCCAAAACCAAGAAATAATTACTTTTTTATGATATTTTTTTATCAATCTCTATGTTGAATAAGGACAAAAAGACCTGGTACACCACTAACTAGATTTTATATTTTTTTAATTGCTCTGAAATGTTAAACTCCTGAGCAAAAAATACACGAAATGATTGAAGGGGGTTTATAACATTAAAACAACTTTGAGGTACGTTTCTCATTGGTGTTCCAAGGGACTTTTAAGGTGTTCTTTAGCGTTTGACTTCTGGAGGGCATTGTGTTAGAAATCCAACCTTCTTGGGACTCTCTCACTGACAGGAAAGTGATGATAGAACCAGCCTTTGAGCAGCATAATAAATCGCCCAGCCCTGGCAATAATAGTGGCCATTAGGGATGTGCTGCTTTTTTTTTCTCCCCCTGTTCAGTTTCCAGCTGTACTAATAGAACTGCGCATCATGCAAGGCTGTAAATAAAAGTTATAACCTAATAGGTGGGTGCTGAAGTGGAACGGACAGGAGCTGAGGCATGGAGGCCTTATTACTGCTCATCAGCAATTATAAACAGAATAAAGTGTCCGGGACTTGCACTGATGCAGCAGGAGCTAATAGAGGCTGGGAGATGACACTGTACCATGATCAGATGATGTATGTTGATGGGTTTTTACTATCTTCTCTTATTGCCCATTTCTGTGATGTGTTGTATTATTTGTTCTGTGCTTTCACTATCTATCTGGATGGACAGATTGGTTTCCTCTCCTGCTCAAAGGAGCTCCAGCTCATATACTCAAGCTTGCTTTTTTGTACATATACTTTGCATTAGTTGCCAGTACTACTTATCTAAGAATCTCCTCAGCGTGTTATGATTATTGTAGATTAAAATCCTCCTAATGGTAAGGATCATAATAGTCACATCTGTAAACAAATTTAAGGGCTTGCTGAAGTTGTAGGATTTATTTTCACCATCAACTTCTTCAACTTTACAAAATGGCCCTCATTCATTAAAAATAGTGGATATGGTCACCTGAACTATTTTTTGCACTAAATGCATCCCATGCATTTTAGACTAAATACGTTAATAACCAGTGTAGTTGGAAAATTCAAAGAGATGGGTTGGGTTTGGGGTCAATATATCAGAAAGTTTGTTAAAAGTCAGCTACAGCTGTGATGATCCTTGCCTTTGAGTTATAAAAACATAAACTGTTCCTGGGAAGGTCTTTAAGAGCTTGTTAGCATGCAATAATTGGTAATACTCACAAAAAAGTCTTTCTTGATCTTTACTTATCACAGTCTAGCACATTTTTGTGCTCTTTACTAAACCATAGTGGGAAAAAAGAATGCCTTGAAATTTAGCCTGTACTTGCTTTAATCTAAAGAGAAGTTCTGCAAGCATCTTCATAGTTCATACATTAATCACTCATGCTGTTTATTTATGAAGAGAATTTTCTTCTGAGTAGTGTAAAAAATACTGCATTCAGAAATGAAAAGGTGTGCAGCAGCATGACTGCCTGTGAAAAGAGTGACTCCTATCCTTGTCTATTCAGTACAGCCAGGATAAAATATATAGATTATTCTTCTGTCATTTTATGATATTAGATGGGAATACTTACATCTGCCTGTTTTAAAGTACACTAAACTGAGATGAATGGAAACTCATCCTTTCATAGTCGGTATTTAAAATTAACTTTAACACTTGTTTCCCAGGTGTTCCTTGCCTTTGCATTGCTCATAAAATGAGGAAGCTAGGTGGTTGAAGTGGCCAAAGGGACAAAAAATGTAATGTGATTGTGGAAGCCCTATTTCACACATTGTATAAATGAATTAGAAATACCCAGAGACAGTGTTTTGAAGATGTTTATAAAATGTGCTAGTAATTTCTGTTTAGGAATAAATTCTTTTTCTAATCAATCTGTTGAAGTCATTCATGAAGCAATTGCTGGCCTTCAGAAATAAAACCAAATTACTGTTATGGAATAGGATAAGTAGATGGATATGATAATTTACATGCTTATTAATGTTTTCTATTTCATAACATTCTATTCCCCAAACCTGTACTAGCTCAGGTAAATTATTTTAAGAGCATGTAAGGTGGTTGTATATGATCTCCATGTTACTAATGTATCCGCAGAGGATTGCTGCTTTCCCATTGTGTGGTGTATCAGTGGATCTTTGTAGTTAGCTACCTCATGCAGAAAGTGGGATTCGGTGTATGCTATTGTGAGGGGCAGAAATGTATACCAGTTTAAGTAGATTTTGATTATACAGGGCCGTGTGGGTTATGAGAAGGGAGCTTTTCCACCCTTTGGAGGACGGAAAAAAACGAATAGCACAATAGAATAAAAGAGTAATAATTAAAATGTATATGTGGATAGGGAATAAGGGTCTCCTGGCCTGCATAATGTACCAGCAGATGCTGAGACACACAGCTCTGTACCTCATAATATTCCCAACTACCCAAGATCAGTACCATTTTGTCAGTTCACTCAGAGTTTTAAGTTTTCAAGTCCAGCGTTTTAATAAAGCATGTCCTCCAAGTACTTAAAACTGTTACTCCTACCACCTTTATCCTCTTAAATCACCCAAATTCATAATCTTTTATCTTTTGTGCTGTTCAGATATGCCCTTGAACCCTCCATTCTTACTTCACCAAATAACCCGTTTAAGAATTTTTTTGGTTACTTAAGCCAATTCTTCAGCTTTCACTTGTATTTCTCTTGTTGCTGCTCTTGATTCAAATTTTTCATGTTTTCATTTCCATATCCTGAATCCTGTTATGAAAAAACCCCATTCAAAGTAGAACAACTTTGAGGAAAACAGGCTTAAGACAAGAGGACAAGATGATCTCTTGAGAGTAGTTCAACTGAATTGTAAGCCAGTAGGAAAATTATTTTGAATGTCAAGTTAAAGGTAGTACCAGATGATAGGAAAATGTTGGGATTCTAGAGGGCTTTCTGCGAGAGAATAGACATGTGAGCAATCCTGCATGAGAACAAGAGTGATAAGAGCCTCAGCCGAGCAAGAATGCGATAAGGACCTGACCCTGAATGAGGGGGGAGAAACTCGATGAGACAAACAACCCCCGGAAGGGGTTGGGACGGAAGAGGAAGTTACACAAGGCAGGAAGCCTGGCAAGGCTGATGGGGCACTTTTTATCCAGTCATAAGAAGGTTTAAAGCGCAGGCTAAGTTAACTGTCCAATCTTGAGGACTTGCACTGCATGTTACTCACGTGTGCGGGAGAACATTATAAAAGGGCTTTCTTGGTTGTAATAAATGGGCATTGCTTGATCACATTGGTCGTGTGCGTGCTCAGCTCTCCCACAGGAAAAATAGTAAACACTGTCTCCAGATTAGCTGTGTTAGGAAGAGTATAGCCAGCAGATCAAGGGAAGAGATTTTTCCCTTCTAGTTGTTGCTGGAACAGGAACCCACAGAGGCTGCAAAATCTTAATCCTTGAAAATTTTTGAACATGGATTGGACCAGCTTTGATGTTTACTCTGCATCCAGCAGGAGTCTGGATTAGGTAACCCCCAGAAATCCCTTCCAACCTCATTTTTTTTCAATGACACAAACAGAAAACAAATATGATCTGAGTGATTAAAATTATTTAGTCTAAGCTCAATAGCATTCATAGCACTTAATGAGGCTCTAGAAGTACAGGCAAGTACTTAGTGCCTCAAGCTTTGCAGAGAAGAGCCAGGAGAGAGACTCTTGGAAAGGTGGGAGAGTTGGGGTGGTTGACGCAAAGCAAAGAGCTGGGAGAACAGTCCTTGCAGCAGGGTTCAGTGACCATGAGAAGAATAAGTGAAGTGTGCTTTGGTAAATAAGATACTCTCTTGTCCTGAAAAACTGCGTGCTGCTGCCCTTATCCCTCTCTCACCACTTTTTCTCTATGGTCTGGTTGGTGAAGTTCTTGCCAGTTACAGAATTGTATGTTTTTAAGATCATTGTCTTTTAAAATTCAGATATGACCACATCTTTGTATTAAAGTCATAGGGTATTATGACAAAGAATTTGTCCTTCAGTTCGTTGAAACAGAAGAGTAAATATTTTATTCTTTATGTATATTTTGATTAAAAAGAAACAACTTTACCTTGAATATTTTTCTAGTGGTTTCATGCCATGTTTATTTCTCTGAACTATCAGGATCTCTGTGATCAGTTAACTGACCTCTGAGAGCAGGTACATAGTTATTATTAGAGAATATGTATTTATTAAGCTTACATAGCATTATTCTCCCCACAGCTCTGAACTCCTTCTTTCATTACCAGCATCCTCCCACAGACTGCTGGAAAACCACTCCCAAATAACAATTGCAGCTCATACCTTTAAATAAATCCTATCTCCATTCATTTGAAGGGCAAAGAAATTGGGGTTACGTCTTGCATTTTCCACCTACAACCCCTTCCTAAAACTTAATAAAAATATATATTGGAACAGGATTGGGGGAGTTTAGGGTTTACTTTCATTTTGATTGGGCTTGCCCAGTAGCAAGACAATATGGATAATAATTGAGATCATTAACTTCAAAATCTGTGAGAACTCTGCTCCTGTAAGCATGAATAATGGAACTGATTTTACCTCGTGTTGCAGTCAGCACCTTGATCTGATCTGTACAGATCAGACAACTTTCTTACTGGTATGCTTTAGAAAATGAGACACAGCTTTTTATTGTTTTAAGTTTCTTTCTCACTCCACTGGAGGGTTTTTTTGACAAGTTCAGCATTAAATAACTGGCCTGAAATACATTTAAAAACACATAGCCACTTATATTTGTTTTTTAATACTTTGGGGTTTTTTTTTACTATCTAAAATTAAAACACATGTAACTTGTAGGGAGCAAATCCATGATCCTGGTACTGCTGTACGTTTTGATGTGAGGGCAGTGCCTCAAAGGTTTTGTCCGACTTGGGGAAGGCCTCTATTCGGACTAATGAGTTCAGTGAGCATTACACAGCTTTTAAGTAAAAGTTTTGACTATTTTCCATGTAGATATTAATTTTCATAAGGACCTTAGATATATGGAAGTAATTTTAGAGTCTCTTGTAAATATGCTTAAGTCTATTGAGCATACACAGGATAAAGTGTATCTTCCTACAAAGTGAGGGTTTCATAAATATTTGTATGTTCACTGAATTGTCATGCAAACAAGTTACCTCTTTTTCCTATTCTTGTTGCAAATTATTTTGTACATAAACTTCAGGGAATAACTAATGAAACTATCATCTTCGGGCAAAAGAGGGTTGAAAAAGAGCTGGATGTACTGTTGCATTCTCTGAGTTTCATTGATCTGTTCTACTTCCCCCTACGTGTAGATCTGGTCTTTAGTTCAGATTAGCGTAGATGCTTCCCAAATATCTCCTTTCAAAACAGTAAGAACTGCCAGTAAACCAGCCTGACTTCTGATGTATTGTAGACAGCAATCAGGTGTATAGAAATTGTCTTCTTTGCCAGGGCTGCTTGTTTTTTCCTCACAAAAATTACTAGGAAAAAGTAACACAATTAAATATAAACTGATTTTTAAGCTCTGTTTAAAATAAATGAATGAAAACCAAGTGTATTTTGAAGATAGGTTAACTGTACGTTTCAGAACCTACATTTCAGAACTTACTCTTAATGCATTCAGTATAATTTTTACTAAAGTACAAGAGATTTTTTTTTTTCCTTAACATTAATCAGATAGTCTCTCATTGCAGGATTTGTATTGGTAATGGCATCACTGAAGTGCTGCAGTTAATGACAGAGAAGTTTTTTGAAAGATAAATACCGATTTTTTTTTTTTTTTTTTCACTGCTAGCAGGCAAGAGTTCTTTACCATTCCTCTTTGAATCTGTGTCTTAGCCTTGGAAAACCCTTATTACCCCAATGGGTGGAAGGGTGTACTAAGAAAAAACTCAGTGTGTGAATGAAAAATAACAGAGCAAGTAGTTCCTATATAGAACTGGTTTTAGGCTATTAGTTTGAAGAATTACCTTCCTGAATCCTGTATACCATCTGATTGATGAGGACATAGCTGGAGTATACTACTATGATTCTGAAGCAGAGCAGCACTGCTTATTTATGCACTCTTGAGCTGACTAGTGAATATGCAATATTTATAGCATTATCTATTCTTGTTAATCCAATAGTAGAGAATTTCACAAAGCACAAGAGGGCTGTCATTAAAGTCAGCAAAAACAAAGCTATGATATTGCTGAATGCTTTTTTATTTCCCATTTTAGCAGTACCAGTGTAAGCTTATTTGTATGTGTTTATACATACATATTCATATATGTAAATATATCTATTTGAATATTAGCAAGTAGTTTCAGGTGTTGTGGAATGGCCAGGATATTCATGATTTGCCTTCATAACTTTTTCATCATGTATATTCCTGTGTTACAGCTTTTTATTTCCTCCTTGTGTTTCTGTTCTTCCATTTAGCTAACCGTATTTGTGCATTACTCCTTCACCT
This sequence comes from Athene noctua, assembly GCF_965140245.1. Lineage (NCBI taxonomy): Eukaryota > Metazoa > Chordata > Aves > Strigiformes > Strigidae > Athene > Athene noctua. Next base: position 95,132,727 of record NC_134037.1, read on the forward strand.
ACCAATCCTGTTCTGATTATTCAGGCCACTTTATATAATCATTTGTTCTCCAACTTTAACTGTCACCAGAATCTGCCTTGTCCCTCTCCCAATGGTAACCCTATGATGCTAAAATACATAATAATGAAGAAATAAGTTCAAATTGACACCTGTAAAATACTTTTTTTGAAAACTAGTGAGTTTAGTGTTGTGGCCTTCTTTCTCTTCTGGCCTTTTCAAGTTCGATTCTTTATAGTAGTCTGAATACCTGAAGGGCTTGAGATGCTGTTTGTCAGCTGTTTAAAAAAAGCCAACAACCTAAAACAACTTCTCTTAACATCCTTAGAATAGTATCAAGCTTCTGCAGTGTGTAACCAGTAATCAAGATAACAGGAATTCAGTCTCATGCCTGCACACACTAGCAGTCACTATCTGAGTATGATTTTGCTGTCAGCAGCTGTTTTTAAAAATGCTCTTCAGCTATTTACCCTCGTAGCAAGAGATGGACAGCAAGCATCAGGCCAAGTGCTCAGCAGGACTGTCCAACCTGTTCTCTTTACAAACTCATCTGTTGTGGGCTTCAGAGGTTGACAGGCTTGGTCTGCTGGTGTTATTTAGGAAAGGAACCCCATTCACTTAGTTTTCTAAATAAGCAAGGTCCTTCTTTCAGTCAGCAGCAGCCATTGCCTTAGGAAATGTTTCAGCTAATTGAAATGCCCTAAGTTCATCCATTAGAGGAACTGTAGAGGACAGGTGCCTGAATACATTTAAATATGTACTTGTTTGAATCAATTGGGCATATAAGTAAAAATGTTTGAGAAATAAATGAATATTTCCATTAACTAAAGGCATGCTGATATCAGAGAGTATTGGAGGCTGGGGGGGTGGGGTATGTGTAATAATTCAAGAATTTATCTGTAAGTCAGATGTAGTATAGGAGCCTAAATATGAGATGAAAACTAATTAGCTTTTCACTTAATTTAGCAATAAGAAATATATTGACAAGAAAGGATAATAAGCATTTTCACACTTTTTCTAATTATAACTTAGCTAAAATGCATGCAGTAGCCTATGTAGTTCACTATTTGTCGTACAGTTTTCAACGGGCATTTTGTTCATCTGGGTTACTGGCACTAGATTAGTCTCTTCTGTTTCATTAGAGATGGCAGTTAATAGCCTCACTAAGCTACACTGCAGTACTGTATACTTCCTTTTTGACATAATAGTACCAACAGTACAGGTTTAGAGGAAAACAAAAAAATCTGAGAGGTACAAAGGAATTAGTGTTTATTTATTTATTTTCCCATCCATGAATCTCAGAATTACAGAACGGCTGAGGGTGGAAGGGGCCTTTGAGGACCACCTGGTCTGACCTCCTTGCTCAAAGCAGGGTCACCTAGAGCAGGCTGGGGCTATGTCCAGTCATGTTTTGAGTACCTCTGAGGATGGAGCCTGCACAACAACCCCCCCAGGCAACCTGTACCAGGGTGGGGTCTCCCCTACAGTAAAAAAGTGTTTTCTTATGTGTAAGCGGTATGCTACTAAAATTATACGGTCATGTATCATTATGCTCCCACACTTTTCTGTTTTCCTGAAATCATATGCTAGCAGTAATATATGCATTAATACTAATTAATGAACACACACACACATATATAATTTTAATTAGAGAGTGTTAAGTTTTGAAGTTTGGTGATAAGAAACACAGATTAGGTTGATGCATGTAAACCACTGGGGGTGGGAGGCAGCTGCCGGGTTACCTAAGCAAACAAGGCCCCCGTAGTTTGTTTTGCAATAACTTCTGAATCTCTTGATTTATTTTAATCAGTTTTTACAAAGGTACTGAGGTCTTGAACACACTAATCTCACAAGCGGGTTTTATGAAAATGGGCAGCATAATACTTGGAGGGGATACATGTGTGACACGGCGCAAATCAGTGTCCCTGTTTGAAGTAACTTGTAGCTGTGGCTGACAGCCCCTCTGTGTCAGGCCAGGTGGCTTTTGGGGAGGGTGACTGGTAGCCCGGGGACCCATCTTGCCTTGCAGCCTGTGTTTCCACTTGTCCAAATTCAAGTCAGCTGGAGCCTGTAGGTTCTGTTCCTTGCGTTAGCTCATCCACAGCCCTACACGGTTAGGCGGCATATTTGCATAAGTGTACTTGGGTGCTATAAGACATGCTGTCAGTGAGCCATGTACACAAGTTTTGTGATGCTTTGATGTGTTCATATTTGTGTTTTACCAATGCCTCTTCTCACTATGCTAGCAAAGCACTTGGTACTGCACAAGTTTGATTCTACTCTTCTTCCCTCGCAACACATACATCGTGTGTGCCAGCTCATTTTGGGGAAATTAGGCCATGCTATTGTTGAACTCAAAAGTATCACTTAAAGCAATATACATGCTTAATTTAATTTTTTAACTGTTCCTTTAGTGTTCATTTAAAAAACCCCAACAATTTACACCACTGTTTGTAACAGAAGCCTTTTACTTTATCTCTACTGCAAAGGGGGATGGTGAATTTTGCTGGCAGAGTTTGAAACACATCAGTATTTTTTGCATTTGGAATGTCTTACAAGGCATATCTTGCAAGATGTATCTCAGCCAGGCTAAAAGTTGTGTGGTGTTTTTTTTTTTGTTGTTGATTGGCTGTTTATAGTAATCAGAGATGGAAACTACTGCTGCATGGTTTTGGTAATTGATGAGAAATAATAACTTCTGCAATTCAACTTCTGGGGGCTCTTTATAGTCTCTAGAGTGAATTCATAGGGAGTATCCTGAGGCAAAGAGGCAGCTGATAAGACTTAAGTTATACAGGGACTATTCGTATGCAGTCTCCCTACTCCACATTGTCTAGGGACAGTGAGTTTTAGTGCAATTGCATTTAAATTCTATGGAGGGGAAAAAATATATCAGTGAAATAGTGATGCTAAGGGCACTACGATGATACTAAAAAAGAGACTGCATGGTTAAGGGTTTATGTAAGAATTTTTGAGGTATTTCTAGTATTTTAAGAAAAACTGAGGTGAATTCACAAAATAAATCCGTTATGAGCACTAGTGCTTCCAAAGAGGTGTGCATTTAGGTTTCTGACGCAGCTTTGCGATGCATTTATTACTGCATGGGAGGACGAGATGTTCATCTCAGTGTAAATATAGTTTCAAAATAACTCTTGCTAGAGCATTTTACAGCAACAGGGAGGAACTGAGGTGGTCACAGTTGTCAAACTTGGCCCATAAGATGTTAATCTTGAATTTCTATCTCTTCATTAGTAGTTAGGAAGCAAATGGGGTTTAGAACAACTATGTTAATTGTAGGTTCATTTGAAGTAGAGATGATTTTAAATTATTAGTAAATGTGATAGGAAAGATTTGTAAAGAGGCAGTTTCCTCTAGATGAAATTTCTAATGCATAGTCAACATGCCAGGGAATTAAATAATCCCTCATCTAAAAATAGAATAATCGAGGGAAAAAACCCACCCTAGAAACTGGCAACAAGACATTGCTGAAACTTTAGTTAATCCCTGTTATGTAGTTATTGTCTGTGACTGTACAAGTTTCTTCATGGACAGAGGTTTTAACAGCTCAAGCTCCTTTTAAAATAGTTTCAGAGAAGATAGCAGTGATGTTTGAGGGTTCATTAATTATTGCTCTTACTGGTGTTTGCACAGGCAGCTGAGATCATAAATGTCATTCTGTCAGTGTGATGGGTTCTTCATGAAAAGAAAAAAAAACCTGACTGAGTGCCTCAAGAGCTGTCATCAAACAGATTAATCTCATTCTTGAAGCAAGCACAGCAGTAGAGGAGGGCTTCTCTTTCTCTCACTGCTCTCCCATGTCTTTCTTCCTTCCTCATTCCCTGTCACATTTTCGCAGCCCACATCTCTGCTGGGCTTAGAGCTTCCCACCCTCTCCCCAAAATGCCATGAAAGAGCTGTCATGATTGTTAGTGAAGCCATGTGCATACAGCTGCAAACTTCTCCATGGCAGGAGGGTAAGAGAGTGGGATTCAGCGTTGACAGTCCTAACACCATTTGTCTGGAAAATTTTGAGGAGAGAACATGAGTAATGAAGACAAGAGCAGTGACAGTAAAGAACAATGTGTGTTTCTGTCCAAGACATAACAGAATTTTTAAGATTCTTGTTGTTTCCAGACAAACCTACAGTTTCAATCTGTACAACTCCGCTTGCTGTTTCCAGACAAGCCTACAGTTTCAGTCTTGCTCAGATGAATTACTTTGTTCTCTCGTTTCACATGGGAGTTTGATAGAGTAACCACAATTAGAAGAATCTCCATCATCAGATATAGGTTAGAAGACTCCTTATTTCCTAACTCTGAATTGCAGTGGGAGAGCATCAATGGCAGTTACTCTGCTGAGCAATTTCTTTATGAAATTTTAGGGATGCCTTATCTCTATTTTTCTTCATTTTTACAGAAAAGTTTTATTATTGTTGATATCTGCAGGTAAAAGGAAAGCTTTTTTTTTTTTTTTTTTTTTTCTTTTCTCAGACTGAATCATAGAATACCAGGTTGAAAGGAACCTCAAGATTCATCTGGTCCAATCTTTCTGGCAGAAATATGGGCTAGACAAGATGGCCCAGCACTGTGTCCAACTGAATCTTAAAAGTGTCCAATGTTGCGGAATCAACAGCTTCCTTGGGGAGATTATTCCAATGGCTGTTTGTTCTCAGTGTGAAAAATTTTCTTCTTGTATTCAGTCAGAGTCTCCCCAGGAGTAACTTGTACCCATTACCTCTCATCTTTTCCATGTGACTCCTTGTAAAAAGGGAGTCTCCGTCTTCTTTGTAGCCACCCTTTAAATACTGGAACATGATGATAAGGTCTCCCCTAAGCCTTCTCCTCTCAAGGCTGAACAAACCCAGTTCTCTCAGCCTTTCCTCACACGACAGGCTTCCCGGTCCTTTGATCATCTTTGGGGCGCTTCTCTGGACCCTCTCCAGCCTGTCCACATCTTTTTTTGTATAGCGGGGACCAGAACTGAACACACTGTTCCAGGTGTGGCCTGACAAGCACTGGGTAGAGTGGGATAATGACTTCTTCATCTCTGCTGGTGACGCCCTTGTTGACGCAACCCAGCATCCCATTGGCTTCCTTTGTCGCTGCAGCACACTGTTCGCTCATATTGAGCTCATGGTCCACCAGGACCCCCAGGTCTCTTTCCAAGGAGCTGCCCCCTAGCCTGTGCTGCACTCCTGGATTATGTTTTCCCAGATGCAAGACCTTATGCTTGTCCTTGTTGAAAGGTTCTTGTTAGCCCACTCTTCCAGCCTATCCAGGTCTTCCTGCAGAGTCGCTCTCCCTTCCGAAGTGTCCACTTCCCCATGCAGTTTGGTATCGTCAGCAAACTTCATCAGGGTACTTGTTGGGTATTTGTTGGTTTAGGTGTAATGCTAAAATGCGAGTGTGGAAAATGTTTCATAAAAGCAAAGCAAGAAGTAATTCTTGTTGGACAAACCACTGTTCTGAGGAAAGCCACTGTCAGTCACTGGCTGAAAGAATCCTCTTCTCTGTAGCCATTTTTGATTGTTTAATAATTCACACTGAGAATTTTCTCTCGAGTCTAGTTGCAGTACTTCACTCCGTTCCTAGGGTGGTTTTTTTTCTGCAATCTAGGTAGTAAAGCTATGCATGACAATTTCCTTTTGTTATCAGATCCCTGATGTTTAATGTTGCAAGATTCCAGGGGCTGGAAGATTTATTTTGTGTCCTGTATTGCTTGTGTCAGTATTGTGGAAGGCAACGTGATCTGGAAGAAATGTATGCAGGACAGAATCTGAAAGTTCTGATTTCTGATCTGGGCTGTCTCCTCACTCTTTGTACTTGCCCATCAGAAGATGTAAGCACATGTACTGTTGGTCTGTTTTGTAATGAATATTAGCTTGTGCTCATGTGTTCAAGGCCCTGTGCAATCAGAGATCCGATAGCAGGTACTGTCCCTTAGAATCAGGCTAAGTTTACCTCAATGTTAACACTGTTTCATTTATGGCAAAAAGATAGGCATTTTAAAAAATGAGGTACCTGAATTTAAATTTTTATCATATTAACCAACTTATGTTAATATTCAATTAATCATTACCAATTAGCAGGAAGTGTATAATTAAATATTTTAATTATAGGACTACTAGCCTGACTCGGAGTAGCTATTTTTCTCATTAAGGCACATGGCTTCATTAACTGATTAGACACTGGTTGACTCATGCACATGAATCCCTTATTTGGACTTTATTATAAGCAGACCACTATGGTTTCCATCGTTTTAATTCAGAATGCCAGATTTGCCTCTGACAACTACCAGAATGGCTTATGTTTCTAGAAGCAAAGGTGTGTGGGAGGTGGCTATTTCAGAATAGCAGTGTGTCTGTTTCTCTGAGTAATGAATAAACTACAAATCGTGTAGCTCCCTATCTTTGGCAGCAAGGTGGGTTGGAACGGATTTCAAGCTGCCTGTAGAAGGGTGCACCCTAGTATATTCAAGGCTAATCTGCTTTCAAATGTCTGTGTGATAGGACTGTTGCCTTGGAGCATGAGTCGCGATCTCTAGAGAATCGGGCAGTCTGTTCAGAGGATCTTTCTCTTGGATCATCTGCTGCAGAGATTTAATTTAAGATAGGACTAGTTGTTCCATAACTGTTTTAATTCATTATGCACTATTTTAATTTCCTTGTCGAGGCTCCTGCACAGCCAGGCATGCAGAGGTGGAGTGCGTTACATACTGAACGTTAGTTTAGGCCCAATAGATGTATTTTTTAAGGTGCAAGTTGTAATCTATGACACTGATCAAAAAGAAGGGTGTATTGAGGCACATGTCAGATAAAATTATTTCAGCTTAATGAAAACTTATCACCTGTATACTGTGCAGAAAGCAGTTCCCTTTCCTGTGAAATGTGAGACATGGAGACTTTGTACTTATTGAAAAGCCAGGCACATTTTCAGTGTATCTTAAGAGCAGCATGACAGAACTAAAGTAGACCCAAGTGAGGCAAGTTGTGTATTTGTAATGGCTGTAATATTGGAGTCCAACAACTGGCAAAACACTGTAAGACAAGCTCTAAAACATAGGTAGGAAAAGTGGGTTAGTTTATACTGCATGTGAGGAACCAGGGAAAGTTAATAGAGCATACCCCGGAGGGAGAGGCTGGCAGGTATTCCTAGTCTGACTTCATTAGATATTTGCTCAAGGAAAGTCATGATGTTGATAAGCAGTGGATCAGATAAGATCATTGAAATAACAAGGATATGGATAATGTTTTAGCCATGGCAGTTATCTTTCCCTGGCTAATCAGGACAGCTAACACAAAGTAGGTATATTTTCCATAAGCACAGGACACCAGGCAGTGGAAACGTAAAATAAAGGTAAAAACATGTTCAACAGGTCACCATCCTGCCCAAAAGATACAGTTACCTTGTTATTTGTTGGATTAATGTACTTTCAAAATGGATTCACCTAATGCTTTTCTTTTTTCCTTGATCTCCATCTTGCACTAGAATATTACTGTAATCGGTCAGCAGCTTTCAGCAGTTAGTTTCCTTGCAACACTACTACAAACAATTTCATTTTTAGTACAGTTTGGATTAAATTCATTCGCAGCTTCTATTAAAAAACAACAAAAAAAAACAAAACACGAGAACTGATTCTGCTATGCACAGGTTTGGGAAGGGAAAATGTTTTTTCTAGCCTCACCTGACTCAGATTGCAGAATGGCAGAATCTGCTGAAATCCACTGCCTCTGAGATGCCACAAAAATCAGGCTTGGGCATCCTGTGTTCCAGTCAGTAATGTGCATTTCATGTGCTATTCTAGAGCCCTGGTCAATACACTCTCCATTGTAAAAGAGGGAAAAAAAAAAAGGCACTACGTTATCTGAAGTAACATGGTCCTGAATTTTAACTTCTTAAGGCTTTCCACACACTATTTACTTATAAGCTGAAATTTATAAAGTTATTAATGCAAACAGCATTCTGACTAATTCTTTAAAAATGGCTGAGCACTTTGAATTTAATAGTGTGCATGTACAGGTTGGGCTTATTTTGTTTGTGTTTGTATTGTTCATGTGTACTAATTCAGGTTTAAATTGTTATCCATATGGAAAGAGAAGGAAGCATGGTATGGTACTTTCATGTACTGCCTTCAGTCATAAGAGAGATAATTTACATGCTGTGACTTAAAAATCTCCCTCCTGCCCAGGGAGAAAATAGGTCAAACCTGCATTCAGTTATTTTTCATCAGCAGCCTACTTCAGTTAGCTTGTGCAGGGAGAATGAAGAAGGCACACAGGAGAAACTAAATGAGGCAACAGATTAAGCTTGCAGTTGTTTAGGACGGTGTGTATTCTCCGTGTATCTCTATATGACCCAGCTATGGCTGGAAGAAACTAATCAGTTCATTTTCTATTCAGTACTGCCAGCAGGAGGGGTTCTTACAGGGAGCAAAGATAATTTGTCCTTTACTTGATGCTCATTTTGATTGTTAAGAAAATGTGTATATGCAATAGAATGGGAAGTATCACACTGCTTGGTGATGACCCCAGCTGAAAGCAATATACCTTCAATCTGCCCAAAGGGATGCCTCAGCAAGGAAGTTCTAATATTTTTCCTAAAATATTTGTTGTGAATACAACAGATTCACAGTCGGAGAGTGAGGCTTCTCCTGTGAAACGGCCACGGCTACTGGATGACAGTAATGACAGGCCTGAAGAAACCAGTCGATCCAAACAGAAGAGTAGACGCCGATGCTTCCAGTGCCAAACAAAACTGGAGCTAGTACAGCAGGAACTGGGATCATGTCGCTGTGGTGAGTACTGTTTGTCAGTAGCGTCCAGCTTTCCAACGCAGCTGTGATTGGATCCATATCAGAGGTGGAAATACAGAGAACGCTTGCATTTTTTTATCTTTCAAAGATACTTTAAACAGAAGCTATAGCTTCCACTGGTAGCAAAAAGTTATAATTAGTTCCTGTCTAATTTCCCCTTTAAAACTTTGGCCTTGATGTGCTGCCTTGTCTCAAGAGATCTCAGATGTTAATGAATTTAGCTTCAGAAGTCCCTGTAAGGCAGGAGAGCGTCATACCCACTTGACAGGAGAAGAAACACAAAGCACATCAGTAAATATGCAAAGATGACAAGGTTTCTACAGAGTTTAAAGGAACATGGGTCAGCATCTACATTCTGCATTTTACAATTACGTTGTTATTAAAAAGTTAAAAACATAAAAACCTCTAACTAAAAATGCTTTCATTCTCACAGTTAGCTGTTGTGGGAGGGAAGGCTTGTTGTACATCATACGCTTAAAAGCATCCAACCTGGCTTTTCCAGAGTTGATGATACTGTTCAGCATGTTGAATTGAGGATGATAATCTCATGCAGACAGATAATTTGGGGTTTCATATTACATGCAAATAATCTTTCTGAAACAATAATTAATGTGACTGGATTCCAGAGGAGATGCTCTCTCCTTCATGGAACAATTGTGTTCAGAACTGGTTTAATGTACTCATCAGACCCAGTGATAATGCACATGGTAGTTTTACCTGCTAATTATTTTTTCATATAATTATGTATTGAAATCTTACACTTAGGCTTTCTGGCTATGCTTGTATTGATACATTTGGAGACGTTTGTTTAGTTCATTATGTCTCAGTAGTGGGATAATTTTGAAAGGATTTGCAAAAATGACAGGTGCAATTGACATTGTATTAAACATTGTTTTCTGGATAGAAGAGGAAAGGATTGGCTAAGCTAGTTACAGAGACCCAGTTAATGAATCTATGTTGAATACCTAATATCAAGTGAAGAGAAGCAATAGAAAGCTACAAAGATTCCATGTTATCCTTTGTTCTTTTCTTCAGCATCTAGTTGTTTCAACCTTTAGAGATTACTGTTGTGTTGTGTTCTTTTAGACATGAGACAGTCTTCGTTTCAGATAGCGTATGTTATCTGTGAAGCCACCAAACATGAAATCAAAAGCTGTAATGTTGAAATTCTTGTCATGGAAATCACGTGTCGGGATACTTTGAAGTATCCAATACTAGTTTTTATCAAACTGAAGAAATTCGGTACTATCAATGACAGCCGTTTCTGCTCAGCATGGTAGAGGTGTTTCTGCTCTTGGTCTGCTGCTGTCACATATCAGATGATTGAGGCTGCTAACAGGTACCTGACTGAAATAGAAGAATCCTCCCTAATATTGGGAGCAAGAGAGTTTTACAAGAGAGAACTTGGAGAGAACTGGAGAAAAGATGATTTAGCAATTCTGCAAAATTGAAGCTATGTAAGAGCAATGAAGTTGAAAGCAACTTCCACTGATTAGTAATGTTTTTAAAATTATACAATAAGACGTGCCTTTTTTTCATAAACTGTATGACAAATAGATGTAGTTGGTTCCTCTCAAGTTTTCTTGAGGTAGTTCCATAATTCAACACTGTTGCAATATAAATGTTCTAGGAATTTTCTTTAAATTGTTTCCACTGGATATATACAGCTTTATGGAAATAATTCTGTGAAAGTTCATAAAATGTGTTGTTAAAACATGAATATGAAACAAAAAATTCTGAATTCCGCAGTAACAAGTGAGGAAGTGAAAATCTGCATTTCCTATATTACATCCTGTATATGATGTATAATAAACATCTATATTCCAAACATCTAATGAGAGAAGTGGGAGTCAGGAGTCTATTTCTACATTTAAACATGGCTGAAAAGACTGGAGATCTTTGGTTTATCCATGCAGCTATAATGTTTCATGGGTACTGTATTCAGTGCATATGTGTTATCTGTAATTAAATGCTCTTACATGATGTGAAAGTAGGCATACCCTGCGCTATTTACTTTTAATAGTGATATTAATAAGAAGCAAACAAAACCCTACCACTGAGCAACACAGATCATCTCAGCTTCACATCACCTAAACTGCTTTACACCAGTACACATCAGCCATGTAGCTTTTGTCATTTTTAAAGAAGCTGCCTTAGAAACCATTCTCACTAACTAGCTGTAAAATTAGGTTGCTTTAGGTCATGAATGACAAGCCAGATCAGAAACCTTGGAGGGGGGGTGTTCAGAAATGAGACAGAACAAATATGTTAAAATCTCATTCATTTGAAATGTTTTTGAAATCTGTATGTGATCAGGTTATCCTTTTTGTCATAATACGAATGCATGTTTAACTGGAAGTGTTGGAAATATAATCAACTGGTGTAAAATAAGCATGTATACTCTTCAAAATTAATGGTCAAAGTAGAACACTGTTTGATCTGGACTTTGGACGACTGCTGTTAAATTCATTGGCATCTTAATCCTTAACTGAAGTACCGGGAAAAATCCTCAACTTTAAACATTAAAAGAAATTTTGATAGTCAGAATTGATAAAAAGGCAGATGTGATCTTTTTCTGTGTGTTTGCTTGGATGTCAGGAAAAAGGATTAACCACATAAATATTATGTTGTTCCAAAGCTCTGTCTGAAACATAGTTGTTAAAATCCAAATTAACTCTTTAAGGCTGCACCGAACATCAATTTTATTGTTTGATGTTAGACATCTTCTTGTCCTAATCTTAAAAATATTGAAAATCATCTCCTTTTGTGTTGATGTGTTCTGGTGACCCTTCCAATTAGATTTTTTAGTCAGATATAGTGAAAAGAAAAATCTATACGTACTGAATGATGTTTTAATATAGACATACCTGCAGATATTTATCCAGCATAACTGGGATTTGTCCAACAGGGACTTGTCCCCCCTTTTTAAAAGGGGACAGAGAGAGTGGGCTGCTTCTTCACACCTAAGGCTTTACATGAAATTCTGACATCTTTGGGTAGCTGCTGTTTTGGCTCTACTGTCTCCTATGAGACCTGTCCGGAGAGGTGATGCTGCTGAGCTTGTTCCATTGACACTACATGGGATTTTAGACAGATTTGACACTGCTGCAGGGCTTTGCCTTGAAGAAAAACAATTCACCAATGAGAAGGGAGTTCCAATAAGCATTCTTCAAATTCAAACACAACATTTTTCAGCTGTAAAAAGATTTGTTTATTTTCATACATGCATACTCTCAAGATGTTTCTTCATTCTGCTTCCGCTCTGTACAAGTTATTAACTGCTGACAAGAAGTTCACATCTCATAAATAATGCTTAAGAACCATTGCTATATAAATTGAATGTGTTATGAATTGTGATGGGCCTTTTTGTAGTCTTCTGTGCCTGAAGCAGGAAGAACAGAGGATGTCATTTTCATTAATTTCTAATGAGGTGCCAATTAAAGGCAAGGAAGGAACTCTGAAGGGAAGAGTCACAGAGCTCCCCTGAATCCTGTACCCTGGGGCTGTCAAATGAGCATGCTGCCAAGCCTCCTCTTAAAGTTCCAGTAAATTACAAACTCATCCAGAGCGCACACAGACAAATTCGGCTTCCCTTTGATCTTCAAAAGAGCAATTTGTAAGATGAGTTCTGAGCCTTTTCACACAGCAACTGGGGGAAGTGATAGGAATTGTTAATTGCTGATGCACTTTGCAAGCTTCAGTGAGAAGGAGAAATTTTAAAATGAGTTCTCATTTGGTGCCTCTCTGACTGGATAACCTTTAAATCAACACTACTAGAATAAAACCAGTTTCCTATGAAACGTTTCTAGATGACAGTTACACTAGGCATATTTTCCAGACAGCGATGTTCTCTAGTTTTGGGTGGGCCTTTCAATAAATTTAGTGTCTTATACAAGAGAATGATTATATTGAAATTGTATGTTTATTCCATATTAGGTTTAGTAGGCAGTTATGTTATCAGGAATTACAGGAATCATATTCTTCAAGTTATATTCAATTATAGCATTTCTGCTGGAAGTGAAAGAAGTCCGAAATCAATTGCCTCTGATCCTTGATCAGAGTGTCAGTTCAGGGATGTGATAAGCAAGTGGTTACCTCAAACTTGCTATTGGTCAGTGAAAGTAGTTATATAATACAGAGTTCTGGAAATGGATTTTAGAAAAAGGCAGGTCAATTATTTGCAAATTACAGTATAAATTTATGGGCCTTGTCTTAATTATTTGACTAGATGTATATTGCTACTAAATAAAGTTGTGTACATTTTTAAAAGATACCGACCTGTAAACTTCTAAGCCATAGAAATTATTTGCACAGAAAGCATAGCTTAATTTTATGGAAGAGTCTTAGAATTTTACAGCAAAAAAGTAGTTCTGGTATCAATTGCTGTGTAAAGACAACACATAGAAGTTTCCAGTGTTCTTTAATATCGTTGGAATTGCATAAGATGTATGAGTGTACTCTAGATGATCAGCAAAGGAATTTCACACCCATCATGTTGAATCCAGTCCCAGTCAGCAATTAAAAGAAAAATTAGTACAGTGTGCAAACTCTTCAGCTTTTTGTAGAACAGTTTGCTATTTGTAGGCCACATCCTAATGGATACATCTGTACCTCAGGCCCCACCTATGCAGAACTCTTGGCAATCAATGGTCTGGCTAAGATCATGGGCCCTGGAAAACAAGCCTTTCTTTAGCTTCCAGCAGCAGTGCCTTGGAGAGGTGTTGCTGATTCGTGTGCTTCTCAGATAGGAATCTCGAGGTTTTCGTGTTCTTTGCACAGAGTAGATGGTTAATAGGGTGGGAAGATGCTGAAACCTTCCAGTTCAATCAGACTGTATTAAAAAAATAACTGCTCAGTTGTGGTGCAATCTGATCAAACAGTTGTTAGCAGTACTTCTTGCCTGTGTGGACAGAAGAGATTTTCTCGGAGTTTTACTGGCCTGGGTTGTGTTGTAACAAGCTATAATTTCCCAGAACGTGGACAGGCTTGAACAGTTATGTATTCAGTGCTGCTCTTGATAGAGACTCTGCAGTAGCTACTAACCTCAGGCACTGGGTGAAGGCAAACAGTGTTGTTTTGCAATTTTTGTTTGTGAGATGTTGGCAAGTATTGATGTTTGTCTGTTTTTTGACTTGAAGGGATGCACATTCACAAGTGACCTCTGCAGTGGTAAGACTTTGAGTCAGGAAGTGAGAGTCTAACTTTGCCAGAGTGCTGCCACACTGTGCTGAATGCATGGAATAAGGGCATAGCATGTTGGTGGAGCCCACCACAGACTGCTCCTTTATAAGGGCATAACTTCCCTTCCTAATTAGTTAGGAACTTTATGAGAATATAACTTCATCCACACAGATCATTGTCCACTGCTCATTGTGATTGAGATCTAACTACTGCTAAAGTTTGTCTCTAGAAAGGGGACACAGATTTTAGTCTGCAGTATACTGTGTGCTGGGTGTCTCAGAGATGGTGCTGAACAGGACTTTAATGCCAACTGGATAAACGCCATCTTAAATTTTTCTAGAATTTGGTGAAATGTCTCATCAAGATGTGATCAAAATGGGTAAGATTGTCTTGATAAAATGGTTTCTAGTTCTATTAAGTTTAATAGCAAGCTGTTTGCTACAGCTTAGTAACACAGAAAATCAACATGTCTGAATAGTGGATAACTCAGTTTGTCCCCAACTCCTTTGTGGCTTGTTTCTTGTAAGGTTAATGCATAAAACTACTTAAGATGCTGCATTCTTTGCTTAGATTGGAGGAGAAAATAGGAAGAACAGAAAATAAAGTGACCATAGTAGTACAAGATGTGTATGTTGCATAGTACAATTGGCTTGGATGACAAATTCATTCATATAGGAAAATAAAAGAAAGGTAAATGAGAAACAGAACTTTGAAAAAGGCTAAAGTAGGGAAGTAAAGCAACAAACTATTTGAGTAGCCTTAAGATTATTTGCCTAGAGGGGGGAAAAAAACATGTAAGTGAATGTTTAACTACATTGAAAACAAACAGAAAAATTAGGGGCAGTGGGACAGGTAATAATAAATGCCTATTAAGTAGATGAAAGGAATCATTGAAAGAAACAGAGGTACTCTGATTAATAAAATAAGAGAAAAAACTTAAGACAGCTCATCAAAAAACATATGTCCAAAAAAATGTATGTGGAGTTTTCAGATTAATTTCTCTACAGGTTATCAGTGCACCACATTCCTTTGTAGGTGAACAGTGATCATGGGGGAAGTTACTCATGGGAACAAAATTACAAATTTGAGAAGTTATTCTCAAAAAGTAGCTCAAAGGAAAGCTGATCTTAAGGTGATAAGGGAATAAACTCATGAGGAACACATTTATCTTGCACTAGGACAACGTTAAAAACAAACTGGCATTATATCTCTTACAAAATATCATACATCCTAAGCTATCTCCTAACTTAAGCCTGGTGCATTCTAAAGATAATTTGGTGCTTGCAAAATTATAAAAGTATATAATACTAACAATGCAGGAGACTTTAAAACATTCATGAGTAAATGCAGATCAAAAGAGATCCAACCATTATGAGAAAGCATTATAAACAAGTTGTAAAAGTCTGTAATCTTGGCAGGGATAGGACCAAAACTTTTAAAAAAATATTTGGCAAACACACCTTCTAAACCATTTCAGAAACTTGTCTCATATTATGTATAAATATGCATGTGTATACTAGTAAGTATAAAAAAAGAGGGTTCTGGTATGTTACTATGCTTATTTTTCTACATCCCTGTTTTTAATTTAGTTCTGTATAAATCTGTAATAACCTGGTGGAATTCTTTTCTTTGGATTATTTAAAAGAGTCTGGTGCTTTATTTCCATTTTGGTCTTCCACTAAGCAGAGGTCTAAAAGGAAGAATAGAACAGACTCATATGAAGCACCGAGCATTTCTGTCAGCCACCAGAAACAAAATGTGTCCACACAGAAGAGACACTACTTTTTTCACAGCTACTGTGGCAGCAAGTCTTACTGTGATTCGACAGTAAAACAGGTGGAAGAAAACCAGCTGCAGATTCTTAACTTGTATAACAGAGCTGCTTGTTCATAAACACAGGAGATGAGGCACTTGTTTGGATTGTGCCAGAATAGATTTGGAATGATTTGATTTACTAAGGTAATTTATAAATTATCTTCAAAAGGACAGGAAGAAAGAAACAGATTTGACTAGATAAGTGAAAAAACTCTGCAAACTGACAACTTGAATTCATCTTTGTACAAAAGTAGTCCGACATACACTGAAACTAATGTTTGTCTTAAAAATCAGTCAAATATTAAATCATGGTTCCATTCCCATGGAACCTTTTTCTGTGGACAAAAATTTGTAATGGCACTGGTAAATTCACTTTCTAGATGGGTAAGTTTTATCTGGTACCAACCAAAATGGCTTCAGGACATGATTATGTATTGGTATAACAGATGCGCTTCTACTGATTAAAATTAAATATGCGTACGGCTTCCAGAGATTGAGTCAACCAGTTCAATAAGAAGCATTAAAGGAAGAATAAATCTTATTAGTAACTGGTTGCATACTATAATTCTGGCAAGTCCTTCTGCCAGTCCTCAAGATGTACCATATTCAGCAGTCTTCTGTTGACTGTTCTTCCAGGATAGTTGCTCTCAGAACACCACTTTTGCATCAGCCATTCCAGTACTGCCTAGCATCTTGGCAAGTATTAAAAAAAAAACCCAAAAAATCCAACAAACACAAAAAACCCCAATTGAAGTTTGAATTCAAACTCAGAGGGGTTATTTTGTTGTTTCATTTTACAAGGATGTTACCCTAAGACTGTAATTTAATAGAGAATACGAGCCTTTAACTAATGTTGGTCTCTCTGAGTAATATGTATTCTGAAAATACTAGAAGTTAAACAGTTAAAAGCAGTTGACTAACTGCTGTATCGTGGGTTCTAAGGATAGGACCCAGAAAAACACTAGTGTCTAGACTTTAGAAAAGCTGTCCACAGCTTTAAAAGTGTAAATGGAGTTCATGGTGTGCTTATAATTAGGATTCATGAAATACAGTTTGAAAAGGCTCTACTGTATTCCCCCAGTTTGTTCAACTAACGTGGGTTTCTTACAGCATGTGTTGATTTTGATTTATTCCACAACACTACCGAAAGTTCTGCAACAGGCAATTCTCTTGATTTAATAATGTATACCAAGCCTGTTGGTTACCTTCCTGTAGGCCCAATCAATACATGTAACTGAAATATGTTTATTTAAGTTTTCCTTAAATAAAACAAGTTAGCATGTTCCTTTTAAAAACAAAGTTTTTATTTTGACAATACTAATGTGGTAAGTCCTTCACTACAGTATGAATTTAAAAAATAAGCATTTTGTTGTGTGCCATACTAGGTCTCTTCTTCTATACATACTGTGCTTACAGAAGAAAGAAGCAGATGCGTAAAGTAAAAGATTATGCAATTTTTAATTGTCTTGTGTGCACAAGAGACACATGGCCTAGTGAACTTGAACATAAAAATCTAGTTGAGACCACCTTATTTCTAATTCCATGTCTTTGGGTATCTTTAGGGAAGTAAATTGCTCAGTCTTTGAGTCATTTTTTTTCTTATCAGAAAAATGAAGATAATAGCCACCTACCTACTAGATGGTAGAGGAAACATTTTTGAAGGTTAAAGTGCTCTACCTTTTCTAATCAAAATTCTTTCTTTACAGTGCTCTTATTTATACAGAGTCTCACAGGCACATGCTAGGCTTCGCCAGGACTGTGCACTTGAAATCTTCTGCAGGTTGGCAGGAGGCTGCAGCAGCCTGTTCTCAAAGGGAAAGATACTGCCTAAAAAGCATTTCCCCTCAAAGTGAATCAACCGTATTTGTCTATATGTTAACAAATAGCTACACACATAAGTACTGACTCTACTAACATGCTTGATATTTGAAGTAAAGGCGAAAATACGCTATAATAATCTGACAAATCCCGAAGGAACATTACCACCCAGTTCAACTGACCATGAAGTAAGGCTTGGGTAGGGAGGAATGATGCCCAGTGAATTTTGTGGTGAAAGTCTAAATTTTTCATAGGACGAAGTAGAAGAAAGAACATCACACCGATTGGTGCATCAGAACTGGGAGGAGAAAAAGGATATTGAAAGGAATTGTCAAAATTTGCCTTGAAAAGTCAGGATTCTTTCCAGGAACTAGAGTTGGTTGGTTTTTTTCCCCTACAGACTAAATAAATAAAATACTATCTAAGAGAAAATGCCACCTGTAGTCTTAAATTCCATATCTAATGTACAAGAAAGTGTTAAAGCTAGGTACTGGGACTTGAGACTACCTGGTTCTCTGCTGGAGTTCTCTGTTAGGTTGCTGTGGGCGTCTAAGGAAATGGCATAAAGATCAGTGTGCATCAGTTTTCACAAAAGTAAAAAGAGTAATATTAGTCTGTGTCAGGGGCTTTTAATATTAAGTATTTCTGACCTTGGAGGAGGGTTTCAAGAGCTGAAAAACTGTATTTATGGATATTCTAATCACTAAGGTGTAGTGCTTTCTTCAGTAAGTGCTTTAAAAGTAATACATGTATTAACTGCATCTTTTGTATGTATTGAAACGAAAATGTTTGCCTACAGAGGTGTTCACAGCCATTAAGTGTTCCTGAGTTGCTGAAAGTTGCTCCAATATGTGCATAAGTAGTGTACAGGGCATCCTGCCATATTCTGAACAAGCAGGAGCAGGGAATGTTGTGTAAGTCTTTGTACTCAAAAAAAAAAAAAAAAAGGGGGGGGGGGGGGGGAGGCTGAAAAGTGTACATCATGCTAAGCATTTGTTTTCTTTTATGGTATAAAGAGAGCTTCTGAATGGAGCTCTGTTTCCCTTTGGTTAGAAGAATAATTACTCCTGACATAGACTGGAAGAGGCTAGAGGAATAGAAGACTTGCATAGAGCAGAATGTAAGAGACCCTGGACGTAAGGTGTAAATAGGGGATAAAGACATAAAATAAATTCTATTTAGGCTTAAAAGAAATAGAGCTGCTTCTCTCCAGTGATTTGGCCAGCAAGCCTAGTTGTTGTCAGACTTTGGATCAATATGGTTCAACCTCTAGAAAGCTATTTAAACCCAAAGCATAAATAAGATAATTCAGGAAATACACTGAAAGTCAAACCTGGAATCACATTCAACATCTGATGATTTGAGGTGAAAATACATGCAGGGTCTGGGAGAACAGTCAGATTTAATACAACACATACAGTATGTTAGTATAGACCCTTTCATTATTCCAGTTCTTTATTAGTAGCCTTCTCTTTCCTGCATTTTCATTGGGCTAAACAAAATGATACGCATACATTATTGAATCACTTGGTATTGCTTGCTGTTTTAATTAAATTACTGGGTACAGTGGCTTTTAATTAAATCCTCAGCTTCTGGGAGAAGTGTATTAGCTCAAGTAGGCTTGGTGTGGAGAGAACTGTAAAAGTATTAATACTTACACAGCTCTCTTGGAAACATCAAACACTCTGCACAAGGCCCTGCATTGATGCTAGGATAGCTCTGTCATCTGCCTGCCCTTTCTTGGGAGACTTTTTTTTAAGATTTCATACTACTCTCAAATCTAAATGTTCTGGGTAGGAAACAAATACTTCTTTATATGCTAGTATGGCCTATGGAAAATCTGATTTCATAAAGAGTACTACCATTTGTAATAGTTTCGTATGGTGTCTACTCTTGGGACACTAGGATGCCTTTTTGGCATAATTCTGCTTTCTTACTGCATATGCTGTTCTCTGGATTCATTCTCACACATCCTACAGGATATAACCTTGTGAAACCAGGAATGATATGGGAGGTGCAGTGTTGTTTCAGGGCGTTCTTGGCCCTGCAGACATGGCAGTGAATGTTCTGTTCACAAGTGTAGCAGTGACATGAATTATTCCTGAATATATTATTGCAAGATCACATCATTATTATTTAAAAAAGCAAACTCTCTTCACCTACCTGAAGTCTAAATTTTTAATTTTGAACCTAGCTTTTCTTCTCCCTCAAGTTAGTTGTACATTGGTGTTCACTGTCTGGCACTGCTGTTGACACTGCAAGTTGTTGGGAGCTAAATGGTTTCTTTGAAAATTCTCTTTTTAAATTAAACTTCAAGCATTTTTTTGCCTTTATGTGTCAACAATTGTGCAAGTCTTATGGAGAAAAATGTTTCATTCAGTTATATTGAGAAAGTATATGACAAATGAAAATGCTAATTTCTGTGAAGTTGCGTCTCATCACTATAGATGAACTGGGATCATACCCCAGTTCTGTAGATGTTTCACAACATCTGAGTGGTAACCCATCGTTTGTGCTAGCTGGTGAGTCAACTACTGCATGTTCCTGACTGCTGGGGATTGCAACTCAGACAAAAAATGGAGGACAGTATATAAGGTTGGACGGGGAACCTACAGGTGACCTGTAGGTCAGTGACTTCTGAGGTATAAAGCCATTCACATGTGAGTATCGATTACACGCTCTGTCTGTGGGAGTAATCATGCACCTAAGTGGCTCCGTTAGACTGCCTCTGATAGATGTTGGCCTTAACTCGTTACTCTGTAGTGGAGTGAAGAGGTTGTGATGTAGAGGTAGTTACTCTTATGTGCATGTGTTCTGCTGAGCAAGAAAAATATTTGGTCCAAATTAAAGATTTAACCACTATTATTTTGTGGTACATGGTGGAACTGAGATACAATCCTGACTGAGACTTGCAGTATTAGTAAGACCTGACCCACAGCAAACTTTTTTTAATTGCAGTTTACTATTACAGAACAGGTGTGCTGTATTTATGACTTTGATTCATTGAGGATTCTTTGAAATTCAGAAATTATTTTCTGAAAACCTCAGGTCTGTTCCTAAAGATGCTCCCTACTTCTGTGGAGTTAGTATCCACTAGAGCAAAAGCAGGGTTTGAATCTAGGAGAGTGTCCCATATCTTAATTTTTCCCCACTCCAAATACACTCTCTTCAAAGAAACAAGAGAAAATGGGTTCTTTTGAGTTCCTCTTAGTTCCAAAATCAAGGAGCAGAATAGTGTCTCACATAGAGCCTCCTTAAGAATTGTTGATTCAGAAAAAACTCCTAAAAAATCAGCATGCATGCTGTCCTCAAGTGATACAATTTTTTTGTTCAAAATGTGTCACATTTAATGTAGGAAAAAATAGTTTGACAGCTTTCTGTGCGAGTGGTAAGATAAATAGGAAAGTGAATTTGAAATTAGCACAAATTGGGATAACATGTAGTTTGTTTGCAGAGTCTGCACAGCACAAAACCGCATCTCTTGCGTGCTCCCTAAAGCAGCTTCCCAGACTTACAATCTTCAGGAAAATAGAAAGAAGACACTTTGAAGCACAGGTTATACGTGACTAAACTTGGAAATACAAAGTCTTAGCCTTGCACTCTAAAGAATTCTTGTAGAATCTTTAACCATACCTGTCCAGTGACTGTTACAGGATTAAGATGACATCATCTTTCTTTTGTATACAATATATTCATTTCCTGGGCAGGTTTTTTTCACTAATAGCTTTTTTGTCTCTAATGCACGCTTATAGATAATGCTTTGCCCTCTTTGTGGTAGATAGCAAAATAGAGCAAGAAAGGAAAGCCAAATTCCCTTCTTTTTTCCTAAGCATTAACCCAGTAGTAAAAATATAAAATGAGTCTAAAGCGTTTTGTAAGCATCCTGAGTCTCGGACATAAAATTTTATATAGTATCACAGATATCACGGAGCTGTGTGCTTTTAGCATGAGATGATGACTGATTTAAGAGCAGGATGGAAGTCCCAAGTGCATGTCCAGTGCCAATCCAGACTGGATTGGCAGATTAAAAGAAATGTTCTAAGGTGTGTTATACACCTCTTTTTCTCTTTTTGATTCAGTTATTGATCATTTTGGTAGTCATGACTAAGTTTAGATGATCTGTGTTAAGAAGAAAATATTGGAAGGCAAGTGGCAGTGACCATAGCAAACGATTAGAAAAACAAGTAAGTTGTGTACACTTCTTCTTACTATGTGTTTTGTGAATCTTTTGCAGCTGTGCTGTTTGTGAAGGAATGTGGAACTGAAATGCCTCGAGAGGGCAATTTTTAAGATACTGTGCATTAATATTAAGAGACTTCTGACTTGGAGCACTTAGAGGTTAACATTCCCCATCCACTCTTCTTGGAGTGGAAATGGTACAAAGGACTGCCTCAAGCCATGCTTTGTGGAGTTTTAATAAATACATCTATTTGGTTAAGAAGTTTCACCATAATGTGGCTTACTCTCCTTTCACCTTAGGAGTAAATAACCAGATTCCTAGCCAAGTTAGTCTGAACTACTTAACATTTAATCAAAGTCCATGTCTTCTTGCAAAGCTGGGAAAGGGAAACATGAGACAAGTTTAGCTCACTTCTTTCCAAAAGCTTGTTGTTTAGCTTGTTGGGATTTGGTTTGGGTTTATAGAAAATATCAGTAAAACTGAATGTTCCTTCTTGAGTTGTGTAACGAAAGCTGACAATGCCAATGTGGAGCATTCCCCACAGAGGAGCGAGAAGAAATAGAGTATATACAAGAACAGAGCTGTCTAGAAAGAGAAAAATGCAAGATATCAGCAGACTAGAATATTTTTATACTGTTAAATAGCAGTGCATATAAGCTGCATTGGAAGTTTTGCACACTTCTACATTCTTCCATATCTGGATGTTCTTTTTGAACAATCTCCAAAATACTAGGGGAACAATCTGGTTTATATTGAAATCCAAAGAGCAAGTGTTTTCTGAGGTACTCGATGTACAAGTCTGTAGGCTCTTGCTTGGTATCTTATTTCATATCTTGAAAAAATAGTCCTCTCCCACACTTTTTAAAATAGCTTTATTGTTAGTATCATTTACAACACATTAAGTCATCTTTTCAGTTGGAAGGGATGGGGGAGATGCATAAATACTGTTTTGGGGATTACTAGACACTCGGTGAATGATGTCCAGTTATTCTGAACAGTGCTGCAGCAGCACGTATCACTGCATGAGCTCATCTTCTCTGCTGGTTAATCTGCCTGGTTTTGCTGTGTTGTATGATATCCTGTAGGTATGTTCACCATTTAAAGATATGTTAAAAGCTGTTCTTGCACAGAAATCTGCATATAGACTCACACATACCTTATTAGATAATACACCTTTGGTAAAGGATTTTTCAGCACCTTAATTTCTTAAGGTTACGAGGTATTTTTAGGTTCTGTGTGAACATCTGTTGATTAGAATTTCAAGTTAGCAAGAAAGGTAAAATTTCTTGTGAAGCATGTGAAGAAGCCAAACCACACAGCCCAGAATTCTGCACAGGAATAAGGCCATGCTATTACTAATATTGCTTTTGAATAGACTTTGTATAGGGGATCTAGACAAACACAAGTTGCTTATTAAATAGAATTTGGAAATGGTGTAAGCTGCAAATTCTGTCAGTTTTGAACTTCTGCCTTTTGATTTGTGAATGAAAATGACAAATAGCAGTACTAGTGGGTAGGTAAGATGATTTAAAAGTGTTAGAAGCTCTGATTTTGTATGATAGTATTGACTTCACTCTCTTTTACCTGCTAATGGGAGCTTCTTTGAATGGGTCAGAAGGGGTCACTGTCGTATATAAGGCTAAACTTCCCAAGCAGTTACTGCATACAATGAAAACATAAATGTCTAGCCTGAACAATTGAGATGATTGATGGTACTTAGTAATGAAGGGCTTTGTCTTTTCATGTTAGCAATGATATTTGAATGGCTTAGCTTTTAGAAACACAAACATGTACCTCTACATAATCAAGGTTCAATTTTCTTCAGTAGATGGAACTGCCATATTAACCATATGACACATTTGCCGTATGGCAAAGTCCAAATATGCTCTCTATTCTTAAAAAACAAAAGTATTGAATGTCAGGATAATTGTGGCAGCATGCAACCACTTTTTAGGTAATATACATCAAGATGTTTCAAATAGGATTAATTTTAAA
Source organism: Athene noctua (assembly GCF_965140245.1). Classification (NCBI taxonomy): domain Eukaryota; kingdom Metazoa; phylum Chordata; class Aves; order Strigiformes; family Strigidae; genus Athene; species Athene noctua. The sequence continues at coordinate 95,156,524 of NC_134037.1, forward strand.
TGTTTTCAAGTCACTCTGTAACTGTGTAAGCTGCATAAATATTTAATAAGCTTGTTTGGCACTTCCACCACTTTTCAGAACATGCTCACAAACAAATCTGTCTCTTTTTTAGCAGTTTTCTAAATGTCTTACCAAGAAGATCAGTATCAGAATCTCAGGGTGGGAGAAAAAGGACTTTCTATCACAGTGCTAGTCACATAACAGGGATCATTATATTTATTATTTATCTTATGTAACTGTGTGATGTTCTCCAGCAGTATTTTAGAAGGGTCTGGGACTCCATGCCTACCCAAGAACAACCACTAGAGTAGTCCCACCAGCGTGCTGTGCTTCTCCATTATTATTTTGCAGTAATGCAATTATTGGGCATTTGTGCTGCGTTCCAGAAGGTGTGACTGCTTTCTGTGAGTTCACAAAGAGAAAAAAAGAAATTTAGCAAAATCAGGGACCTTCCAAAGTTACAATTTGTTTCTTGTGTTGTGGATTACTGTGCTATTTAGTTGAATTATGTCTGATGCTTCCCATATAATTTTATTTGTATTTTGGCAGCTTACTGTTTTCAGAATTTGAAGACGAAGTTAAGAATTAATTTTAGGTTTTAGTTGAAATATTTGCTTATTGTCATTCCATACACCCAACTAGCCAGTGCTCTTGAATGTAACAATGAGGAAAATGCAGCCATTTTTCATCATGGCCCACACACAGCGAACTGTAGGTCTGTGGTATTCTCTGGTCTTCAATGTGGAAGATTATTTTGTTTTCTGTCCTCTCCAATTGCATTTTCCCAGCAGATTCCTCAGGAATTATGAAACTTCACACTTGCTTGTGTGTGATCTTTAGATGTCCTTTGAATGATGTTTTCTTGCATGTCCTATCCAAAAGATTCATCTGTATGGGTACAAGTAAGGCAGATGGTACACTGCTTTATGGCTTCAGCCATTTATACTCTGGTGATGAAATGGAACCAATGGAAATGTTTAATGATGTATTGCGAAGTAGTTTCTGGGGTGCTTAGAGTAGCTCAGAGGTTTTGAGGCACTATATAGTATTTTTCCAAAATGTTTGTGTTAGAGGCCCGAGGAGTAGGTGATTCGTAGTTTACTTCTAACATCAGAAAACAACAATTGCAATGCTGTGAGGTGCATTATTACATTTACTAGACTGACATCTTTTATGCGTGAAGTGAAAGTCTGGCGTATTTTTGGTTGATGGCTAGGGTAAATTAACTTTAGTTGGCAGATGGATCCCCTTTTCCAATGCTCTTTTCCCTAGCATAAAGTTATTTTGTCTTTTAGTTATAAGTGTGCTAAAAGAAGCATTTCTGCAGTAAAATCCTTTCGAGGAGATAACTTGTATTTGATATCTTCCCATAATGAACTTAACAGTAAATACACCACAAGAGTTCATTTATCTAACTTGCTTTATAACCATAAAAGCAGAGTTCTCAGGAGAAAAGGTTTCACCTCTAGATATGGATTGGTTTTAAGGATCAAAATAGAAGTACATCTATTGGCCTTCTGCCCTAGTGCACATAAGTTAATAACGGAACTTGTGAAAACTGATGGTCTTGATACGACATCAAGCACTTGTGCACACGCAGAACGCAAGAATGTCCACTCTGATTCCTAGACTAGTGAAGCAAGTAGTGAATATAGCAGTAATAATTTAATTGAATATATCCTAACTAATTTCATCTAACTAATGAAAAAATGTTCAGAACTACCGTTACTCAACTAGCTAGTAGTATAACAGTAATCGTGTCCTTCAAATTTTAAATAAAACCTACAAAAATACAAGTTCCAATCTTTAATGTGACTTAGGCATTTGGAGCAATGGGACTAAAGAGCTGAAATTTCTTTTGGAAATGAGACTTCCAGAAGATCCCCATTGCTAATTCAATGAAAACAGACAATATATGCAAAACTATTTTAGTAAATGTTCAAAATGGTCTTGGATATTCTTTCATTAGGTATTATCAGTTCTAATTAGCAGTACGTATTTAAATAGATATATGAATAGCAGGTTTAGATAATTTAGTTGCTGAAATTAGATTACTTTTTCCATAGTCTGGGAAAAGGAAAATCGCCTGCCATTCTTTGTGGATAGTTACTGAAATTCTGTTCAAGAATGCATAAGAAAACACTTGACAGAAAAAATAAAGAATATGTTTCATCTGGAATAAATATAGCATACAGTACAGATTTTCCTACATGAAAACAGGTGCTCTAAAAAGAACTAAAAGGTCTTCAGAAAGGATATAAAGGTATGGTAAAGCACAAAATACATTGTATTGGGTGGGTGTCAAAGTAGAAAGGACCGTCATGAAGTTATAGTGTTGTACAAAAGGCAGGAGGCTTTGTAGAAGATGAGGAGATACGTCAATTGAAGGGTCATGTTCAATACCAATAAATCATGTTGTATATGTATTTTCATATTAGATTTATAGAATTGTCAAAAGGCTCTTGCTGAAGCTGTGTAGGAGATTGTATACATGTTGAAGGTCTCATTTAGATAACATTAAATAGCATTTCTACATATACTTGTTAACTGTGTGGAGAAGATCTGTAAAACCATCAGGATTTAAAACCAGTTTTGACCTACAAGTGACTGAATGACTTCAGCCTAATCAGTATCTGCAGGGTTTCTTGCATCTGCTTCTTACACATCCATTGCAGGTAAGGCGATGAACTTGATTTTTGAGCTCATCTAATCAGGTATTTATGCATTCTTGTGCCTGCAGTGGATGTTGGTTCAGTAATTTGAAGTCTTATTTCAAGAAATAAGGGAAGCCTTCAGTCCATGCTTTCTGTAAGAGAGAATTGAGTGAAATGCCTGTGCAGTATTGAAACTATAGTCCAAGGATGTTCTCATTTTAACAATCAGACCTTGGAATTTTTGGCATCTCCAGAAAGATATTTGTCACGTTTGAGTGTGGTATGACCCAGATTGAGACTGAGGTAGAGGCAGTGATCACAAGGGGCAAGATACATATCACTTCAATCTGCATCTTTCCATCCATATTTCTGAATCACATATACCAATACAGAAAACTTGTCTTTTTTGTTTTGTTCCTAGAACTGGGTTTCAAAGCCAGCCACAGATAATAGACATGTATTTTCATAGCTTGTGCTATTGAAACAAAGAGCAAAGATAAATCAATATTTCTTAGCTTTTTTTAAAAAAATAATTCTATGTGTGATACTTGGTCCCTTTCTGTTCTCTTAACAATCACACTAACATAAAGGTAGCCTGTTGTTCTCTCCTACAATTGATGTTTTATAGTCCAGGAGTTTGAAATACTTTACACACATATTTATATATATATATATATATACACACACAAATACACACTCTCTCAATCATTCACTCATTTTTATATTTTCCCATCTCTCAGATATCATCATTTTATGGTTTTAATACCTTTTGAGTATTGAAGGAGTAGCAGTAATGTAAAGCATTCAGTGAGAAGCAGAGTGATGCTGTTTGCACCATCAGTCGGGAAAAATATTGCGGCATAGGTGATATCATACTTCGTTTCATATACAGTGGACTACATGAACCCTGTAACTGTGTGACATTTTTGCCTACTATATCATCTTAATACTACTTATCACTATGTAATATTCATTTTAAAGGTAGGAAATCTGAGGCAATTTCTTTACTGTTAAAAAGTGTTAGGGCCAAATAAGAAAAAAGCCAGTTTTCTTTGTAGACTAGAAAGAGGTAGCTACTGAAGATGCCCCCCTCACCTGTAGGAGAAAATACTGACATACGTTCCTGAATCACATGCTCCCTGGAAAACTGAATAACATTGACTAGCTTTAGAAAAAGAGACAAGAACCTACATCTTTTCAGCTACAGAGCAAGATGATGTGGTGTGACATGTCCTTGTGTCAAATGCCTCTTCACCCCCTGTGGTTAGTGTCAGAACAGTTCATGAAGAGAAGCTTCTGAAAACTGGAATAGTAGTTGAGCCGTGAACTCTCCTGCAGTCGCTGCTAGCTTGGGGTGCTGGCAGTAAGGAGGAAGCAGGGTGCTTAGGTTTAACAGTTCTGACTTGAATGCCTGCTTGGGAACTCAACCTGAAGTACCATAGGCACGAATTTCAGAAATGACAACCAGATCCACAAAAGGTGGAAAAGATTTCAGTGAAGGTGATCAGCTTTTTTTAAAAAACATTAGTTCGTATACTACGTGGGCATACCTAGTTTAGATGATTTTGGGGGCTTCCTCTATAAGATGAGAGGATGGCAAAAAAAACCCCAAACCTAATATCACTTGAGCTTTGATACTGTGTTAATAAATACTCAAGAAGATGCATCAGATATTTATTAATGCCTTGTAAGGAAGATAAATAAAAACTTAAAGCTGGTGTTAATTTTTGAGAACCAAGTAACCCCCCAGGAGGTGATCCTTCACTTCTGATTCAGGTAAGATTCTGCCACTTTGACCAAGTCCCTAACTGTATTTTTTTTCTCCCTTTCCATGGTAGGTTATGTGTTCTGTATGTTACATCGCCTGCCTGAACAACATGACTGCACATTTGACCACATGGGACGTGGGCGTGAGGAAGCCATTATGAAAATGGTGAAACTGGATCGGAAAGTAGGGAGATCTTGCCAACGCATTGGCGAAGGATGTTCCTGAGTGCAAGACTGCAACCAAATGCTGTTCTCTTAGTTCACTAATGTTAGCCTTATTTAGGACAAAGTCAGCCAGACACCTTGTACTAGGCAAGTTTCAGACTACAGCCAATCAGTTTCCTTTCTTTAGCCAACCGTCCTGGTACTGTAGTTTAGGGGTTGATGGTGGTTGAAATTGATTTCTGGCTGGTTACTAAGGTGCCTGCTAGCCACCGTATAAAAATAAAACATGAAGAAATATTATTTTTGAGCATGGCTAGTGGATTTAAACAAAACAAGAAAAATCCAAAGGCTTCTGTTATTGCTGGAGTCACTCTAAAAGCCTTATGCTGGAAACATTCCAGCTGCAGAGTTAAAACAAATAGTTGTATAGAAGCTGGTGTAAAAGTTTGCTATGCACATGGCTTTCGGACAAACTGTTTAATGTGCAGCCTTTCACCTTTTCACTGCTAGTGAATCCTGAGGAGGTGAAATACTACTAAGAGCAGCAACTGCAGCTGCTTAAGCCCAGAAGACCTGACTGGTCACTCGTGCCTTCATCGCGTGTGGCTTTTGAGTTAGGCAGTGTCACCAGCATCAGGGATTCTGTTGGGGTAGGAACATCTTTCTGGTTCTTCCCAGGAAGCCAAAAAGAAAGGGGGACAGAGATTCTTATGAAAAATTTTTATATCTATCTTACTATAAAGAACCTATCGGGTTTTTTTTTTTTTGTTGTTGTTTTATTTTTTTGGTCTTTCTTCTCAGTTAAATTATGATCTCACTTCAAAGCCAACTCCATCCCAGAGCAGTAAATGGTGCATACATTTTACATGGCATCCACAGAGATTCTACAAGATGTGTGAACAGATTCCACATGCCTTGAGCAGTGCAGCCATTCCCACCGGCCGAAACCTGATTGGCTCTTGTTTGCCTTTTGCTAAGTGCAGGTATCTGATAATTGATCAAATAAGGCTAATTCACAGCACAGTAGCCATGGCTGGATTCTACAGACTGACTTTCTGTAGCTAGACTTATATATTGGGGAAAAAAAGGACATTTTGTAGCAAACGGAATTCAGTAACAGTATTGGGGAACAACCAGTAAAACACCCTTTGTCACATTGAGTTTGTGTTCCTCACATCCAGACTGTCAGTGAGATAATCGAATGGGCTATATCAGCCCCCATTCTATGCAGCTGAACGCTCTCATGAAAATCTCTGCCCACATCTATTGCAAAGCAAGTAAAGCAAGTGAATGTGAAAAGCATTACATGGAGTAGAATGTTTTGGATCTGTTCAGACCTATGGTTCTGTATTACAGTACGTCACGCTGAGCTGAGCTGAACTGAATTGCACCAGTCTCATCAGTTTGGAAGCAAAAAAGCAAATGTAGTAATTGGCATGTCTCCTGCTGCACGTAGGGTTTATGCAGGTAAAAAAGGATCTGTACCGATGTGGCCCAGCTTAATCCTGAGGGAATTTAGCTTCTCAGTGTATTAGTAAGGTATTAACAATCAGGTAAATTTGTAAGAAAACTGGAGGGAAGGGAAGATTTTGTCTCATCTTGGAATACTGGGCAGATGTAAAACATCAGAGGGGTGAAGTAATGTGTCACTTGAAAAACCCCAGTGCTTTGGGAGTAAGCTTATATGAATCATCTTCCATTCTACTCGTTACAGGTAACTAACTCCTTTTAGGCCAAAATATATTGTTACTTTGGTAGTCAGCTAGGAGCATTTAACAAGGAGACAACTAATTAAAAAAAATAAATATGTATGTGTCTCTCCACACACACACACACTCAGCATCTGACTGTATTAGCATTAATTAACCATGAAGCAAATCGGAAGCGTCCCATCAGTAAAAAATGCAAACTGTCCAAAAGGCAAGCTGTTTGTTTTTTTTTATTGTTGTTGTTATTCAAGAACATGAAACCAGCAGCAAAATTTTCTGTAATGTGCTGCGTTTTCAGGAAACGGTCCTGGTGAGAGGGGCTGTCCAGGAGTATTATTTACATTTGCCGTGAGGAGTTTCAAAAAACATGGATTTTGGCGGCTGCTGTGATACGCACTTTCTTTTCCTACAAAATCCTATTATAGCATTTGATGGGCATTCTGATTGATACACAAGACTTTTCTGCATTAATACTGAAGATGCTATTTTGTTCCTCCTTAATATTCTCTTTAATCTCGTTACAAGTGCACAGATGGTTTCAAGGTGGCTCTTGAGAGAACACTACTTAAAGTTCATGTGAATTATGGACAATGTTCACTTTAAACAAAAAGTTGGGGAGGGGGTTGTTCCTTTGCAGTATCTGTTCTGTGAAGTTTGTTAAACGTAAAGAAAGCTTAAGTTCTTGTATCTTAAAAGAAGATCTTATTTAACCCTTTTGTGTTCTAGATTTACTTACACATGTAGCCTAGAGCTCAGTTTTAGTTTAACATTGTGAAAATATTAAAAGAATCTTGTAACTTTATTCTTTTTCCTCCTGCTAAAAAAAATTAAACCAATCAGATTAAAGTTTGAATTCCTTTCTGCCTATTCCAACAGGTCTTGCTATTTTGCACCATTTCTGCTGCAACTTCATGTAAGAAATATGAATGGGGAAAATACAAACATTAGGTCAGTAAATTAAAGCTGAATTTTCAGTTGGTGGAAGGTGGACAGTATTTTCTGGCAGTTTGGAAGGGGAGGATAATAATTCTGGGTTCAAGTTTAGTGATTTATTTTGTAAGTAAATCTGGCTAAAACTCCTGTAGCCAGTTTGGTCAATTTAATTTTGAGGTTAGATACAGAAATCAAAGGAACAGGTTGTTTATACTCCTAAGTCAAATGCATACTGTACACTAGATCATTGGCATCTAAGTTTTAAAATGTCTTAAACATTCTTTCATGCATTTTGACAATTTCTGCACCTAGTGTAGTAGCTACATTCCAAACCGTAACAGGCTGTGTTCATAATGGATAAGTAGAGGAATAACTTGTTTCTTAATAATTTAGGTGCTAGAAACACAAGGTTAATTAAAAAACAATTGGCTGTAATAGAGGGAGAGAGACTATCAAGGTAATTATTTACAAACAATTTTGAAAATTTTTTTGAATTGAAACTGTATGTGTCCCATGAAATTGATTCATGGGACACATACACTCATTTTTTTTCCTCAAATTTATATGGTACTTTTAATTATAAAACTGTGTGTGATTCTTGGCTGTTTTAGTAGAGGTTAAGTTACATAAAACAGCTCTGCCTTTTCATTAAGTTTCAAACCTATAGCTGCATGTGAGCCAAGGCTTCAGGGGAAACAAAGAATTGCCCATGAAGGCTGCTGTGCCAGAGCATGTCCTTAACTGCACTGGTTTCTGTTTTGAAGCAGTTTAGTGTTTTGAATGAGAAGCAATGTAACTGTAAAATGAGGTACCTGAGAACATGAACCACTCTGGAGGCAACACTCTGAAGAGAGTCCCGGTGCAATTATAGCAGTTCAAAAGTATTATTAACTGCTTTTTTCTACTCTATCAAAGGTGATAAGTATGTTCAAAACTTGAATTTTGCCTTTCTTCTCTTGGACAAATTATAATCCCCTGGCCTCATGGACACAATGTCCTGTTTATATTTAACTCTGTACTTGTTGTGGAGGTCAGTTCATTCTACAGTCATAGCAGTTCCTTCTGTGACTGTGCTACAACTTAGATATAAATCTCTAAGGGATAAAAACATTGTTTTTAATCTTATGATGGCTATTTCAGTACGAAGACTCACCGAGAAGAAAACTGGTCCTAATGGTGTCATAAAAATAGAGGTTTTATAACAGACTCCCAAGAAATGAATCAGTGGAGTAACTGACAGCACCTGTGCTCACAGTTGATATGTACACAGTTAAGTGCCCAGACAAATGAATTAACAGCCTCTTTGTGCTAGTGTAGTTACTGAAATTGTCAGTCATCAGTAGAACAGCAAAGAGAAGGTCTAATTGAAGTAATCCCTTAATGTCTCAATGAGACTGTAGCCAATTCCCACCGGAAATAAATTTGTATGCTCCTGGGAACTCTTAAATGTTTCCATTTGTTTTCTAGGTATAAGACAATACTACTTAAAATGAACTGTATTTATTAGCACCAGATGTTTATTTCATCACTCAAATACCTGATTAGTATTCTGCACACAGAACAAGAATAATATAAGCAGTAGTAAGCTGTGGTTCAACACAAAAGCTGATGTGGTGGGATCTGCTGTATAAGGATACAGTTCTAGTGTAACCAGTTCATAATCTTACGCTTAGCTGAGACTGTGTCTGTACATACTTTGCTACACAAAGGACCACACTGGAAAAACAGCGCATAACATTAAACTGTTCAAAAGTATTCACAGTGCACATTTTACATGGTGAACTTTGGCAATAGTGGGCTTTATCTCTATCAGCAGCTTTTCCAAGAGAACAAACTTTAAGGCTGCTGGAAAGAGCCAGTCTTAAACAACAGTTCTCAAAGGCATCAATGAGAACGACATATTTTCCTTTCTCTTCCTAGTCTTAATTCATTTTTCCTTTTTGTTGAGGCAGTCAGCATGTGCAGCTGGGCATTTGAAAGTAGTTCTGTTTGAATGTTGCTCTCCATGGCTTTTCAGTATTCACCACAGGAAAAAAAAGCATGAAGTTTCTTGTTCTTGCAAGCCCCTGCATGTTAGTTCAAGCAGATTAAAATATGGACGTTGGTCTATAGAAGTGATAACCTCCTTGTGCATTTTACAACAGCGATAGGCTATTTCTTCAATTAACTGAAACTTAATGCAGACATGATTTACTTGTTTTGGATATTAGGCTATGGGGTTTTTGAACTTCAGTTCTATGATACTGTTCATATAACCTTCTCAGAAACTCTGCATGCCTCATCTTCCAAGCTAAAGTTGAATCAGTAGGAAAGAAGGCCATGAAAGCAGGAGGCAGAGGATGCAAGCTGACAAGTGCTTCCTCTTAAGTCAGGTAATATCATAAAATGGCAGAGAGGCAAATAATTTCTTGCCAAACAGCACCAACTTAAGATCTTGACTTGGTACTACAGAAAACTTGTTTTGTTTGTGAATATATCTGTGTAGAGTTTGTCTGAGTCAATTCTGCAACATGTTATATACAAAGAAATGAAATGGGGTTCTCGTAATTAGAAAACATTTTTGATGGATTATTTAGTAATAACTACATATTTTGCTACAGGACCTTCCTATTTTGCAATATACTGCAATTTTCTTTGGAAGAAAAACAAGCAGAACTTTATAAGACAAGCTGTAAATTATTTCAAATTCAATACATGCATCTGAAGCATTAGGAAAAGATTAATGAAATTATATATAGTTTTCAAAGATGGTGACTGCATCCTCTAACAAAAAGGTTTTGTTCTTCAGATAGTGTTGATGGCAATGGTTTAACCGTAAGTAGAACATTCCTTTCTGCTAGGTTTGTGCAAAGCTAATAACATGCAATAGGATGCTGTGAGTTAACTTGTAGCATGGTGCAGTAACTGTGTAAATAATGGGAATAAAACTAGAGACCTAGTTCTTGTCTGTTGGCTCTCCCTTTGTACAAAAGGACAGAAGATGGCAGCCACTACTGCTTATACTCCCTTTTGATTCTTTTCTGAGACTCTTTTCTCCCCCATACCACAGATGCTCAGGGAGGATGGAAGACCACATTATAAAGTTCTTAAAAAAAAAAATAAATTGACGTCTCTGAAAGCAAAGTGTGGAAGTCATCAGAGATGCAGCACCAGAAGGACCTCTCCTTAGGGTTCTCAGAACACTTGAAAATGTTGGTTTTTTTTTCTCTCCTCTTAAATTGTTCATGGTCTCTTTGAAGCAAAGTAGCAATCCTTAAAAAAAAAAAAAAAAAAAAAAAAAAAAAAAAAGGTGTGGCATTGTATCATCATCCTTCCAAAGGAAGGCTTGCATGATCAGCACTTGCATTAAGAAAGCTGAATGAAAGGTTCATTAACTCCTGAAATGCTTAGTCTCATCTCTCTGCTTTTCAAAAGAACAACTAAAGGCAAGACTTGGAGGAGGGAGAAGAGAATCTGAGCACTCTGCTAGATAAGCGAAATGCAGAGTTCATTCTTCATTCTAGCAATAATTTGTCATTCCCCCCCCCCTTCTGCAGTGTTTATAGTGCATTTGCCTTAGATTCCTGAAAGCTTGCGCTAGACCAGTTTCTGGAGATGTCTTTTAACATACTACATTTAGCATGAGGAAGATTATGAGCTCTAAGATTAAGTTAAATTTTAAGTTAACCACTGTTGGCTAGCACAACTGTTCTTGTCTATACAAGTGTATTAAAATGATGGCTAGCTAAAGATATTTTAACTGATCCACCCCTATCAGCTTTGCATGAATTCTGCTCCTTTGGATAGTCTGTCATGTGCACAGCAGCCAGAGGTGTTACCTTTATTCTGTCTGCATGCAGACTTTTCCCTTCATTACCCCCCAGTTTATATAGATTAAAATACTCATCAGGTAAGCAGCAGTTAGTTACAAATTCTATAGCTATCTTCAAGTCAACACTGCACATCCCTTGTTTTTCTGGTTTTGACTGTTTGGTCTCAGGTCTTGTCAAAAATAATAGTTCTAAACAGATCTTTCCATACACGGACACGTACAGACACACACAAATCTCCTGGGACATCAAGTGGCTGAAGCTGAAGTATGCTCCTGGGCTAAAACCAGCTTTCACTTTCTGCACACCCACACACGTATAATCAGTCCTTGTCTGGCTTGTCTTCTGGGGAAATATAGCAAGTCCCAATTATCTCCATTTGCCTGTTTAATAGTATCTTTAGTTTAATCACTATCAACTACTATTGATGTAGTCCTGGAAACACCATTATGCTTATTTGCAATTCCATTAAAAATACTCCCCTGAACAGCTGAGAAGTTTGAGTGAATGTTAACACTTGGGCTACCGGTATTTTTCAATAGTGTGTGTCATGCTGTTTATTCCTGGGGGCACGGAACTCTGTGAAGGGCAAAGGGTGGGTGCGTGTGCGCGTGTAGGTGTAGGATCAGCTTGGTGATGCTGACCGTATTCCAGCTGCTGCCTTAATAGCAATACTTTGCCTCTGTTTGAGGCAGCAACTCCTGCTAAATTAGTGGGAGCAGGGAAATATGTGCTATTTGAAACTTACTATCCGATACCTCTGTCAGCCCATGTTCTAGCACCTATGCAGGCCTTCATTTCAATGCTCTCTGGCTTCTCTGTTTGCCGTAATTTCCGTAGGTTTTCTCCATCATCCCTTTTGCAAATTCTCCCTCATCAGCTATATTGCACCACCCGCACCCCCCCTCCATTATCATGTTCAAAGACAGAGTCTATGTGAAGACAATGTAACAGTAGAGATGATCACATCTAAAGGTATTGAGGCTTGTATTGCCAGTAGCTGTTTCCAACTGTAATGAAAATGTTATTTTTAAGTGTTAAATGACTGCTTCTGTTTAGTATATGAAATTCCTAGAGCTGTCTTAATACACTGTAGCAAATAACATTAAGGCTGAGTTGTACTCCAAGTTTAAACCCCTCTTCATTGCTCTTTCTCTGTGGACTTTCTCAATACAAGGAACCTTAAGGCTAGCTTAATACTACAGCCACTAGAGATATGCAAGCAGTGTTTAATAGTACCTCTACAGGTACGAAATACCCATCCAGACCAAGAATAAAAAATTTTGTCTTTGTTCTGCCTTTAATTCTTTCTTTCTATCGTTGTTATTCTGTGGATAAAATACAAAGCTATTACTCATTTGCCAAGTAATGCTAAATGTTTATCAATCACACTGATTGATTGAAAATTGTTAGCATGCGGTTGATATTATGGATTTGGTTTCTTTACATCAAGATTCATGAATACAATTCTCAACTATTACAACTACTGAAACAGGCACATTTGACTGACATAGAAACTGTGGGTCAAGTAGACCCAAGTCGAACTTCTTACATATATCAGGACCAGTTCCTTGGCTTTTCTGTTCCAAGTCTGGGTAACAAAGGTAAAGCCAATTATCCTGCCGCAGCTGCATGTACGTCCAAGTTGTCCCCTGGCTCAGCAGCTGCAGTGGTGCTCTGCACTGTTCTCCCAAGCCCTGAAAGATCTCAGGATTCACAGAACCTATCATCCATGAGTCCCTTAAAGCAATCAAGTTGTATATTGTACCTGCTCTTTCTAACCACATTTGTTGTGTGAAACAATAAAATTGTTTATAAAGAGATATAATGTATTAAACAAGACAGTGCTGATCTGTGACTGAATTGTGCTTTCTGGGGTGGCTTTCTTTTATCAGCCTTTGGCTGATAGCAGAAAAGTAGGGAAGGAAATTCAACAGCCTATGGAATTTAAATCACTCCACAGGAACTGGAACAAGTGCAGTTCACGTACATCCAGCAAGGTAGAAAGATTAATGCAGTCTTTAACCACTTATTTCACACCAGCCCTGATTCAGTCATTTAACATCAACACAGATCAGTTTTCCTTAGCCAACATTCAGCACCTTTCCTGAGTAAAGGCAAGGAAGATCAATTCTTTTGATTGCAGTCTAAAGATAGAACATAGCAGATAGAGCTATATATCTACTATAAGGATTACACAGTTTTGTGTAAAATGTACCAAAATAGAATTCTAATACTGAAATGTGTTACAAATACAACTCTACTTTTCTGATTTTTCGGAAGGCACCATGGAAGCTGAGATTGGGGCATTAACAGCAGAAAGAACAAAAGGCAACACGCTTCCCACACCGTACAATTCTTCACAGTAAGACAGTCTGACCGTTGCTGTTCTTACTGTTTGTGGATTTCTTGGCATAATTTTCTGTTTGAGAGAGCTTAACTGAACTACAGTTCATGGATACTGTGTAATTCCATTACTAGATAACTGCTACTCCAAAGCATATGTGAAGAATGGAAGTATTAAATCTTAGAATAGCTAATTTTTATCCTTTATTTTAGAGCATATGACTAAGGGGTTGGTGCCCTAAATATAGAAGAGCAGAAAAATCTGAAGTAGTAAATTATTCCAAGGAACCTGCGTAATCTCTTTCTGCACAGAGTTCATCAGCATGTTAATTCAGAGCTGCCAGGTAGTCTTCAGTTTAAAAAAAAAAAAATGATAAAGTGACTTGCTCACTTCAGCCAGAAGCACATTCTTCACACCATGCTTCTATTGTGTACAAATTACTCGGTCTGAATCCATGACTATTGGGGCACTATCAGTGCCAGCATAACCAGACAAATAAAAGTACAAGCATTGCATGGCAACTCTTAACAGTCAATGAAGGTGGCAGAACTTCAAAGGTTCACAACAGATGAAAGAGTTTACATGATGCTGTTCTAACCAGTCTTTTGTGTTATCTCTCTGATGGTATGTAGGCCTTATGGAGAAAGCAGAACAACTTTAATATTGGTGAGGTGCTAAGCAAATTAAGACTTAGTCAAACATTGAAAAAAAACCCCCACAAAATAAATTTTAAAAATCTTTAATCTTAGTCAAGGATGCAGAACCTGATTGCATTCCTTGACTTGCTACAGGCCTAGGACACTCAATAGGACAGTCTCATGCACAGGCATTATCTGATCAGAGATGACAGACCATGCAACCTTCACATGCAGGCAGTTCTACAATTTGTTCGTGTAATTTGGCAAGGAAAGAGAAGTAATAGTAGGCTCTAAAGTATCCACTTACTCAGAATTCATTTGAATGTGGTAGCAAGCTCTGATACAGAGTTACAGCCCAAACCCACCCACATACAAGACTCAAGCTCTATTTTTCTGTACTGACTATGCCAAACCAGTAAAAGAAATGTCATCCCCAGGGTGACTGGCATGCAAGTTCCTCATCACTCCAAAGTTATCGGCAGTATCAGGATGTTCAGAGCTACTGGGCCACACTGAGACCTGTGTGCCAACCTCTCTGCAGAGAAAACTGTACAAAATCCTGCTACTGTGGAGAGAAGTCACTGTGAGACTTCCTGCACCATTTTTGGTAGGAGAAAGACAGGAAAAAAGGGTAGTGATGTGTGAGATACTGACAGTACACTGTTTGTGCAGCGCTGGAGCTAGTGAGGCACCTGTATTAGTTTCATGCTCTGCCCCTACATCACCTGTCCACGATCTGCCTGTACTCTGCAGACCCTCTCCTCCAGCAGTAGGAAAGGACTTAAGACCTTCTCTGCAATAACATCCACCCACTTTCTCTCCTCAGACAAGTGGCAGATTAATACTTCGGCAAATGCTAGATCAAAAGCTCTAGAAGAGACGTGAAAAGAGTAGAACTCCCTATGCCACCTTGGACTGCTGCAACCCCTGATGAAACCTTACCTCTCTGCATCCCCCAAGTCTTGTTCCAGGTCCTGAACGGTTGACCAGCAAAAGATCAGTGAAGGCTCACACATGCTCCACACAAGCCTCCTTCCTACATCCCGCCAACTTTTGTCCACAGTTGCAGTGGTGGCTTGGTATTTGATGATACTGGGAGGCTTGGTGAGGGTGGAGGGGGATGCAAGACTTGAGTGGAATGTCCTCCTGGCATGCAACAAGGGAAAGTGCTTTGCTGTTTTTTCAGGATTAGCACTAACCAACCTCTTTTGGAAGCCAGGCTGCAAGCAGAATCTAGCAGTTCATTTACTGTTCTGACAGTGCCCATTTTAGCATCTTGAACACAGAGCTTCCTGCAGAAGCTAGTTTTATTTACTGACCCAACCTGTGGGTGCAACAAGACCAAACTGTTCCTCAGGAACAGAAACAGTAGATCTCTGCCACAGTTTCATTCTCTGTTTGCTCAAGATGTGCCCTGCACCAGTGACTGCACAATGCCAAGATATGACACAACCTATCTGACTGTGATGCTGAACTAACTCTTTGGCTCAGTATTTGATTTTCACAAGACATGAAAAACAAATAGACACGGAAGATTACTGAAAGGACAGGTCACTAGCCTGGGTGACTACACTAGACTGACTTCTTCTTACAAGCCATTTAGTTTCCTAAGGTTAGCTGGAGTACTATTATTCTCTTTCTTGCACTAAGAGGGTGTTTGATTTTGCTTGCCATGTTGCAAATGTAGCTGTTTTCCTCCCAAAGGTATTTGCCCTTTGGGAAAGGGATCAAAGCTTGCAATTATATTTGTGAAATACTTGTAAAAAAGTGTTACCTACAGACTATTAACAGGCCATCTGTCAGTATTAATTTCAGAATAGCACCTTTTCTACTAGAAAAAAAGCTGCCTGTGTGTAGGAGAAATGGTGACACACTTGCTTATTTTACTACGTAGAAATAAAGCCAGTCTGTGGCTCCTGATGGAGAACATGAACAAAGTAAGCCCAGAAGCTAAAGGTCAGGGTTTAAAGGACTTTCTTGTCAGTTTTAGCAGCCTTGAAAGTAGAAGTTTTCCCCATCTCACAAGGCTACAACTTGCACAGATCAGGTCCACGGTAGCACTCCAATTTCATATCTCTAGTTATCTAATGATTGATGGACAAAATCTATTGAACTGCAGCATTTTGCAGCTGAGAAGTAAAGCTGAGAAGGAAGAGATGTATCAAATAACTATGAAGTCTTCTGATACCTGGGTGAAATGAAACTTGTTCCTAGACAAAGTAGCACCTCCTTCAGTTTGACCATTAAGATGCCTTCCACTAGTATTTTAAAAAAAACCCTCTGGAAATGTCTCAGCATCAGAGAAATTGCACATGGCTTCTGTAAATTTCTGGGCTAATAGTAAGAACTTAAAAAAACTCAACAAATACTAAGTGCCATGAAAATGAATTTGCTATCATTTCTTCGGGCAGCAAAGACTGTGACACTATGTCACTCTTCAGTTTTAGTTCGATATTGCCAATGACAATTTTGTAGATAGATAGAAATTAAATGCACAGCATTATGCAACTGTGTTACCATGCTTCAGTACAAGGAATTCTACTTAAGTGCTGCAGGAAAAAGTGAGCAGAAAAAGAAACACTTCTTTATAGCAAAAAGAGGATCTGATGCCAGGAGAGAGGCAGCCATTCTAAGGGCACAACAAACGACTGTGTAGGTGTGGTTGCACTGACCATCCTTCTACTCACTCCATGCAGGTGCAAAAGCAGCGCCGTACTTCACTGCAGCATTGCTCAGTGTGTACTGCTTGGCTTGCAAAGGCATTGATCAGGCTAGCTTGCAAACCTTGCCAACAGCATTAGGGCTGTACTTGTCTACAGTGTCTGGTTGAATCCTTGCCACCAATCTAAATCTGTGGGTCTTGGACAAGTCCAGTGCTGAGATCTCCTGACTGCAAGTTTGGTAGCCATGCAGTGCTGAACACCTCAGTATCAACACACTATCACCATGCAACAAGGGCAGTGGCAGCAACACTGGCCGGACTTCAGTAAAAACTTGCATTATTTCTCATATGTGGCAGCTAAACTATGCCCAGCCCTGCCCTACTGAGCCCACTCTCTGACCTCAGTATAGCTGATGCTTTCGTATAAAGACCGTTTCCTGTCAGAAAACGGGCAAGGTCTCTTCTGCTCTAAGATCACCAGACCACACCAGCCTGCAGCTGCTGAGCTCTGTCATCATCTTTGCTTTTAAAGCACTCTGGACAACCACAGTGCTGCACAAAATACACACATTTATTTAGCCAAATGACATTAGCTCTGCCTATTACATGGATGCAGCCATGACATTTTTATTGATCTGGGTAGCCTGTTCTATGTCCCCTCTTCATTATTTTCCATTTGTCCAATTAACGTAAAAGGAGAGAAGAAAAATAGGCTGTGACAGGACCCTGAATCAGCTATTCATGTGGAACTACCTCCCACCTTTTCTTTCAAATGAGCACACCAAAGTACACCAAGAAGCTCCCAATCTCTAAACTAGAATATGTTCTAGTTTATTGGGCTCTAAACTAAGCCCTCTCTTCAAATAGATAAAAATCTGAGATGCGATTGCTAAGGCAGTCAATACAAGAGTTTCAAAGCAAATCCTCCCTTTCTCATCACTCTGTCCTTGTGGAAAGAGGGATTCTGTCTCTTCTGCTGGATTTTCCCTGTCCATCACTGCTGCTCTTTCCCTCTAAAAGGTTCTCATAACCGAGAAGAATGGTTATTTTTTTCTGAGAGAAGGTGTAAGTACTTCCACAGTATTTCAGCCAAGAGCAGCAGCTACAAGATAAACAGGCAGGTCTTGCTTACTGCTACTCTGCTACGACACGCAGCGCTTGAAACAAACTGAACAAACCAAGCAGCTATACCCCTTGCTACGTAAGCTCTCCAACTGTAACCGTTTGCCTCGATGAAAAAAACAAAAAGCAAGAACTGTCCTAGCACAGCTCAACGGACGTGCCCGAAATCTGCATTACTACAGTACACCCAAGATAATTAATTTCCTGCAGCCATGGATAACCAAGAAGTCATTTAGCATGAACAGAAGAACTTGGAACAACAAGCTAGCTAAATTTAATTCAGAGTGTTGATTTTTGTTGTCAGATTTGAGGCACAACTTAAAAATAAGCCATAAAGAGTTGCAAAGACAATATTCTTCTTCCCTTTACAAAGAAGAAACTAAACAGAAGACAGCTGCCAATAAGGTAGCATTTGCTTTAGTCACACAAATAACATCTTCCATAACCCACATTTCTTGATGTCAACAAATGATAGTAATAGAGAAACGGAGATAACAGCAGGTCTCCATGAGCCCAGAGGTAACATTGGGTCTCAAGTGATAGACAGTTGAGCACTGGGTGCCAGATGGCCTTGAAAACCGTGCAGTGCTTCGGCTCATCCTGAATGGCTTCTCTTTACTGTAGAACGTAAATGGCACATGTTTGCTATGTTGCATGGGAATCGAAGAGAGATGGTTTGTTTGGTTTTGTTTTGTTTTTAAATGAGATGTGTGAACCTGTAAGCCAAATGTTTGTAAAAAGCTCTCCCAGCTGCCAACATGTTTTACATTTACAAGCTTTGAGAATTTTCATGATTGTTTGATGCAATAGCTTCAACAGCAATTGCAGGGTTGTTCAATGTTTATATATTCAATTAGATAGCATGGGGATGGCTTTGGTTCCTAATTTGTTCCATTTCTCTCTTCTCCAAAATATTTCCACTGAGATCAGAATACCAAAACGAGAGTCAAACTGCACAAGCCAATCAATGTCAGATGCTGAACCCAGAAGATGAACCTGTGGAAAAGTGCCTTTTGAATAGTGAAAGCAGATTTTTAAAATTAATTACAGTTATGCAGCACCCTATCTCTCTCATCTCCCCGCCATCCAAATAGGATATCTGAGATGGCATATTTTGGCTAGGCTCTTTTCTTTCATTTGGAATCACTTCACTGACTTCGTAAAACAGGCAGCTAGCAGGTAAAGCAATTACCCAGGTTTCCCATTCAAAGGCAAGATAGGTTACAATGGTTAATCTTGGCCCCCTCACCTCTGTCTCTCAGGCAATTCTGTCATTCTAGATGTGGGTGAGAAATCAGTGTAATTAGTACATATTTCTCAGTGGTAGCTGAACTGTCCTACCTTGTATATGTCATTTTCCCTCCTTGTTCTGAGTGCATAGCAGCATCTTAACTTCAGCAGTATAAAGGGAAGATCAAGTCAATTAGTGGTGAGAGAAATAAAAGCAGTTCTGCTCATATATAAAAAGGGGGCAGCAAGTACTGCACAGAATAGGTGGCTCATTACATTCTTTTTTAACTTTGATTTTAAAAGGCAGCAAAAAAAGCTAGAATACCATCAGAAGAATTTGCTATGAGTCTCTACAGTCATACCAAAGCCTAAATGCAACAAAGAAGTATTAGAAATGCCACACAAAGCCTAGGTGCCCAATAATTCCACATCAGAGAACTGAAATGCTTCACATGGCATTTGGAATGACACAAGCGTCAGAGATATACCCTTTGGAGATTATATGAAGCATCACTACACCTTTAAACTAGAAAAATCCAAATGTTCCCTCCTCTACTGAAATTTTACTGTTAGACTAGCCACTTGCAAAGGGCCCAAGCACAAAGAATTTGTTCTTGCAGAAAGAAAACCTTGAATATGAAGAGCACTTTCCTTCTGCCAAGTTTCCTACAGTGAAGTAAACAAAGCCCAACACTTGTCACACAGAAAAAATCATCAAATGTGTAGATTAAACACAGATTAATCACTATCCCTCTGAGCACACTGGCAACACTACACATTTCTTTGGCATAAAAAACCCCAGTCATGTTCAAATGAGATTGCTGTCTCCATCCAGAATAGAACTGCAATTGAACGACCACAGCGTACAGCGAATTACAGCTTGTCCACTGAGCAGCTGTAGCCAAGGCCATGTCCGCCCTTAACCCACAGCAAATGCAAAGTAAAAACACTTCCACCTGGTTTAAGCTAAAATCTTGTACTACGCTACCATTTATCACCAGCGCTTCAGTAACACCACATGCATTCTCCTCCTCTTGTAAACCTAGTCCTTCACAGCCAGTACTTCAAATGTTTGTTATCATATGAACGTAGATTTAGAGAAGCAGCACTGAAGTTATTTACATGGAAATTTGAAAAGGCCACACAGAGTAGGACTCTCAGTGCCTTGGGAAGTTTTCAACTGCAGCATAAACCAGATGCAATTTTCATGTCATGCATGAATGATAGCACTTCCAGAAGGACAACATCCCCTGTTATCACACTGAAGTGTTGCCTGCTCTTGGAGAGAGCAGAATGCTGGCTCCTCCATCAAAAAACAACACCCCTTGCAGCACATAATTTTCCCTTAACATTCTCACACCCAAGAACTGACCAAACTTGAACCTGCATTACTTCACGGAAGCTAACAGAATCACAACCTGTGGTAGTCTGCCAGCATGTCAGGTAAAATACCACTACTCCTCTGTGCAGTCAGTATCTTTTTTCCAGCCTGGGCTGATTGCCTTAGCTGGATCCTCAGCTCCAGTGACGTCTTCAAAGTGATCAACAGCTGCAAGGTATTGTACTGATCACTACAAAAGACTGGCACTAAAATGGCTGTGAAATCTCACTGCATCAGAATGAGACACTGATATTATAACCCAACAGGGAAATGTGAACTGGAATGGACAGACACACAAAGGAATACAGCATTTACTGATAAAGGGCAGTCACCCACAGTGTCACCCCTCTTTTCCTTTATCTGTACAAGCCCCAGCCAGATCCAATAGCTTTCCACAAGGTCATTAGTCAGGATGAGAATGAACCAACAGCCAGTGTTTCTAACTCAGCCTGACGTTACATTCAAGGCACAGCCCTATGTTTATATTGTGTCCATTATCCTTGGGTTGGAAGACATCTCCCTGGACCACAAAGTCTCTAGGATTCTAGATTAAAGCCAGGGATAACATGGCAGAACACAAAGAACACAGACTTCACAAGAGAAATTTCCTAGGCACCGCCATTTTATATGATACACACAGAGAATCACAGACCAGGCTTCCCAAATCCCAGCTCTCTGACACTGCAGCCACCTAAGCCCACTGATGATGCTAAGGAAGAGCATGAAGAGCTAGACCTGCACAAAGATTTCAGCAGGCATATGTTCTGTCCAACTCACAGGTAGCAGCCACTGAGGCAGGCCTCACCAGCAAGGTTCACCAGCAGTAATGGCGTGGAACGGCAAAGGGGCCCACGCTAACAAACTTGAGCTAACAAGCTGCAACCGGTGCTGTGGGAGTGTGTGGTGGCAGCAGCCACAGCTACAGTCGGGGCACCAAGGAAGCCTAACATACTGTGGGAGTGCTGGGTGGCATGCAGGATGGAAGAAGCCACATGACACATAGCTAAGAAACACCTGGGATCTAACATTCTGGTTGGCAGAAGCAGTGTGAGGGCTCTGAGGGTTTTCTTTTATTTTGCTTTTAACACAGGTGCTTATAGTCTACAGACAGTTGTACTTTCAATGCTACAGGCTTCTGCACATCTGTACTCTCACATCAGGGATGACCTGGGCTTGTCTACACTGTTGGCAGGAGCTAGACAGTGGAGGCAATCAACTCAAATAGCAGACTGCTGTCTAGACTTGGGCAGTGAATCACATTCTGCTTCAGCTTTACCAAGAACAGCCAGGTGACTGGAAAACAAATAAGAAAAACAAGAGGTGGGGGCACACGGTGAAATTAGAGAAGAAAGGTTCTAGTCCAACAGAAGCTGCACACAAGAGTCACAAAAACTCTTCTTCCAGGTGTTTTCTGTGCTCAACAGCTGGGAGCAATCAGAGGTGCAATCTCTGCCCTTCATAAGAGCTAGGCAGGACCATAAGCATCTCAGAAGTGGGAGAACAGATCTCAAGGTAAACTGAGTAACTCTGCTGTAGATGCTTCTCAGACTGCACCTTGAGAGATGCAAGCTGGAAAGTACAACTCCAGTTAGCTCTGCAGTCTAACTC
Source organism: Athene noctua (assembly GCF_965140245.1). Taxonomy (NCBI): domain Eukaryota; kingdom Metazoa; phylum Chordata; class Aves; order Strigiformes; family Strigidae; genus Athene; species Athene noctua. The sequence goes on from NC_134037.1 coordinate 95,178,549, forward strand.
TGCAGCAGAGAAGCTGTAAAATGAGACAATCGACTTATTTATCAGCTTAGCAAGTAAAAATCTCATGCAGAGCACAGATGACTCAGATGCACCTCAGCCCCCCTTAACTGTGAGTGCAGGGGGTGCTCTGAGCTAAGCACTCTCCCAGCTGCCACCAGGCTAGGAGGAAGTCCCAGAAGCAAGTTCTTCCTTCCCCCAAAAGCAGTACCCCGCTTACTAGATTACACAGAAAATGCAAGGGTAAGCCTGAGTGACATGCCAGAAAACTTCAAGAATCACTGCACTGCCTTAACATGCCAGAGATTGCTTCCTAAAATTGCTTCTGTGGCTGTTGAATCATCAGAAGAGCTCTTGTCACACCTGCTGCAGTTCAACTGGTTTGACCACAGGTGACCAGGCTCTATACAATATTCTAGATACAGTGGTACAGTCTTAGTACTTACCTTTTTCTGCTCAAAGTTCCTTTCTAAGTCTGGAAACAGGAATACAAAATTGAAATCTTCACAAGGTGCAGGTGCAGCAAGCTTTGTCCTAACACTCACTGTCCACATACAGTTCTTTGACAGCTGTTAGGGCAAGGGGCTGGCCACTCTGTTTTCCTCAGCCCACTGGTTCCATTTGTTTTACTACCACACATAAAGCAATGGCCTTTACTCCTTCACAGTTCAGTTACCCCCACTCTACAAATTTTTCCCCTAATATCGAGGCAAACTTAATCGCCTATCAAGCCAAGTGTGCCTCAGGCATACCCTTTTTGTGCTGCCCTTTAAACATGGAAGCAGTCACACAGTGAAATCCAAAGAGCCATTGAAAAAAATTCTTCAGCTCTCGTCTTCACTGAACTGTCCACAAGATACATGAGAGTGGTTGGACAGATGATACTGTTCCACCACTGGTCACTTCCCAACTTGGAATTTTTTTTTCCCCTTCTACTGTTATCCTGTGTTCCTCCAGCCTCTTGCATCCCCTCTCTTATTTTCCTTGTTCAAAGGTCTTTGGGAAGGGGCTTAACTTTTCATTATACACACAGCAGAGTCTTGAGTCTGATTGCAGCTCTTAGATGCGACAATGCAAATTAATAATAAAAGCTGCAGAATGATGGTAATACTGTCCAGTTGTGATGGGCACACTGGAAAGATTACTTGATGTTTATAAAGCTCTTTGAGACTCTTGGATGAAAGTCAAGCTAGTGATGTACAGGATTTATTATTCTATTCAGCACTTCAGTATCCAAGGCTAGCATCTATTCTAGTTGAAAAAGATTTTTACTGTATTGTGAAATGGAAACAAAATGAAATATATACAGCGCATTGTGCTTTATATATAAGGCACAGGCAGCACAGAAACAGAATTTCATTATCGAAATGGATGTAGCTGAAGCTGTTACACGCAGCAGGTAAAAGACCAGATTCTGTGACCTCTTATTCCATTAAAAACTGTTAATATATGGTTTTCTAAAGGCCAAAGAAAAATTCTGGGTTTTTTTTCTTTACCAGATATTTCATCAGTTTGTAATAAACCTTTGTAGCTGCTTATGATGTGAATCTCAAGCAAACTTGACCAGCAATGAAATGAAAATAATGTGGATGTATGTTCAACAAACAAAACCACAGTTCTTCTGTAATACTCAGTGCATTTAACCACCACATCATAACCATTCAAAGAGGCTGTACTCCCTCTTCTCCATCACAAGTTTCTGCTCATTTCACAGCACCCCCCACTGCCCTATTTAGATGCGGGTCCCTAGTAAGTTCCCCCCTCCTCCAGTTCTGCACTTGCTGAGCACAGAGGGTAGATGATGCTGTTTTAATGGTGCTAGTTAAGCTATATGTGGTCTTGCTGTTTCTAGGAATAGACATGCTCAGACATCAATTAACATCTAATTGCAGGAATTAATCTTGTTCCTCTGCCTCACACGCCACAGAGATCAAACCAAGCCCATTTGCAGCTCTATTTTTAATTTAGTGGAATTAGACTTTTTTCCATCCAGTGAAAAATAATTGTGACATGCTGTCCAGAGAATATACAGTTGAGGGATCAGGATGTTTATGAAGAAATTAAACAAGAAGGAAGAGATCGTAACTGATGGTGCCAAAGCAAAATTTGTTACTGCAAGTCTTTCCTCTTTTCTTCATACCTCCTCTCCAGTATTTCTATTCATTCTTCCTGCTTGACTGATCGTCGCAGAGACAGTGAGGATTATGCAAGTGGCTTGGGAAGGAGCCGAACTTGCCACCCTAGTGGACAACCCCTAATTCTCAGGGTAAACCTGTGCCCAGTGGCAAAATAAGCATGGAAAGAAGATAAAACAAGGATGTGGAGGGAAAGGATTTAAGGATTTAAGGATCCCTTAAAGCAGTCACCCATCTTTCTTATTACCTGCTGAAGAGAGAAACTGCAGGCCACAAACAAGGCTTTGTACTGTATTTTGCAAGTCTTTGTACTGAATGAAGCCAAGCAGTTTTCAGCAGACAGCTCCCAATCTTAAAATACTGCCCCAGTTTCCTATGTACATGAGCAAGGAAGATTTGAGTTTGGCTGGTGAAGTGAGGGTGGAAAAAGGCTGGATTATTCAGTAAGAAAAAACAGAATCCTATATGAGAAGAGTCAACCTGCAACAGATAGCAATCAGAAAGCTATCTGAGCCTAACCCTCTAACAGGGCTGTGTGAGATAACTCAGTCAGGAGACTACACTCTGGGATTGGGTCACAACACTTTTATATTAAACCTAAAGCAGCTGAAGCAAGCACTTTATTCACTTACAACACAGACTAGTGACCTATATTTCCTACTGTATGCAAAGGGACTTTGATGGCTCCTCCAGGTTTTAGAAAGAGCCGAACCACTCTTTCCTCATTCCTAGGTTAAACTGGCAAAGTCCTAGGTTAAATTCCAAGGTCAATTGTCACGACATGTAGCTTCACTCATTTTTAGTGCTTGTGTCGGTCCAATTATTCTCTTGGCTCCTCAGCACCAGTGGCTAGATCACACCTAAAGCAATCAACTCTTTGCTTCCTTTTTCTGTCATTTGCCAAATACAGCATGCCTAGTAATAAATAATACTAAACAGCTTCTTTTACTTCCTCCTGCTAAAGGAGGATGTGGAATATTCCCAATTCAATGCCTTCATAACAGCTCAAACTTCCTCCAAAAATGCCACTTAAGGAAAAGGTGCATGGGTGAAGCTTTCTGGCACCTCTACTGTAGGTCGCTCCCTGTGTGAGGAACCCATTTGGAATGGATGAACATCAGCCAGGCCTGCACCCATAGAAATTTCAGAATTTACCAAAAAATAAAAAGGGTGGTGAAGCGCCATCATTCCACCTGCTCTCATAGGCTTTCAAATCCACTTTCTTACTTTAAAAAAAAAAGGAATGGTTCCCAGAGCTTTGGCAACCAGACCCATGTTTCCCACACTGCTTTATAGTCCTAAATGTGACAAGTGTTGGTGGAATGGTGTATGCCACATCACACCTGATTCCAGAAACTTCTCGTTCCTGTAGAAGGGGAAGATAGTAAAAAATGAGACTCGGTTTGGTGAGACTTTTCTAGGAACAGGTCAAATTTACACATGCTTATGTGTGAGTGAAAGGCAGAGGCAGGCTGTTTGTAGCAATCTGCAGTAAGACAAGAAAACCAAACCCATTTATTCTATGCACATCATTAGTTACTTAATTTACATTCCTACCAAGCAGCAATAGACATCCTGCTGCTGCGTCCCATTCCCCTCCCCCCAGCCTTTCCATTAGGAGCTCAGCTGGAGGCAAGGAAGGAGTGGGAGAAGAGGGAAACAGAGAACCTAATTCCATAAACCAATTCCCCGTTCTCAAAATACCGATACATATAATTCTGCCAATATGCATCAACCTTGGCTTACAATCTCTGTGCCCCCTGCCATCCTTACTCATTGCTGACAGTAGAGCTCCAAACTACTTACACCACATCTCAACAACAATTTGACTCACTTGACACTTTTTCTACTACCTTATTCATGGAGGTGTCCTCTGTCCCTCCTAATTGCATCCCCCCAAATCACTCCTCACCAAAAAGCCATACCATTATGAACCAGTAATTTTCTGAAGCAAGAAAAAGTAATGTGAACAGTGAGAGAACTGAAGGAATCCATTCCATACTGTTTCATCCTATCCTACAGTAAACATACTTTCTTTAAGAGACTGATATTGCTATAAAACAAGAACATAAAGAAAAGTGAACCCTTCCCAGCACAAAGGTCTTAATTCTTTGTCCAGGTGAAAAACCACACAAAACATATAAAAAGGAAGGACCATTCTAACTGGATGGTAATTACCTCATTTGCAAATTACACATAATTTTCTGGTGAGAAAAAGCACTTCCTATCACCTTAGAAATACATCCTATGGTACAGAAGAAAGAACACAGAATTAAAACTCTCAGATGAAGAAAGTAACCTTAATGCAAACCCTAAGCTCAGAAACAGTACTTTACAGAGTAAGTCATGCTCAAACAAAAACATTCTCACATTCAGAGATCTCATTTCTTTCTTCACAGACCTCAAAGGCACAGACAGTGACACCCCGATCCAGAAGCAATCAGCTTACTTCTTCGGAGTAGCAGATACACAGCTGAACTCAACAGTAACAAACAGTTACAGTTAAAGTGGTGCAAACACGAGAAAAGAATTCAAATTGCTAAACACAACAGTGGTTTGAGAAACACACCACAGGCATGAAGTAATGCCAAAGCACACCAGCACTTGACGCAGTATTTGTAAATAACAGCCAAGATTTTACAGAGTAGGAGAAAAGGGTGTTTAGAGGAAAGACTGCAGCATCCCATTTCTGACTTAAGTAGCAAAGCAAACCAAAATCTGACTTACATTCCTGCTTCCCATTTATATAATGATACTAATATTCACACACCTTTCAAAAATATTTTACTATCTTTGTTTGACAAATGCACCATTAGTTAAGTTTATTCATGCTAGTCACTATCATACTCATTAGCTCTACTTGAAGACATCACAGCTTTATTAGAGACACCAAAACTGCTTCATAAATTTCAATTACCTAGTACAAATCATTATTCCTATTATTTTATTAACTCTTGTGTAATTGCCTGTTGTGCATACAATTACAAAATTAATATATGTAAATCCCACTTCACAAGTTCCTTCTGTACCTTTTATCTGCATAGTAGCATATGTGTGTGCTTACATAATTTTTTTCATTTGCTTTAACATCTCCATCCTGAAATTTTCACTCTGCTTACATATACTGATGTGATTTAGACATTAAAACATGATTTTCTGGGGAGATATTGCTTACTTCCAAAGCAGCTGTTTGTGTCACTGAAAAAAAAAAAACACCATCTTACCATTTAGATGCATGCAGAAATACTTACATTTACAGGAAATCTTGAAAAAGAGGATCACATCACTATTTCTTTGATTTCTTTTAAGGACGAAAACAAAGACAGACACCTCTTTGGGTTTTACGCATAATTAACATATCAAGATCCCAAATTACTAATCAACAGCTTTCACTCAGCTGTTGCCTACTGATGGCAATGGTCTGCTTTTACAGAACACCTGAGGACTTAAAGCATGCACCTCAGAGAAAGTAGCATTCAGTTTTGGGCATTATTCCAAGGACCATTATTAACTGGTAAAATACCTATGTGTTCCCTGAGGCAGGGATCAGAACTCTGGACTCCCAGGTGAATGAAGTGCTTCATGTGGGAGCCAAATTTCATTTTCCCATGTATTATTTTCTGCATGACGACACAGCTTCTATAACACACGTAACAAGTACTCTGCCTCTACAGGCCTACAGTATTTCTGGGAGTAGAGAGAGATGTGACTTTGAAAGTCATGAGGTTGAAAGGAAACAATCTCTCACTTTCTGCACGGTTTCTCTGACAAGGTGTTATATACCAAGGGGACACCTCCATCTCTTCTCCTACAATGAGGATATATTAAGGAAAAAATAAAGTTCTTTTCTCTTTGTTGGCATCTCCACTCAGTAAAGAACTCCTGACTACCCCAAGTGTTTCTGAATTAAACATTTGAACTCAAGAGAGAGACAGGATGGATGATAAACCACTCAGAATTTCCTAGTGGTTAACTCTGTCCTGTGTTCAAAACACTGCTCTGTAAGTCATTTTGATATACCCAGCTCTTCCTATACCTTATTTGAGGAATGCAAGTGGGATTTGATACAGGTTTCAGATTCAAATCCAAGGACAGGTGATTAAAAATTAAAGCATTCTGGCATTGCAAGTGCCACACTGCATTGTGCTTACTTGGTTTTGCTATCCAGCTCTTAGAAACTGACGTAATGAAGCTGTACTTGCTTGCCATCCTCAAAATTAAGAAGCGTATGAAGGTAAACACAGAAAGTTGGGGGGCGGGAGGTGATTAAAAAAAAAGTGGGGGGAAAAAAGGGTACAAAACTAAGTTGTTGGAAAGTGGAAAACACCTGTAATATTAGAATAAAATAATAATAAAAAAAAATACTTCAGGTAAGACTACAGTAGTTTTACCTACACAAGGGTGAGCAGATCCTCTACAGACCCGTATTCTTCCCTGGAGTGCGGCACAAAGAAGGGAGTAGCACCTCGGGAGCCATGATGCATGGCAGCCCGCAAGAATTAGATGGGAAATTATGAAACCATCACTGGAAAAGCAAGGAAAACAACAGATAAAAACTGAACGAATCACGGGGCATCTCTTGTAAATAAACATAACAACGATGGAATTACTGTCAAATCAAATTGTACAAATTACAGATCGTAAGCTTGTAGCTCCAAAGCAGCCTGACTGATTACTCGGAATGAAGCGAGAGGCAGGAGGACACCGCCAGCATATTAAGCAGCTCCTCAGCCGGCAGCTGCGGCTCCAGCAGCACGGCCAGGCCCAGGAGCGAGCCGGGGATGAACCACCCCGCGGGCGGCTTCATTTACAGCGTGACATTCACAGAACACGCGTTACTTTCAGGTCTCGTTTCTCCCCAGCGTGGTGCAGCCCTTGGGCACGGGTGGGAAAGCGCTCCCGGGGATGGTGCCTTAAGCAACGGGTTGAGGCCGCCGCAGCGACCGGTCGCGGTGTGCCCGCCTACTGCTGCCGTGCGGAGCTGCTTAGGCTAAAAAAAAAGAAAGGAATCTCGTTCATTTAACCAAGAGAGTTAAAACAAGGCAAAGAGGAGTCCCGGCGCCACCTCCTTCCTCCCATCCCCAGCCCGCCGGCCCCGCCTTACCTCAGCCGCGGGACCGGGCGGTCTCCGGCTCCCTCTGCCGGGGCAGCGCCGCTGAACCCGCCGCCGCCCCGGGCTCCGCAGCTGCAGCCCCCGCGGCGGGGACCCCCCGGCGGCGGGCACCCGGCACCCCCCGCTCATCCCGGCGGCGTGAGGCCGCCACGGCGCCCCTCGAGCCGCCGAGGGAGCTGCCTCGAGCAGCGGCCGGGAGGCGGTGGTCGGCGGGGAGGGACGGCGGGGAGGCGCCGGGCAAGGCCTGGGGGGCCCGCGGACCCCTCTGAGGGGATGGCGGCCTCGGGGCGGCTGCCGGGGAAGGTGGAAGCGATCGGGGCGCGGCCGCTGGAAGAAGTGCGGGCCCTGGAGCCGCGGGCGGGAGGCAGGGGGCCGGCGGAGGTTTTGGAAATGCTGCGGGAGAGGGGCCGGACCCTCGCCCACCCTCCTCCACGGTGGGAGCCCAGAAGAGGCGGCGCTGCTCCGGGCACGGCCTGAGGGAGGGCCAGCGCGGCCGGGACCCGGGTTGCCCCGGGTAGGAGCCCTCGGTGCCTGCGGCCCTCCAGGCTTTTCTGGGCAGGGCCCCGGCTGTCCCGCGGAACTGCGGGAGGTGCTGAAGGCCGAGGCCGCCTCTGCAGGGAATTCCCTTCGCTCTGCCGGCCCTCGCCTTGGGAAGGTCTGCTCTGAGAGGTGCTGCTGTGTTACGGCTTTCACGGGGATATCTGATCAAAGATACCCTCTGCCGGGGACAGATAAACCACCGTTCTTGTAAAAAGCAATCTCATTTTAAATTTGAATGGTCTCCTTCAATAGAATAAGTTGTTTTTATCATTTATTCTGTCTGTACAAAACACACCAGATTTGTTGCTAGAGATAAAGCTATAGCAAAGGACAATGTTTAACAAAGATATCAAAGGGCTTCTCACAAGGCAATGCTCAATATACACTTCACATTATTAATACCAAGGAAAGAAATAGATGGCCGTTGTAGATCATTCATCTCCAGAGGCAAAAGGACTTTCTACAGAATTTTTTTTTCTGTAAAATTTCATCCAGCGCCCAGAAAGTCCCAAGTGGTCCTTTCAGCTGTATTTCACGAAGGATCCTAGAACAAGATAGTAAACCCTCAATAAGCTCACAATGTCAACCTTACTATGTCGCTGTTACCCATCTGTCTGGGGGTGTGGAGAACAGAAGGTATTAAATATTTTGTAGGTTGCTTTCCTTTCCCTCCTTGCTTGCCCGGCAGTTTGGCAGCATTTGCTTGGGATACTCTGCAACAAATTACATGAAAGAAGCAAAACCAAATATTGCCTCAGCTTCCATAACAGCGCAATGTTCATGCTGTAACTCAGCTAAATCTTCCTTTGAGGTCTTGGCCAGGCAAACTGTTATTTAACTCACCTACTTTTATTTTTTAATAAAATTGTCTTTAAAATGTATGAGGTGCTTCGGAGGGGACAAGGTGTACAAGGACAGAAAGTGCACTGTCAGCCAAATAAGCAGCTAAATGCAATAAATAAGTAACGAGAGGAAGCAGAAGGCCCTGAAAGATGGGCCCATAAAGATGTGGGAATGCCCAAGAGAGCAGTCTCGCAGAAGAGCAAACCCTACAGCTTTGCTCCCAGCCAGCCACCCAGCACAGAGGACGTGGAAGAGAAAGCTACCACTGCTCAGGGCAGATGCAGTAAGACTCCAAATGCAGGCAGAGGCACTTCCAGGGTTGGAAATATGAATGCTTTACATAAAAATAGTCAGACAGGTGCTAATTGCAGGTCACAAGGGAAAGAAGAAGCAGTTCCTGCTCGAAATGCTGAGCTCCGTGCAACTGTCCTAGAGGGATCATCTAGTCTGCCTTTTCAGTTCACTAAAAATCTAATAGCATTGTTTAGTAATGACTGAAGCGAATTCAGGGAAATCTGAGATTGTCCCCTCTTCTTCCTTTCCCTTCCCCCAAGATGAGAAGGGCAACACTCACTTTTCCCATGTGTCCAGCAAGTCAGAGATGCCACGCAGGATTTCTAAACCTTTACAGAATGGGCAGTAAGAAACGTGCCCAGGCTGCTTGCTTGATCATAACAGGAATTAAAGTGAAGGTGGGGGTGGAAGGAGGAACACAACTGTGACCTGTCACAACTGATACGTGCAGAAGTACATGGGGAAAGATCCCGACATCCATTTGTTGGAAAGTGACACTGTCATGAAACTGTTAAATCTGAGTTGATGCCATTATTCCCAAGCGTTTCATTGATTTGCTACATCGCCAAAAACATTATTAACTGCCCAGATCACTGTGTGCCCTTGGCTTCACATGTCTCCATTTAAATAGATGGAGACTGGGAGAGATATTTTCAAATAGAGGAGCTGTAAATTTAAGCACTATTTGATTTTCAGAGGTGCTGAGATTTCTTAACTGCCAGTGAAATGAATTGGAGGGGCGTTTGCTCAGCACTGCTGAAAATCAGGGTGGTTTTGTTCAGGTAGTGCATCAATTTGAAAATAAAAGCCTAGTTTACACACCCAGGTTAAAGATTTTGACCATGATTTTTATTAAGCATCAGTCTAAGGCCAAGCACAAGATCTGTTTGGTACATGAAAAAAAAAAATCCTCATTTTGTTCTTCGCAAATGTTAAGAGCAGCAATTTTGACTCAACTTTTCTCTCTCAGTAGCACACAGTGCTCTGGAGATTAATGGGCCTGCTCTATGTTAATACTTAGATGCTTATTAACAGAGAGCCCTTTGGGGCAGGGGGTGGAGGCTGAGGACTGATAGCTAAAATTTCTGGCTGTGGGAAGCCCTCTTCTCTGTTCCTTAGGAGGGGAAAGCCTATAAAAAGAGTTGTTTTACCATGCAAATGCAGAAGGACCTGTGCTACATACATTTTTCATATGGAAAAGACAGAAACAGGTTGCAAGTTTCAATAATTTACTTAAAAGAGCTAACATCCTCTCTGTTATCTAAAACTCATTCATTTTTCAAACACAGATGTTTCTGAGGAACAGACACTCCTGAGTAGTTGGTAGTGGGTGCAGTTTTACCAGCTTAGTGGAAACCCCAGGTGATAATCCAGCCCGTAAAGCCAACATATCCCACCACAGCAGGACCAGGTGAACAGCGGGGTGAGGGAGAAGAAAGGCCCCATTGGTCAAGACTTCGACAGTAAAATGCACAGGTGAAACCCAATAAACTATTCCTAAACTATCTCTAAATCCTTACAGCGATGCCCTTATAAATTTATTCATGAACTGTCCAGAGTTGATACTATTCCTGGACTCCCATCTATAAGGATTTCTGGAATACTCTCTCTTCCACACTGTAGTTATTGGGTGAATGGCAAGCAAGTCATCCTGCTTTCTGGGGTTAGCTTTATATAAGGAAGAGGAACACCTCCCAGACCTTTTCTGCTACATAATGCAGTATCGTGGAATCTGATAATTATGATTAATACTATGCAGAAGGTTGCCGCACCTCGATTACTGTGTTCAGTTTTGGGCCCCTCACTACAAAAAGGACATTGAATGACTCGAGCATGTCCAGAGAAGGGCAACGGAGCTGGTGCAGGGTCTGGAGCACAGGTTGTACGGGGAGCGGCTGAGGGAACTGGGGGTGTTTAGTCTGGAGAAGAGGAGGCTGAGGGGAGACCTCATCGCCCTCTACAGCTACCTGAAAGGAAGTTGCAGAGAGCTGGGGATGAGCCTTCTTAACCAAGTAATAAGCAATAGGACAAGAGGGAATGGCCTCAAGTTGTGCCAGGGAAGGGTTAGACTAGATATTAGGAATCATTTTTTTACAGAACAGGTTGTTAGGTGTTGTAATGGGCTGCCCAGGGAGGTGGTGGAGTCCCCATCCCTGGAGATGTTTAAGAGTTGGGTCGACATAGCGCTGAGGGGTATGGTGTAGCTGAGAATGGTCAGTGTTAGGTTAATGGTTGGACTAGTTGATCTTTAATGTCTTTTCCAACCTAGATGATTCTGTGGTTCTGTGATTGAATGCAACAGTGCTAAATAGAAAGCAAGAACAGAAAAAGTTTGGAATGCACAAAAAACATTCATGATACTTCGCAATAGTGAAAAAATGGGAGACTGTCTATTTACAAGCAGTCCCATTTTTCAGAAACCTCCATCCACATCCCAATGTTGGAAGTCTTTCTTTGCCAAGAATTCACTCTAGTTAGAGACTGAATCAGAAAACAAAGTCTCCTGCTGCTTTCAACACCTTTCCCAACAAGAAAGAGCATTACAAGAATAACAATGAAGTGTATTTTTAAAGGCATTGCAGTCATGCTAGGAAAAGCAGCTTTGGAAACACCACCACCTCAAGCGTCTCACCATGTTAGGAACAGCATTATAGAAGAAGCTGGCAGAAGAGAGCGTCTTAATCTCCACTGAGTGGTATTGGGGGGTAACCACTCGCAAAGATCTTTCTACCATGCAAGGTCTACTAATAAGGACTTAAATCAGTGTCTCTCATCTGTCACCACAGAATAGCCTTTTTGAAAGTGGAGAAAAATAATTGCTTTCAAAATTCCGCATTACAAAACCATCTGACAGATGGCAGCTGACAGAGAATGTGGCTGGTTTGACCTAACTTACACATCTGAGGAGCAAAGAGCATTCTGCACTTGGGATGGATAAATCATGCTTATAGTATTTGCTAATGATTAGTTTGTGAGAGCTGGTTATATTAGATACTAGCTATTTTCCAACAGCTATATGACCTCATGGAACAAGCCCATATCAATCTGATTTTAGATTGCAAACATTACAGTGCCAAACAGTGATGGCTATGAGTACAGTCCCTCTACTAAAATTTCTTCACACAAAATACTCCGTGAGTAGCTCTGGAAGTGAGATCCACTTACAGAAACTGCTATCCATTCAGAAACAAAATTCAGACTCCGTGGGTAAATAATTTGTTGCAGATAGCTTGGGTAGATCAACAGTTGCGGTCTGGGCGTACTGTCACTGTTCTCCTCTGTACCCACAAAAACCACTTGTAAGGGTACATGCTGCAGATCAACATAAAGGACAAGCAGAACAGCAAGCATTATTTTAATGGAAAAAGTGAATGTGATGCTTTTGTCGGCTGCTTCCAGCAGATGACATGAAGCTGTGGGCAGGAAACAGGAAGCTCTAATAGAACAAAGCTTTTCTAAAGGGCAAGTCAAGCAAGCGCTCTCTAAAATTTCCAAAAGAACAAGCACACATTTTGCAGGCAAATCTGCTGTCCAGCTGGATCTGTTTACCACCTGCCTTATCTCAGAGGCACAGCTGAAATAATAACAGAGATTTTGATGTTGGCAAGTTGCTTAAATATCGCCCATTAAAACCCAGGGTGACCTGGGAATGTGAAGTATTTGCTATAAGGCACAGTAATGTCAGTTATCAGGGACTGGCAGGTAAGAATGCCTTCATTGCTGGCCATAAGCTGGCTATAAGGCAGCCAGCAATGAGGGCTGTGTGCTCGAGGAGGGTGGAATATGACTTGTTTCACTCTGAGGAAGGGCCTTGAGGAGGATATGGGGAAAGGGGGATTATGTATCAATCCAAGAAGCTGCACATGGACAACCTAGTCTAGGTAGAATTACTAGTCAGTATATACACTGACATATATATGATGCATGATATATATATAATATATCACCGATATATCAGTGTCACTGTCACGTTAGATGGTGGCCAAGGTAAGAATTACTCTTCCAGAGCTTTTATAAGGAGCTGAAGCTTCCAGGCAGGCTGGAGGGAGAACTGTGATGGGACTGAGTACAACATGGTGCTTTTCTTATTAAAGAAATATGATTAGCCTGTTCCTTACGGTACTTCCTAACCTCAATTATTTCAAACCTGTTTCATGCTGACCGTGCCTGGCTATGATCCCAGTGTGCACAGCACCTTGCTGTGAAAGCGGTTGGCTACCCAGGAGGGATGATTAGTTACTCCCCCCCATCACCCTCACCCAGAAAAGGAAAATAACTTCTTTATCTGACCTCTGCAGAAAACCTGAAGTCTCCAGCAGCCATGGCAGCAAGATGATCAGCAATACTGATAAGTAGGAATCTTGCCACTGGTATCTCTGGTCCACTCCTGACAGTCCTCAGAGCACACTTGGCTTCTGCACCCTCCAAGGAAGCCTCATACTTTTCTACCAGTTCCTGAATCATCTTTTTGTTGTCACAAACATAACAGAGCAAATGTGTATTCACTGAAGCCAGGGACTTTTAAGCAGGACTTCTTTAGTAACTTTCATTCTGAATCCTTATCCACACGGGTGAAATGCTGGGCTTGTATTGTGTATTGCTTCATGTTAAGTAAAACAATTGATTCTTCATGGAAGGGCACAGAGGTATCAATCAAAATCCTAGTCTCTCACCCACAATTGTGTTAGCATGTGGGAACCAGAAGAATGTGTCAAAAGAATCAATGTGCCTTTACCCTTCATTACACAGCAATAAAGAATTTCCAAATCTGTATCTGACTCACTCTTCTCCCTTTCATTTCTTTGAAGCAGGGCAACAGAACATACAAACACCGAGTTATCCAAATTCAGTATTTAAGACAGCAGAAAACTGATTATAATACTATGCTCTGCCAGCTCTCCAGAGATCTTATAAGAGTTCATAATTGCTAATTCAGCCTCAGAAACCCCAGTGAGATAGGCTGAGGCCATTATTTTCATTTTTACATATGAGAAAACTGAGACAGAATGAAAGGCTATGACTCATGGAGTATTGCTTCAGGAAGACATCTTAGAATCATGGAACTGCTGCATCAGAGCAGACTGGTTCCTGAAGGCTTGGCCCCCATTCTCCCAGTGTGCCTGCTTAGCTCAGGGGTGTTGACCACATATTGGCAGTCGCCACCACTAGATAAATCAGAGGAAGATATAAAATCCCATCATTCCCATGGCATACACTGATCACTTTTATTAAAAACACTGTCCCCCTCTTGCTTAACTGCTGCATATACCTTACGTTGTTAGCTGTACAGCTAAAGCAGCCAAGCTTTAACAGGCCACAGAAGGGTGCCTTCTTCCTACAGCTTTCTTATGGGACATCCTGGAAGATATCTGTAAGGGTCCTTTAGCTGGAGAAGCTAGAGCTCAGCTATTCAGCTTTCTAGACAAGTGCTATAACTTTATTTAAAAAAAAAAATAATTAGAGGCACCATCACAACCACAACATTTTAATGAATTTATGACTGGAGTGCACAGTGCTGAACCCAGAGCTATTTCTATGAGTTAGGTATCTATCCTTGGTGCCTTCTGGATGAGGCCCTACACCTGTTATGTCTGGTTCCTATTTCATCACTCTGGACATTCTAATTCTGGGTATTCTGAAAAGGTAAAACAAAATCTTCCAGCGGCTTTTTGTGTTCCCAGGATTGGACAGACATTGGAAAAGGAGGTTGGTTTTGCTTTTGTTTTCTGCAACTGTAATGTTGGACTGAAGTGCCTGAAGTTGGATGCCTAGAAGTCTTTTGCACTAGCTCCTACTGAGTCCAAAGGAGGAAAGAAAATTGTACTCTACATTCAAGCTCTGTGAAACCAGAGTAATTAGTCCTTTCTTAGGGAAAAAAACCTCACACTTTTAACTTCAGCTTCTGTTTTTTCCAAGAATATCTAGAACTTGAAATCCATAATATTTCAGATTGTTTGCTACTTGTTTAACTCATCACCCACTAAAATTCTTTGGGTCCTTTCTTTAGGATATTCCAAAGGGATGAAAAAATCAAGTCATTCTGGGTGGAGGGATGCTGGTGTTCAGTTTTCCTTTACCCATTAAAGAATCGGGATAATCTATTAGTACTGTTGTACTGAAAATACAGCTCTCCTTCAAAGCCTTTAGAATGACAAATGAGCTGATTTTAGTTGTTGGTTACATACTCATTTTAATGGAATTTTCCTTCCTGTTTCATTAGCCAAGAAGGGGAATGTTTCAAATTACCACTGTCCCCCACAGTTTTCCGTGTTCTCCCAGGCAGGTGAATGTATCCAGGAGGTAAATGAAACCTGCTTTCCTTCTCTCTAAATATTTGAGTACCTGGGATTCCCTTCAAGGATTTTTCATTTAGCTGCCTCTTCTTCTGCATATACATTTCCATTGATCTAAGAAACTCATCCTATTTTTCTGCTGAAAATACTGATAGTCATGTATCTGATTTACCATTACAGTGTAGAAGACAGACACTTCCATGCTCAGTTCAATACACATTTGCAATTCATCTTCTCCTGCACCTCAATTTCATAGTCATCCTAGTCTTGCAGAAATTAATGCCATGGACATGACTATACAATCACCTCTCTGTTTTCTGGGATTGGATTATTCAAATTGTGGTTTATCTCTTAGTATGGCTGCAGAGGTAGTTGGCTCTGATACACTTTATATTATAGCTTAGGTGCCGTGGTGGAGAACATGGACATAGCACTTAGAGGCACGGAGCTGTTCTGTGTTGCATGGATTCCCAACTATAAACCTCACCAGATTCAATGCGCCGCAGTGGCAGGGCCAGGTGGGCTGTCAGGAATAGCGTGCAGGGACAACTTCCAGAGCCACAAGAAGTAAGACGGAGTAGAGCTGCGTACAGCAGCTCTGTGCAAGCAGGATCTGAGCTAATGCCATGCAGAACCACTGCCTCTGCACCTGCAGCTCTGCACTCCTGGTTCCGGGGCTTGTTTGTTCAAGCCATGATGTATCTGCAAACCTAGATCCGGGCTCACACTGCACTGGATTAATGAATTCCTTCTCTGGAAGTCAGGAGAACACTAGTGTGACTGCAAGAGTCAACCTAGCTTTGATTTGGCCAGATAATAGGCTCGACTGAACTCACACCAGCACTGGACACAGACCTGGGTATATTATATTGTGCTGTCAGGTGCACTCAGTAGTACTTGTACAAGCTTCTCATCTCACGAGTCTCCCCATTACCTTTGATAATGGAGATTTTACTACAGGATCTCTCTCCCATCTCTTATCCGATAGCATTTATGTATATTTGAAAAAGAACAAATATGGCAGCTGAGATCTGAAAATTTGCCAGACAGTGCAACTGCAGCAGCTCAGTATACACATTTCCATTCTTAGCTGAATGCATTTTGCAAGAGATTCTAAAGATGAGAAACTGTCAAGATATGACCTTATCAAACACCACTTCATTCTTGGCTCATTTGTTGCCTCTGATGCTTTACTTATTTACACACAGATAAGACAGACATATTCAACCTGGAGCCGTGCCTGTCTTACATTTCCAAGAGGCTAGGGAATGAACAGGCAGAGTGCCAAGACTGAGGATACTACTGGAGAGGCCACCTGACAGAGAAAAATGGACTTGTTTCCCTAGCAAGGATGCTAAATTAATTAACTGTAGTTCTTAATACATTTGATATGCTTTGGGCCTTTCATGTTCAGAAAAAACACCACTTTGGAGGGAAATAAGAGTAAATAATTTTTTTGAACAAGCTGGTTATGACTACTATTTCTCCACTTTTAGCCCAACTCCCAAGTCCTTGGCTGTCTTTTTTGCCCCATTTGTGTGCATGATTTCCTTCAAACTGATTTAATAGAAACCATATTTGCATGCACATTTCGTTTCACTCCAGTTTCTCCCAAACTGAGCTGCTTTGGGATTTTTGGCTTCCAGTATCAGCTTTTTGCCGCAGCTTCTCAGTTTTCTTTTTGTTTTGGCTGAGACACAAAATCTGATATTCTGAGGAACTTTGTTTATTGAGGTTCTACTTTTTGAAAGAGCCAGAAAATAACTTTATTTTCTTCTGGGAAGTTCTATTGGCTGTTTTTCTTTTTAATGCCTCTTCTATTTCTTTCTTAAGGATCTGTACTGCCCTTTTTATTTATTCTAGTTCTCCACATCTCTTTTTTCCCTCCTATTCTTCCTCACTTCCCCTCCTCTAACCTTTCCTTTCCTCTTTCTTTCCAGCTTCTCTCCACTGTGGAATAGAAACTCCTATTCTCCTCAGACCTGCAGGGTTTTTCACTTGCCATGCTTTGCTTCAAAAGCCTTCCAGCTTTAAAATGCCTTCCACCTTTAGAGTAGAAAAGTATACCATGGTGTCAGCCATAATATTTGAATATAGCATGAGATTTTTCAGAATTATACTTCAATTTGACTATCCTCTGCGCTGCCTCCTCTTTCTGTATTGTCATTTTCCAGTATTATCCTAACTTCCTGGGCAAGCCATAAGGAGGACACAGTCATGATTATTCAGAAATCCCACTTGAGAGATGAAGTCAACTTCATGGTTTGCTGAGGCTTATAGGAAGTTTTGAGGTGCTTATTAGCTGATTAATAATCACAGGGGAATGAATAATCTCCCTAGCCAAGTCGCTGTGCTGCCAGTAGCATCTGACAGGCTGAGAAACCCATTTGAATGCAGAGGTATGTACCCAGATTCACCAAACAGGGCATTTCAGGGGTGGGTGTTTAAAATTAAAACCATGTTTTGGCAAATAAAATTTACATCAATAAAATGTAAGCCCGTCACTTTCCATCTGCAGTCAAATTATAGTCATACAAGGTCCTCTACCTGACTGCAGGGACCAGTCTGGTAGTCAGAAGTGCAAGTTGATTTCAAGTTGCACACTTGAATCTATCAGATGAGGCACAGCTTTACCACTTTTGAGCTTGTATCCTACAGAGGATTCAAACTGTTCTAGGCCTATTGATTGTAAATCCCTGACCTGACATTTTAGTGAGGGATACTTGTTTGCTGTTTCCCTGCTACAACCATTAGAGAGTATTTTCTCTTGATCAGAGTCCACAAAATTAATTCCTACAGTTCTTAGGCTGGCTGGTGGGTTAGTTAGCCTCTTCTCATTCTGTCATCAAAAGAAGAGTACAGCACGAATAGAAAGAGGCCATGAACATGGAGAACAGTGCAGTTAGTTCAAGTTCATTTTTTTACCATGAATGGTACTGATGAATGAATGACTGAATGAAACTGATGGCTGTTAATCATGCCATCAGTTTCCTTCCACTCTGCTTCATGTACTGAGCCTCCTCATTTCCTTTAATCATGAATTAGTGCGCTTGCCAAGCAAAAAGATTCTCACAAAGTCCAAGGCTCTTCTGAATTTAGTGATTGTCAGCCCCGACAGCCTTCCAGCTAAGTTTATTGGGTATGTTTTAGCAACTCCGTTCACAGTAAAACAGTTTGTCACCAAGCTGCAATATCATATTGATCCTTGCTGGTTATATTGTGGGATAGCCACTTTCCTGACACATACTAGTGCCAAAGGGACACTTGCACCAAACACATGCCGTAAAACCATTGCCCTAAAGAGCAGTAGCAAGGTCCAGGAAGAACGAGACAGAAAAGTGCAGAGCTTAGAATTTATTCATCTAAGATACCCTGTTTCACTTGGTTTCTCCTTCTACTCTCAGCATTTTTTTTCCTTAGTATAGATGTTCCTTCCCACCCACGTAAATTGTAAATCTGACATAGTCTGAATTTAGTTGCGCTGTTTAATGGAGGCACACCAGGCTGAGCATCAGCACAAATACACAGACTTCCGTAAATGTCTTGATTTTTTTCCTTAGTGAAATTGTAAGTCTTGTTTAGTAATCTAAATCCTGCTAAAGGGAAATTTAGACAAAACAGTAATTGAAACACAGACAATAGTG
Organism: Athene noctua; assembly: GCF_965140245.1. Classification (NCBI taxonomy): domain Eukaryota; kingdom Metazoa; phylum Chordata; class Aves; order Strigiformes; family Strigidae; genus Athene; species Athene noctua. The sequence goes on from NC_134037.1 coordinate 95,197,408, forward strand.
AAATATGAAAGACAGCTGTTACAATCTCTTTTGCATCTAGATATGAATGAAAAAAAAACCCCCAACACCCAAATTAAGTTTCTTATGTTGTTGGATATTTGCAGCAAGTCTTGAGGAAAGGCCATCCCAGGTTGGGAGATACTAGCTGCTTTCCCTAGGTGTGAAACTGCAATGAAAACAGGATACTGTTTTCTACTGAGAGAGACCACTGTTCTGTGGTTTCCACTTTCATGTAATAGACATTTGGGAAAGACCCTTTAAATCCATAATCCAGTCTCTGGTATATAAAAAGTAATTTATTTTTCATTTGCTTGCATAGGCTTAAGTTATTTGCCACAGACCTGTTTATTATTTTTCTACCCTACCCATTATTTTGTGTCTGAAATTAGATTTCAGGTTCCTTGAGACAGGTATTCCATAACATATTTTTCACTGTAGAGGTGTTTAGAATACATTGAGGTGACTTAAAAAACATATAAAAAAGAAGAAAACATAACATGGCAACGATTCTGAATTTCATGTGCCTTCATTAATGCACATCTCTACTGGTTTTTACTTCTCATACAAAGGATTCTGGGTTAGACTTGGAATTAAAGATTGCAGGTGTGTGAACTGCGAGCAAAGACTAAGCATAATGTCTTTACAGTATTTTAGTTATATGGATCTGCTAGTAGACTGTCATCCATATAAGTAAAGACAAATCTCTCCACCTGCCTAACTGATCAGAAGAGTGTTTTCACCACAGACATGGCTTAAGAACTGAAGTCATTAGCTCAGGAGGCTTTTTATAGTGTTTCTTGAGTATTTAAAGATCCCTTTGTCTTCTGAAAAAAACCAGCTCTTTGGGAAAGAGGTTGCCTTCTAGCCATGCATGTTCTACTGTTTCTGTCTTCCTTAGACACCTAATTTTGCCATTGCTGGCACACTGATACTTCCTTCTGATTTTACATGTGGGTTTATTCCAAGCATTTTCTGTATTTCTACATTATAGAAACTGATATTGATTCAGCCATAGTTTAATATTACACTCTAAAACTCACTATCCCTATCTAACCTAGGTAGGCACAGGCAGTGCATGTTTCTGTGGTACCTCAGTGCCCAGGCAGAAAATTCCACAAGAGTTTTCATTAAGAGTAAATAGACTAAACCAGACAATTGTGCCATTATGAGATCAAAAGTCTCTCTCAAATGTGCCTAGAACCCACACAGGCTGTGCCGCTCTGTTGATTGCTTTTGCCAGAGTTCATTTTTCGGGTGACATGGGACAGCAAGAAGCAGAAAGAATTTCTGAGAAATCGCTGCATGCTCAGTCTCTGGGCAGTGACAACAGCAGCACAAACTGACCTTATCTATCACTGATGAACGCTCCCCATAAATACAAACAATGCAGGAAAGCAGCTGATATTGCAACTTCTTTGGTAAAACTCTGTGATTTAGTGTGTAATACACTGGCACTTACTGTGTAACTTTAATACAGAATTCCAAGATTTACAGTGGTTCACGCTGCGCAAGAACATTGCCAAACACTGATTTGTGTGAGGCAGAATTGGAAGAGTAGAAACCGTGGGTAAATATAATACAGTGTCTTTGCTTGTTTTAGCTACTTTATTAGAGCTTTGATATGTATTTGCCAGTTAGGTGAGAGACTTTGGGAGCTGGATCAAAGAAAGCTCGTGTGTGTGTGTGTTGTCTGCATGCACTTCTGCATTTTTTCATACATACATGTGCATATATTCGTACATCTGTAGCCTTATTTATCTAGAAAAGTGGGTGAAGAGGTAGGCTTATACAGTAGTAGTTATACAACCAATAATCCATCACCAGTCAATTATTCTCAGAAAAAACTCTAAAGGGTTTTTTTAATTGTTTTTATTACTCTACTATTCCTATTTTGGTTACCTTAATGCTACTGTATATCTCATGCTTAGAGGTGTGAAGTACTAATAGAGTATAGGCAATGACTATAAATACTGCATATGTCACAGACCTTAGACTATACCTTTTCCTGATTTACAACCTTTGGGTACCCACCATATGCCTGATTTTGACTAACAGGAGAAGGGAGAAAGGAAGAAGGGTGGATTTAGGGGTTGAGAGTCAGAACATGACAGTTGTTTATGTATTTTTTGTTTTGAAACCACATGGAAGATAATCTAAATGCAGTTAAGGTAATAAATTTCTCACACTAATGTTGTTTGTTACCATTAATTCATCTTTGTTGAGGATATGCATATACTGTACCTCTCAAAATCATGGTGACATCTTTCACAGTGTTGCTTTCTAACATCTGATGCCATTGTAATAAGACATCATTTGAAATTCCTTTATTACTATGGCTAAGAATAGAAAAATCTAATAGATACCTGAACGATAAACATTTAATGCAATAAGCCATACTATACTGTGCTGTGACATGTCTACCAGGAACTGGAAAAAGCAGCATCTACTTTGGATTGTTGGTTTTTTACTTTCTTCAGTTGTGGTCTGTCTGAACTGGTTCTTCTTTGGCACTGGAAACCATTGTATAGGAGCAGTGTCCTGCTCCTAGCCTGAAAAGTCCAACCTAATTTGCATTTCTTTGGACTCTGTTTTAGGATTCTTGTCCTTGTGACTTGCTGGCTTCAAGACGAGCCTTCAGCAAGCCAACACACTTGTTCTCTCCCACTAGAATAACTGCGTCACTACCATGGACATTGCCTCAGTATGATGCTCCAAAAGGGTATGGTCTTTAGGAAAAGGTAAGTGAGATAGCAGGACAAGTGCTTTATTATGAACAATATGTTGTGGGTTGGTTGTTTTTCTTTTTTTTGTTTTGTTTTTTTTTCTTCTGTTATTAAAAATCTTCTAAGCACCCAGATTGGACTTGGCAGTATTATTAAGAAATTTGTATTTTCCTGTTGCAAGGGTGGAACTACATTACTGTAATAACTCAGCAAAGATCCTTGAGCATATAGCATGTTGAAAATTTGCTGCAGTGGATCAGTTTAGGGTGAGGGGAGGTCTCTTTACTGTGGAAATCAAGGCATAGTCAGCTGCAGGTAGTAGGAGGTCAAAGCTTGTCTGCTTGTAATAGCTCCCATCCCTGAATGCTCCTGTTCAATATATGGTGCTTTCTGTTCACTCTGGTGTTTCTACAGATTTCAGTATTCAGATATTCAACTTTAAAAGCCTTTCCTAATTCAGAGCCACTGATGCATCTCTAACTAGGGAGGATAATTAGATGACCGAGGGACGCAATGGTGTTCCACTAAGGATAGTCTCTATGGCAAACCTTTGAAAAGCAAAAAATAAACTCCCACTGAAACACACAAAGAAACAGTAACCATATGGGGATTGTGATGTTGGATATATCAGAGAAATCAAGAAAAATCTATCTCAGGATAAGTCAACATATGGCAGGCATCAGCAAGATTTGACATTCTCAGCTTGGGCTGTGTGTTTCTAACACAGGTCACAGAAAAAATGCTAATGCCAGGAGAAAAATATGAAAGATCAAAAACCGCACATGAGTTAAAAGCAGCTCAACATGGAGGCACAGCAAGTAATCCACGGAGCAAAACGAGCAGCATAATGTATTGCAAGCTGATTCTTCTAACACCTGATTGCAGCCACAGGGGTACTGCCACCTCAGCTCCCCCAGCCTGCAGCCTGGTCTTCTGACCACCAGTATTTGCATTGTGGAGAAAAAGGGTAATCAGACCTCATACTGCAGGACAATCAGGCATCACATGAAAGGATAATTAGAATTTCTCTTTGCCCAAATCTTATACCGTGCTGATCACCATAGTTTCTGAAAATGCACTTCAAACAAAAAGTAAACTGTTGTTTTTCTCCCACCCCCGGTATTGCTTCCTGACTCTTTATCTTCTGCCCAGAACCACTCAACAGGTCATGTATATTTTAGAGAACACTTCCCTTCAACTGAAGCATTGGACACGAGTCCCTGCCAACAGCAGTATAACTGATTTGACAGAGCAATGGATGGGTGACAACATCTATGCTAGGAATAGTTTCCTCTCTTTCTGGAGGCAGTTCATACACTCACAAACTGGTCCGATTTGTTTTGTAATGCACCAGTCTATCATTCAGTGAAAGTGAGTTAGCAATTTCCAAGGTAATTCCCCTATTTCCCTTCCAAGAGCTCTGACAGGAGCCCCTAGGGAAATAAGCATTAAGCAAACATCTGTGTACTTCCTATCTGTCAGCATCTCAACAGCTTCAGAAGTGGGGGTTGACATGAAGGACCTGCCAGCTTTACCAGAGCCCAGATTCTGAGGCAGCTGAGATTAGCAGAAACTGACTCAACAGTGATAGAGACCCAGAGTTATATTGAACTGCACAAAGTAGCAAATTGCTGTTTTCCTAAGTGTATTAGGTTCATCTTGATACAGTATATATCAATTTTTACAATCAAAATCTCCCTTGAGAACCTGCTGCAGGATTAGTATTGTCATCTGTCTAGTGTTATCTGTCTGGTGATGATACATTGTATTGTCATCTTGTCAAAATGATTAAGTGAACTAAAAAGCGAAAATTTTAGCACTTTGACGATAAATAAAATGCATAAAGAGTTCTTTTTGTTTGTCGGCATCTGCTGTGTTTTAGGAATTTGGCTCTGAAGGAGGAGGAAAAAGGAAAAATACAGTGGGGAGAAAGACAGGTGAAGACAACCATTAATCCTGAGAAATATGAGACTGTGATCTGCCCATCAACCTTAAGATTAAAATCACTCAAAAAACAATAGGCAATTTTACTTTCATTTAAGAAGAAAATGAGAAAGCAACTTGCTCCTTCACATTCTCAGAAATAAAATCTACATCTAATAGTTCCTATAATATTTTCAGGGGAACAGAATACATTAGTATCTTCCTTGCCATAAAATGGATGAGACAAGACTTCCAGACTGCGCCTGAAATGTACCTTTGCATAGCCCCTAGCAGAGAATATTGTCTTCAGTTAGACCTCTAGTGAAACTGCGATCTTATGTCACCCTTAGCATTTATTAAAAACAGGGAGGTGTCGCATGTAACTTTTGTGATGGCTGTACTGTAGTTATCTCAATACAAACTTGAAATAAAGTTGAAAATATTTGATATTTTGGATTTAGATATTACACAAGCATCTCAACTGAATAGAAGTGAATCATTAAATTTGATGTAGGACTGCTACAGGCAACTGTGGGCCATTCTCTATGGCATCTTAGATTTATGTGCCTACTGTTATGTCTCACTCATGACAGCATGGTTGAGTTGGCCTGCATGCTACTGCAACCAGCAGAGAGAATTAAAGATCATACTCATTACACATAATACAGATATCTACAAACTTTCAGCATTCAGCCTACTTCCCACTGACTATATAGTCAGCCAGAATTTGGCAGCTTTGGAAAGCAGATGATCCAAACTATTTTGTCATCTCCTGATCTTAGAAACTGTTATAGACACCAACCTTACTTGTAGGTCAGTCAGTTGATGTGGCCCAGAATATTCATGTTTCATCAGCTCCTTTCTGTATCATCTCCTACACACAGGTAAAAAACCTTGCAACCATTACAAGAGCCTCTCCTCATCTATGGATTGTGGTGGCTTAAAGTGAAGTGCCAGGCCCTTTCAGGAGTTCCTTCATATACATAAGTCTGGCCAAATGATCATTTTCTGAAGATGAATAATAAGCCTTCTTCCTCTTTCCTTATCCCACTGAGAGAATATTTGAAATGTGTAATAGTTAAGCTTAGAAATCATTGCATTTAAGTTATTGGGGCAGTCATTTCCCTAAACAGCTACCACTGGGAGCTGTTCAGAGTTAACACTTGGAAAACAAGAAAGAAAATGCCCTGGAGTGTAGTAAACTTGCAGCTTGTGTTTCTGACGTTGCCAGTATTAACAAGGACATGAAGGAAATAACAGCATCCTCTTTGAGCAGGTGTTTTAATCACCCTAGCTATGTACTGGAACCCCCAAATGTTGGCCCATCACCCAAACAGATTATGCGTGACTGTGAGAGACAACAGAAGTTCTTAAACACACGAACAGTCAAACCTGAATCTGGCAAATGCCAGAAGGTTACAGGATTTCTTGCTGCAAGTCATGGGTCCTAGTCTAGTTTGAAACAAAAAGAAAAGTCAGTTTAACGGGAATTCAGATCTCAGAAAATACGCAGGATAATGTATGTATGCTTATACTATTGCTCCCAATTCCAGAAAAGTGGGAAGAATACTGGAGCTTGCTGGGTGTTCTAAACCACAATTGTGGCAAAACTTTCCCCAGTTAGTTTTTAAGACTTCAAAATTACCAACTCTATTCATTTTTCTCTGCCCAAATCCTTCTACAGGTCTGCAGTTGGGAACAATGCTTTCGACAAGGCAGCTATTAATATTTCCTTCCATTTTAAAAAAAACTTTTCGCCAGTCCTATTTGAGAACATGGACAAAGAAAACGTGTGTGTAGTAATGATGTGTTTTATTTCCCTTTCAGTAGATTGAACTTGAGAGTCAGAGAAGAGAACTGTCACTGGTGGGAAGCCCTCCATGCCAGAGGTAAAACAGCACGAAAAGGAGGAAAGCTGCCGGGAGCAGGACAAAAAAGCAGTACCATTAAATATATGGAAGCTGTTGACCGGGAATATTTGTATACCCCTACTTTTCTCTCTTGTGTTTTTGCTGAAAACCACATTTCTTCTAACAGCCTCCATTGCAAAAGCAGTGCTTTTTTATTCTCCTAGTAGATTTTAACATAGACAATACTATGACAGCATCAAAAGCATAGCTAGTTCCTTTCCTCGTTCCATTCACTTCCAGCAGTAGCTGTTTCCATCTGATATTATCATTAATAACCAAAGAAATCAACATATAACTATAATAAGCTTATATATTGGCAGAAAACTTTTACTTATGCTACATAGCTTAGAACATGGCTAAAAGAGCATCATGACATATATTCCATTTGTATTAATAAAATCCCATTTATCTGTTTATTAATAGTGAAACTATTATCTTAAAAATAGATCTAGAAAAGAGTCAACTCCATTATGCGATGCTGAAGTCTGAATGGTGCAAGTAGCAATAAAACTACGCCATGTCAGCACCTTAGCAAAAATATCTTCTCACCCAGCAGTTGATAACAGAATGTGATAATGTCATGTCTGAATTAAAACAATAAGGATATTTATGTAGTGGTCTAGCACAAAGCATGCAGCATAAAGAACACACCTGTCAGCAATACATCTATTTGTACCACATTGTCATTTCTTAAAATACATATCATACGTTTTCATTTCATTAGACTGTTAGAAAGCAAGACCTTTTGAGATCGTTATAGGGGCATCAGTTTAATACATTGCAATGATGGATTGATAGTAAATTGCCCTGTTAAACAGAATGGACTTACAGAACAGCATCCATGAGCCTCAGGTGCACCTTAAGCAAATTTCTAATACTCTTACTGTGCCCCTCATGGATATATTTTAGTACGTTTGTTCATGCATGATCTTTTTATACATGTTGTGCCTAATGAAACCATGAAATTAGGCTGCAAAATGGCTATTTATCAAAAATAAATACCTCTGAATAAAGCTCAGACCTGGTCTAATGCGGTCTCCAAGGCAAGGGCAATTAGGAGTTATTGTTGCTAGAATCACTTTTACTTTTTCAAGTTTTTCAAGCAGCAATCCTGGAATCTGTAACAAATCTTACTACCTAAGAATACAACAGTCCACATCTTCAAGGCTCACAAATTCTCTGAATCAAATTAGGGATGTCTCATTAGTGAAGCATGTGCATGAACACAGCTGATGTGCTTGTAGCCATTTGTGTACACCAGGTATGCAGAAATACGTGCAGGTATGCATGACTCGAGACAAAGAAGACTTCACATTAAGTAAGCGCAGCTGTGTTTCAGCCTGTGTTGCTGCCCTGCGTGTGAGCAGCAGGCAGTAGGTCACACAGGTTGAAAATAACCCAGGTGCGAGGCCATCGCTAAGGGCAGACAGACAGTGAAGCTCTCCATGAGGATGACCAAACCCCTTGACTATTCCATAGCTGTGCTTCCTCAGCTGCGGGCAGGTTGATTACCTGCAGACAGCACATGCAGGCCCCAAGCAGCAGCTTCTGTCTTCTAAAAACCATACCACAAGCAGTAGTGAAGGACTATGAAGGAAACTGGGGACAGACAAGCAAGTCTCAGCACATGGATGACCTGACAGATCTGAAAATGTGAAAGCTATTCCCCAGTGCACAGAAGAATGGTCATCTCTGTTTCCTCCTCGATAAAACACGCAATAGGAAAGCTCAGGCTGGCTTTTGTAGAGGAAATAATTACCTCACAAACACATTCCGTGCCTTGAAGAAGTCAATGAGCACAAGGATACCAGTGACCTAGATAGTTTATTATATTTAGGTTTCCAAACAGCTTTTGATAAGGTTCTTCACAGAATCTCACTCTGCTATGGGCTACCATCAGAGACAGGATACCAGAGCAGGTAGACTGCATCACTCACCAAAGGCTCCAAGAAACTGAGCTGCCATAGGATATAGAATGTCCTCTTGTAAAGAAATAACTGTTCAAAAGATAGGAAACCAAGCATATCTTTTATATTCTAATAATAGCTCCTCTTGTCAATTTGATTTTATCGCAGAGACGATATTTCAGTGCGAAGCAACACCACTGCCTCCCATGTACACTTGCTGTGAATCTTCACATTCAAAAAACAGAGGGAGGTTGCTTGATCAAACAGAGCTACAGAAGCGAGCATTTCCACAAACAACTGGCTAGAAGGGAACCTGCACAGCAGAGTTTGTTGCTGAGGGAAGCAAAGATTTATGAATATTTCAGTTTCTCCCGATGTCACAGTGTCTTCAAGAAAAAAGCTTAACAGTTTAAACATCAACCTTCAAACGCAACATCTTAAAACCAGACAACAAAGAACACTTCATAAATGGGACTAATGTTGGTGTTGCATAGATTAGACACATGCAACTTCCCAATGACTCAGCTGCACTGAGGGATATTTTTGTGATGCATCCACTCTAATTAAACTTTTTCCCGTACACCTTGGTTCCTCTGACGCTTTTGAGACAAAACCCACACATGTTTCCAGCTACAGAAGGTTGGCATATTACTGGGGGAGGAAAAGGGAAAGAGAATGGCAAAACACAGAAATACAGAGACTCAAGTAAGATCTTGTGTGATTATTTCTGAGCTACAAAGGCAACAATTGCCTACTTTCCAGATTTAATTTGCTTAGCACAGCCTAGGAGGATATTTAAGCAGCAGTTAATAGAGGGTAAATTACAAAATGAGTAAGTAACAAAAACGTTATGTTTATGTGCATTTTGCTCCATATTATGAAGATAAAATGATTGTGATTTGATATATATCTGGTCTTTCCAACTCATACGCAAATGATGCGTCACGGTGTTTTAAGCTTGAATTGCTACTGCTCATTAACAAGTGAGTCCGTCACTTAGAATTAGAAACAACTTTGAAATAAATCCTCAGGCTATAGCATCCAAACTGACTCTGCACTCTGCTACTGTTTGGAAAGGCGGCTGTTTTTCCATTTCAGTCTGCACTGTCTTCATGATCCATACCTGTTGATGATGATTTTACAAGCTTAAGCACAAAGATAAACTAGACCCTTACCAGAGCAAGGAGAAAGAATAGTTCTTACCTTTACTCGCATCCAACTTTTTTTTTTCCTCTCTATGCTTTTTATTTTTTTCTTCTAGTTTAATATATCCAGTGCTTGCTATGAATTGCATTACCTGGAACACAATCAAAATTTTGCCTGTGGGCTGCAATAGAAATTGCCCGAAGCCCTCAAGAGGCCTCTGGTTTATCAAGATAGAGCAAAAAGCATTTACCTTCTTTTTAACTTGTACACATAGCCTGGGAATGCAGACGGCTTCAGCATGAGCTGCTTCTCACTGACTGGATTATAAAACTTTCTGGTTTACGTTCACCCCATACTCTATTAGGCAAACACCATTTCAAAAGTAAGGCTTCTCCATATCAATATTCCCATGTCACAATTTAGTAACTGAGGTGAGTGGTAGGTTATGCTCCAAAATCCACACATTAATTTTTTAAAACAAACAGCAGGATCTGACACTTAAATATTCCATTTTTACTCCCCAAATCTAGTAACAACTGTCAAACTTATTAACTGTTGTATGGCTAATCAACACACAAAAGAAATTAGATCTAATTATATTATGGCATTGCATGGTTTGCTGTGGTACCTCAGCCTTATCTCAGAACTTTGTATCCTACTTCCATCTTTTGAGTTTGATCTCTCCACTTTGTTATGTTATATACATTTATGAAGGGAACAGCATGACACATCTACAACTGCTTAAAAGATTACATGATAGAGGAATGTATTGTTGCTACTGGAGAAATGTTACTTCTTTAGGGCATGAAGTTCTGAAATCCAGGCAAGGCTTACAAAAATTCTATTCAATAAGTGAGGCTGATAAACCAGGCAGATAAAGGCCTAATATTCATGAATCAAACACACAATGCTCCCACCTTTCATGGCAGTCCAGAGGAAATTAAGTGCTAAATACCTCTGAAAAATCAAGCCTTTTTTTGGTTAGTTTGAAAACAGATTCCCAAGTCTCAAAATATTTGCCCTTTTTTGTGAAATAAAGTGAAATACTCATTCACACATATCTGCCAGAGTGTACAGTGGCACATCCTGGTAGTAACCTCTGGCAGCTGCTGTTGTCAACATTTGCAGTAGCTTCACGGATGCCCACTGGCCTGAAAGTCACTGTGAAAATCACCAGTGTTTTCTATGTTGATATTAAAACCGTGTCATTATGAGTTAATACATCAATGCTGATGATATTAATTTCCTTGCCACGCTGGGAAATCAGTCCAGTTCTGCCAAAACTCTTCTATTTGCACATGCAATATGTGAGCAGCACCAGAGAGGTTCTACCATTATTTTAACAAAATTACAGACAAGCAGTTAAACACAAAAGATCAGTTTATTTCTCAAATCACACCCCTCTCATTCCTGAAAAGGTGCATTTCTAATTGTCACCATTTAAAATATATTCTATATTTTCCTGTGAAGTTAAATACATTAAAGAAAAATCCCCAAAGAAATAAATACGAAGCACAACAGTTTCAGTTTATGATTTACTTTGAGTATCATCTGGTCTTGCATCTGTTCTGGTGAGTCTTGCTGCTCTTTGAAACTCTTTAAAAAGAAATCCAGAGCAAGCCGTCCTTGTTCTCCAGAACCCTCTGCTTATCAGCTGTTAATACAAACTACATACATGCTAGAGCATGCACAGAATAGCTTATAGCAGTTTAATAATTCTATAGCTTTCATTACGAATACACACATTGTTACTAAGGATATAATTGTGATGCCTTTTTCTAGATGCTCATAGAAAATTCCATGTTACAAAATGCTCATTTGATGATGTGCATGTCTGCTGGTGAAAAGGAAATCAGTACTAACAAGGTTTGATGAGTTGTTCAATGGATAACTTACAAAACCAGACAATTCCCAAAGTTATTGATTGGGTCACTGCAGCATAATCTGCAACCATCGTTTTACCTGAAACATAATTAGCCCAAATGGGTGGCAACGTGTATCTGCTGCAGCATAAAAAGTTCCCAAGGTCATCAGAACATGCCATGTGGGGTTTATTCTCGTTTGACGAGCACAGTCCAATGCAATAGCACTGCTAACAGCCAGGAATGGAGGTCTGACAACGCAACTTTTATGTCTGCCACAGTAAAGGACAGGTGAAGAGTTCAGTACAGGCAATGTCATGTTCCTTTAAAGAGCTGAGACCGGAAAGTTGAAGCACTTCCCGTATCAGAAGTTGAGCTCCTGAAAAGGTTTTCTTGAAAAAGGTATCAGTATGAGCCTGAATGGGGGTGGCTGTGAATTCATCCCAGTTATGTATCTCACTTGAGACAGTATTCCTGAAAATGCAGTCAGGGTCTAGCAGGCTAATTTCACTACATATACATGCACTTAACATTCAAAGACTATAGTAAAGTCTGAAAACTTCAGCTGAAACTCGTACCTATCCACAACAAGGTCTGAGGTAGTTTAGAACCACTCTACATTTAGGAAATATGAGAAAGGAGGAAAGGGATTTAATGCACAAAACTTTCAACATACAATAATTGCTACAGAGGAGCATAACTACAGAGTTTTAAACTATTGTCTGTCAAGAAAGAGGAGCACTGACAGAAATGAGTGAAAAAGTTCATTAAAAGCTCAACTTCTATTTACCCTGGCTCCTTATACTTATGATCTCTGAAGGAACAACATTAAAACTCACTTCAAAAAGAAAACCAATGATAATAATGAAATTGAGCAAGGCAGAAAGAAAATTTTAACAGATTTAGACAAGGTTAATAGACTTGGGTACTGAATTGTGAAGTAATGCTATACATCTCAAAATGAGTCCATGTACTCAGTGTGATGTCTGAATCTCCAGACAGCTGAAACACCTTCACACAGGAACACTGAGAAGTTATGAATTCTTTCGAGGTTCACTTTTGATGATGCAGTTTATTTAGAAAACAATACTTATGTACATCTAACACATTGAGAAATGCACAAATAACAAACTGAACATATATCTGGTACATCATGGTGAGAGAGAAATACTTAAATTTATATTTAGATAACTCTGCACAAAGCTTGACCTACTATTTAAGTCAACAGATTTATTGATTTTTCTCTAAAGGGTAACAAACAGATTATGGAAGTACATGCTCCAAAAGGGCTAGTATTTCCCATATCCATAGACAGCCAGATTTAAATTTTGCTCACTAGCACCTGACAGCTTAGTAGTAGTTGGCTTTAAAGTCTGATGTGAATGTATGGGGATGAGGATATTTTATTCAGCATATGGCAAAGAGGTAAAAATAAATACATTAAAAAAAATCCTTAATGTATCACAATCTGGAGGAAAGTTCCAGGGAATACCACAGCAACAGTGATATGATGCTAGGTAGGGAGGAAAAGAAAAGGAGTAACAGGCAGACTGGGGGAAGCATGTATGAAAAAGTAAGATATGAGAGGACTGGAGACATACAAAACAAGCTTAGACCACAAGAATCGTAACTTTGTGTTGCTCTTACCATAAAAGCTACTGAAGTCTTTCTCCCTACATTCTCTTCTTATTTTTTAGAGCTCACATTCAGATGACTGACAGATTCCCTAACAAAATTCCCTAAATTTTAAAAAAAGCCATGTAGAACACATCTTTGCAAATGGTCACTTTGACTTAGGCAACACATACATTTTCTTAGCTATACATGCACAGATGCACACATGTAAGTCCATACCAGTCTTTCTTCAAAACTGCTCCTTGCAGCTCCAGGTCTTGCCGTAAGTGATGCTTCTAATTTAATCACCTAAGTCCTGTGAACTTTGTATTACTGCATAAAAACATTCACTCAAAGTATTTATCTCTTCAAATGAGTGACATATTGGGAGTACAGAGACAGCAGATAGGTGATGTAGACCAAAAATGATACGAAGGAAATGAGTGATTTCTGGTAGGTGTGCAAGTTCCCTGCTTTCTCTAGAAAAACAAGCTGCAATAACTAACTATTCACTTGGATTACATGGCACATTGTTTTAGACGCACAAACCCTCATCTGAACAGTAATACTGCCAACTTGGTATTTCAAGAGTTACCTGGTACTTTTTGGACACATAACATTTGCTGTAAAAGACCATACAGGTCAGGTTTTGTAAATTCCTCAGACTACTTAATATAGACTGAGGTTGTTGATGTGTATCTGCTAGTTTTCAGGAGTCACTGGATAATTCTGAAAATAAAGAAAACTAGGCTACCTTCTTTTAACCGAGGATGAGTATCTGCACAAGGAGAACACATGTGCCAAGATGACAAATACGAAATACATGAGCAAAAGTTACAATGAGGAAAACTACTTACACTGCACCAACAGTGCAGCTCTCCTCTATGATAGCGCATGGTCTAAAGTTGCAGGAGCCACTGGAGAGGCATGTCTACACCTGTGCAGAGTGAAATCATCACTCACTCAGATTTTTAGCCAAAGTAATCTGAAGTTCAATTCCATGACATTTATGTAATGAGTCAATTATAATTTTTTTTTTTTCAACACGGTGAGTTGTATTATTCTATTAGACTGGAAGGAATGGAAGAAGTAGTAATTCTCTGATGTCTGGTTGGGTGATAATGTCTAATGCCAAGGGTGTGTGGAGCCGATTCTTCACTCCCTCCCACCGTTTGTATATATCATAGTAATTAAACACATACAGTATGATATAACTAGCTGTATTGGCAGTCAATTGGTACATGACAGATACCTGCAGTTTCCTTGTATTATACTACAGTTTTTAACTTGGGCTTTATCTAAGAATAGTTACAGGGTGACTTTAAAACTACTTTTCCAGTAAGCATTTTCAAACACAGACCCAGATTCTATCATGGAACACAGGCAGGACTTTGACATTATCTCAGCCAAAGCTTTGCAATGAAAGCTTGTGAAGGGCCAAAGAAAAGTCTGCAGGGTTTTTTTGAGCAGTTAACAAAAGTCATATGAAGGGTCCCTGTATAAACACTGCAAGCCATAGCATACAAGGTAGCTAGAAGAGATATAGGTCTGTTCTTTGGACTGCACACCTGTCTTTGAGATGAATTCTACAGTTACACTGGCAGTACTTAACAGCTGGGGAAAACCCAGCTTTGGACCTGCTCACTTACACCTTGTTTAGACATTTGCACATTTTAAGCAACCACAAACCAGAGTCAGCATCCTGCCGTACCACAATGGTAGCATTTCACACGTGCCTGCACAGAATTTTTTTAGTTTTGGAACCTGTTCTGAATTCTAGCTAAATAATTAGCTACTAGCTCAATTTAACATATATGTATGAATATTTAGGTACTCTTAAAACTTGACCCAGGACTTTTACTTCTGTATCCTGAACAAAGCTTTGTGGAGCTTCTATACATATCTGAGTTAACTAGTACAGCTGACAACTACAACAATTAGTTCAGAGACAGCTAAGGATTCTGACCTAAATACACCATTAACCGAGAGATAGCGATGGGAACCAGGCCTCAAGCATCCTCTGGGATGTGCAAATTTTTATTTCTGAAGCACGGTTTAGTCCTCTGGCAACTGGATTCATGACATACAAACCTAAACCTTTACTCTTAAATACATTAATTCTTACTGGCTCTGACTATTTGCTGATTACACCAGCCACAACAACAAAATTATCAAGATATTAACACCTGTCAAAATATAAGCCAATGAATACTTTCACAGAAAAATGCAGCATATAGAATGTCTACTTTCTGTAAAATCACATCTGATTTCTTATTGTCACTGAGTGAGCATCACAGTATTACCAGAACTACTAACAACAATCAGACAAGAATGGCATTAACTTTGTCTTCTAATTTTTGCACTGGCTCTAGATGTACAAAACATCGCTGAATAATGAGTAGATGTTTGCATGCACTTGGTTGGGAAACTTAATTTACTTAGAGTGTAACAATTGCAGACATCTTCTGCTTTCTTTCATGGAAGCCAACTCATCAACTGAACATACTAAATTGAAAATTCTCTAATGTTATCATTAGTAAAGATGAAGATGGATTAAATTAATTTGATTTTTTCAGCAATGCTGAGAAGCACTGAGCTCTTTCATGATTTGTCATAACAAACAAGAAAAAATTATTTTCATGGGGAAAAAAAGAAAGAAATGGAGCCCTAAAGGAAGGAAACTGCAATGAAGAACAGTTCCTTCTCTAACAAAATTGGTGAGTCCTCCTCTGTATTATCTTTCACAATAGATTTGGATTAACTTTTCTCATTGTAATTCCATTAAACATGACATTTGAACTTGTTTTAGAGCTGACTGGCAATGGCTTGAAACAGCCGCACAATTTTTGCTCACTTCAGAAATTAAATTTGATGAATAAATCAGTTTTAAGGAGTTGATATTTGGCCATACATTTCCATGAATAAAAATCTTTTAAATGCACTTGGAATAAAGTTAATTAAATAAAGGGACTTTAGAAAGAGCTTTGTTGAGCTCCATGGGAGTTGAGCCTAAGTCTGAATTCAACCTATGGAAGAAAACCTGAGAAAACAAGGCCTGGGAAATTTAAAGTTACTAAAGCACTAAATAGAAATAATGGATCAATAGTGACAATATAGTTAGTTCCATCATGTAGAAATCTAATAACAGGTCTATTTTATAGTTTCTGACAAGAAAGCAATGAATACTTGGTCAGTTCTGCTCTACCCCTGTTGTAAATAAAATATGAGTGATAACACAGTTCTGAATAATTATAATATTTCATCACTCTGATAAACTCTGATATTAAGCCCTAACAGCACAAGTTACTTCCACGGAAAGGAAAAAAAAAAAAAGAAAAAAATTTCAGAAGAATGTACAAGAACTACATCTGAAATTGGGAATCAATAAATACAGACAATAATTAGAAAGAATGAGAACATTCACTCCAAATCACAAATCAGTTCTGTGTGGTATCTTTCCGTGTCACTAGTAATGCATTGCTGACACAATATTTAAGACAGAGACCTTACTAGGCAATATAGATAGAGATGTTTGTTGGTGGGTAGTGTTAGAAGACCAAGCAGAGTTCAGGTCCCTTAAACATTTCAACGTTATTTTCTTTGAATAAAAAGGTAAAGGATTCCCACTAGAAAATGTGAAGTTATGGCAGGGCTTGTCTTAAAAGCTTGGGAGCTCTGAGATCACATTGGACTCCCCTCAGTGACAGGTTCAAAGAGTAACTCTAGCAGAAAAAATAGAGACTGTGAGAAAGGCCATATGTAACTAAGGATCAGTTTAATGCTACAATTTTCTCCACACCTGTATGAAGGGACAATATAAAGTTATTTTTTGTTTTGATTGATTTTTGAGGGTGGGGAATTGAAGGATCTATAGGACCTCATAGTTTTTGTCTTGGGAATCTCAGATCTGTTTATTCAGATTCCTGACAGAGAACAAATGTCATGGGAAATACACAGACAAATCTGTTCAACAGTGAGTCACAGGACAGGATCAAAAAGATGTGCAGTAGGTGGCAGTCTACAAGACATATTTGTATCATAAAAATTAACTGTGCACATCAAAGATTACGAACTGAAAATCTGTTCTTTCTCTGAGAGCCTAGACTCAGAACAGCTAGCACAAACTTTAAAAAAAAATTTTTTTAAACATTCTCTGCAATGGTGACTACTAAAGACTAACAGCTAGGAAGCTATGCCCTTTGCTTTTCCACAGCTTCAGAAAAGCAAACTTGTTTGATCAAATGGCAAAGAAATACCATCACTGACACTTATCTACCAAAGACAAGACATGCTCCATGCATCTCAGTAGTTCCAGCATGGATTACAACCAGAATGGAAAAGTTTTCTGGTTTTAGTTTTCAAAGAAAAAAAGAAAAGTTCCAACTTTTTGAACCTTAAACAAGAGAGTTGTGTCCCCAGTAGCTGATGTCAATTCTTTCATGCTCCAAAGGCTGTTATAATCAGCACCCCAGACTAGGTGCTGACCGACATGAGCAGTATCCTGCCTCAGAACTCCAGACTGTCCGAGGCAGTGTGGCACATATTGTAAGCTATATATAATGCCATGGGCATGCACCTTCATCGACAGACATTCACAAGTCAGAAGACGGCAGTGGGAAGGGAGGGACAGTATGTAAATGTCAGAACCCAACCGCAATTTGGCAATTAAAAATGCTATATTATTATTGATAAAGCCTAATCAATTTTATTTGAAACAAGAAAAAGGAAGCTTTTCTCCTTCAAAGTTTCTACTGATTCATTGCTACGACTTGTTATATTTCTTCCTGTTTTTAGCACAGCCAGTATCCAACAGGGAAATTCTTTCAAAGTAAGTAGAGTGATAAATTAACATACTATTTGATATGTTGATATAACTCTTTTTATCACTATAGTTAGGCAAAGGAAAACCGTATTTATCCTACACTAGCTTTATTTTCTTCTGACAAGGCTATTTGTCACCACAGGAAATTCCAAGTTCATAAAACTGGATAGCTGACATTTCCAATATATTATACTCTGTGAGGAGTAACAACTCTCCTAATCAATTTTGCCAATTACATCAGCATTTGTCTTAATGCAACATCACTTCGCCCCATACTGAAAGACCAACACAGAGCTCTTCCTAAAAGTCACATAGATCTGGAGAGTAAGAGACTGCATCATCATCAGCGTGGAAACACTTAGTATAAGCAAAATAGCAGGCAATGTAATCCAGACAGACATAGATGACTAACAAATTCTGTGACTGTAAAGTAAGAGCCAGATCTTTTACAATACAATGTAAAAGCATCGTATTTTATGAAGATTATGAGAAAAGTTTATGCACATACAGCCCTTGAATTTTTAGATCCAGACTGTAAAACTTTTTTTCTTGGGAAAAAAAAAAAAGTATCTGCAAATTCTTCTTTTTGTATGCTGAACAATTGCTTGTCAGCAACCAGATGTAGTTCCACTTTTCTAAACCAAATATTCTTTATGATCTGTTGCAAGTTTTCTTAGAAATACAGGTAAAATTTAAGTAATCATCTTCAGGAGTGAAAAATATGGTTTTTTCAAGATGGATGCTTGATTTAGGAATTTCCATTTTGAGTGCAAGAAATTACAATTTTATACTTTGAAAAGTCAACTGAGGTCAAGATTAATATAGCATCCATTAATTAGTTTGTTGATATAATGAAGGCTTTTCTTGTCATCCCACTGATGAATGAGGGAATTTGCATCTCAGCAGGTAAACATGTTTGATACTTCCTTAATCTACTGCACAGCATTTGCTACAGCCAAAAATAAGAGACAAAATGGAATACAGAGTCAAAACAATTTAGAAAACAAATTACTAGTTACAAAGGAATATGAATGAAGAATAACTTTAAAAATAACATATATTCTGGACTGATGTGTTCCATAAACATTTTCTTTGCTAATGGAAGCCTTCAGGGAACAAATACTTATTTCATATGCCTTCCATTTTGCTCGGGTAATTTTAGATTTCCACTGTAGCTCTGCCTTTTATTTCCTTCTGTTCTCCTTGCCTTGGTTAGATTAGAGAGGTAGGGTGTTAATGGGGTACTTGATGAAGATTGACGACCTATTTTCTCCCCCCTCCGAGACCAGCCTGATTTGAACAAATTGAGGAGAGTGAAGCAGTCTCTTCATGTCCTTGGGAAAAGCCTTTTCCATTTCAGCATTTCCAGCCTTCAGACATGGTCCCCTTTGTTCACAGAGAAAAAGAAAGAAAAGGTGCCAGCACAAGAAGGTTCTGAATAATTTCATATGTCAGCAGGGCTGCAAAAGTTCCCTTTCAATCTTCTTTATGGTTGATGAGCATGTGAACGCGAGGTGGATCCAGGAGGGGAATGCAGGGAACTAGTGCTTGCAGCTCGAACAGGGCGAGAGCCAAGCTGTTGTCCACCAGTCCCCACCTCTGTTGTCACTTCCTTGTTACTGTCATCCTTGTGGGTACTGTTTTGTGCTGGGCACTCAAAATGCACACAGTGAAACACCTGGAGAGACCAAAAAATGAAGATAAAGCAAAACAATTAAATGTTGGCAAAAGCCTGATCAAAGTAAGATGAGGTCTATATGGAAGTTGCAGGCCAGATCAGTGCCAAAGTACTTAGTCAAATTAGAATGTTTCAGCATGAGGTCAAAAACATCTGCCCACGGGCCATGAACATTATCAAGTGATACAAGTGGAGCAAGAGAAGGCCTTGAAGTTATACCAAACTTTACATATGGCACTAAAAATCAGAAAGATGGTTCCAAAGGAGATACAGATATTTGTAAATTATTTTTTAGTTTGCTAAGTAGAATAAATATCTACTACATGCTATTGGATGACAATAACAATTATATTAGTATCTTAGATCTAATTACTTCCTCAAAAGACTGAAAGTTCATACAGACTAGAATTGAAATTTAAATCATTACCCATATGATTCTATTTCAAGATTGCCCTCTGCTGTAACAGCAATGGTAGCTCTAGAGACATACCCTGGAGAAAGGCATTCAGAGTGTCCAAGGAGGCTGCTGCTTCATCAGATGAAATACTGTACTTCAAACAGTGATCATTTTCTGATGTTTCAAACAATACCTGGGACCACTGTACAGGTGACTGTACCTTAGAGTAAGAGGACCACCTGTTTAAGCATTTTTTTCTGATTTATTTTCTAGTTTACTTACTCTTACTTCTGCTTGTTTTTGAAGTGCCTGGGAGAAGGGGGAGGAAGTCTATAAAATTGTTACAAAACTTCTTTGACACTTCTCATTGCTACGAATTGCACAGCTTTGCCACATGCTAAACAAAGAAATCTTTTCTTATGCTGATTTCAAATTTGCTATTTTCTCATGCACTGTAGTTTTATAGCTAAAGCTTGATTAATATTAACAATTGAATTTTAAATTTTTTTTAACTTAGTTTTGTATGCTTTTATGACATCTTCTATCATTCTTCTTGCAAGTAGATCATGTCTTTAGAGCTCTTCTTACAAATAAAGATAATCTCTTATGATTTTAGCTGCCCTTTCCCAGACCCTTTCAAGTTAATGTGGGCAAAATCAAATACTATAAACAAGACATGGGTATACTATATATTCATACAAGACTACAGAGTATTACATTTTCTATATTTTCCTCAATACAACCAAAAATCCTATTACTCTTTTTGACCATCCATACTCAAGTGCACAGTGAACAGACGTCTGCAATAGCCCCATGGTCTTTTCTGAGGAGGTAGGTAGTTAATTCAAATTCTGACAACATGCATGAAATGAATAAAAAAAAAATATTCAGAGTCATTGCTTTTTTTAATACCCATTATACTTTCTTGTGCCTCTTGGTGTAAGAAATCCTGCAGGTTTTTTTATACAGATACATACAATGCATGTTTGTATTTCCATATATGCACACATGCTCACATGAAGATGTATCACTATGCCTTTATATATACACATATGAACAGATTACATTATCTACACTCTTACTCCCCCCCATGTATACAAAATAGTTTTTCTCTGTATTTCTTCGGGTGAGTTTTCTTCTAAAGCTCAACTAATTTCTACAGTGGCATGAATTCTCTCCATCTGTTACAGTTCTTGAGAAGCAAATTTTTGCACTGAGCTACACATCTTGAGAAGCCACTTTTATACTCATCCCAATCCCACATTTTTAAAGTAACAGCTATTGTCATTTTTCCAGCTGCACTTATCAGCATCAGGATTTGGAGAAAAGAACATTATCTCATCAATGCACCTCTGTAAAATGCTACTTTCCTTGAAAGCCAGCACAGTCTAATGAATGGGATGGAGGTCTCCAAATCAGAAGACTCTGTATTTCTACTGTATCCTACAGCAACAGTGTTTCTCATTTAAAACTTACTTCACACAGAGATGCATGCTTTAGTATGCTATAGTATGGATACCACTGAAATTTAGCTAACACTAGTCTATAAAGCCTGAGGTACCCAATTCTTAAATTGTAACTTTCATTTTTACCTGCTCCTTCATACTAAATTCTCAGTGCTCAGCTCAGCATCTGGCACATTAACAAACCTGTGAATTTACAGCATTATTTTCAGTTACTCTGACACTTCAATATATGGAGAATACAGTTTGTGAAAGAAGCAGAGGACAGAGAAGTACAATTGAGCTCATCTGCTTCATCCAATATTGGAATTATGTATTTCAGAAGGATATTACTAAAACACACAATCCTGCATGTGTTTCTCTCAAAAGGCAGAGATGACAGTTCAGCATCATCCTCTGATTAATGACGCATGTTATACTTCTCATGGACATTTTAAGAGAAGTCCAACATACAAAGCAGGAAGGCCAAGTACATATACATTGGTGCAGAAATTTGTAAGATAAAGCTCTCACACCAGGTGTCCTCTCCAGGTCAGTAATACTGAAGAAAAACAACAATATAAAACTTACACAGTCAAAGTATCAGGTGACCTGTGTGACAAACAAATGATGACAAGGACTAAGGAAAAATAATCCTTTTCTTTATAAAAATAGGATGTCTGGAAGCTCAAAAAACCAAAAAGTTACACTTCTATCATGTTCTAACATACCAAAGAATATTCAAATGCCAGGTCAAGAAGTCTATGAACATCATGTCTTTCAAAACTTGGAAAACATGGCAAAGATGAGCTTAGAAGATGAAATCATTCACAAAATGGAAGAAATTTTACAGGATTTCTTGCAATTCCAAAAATCAACTCTTCCCTTTGGAAAGTTCAGATGGTGCTTCAAAGTTCAAAGATACGTGTTAGTAGAACAAATAGGGAGTATTTTTGTCCCTATTACAGTAAAACTCCTTGATGAGAATATGCCAACATTAGCATCTTTTGTTTAAAATGGGAATGCTTTGACATGAAGTAAAACCAGCTATGGGCAAATAATTCTGGAAACTGCTTGTTTTCTTACTGAAGAGACTACTGAGTCTGCAGAACAAACCAAGACTTTGATTACAGTGTTACTATTTAAATTGGAAGTATGAAAAATATCTTGCTGCCTTCTTTGGAAAATGAGAATTTATGACAAAATGTTACGGACCATCTGTTTAATATATATTGAAACAATGTAATCTAATAATATGTGCATGCCGATAACATTCTTCCTCTACAAGCTTCAGGAGAAATATTTTT
Source organism: Athene noctua (assembly GCF_965140245.1). NCBI lineage: Eukaryota > Metazoa > Chordata > Aves > Strigiformes > Strigidae > Athene > Athene noctua. The sequence continues at coordinate 95,220,139 of NC_134037.1, forward strand.
TTTCAGAAAAAAAAAAGTGAGTGTTTGGTAAAAATTTTAAAGACAGAAGAGGAAAAAACCTAGAACAGCAGCCTGTGTTTGTAGCTCCACCAATTCACTACATGAATACCTGTAACCTCAATTTGCATATGCTGAGCTTTCCTATCATTATGCACTGCTCCATGTAAATAACTACACAGGATATTAAATTCCTTGGAAATAGTAACCGATTTGAAATTAGAATTATGTTTAAAAGCCCCTTACCCTTCCGGGCTTAAAGCTAATTTTAAGAATTAAAACTTGGAGGTAATGTTTCTTGTAGGCTGATTTGTTAAGTTTACAGAATACACCTCATTCTTTTTTAATAAAGAGATGAGAACTTACAAAGACTGACATGAGAGCAAACAAAACTGTCTATATGGTTTAGTAATGGAAAAGGCCACCTCCATGCATGTAGAACAACCCTGGAGACAGCTTCTTTCTACATGAACTCACTGATTAAGACTGAACTGTACAACAGATGAAACAGTGCTTAGGAAAAAAAGTTCAGTTGATCGTCAGCTTCTTTCTAACTACCTGCTGAGAACTAATGCTGACATCTGGTGGTGCGTGTGTCTGCAGTAATTGCTCTAAAGCTGGACATAAACAATGCTATTTGATAATTCTTTCAATGCTTAAGCACCAGCAACCCCATATACTAAATATGATTGGAAATCCTGACTCCCAATACCAATAAAGTTGACAAACTCTGATTACTACAAATTTAACAGTGCTAACCAAAGTTCATTGTAAAGTGTGAAAATAGAATGTTTTGTGGTGAACTATATGTGTAGAATGTAGACATGCATGCATCCACAAAGAAGCAGCAGCTTTTGGTGCTTCTTACAGTTTTGTCACATAAGGTCCTAATCTCACAAGGATTTATATACATTCCTAAATTCAGGTATTGTAAGTTATTTCACTGAAGTCAACTGTAAAATCTGGACTTCATCTGAGACAATAAAGAACAATTATGAAAGGCAGAAGCACAAGTAAACAAAAAGAGGATGATACTGCACTTGGTTGGTTAGGGCAAAATATATATATTTTTTCTGTATAAAATGAATTGAAAAAAATCTCTTGGTTTGGCCACTATTGGTTAACTGATTCACGGGGTATGAAAATTAATTACAAGAGAATCTTACACAAATAAGATTTTCCTATGAAGAATGGATTTTTCTTATGTTTTATTCATTAACAAGATAACATAAGGGTGATAAAACCAAGTAATCGGAGACTGTACACCTTTCTCTAATGCACTAAAACTGTATTTTAATCATTCATCAAAATAAGAAATAATTTAAAAGCAAACCCAGTAGGAATGTTTGATGGCACTGTGCAAAGGTGAAAACCAGAACCAGTTTACTGTACTTTGTAAAAACCCCAAAATACCCCCCACAGCGGCAACAGCCCTTCAACTCTGTAAATCTGGAAAGATGATAACACAGAGCACAAATATTCAAATAAGAAAAGCATTCATTCTTATTTTGCTAGATTGACAAAGCAAAAAAATGAAGTATATTTCAGAAGGCATTATCAATTTCACTGTAAGGTATGAAAAACCATGCTGTTGTATATTCATGAAGAATATAGGTTTTCTACAAAGTTCCTTACCTCATTAGCTGTGTTGTGAGTTCCAACTATTCTGATAAAAGATGCAGGCTGTTTATCAAAAGTGATTGTTTGCCAGGATCTACAAAAAAGTCCAGAAAGACATGCAAATATTAAACACTGTCACAACAGCCTGCAGTAAAATATACAGAGAATCCATTCAAGTGACAGTACATACTATTATCGCTTAATAGGGCAAATAGAGAAACACTTTTCATCAAATGAATTTCCAGCATTCCTTGTTCATTTTTAAGCGCCTTGACTCTGCTTATGTGTTTCCATACATACTTTACACTACTATCATTTGTATTCAGGAATAATACTCATACTATTGCTGAAAGTTAAGAAAATGGTAACAGAAAAAACTGAACCGAAGTCTAAAATCCTTGGCTAGTATTGACTATTTTAGATAAACAAAAGATCAGGTAAATAAAAGCAAATGCATTCATCTGTTACCTACTCATGGGAAATTATCAGAGCTTGGTAAAAGAAAATTACAGTTCTAGGGTAAAAAACCCCACCCAAAACCTCAAATAAACTCCCACTTTAAGTGGAGTAGTGGAGGCAGAGAAGTCAAGCTTCTCTTATGTGGGCCAAGGTCCTTCCAGGAAATTGTGACTGACATAAAGCATTCTTCACAGTTCAGGTTGTGAAGACTTCCCCATCCTGACACAGAGGCAGTGGGGAGAACAGAACCCCCTCCCGGAACTGGAGTGTAACTTTTTGGGCTAGACTGAGAACACTAGAGGTAGATTGTGACCACTAGAATCTTCCTTCCTCATTCATACTCTTCTGGTCTGAGTGAGGTACAACACCCCAATGAGCATCAGGCAAAGTACCCTGATTCCTACCGTACCTTTGTGCTTAGAGAACACACTGACAGTAAAACAGAGGAAACAAAAGGAGTAATAGGAACTAGATGTTCCACTTTGATGCCAGTCTTCCACCACACTAGATTAGTACTTGAACACACTAGAATTTGAATTATTGTATATTCATAAAACATGAAAGCCAGATACAAAATGTAACTTTTTAGCAAAACTAGACTCCATCGCAGAAGGCTTCAGAAATAAAATGTGGTTACGTGTAACTTGATAAACTCACTACGGGAGAAAAACATTGGATAGGTTTCCTGAACTTGTTCAGAATACCTTCAGAAGTGTTCATATAAGAAACAAGGAACCGAAGCAAAACTGGAGTAAAAGAACACTCATCCCCAGTAGACTGCCCCAAAGCCTGGCAGTATAGACAAGCTTGGTTGCTGACTATTTCTCAGGCACTTCAATTTTCCCTTAGTAGGAAAACCTCTTTGTCACAAACACAACATTTCTGGGTTTAATTTAGTTAACTATTACTTTTATCACTGCTGTCAGATTATATTTGCTTAAAGAAGATTGTAAGACCAATCAAGACCTAATTTCAAGTAGTTTATTGGCATTACTGCATGAAGTAATGGATTTAATTAGTTACTCATCATAATAGAAAGGTGCAGTCTGTGTCAGGTCTCAGAGGTACAGCAGTTATCTATCTAATGGTATGGTTTATTTATATCCCTCATGTGGCTATGTCCTTCTTATTTGAAAGCTCAGGCTGTTTCTTCAAGCTCTAAATAAAATATAAAATGAGAATAGACTATTTTGATGACTGTCTCAAGATCTCATAGACTGTTATAATTTAAATTTTTTTTTTTTCCCTAAACAGGTGAACAATTCTTCTTGAATTTCTTCTTATATTACTCTAATACAGCCAGACAGTTAATCTTCATGGCCAAATGTAACTTGTTACCTTGAAGTACAGAGTCCCAGAGAGGAGTGTCTGGGACAATCAGATGATTGCAACACTACCTCTCGTAACAAAGTATTGCCTTAGTTTGCATTAGGCATATGATTTCACATTTACAGGCACACACTTTATGTAAGGAAAGTGATGATGTAAAAATCAGATTTCCCTATTTAGTGATGTAGATAATATTCTAAAGATAATCTAAATAAAAGAGTTTGAAATCCCAAAGAGGCTGTTAGGAACAGCCTATGCGTGTGCTGTGACAAGAAAATAGGTTAATTAGGGATCACAAAATAGAATATACATTGGATCTGTATTTATTTATAGTACTTCCGAGCACTGGTCAAATACACACTGCAAGAGTTCAGTGCAGGTTTTCCAGAGATGGTAGTAAATGCCATTGTCTGTCATATGAAGTGACAACAAGGAAGCTGACATCTATTCAGGGATACAGCTGAAGAGCATGACAGATATTAAGAGAGTTTGAGAAAAAGGCCTCTGAAGATCCTTTTGACAACATACTTCTAGATCAGCTCTGCCCGGAAGCTCTTTAAGTTCTTCCACTTCCCACTGCATTACAAGTCCTTACTTCCTGCTATAATGCTGTTATTAGGATAGGATTATAACTACCCTTCTAATAATATTAATACCCTTCTAATAATATTAAAACATGGTAGCAGATTCTTAAGTAAATTCTTGAGGATGCAAGACTTTAAGGGAGGTTTTCAACGAATTTGGTCCTAAGAATATTTATTGCTTTGGTATGTGTCCATTTTATTCCTTTCCCATTGGAAAAAGAAAGTCAAAATGACATACAATTTTTCAAAGAGTTATTAACATTCAAGAATATTGCTACTAGAGAACTAGTACTTGACGGGATAATGAGAAAATTAGGTCTCAGTTTATTTCCTTAGCAAAATGGAAAAAACCACATTAGAAAACAATACAAATGGATTTGGAAAAAGTCACTTTTGAAATAAGCAAGGCAAACCTTCTTCACTAGAAAGTTGCACTGATTTTGACTGTAACAGAATATTTGAGATCATGGATATATACAAAGTAATACCTCTCCAGTACAAATATAATTATGCAGCAAAGAGATAATTTATGAGGTGTAACTATAGGGGAAGAGAGGTTACTGACAGAACATTTTCAAGGCGTTTCTGCCCTCTTTTTGCATTTTTTGCTGATATAACAAATGCAGTAAGAATTCTATTTATGTATCAAGATGTAACAACTGTCCAGTGATGTTTCTTGATTAAATTAAAAGACATCACAGGTAAGCCTTAAGTTTCTTTTTAATTATCTTCTTTTACTACTGGTTATCTCTTCTGATACCATTGTAATAATTTCAGTTTCTCTGTAGAAATTTTATTTTACAAATTATTTTGTAGTCATGCCATGTGTATGTGCTTATTTAATACTTTACTCACAAGAGCCAGTCCTTCTATCCTCAAAAATCGCTTTTGATGGTTTTTACAAAAATTTTCTCAAAACTTTATACATAGCTCTGGTATCGATTCATACATAAGTCACTATTTCCCAGGAACAGCAGCATTAAAACATACCAAAGGCACTTAATTTCTGGTCTGGTATTAGATACTTCTGTGTAATAGATGCCATTTCTTCATCTTTACTCTCCATATGCCAAGCAAACAGATCTTTCAAGCTGGTGGCAATATTTTCACCTTCTTTAACTAGGACATGATCATAAAGAAGCTATCAGAACTTACTTCTCCCATAAACCAACATTGTTGTCTTTGGACTTTCTGTATATCTGTAATACTTATTAGTGACCCTATAACAAATTGATTTTTCAGAGTTTAGCTTTTTTAAATATTCAGGAAGTGCTGACTTTTTTTTTTTTTTTTTTTCTTTTTTTTTTTTCTTTTCTTTCACACCTGTCTTACTGATTGATTCATTCTAGATTTGCTGCTTAATCTGCAGCAGTTCTGGTCATCACTTTTACAACAGAAATAATCACCACCTCAAGCTGAGGTTTACATCTCTAAGAGAAGACTCGGGACTAGCAGCCTATTCAGATTTATACCAGGGTCCTCAAGCTGAAAGGCAGCACTACAAGTTGTTTGGCTAGCAAAGGTCCCCTGATACCACAGGTCCATTTTCCAAAAGCAATTAGCCTTGTTACAGTCCTACGGTGTTTTATTTCACTCTGTATCTCACCTCAGCCACCTGACTTCTAACTCTCTTGTTCTGCCCAACTCCCCTAAGGAGATGCAGTAATTGATGATTAGCATTCCAAAGCCATGCTTGCATCCTGTAAGCCTGTCATATTTAATTGCATTTTAACTATATTCGTCTTCTATAATAGCCTGAACATAATTTAGATAATTATCTTTTGCTCTCTTATTCTCTGACTCTGCCTGTCTCAGAGTTTCTTGCAATGAAAATCACTTTCTCTGCTCAAATATATAAACAGACTCTTGGGCCAAGTGCTTTCATCTCTCCAACAGCAACAGCTGTCACTGAAAACCCAATGGCTTTGTGCATCCCACAATCTCTTCACCATATTTTATTCAGCAGAAGACGACAATCATTAGAACCCTCTTCACTTTCATGTTTCTTTCTGTCTTTTTATTATCTTTACTGCAAGAAGAATGAAAGAAATACTGACGTCCAGGTAAATTATAACAACCTGCTATTGCTTAAATGATCTATAGGTCAAAAATAGCAATTCACCTCTTAAAGAATTCAATGGCTTTCCTCAGCATTTGGAATCTTTGCCTAGTTATTTCTATGAAAAGCTGCTATCTTGCTAAAGATTTACCACATATAATAGGATATAAATAGCAACCCTTCCAGGTTATTTTCTTCTCTTCCAGAAAGAACAAATTAAGAAGTGGAAGCTTATCTTTTACTAAAGTTTTCTAATGAGCCACTGGCACTACAAAATACTACCACACTGTGGGATCACCAGAGCAACACTGATTACAGCTGAAACCAAATTCAGGCCAAAGATGTAAGACAAAAGAGAAAGCTGTTACATGTAACACTCATCAAGCTGTGATAACCATAACATATTCATATCATGGCTTGCTTTAGGCTAAGTATGTACATTTTGTATGCGTACATTGTGTCTCCTCACTTCCCAAGGTGACACAACATCAGTTTTTTGTTCCCCACTCCAAGAAGAAAAGCAAAGCAGAGTTGGAAGCAAATATGGAAATGAACAACACACCCTGAAAAACTTCAATTACCAGCAAGTAACCTCCATTTTGCTTTCTAATGCTTGTCCATATATGCCTTGTTCTACAGCAAGTGACAAAACACTTCTTAGTTTATTGGACTGTGGACTTTTTCAACTGTGACTATATATTTTTTCAATAAAATATAGAAATCATTATGATGGAATAGTGAGGAGCTATTTGCAAAAGCAGATGAAAGGAAAAGGAAAGATGAGTTGTCTTCTTGTCTTTCCATACATCAATTTGGTGACTGTACTGATGTAAACAAGACAGCGAATAACTAGAATGTGATGATGCCAAATAAAAAAATTGTGCGCACACATAAGCAAGCCAGTGGAGACTAAAGAAGTACCGTAGTATGTTCTGCATGGTATGTATTACACTCCTTGTTTTATTAATGAATACCATACCAACCTCCGCTATGGAATACCTACAGAATAAACATGGAAGCGTGCACTAAAAATGCTATAACAGTTATTGTTATACAGACATTTTTCTTTATAAAATACCAGAAAGGTCTAAAGCTACCTTATAAATTGCCTATAAAAACCGCTTTTCACCATAACTGTACCAAACAATAAAGTGAAATAATACTCCTTCTCCTATTAAAGCTGTAATTTAACAGACTAACTCAGAGAGTCAGGCGCATAAAGCACAGAAGTCAAATTGGGTAGCTGGCTCAGCCATCCCCTTTCCATCCAGCCTCACAAACCACTGAGGGAGAAAACGAAGTATGAGTAAGAAATACTGTGAGGAATCAAAGGTCATCTACATTTTGGTTTTTAAATTAAAGTAAAATTAAGTGCAGTTCTACCCCTGGTCTACCTCAACTGAAAACTAAGACCTAAAACTGAGTTTCCATCTGTTCTGCTGTCACCATGACAGCATTCTCAAAAGGTGGCCCATCAAATGTGGTACTTCTAAAGAAGCAAGGAAGGAGCAAGCTAGAAGTAACAGCTTTCTCTCTTCAGCTCTCAGAGGCAAAACTCACATAATAATGCATCTTGGTTATATTTATGCTATAGTCTATTGATGAAGTACCAAATACATTTTATTCAGTCTGATGAAGGAAAAGAAAACAAAAGGGAATTGAAGTACTAATGGCAGAGGTAATAAAAATGGTTAAGAGAAATATGGTGAGAGTCTGGAATAAATGTGAGACATAAAAAGCACCTGTCGCAGTATTTGTTACATAAGAGCTTTATACACTTACAAGTAAAAACAAGTAATCTCACCTTCTGAGAAAACACCCTCAAAAGTTTTTATTCTAAATACTTTCCATGAGGAACACCTAATTTTGAAAGCATCTGAACAAAATCTGTAGTTATTTCTGCCCTATGATTGGTCCCTCCTACCAATTCAGACAAGACTTTACTGAACTGCTATAAATGTTTTATTCTGTATGATTTATTGCAGAAACCAAGTGTGGGCTTCATAAAGCAGACCTATTAGAATAAAAATTCTGACATAAAATAGAACTAATGAAATCTATACCAACTTTCTGACATCATTATAAAGCTTCTAACGTAAGACTCCATAGAGTAACCTCTGCTTTCACAGCTTCAGTGCTGACATTTTTGCTGTTTTAGAGAAAATACTACATAAAGAAAATATTAAAATACAGTTAAATTGATCAATGGTAACATGGAATGTAGTAATTATTTTTCTAACTAAAAGTAGTAACTTATTTTCAAATATATCCACATGCTAATGTAGGCATTCAATAGCATTTTTGTACTGCATAAGCCATGTACTTACATAATTTACCTTGCTCACACATTATTTCAGTTTCAACAAATGGTCTTTTCTGTACTTGCAGTAATAAAGTTTATATTTAAAAATCTTACTTAAAATAAAATTATGGGGAATTTGCTGGCAGCTGTCTGGCAGAGTGACATGAGTCAAATTTCTATGCTGTGTCAAGAATTCTTCATGTAATATCCACACATACATCCTTGGGGAATGGCAGCGCTGGTGAACAGAGGCTGTGAACTTGAGTAACTTGACCTGTACGTTCATCTTACATACTTCTGCGTACCACCAGAGGACATGCAGAAGAAAAGTTTGCACAATCCTAGAGGATTAGTTGTTTTGTTGTGCTTACTCACGACCAACAGTTATTGCTCCTGATGTTTACAGAATCACAGAATCATCTAGGTTGGAAAAGACCTTGAAGATCATCTAGTCCAACCATTAACCTAACACTGACAGTTCCCAACTACACCATATCCCTCAGTGCTATGTCAACTCAACTCTTAAACACCTCCAGGGATGGGGACTCCTCCACCTCCCTGGGCAGCCCATTCCAACGCCCAACAACCCGTTCTGTAAAGAAATGATTCCTAATACGCAGTCTAAATGTTCTCTGGCACAACTTAAGGCCATTACCTCTTGTCCTGGTGCTTACTACTAGGTTAGAGAGACTCATCCCCAGCTCTCTGCACCCTCCTTTCAGGTAGCTGTAGAGGGCGATGAGGTCTCCCCTCAGCCTCCTCTTCTCCAGACTAAACACCCCCAGTTCCCTCAGCCGCTCCCCGTACGACCTGTGCTCCAGACCCTGCACCAGCTCCGTTGCCCTTCTCTGGACACGCTCGAGTCATTCAATGTCCTTTTTGTAGTGAGGGGCCCAAAACTGAACACAGTAATCGAGGTGCGGCTTCACCAGTGCCACTCTTCAGCATTGGGTCATCAGCACTGCACCCACACAGATGCAATCTCTGGCCGGCAGTCTGACACTCCCCAAAGCTATTCTGACTTCCAGGAACGGCTTTGGTGGTGCGTATCTGGTACCATGCTCCCTGTCTTCGGACAGGAGGGGTAGCGGAGCAGGAATTGCCTACCATCCAAAGCTGTAAGATGAGCTCCGCAGTGGCAAGTTAAGGTGACCTTCTTTCTGGAAGCTTTGTGCTGATGAAGGGAGCAGTGCAAAGCCTTGCTGTGGGACAGGATATAGACCTTTCCGTTGACTTGTCCGTATATAATGTCTAATGCTTCCCCAGTGAATGGATAGCACATTTATTATGTCCCATAGCAAAAATATGAAAAATCATCCAACACATGAATGTACCTGGTAACACAACTAGTGGGCTACTGTTAACTTTGAAGACTTCCCCCCCCCCCCCCCCAAACCCTACAATAAACCATAAGATATTTCTATTATATATATTTTCATACAAATGGAATAGTTGATTAATAGCAAATATATAAACAATATATTTAGAGATACAAGACAGAATCATGCTCCCTATTAATCAGTTCCCTTGTAGCACAGACTAACACTGTATTTATTGCACTTCTCTCTTACGTTCCCTTGGGTATGATTTCATGGCCCACTCGTAAAAACTTCACATTTACAGCAACCGTCTTTCTATTACTGATGATAACATCTAATTGACATGTCAAACCTCCAAGGAATGTAGTAAATTGAACCACAGCCTCTAAGAAGAATAAAAGAGTGAAAAAAAGTAAATCAGCATGTGTCTCCTCATAACAGCAATACTAACTTACTGAAGTTTGCTAATGGAAGGGAGGAAAACTGTAACCCTTTCTCCAACTACAGTGAATTATCTATTAACCTCAAGGTCAGAAAATAAAGGCTTGTGACCTCAGACTGAAACTCACCTAGAAAAAAAACCTGAACCCACATCCATGACTGCAGTAATTCTAGATAAGAGACTAAAGTGAAGTAAGACAAAAAAAAGAAATATAATTTCTGCTTGTTACCATGTTATAGAACAGAGAAAATGCAGCTCCCCTCCCAATAGTTTCTGATCAACTAAATTTTAGTATTTAATTAGTAACTCTGTGCCTTAAAAATTTATAGTCAGGTAAAATTCATAAGTATAATTTTAAAAACAGAGGAAACTTCACTCGTGATGAAAGAGCACAAAAAGTCAGGCAAAACTTGTTTAAAGTAGTAGCTGAGGTAACAGCAAAAAGGCAGAATAACTTCATGAACATGTAGTTGAAGGGTATGAAATCTATTAAGAAAGAAAAACTGGTTTACAGGGATACAAGAAAAATAACAGAATGATATTAGGTAATACGATGTTCAGTACTGGTACTGAGAAAAGAAATTCTTACTGTGGGAACTCAGTGTGATAGAAAAGCAAAGAGCAGAACAGAAGCATCATCCCTTCAAGTATATGAACTGATCTGAAGGAGCATTATTCTAAAAAACATACACCATATACACCACATAGTGCAGAAATCCCCAAAGGATGAACTTAAAGATATAATAATTCTTCCATTTTGTGATTCACGGATATAATCTGTCCTGGTAAAAACATTACTGTGAATAAATCAATGGCTTAATACTGTATGTATCTCAATGTAGGATATTTTGTAACATTTAAGACCACACCTGTTTGCAACTGTGTACTTTTCAGTTTCAATAAAATTAGATCCTGAATATCAACAATCTAATTAGGGCAAATCTCCAGATTTGATGCGTTAACATCTGACTGGTCTCCTAACTATAAAAGGAGATGTCAACAGTTGCTACATTTAATGGCTTTGCCCATAAGAAAGGAAGGGCTACAGACAAAACAGTAACTTACCTTCTAGATCAGGAATATTTGGGCATCTCCTATTCATTGGGTTATTAGATGATCTTATGCAACAATGAATTTCGAAGTAAACAAACATAAGTGCAAAACAACAGTTTGTGTATTAGGCATTCCTTTCTTATCTCAATCAGATAAATGGGCCAGTTTCACAGGAGACCTCTATAATCTAAGTAAACTTTTTGTAGTAATATTTAGTAGGTGCTGAGTGTGTGTTCATGTGGATGCCTTGCATGCACAGACATTTTTGAAGAGAGAATATATAGCTGAGACAGAGCTAATTTTCCCCAGAGCAGCCCTCATAGCTCTGTGCTCTGTATTGGTAGCTAGAAAGGTGTTGATAACACACCAGTGTTTTGGCTACTGCTGAACAGTACTCACACAGCATCAAGGCTGTCTCTCCACCACTCCCCGCCTCACCCGGTAGGCTGGGGGCGGGCAAGGTCTTGGGAGGGGACACAGCCAGGATAGTTGACACAAACTGACCAAAGGTATATTCCATACCATATGACATCTGCTCAGCAAGAAACGCTAAGAGAAAGGAGGAAGAGGGGGGACATTTGTTATGACATTTGTCTTCTGGAGACTTACGTCCCAAGAAGTGGCTGGAACGTTGACTGTTGATGGAAAGTAGAGAAGAAATCTTCTGTTTTCCTTCGGTTCCATGTGCAGCTTTAGCATTATTAAACTGCCTTTATCTTGACCCACAAGGTTTTTCCCCATCTTTTTTCTCCCCACTCTGTCCTGCTGAGGAGGGGACTGAAAAGCCCAGCTAGATATTAATCTGGTTTCAGCAATCAAGGACAACAAGAAATATTTCTGTAAGTATGTGAGCAGCAAAAGAAAGACCAGGGAGAGCCTCCATCCCCTGCTAGATGTAGGAGGAAACACGGTAACAAGTGATGAGGAAAAGGCTGAGATGCTTAATGCCTTCTTAATGCCTCAGTCCTTAATAACAAGACCAGTTGTACTGAGGGAATCCAGCCTCCTCAGTCAGAAGACAGAGACTGGGAGAACAACCCCCCTGCAATCCAGGAGGAGACAGTCAGTGACCTACTGCATCACACAGACACAGACAAGCCTATGGGACCAGACGGGATACACCCAAGGGTGCTGAAGGAGCTGGCTGGGGTGCTCGCCAAGCCACTTCCCATCATTTACCCGCAGTTCTGGCTGACTGGGGAGGTCCTGACAGATTGGAAATTGGCCAATGTGACACCCATTTATAAGAAGGGTCAGAAGGATGATCCAGGAAATTACAGGCCTGTCAGCTTGACTTCAGTGCCCAGGAAGCTGATGGAGTAGCTCATCCTGAGTGCCATCACACAACACATGGGAGACAACCAGATGATCAGGCCCAGTCAGCATGGGTTTATGAAAGGCAGGTCCTGCTTGACAAACCTGATGTCCTCCTACAACAGGGCAACCTGCTTAATGGATGAGGGAAAGGCTGTGGATGTTGTCTGCCTTGACTTTAGTAAGGCCTTTGACACCATTTCCCACAGCATTCTCCTGGAGAAACTGGCTGCTCGCAGATTGGATGGGCACACGCTTTGCTGGGGTAAAAAAAATGGCTGGATGGCCGAGCCCAAAGAGTTGTGGTGAATGGAGTTAAATCTACTTGGCAGCCGGTCACAAGTGCTGTCCTCCGGGGCTCGGTATTGAGGCCACTCTTGTTTAACATCTTTATTGATGGTCTAGACAAGGGGATCGAGTGCACCCTCAGTCAGTTTGCAGACGACACCGAGTTGGTGGGAGTGTTGATCTGCGCGAGGGTAGGGAGGCTCTGCAGAGAGACCTGGACAGGCTGTAGCCATGGGCTGAGGCCAACTGGAGGAGTTTCCATAAGGCCAAATGCCGGGGGCTGCCCTTGGGCCACAACAACCCCCAGCAGCGCTACAGGCTTGGGCAGGAGTGGCCAGAGAGCTGCCAGTCAGAGGGGGACCTGGGGGTGTTGATTGACAGCCGGCTGAACAGGAGCCAGCACTGTGCCCAGGTGGCCAAGAAGGCCAATGGCATCCTGGCTTGTGTCAGCAATAGCGTGGCCAGCAGGGACAGGGAAGGGATCTTACCCCTGGACTCAGCACTGGTGAGGCCACACCTCAATTCCTGTGTTCAGTTTTGGGCCCCTCCCTACAAAAAGGACATTGAATGACTCGAGCGTGTCCAGAGAAGGGCAACGAAGCTGGTGCAGGGTCTGGAGCACAGGTCGTACGGGGAGTGGCTGAGGGAACTGGGGGTGTTTAGTCTGGAGAAGAGGAAGCTGAGGGGAGACCTCATTGCTCTCTACAGCTCCCTGAAAGGAGGTTGGAGAGAGCTGGGGATGAGCCCCCTTAACCCAAGTAGTAAGAGACAGGACAAGAGGGAATGGCCTCAAGTTGCACGAGGGAAGGTTTAGACTGGATATTAGGAATCATTTATTTACAGAACAGGTTGTTGAGTGTTGGAATGGGCTGCTCAGGGCAGTGGTGGAGTCCCCATCCCTGGAGGTGTTTAAGAGTCAGGTCAACATAGCGCTGAGGTATATGGTGTAGTTGGGAACTGTCAGTGCTAGGCTAACGTTTGGACTGGATGATCTCCAAGGTCTTTTCCAACCTAGATGATTCTGTGACAGAGCAGCTTGGTGGGCACCAGGCATCCATCTAAGATCAAACCACCGCAGAATATTGTGACTCAGTGAAGGCACTCCACTGTACTGCCATAGGATCGCTCTGCAATATAAAAGCAGTCATCTGCATTGTTGAGTCCTTACCTAGAAGCTGCAAATTTGTTCCTGTGGTGATTGGAAGAAAACCTTTGCTTAACATGATACAAGAAAGGAGTCATATTCTCCTCCTAGTAAGAAAATTAGGATTTCTATTATATTGAGCAAAGTTGGCAATAGTTGGCAATGGAGACCTCTTAAGATGACAGGTTTTTCTAGAATTGCTCGATGTTGTAGGTCAAACTGGGACTCAAATGTTTATGGGAGAAATATTTATATATTCTGAGCCTGTATGAGCAATCACAGAAGAACAAGAGAATTTACAAATATCTAAGATACACTGAGGTAAAGCTGAACAACAGAATGAAGTTAAAAAAAAGGAATAAACCTACTAAGAGCAAGTTTTCTTACACTATCAGAACTTCTCCATGGTAAATGGTTGAACAGGTTGTATATTTAAGTGAGACTAACCACTGAAAACAATGGTGTTTGTTGTAAGACAGTTTTTTTACAGACAGTTTTTACAGGCCTCAAAAGAGAAATACAAGTCTTCGATGACATGTGAGAAAAATCCAATACCTAAAAGAAATAGGTAATGATACTATGGGTATTATTTGGCATTGTTTATTTTCTCTGAGGTAGAACCGATCCAAACTGATGTCAGAGTTACTGTGATGTTTTCTTCACTCTCTTCACAGCAATGTGCATGAAGAGGAGCTGAGAACATGCCAGTCACAAGGCAAAGAGGAGCAAAGCAAAACCTCAGTGCATCTGGCACACACAGAGCTGCAATAAGTGTATGGCAAAACATTCAAGGGAGACTGAGACACTGCAGTTAGCAATGCCCTGCTACTCTGTTCAAGGCTCATTCAAAAGATCCATGTATCTTTGTGGCTGAAAAACGACCACAAGGAACTGAAAGTAGAAGTGGAAAAACAAAATGACAAATGAACAATTTGAAAACCTTCTTGTGATCCTGAACCACTGTTAAGAAATGTAACTTAAAAGAAGCCAGACCTTTCTTCAATCAAACTAGACTCAGCTAAAATAGAAGCTGGCAAATGAAATGTTAGACACAGAGTTTCCACACTTCTGGGAGGCTCCTAACACTCTGAAATGTAATATAATTCTGGTTTCTCTCTGAAATCTTAAATCTTCGTGCTTAATAAAGCAGGTCTGTGAAGCTGGAGCCTCTTCTTTTGACTTATTAGAATCTTTCAAAATGTGCACATCTAAACATATGGAAAAATATGTACTTCAGTGCCTCTATTGTTCAGAGCTTTTAAGCTCAGTAATTACACAAAATAACCCTTTGTATCTGTCTGACTTTCTCCAGTAGGCACTACTGGAGAATGAACAGATTAATGAGAAGCCTCAGTTTATTTTTGTGACATGAGGTTTGAAACTGAGCTTAACAACGCAGCAATTTCCCAGACATCTTACTTGAATATATTTCATCTTTGTATTGTATGATAGTGGCTACAGAGAGTTCGGCAACTCTGGAGGAGGCATATGGATTTCACAGAGTTGCTGTGAAATTTGTTTCATGTAAAATAGGATGAATCATGGTTGAAATATACTTTGACAGAAGAAGTAAAAGACCAGTTTTGCTGTGAAATTAACTTCATGTAAAACAGGATGAAGTGTGGTCAAAATACTCTGACATTGGAGATTCAAGAGCAGTTTCTTTTATCCTGTTCCATCCTGCCACTTGGGATCTCAGGCATAGGAGAGAATTAAGGAATATACAAAATTATGAAAACTGTTATTTTCTCATTCTAGGTATGACAGGACAGTAGATGCATGCAATACTGACACAAACCAGCAGAAAAAGCGTTGTGAGCATACAGTTAGTTGGAAAGGCAAGAGAGCTGACATATTCAAGATGTTTTATTATGAGAGAAAAAAGTCCTGTGAAAGTGGTTAAGGAGAAGAATGACAGATGAAAATGGATGTAAGGGAATCCTAGAGATGGAATCATAGAGTGAAGTGGAGGAACTAGAGGAGGACAGGAGGAAAAAGCTGCTATGTTTGTGGCTAAGTGTAAGTAACTACAAATATGAGTATGTAATGTGACACCCGCAGTTACAAGGAAAGATATTCACGCATTTCAAATATTATTTCTATAGAAAAAGAAATAAACACATCATGATAGAGATTAGCCTGGTTTCACAAACGTATATCCAGAAAAGAAAAATCCAAAGTTGAGTTTGTCACCAACATTACGTAAAGCCGAAGTATTTTCTCACTTGAAATCCTTAGACAATATGGAAAACACTCTTCTGTACATCTGAAAAGTGGTTTAGAACTGTTAAGTGAATGATCTAGATCTCTCTAGGTGTTCTTTACCTGTGATTTATTATCAAACAAAATACAGAAGTGCCTGAAAACTGGAAATGCACATAGTACATCACAGGATAAAAATAAGAAACGCTGGACAAAAGCAGTAAACCCCAAGACTGAAAATTATTCTTGAAAAATCAATCAGAAGACAGTTAATAAATTTTGTTAATGAATCTTGCATCCACATCCCAAAGGGCTTTTCATGTGAAAGTACTAATTATATTCATACAAAAATATAGAAAAAAATTTGAGGGGAACTGAGAATTTAGGATTTGAAATAGCTATTATATAATACAAGGATAATAAGCAATGGAAATGTGAAATTGTTTGAAAGTTTTTAAACATTTATCGTAACAGCAGTATACTCTGAATAACAAACAGTGAGTCCAGCAGGGAAAAGAAAAAGTAGTAAAGATATAATGCAGTATGTTATAAAACTTTGGAAAATGAAGTTTTCCTCCATAAGAAAATAATAAAACTGTCCCAAACCAGCCATATAGACAGTTGGTACCAACTGCTTTAGAACTTCCCATCAAGAAACAATATTCATTGTCTTCCAAACTCTATCAGAGTATTAGACCCTCTTTTCCTACTGGGGAATTGAACATGGTGTTTCTGTTGCCAGTAGGTTAGATCCATTTTGCAATAACTACACAAGAGAACTTTAAGGAACGACACTGAGTTGATAACCATCTTGATAACCTGTTTTGTATTTGTCTTTACCAGGCTTATTTTATCAAAAGTGTCATTAACTCCGAGGTCTGACTCCTACTGGCCTTTGGTATCTTCTGTTTTTCATTTGACTTTCAGACTCTTTGTCAGCAAATTCTTCTAACAAGTGCAGGTCTATTGTTCAATGCCAACACGCTCAAGCCCACTTATCATAAATGTTTGAAAACACAGAACGGAACGCAACTGTTTTTCATTACTGTCATACTGTGTAGAGAAAAACAGCTTATTGTGGGAAAGAAAAAAAAAAAGCCTCCACAGAACATCTAAAAATTGACAATTACACAACCAGTACGCATTAATTGGCTCTCACTTAGGGAAGGTACGCAAGTTTCCCCTGTGAAGATAACAGACATCCAGTTTCTGTCTTCAGCCTTTAAAAACTGCAAGAGGAGGAGGTCAGGAGTAGCCTGTCATTTCCTGGCTTTGAGCACTGAATTATTAATTTGCACAAAATACTACATTAAAAATACCATTAAAACAACCCAAGGCAGAATACTGATAGTTTAAAGTGGAAGTTTATGCTTCAAAAGACTGCCAGAACCAATATATGCTATCTAAACAAAATTTAATTTTCTTTCTCATAGCTTTGTTTGCCACTTACTGATTATCAAAGGTGTCTGTTGAGGTCTGTGTTTGCTACCTTTATGGTTCATCCTGCCCCTTGTGCCAGAGATTCTGCAAAATTATTTGGAGACCTCACAGCACACTTGCAAGACAGCACACCAATGACTTTCACAAAGGACTGTAACTCCACTGAAAGAGCAGGTAGAAAGCAAGCCAGGCAGCAAACAACAAACAAGACAACTCCTATACACGTCTTTGAAGACAGGAAAGTGAATGGAAAATATTACTAGCAAAGTAAATTTTCTCATTGTTAAGTATTCTGTCTATTCAAATGTGGGCCCCTGTGAAATTCTTCAATGTTTTAACTCCATCCACTTTCATTTGCTACTGCTGCTTATCCTACACAGAAAAGCAAGTAAGTTATTTTACTGGAGTCTACTGAAGTATATTAAACACAGAACTAATGCCAGGAAAGGTAAACCTGGGATTTTAAGACTTTATCAATCACTTAGACTGCACTCCCATCTCCAGAATTTGTAAGAGAAACAGACATAATTTGGAGTATACTTTCTGGAAAGTATTCGTATTTTAGCCCAACACAAATACATGTAAAATGGTTCCTATTTGACTGTTGCTCTGAGAGGTACATGTAGTCAAACAGGCAATCACAGTCCCATGCAAGGACATACCTAATTAAAATTTTTTTTAAACAAAGACACATAAGCCTAAGTGATGACAATGTTTATACCAATGTAGGATTAGTCCCTTTTGGGCTGGGATGTCCAAGTATTCATCAAAAATATTAGGACTTGGCCAAGACAAAAAACAGTTGCAAAATTTGACCACAGTAGGGAAAGATTTGTTTAATTACTCCAGGTGAGAGGGGTGCAGCAGCATTTATAAACATACAGAGAACAAAGAGATAAGGGTACTGTTACTTCCACCCAACTGAGCTGTAGTCTGGTTAAGGCAAATTGCTCAATGCAGGAATCTAACTGTCTGCCTAGACCTGATGATGAGTCAAACCCAGACACAGTGCACAAGTTTGATTCTTGCTTTTCCTGGGGGAGTGCCTGAATCACTGGACTAAAAAGCAGGTTTCTCTCTGTTAGAGCTGTGCTGTTTGCATAAAATACCAATGTAATCATGATAAGAGAAAGGACAGAGGCAGGGGAAAAAAAGATAAATCTCTTGCATCCAGCAGGAGTATCTTTACCATTGGACTATAACAGTAAACCAGACAAACTGTACCACCTCCACCTTACTACAGCATCTGTTAATTTTGGTTAAAACCCAACTCTTCATCTCCTCTGTTGTTGATAAAAATACATAAAGTGAAAATAACTTTTTTTCATGGCAAAAAAATCCACATTTTCAATTTGCTTAGAGATTTATTTTTTTAACTTACAGAAACTAAACCAAAAAGTCAGTTTTTCACATATTCCTACCAGTGACTGGTTCAATTTTCTTTTCTTCATTAAGATGTCTCCATCCCCATACTGAACCTTTGCCCAACAATTTTAAGTGAAGGCCTTCACCTAATGTGTGAGTCACTGAATGATGGTGTCTCTTCCATTCTACATTCAGCTGTTTTTGAGCACTATGAATATGGCTTTTTAGGTCATAGTACCATGTTTCAGTACTTTTTAGTAAAATAAAAGTGGTCCAGCTCTGACTGTATGCAATTATGATCCTCTGTACTTTACAGATCAGTATATAGTAATTTATATATTTTACATATTTAATATAAATATATAATGTAGAAATAGAAATATTATTGTATATATTTTTCTATATAATACATATACTTATTTATATAGTATTTAGAGTTATCATCCTGCCATTACAAAACAGTGTTTATGAATTCATTTCAGCATTTCTGCAAATCCTAATTGAAAAGAAAAAACATATTTAAAGGGTTTTCTTTACCATGGTGGTGTGACTGTAGTAAGAAAAAAAGACCAATTTACTGATCATAAAGGGCAAGAGATTCAAAATGAACATGAAAAAGTGCTGTCAAATGCAAAGAAATCTCCTGAAAATAATGGGGGGGGGGGCACAAACCCTTCAACTTGTCTCAGTCACAGATGATACAGTAGATACAGTATTTAAATGTAACTGCAGAAGACAGAAAACTTTCAAAGAACAGTAAGATTTTTTTTAAATTGATGCTTTTTCTTTACAATTTTCTAGTCCTTGCTAAATTGAACTATTCTGGAGTCCACTGAGCTTTTGTAACTGTAAGCCTCAGGACCAGGTCTTTGTATTTATTTAGAGCAGATAGTTACAGACAGTGCAAGGACACTGTAAATCTGCAGAATTCAAGATTAAAGACTGGCATTTTGCCAGCTGGAAATGTGCCTGTCAGAGCAAGAAGTTAAGCAAAATGCAGTTCTCTAATCCATGTGAAAATAGTTCCTGTAGCCACAGCTCTGAGATCTTCCAGAGCACCTGTGTTTTCGAATCAAGATCTTAAGTATACCATGAGAAGGCAGCTATCTTTATTTTGGGCATGCACCTATATTTGTCCAAGGTTAAGTCTTTAGAAAACAAAAGTGTAGTTTGAACATACTGAGCAGATACTTGATCTGTGAAGTCAATCAGCAATTCCATCTGCACTGTGCATACTTAAACAAGTGCTCCTTTTGACTGTTATAGGCTATTAGTATCAAAATGTACAAGGAAAAAGTGTAAAAAGATTCTGATTCTATCTCTCCCTCTCTTCTGTGGTTTCAGCCTTTTAGTGCTCGCACTGCTGGAGGCAGACAAAAAGATGAATTTTATCTATTACACTGAGATGCCTTCCAGAATGATTAAATCTCCTTTCCTCTTTCTCTAGACCCGCAGAACCTAGGTTTTCTGCTCATCAATACCCTGCCCGTTACAGACAGTGAAAGGACATGTCAAGTTCTCCTTCATCAACACATCTAGACTGCATTGTAACATGTTTGAATTGCACTATTTGTTAAGAGATGAAATATAAACTTTAGAAAAATGTGTATCAGGAGTGTTGCTAAAAAGGACTGAATAACTCGCTTGATGTGACAAACTGAGATACGTCTCTGAATTTGTACGATCAATTTTGTTTTGGTTGGCAGAAAT
The DNA here is from genome assembly GCF_965140245.1 of Athene noctua. Classification (NCBI taxonomy): domain Eukaryota; kingdom Metazoa; phylum Chordata; class Aves; order Strigiformes; family Strigidae; genus Athene; species Athene noctua. The sequence goes on from NC_134037.1 coordinate 95,240,766, forward strand.
ACAGGATGGGTGGTGGCTGTCCACATATGAGCTGATGACTTCAATTTTGTCCCAGGAAAGAAAGCATATCTTACAGAAAACTGACTCAGGAAAAAGGAGGTTAATAAGATTTTTATAAGGCTGAACTTCCTTGGGGATCAGCCAGGAGATCATATCGTATCACTGAATGCTGAGCATACCTGGCTTCTGGATATGGAACGTATACATTCACAGACTGTCTTTTCAGTACCCATGACAAGTATCTGAAACACTCTTTACTTAGAATTAGAACTATCAAATGGTTTAAGAGGGCTATCATCACTGAATTATTCTTCCATACTGGAAGAATGGATTTTATCAGCAGACCCAGTAATTGCAGAAAAGCCAATGGACAGTATACATGTGAAGAATATTCATGCCCAATTTCTCCTGATTTAAGTATACAAATGAAAATGAAACAGTTTTTGTCTCTTTTTAATCTATTTTAAGAAGCATGTTCTTTCTATGGAAGGTCCCTGTTCAAAGTCAGAGCAGTCAGTACATTTAAGTCAGGTACTCTGCTTTTGAACAGGGACAAGGTCAAGCTTAGGTAACCGTTTGATCTGCTATGGTTTGGTCCCCACCTACTCTCTCCCCACCCCCTTCAAATATTGTACAATACATTTATGTGCTTGGATAAAGGAGAACGGCATTTGATTAAGAAAATCCTTTACCAAGCATGCTCTCTTTCCTCTCCTACCATGATTCTTAAGGCAGGGTACGGTAGGCAGACTGTTTCTGAGAATGAAAAATCAAACTGATTATTTGAAGATCCAGTACTGATGTGGATCTTCAAAATTTGTTTCTGGCTTGAAAGTCTAGATATGTAGCCACACTAGAAGCTGTTATCTCCAAAAGTTGTATTTACAGGTGTCTAGAGTTAATAATCTACAGGTTATGTAACAATCTTTCTTTTCACAGTCAGAAAGTCATCTATCTATGAGTACTAAACAGAAGGATAAAAAAAACATCAGTTCCTAGTTCTGACTTTCTACAAATAAGTGGAAAAAATTAAACTTACTTGCAGGAAATTTTTGTGCGATCAGCCACCATAGTCCACTGCTGCTGATTCGTTGAAACCTCAATGTAGTAGCTGTAGCTCCGATCATCACAGTCCCAAAGTAGCAACCTACATATGAATAAGTTGAGTGAGAAGTAAGATAAACATTAAGCCAAGCTGCTTAAGTTTTCCAGTTCCTTATTTCCTCTTCTTAATCCTTTATAAATGTAGCTGTTTCTTTTGGAATGTGCTTCTAACTCTCAACAAGGTCTTTACTGTTTCTGTCCTCTCAAACTTGAGTGTCCTATTCTTATTATCCTAAGACCAGGAAGAGACTTACAGGCTTATAATAACCATCTTACTAACACTAATCTATTACATTTATGCAATTACTTTTAATTTATTTGAAAGTCAGTAAATGAACTGATTTATTTGGCATGTGGCATTGCCTGCTTTAAACCTGAATCAAAGATCTGTTTGGAAAGGTCAGTTTAAGATGGGAAAGAAAAAGATTACACTGTCTTCGTAACTGTATTTTTTTTTTTTTTTTGGTAAGTATATCAGAAATATTTTAAAAAAAGCAAGTAGGAAAATGGGAATTCCCAGTCCTAGCTCATCATAATATGAGCAAAAAGGCAATGAACTGTTGACCAAATTGCTAAAAACACAGAAGAAATAAGGAAGAAAATGGATATCTCAAGGACTCACTCCATACTCATTCTAACAAACATTCAGCTCTTCAGGAAGGGCACTAAATGACACACTGAACAACCTTCAATTTCCATACTTGTCTCACGGAGAAGATCTAAAGCATCAGGGATGTGATTTAACATATATATAATTCTCAAAAAACACTTATAGCAAATGTTTTATCTTTATATGGGGATTATCTCCCTGTGGTATGAGATTCCTTTTTTCCAATGAAGCATACACAAATGACAAGAGGGTATTCACACAACTTAAAATGGGCAATGGACTGCCCAGAACAGAAGCAGAAACTTCTGCAACTTCTTCTTTAGAATCAGTTAAATGTTGTCCATATTTTGATTAATAGATGTGGGTTTGCCTACATTTTATGTAAAATCCTTGACTGGTGTCATTGCACTGATAAGCAGAATACAGTTTAGAAAAACTAACTGCTGTTCTTACTGTTTTCATATAAACTTAATGGTAGGTGTGATATCAAAAGCAAAGTTTCAGAAGTCTTTTCTATTGGAGTTAGAGGTGACTGGAGGCAAAATTAACATGCTTTATTAACTACTCTCTGAAATAACACTCTCTCATCAACCCACCCAAAACTTTTGAATTGCAACATTCTAAGTGAAAAATCCACCTTATGTCTGTCATGGAAAATTATGTTTTGCTGATTTTGCTGCTTACTCTCTGAACCCTTAATCAATACACCAATGGAAAATGCATACTCTGCTGCAATATACTGGCTGTTACCAACTGCTGCTGTCTCTTGACCCTCAGGTTTTAGTCAAAGTTAGCTAACACTTTCTAGGATGACTGCTTAAATCTGACTATTTGTTACAGAAGCAAATGAACCTGCTGTATTCAAATAACCAAAGCACAGCTACCTATCCAAAATAAATATAACTGCAACGATGACCTGAGAAAAACTACAGCCACAGAGAGAAGTGCAAAAGCCAGGTAATAAAGCTAACCTGGGTTCTTTCTCCAGCTGTGAGGAAAAACTTCCACAGATCTGCATTTTTCAAAGTGCAATACATAAGGACCCATTGATTGCCAATGAAAACAGCTGAGATGTACATTTAAAAAAAAAAAAAAAAAAAAAGGAAGTTGTGCCACACTACAGACTTGACCAGGCACAGAGTTTCAAGCTGTCTCTTTTTAATCAACTTCAGAGAAATGCCCAAGCTTCATATTATAAATTCTTCCAGTTGAGAAAGCCTTCCTTGCTTTTAGCTGCTACCTCTTCTGAGAAGAATATAATTGCAAAAATTATTGCTTACTTTAAACATTTAAGAAACCAGCACTGCTAGAGGGGGGAAAAATGACCTAGCCAGTTGCTTAATGCAGAATCCTTCCTCTTAGAGAGAGATGCAGTCCCAAGCAGAAGCTGGACCATCTCCAGAATTTGGTTATTAAGTAAGGTCTTTGGTTATTGAAGACACATGTGTCTTTGCCCTAAACCTAAGTGCTACTACCTTATTTTCAAAACAATCTAGTTTAGCTTTTTTTTTTTTTTTTTTTAATTAAAGTTTTGGAATCCCTGTATTCAAAGCAGAATTGTGTCTACTGGACAAGCAGATTTAAAATATAGATGCTCTTAACTGAACCCAGCTCATTAATACTATCAAAAATAGTGAGATAACAAAAATAGCTTTAAGAAGCTAAAATAAAACACTTTTAACAGAAGCCTTTTAGTACATATTAATACTATTTGCAAATTAGAAAATTAGAGCAGACAGTAAAAAATAAAAATAGTTGCCTGTATAATAATTAAAGACTTAAACTCTGCACCCTCAACAAATCCACTCAGCTCCAACCCCTCCCTCTGCTTCATCAGATCCTTCCCATTCTGCTTTTCTATAGCTTGAAGGTCTCTCCAAATACTAAAGACACTCAACAAAGTTCTGTTAAAAAGTAAAAAAAATTATAGATTAAAATCCTGGATTTGGTAACTATTAATAATCTACAGATGCTGAATTGATTTAACATCTGTATTTAAACCAAGTCTTCTAAATGATAAAGAGGAAAAAGCAAAAACATATGTAAATTTGTTTCCTTTTAAAAAGGCTAATAAAATGTAGCTAATCATGCTTTTCAATAGGATCCTTTTCATCATCGGGGCTCAGTGTTGTTTCATTGATCTATGTTTTCAAAGCTACGATCAAGAGTTTGAATATCAGAAGCATACTGGTGGCTGTAATTTCAACTAACAATACTATAGTTAAAATAAAACTGGCTTGGCTTTAGAGTGAAAGGCTAAGAGGTCATATGTGTTCAAGTACATGTACAATTGCTCTCCCCCAAAGCAACCTAGCCCAAGTTAAATAGGTTTAAAAAGCATATGGCTCAGAATTATTACAAACCAAACAATGAATAAATTAAAGTTGGCAGAGTCGTTCCCAAAGTGACTCAGCATGAATGCTAAATGTAGATTTTTGTTTCTTTGGGACTTGTGAAAGAAAACAAAAGTTCTTTCTTCACCTCCCTGCAGCAGCTTTTTTAGGAGAGACTGGGGAACGAGACTGACGTCAGAACCTATTTGGAATTTATTCTGCATGCAATGCCTTTCTGGATAAAGGGTGAAAAACTTTGAGGTGATTACATGAATATTCACCAGTGCACACTGAGCACAAGGGCCTTTGAAACACATTTCAGGCAAACTACCAAGCTAAACTTTTGTTTTGCTAAGATGGATATTAACTGACAGGAAGAAGAATATTCCACTTGAAAAGTCAGAACTATACTAACTGGAAATGCATCTGTTTATAGCAAAATTACACATGTGCCTAGGACTTTCCATATTAGAATAAAAAGCTAAATTAGCTCTTGTAAGTAAATCTTGCCCTCAGGATTCAGAAGGAAAAACAGAACGAAGCTTTATCCAGCTCCCTCCCTGCAACATCATGAGATTTAAACATATTTCTAATATGCCACTTCTTTGGGTATCTAAAGTCTAAGTCAGTTAATCATTTAATATGGTAGTATTATTTATAACACGTGTTCACAATGCCTTATTTTATAAAAGAGAAGCATCAGTAAATCAGATTTCATATTACGGGTGTGGGAAAGCGATTATATTGGCTACCTGTTACATCGAAAGACATCACAGTACTTTTTTAACAGTATTTCCTTAAATGTCATGTTTTGCCCTATGATTGATCATTCTGCATTTATACAAGCATTTTGGGCTGTCTCTGCTTGCTTTTTATGCTTAGATTTCTGTAAAAAAGACTGTCATTGTTTAGTTCAGACTGCTGTATAACTACATATACTTAAGGTGTTAGCAGAATACCAAACAATATTAGTTGTGCATCTAACAGAATGATACCTGCTTCCTGAATACTATGTAGTAGTTACCCCATACAGTATAAATATTTGATAATACCATCTTTGTAAACTACTTGCATTCTTATAGAAGCCCAAACGACAGAAATTAAAACGTGACGTAGTGACACTTGTTGAAAAATGGGGAAAAAGAAAGAAAACCCAAAACCATATGGAAAGATTTTTTTTTAATATAATTGTCTTTGCATTTTTGCCTCTGGTTGTCTATAATCCTCTTTAATTTTCTGCAGATATTTATGTTTCAGTAGTTATCTTGCAAGAAACCAATCTTTCATCAGGTTCCTACAAAGGAGACAAAATTCCTGAATATTTGCTGTGTGCTTATGTGATTTATTCTGAGTTAAAATTTCAATCTTAAGTCAGGCAAGCACAGAAAATGAGCAGCAAAGAAAGAAAAAGTTTGTAAGCTGAAATATTATGGAAAATTAGAAAGCATAAGAGATGTGTATGGTATAAGCAAAGAGAAAACACATTAAAGCTAATTGATATCCTTTGGTAAGTTAAGAATTACTCTGAATATGAAAAGCAAAACAGTCGGCTATCATGGATTCAGATTAGTAACAGTCTTCAAATAGATAAACCATTTATCCCAGTTTAATCTACTTTTACAAAGATGCAAAATATTTCTATTTATTGTAACATGAAAATCACTATGGTACAGAAGAATTATGTATTCCTCTACCACTCCACCACGTAGACTATAACAAATCCTCTTGTACCTTTTGTTTTGGCTTGGGGTTTTTTGTGTGTGGGTTTTTTTGTTTGTTTGGGTTTTTTTGTTTTTTGTTTTTTTTTTTTTTAAATTCATAGGAAAAAAACCCACCCTATGAAGTTATTAGCCAAAGACTGTGGCATAATAGTATTAGATTTCTATGCCAGACAAATGCAGGGAGGGTTAGACAGAGAGCTATTGTGATATGGCAGCCTTTTCAAATATTAAAGTTTTAGCCATTTAAAAGTTAAATTATGTTTACTACGTTAAACACACCAATTGCTGTCTTTCTGTTCCTAATGAAATAGAATAGTTTTTCTGTCATTGATAAGGGCCTTTTCAGAGAGGAAAAATAGCAAGGTAATTCCCTGTCCAGACAGGCAACGTGGAAAAACTACCTAAAATACCATTTTCTCTGTTAAGTATCTCGTAAGCTGTTCCAAGTAGGAATCTTAATAGAAGAATAAACCTCTGAAATCAAAAAATGTTTTAATTTCTGTAATCTAAAAGACAATACTTAGTTACAATTATTTTAAAATAAAATCATAGAATAGTTTGAGTTGTAAGGGACCTTTAAATGTCATCCCGTCCAACCCCCATGTTTTCCAGGTCTTTTCTTTTAGAAAATATGATTAAGCACAGACTATCACTACATCTGTTTCAGAATTTCCGAGTAAATTTTGAAGTGGAAGTCAAGAGCTCCAAATTTATATACAAATACCTGAAGAAGTATTTGATACTAACAAGGTTTCAACAGTCTCCCACAACATCCCTGTATCCATGTTAGGATGCTACAGTTTAGATGGGTAGACTACAACATGGGTAAAAATTAGCTAGATTGTTTAGTTCAAAAGGTAGTGTTTAACAGTTCATCATCTGCCCAGGGACCGGATGCAAGAGAAGTTCCCTCCAGAGCCTATTCTGGGACATATCCTGTTTAATATTTTATCAATGACCTGGACAAGGAGATGGAATGAGTCGTCATCAAGCTTGCAGATGACATCAAACTGTGGGATGCAATCAATACACTTGAGAGTAGGGCTGCCATTCAGGAGGATTGATTGCCAGCCTCTGGGAAGACTACAGGCATGGGCAAAAAAAAGAATCTCAGAAAATTCAACAAGATCAGAACAAGATCCTGTACCTCATACATACTAGTCCACTGCAGTAGTAAATGCTAGAGTCTGTCTGTCTGTGCAATAAAAGACATGGGTGTCATATTGACCAGAAAATGTCATTAGTTGCCTGTGTGCCTTCTCGGCAACGAAGGCTAGCAGCATATGGAGCTGTGGCAGCAGGAACTGAGCCAGCGGAACAAGGGGAAGAAATTCGCCTTCACTTGACAATTGTTAGATCATACACAGCATACTGCGTTTCATTGTGGACCCAAATACTACACTGGCAGATCTGAGCAAGTCCAGCAGAGGACCATCCAGATGGTCAGGAGGTTGGAGCACATGCACTGTGCAAGAGGCTGAGGCAATTGGCTTGGTTAGCCTAAGAAGGCTTGGGGTCATGGAGGAACCTAACACCACTTTTCAGTACAGAGAGCAGGTTATCAAAAAGACTGAGTCGGGCTCTTTACTGAGGTGCACAACAGGAGAAACAAAAGACAATGCTAAAAATTTAAAACAGGATATTCTACATGGACTAGAGGCATAGAAAACCAGGAACCACATAGAAGTAGTATACTGTGAGAATAATTAAACACTGGAACAGGCTACCCAGAGAAGTTGTGGAACTTCTTTCCTTGGAGGCTTTCAAAACCTGAGCACATAAAGCCTTGAGTAAGATAGTCTTGATAGCTGACCTTCCTTTCAGGAACAGGCTGGGCTAGATTCCTTCAAGTCCCTTCCAACCTGAATGATTCTAAGACAATGAGATGACTTTTGCAGAAAGCAGGCATACAAGATATACTCCTGAAACATTAAAAACTCTCTATGGATTTCTAATGCATATTCCAGTACCAAGAGTTCATCTTCTTTTTTCATACTCAGAATTTAGTTGCCACGGTAACACGTTTTGACTTGGAGGCTCTCTCTAGTGGTATTCTGATTTTTATAGACTAAAAAGCAGCTACTACTCTTTTTTCAAGGGCTCATATATTTACTCTCTCTGATACAAATATATTCAGGGGCATATACATGTCTCTGAACTTAAAAAATATGTACTTTAATTCCTAATTATTCATGTAGTCTCCAAACCTACAGATCTAATGACTCAATTTCTGGGGGTAGAGCCATTCATGTCATTCTGCAGCCACAGTGTACAGCCAACCTAGAGAAAACACTCCTGGAATTTTTTTCTGTTGGGTGGGAGGGTGAGATCAAGGGAGTTTTCAAACAAGTAAACAGCAGGGAAAAAGGCAATGAACAGAGTTCAATCAGTTCTGGAAGCCATTCTGATCAAAAAAGTCTCTTGCTTTCATCAAGATGAAATATTAAGACTTTTTGTTCTAATCTATGTTTATATGTAATTTGATATCTGTACCAGTCACAGATTGCCTGGTGCTAAATAAAGAGACCACTGTCACCATCTTTAGCATTACACAGTACAAGACATGTTCTAGACCCTTGCCAAAGCTGTAGCTGCAACACAGTGAAACCTCACTTCCTCACTCAAAGGGACATCTTTCCCTTCACTGTCTATGATCTGCAACAGACATGGCTGCAACTCAAAACACTTGTTCTTCTAGGCAGAACATAACAAGGAAAAGATGAAAGGATGACACAGTGCTAGCATTTCTGTCTCTAGGCAATGCAGGTAGTCTCCTGTCAGAAGATACCCTAGATGACAATGTTCATTATTGTTGGCTTTTAAGGCAAGCTATTAATCTTGTTTGTACTATATATGAAAGAAAGATGAGACTCTGACCCTATATCCATACAATGCAATGCCACATAAACCACTAAATGTCTATTAGTTTTAAATTACATAGTGTTTGGTGGGTTTTGTTTTTGTTTTTTAAGTTTGCTCTACACACATGCTGATTATACAATTATAACTTCTTGGCAACCTAAAGTCTAGTTCACCTAACACACTATTTAATAATGAGACTTACTAAAAATATTCTGCTCTAGAATAAGCACTAGCATAGTATTTAATACAGGAAAGCCAATTTTTTGCACTGACTTGAAAAGATGGTATAATTCATCAATTGAAGGATAACAGAAAATGGTAAGATAAGAGGACAGAGACTATAAACTGCATTTTATTTAATATTCTTCTCTTAGTTCTTCATGTGGCCAAAGCTTCTGCTGCTACTTAAGTTTAAAGTTGCATGAAAATTATGTCATTACATTTCCAATTACCTCTTTTAAGAAATCGGAGTACTGTGTCTTCCTGGTTTTCTACTAGAGATGCAATATTTAACTGAACATTAAAAATACCAAACTCAAATGCATAAAATATTGAATGTGGAAAGCTGCCAGCTATATTTATTCAACTTGTTTCACACAGTGAGAAAAAAGCCAGACTTACATTGCATGTAACACCTATTGCTAGTATACAGACAAAACAGTACTTTTGTTGGGTTAGAGATTTGTCTGGATGTCTGATTTTATACTTTATCTTCAAAGTTTTATAACCATCATAACAATGCCACAAGACAAAACCAAAACACACAAAACAGAAATGGGCAGTTATGTACCTATGCACACAGTCTCTGTTGCAAGCCAGTACCTCACTTGGGAATTCAACTTTTGTTCACTGGTACTCTAACCTCAGAAACCTTTATTTTTTTTCATCGTCACAAAGAATACAAATTAAGTCCCTGACAACATATTCTAAATTTATGAGGAACAGGAAGCCATTAAGGCAAGTATGTCTGATTTTATAAAACAAAAGCCATTTAAAAGTCAGACAATCTGAAGCTGGGAAGAATATTTTTGTCTTCACTTGTGAGCAATCCCGCTCTCCAATCTATTTCCAAAGTTTCTACACTAGCCAAAAGTTTGTTCTTCATATGTATGCAGACGTTCACCATAGAAATAGCCCAATGAACTTCAATCCAGATCTAAACACATTCATTAATCCAACACTGTAAAGAAATATTCAGGTTACTGTACCCTTATTACAAGTTCTTACAAGTAAGAACCGGTACTAATTGTATAGTGAATAGGAAACCTGGCTGACTTGAGATGATGGCTTTCTTCAATAAATGTTTCTGTTTTCACAATGAGGTGGATATGAGGAACTGCACCTACTTTGACCACAAGTGAGGCTGCAATTAAATTTCTATTTTAATATAAGTACATGCTTTTAATCTTACAATTTGACTATTACAATTATTATGCTTCTGAAATGTAATATCTTTTGGAATTGCACTGCTGTATCTCGACATATAATTCACACATTTAATTTTTAACATGCCCATTATACTGAAGTAAGAAGGCAAATGACAACTCCTAAACTAGTCCCCTAATTACCATCATTTCCAAATGTCATATATTCTAAAGAAAATAACTGTGCTTAGCAAAAATTTCATTGTCGCCCTTAATTTAGAGAAAAATAAACCCTCTTACCGTATTGATCCAATCATGTAGGGCTGTGCTAGCTGAACTACAATAGCTCCGCTTCCAAGCTGATGGCACGTGTACCCAGAATCCCAATCATAGTTTTTTGTGTCTCCATTCAATAAGGCATTGCGACTGCGACTTACACCCTCAATCACACTGGCACAGTCTGCAATTGTTGCAACATTTTCAGTGGGAACTGTGAATTAAAAACACAAAGATGACAGACATACAGTTAGAAAACAGTTCACATACCAATGGTCTTTATTTCTAGCAAAGAATTTGGAAAAAAAAAAGATAAAAGTATGATCAACACAAGGAAATTTAAGTCTTATTTAATATGAACTATGAAGCAGAATCAAGTGGTACAGGTAATTTTTTATAGCATTCATGCCAGAATAGCTTGACAAATTAACAGATGGATTTCTGACTTGGTGACATGAAAGAACACTTTTAATACAAATGAGGAAAAAAAAAAAAAAATCTTGTCTAGCAGAACTTTTGAAATTTTCAAACAATTTCTACCTGTTTTCATGATGAAACCTCCCTCACTCCCCCCCAAAAAAAGAAAAAAGAAAACAAAAGTAAAGAGAGATAGAGATAAATAAGTAAGTAGGAGATACTTTAAAGAACTGATGTGGACTGTGGGAAGCCAGGACTCAAAGTCTTCAAAACAAGGGCTTGAAGTCTCACAGCTCAGGAGGCTATTCTCAGCATGTACCTGTTGTGTACCTGTTGGTAGCTCTAACAGTCTGACTGTGATCAGAAATTGCACCCCAGAATTTAGAAAATGAAAATGCTTTTTAATACCTACAAAATCTTTCAATACAAATACTGGGCTACAAGAGGGAAGGAGAGGCCAATAGGTCTGCCACGCAAATGGAACAGCAAGCACAGGAGTATTTCTCATTCAGTCAAGAAACAGGAAAAAGGTATGACTGCCACACAAAAAAAAAATTATAACATCCCAATAGCAAAAGAAACTACTTCAAATCCATCCTTTTGAAAAAAGGCCAAAACACAGGATAATTATTTTCCTCCAGGAGACAGTGATGGAATGATATAGTACTTCCCCCCCATTAGTTTCATCAAAGATTTTTGCTGGATAATTCTTTTTTCTATCCTATACACAGCCACAAAAAAATGCCAGCATGTAGTAGCCTGCTATGCCAAAGAAAAGTCAAAGGTATTAGTACAGAATATCAAATTTGCCTTCTTTCATTCACCTTATATGCAGTTATTTGAGTATTACAGGGAAAATGAGCAAGTTAGGGAACTCAAAGAATTTTTCAAATTACTAAAAGCATTCCTGGGAAAGTCATGACATGAGGAAGGGAGTTTCAATTAAAAAGTGTAAGATTCTAATTGCACAGTCCAGTGCTAAACTGCTACCTTGTGCTGCAACATCTATAATGAACTTTTTCAACTCTACAACCTCCCTTGCAATCAGTGTATGTATCCAACACTGTGGTCCATGTGTCAGCATCATCTAAGTTCAGTTCTTCCTTCTCCCCAGTACATCCAAAACAGAATGCTCTAGCCTGGGAACTGCTGTTTAGAAACTGAACTAAATAAAGGATAATATAACCCTTTACTAGGCATTTTTAGAAGCAGGGGAACATTACATATTTGGCAATAAAGTGCAGTGTTGGGAGCTGTTATTCTTTAGCAAAGGACGTAAGTTTAGTGTTGGTGTCTAGAAAATCTTCCAAGAAGAGGAATGCTCTTCCTTGACATAATTTCAGCAAATTCATCGAAGACCAAGACAACAGCAGCTCCTCTGGTAGCATGTTGTAAGAAAGAGGTGTACTTTCTTGTGCATAGAGTACTTTTCCAGAACTGTTTTACAGGTGCTTCAATGCTTATTTTTAAAATTACCTATTGTTTCCCTCTGTTAACATTCAATCGAGTATGGTACTTTCTGTTTGTCATTGAGAGAATCCCAAGCTTTCTGAATGTCACCTTCCAGCAAGATGAACATAAATAAAAGCTAGTTAAGATGCCCCAGTCAGGTCCAGTACTTTCCTAAAAAGCTCAATTTTTAGCTAACCTCCTCAACTTTTCAAACTCTCTCAATCGAAAAATTAATATTAACAAGGCTGAAAAATTATGCTCTCTGAACATGTAGAAAGTCAAGGTTGCCTGTTTAGCCTTAGGTTTTTTGGGGATAGTATTAAAAGCACTGATTGGTTTATCTAAATGATAACAAAAATTCTTCCAGCACAGGCTGTATTAAAAAAAGCTAAGATTTTGTGTGTCAACTTCTGATAAAGTCCAACCAATCCGTGTGGTAATAAAATTTAAAGAGAGAGAAAAAAATTATTTACCAAAAATTATCTGAATGCCAACGATCAATTTAATAAAATTTCCAAATTCACAATATCTCATACCAAACATTTTTGAAAATCAGAATAGGAACAACAAACAAGCCAAAATAAGAATGGCACACAAAAAAATTAGAAATACATGAGACTTAAAACCAACATTACCTGAATTTTCACATAGGTGATATACATACAGAACACAGGTGATGTATAGTACAGATGCAAATGTATCATTTTAAGCCCATTGAACACTGATAACTTAATTACATACTTTTAAGAGTTGTCTGTAAAATATTTATTTAAAATACTGCAACATCTGAAAATTGCTGGAATACACCTGTGTGAAATGTCATAGCTAATTGTAAGTCTCTAGCACCCAAAAAAGAGATAATTTCCCATGAAGAGCTAGGATTCTGTGTTTTAAGTCTGCTAGTGGTGTCAGGAGCATAATCTTAAGAAAACCACCAACCAACCAAAACACCATAAAGCACACAAGGGAGAAAAGTGCAAGCTCGTTACCAAGTAATAATCCAAGGCAGCGGAAAAGCAATGGTTTCTGAAAAAATCTACTGCATTATCAAATGTACTATCATTTCTGCTCATAAAAAAATTACTAAACCCACCATATTATTATTCTAGAAACCTCTTGATTCCCTATTACTGAAAAGGGACATCCAGAAATTCCCAGATTATGGGGGAGCAGGTTGTAGACATTAGAAGTACTTCACTGGGAACAATCGGAATAAAGCAAAGACTAACGATGCAAACTAAGAGTACTGGCATCAAAAAAAAGTTTTTCTTGGCTTCCTTTTCCTCCCCTCTTCCCTGGCAGTAAGGGAACTTCTTTGATTATCTATTTTATATAGGTGTTAAAACATCTGCTATATACTGCTGCCTTCTGTAGGAAGAGGAAGCTACTGAAATCTTGGTTAAGAAAAACAAGCAAAAGTTGAAGACTGAAGATCAGTGTTCAGGCTGAGGCTCTGTGGCATATTGTGAACACCCTCTGAGCTATGTAAGGCATTAACTGAATACAGCATAGCTCAGTTCATCCAATATTTTACCTGCATGCCCTCTGAACATCATCCCGCTCCTTCTTACGTTTAGATTGCTGCACTAATCCATGACCTCCTAAGAAGATGTTACGCTGATTAGTCAAACTCCTTAACAACCGCACAGAAACTGTCTTAGTTTGTGTCTAATATAATTCTCTGGTCTTCCCTACAACAGTTAATTAGAAAGTGATTCTAACTAATTGCAGTGTGCAGAAGGTGCCATACTGTTCCTTCTCTCTAGGGGAGTCTGCCACTCCCTATTTTGAATGTTCATTATCATCTTTTTATATCCGCTTGATAAATTTATTAAAAATACCATCTGGTGGGGACTCTGCTCTGTGCTGTATTTGCAAGTCTTCTGGTTATCTTGCTTTTTCCCTGTTAGAATTTATGCTTCAGTTTAGGTCACTTGTTTACAAAAACATACTGCCAAACCCAACAGTCTTTTTTCTATTTTTTTTTTTTTTAAATGCACCAGTTATCCAGCTTTTACAGTAACCAATGTTGCAAGAGAAAACAAAAGAAGGGATTACGAATATGGGAATTCTTTTCTTCCACTGTTCATACAGCAGTTTTGCTCTGAGAAATGTGATTTGCTTTTATAGAGCAGAAAAGATGTGTGTTAGCAAAGCATACACATTCTGTAAGCAAACAAAAGAAGAGGCTACAGGACAGCACCAAAACATTTTATGAAACTTTTTGTCTCCTGGTCTTATGCTGCAGTATGCAGCAATGAACAGCTTGGGAATATATTTAATTCTAGTAATAGTATTTTTATAAAGGATTGTAAATTTCAAGGCAAGGTGTAAGGGTCATCTATACTGGCTGTATTTAAAGATAAGACAGATAGGTTATTCAACTGTCCTTAGAGATCCCCTAGGAGAAAAATGTACCAGTGAGTGTGTGGTAGCCTCAGCCATATTTATTTATCATTCCTTTAAGCTTTTTTTTTCCCCCCTTAATTTTTAGCATACTTGATTTTCCACAGAAAATTTTTCTTCCCGCAGTATTCAGAAAAAAATTAATGCAGTCATTGCTAACTAGCTTCCATATCTGAATGTCAAGTACATCCTTCCATCTCCCAGTCTGGACAGGTCAGCTTTTGCTTTCTGTCCATCCACTGTAACTTCACTGTAATCAATCGGCTAACATGAGGGGAATATCACAGAACTAGCCTCAAAAAGAACTCTTTGCAACACAGGAAGGACAGAACAGAGTGGAATCCTGCACCAGCTCACAAAACCAGCCATTCATGAACCTTAATTCAATTACTAAAATAAACATGCAGAGAAACAGCAGATCTACTGAGTAGTTTTACTTTATAGGAAGGCAGTAATTTAAAGCATTATGGACCGTTGAATATATTTATACTGCACTCTAGGCAACAGTCAAAGGTTCGCAGCCCAAGTGTCATCATTGCAACACAACTGTTCATTTTACTAAATTCTCCGAAGACACTTACAAAACCACCACTTTGTGAATAAACTATAAACAAGAAATTATACTGGAAGAAATAAATGTTTGAGTTAATATGAAGAAGTTATTTTTTTCCACATGCTGACATCTGTTAAATGCTCAACTTTCAATTACTCCATTTTTAAATGGTAAAATCGCATTCCTTCTGTACCTGAAGATCTACTGAGCTGACAAAAGTTTCCTCACTAGAAAGTGACAGCAGGAAAAAAGAAAGCCAAGAGCAAAGAAAAAAAAAAAAGAATTAGGGATGTCATTGTTATTCCAGGGTTTGACTTTATTGTATTAAATAAGTAAAAGTATCTTGGGCATTTTGCTTGCTTTATGTTCCATATGCCAAAAGATTTGTTAAGCCTAGTCATTACTCAGTATATGATTTAGTACTTGTTTATTTGCTACATGATGGTAGAAAATATTACGTCTTCAGACTTTTCAAGCTAATTAAAAGTATAGTCACAGAGTCCTGTCTCCTCTTCCACATATTCTTTCTTATTTTCTTGAGCTGAAAATTGCTGATGACGTTGCTATTTTTCACTTGAATCTTGAATCAGGAAATCAATCAAGAACTCAAGTACCAACTTTAAACAAGTATCAATAGCATTTATGCCTGTTTTAGTGAAAAGCTTTCTGCAAGACATATTTAGCTGTAACAGAAAGCCCCACTAATATTTGTCTATGTCCAGCTATCACTTTGGATTAGAGTAACTTCAGGAGAAGGCTGACTCTTCAGTTGATATCTGCTATAGCTTGTGATTTCTGATCCAATAAATTAGAACAAAAGCATTCAAGCCACTAGAATCGGCCATACTTTTAATTGCCAACCAACTGGCTAGTTACAGGCCTCATTCATTAAACATTCTGCCTGAAGGTGGCTTTTGGAAATAGCACTTGTTTCAGAAGAGCCCTATGAAGTACGCATCCTTCGTTGCAGCACTGGAAATGGGAAGAAAAAAAAAGTTTAACTGGAACCATATGAACAAATCTGTGTTGAAGAATGGGTAGCAGTAACTAAACTGACTATGTGGCTGGCTGTCCTTTCCTGTAGAAAGAGGAGGGAAAAAAAAAAAATCCCTGCAGTATTTAGATTGTCTTCAAATTTTCCTAATTGCCTAAGGCTATTGGTTGCAGCAGAACTGACTCACATTGCTGGGTAAACCTGCATGATTTTGAAAGAAGGCTAATCTTAAAAAAGAGAAAAACAAAACACGATAGCTTTGTGTGGAGTTAACATTAAACTAGATACAAAAACAGCATCTCTCACTGCTTCCTTGGAGAGAGATAGAGCAATCTTTTACAAAGCCAAACCACACACTAGGAAACTGATATGACTGGTTTTACTGTTATACATTTAATTTTTTTTTTTCTTTTCTAAAGTAACTGCCAGAGAGTAAAAGAAAGTGAATGATTATTTATTCATTTCATTTTTTCCTTTTGAAAACAATTTCTCCTAAGGCATTGAAGAGCACACAAATGAAGGTTCACAATGATTCATAAGTACTGAACAGCATTCCCCAGAGGGTGACCAAGGACATTCCAGTGTTTTATATCCATCTCCTGCTCTTCAGTCATTATTTACTTTTCTCCCTTTTGTGTGTAGCTTACAAGTTACAAGATAGTCTGATAGACTGAGACAGACTACAGATAAACACAACTTCATATAAAAGCCTTCCACATTGCACTCCCTATGACCTTAACCAGGCTCAGAATAGGATAGCAGGCTGGTCAGACCCACATGCCTTCATAGTCCTTGACTGCCCCTCAGCACCGAGTACTGATTAAAGGTCTAAATGAAGTTATCAATTTTCTCCCTTTGAGGCAGAAAAGAGAAATTGGTTCCTATATTTAGGTGGAGAAAAAAAAAAAGCAAAACAGGCGTTGCATAGAAGCAGCCCCATACCCACTGTTGTAGCTTCTTGCCACTGGACACACTGGAAGCTTTTACAAAATGTCACATCACACCAGATACCACTTCTGCCTCCAAAGGAGTATGCCTCTTGCTTGTGAAAATTTTCATTTGTTTTGCATTCTAGATTAAATATTAATGACTAAAGATGCTTCAAAATTTCAGAAATGGAAATTCATTAAAAGCAAACACTATACTTTTGAGATCTAAAAAATATTTACATCCCTGTTAAACTATACAGTTACATCAATCTTGTGAATCTAATCTGTAGAACTGTTAACTAACACATTAAGAGATAATACTATGCTGAAAAAAATTTACATCTCAACCCTAACATCTGCGTTAGTGAATAATTTCATATGGCTGAATTTTGTCACTTATCTCATTTCACATCTACAAAGCGTAAACCAACATTGAAACACCAGACAGTGCTAGAAAGAGCATTTCCTGCTACTTTTACTTCAGACCTGCTACTCAATTACAAATGGGTCACGTCAGTACTTCATCCAGTATTCTATAAAGTAACTATAAACCATCTTACATATTAACTTTTAAATGCAATATGCCAAGTTAATAATTTGTCATGAAAACCTTGTAGGCAAAAACACAGCAACATAAAATTGCTGTTACCATGAAACAGCACTTCATTTTTATTATTTACCAGCCTTCTAATCTTCACTTTACAGTGACAGCCATTACATAGACACTATGTATCAGTAGTCATTTATCTGATAAATTACCCTCTTTGTATATACAGCTTTCTGATCAAATTGAATAGGTTTCACAATAAATAAATAAATAAATAAATAAATAAATAATCTTAAATCTCCACATAAGATCCCTAAACAAATACTTCAGTGATCTTGTTTCTTTGTAATGAGATCTGAAATGACAAACTCTTTGCATACTATTTTCAGTGTTGTTTTGGCAGAAGTAAGGGTCACAAAGTCAGTCTGAAAGGAATCATATGGCCTTCAGGGGCTGACCAACATTTAATTTTCTTAATCAAACAAGTTATAGAAACAGCAGCTGTGTTTTTTCTAACCTGATTTAATACCATACAGCATAAACAATGAACCCAATAGTACTACCCAATGCTGCTTTTCAAGAGTTGAGAATGAAAGCTTCTATACTCAATGAAGCTTAAAAGCAACCTCCTCTGATTACTGCACTTTCATATATTTCATGGAGCTTTCCTAACTGCTTTCAGTTCACTTTACCCTATCTGGTCACTGCAGAAACAGAAACAAACATTACAAATCCTTATTAGAGCAATAAAATAAATCTGTGCCAACTACCCCATTGGTAGTCATAGAGATTTTTTTTAATGGAATTGGAACTGGGACAGTTTGCTTAATCAAGGGAGCCAGATAACATGCTACCTTACAGTAACCATTACAGGTATGTAAAGCAAAGCACTAAATGGATATAAGGTCACTTTGCTGTATCAAAGCTGTTGAGAGTATTTTTGAATAGGTAACACTGATGGCCATAAATTCTGGTGGAACAGCCATTGTGCCCCTGCATCATTTCACAACTGGACTGCCCTTGACTAATCCCAGAATCTTTCCCTTTGTCCCTTTCTCACCACAAATTCTGCAGGGCCAAGTATCCAACCGCTGCTGTCTCAGTTACAACTGGATGTTGGTTCACATTTCTCTTTTAATTAACTACTCGCTGAATTCTTACTCTTAATTTTCTACTAACTGTATTGACTACCATCCAAGATAAAAAGCTGTAGAGTCCTACAGGCCTCTCTACTTATTGTAGATCACTTCAAACCACTTGCATGTACATCAGCTTGACTGGCCCACACTGAATGACAGGATAGTTCCACTGATCACCAAGAACAACAACAGATACTTACTATTATGTACTCCAAACCCTACTTACCTGTAAGATTCTATAACTATAAAAAAAATTTTCATAAACAGATAAATTCTAATAAAGCCATATAAAGTCTCCATCCCCTAGATTATCTTTGAAACTCATGAAATGCTGAAACAAATAGTTGTCTCACTAAAACTCAAAATATCATTGAGTATCTGAAAGACAAGTCAATTACAGTACAAGTACACTTCCACAAACATACACAAATTCACTACCTTGCCTACTGTTACAACCAAACAATCTTTGAGTTAACACAAAAAGAAAAAGGAAATCCTATGTTAATTGAGTCCTAAATTAAATATTTGCTAAATAAGACCGATAAACTTAAATAAAAAAAATATACATATATGTACCACTTCTTTGCACATAGTAACTCCGATTTTGTATGACATTCTTAAAAATTCATAGCTGGCAGTGCTAAATTTGAAATTTAGCTCAAAGGTTTTATCAAACTTGAAACATTTTGGTTCTCCATTAACTAGCTTACTGAAGGTAGTAAACACAGTTCTTCCTTACTGCTTGTTCTATTTTCTTGTCAACAGCAACTGCAAAATTACTTGCAAACTCCCTAAAACAAAGGGAGAAATTCCTATTTGCATTATGGGACAGCTTGTACACTTTGGGGCTATATAACAAAATTCAGTAAAGTGTGATTGGTCAAGCTACTTATTTTCTGTTTAAAAAAAAAAAAAGGAAATTACACAGCAAACCTCGTAAGATCAGGTGTAACCATGCAATGCCTTTATATAAAGCATGGGGAATGGGCTGATAAAGTTCATGGAAGGAAGGTCCCAGTTTTTCACAGCTAAATATAGTTTTCTCAGAAAAAACAAATCAGAAGAAATATGTCTTAATAAAATCTTCCCTCTTATTCTTTTTTGAAAACTTTTCCCTTCCATCTATCATAGGTGCATACTTAAAGTTTAAATATATGTTTAAAACCAGCATGAACCCTTGAGAATTTTGCTGAAATTCTCAACTTCATGCCAGAAGTAACAAAGTGTGGGAAAAGTAGTAGCCAACTACTAAAAGATGCACAAAACTCTTTCCAAAGAACTTCAGGATCTCACTCACATGAGTTTATATAGAAGAAAGCACAGAAATCCCCATTTGGATAATAAAAAAAAAATTATATTAAATCTTACTTTGACACATCTTATCATTCAGTATTGTGGGTGTGTTGGGGATTTCTACCTTAAGTGATGCAATACTATGTAGAGGTACTTAAATCAGTACTATATAAGCTGTCTGGAGCTCCAGAGGTCACAGAGCTCCATCAACGTGATGTTATGAGAATAAGGGCAGCCAATATAACGTTCTGCCATGGCTAAGTCTGTCTATGACTCTTTGGGGGAAAATCAACACATGAGAGTTTACTTTTAGCCGTTGAAACTAGGCTGTATAAGAGGCCCTAAATGCCCAAATCCATCTTCACTGCAATAAATACCTCTGGTTACTCCATCCTCATTACAGAATTCAGGCTAACCTAGTGGGAAGCAAGAGCAACCATACCATGACATGCAAAAAAACCCCCCAAAACCAGATTAGCAGCACAGACTGACTCAGTTACCGGTGGCTTTGCCAGCAGTAGTTGATTTAATCTGAACTCTAGCATTCCTGCAGCATCACTAATGAATTCATCGAACTGGAATTTCAAAGGAGTCACAAGGACTAGCCAACTAATTTTATGCTTATTCCATCATCTAATTCAAGTTAGAGATTCCTGTGTGGCAATAGAAGTAGAGCAAGAGTGCAGTGATGATCGGTCTTAAAAGGTGTTTGCAACAGTTCACATAAAAGGAAAACAGTTCTAGCTCTTACCTATCAGACCTTTCTCCAGAGTAAAGGTTTTGTTTGTGAACATGCATTCAAATGCCACAATATGGAAAACTTTGTTCACTGTGTTGTGGGTCCCAACAATTCGAATATACCTGTAGGGGAAAAAACAAAAAGTAAGTAGCACAAGTTAAGCACGATAATCTTCCATGCACTGACATATAAATGATTCAGTTTGTATTGTGAAGACCCATAAGAGCTGAGTAACTGTTAAAAAAATAAGAAAAGAAGTAAAAAGTATAAATTTCACAGCAAACTTGCATCTACTCAGGATGTTGGGTCCAGTACCATTTAAGAAATAAAAAATTAAAAAAAAAAAAGTAAAGAGCTGTAAATTCTATCAAAAATCTTTCTGGACTAACTTGCCAAGAATAGTAAAATGAGGGACATTCTAGTTCAGAAATGGTCTGTTGGTGCAAATGTGTGCTCATGGAGGCTTTTAATAATAATAATAAAAAAAATCCCTTTACCAACTACTTTTCACCACAACGAAAGATTTCATACAGCCAGGACAAACCCAACAAATCAATGAAGCTCCTCTGTAGAAGCCAAAAATTAATTCTGTTTTAATATGACTGTTTCTAATGCTAACAATGTACATGATATCCATATCTTTGTTGGTGTATTTTTTATTATTAACAAAAATCTGAACAGTCAAATGTTATGAAACAAAGCTAGATCTGGGTTTCATTCCTGGTTGTACAACTTATACTTCTAGACTCTAATTGAAAATCAAATAGAGCTGCTTTCGAACACTGTGACCTATTCACCTTCTGTATTAACCTGGAGGCTTCACCTTCTATAAACAGCCATTAACCTTGATTCAGCCTGATTCCCGCATTTTTTGAAGAGATTCAACAGTTCTTACTATAAATTCTGAAAAATCCTAACCAGAATGTTGTGTACTATCTCAATAAGTGTTCAGCAAGCAACACAGAAAACTACCTAAAAGAAATACAATTACCCTACAAAATGGGTTACCCACACTGCACAAAGCTTCATATTAAATGAACTAATTTAAATTATCAGAATGAATGAATGAATCTTAAGCAATATCCTCAGTCTGTGATATAAAATAACCTTTCACTTACATAGTATAATTATTGTTCCAATAATGGCTGTTCACCAACAGCATAATTTTTTTGGCTTATGTTCTTCATCATACCAAGTTGAAAAGATACACAGCTTTCAGTCCTGGGATTTCTTTTTTTTTTTTTTTAAAACAATAAAAACCCCTCATAGCTATTTACTATACTAATGCTTAACCTTCTCCTCCACTTCAAGACATGAGTGCCTTATGAAAGAGCTCTTAAAAGCAAGCCTCAATAACATTACTAATATCTGTTTGTTTTTACCATACATAGAAAAAAAATCTTAAAAAATAATTTAAAATTAAATCCACCTATTACGTGCAAGAGACAACTGTCACCTGAACATCATGACATCACGAAAACTACCAGTTTTTGAACTCTGCTCCTTTTAGCTTATAATAGTTTTATTTAAAAAAAGTTATTAAGTATTTAGATTAAAATTACAGAACTGATATACAATATGCTCAGTTTCACTTTAAAAAGTGATTTGCATTATTATGACTTGAAACAAAAAAGAATCATATGCTAATCCCTAATATTAACTTGCAGATCAATTAATTATCACAGTAGCAAATTTCCTGCAAGTCATTCTATGCAGAAAAAGTAAGATTTGCAAAACTGGAGAAAATATTTTTCATAAAGAAGGTGAACCTGTATTTTAAGAGTAAAGCAGAACTTAGCCCTCACCATGTAACTGTGAGAAGTGCCTGCAAAGAGCATCACAGGGACCTTGGTTGACAGTCAGGGAAACAGAAGTTCTTTCTTTACACCTGCCCATGTGAAACAGTTGCTGCAGGGTGATATGTGAAATGCCATCTTTTGGGACTCACATTATGAAGGCAAAACTCTATATCAGCCTCAGTTTTTCAAAAACATGCTGAGGATAATTTGCAGTGCTTTTGCAAGTGGTGCACAGTCAGGTACAGCCATAGCAAAAACATGGTAGACACACAGGAGCAAGAAATCTTTGTTAGAAACCAAGGTTTCTATTCACAAGGCTGACCTGCAAAACTGATGCTGAAGGTCCAGAGAAAATATTATAACCAAATTATTCAGGGGACTAACAGTTTGCTGTTCAGAGAAAGTTAACCTGAAATTTGAAAGAATCTCAGTTTTAGGAGGTCTGGTACACATCTTCAGCTAACAGTATGCGTCTTCCTTGAAGTTATAGGCAAAGACATATTTGGTACAGTCTTTTCAGATTATTTTATTTTTGTCAATTCACAAGCAGAGTATGAACTCTAAATACACAGGCAATGACCAGGATCCAACAACAGTAAATGTTCTCATTCTATCCAGCATCAGAAGCACAGAATTCAACTGAACACGGAAACAATCTTGGAACATTTATAAGTGCACGTGGAGGCTGGCTCACCACAGAGACTCCCTCATCTCTCAGACAAGAAAAGTATTGATTGAATTGTGCTGCTTGGACAAAACACGCTTCAGGCTAACCAACAGAGCATTACTAACGGCTATATTTTCACACACTGCAGTTACGTTTCCTTGCTTTAAAGGAGAATAAACAAAGTAACAATATTAATAGGAATACAAGAAACTGCTTCATAATTAGCCTTAAAAGGTAATTTATTTAGATTTTTTTGTGTTATGAAATTGTAACACCAGAACAAAATTATTGATTGTTTTTGGCTTTTTTGTAAGTTGGGTGGGGTTTTTTTAATACATCAAAAGGGTGAAAGACACTCAAAACTTAAATAGTTTGCCACAGGAAAAACATCCTTATCATACTGCATACTTAAGTTAAATAACATATCACTCACTGGTTCACAAAGTTCTCTGCCAACAGTTAGAAAGGAACAAAGCTTAATCTTGTATTCTAAATAGCCTATCAGTTTTTTTAAGCAATAGGTAACAATGCTTCACATTGCTGAAGAGCTTTAATTTTGTGGTAATATAAAACAAAATCCCATCCATTAAAATAATTGCATGTACATTAATATTCTAAAGTATATAATTTTGATGTTGTAATATTATTGCAAGGTAGAATGTAATGATATGACAAACCTTACCCTTCCTCCCCAATACATGTAGTTTATTCTTTCCTTATATCTCTCAAGGTGAATGACCAGCATGATTTCCTGCCTGAATCTTGCATTCTTCTACTTCATGGAAATTAATGTAATCTTCAGAATTACTTTAAACACCCTAACTTCTAAAGTCACATTCTCAGATTTTGCATAAAAATTGTAACTTACTATTCCACTTGAAGCAAGATACTAAAGACAGTAATGTTCCTTCAATTAAGCACAATTTATTAGAAATGCCCAGTACTGTGAAGTAAACAAGCTGTATCTGAATTTCAAAGATCACCAATGAAGAGTGATATTGAAGGTACATAACCTGTTTCAGAAGAGTCAGATGAAAATGTAGATACTGAAGTAGTACATCTCAATGAGTAGAACACTAAACAACAGGCTGAAAAAAATAGAGCTGTTTGAGAAAGATGATAGTAAGGAAAAACTGCAATGCGAACAACTTCAATATGAGCAATGAAGTCTTAATTCAAAGTATACAGACTTCAGAAATTTAAAATGCCTATTATAGCTCATGACATGCCTGAAAATGTGTAAATTTTCCTAAGTATTTTTCTGCCAGATGGAAATGCAACTGAGTCATAATTAAAAATAAAAGTATCCTTCAGGCAATCAGAGTATGTGTACCATCAAATCGTTCTCCTGGAGTGATTTATTAGTTGGAATATAAGAGTGCAGGCAACAAAATTAATATGATCAATTACTGAGCCCATGCAACTTTTGACAAATGCTTAAAATATATGGAACATGTTCTGTGTAATCATTTATTAAGTTTTTAAAACATACTGTAGTGGTTTTGGCTGGGATAGAGTTAAATTTCTTCACAGTATCTTGTAAGGTGCTGTTTTGTATTTGTGCTGAAAAGATTGTTGGTAACACCAGGACATTTCAGCTACTGCTAAGCAGTGCTTGCACAGCATTCAAGGCCTTTTCTTCTTTGCACCCTGTTCCACCAGCAAGTATGCTGGGTGTGCACAAGAAGTTGGGAGGGGAAACAGCTGGGGCAGCTGACTCCAAATGTCCCCCCTTTCTGGGATGGAATATCCCTTTTTACAGTTGGAGTGATGGTGTTTTCCTTCCCAAGGAACCATTACACATGATGGAGCCCTGCTTTCCTGGAGATAGCTGAACACCTACCTGCCAATGGGAAATAGTAACTGAATTCCTTATTTTGTTTTCCTTGTGCATGTGGCTTTTGCTTTACCTGTTAAAACTGTCTTTATCTCAACCCATGAGTTTTCTCACTTCTACCCTTCTGATTTTCCCTGCCATCCCACTGGGGGTTACTGAGCAAGTGGCTGGGTGAGGCTGAGCTGCCCACTGAAGTTAGCCCACAGCACCATGGTACTGCTTTTGGCTTTAGATGGCAGAGCAGTAACAGGTAAGGCTCTCTGACTTTGTTCAAAAGGCCTAAGATACAGACAACTGCAAATTAAGCACTGTGAGATCTAACGGACTTCTGGTTCCCACAAGCAAGTCTGCATCGTACCTGCAAGAGTATTATACCTGAAGATAATTAGGTAACAGTGACAAGAGATTAGATCAGTGAGCAGACTCTGTGTACAACTGTCTACAGAAAACTAGGAAGATAATGCTCAGGCCTGATGTATGTTTGAAAAATCCATCTTCTCTCCATCAAGTGTAGGGAGATCCTTCTGACAACTTAGACTGCAAAGCTGGGACACTTTTCTGCAGAACTGCTGTGAATACTGGTGCTGACAGTCCCTCTTTGTATAATGATCTGTTCTTCAAGGCTTTTGCTCACAAAGAGGTAAAATTTCAACTCCTTTTTTTAATAGGACTGATCAACCAGCCTGTGTTTGTGCAATTGCCCCGACCCATGTGCAGGACCTTGCACATCACTTGTGCACTGTGTCTTGTAATACTTAAGAATAAACTCAAACTTTGCATAGTTTTGCAACCACTTTTCACCTGTTCAAGTAGTGAGAATACACTCACCTCTAAGATGAGTGGGATTCTCACACCTTCAACACTACTTGCTTACAGTTACTATAGTCCTCTGAATCAGGAAAAACAGAGGAAAAAACAATGATCATATTTTTAACAGATGACTTTTCCTGAAATACAATACATGTATCATTTTTGCTGATTAAATCAACATAAATGTGTATACTAACTATTTTCAGTAGCCATACAGAGTCATTCTTCTGTGTGCTTGTCATTAATTAAAGAGGACTGCTGACCAAACTTACTTGTGTATGCTGAATTACAAGGTAATTTAAACGCTTTGATTACCAGTAGATGGAAGGGGTAAAAACCAGCAAAAAGCCCAAACCCTAAATGAATGAAAAAAAACTTTAGAGCACTTTGTTAGTGGATGACACAAGCTTGGACAAACCTGATTAATCTGAGACAGGAATGATGAAGAATTAACTATACAATCAAAATCCTGATGTCAAACTATGAATTTTAAGTATATTGTTCACTGAGAAAGAGACATGGCAGACAAAAAAATGAGGACAGACATTAAAACCACTACAGGCATTTTTTCCAGTGAAATTAGAAATTGTTCACTTTCCTGTCAGGAACAAAGCATCTTTACACAACACAAAGTTACCTATAAATTTTTGTGGGATAGCAGACTAAAAGAATCACAATTCAAGGGCTAGACTAGCACCTCTGTCAACAGACTTTAGATTCAACTGATAGACTGGGGGGGAAGACAGAAAGAATCCTGAATCATTCTTTAAAGAGAAAACCTTGATCACTTTGAGGGGTTTAAAAGTACTTCTCTGGCAGGTGAACAGGACTGCAGCATGAGATTTTGCTCCTTTAGAAGACATTTTATTTTGGTTTCTGGCCCCATTTGAGAATAATGGATATTGACAGTATTTAAGTGCTATAAGAGTTTCATCCACATGTCACAAACTTCTCTAGTCACAGTTAGCCATGCTACACTTGGCCCTGAAATTTCCATAAGAGCTATCTGTATTACTTTTTCTTCCTTCTCCCCCAACAAGAAAATTATTTTAACTAGAGGGAAACAGCATGTTCTACCAGATCCTGGTAGAACTTCAAACTGCTAAAATTTGAATGAACTACCTAGGTTGATTATTTAGGCACCCACATGGCCATGGCCGTCATCCATTCCCTATTCTTCCCAGAGATATTCTTCACCTTTACATGAAACTGACTTGGGCACTCTGTTGTGACTACAAATACTCACCTTTCTGAACAACTACATTATGTTTTAATTCTGCTCCTTATATTTTTACAGCTGACATATAATTTGGATATCAGATGCTGCTGAGCATACCATTAATTCAGCTGTGGATACCCTAGAGGACTAATACCAGTGCTCCGCTGTCTGCA
The DNA here is from genome assembly GCF_965140245.1 of Athene noctua. Lineage (NCBI taxonomy): Eukaryota > Metazoa > Chordata > Aves > Strigiformes > Strigidae > Athene > Athene noctua. Next base: position 95,268,010 of record NC_134037.1, read on the forward strand.
TCAGAACAGTACTTAGGACATACGTGTCAAAGCATAAAAATGTGCATTCTCTAGGATCCATTTTAATCCTTCCTTATAACAACACCAGTAAGATACAGACAAACTCTGGAATATCTTAAGCACAGATTCCAATCCCTTGAGAATATTGAGACAGAAACTAAGAGAGGTAAAGGAAATTATCTGGTATTTTGCACTGATATCCACTCTAAGTTACTGATATCCACTCTAAGTTACTATCAAAGTAACAGTGAACTAAAATAAAGAACTAAATCTACTATGTACAAAACAAGCTCTTAAGATCCTGGAATTTCAAAGCATTTGGTATGAGACACCAGTGCTAGTCTTACACACTTCATATCTCCTAACTGCTTAGAAACCACTAACATTCACATTCTGATCACTGCCTCAGAGATGCGTGAGATACAGCCCAGCACACAAGGGCATTAGAAGACATTCTGTTTGTCTTTTAGCGGAAAAGGACACAGTGCTATTCACCACCATCTAAATCCCATTTATTGACAACTCTGTAAAATGTATAATCCTTCTGGTTCACACAGCTGAATCAACAGACTCATGGCAGGAAGATAAAAAAAGCATGGAGGAAAAATCTGTTGCCAAAATTAAATCATGTGGAAAAAAAATGGGCATAAATATATAAAATAATTAAGCCAGAACAAACATGGAAAGCATTTCTGTCTTTTGATAGGAGACAAGTTGTCCTGCACTTAGACAACGAAGTCTAATAGAGTCTATTTTACACCAAAGGAAATCCCTGCTGCAAATACAGAAAACAGTGACAAATCAAGTAAAACACACAAGACAAAACTATTGAACTCTAGTAGGAAAAGCATACATAACACCTACAAAGCCTGTACAGTAAGAAACATTTTCTCCTTTGCAACTGAAGTAAATACAAGCAACAGTGTAATGGTTTGAAAACACAACACATTTCTCTTTACAAGTTACTAAAATGTGTATCCAAATATTTTAAGCTGCAGCATTCAAGTGGCTAAAAATATTGATATACAATAATCACATAGGATATGTAATTGCTTGTGTACTATATAGAAGCAGTATATCAATCAAGCAACCAATGTTTCTGAACATATTTAACCAAATTAACACAAATATGGGAATGTAATTTGCATGATGTGATAATACATTTTATATTCTATGCATAAGAATAATGAGCTTATAAATCATAGTTTTTTCATGTTTTTCAATTTATTTGTTTTTAAGAACAGAAAACCCCAAATCTGAGGTAAACTTGCTTGCATCTGAATCTTCACATGGTGTGCATCTCTAGTTCCATTCAATTTCTCAAATCTGAACTTGGCTCTGTAAGCTTTGTTTCAGGTCAGATCTGAAACCAAACCAGTTCTATTTCCTAGAACCTGTCTAGATATGCAGAGAAATCTGTAATTTCACCTGATCTCATGGACTTCCACCACATGAATTCAAAATCTGGTAGAAGAAGGTAGTAAGATTCTGATGAATCTACATGAAATCTGTATTTAAACCCTATCCCTGATTTGAGTTTGCAGCTAAACCCAACTAAAACATCACCTTCATTTATCTTCATGCCCCATTGAATACAGCAAATGGGACCCTAATAAATTAAATTTTACAGAAAAAAAATAGTTCTTTCTAAATAGAGAAGAAAGCATTATTCCTCAGGAAGTCTGGTTCTAGCACAAAGTGGACATGAGACTTAGCAGACATGAACTTGCACTGCATTCCTTCCAGGCTGGTGTGACATGGAGCCAGATTCTTCTCAAAATGCACTTAACCTTCAACAGGACTTGTTTTCTTTGAATCACAGTATAACCTGATGTGGTTTCATGGCTTTTGGTCAATTAAACTTAGGCTTCATTATACAGATACACTGAAGCCTCCACATTTTTAAACACACTGAATAATCAGAAGAAAATACAGAAAAGCTGTGTTCAGTGAAATTTGAGAATGCTTTCCATTTTCCCCAACTCTCATGTTCCACCAGCTTGTGAATTTAACAGTAATTTAATGCAGTAATTGTTTCTTGCTCCAAGGAGAACATGTCAGTAAGAGCCATCTAAATCTAGACTGGAATCAGACTATATACAATATGACAAAGAAATACTTGAAAAGTATTAGAAGAAAGTGATCTACAAGCAAGTGGAAAAAAAAAAAAAAATCAACATGCATCAAGGTAGTTCAACAAAGAAATAACTGTGGCTTTGACCTGTGTTTAAAAAAGCAAGGAATTTAGAAATTCTTCCTACAAAACTCTAGTGAAGATACATACAGAAAATTGTATTTAGCTTTGGCATCTCAATATCTGACAGATGGTAGTAAAGAAGGGTGAATTTTTTAAAAGAGGATGAAAATTTAAAAAAAAAAATGGCAATTACTGAAAGAATCCTTTTTACATAAGGATGTTTGGATGAATCATTACTAAACAGAAGTATAGCGACTCTAGGCACATAAGCAGAAGAGAGTAATAGAAGACCTCCAGGGCTCTCAAAAGGGCATCATAAACACATATGAAGAATGAAATGTTAAATAAATAAAAAATAAAACCTAACCAAACACTCCCCCCACCACTGTAACTTTTTACTTACCAAGAAATATATACAAAGATATATGCAAGGAACCCTACCATCTGTTATATTGAAATTATACTGGGAAAGTGCTAAGCAATACTCTGTTAGAATCAGCTAAGTACTGGTAACATAAAAAAGACTGGATGCATCTTTTTAATCAATATTTTTAAGATTTCAAAATTTGTACCTATGGATACAACTCCTTGTAGCTGGAGGTGGTTAGAAAATCAATGCAAAAATATTGCTGGCTCAATTTGTAATTTGCTGCACAAACAATTTTGGAATGCTGAAATGTGGGGTAATCCATTAAGCTATGTTTGCCTTACACATTTAAAACATTTATCATAAAGTTTTTAGTGTTAATATTTAAGTAGTTTATATGTAAGGCAAGGATGGCTTTGTTAATTGGTTCCTAAAGATATGATCATACAGTTATTAAAACCACCATACCCAGTGATTTACAGATAAAGACATTAAACAGCAACAATGCCACTTACAAGAAACATCAACTCAAATTCTTCAACAGTAGAGATTTTATATTTGTAGCAGCAAAACTCCTAAAAAAAAAAAAAAATCACAAGTAATGCCCTACTTAAACTAGTGAAATTCTGATTGATTTGATGGGTTTTTTTTAACATAATTAAAAGTATGCAACACCAGTTCTGCTCCTGATCCCACAGAGCTTAACCAAACTCTTAACTATGATCATTCTTCACATCTTATGGAAATATATATCAGATACTACAAAATGTAAGAGAAGCCTCACTGTAAGACACTTTTCACATTTTTCAGATTGGTGAAACAAAACGTCTGATGCAAGACAGATCACTGAAAGTATAAACCAATTATTTCTAAATTCACTAAATTCTGTGTTTCGTAAGAAAAATCTGGCATGGTATCAATTAGCAGTATCACCGGCCACACATATATGTGGTTGCTACCTCAACTAATCAGTGTGTCTACTCTGCACTGCTTACACTTCCCACCATATTCAAGACCTAACTGCTAACTACCGCAGGCCTGAACTGAGCTATAAAATAAAGGACAAAAGAAATATTTATGGGACTGTTCATCAGACATGGACAGTGCAGCGGATTGAATCTTGTAAGCTTCATAGTTCTAGCTATTTTTAAACCAAATTGTATTTTACTGGAACTAATAGATAACATGGCAAAAGAAGATCATAAATTTGGATCACAAGTAGGCCTCTTTAACCTGCACAAACACCCTTACACAGCTCAGGAGCAGTAATACAGCAGAAGAGAAGGGCAATGACTTCCAATATCTGAATATGGATAACAAAATCTCCAGAAACTCAAGTTTCTGTGAGAAGAGTTGAATTATATTTATTTTAAAGACAGACAACCACTTTAATGTATTTCTTGTTCATGCTGCTTCTCTCTTCCACTTTCTTTTTCGATTTGTTTTAGCTGTAGAGTGGAACGACATTTATCATTTTGCCACACTTTCTTGCTGATTTAATAAGTAATCAGGAGAAGAACTGTTTGATTAATTCAGAACAGTACTTCACAACAACGCACCAACTCAAATGATTACAATGTCTATTAGTGCACTGAAACACTACCATCAGGCTGGAGTGGTACATTCGATGCTATAGCTGCAAGAAAATGTTATAATTTTGTTAAAATGTAGTTCTTTGTCTCCTACAATATGGAAATAATTTATGTTTGACATGTCTGAACTACACCACTAAAACTTGTGAGCTGGTGAGCAGACCTGCAGAAGACAGAAATATATTTACTGAACTACTGAATTCAGGTCTCTTCAACTAGTTTCTTAACAAAACAACAATTTGTTTTAATACCCAATCATATACTTCCCTTTATATGGTAAAGCATCTAAAAATAATAAACTGTTTTAAATTGAACGTCAGAAATACTAGTATCAATCTGGAGGAAATGGAAGAAGAACAGAATAAACAGTAACCAGAAAAATAAAGTAACACTTGTATTTTAAATATTATTTAAGTGTAATAGAAAAGAAAGTTTTCACCTGTCCAAAATTTGCTCAGTGTTGAGTGAGCTGCAGATAGGTTCCTTCTGGGTGATACTTATCCATCATAATAAATAAGCACCTGAATATTACCCATGAAGTTTCATTCTGTTCAAACATACTTTAAGTCTAACAGCTGAGTTGCTATGCTTTTAATAAAATTATAAAAGTAATTACATTTCTGGAAATGAGTTCAGTTTTGTGTGCTCTTTGGCTCACACCTTATCTTTAAGCTAATAATACTTTTCTGCACTGAAATAGTTTGCTGATGATTCCAGCTCAAATGAAAGATGACTGAACATCTTTACCAATATATGCAGTAAAGCCAAGCTGCAATAAATCAGACTTCTGCTGTAATTCTATATTAATATATTAACTCCTTCAAGCATCCACCAAAAAGATTCCACTATTTCTGTCAATATATGCAGCTTAAACCATACAAGACAAGCTGGTGCCAGAAGTACCTAGAAAACTGACCTGAATGAAAGAATTACCTTCCATTTTGTCTTGAGACAATAAACAACATATTTCCACTGAAAAACTAAGAAGTTAGGATGTATTTACGTTCAAATAATGTTTCACCACAGTTACTGGATTTTTTCAGGAAAACAAAAGAGTTACAGGTTGTCACACATTATCACCTATATCACTGGTGGAAGAAATATCTCACTGGGGTGAATGCAGCAATTTGTCATTTATACAACACCTTCAGGTCACCACAGCTTAATGTAACAGGACACTAACAACAAAATACACTCAGACTGCGTTGCAGTGAAGGGCATTACCATTGTGAACATTTCAACTGAGGGAATTTTATGAAAGTAACTGAGCACTGATAAAGAGGCTTATGCTGCATATTTGTATCAGCAACAACAACAAATCTGCCTTGATCTTCCTTTGTAATACCTTCCAAATACTTAATAACAGATCCCACAGACATTGAAAGGACATGAAAAAATCAGTACCTGCTTGTGCACAAATATTTCTAACAATTGCAGGATGACAGCTTCTGCAGTGAAATAAGTTTTATGGCCATGGAAGAAAAAAACCTAAAGTAATAACTCCTTTCACTATAAACAAGGAATTTTTATTTGGGAATCAAACAGAGCTTTATCTGGATACCTACTTAAAGACAGAATGCATTAAGCCATCATCCTTTTAGCTATCTACACATTAAGGAGTGCCAGATAGAGGTTTCATCCACTATTTCAAAAAAGTAATACATTCACTGTGTATCAAAATTGTACTGAAAAAGCTGAAAGTTGCAAACTGATAGGCTTAGAGTCAAGTTATGACAAAATAAAGGCTCCTTAATTAATTTTAATGATCTACTTAGGATCATCTAATGTAACAAACTTAGTTCTTCTTCATAAACCTCTTTTTCAGTCAAGAAGATATGTAGGACTCAGAAAGTATAAGATGACTTTTCCCAGCTTAATGTTGTAACTGAAATTATTTCCATTACTCATGAAGGTCCTGTATAAGGCCTCAATTCAGGTAAATAATCTTGATATTTTTTCCTCTATCATTAAATTTGGTACTATGTTCAAAAAAACACTCAAATGTAACTCTAAATAACATTTTTTCCTCTCTCTAAAAAGAAAATAAATGTGGACATTTTTAAAATGCTCTGATCCATCTAACCTATTACCATAATATCCCTGACACCACGTCATAAACTTGGGTCCTACACCTGTTTTCACATCAATAGCAGCTAGAAGAATTCTGCCCATCCAGCACATCTCTAGCACTGACAAAACAGAGCTCCCAAAATGAACCCACAACATTTGTTTTAATAGGAATTTGTTTTCTTTCACATCTGTGAGTATTACTGTTTCACATATTTTGGAGTATTGCTGAACTTAGTTATGACTTTAAAATGTGACTCCTCAATGAAGAAAAAAACTACTATACTTCAACCAAAAAGTCAGAAGTAAAAAACGGAAGGGAAAAAAAGAAAGTAAAAAAAAAGGTCTTTTCAATAGTTATTATCCTGCATAGGAGGTGAGATAGTGAGAGTGAAATTAGTGATTTAGGATATTAGCTCTAACAATTGTACAGCCTATCAAAAACCTGAACTTGCACATTTGTATAGAAAAAAAATTTGCTGAGCTAGTGTATTCATCATATCTACCCTCAGGATATCCGATAGCTCTTAATTGTTATTACCTTGTATCTGGCCTTCCCGAAGTGGCTATGAGCATACACAACTCTCTCATATCCAAAATCCAATTAGATCATTACAACATTACACCAGAACAACTGCCACTGAAAGGCATTAGCTTGTATTGTATCTCCTTCAAGAATATTTTTCCTCTAAATAACATAATTCTTGACTGAGAAGTGACAGCACTGCTCTGTGGCAAGGAGTATCTTTTAAAGGAATCTTATCCAGTTATGTGAATCTTGAATCTGTAGACGTAACGTTCATTAGCATTTCAATTCAATTTACCTGAATATACTGTATTACCTTTTAAACCATCTACTTCATTTTATTAAGCTGATAATTTGAACTCAGTAGTGCATTATTTTGATATGCAGCTAAAAGAGAAGTTTATGTATTTTATTCTTATATATTAATATAGTGAAAACATCTTTCAGGAGGCAGCTCTTCATTATACTTCAATGTTTTATTCCTAGCTGTAATTTATGTCAGTTATGACTAGGAGGCTATTATCAGGCTAATACTATCTTTTCTTCCATAATATTATTATTCGCAGTATAATGACATAAATCTCTGTTTGGAAGCAGAAGCAATCAGTATTATTTATTGCTGTGTTTTCATTAACTAGAAATGTACAGGGAATACAGAACTGTGACTTATTTCTGTCCTTCACAGATGGAACCTTTGAATTTCAGAACTAAGGTTCCCCCATCACATGCCCCTCTGGCCTTCCTTACCTATGCCCTAAGTCAAATTTTCAGACTTCGTTTTCAGATTTCTTACTATATCTCCTCCTCTCAGTTCATGCCCACTTTCCTTCACCTTGGCAGCTCACCTAGTGTTAGTGTTTCCCATTTCCTTACTAGGTCATGTATCCTGAAATAAGATTATATATTTAATACATTCAGAATGAATCTTGATATACTTCAAATACAGCCTCCAAATTTTACTCGAAATCAATAACTAACCTGTGTACTTTTCACCATAAAATGTTTACAAACCCTACTGCCTCCATATTTAGCAGGTAATCATCGTATTGATTAATGAATGCCCTTTCATGTATGCCTTCTCCATCTATTTCGTATCTGATCATAGAGCTTTCTTGACTTTCTACAATTCCCAACAGCTCAACTATATCAACCCCAAACTCAAAGTTCCTGATTTTTTTTTTTAATATTATTTTATATTGCTTTTTTTAACGTATTACTCCAGAGAAGCCTGGTCAGTGTTTCTACCTACATACACACAGCTGTCTCTCAATATCTCGCTTTCAGATTCTTAATGTCAACTCAGGAAAGAGATGGGTAAGCCAAAAGAGGTCAATAGTGCCAAAATGTTAGTGAAACATAGGTTTACAGAAACTGGTTTCAGAGAAAAGTGTTCAGGAGCATGCTTACTTAGCAGAAGTAATTGAAGCACAGGGAAACAAAGGTGTGGTAATTTTAATGCCACAGTACCATTGCTTTTACACCCTACATTGTGGATTAAAGCATATACTAGACACTTACAAAGAATCCTCAATCTCAGCAGCTGAGACCTGCATCCCTACAACTCACATGCTGTTGTTATCCATGGCAGCCCAATTAAAATTTAAAAATGTGCACGCCTAACTGATGTTAGGATATTTTAATTTTGTTATACACACATACCATAGAAATAGGATTTGTAGATGATCAAACTGCAATTAAAATGATCTCTTATACTCAGTGATTCCAGTATATTTGTTGATTTTCCACAAATAAGTAAACCAAAAACATAGTGGTTGGATGTGAATAAATTTCAGCTCTAATAATTTTATGTCGCTGCAATACTAAAAATCATTTGCCCTTGCCCAATATCTGATTCCATTTTCTATATGTAATGATCAAGTCCATGTATTAACCACTGCGAGAAAACATTACAATTAGATAATACCTAAAGATGCATGTCCGGTACATGACAAGCAATTTAGGCAACGAACAGGTAACAAAATGTGTGATGCTAGGAGAAGATCAACTAGCACAAAAAACTTGGTATCTACTTCTGCTTCAGATATTTAAGACAAAAAGAAAAAACAAAAGAACAACAAAAAACCTCAATCAACCAAACAACTCCACAGTATGACTATAACTAAGGAAACAGTAGAAATAATAGGAAGGGCAGCAGAAGAAAAAAAATAAAATGCAATGAAAATTAATAAACACACAGTTCCATATTATTCTTCACTTATCTCATTCCAATACATCTTCTTAAAGGAACTTGCTTTTAAAGTAATATTTAAGTTCAAAGCAAAAAGTAACAACAACAAAAAATACTTCCCCAGACAAACGGGATCTGATTTTACTGTGACACCTCTTATCATATTTAGCTTCAGGACTTCAAAAATATTCATCATGTTTTGCGAAGGGGGAAAAAAACCAATTCTGCTGAAAGGTGTTTTTGTTTGGTTGGTTTTTTAATCCCCCTTAGAAGAATGACCTCATGTTTGAGTTTACCTGATTGGAATCCACCTGTACCCCAAAAAGGCATTATAAAAAGCATAAAGGGGCATTACTACACTACTGTTTCTCATGATAGATAGAAAACTGTTCTCCTGCACAAATGCAGCATAATTTTGAAAAATACCCCTTCAGATGTGCATTACCAATGTTAATTTATAAGAATTCAAAAATTATTTTTATTATTAATAATACACTATTGTAGAATGTCAGTATTCTAAAAGGTAAAACCTGTGCACACGCTTTTAGTTCTGCACCTACAGCTTCAGTTTTCTACCTCTGTTTCAAAGCAATAACATTGCACATATAAAAACAGAAAAGGACTTCTACAATTAATAAATAAAATGCAAAAGTATGTTTTATTACACTACAAATGGAGAGCACTGTAGCTGCACCTGTATTATGACTCTTATGTTTGTTTTACATTAGCGAAGTCTGTTAGCATGACTATTCTATACCAAAAAATTCAACTACAAAGTAACACACATTCTCATAAATACTAATACTAAAGGCCTGAGACATTTACATTAGAACTCAAAGTTAAATCTTCATGACTTTTGAAATATTAAACTATCATCATCATCAAAAATACATTTTCAGAGGTATTACATACATTTTATGCTGTGATGTCCCTTTCCAGAAAGATGCAGTCCAGACCTACAACTTCAATAAAAGGTGTGGAGCTTTATTCAAATAAAAGGCTGAGACTGAAAACTTGCTGAATCCTTTGGCCTGGAAAAAGCAGACTTACTTCCATGAGAAACATACAGTTCAAACTACTAGTTTTTCAGAGCGAGTTTATATATGGCTAATGTACCCCTTTCCTTTTAAAACAAAAAAGATTACTGAAATATTCTGTTACCAATTTTTCTTCTATATTTATACATATACTATTGTTAGTGCCATAGGATAATTAAGCTCTGCACCAGTAGATCAGGATAAACAAGCTTGACTTTCCTTACTGTCAATGGATTAATACTCTTTGGCTCTCCTTTTTTACAAACTGTCTGTTCAGGACCTATTCTCCACAGTGTAAAGAATTCACTATATTCTTGATAACCAATAGCGGTTTGCACTCACTGTTCTTACTCTATAATAAATTCAGTCTGAAAATTAACATTAAACCTGTTCCATGCGCTATGAACATGTAGTTAGCAAAAAAAACCCCAAAATCTTTCTGAATCAGTGGAGATTAGAATGATGATACATCCTAAAAGATGATACATTCAGGACAGAAGTCATTAGCAGTAGCAGAAATGCACCAGTTCTAACAACCACCTTTGAAGTCCCCACACTTTATATTTTGTTTTGAAGTACAACATTTACTCCATGGTCAACACACATTCAAACATAAAGCTTTCAGATATAGCTGTAGAAATTCTAACTGGTGGAGAATCCTGAAGAGGGAAAAGCTATGTCAAAAAAGTAGCACATCAAATAGTGGCATCATAAAAATTATAGAATACATGATCATATTCACTGGAGGTCCCTAATAAAAATTAAATGGTGTGTATATACATACACATATATGTACACCTAAAATCACTAAAGTAATCAGCACAAAGCCACACTTAACAGCTAGAATGAACTTCACATATTAAGAAGCTGACTTAACACAGCACTCAATTAGAAAGATTCAATAAAAATGCTTTAAAAGCTTGAAAGAATAGGATTATGCACCTCATCTGACCAAGGGCAAGCATAAACTAAAGGATGTTCATGTGATGAAGGTTAAAATGACAATATGCAATTGATGATTAAAAGAACTTTATATATATTCAGGATCTCTGATGGTTTTTAGGTGGGAAGGTTAACTTCCACAGGAAAGAGGGTCAATCAAGTAAAACTGAGAATATCAGATACAAAGGTAAATCATACTTGGATATTATTGTTTTATTATACTTCTAAAATATTTTTCAAGATTTTTGGTTTGCCTGCAGGGTTTTGGTTTGTTTGTTTGTTTTTAAATAGAGATGCCTTAACTCAGAATGAATGAATCTTACAAAACAATGCACTATCCTTATTCAAGGATAGGAACGAGGTGTAGAAGGAACATCCTGGCATTTAATTTAATATCAATAATATAGCAAGTTAATGTCCGTATTGAATAACTCTAAGTTAAAATATAAAGCAGGTAACTATCTAACATTTGATGCAAGCTAATTCCAACTTGCCAAATATACTGGTTTTGACAAGGCCAAAACTCTTTATAGGAAACAAATTCATTCCCTTTTAAGGAGAAAAGATTCACCAGAATCATAAAAGCTTAATCTTACTCAAATCTTAAAATATATGACACACTTTATAAACCTACCACTTTACAAGAACTATATATTACAATTATTTAATGGTTTGGGCTTTTTTATCCCCCTCAATTGGAATGAATCATTTTATGAAGGTACAGAGCCTATGAGTTTAACAGTACAGAATACAACAGACAACAAAGGGGGAAGTTTTCAAGTACCAATATGAAATTTCAAAGTAAACTGGCTCCTCCAAGTATGTACATTACATTGTGCAGAAATCCCCAGTCACAGAAGCAGGACCAGAGATTATCAGATTTGAAGGACAAATGACAGGGATCTTGTCATTCCCAATCTCACACAAAAGAGAACATGATAATGATTTAATCCTTTTAAACTATATTGGATTGGGGTGGTGGGGTGGGGTTTGCCAAACTTAAAATATCAACATAGCTCTTATTCAGTTCAAAGTCTCAGGCCCTTTTTTTTTTCTTTATAGTACTTGCTCTGCTAAATTTAATTGCCTCGGCAATGCCAGAACATTGCCTGATCGTAATAGGTCAGCATTGATCGCTCTAAACCAATTGGTTCCTTCATTACAGAGAAAATGAAGTAAAGAGAAAAGGCAGGTGTGCTCTTGCACAGTCAGCTGGACTTCAGCTTCTCTTGCCCTTCTTCTCCCTCATTAACTAGCAACCAATCGATCAAGAACCTGCTCAGAACCCACAAAAACTATTCATCACTTCTGACATGGAATGGTTTTAACAAGTCACTAAAGAATATTTGAAGTATCTATCTTAAGAGCCTTTAGAGCTCATACAGTTTTTAAACTGACATCCAAGAGAAAGGAAAATCAAAACATTACGGTCCTATATAGTTCTATTCTAAACCTTGAATCCAGAAAAAAAAAAATCTCTTAGTTATTTGCCCAAGACAAGAATCTGTAGGGCAAGGTACCTAATTTTGAATATTCTTTATTATAAAGAACTTTGACAAATAGAGAGAAAGACCACAGCTGGGAGAAAGAGTGCAGATAGCCTCATTCCCTGCTTCGAGCTCAATCTCTTCTGCACTTCCATGATCTTTAGTTGAACAAATTCAAAATGCCAGTGAATGTTCCTCCTAAAACTTTACACATCATTTCTACCTCCACCTTTTAAAATATGTAAACACTGCTTGTATTTCCAACCATTTCACATTGTCTTCTCCTAATAATCCATTTCCTATTAAGCTCCGCAATTCCTTTACCCACACAATTGCAACAAAACCCTTTGCCTCACTTGCAAAAAATTACTGTTCAAATTACTCTTAAAAATTATTCTTCTTGAAAAGTTATCTGTACTGATTAGCTCTTATTCTAGTCAGTTATTAATGATGTTTCTTCTCTTTCTCCCACAGTAACCTCTGCAGAACATGTCATTATATTTTGTTCACTAAAACAGGTCTGTAATTTCACATTACTATTGGATCAAAATAGTGCCACCAAGGCAATTCAGGAGAAGAAATCAAAGAGATGCTACAGTAAATATAAAAGGAGGGAAAAAGACGTTAGATATGGGGAAAATACACAAAGAAGAAAAAACACAAACAAAACACCTCAAGAAGATAATTAAAGCATAAGGGAACAATAAACAAACAAAGGGAAGAGGTAACAGACAAACTGGGTGAAGAAACAAGGGAGAGTGGCACTGCTTTGATCAGGAAAAACAAAATGCCAATGAAAGACATTGCATAAGAAGTTTTACATACTTCTACTAAAAGAAACAGAAAAAAGAAACAGAAAACCAATATGTCACTTTATGGCACACTGGGAGGAAAGATTTAAGAGGGCAGCAGAACATAGAGGTGTAATACTTTTATTTGCAAATCATCACAGGAACCATTTCGCTCCCAGTTATGTCTATTGTCTCACAAATTAAAAGGTTTAGATTATTATTTTGAACAAATCTGTGACACTGATTCCATAATGTCATGAGCAAAATCAGGTGTTTCATCTGTGTGCTTTGTAATAGAAGCATGATGTGACCAGGGAAACTTATTTCAGTTGGGAAAAATTTTATCCATTATATCCTACTCATTCCAGACTATTATAACACTTGTTAATTATACAGTAAAATGTAATCACCAAGAACAAATAAATCAACTAATTCTTTTGCTACATGTTTCCTCCTCTATGGTAACACAGAATCAGCTTGCATTCTGCTGTTGGTTTTCATCCTCTTTTTAAACCTCTGAAGCAACCATTGCATGTATCAAAGGCCACAATTTCTGAAAAGATGATATTGCTATTCAGGAACAGAGCCTTCTGTGAAGCAAATCTATTTACCAACACCCTTTACACTATATAAAGGGCTATTCACACGACCTATTTGGATTCTACCTGAGCTCCAGAGGATGATTCAAGTCCCCCAAGTATGGCTGGCTTATTATTTTTCACTGAATCAAACACACACACTCATGAGTAGATATGTAACTTGGACAGATATTGCATGATTACACCTGCTGTGACTATTCAGCAATGCATAAATAATCATACAGATGTCAAAAGAGAAGCATGAACAGGCTCAATAATGATTTTAAAGATTGCATGATGACGGGACTTAACTGATCTTTCCCATAAAAAAATCAGAAATTATCTTCTAATGGTAAAAATATATTGCAGTAGTTTTGTGACAATCCTATAAAAAAAAGGAAATTGAAAGTTTGACATACTACTGCAGAAAAAACTACAGGACCATTTTTCCTTTGGCATTTTAAAAATCAGTTAAAATCAAAGGTTCCCAAATTCTTCGGACAAGATGACAGTGGCAATCCTCCAAGTTTCTCAGACCTCTGTATATGCTCTGAAACTTATTAAAAAAAGAACCATCTTGTGAGTATCAGAATAAAATAAGCCTGTTTTTCTACTGATGCGTATCAGAGACTTGGTTTTGACACATGCAAATTCCAAATTAGGTTTCTCCAAAACTGGGGTATTTATAAAGCTTTTTGCTGTCTCTGACCCTTTTCTGAAGAGAGATCCTATGATGTCTGATAAAATGTAGGCTTTTTTCCAGTGAAGGCATTAACAAAATCTCTTTCCTGTATTTGGTGTCTGTCAGTAGACAATTTCTTTATGGAACCAGGTACATACACTATAAAAGGAATGTGCTTCACCATACTATGTCCCCAGAAACAGCAATCAATAAATCATATTTATATACCATGGAGCTAGATTATCCATGAATCACTTCCAAATCATGATACACATGCTGACAACCAGAATATAGAAGAAACATCAGCTTTTAAGAAACAATACTGTACTGACCCTATGGTCATCGCGCTGCTTTTACCTGAACTACCAATTTGAGTCACACATAATCTAGAAATCAGAGTCCAGAAGTCACAGAAAAAAAGACTTAAAAGATAATTTCAGATGTCATTTAGTCCATCCCTCCTGTCACAAAGATCAAACCACATTTATTACACTCCAGACAGATAAATATCCAACCCTTTGTTAAAATTCTCCACTTACGAAGCTTTCGCAGACTTCACAGACAACCTGTATTTAGCTAGTGTGACAGTGTTCTTAGTGCCAAATCCAACTTTTCATTCCCATAATTTATGCTTATTACTTCTTCCCTTATTCCTTATGAAGACAAAAAAGTATATACATCTCTTGTTTTGTACAAGTGTTTTACCTCTTGAGAGGTTTTGCATGCCTCCCTTCAGACTTCAGTTCTCTAAAACAGTCAGTAGCAAGTTTGTCCATCTTTTCTTATAGGTGTGCTGGATCTTGGTCTTCCTTCCCTTCTAGACTCTTCCCATGCTTCTTGAAGTATAAAATGGTAATCTCCTCAAGGGTTCAGAATTAGCGATTCAGATATGAATGATGCTGATTCCTATTACAAGCTATACTCCTGTTTACATATTTAAATGTTATTTTTTGCAACAGCTGATACTGCAGACCCATGTCCCATTTGGCAAAAAAATTGTGGATCCTTCTGGTGCTGAAAAGTGCTGTTCAGCCATTTGCTCCTCATCCTCATTCTTTAAATAATATTCCCCTGCACTTGTACAAATTCTTGCCCTTGTTCTTAGGAAACTGCATTGTATTTATTTCAGACTGTCTCCAATTTGTCAAGATCCATTTTAACTCTAATTTTGTCCTTTCACATAACTGCAATTCCTCTCACAGTTTCATTCTATCCTCAAAGTTAAGAGAATATGGTGTGTTTTTTACCATCCAAAGCATTACACATATACTGAGTAGCATGGAACACAAGAAAGACCCCATAAAAATCCCATTTCTTCTATCTTCTATTTTCTATTTCCATGTAATTATGATTACAACAGGTGCTGCTCTAATTTTATATCCACTTTACTGTATTTTCATTTAGACCATGTTCTCATTTCCTGCATACTGAAACACCATGTTAGTGTCAAAAGCTTTACTAAAGACAAAATATAACAGGTACTGATTTATTTCTTATCCATGCCCTGTTTTTCTGCCTCAGAAAAAAACTAAATTGACTATCTGTTTTTGACAAATCCAGTTTAGCTGACAGTAATTTCTTTATCTTCTAGTGCATACAAACAATTTAGTTCAATTACTTGCTCCAATGTTTTTCTGGAAACTGAAGTTGTGCTGTATGACAATTCCTCAGGTCCCTCTTTTTGTTCCTTTTAAAGATGGGAAAAGAACAAACTTGGTGCCTACTACCTATTTTCCATGAGTTCATAAAATCAGTAACTTTTCCAAGCTAATAAGTTACAACTACTAGTTCAAAAGTTGCTTTCTGGTGTCCTGGTTCAACTAGGATAGGGTCAAGTTTCCCCAGCAGAGAGAGAGGGGGAAGGGATCTCCAGCCGGGTTATTCATACCATGCTGACATCAGGTCCAGGGGCGGAGCCTTTATACTTTCGCTTTTGGTTTTGGGGGTTGCGACTCACGCAGCGGGCTTGTTCCCTGATCATTTTGTGGTATTTCTCTGTATATCTTTTGTCTTGTTCACTGTTATTGCTGTTTATTGTTGTTATCATTGCCACTGTTGCTGTTCAGATTGTTTATCACACTGTTGTATTAAATTTCTTCCTATTTTAGCCCGGGTTTGTGCCTCACTTCCAGCCCGACTGGTTGAGGGTGGGGGAGGGGCAACAGCAACGTGCTCTCCGGTCCCGGCAGGGCTTAAACCACCACATCTGGGTATTAGAAAGCAAGTTATATATGTATATAAATAAATAAAATGGGAATTAGAATCTAAATTATAGGTATCAGAAGAACTTTACTTATGATTCTACAATTACCAGTTGTTAACTGCAACTATTGCTGCCAAGAAATTGAGGGCTTACATACTGTAAATTTTCAAGGATGATATCAGATAAAGTTTAGCTTATTTGTCATATTTCCAAATTTGCGTAAAATTTCATGAATCATAGAACAAGTACTTCCCCTTCCCTAACATGATTATTGCTCCTTACACCTTAATGGTGAAGTAAATATGGAACTGTAGAATTAACATTCTAAATATAGAATTGTAAAATTAACTTTAGAACTTTAACTATGTATAGTAAAGAGTAAACATACTTCAAAATGGAAGAGAAAAATTATGTGTTACTAAATAGCATTCTCTAAGGGGTGCAAATCAAGAACATATACAAAAAGAGGTAAACACAGTGACAATATCTTTTTATCCTTTTTTCTTAAAAAAAAAAAAATCACTTGGAAACAATTTTTTAAAAAGCCTTTCAGTGAGAATATTCAGCTCTAGTGGTAAAAAGTGAACGTAAGCCATAGATGTCAATAACTCTGTTCTCTAATTTAATATGATGCAATAATGTCCTTAATGATACACCACTGAGGGCCTTTCCGAGACCTCCACTGGAAGGCAGAGAAGAAGGAAAGAACTTTGGTGAGAGACTGTCATATACTAAACTAACCTTCCTACAGAAAGAATTTAGATACCTTTCTTCTTCTTCCTCCCCCCAACTGTAAGATATACATCTCCTCCTTATTTAAACTATAAAAAACCCAAGAAGAAATCCCACAGCTTTCTGACTTCTTGAGAAGATTCCACTCAAGAGAAAAACCTCTTTAGGTGAGAGCTCATCTTACCAGAAAAGGACAGAAACTACTGTCCAGCATACACCATGATAGATTGTTTGAAAAACAAACGCACCTTGTTTTTTTAATTTAGCGACTGAAATCACTAAAAATGTGATATCTGATCTGCTGGTATCTGCAGAGTGTCCGTAAGGATTATCCATTGCCTACATACTATAAAAACTGTCTTTCAAAGTCTGTCTTGTACCATATATGGAGGTTAAAAAAGAAAGAAAAAGAATTCTTATCCTAATATCCCTGAAAATTTATATGCTGTTTAGAGAGATACTTACAATCCTGCTGGGGCACCTGAAATTACTACCCCCCCAACCAGAAGTTATAGGCTCTTCATATGAAGCTGCTTTCCTCTGCATTACAAGAGATATTGCATACATCATTGCATCTCAGCAGAGATACCAACCCTCTACCAAAGGAACAGGGTAAATAAGTAGTAAATAAGAAAATGTCCATAGATTTACAACAGGAGGTGGATATGATTGAGGTGATAATTTACATACATCTAATATATGTGTAAAGTAAAAAACCCTATGTTTGCTCCTTGTCAGGAAGTATATGTCTAAAGAATAGCCTCACAAATAGCAACAGGCTAGGTAAAAATCCAATAATACACCTCAGAAGAGAAAGCTAAGTGCTTTAGTAAATTTAATTTTCAAAATTATATCCTTTGATGACCACAATCAAGTAAAAGAAGAATAAGCAGTATTCCACAAGAGAGACTAATTACCAGGTCTTCTTTGTTGAAGCTCAGTTATTTTACATTCCCATTTCCTCCATGTGATACACAAATCTTGAAAAAAACCAATAAAACATACCACAATTTTAAAATATTATTTCAAAAATTGCCAGTCTAAAAAACCAGAATGTAAAAATAGATGAAGTTAGAATTCTGGAGAGAAGACTTTATCTTCTAATCTCATGACTGCAAAGATACCTCAAATTTTCCTCCTGGCACTGAGTGATGGGCCTGCCAGAGAGCCATTTCTTGGATATTATTTTATTTGAGATATTCCAGTCCTCCTAATGAGAAAGGATATTAGGTGACAGTAACAGAATGAGAGTGTGAGTTTTCAAAGATGACAGGAGGAAGAGGAATAGTTTCCTACTCCACTCAAATGAAGTTCATGATTTCAAATTTCAGTATACTGTATATAAATAAAATTATGTACTGATAACTGTGCATCATACTGAACAAGTATTAAGCTAAGTCTTAAAAAAAAAATCTTTAAGCATATTTATGTTCTTACTCTTTGAATATTAGATCCCTCTATCAATGTCCATGTATCAAAAAACAACCAAACACTAAATATTTTCTCTCTTATTACTAAATTGCACTATAGCAAACCATGGCTTGGATAAAAAACAAGAAATACATACTCTATGATCTAATTATATGGAATACCGACATATGTATACACATTTCGCACTCCAACTACTCTTCCAGTAACTTGGTGAACGTGGTCAAGACAGATGAGGAAAAGGTCCAGCCAAAACTTTAACAAGCACAGAAACAAGTATTTCTAATTAGGTAACAAAACTTGAATGTAGTGTTTGGAAACTGTGATTTTCTTTATTGAAAGATCAGTGATATCACCACTACAGAGAAAAGGCACAGTCTGTAAGCAGTTGTATCATTTATATCTTCTTCAGAGTGAAAAAAAAAAAAGATAAGGAAACAAGGATATCAGTATCTTTTATTACATTCATTTCCATTTTATTTTTTAGGCTATCACCGCAGCTCAAAAATTTTCCTTGTAGCAGCTATTTTCTGTTTCTAATATAAAGGCACCTATTGTATCTCAAAACATGATTCCAAATGTACATGCCATAATCAGAAGCAGCAATGCAAGTAGAAAATAATCAACAGATATTCTGAGCCCTAGCCAAGATGGTAGTCATGCTAAAGAACAACTGTTTGCAAAACCTCTCCCCAGGAACAATAGTACTACTAGATCAAGAACTGCACTCAATAATGTTATTGCTAAAAGAATGACACTATTTGATTTTAAACAAAAGAAATCAAGTAAAAAGCTTTAAAAAAACCCCAGAAGTAGTACTCAACTCTCAGTAACTCCTGTTCCCTCTCTTCCACCAAGCAGATTAGCCTGTACTTTACTACTAACCCATTTCTATGTGCAGCATATTGAGTCTAACACTGTCTGTTCAGCTCAAGTACCCCATCAGGTAAATGCCACTATACTGCTTGAATATACCTGCATTTTCCTGATTTTAAGTGCCAAATAGAAGTCCCAAATCCAGTTCTGTACTGCAGCGTCTCAGCATTGCAATTCTGGAACTATGACCAGGAGATTCTACAGTGTGGGAAGAGCAGTACTTTCACAAGGATTTAACGCAAGTCCATGAGGACTATACAGCCCACAATCAGGCTAACTTCGGTGGGGCTGGGTAACCATTTCCCACCCAAGTTTATTACATTGAAAAACACTGGTACATGTATTACAAATGAAGCAAAACAGGAAAAGGAAAGTGAGTGCACAGAGGGACTGGGCATTGCTCTCTACCTTATCATCTGGAGTGGGAAGAAATGGAGGGCAGGCTTCCAGGCAGGGTCTGCAGAAAGCATGCTGAGCCAGCCCCGGGGCTAAGATGGTGCTAATAACCCATTTCACCTCTGAGCAGCTCTCAAATATACATCTTGGAGACATCTCCATTGAACATTGCAGCAGAGAGACATGAAAAATCAGAATGTTATCCATGATATTACTACCCTTCCCATTTTCCTAATTGATAACTTGCACTGTAATTTTAAGCCAAGGTAAAGGTATATTCAAACTCCCAACGCAAAACCCGATGTCCCTCACCTTCTCTGTACTATGTCTCTAAGAAATAAAGTCTGCACATTGTTAAACACCTTTCCTTTGCCAACAGCCTCTTCTAACTGTAAAGTTACAGTTTTCTAGCTTCAAGGGTTCATCTTCTTTCATTTCAGACAGACTGTTAATAAAGTTTAGTACTAGGACTTCAAAGACTGAAAATAGCCATATCCCCTTGAGGAATTTATGTGATGTCTTTTTCATGTCATTATGGAGAAGAACACTGAAATGAAAATCAAGACACTGTTCATAGTTAATTTTCACCCTGGGATGATATTTTTGTGGGAAATCTCTTTACTACAAAATCAGCTAAAACAGAAACACGTATCTACTTATTTTATTATTCTGCTAATAGTTAATTCTCTATTTTTAATACACACATACACATTTGTCTGCCAGTAGCTTGCTGTTTTGCTGTGAAATAAAGATGAGCTCTTGCCTTTCATCACAGTTTACCAGCTGACAATCCTGCCAACAGAGTTAAAATGCAAAAGACTGTCTAAAGTCATCAAACTTTGAGATATTCAATGTATTCTGGACATTACAGAAGGGTCCCAACTGTCAAAGCCTCAGTGATCCTCACTTCTTCACTGATTTCAATTAAGGGGGTGAAAAAAAAAAAAAAGAGGAAAAACAAAGACACCAAAAAAGAGCTAATGTTACAAAAATTATAAGCATAAAAATGCTGTGAGAAGTCAGCTGTAATTTGTTCTCTTTTCTACTTCATTGACATTTTTGTTTTATAGACGAACAAGTGATGGCAATCCAACACTTCCAATTTTCAAAAAACCATCTTTCATTTCAAGGTCAACGTTAGCTCCTTTTCACTTAGCTCAATAAAAAGAAGCAAAATACCACCAAGTAAAGCATATTTGGAAATAAAAACATACTGAACAATGAGTTAACACATGAGAGCCATTTTCATATAAGATGCTTGATAAAAAAAAGCTTTAAGAACAGTATGTAGCTTTGACATTTTGTAATTTGAAGTAACATCAACAAATTTCACTTTTGAAAAAACATTCTAAGTCCCCAAAATGCGAATTAGTTATATTTATTTTACCACCATTGAGTAAATTTCTAGACTTTCTCTGTTTTTGCTCCCATCACACACCACCATCAAAGGGTGGTAGAAAAGACATCAGCAGCAGATTCAATATTGTTTTACTAATTACAATACTGCCCTTTTGTTTGCAACACAGACCCTGGTTTTGATACGATAAGAGACCACATAACAATTTGTCAATTCAACCTTTGCCTATCTTAAAGATTAATCTATTCTGCCCATTACAATACTATCTTATGGGTAATATGGATACAAGAATAAAATCACAGCTAACAAAACTCATTCTGCAGCTTCCAGTCACAGTACTTCATCTCCACAAATACCATTTCCAATTAGGGGAACACCCCCACACCCCACGCCCCCCCTTTTTTTTTCCTGAGAAAGTAGGAAAGAAACTTACTGTTAGGAAATTAATATATACTATATAATATACTATATATAATATATAGTGGGAAAACAATACTTCCTTTACAAAGGTTTGATGGTGGTATATTTATATTGCAAACTGTTAAAGACCCAAACAAGCCACTAAAATTTATTTCTAGGGTCAAGCAAGAGCAACGGAAGGCTACTTGATTTCTTCATGACAGAATCATCATGGTGATTGAAGATTCTTAACTAATATATACCACACTCTCACACTTACATTGATTTACTCTGCAGTCCTCCTGGGCCATTCCCAAATCTGTGCAGCCTGAGAACGAGCTTTTTACACCCCTCATAAAAGTTACTTTACTATACCACATCCCACAAAGTATACTGTGTTACAGCATATAAAATCTGTGCCAGAAAGAAAAAATACTGCTTACAAGATACGCCGTAGAGTCGCACTGCTGAATTTCTACTGGGGGGGGGGGGGGGGGGGGGGGGGGAGAAGAAAAAAAAAAAGTGTAAGAATTTGACTAGATTCCTGAAAGCAAATGTTTACTTTCCCTGTTACATTTAATAGTAATAGCTACCTGCCACTTAACTCAAATTCTGATAATTTTTCAGCAGACCTACACTCTGCTCTTCTCTTGTACAAAAGTGTTGGCAATAGAAAAAGGAGGTTCCACTAATACACTGATTATTTTTGCCTGTTATTCATGTTGAGATTTAAATGATGAAGACTATAGGTATTAGCAATGTTATGTCATTTCATTTGCAGTTTTTTCTGGCTTAACAGATGCACAGCAGGCTCTTCCAATATGCCAAATTTTATGAAAGTTAGTTTAAGCCATGACAAATTATCAGTTAATATCTTTATTGTGCAAATTGTGTACAGGCCTGGTCTAAAACCGTGAAAAAGAAACTTCTGCTATCCTTCGTACTACCTTAGTGTGCAAGTAAAGATGAACAGAAGCACTAAATCTCTGCATTGCACGTAAAAATACTGGAAGTCCTGCATCCCTACCTGAAGATTCCTATGCATCTGACGCCCACACACCTCAGCACATTCAGCTAAAACTCTTTCCTGTTCCACCCCAATTCACCATGCCTGCCCCACTGACTTACTCATTCACCTTCCTCCATGAGCTTCAAGATCTTCCACTTCTCAATGCACCTCTTCTTCTTAAGACACATGATTCATGTGCTTCAACCATTTGCTTCTATGCTAAGACAGGTAATGCAATCCTCTATAAAGGGCAGAGCTCTGAATTCATCCCCATCTTTTCCCCTACATCTATTGATATTTATTCCTCTCTAAAAACAGTAGGAGACTCTGTATATAGATATATATACTCCGTGTACATATATATATATATATATATATGGTATTAGTTGGTTTAAGTTGTGTACAAATTTTTACAGAAAAATCCAAGATGGAAATATGAGTGATTCAAAATCCAGAAAAAGCTCCAGTATCATAGTCTAAGTTAAGCTAATATTAGTATCAAACTGTGCCAGTATCATTCTTCCTCACTTATTTCACTTTTAAAAAGCATTTATAGCTCTTCTGAAAAGCTTCAGCTCAATGAGACCAGCTAAATTGTCAGTGGGCAACAATTTGAAATTGACAGTGAAAAGACATTAAAGTCACATTTAGTCCTATGATTCACTGCTGTTGCTTCAACATACAACGAACAAGGCAACAAATCAGAAAACATGTCTACAATTTGTTCTGCTAATTTTTTTTACAGAAGCTTTACAACAAGAAAAAAAAAAAATTACACCTTTTAGTCCTCCAGAAACTTACAAAACACAGCAGGGTTTTATACCTTTTCTTAAGTGTCTCGTAGGGTAAAAAGGCAATTGCATATTAGTTGTAGGGTTTAGAAACTCGTATGGCATCCACATAAAATAAAATACCTAAAAAAATACCAGAAGTACTAGCAAAATGATAAAGTTGTAGTTTTAACTGAATGAAGCTTGGAGTATTTAATTTAGAATGCTCTTAGTAACAGTAACTAAATTCCTCTGTATGTACTATTAATTTCATTAATCGAGATACTCCACGAAGCTTTGGGGAATCATAACATTAGACATACACATATATGCAAAAATCAGTGAATATCACATTCTCAACTATGCTTTAACTTCAACGTATTTTAAAAATTGAACGGTCTTTAAAAACCAGTTAAGACTCTAATGTATTTAGTGCTATGAAAAGAAGGATTTTTCCCTAGCTAGAAAGGATAATTTGACGCTTGCAGCGTGATTTTGAGCCTGCTAGGTTAGCTAGGTTTATCCCAAGAGGAGGGCCATTCATATGTCAAAACGTGATGTACACTCCCTGGTTCCTCAAAGCAAAATATAATACAAGTCAGCAAATGATGTATGCATACAGTTGGAGCTATCAAAATCAGGCTGGTAGATTTAAAAAAAGTATAAGACTGACTGCAGGACACCTGCTTCATTATCACTGAGGACAAAAGTACAGAGTAAAAGATGAACAAGTGTAAAGGAAATAATAAAGGAAGGTAGCACGATACGTAGCATTTGAATGCTGCACTATTGAACTGGGCAGAGTCCCTTCACAGGCTGCGGAGTTCTGATGTGATGCCCAAAACCTCAAGTAAAACAGGCTTTTCTTCAGTGCCCATCAAGTAGGGATCCCCAATATTTGAAGCCTGCGGCTTTACTTTCCTTTCAGAATTGCAAACTGAGATCAAAAGAACATGAAATGGCAACTACAGTAAATGCAATACTGTGTTATACACAACATTTAAGGAGCACGAGTAAGGTTTTATGTACTACCTTGATTCTGGCATTTCTAAACATCCAATTACTGGATTTGGAACTTTGCCGAGAAAATGTACACTGAACATTCACGGAGAAAATTCAATAGTAATTTCTGAATTTTAAAGCCAGTACATCTGTCTATCATATGCTATAACACTTTCATCCATGCAGATGACAACAACATACACATTTGTCATGAAGGCTTGTTCACTAAAGTTAACTGAGCGCAACTAAGAACAGCAGCAAATACTCCTTCTCCACCCCGATCAGCAGTACAGGGAAACGGGACACTCTCAGCAAGTTTCACATATGTTTGCTGCCAACAAGGGGAAGTCAACATTCAACAATCTTGGTGCTATTTTTAAATCAGCTGGATGAGGACACAGTGCAAATCAGTTAGATGCCTCCTGGGTCTACTCCTACCCAATCTTTTCCAAACCAGCGCCTTACTTGGTTATTAAAGTTCAAGATCTCTCATGGTGCTATTAGTTACAAACAAAACGTAGCACGATTAGCAGTGCTGGTTTTGATTTTGCTTCTACTTCATTTACTTATGTTCATACAAACTTCAGATTTGGAAAGGTGAGATTTTTTTGAAGTTTCCTTTGTATTGAAAATCCTCTCATGTTTTATATGTATATTCATTATTATACAGAGCTATTTATCATTGAACCAATTAAGAATAAGATACATGCTATTTGTTTTGCTAGTTTTAAACTGCAAAATAAACGTGGAAAAATATCACCACTATTGAAATACAAATAGCTGAACTTCCTACTTCAAATACTGATATTTTAACTCATATCTGCCCATTCTGTTATTAGGCCTATGAATTACTAAGAATCATTCACTGTTTCATTTTGATTATAAATTGTAGGACCAACTGTATTAAAAAGTGCACCTTCATCTGAAAACAAAAGATGAAATCAGTACAGTTGGAAGGTAAAATATTTTAAGACAAGTAAAAATTATATACAGTAAATTTTAACAGGATATAATTTCTAGAAACCTTAATAAAATATCCATTTAAATAATATTGACTAAAATAGGCAAAAGTCTAAGTGCTGTTCACACACTGATGCATGTCCTGACCTCTAAGTGATGACAGGAAAAAAACCCAAAAAACCACAACAAGAACTATCAGTAGATTACCAAACAGCTAAATACAGTTTATAATTTTTCTGTTACCTCCTGATACATCATTTCCAACCCACCACTCAGAGACAGAATATTGCCCGCTAGTCCGGTTGTTCTGCAAAGGCAAGTACAAAACCATAAGAAAGTCAAATATCTCATTCCTCAGAGTTTTGCCAAAAGAGAAAAGAAAGGGAGGGCAAAAAAAGGATCACTAAACTGCCCACAGGCATTATAGGCTACAGTTTAACAGCATTTCGATTGAAAAAGTTTGTTCCTAAAACCAAAATTTTTTGGAAAATACATTTCCAAAGCTTTTCCCCTGTCCCTTCCTCTCTATAATCCATGAAAATATGTCAACACATCCTGGGGAGAGGAAAAAAAAAGTAGATCCTCTAGTGCCATAACATTGTGTGATGAACAAGAAGTCATGCAACTATTATTTAGGGCATTAGTCACAACAACAAAAAATACGAGGGAAGGGAGATGAAGAAAGAAAAGCAAGTTTCAGGTTGAAACAAGTAACACAGAGTAAGCAGATTTCCTTGTTATCAATCACTCAAGTCACAAGAAACCAAAATGTTTTCCCCCTTATTTCAGGGAGTTCAAGGATTCAATATAAAACATAAGTACCAGCATTTCTAGTACATCTAAAGAAAAACTCTACTTTGACTGACTTCCCACATAAACTATTTCCATTACATTATGCAGCAAGTGACTCAATTTTTCTTTTGGCAATGCATGTGCAATGTTAACCCTTACGTTTTTATGTAAACTTATGAACGCACCTACAATAATGCCAAACTCATAGTTGTGCTGTTGTCATAAATCATGAACAAACCCAGACTATGCGAAGCACAGCAAATGTAACAACTGATGAGCAGAATACAAGTACCTGTGACTTGCCTATCCTGAATGCTTTAGAAGCTTGTCCTAGAGAAAATTTATCACTGCCATTCTTACGAAGTCATATTGTACTGCAAGATGAGAAAGCAGATAAATAAGGAGGAGAGAATGGTTAATGCAAAGTCCTCCATCAGCTTCTCAACCTACAATATTACATGGAAGCTAATCGGCTGAACTGCTACTTTCTTAAAGGCTCTAATGGCAGGCTCTCAGGTGGAGTCAAGCCCATAAACCTGGTCCAGGGAAATGTCTTTTAGACATACACTGCAAGCTTAACTTCTGAAAAACTGTATGCAACACTTCTGTAGTTCTTGCCAATCATTTAATGAAAAAGAAGAAAGAAAAATCTATGTGAATTAGAGCTGCCAGGTGTTTGGGGTGGGAGGCCCTCAAGTTCAGGGGTTTTTGTGTTTTCCAGGACCACATAAAACAACTTTACAGAGCTCATCCTAAATAATTCACATGATTCAGGGATTTCTTTTTTGCTTCAATCCTAACATGTACATAATATGATATTTTCTGACTCCCTCTAAGACAATCCTAACTTTCCTTCTTCCTTCCTCTTCCTCTAATTTTCCCTACATAAAGCTGGTTGATATTTAAGTTACTGCAATTTATTTTTTCCCCTTTATTCCTTCTTTTATTACTGAATACTTTCCTTCAAATTTTGGGAAACTACATACCCTCAAACACCAAGGAACAGAAGAGAAAGGCACCAATGAAAACATAAATACGCTCATCTCTTCTAGCTTATATCCAGCAAGAACTGCAAAACTGTTTGACACAAACATGAATTTCAAAATACAAGCTTTTAGTTAAAAGCAGAGAAAACAGTACACTAGACAATGTCCCACAGCTCCATACATTTCATGTAATTAAAAACAAAATCAATTAAAAACAAAACAAACAAAAAACCAAACTGAAACAAATGCTTCAACAACTAATGGTCAATTTATGTTTACCTGACCAACAAAAGAGAAAAATGATACAGTTAAAGTACAGTTCCTTGAAAAGGAAATTTCAACTGTGGATACTCTGCTTTTCAGCTACTTCTGTAATATACATAGTGCAGAAAAAAGCAAAAGCCAGCATTTTCTCCAAGTCTCTTGGTATTCAACTGTTAAATTTAAGAACGAAGAGTTCTACCTTTCAGCTTAGGGAAAGAAATCCAATTCAAAGACAGAATTAATATAGCAGCCTAATCACCTGACAGAGTTAGAATAAAGTAGCTTAATACGAATTATAGCGATAGGGACAAATAGATGCAGCGTGGATTCAGTTCTACTGACCACAGATGAATGTATTGTCAAAATACATTTGTTTTCAGAAACATTTAACAGAAAAAGACTTCATTTGAACTTGCTGGAGACCAAATACTCTTTGAACCAAGCATGTTAGATTTATAGATATTTTCTTTTCCTTATATTCAAATTATCATAATGTAACTATTCATTATCTCCTAATCAGGAAACTCAGCTTTCTACAGCTGACATTCTGAATTAACCTGGTCATTCCTGTCATCAATTCTCATCTGCTAGCCTCAAATTAAAATTATTAAAAACAGTCAAGTTGATCTAACAACTTCTCTACCATCTGAAAGGGGAGGTCTGACCCCTTTTCTACTTTTATTATTTCAAGCTTCCCACTTTTTCTACTTCCAGATAGGGATTTCCATCCCCCCTTTCCTTGCAACAATTCTGGTGCTAATTGGACAGTGTTTATTCACTTAATCAACACAACTCATTAGGAAGTAGAAAACAACCCTGTCATGGATCAGTGGGTTGAAGCCATTCATGCAGAGGCAGATGTGCGCCAGAGCCAGCACAATGGAGAGAGGTGACTCCGTTCACTCAAGAATGAGGAAAAAGATCTCCCTTTCTGACCTTCCTAATACCCAGCTAGGGACTGTACTTGCACATACAGATATCTTATGAAACAATTAGTCTCCTAAATTGCTTCAAAGTAGTAGAAAACAAACATTTTCTCATTACTGAGAAGAATAACAGTGAGCATCTCAGGGGATTTAGTGAGGAGACACTATTCACATCACCAACTTTGAGCACTTCCTCTCACAGCACTGCTCTGAAAATGAGCAGAATTTGTATGGTGAAGCTGGTGTACAGATGTACCTGAATGATGACATACTCGCAATCACATAAGGCATCCAAAGCAGAGAACTGTACTCAAACCACTAAAATCCTATGTTAGTACTTTAAGCAGAATAACCTGGTTATCTTCCTAATGAATATGAATACAAAGGATCATCAACTGAGATCTGACAGATGCAATGACACAGCTATCAGAAGCCAGGCAGCTGTACTTCCAAACCCATCTTACTCAGGCCACCAGGTCATACTAAGCTGCAGAGCAACTGACCTAGATGGAACACACCATATGCATGTTATATGCCTTCCAACATTTAAGCTACCTTGGCTATTTCTACACATCCCTTTCAAGTTGAATCCAGACAATCCTAACTATTGAAGTTTATTGTAAGTATTTACGACTTTGTAAAATCCAGGTAAGCATTAGAATCCTAGACACAAACATTGTTTTTCAGATATATTTTACATCCTTTTTCTTTCTTTAAAAGGGGAACAAAGCAGGAATTTCCTTCCAAAATAGTTAAAATGTAACTGTAAGACTGTATCTGAAGCAAGGAAACACATACAAAACATTAAAACACATTACTAAAGAGATGTTTAACTAAGGGAATTATCCTTTGTCAAAAATTTAGTAGCAACATTAATTAGTTCTTTCCCTAAAACACAACTGCTCTTATTCATGCTATGGCATTTCAGGTCTGATTAAAATACAAAATCTCTTTAAGAAATGTTAAGACTATATTACACCACAATTTAGAGCTTATCTGTCAAACTGTGATAATGCTGTATTTCTTATCAAACAACCTGTACGTCATCTATTACTATGTGTAAAAACTCACCCTAAAATAACTTCACAGTTGTCAGAGACGATTGTAACATGAAGAAAGTCCATGGTTCAGTAAGAAATGCATTCAAAACATAATCATAATAGATTGTACTGAGCTTTATATCATGCACTTGTTCATGGAAAGACATATATGACAACATTCACTCTTACTTTCATTGCTCACTGTCTTGAGCTTTCTTAAATATTATTTCTGTATGTGACAAGAAAAACAGAGGCATGTTGAAGAGGCCCTGAGCACCTGGTAAATAGGGTCAGGTGGCTGTACCATAGCTGCTGTTCCTCACCTAGACTAAATATTATTAGTGATGACTGTAAAGGGAGCGTCAGTCAAGAGGAATTTGAAAGAATCCTGATAACCACAACTTTGAAGGTAATTAAAACCAAAATAACAGATCTTATGCAAAGGCTTATACCCACATTTTAAAAATGGTAAACAAAATGGAGTTTGATGATCTGGTTGAAGAGGCTAGAAAGCTGAAAAGGGCATACGGTATACGGGCATTTGATCACTGAGGGAAATGCTTAGACTGGGGACAATAGAGGGAGTTTTGGCTGACATACTGTAGTTTCAAAAACATGTATCTAACTTTCACTTCAGTAAACTATTTCTATTCATGGGCACCCCCAGATGAGGCATTCTAAAGCTACCCAAACTGCAGCGATTAAACATGCCACGATTTTTGCCCCTCCCCAAGAACATAAATGACCAATTTTTTTCGATCTCTACTTTCACTGTCAATAATGAGGTTGGAGAGCACTTTTTTTCAGCTGCTAAAGCTATGGACTCCTGATAACAAAACACTGTACTAGTGAGTGCTCCCACAATATAAGCTATTGAATTCCAAGTAAGAAAAGCAGCCAAGGCACTTAGACCATTCTAGCAGTTGTCCAATTTCAGTAAAATCAAACCTTTAAAAACTGCACAGTCAAGTACTTTTGTACACCTTTATTAGCTAAATCTATACCAAATACCAAAAACATTCCTGATGAGACCTCTGGACTTGAACGCTGAGGTTTTAACTTCAGCAACAGGAGATGGGAATTCAAGTACTACCACTGTCAGGTAAGTCAACATTTCAGTCCCTTGTTTTGTAATTACACTGATCACCTTATTTCAGCAAACACAACATTTACTTCTGTTCAACAGAAGAATCATATAGATTAAAAAAATCCCATAAAATTGGTCTGCAAAACCAAGATTTAGTAGAGAGACCATCTACATCAAATCATAGACAACGATGTGAAGCAAGTGCTAAGTCCACTAAAAAAGAAACAAGAATTATAACGAACTGTAAAACTGATAAAAATAGATCCATTGAGAAAATACTAATTTTAAAATATAAAATCTTCCAAATATGTTTATCCTCCTTCTTTCTAAGTAACTTCTCATGGAATTAGAATTAGAAAGTCTTATTTTAAGGGTTTAGGGTGTTTTTTTAGTTGGTTGCATTTTTGGTTTTTTTTAATTTTATTTTAATTTTTTTACACAAGTAATTAAATTAACACTAAAAACATCAGCAGCATTTTCTTTTGATCTAGTCAAATACAGAATTACATAAATTTGAGTAAATTATAACCCTAAAAATTTAAATAACTTTCAATGAAACCATTAATGTCATTCAAACAAGTTTCTACAGTTAAAGTCTGCATGTTAAGTGTGAATTACTTTGCCACTTGAAGAATATCAATCATTTAGCTGTTCAATATGAAGAAGGAAAGATGCAATTAAGAGATTTTTTTCTGGAAAGAAAAAATTTTAGTTATTCCATAGCACTCCCTAGTGGCAAAAGGCATTCAACTCAACTAAGTCTTTGGAACAAGTCTATCTGACTAAAGAATTTATCGTTTAATTTATAATATATTTGTATAAATATACTTTTTTTTTATCAATATACTTTTATATTTATTTATCTAGAGGAAAAAATATGGTTATTTGGGAAAAGTGCTTAGATTTGTGGTGTGGTTTTTGTTAAGTTTTGTGTTATGAGGTGGGTTTTTTAACTACTTTGCAATCTCTCATATGCAACTTTTCTCACAGCAATGTTTCCAATAGCTTTGTGAAACCTACTGATGCTTAACCTAATAACATTTCAAACTTCCTTTAAATTAGCCTTTTAATTCAAATCTTTGTAGGATATGCCACAAACAGCAAAACATAGCATTTGCCTAACCCCCCATTTACATTCTCTGGCTTCAAGCATAGCCTGTTAAGTACAAAACACTCTGAACTGCTTGAGAACAGTTTCTGCAGTCTGCATGTATACTTCTTTCTGAAGTACATTTCCATGAGGTTGATGACACAGAGGTTATGAATGTGGATTTCGATACCCACACATAAAACCAACTTTTATTTCATTTATAATAAATTATACCTAATGTGCAATTTATTTCCATTAACCTACACAAAAATGATGTGAGCTATGTTGTATTTTTAGAAGTAAGCAAATTTATCTTAAGATAAATATTTGTTTGGCACATGTCAATACCAAGCTAGTCACCTGTCACCTGAAAACAAAGACATGAGGTTGGTTTCTGCAACAAGTGCAGAGGAATTTACTGCTCTTCCCATCGGCTCACCTCCCTACCTCTTCTTGAGCAGCAAAATTTCAATGGGATCCTTACACCCAATAGTGCAGACTTCCCATTATATTTGTGATATAAACAAAATAATTTATATTATTTTTCAAATGCAAGATCAACTCATTTCCATGTTCATTAAATAAATTCATCTGAATCTCAACTGTGTTTGAAATGGAACAAAACATGCTGGTTCCTGAACTCTCATTTTGTCTTAGAACTTCATCTCAAACGTATTTTAGCTTTACTTTCTGGGAACAAGTATCTTTTCTGGCAGATTAGTAAAATATTAGCTTCATTATAGCAATAGAACAAGCACAGCTAAAACTAGCTAATCCATTTTCACAACAAAATTGTAAATATTCTGTTAATAACTGTCTATAACAATTCTGAGCCATTAAAAGTGATCTTACATCATATTAAAAAAGTCATTAAAGTATAACTATTATGAGCATCTGACTTCCAATACACTTTGTTATAAAAGAAACTGCAAAGCAAGATTAAAAACCTGAATGCAGACATGGATTTTTTTTCTTCTCCTTTTTTTTAAACAAGATGTAAAGATTAGATTAGAAAGGATTTGAGAGTCCAGGAGCTGTAGCAACTTAACACACTTGTTAAGGGTCCATTCTTAAGTATTAATTACCACATGCAAAATTATGCTTTCTAAATAAGATTTTTATACAATAAAACAAGCTTAAAAACATTTTAATTATTTAAGTATATTTGGGCTCACTTTCTATCTCATACCCAAATCTCCACACAGAAAACTAGAGTTTTGCTGGTTTGGTGTGGCATGTCCCTAGATAGGCTCCCCATGCTTTCCATCAGGTAGGAGCAAACACTGTATTGCACCTATGTCAGCAAGGGCCGAGTAGGCTCTAACCAAAGCAAAGGCAAGAGCCACAGATTCAAAAGGCTCTGGCATGTAAGAACAACTGACATATCTAAAAAACTGATCTTGTTGCAAGAACACAATCCAAAGGGCTTACATCCACAGAATCACCCAGTGCTGGAGGAATGTACAAGTCACTGGAATCCCCTCAGGTGGGCTGAATTTCTTTGCATGCCTTAAACTTACATGTACATGCTCTGAAGCATTGCTAACTTCTGATACCTTTCTCCAGCTGATGTTATGACCCACAGACTAGCTAGAAAAGTCCTAATATGCCAGAATTTTTCTTAATTTTTAAAATTTTTATATTACACATATAAGCTGAATATTATATTATTATACTATAGGATTTTAAAACAATTATTAATTTATAAAGGACCTTTATTTAATTTACCTGAGAGTAGTCTTAAAATCCTTCTATATAGGTTTATGTATGTATCTTCATGTATATATAGATATATAAATGTGTGTGCATGCACATCTATGTGTAGGTGCCTTATTCTGCCACTGAAAACGCTATGAAATACTGTGAAAATACTAAAGGCACAATCGATTCTACATTTGCTACACATTATGTTATTACAAAACAATCAAAGAAAAGAGCAAGGGAATCAACCACTTATGCAAAAAAAATCAGTTTGACTGAACTCCTACTTTATTTTACATCAGTAAGAAGGCGTTAAATTAGAATTCAGTACCCTATGTGGGGTTAAATACATAAGGCAGTTTTGTTTTGCTAGTCAAAGTGCGACATGACTGTATACATTTCATGTTAAACCTTAAAATAACTGTAAGGATAGAATAAATGGCTTCTCACAAACATACTGGCTTTTGCTATGAAAATACACTGTACATATATGATAGTTCTTATACGCTTACTGCTCCAATATAGTGTATTGAACTACTGTGCAGACTAAAAACCCCAGTCTCTTGCTTCCAATAAGCACTTGTACAGTATTTTGATAGGAATAGGAATTTGAAGTGTTAGCATAGTGTCTCAGAACTGTGCTGGCATCTTTCCTTATCATCAAACAAACGGACATTCTGCCTATAAACTGTCATAACAAAAATTACTTGGTATTTCCTGCTTACATTCCCATCTCAAAACTGATCTGCCTCTGCATTGCAAATTTTAGTATAATACTAGAGCCTAAAGAGCACCAGTTCTTTAATCTGGTATCATAATTTTTACCAACAGGCAAGCAATATAACCTTAACAGTTTTCATCCTCCAGCCCTTGTACTCCTTTCCATGTGAGAATGCAAATGGCCCCAGTTCAACAGAAAACAGAAACACATCCAACAGCAGAGACAGAAGCCCCTTTTTGGGCTCTTAATGAGGTCTCCAGAGCCCAAGGCAAACCAATAACAAATTGTACTTTCCACACATTGGGAAGTGGGGGCTGTGAGGGAGGGGAGGCAGAAAACCCTGGAGCCTGTCATCTGAAATTAATTGAACTTAGCCATGCCAGGAAAACACTGATAATAAACCCTCCCCATCTAAATTAAGGTTTTACACCACAAAAAAAAAGTAAAAATTTATGGCAGTAATTTCATCTTGGGTTTTTCAAGAAGAGCTTGCTGTTTTTCTTGCACTCAATAGAAAAATCCCAGAGGAGCAATGCAAGCAGCAATAAGGCAGACTTCTAAAAAGATACCACTTAATTTCTCACTCCTTCCCTTGCACTATTGCTCCTCTTCCACTTTTATTTAACTGAATATTAGCTCTATCACTGCAATATGCTACCACAGGGTTTCTCATTCTGTAAAGGTAGTAATTCTCATGCTTCACCATCCCCCTGAGAGGGCATTAGATCTCTGCAGGTTCATCACTCATTCCGTCATCTTAAAAGCTGTCCAGAGATGCTAGACAATTTGGGATTAACAAAATTGCATGAAAGATCAAACCGGAAAAGATTTTAAAATATTAAAATTCAGCTTGGGCCAGAGGATAAACTTTCTATATATGAATAACTGACACTGCACTACTTATTCCTTACATGCTACAGAAACAAAATGTGGACATGGCAATTGCTGAATATGTTTTGCTTCACTTGCTTATGCATCTTATAGCCTATTAAAAATCTACCAACTAATATTCATTGCATCTATTTAATATACAGCATCCAAACCCTTCAAACACTAAAAATAAAACTCTATAATTTTAGTTTGTTCTGCAAACAAAAGCAGATTACCCAATATCTTTTAGCTTTATTTCTCATCCACAAAAGGACAATAACTATAAGCCAAAGGAATTTTTAAGACCTATATTAAAAAAAAAAAATTATCCACGCACTCTACAAAACCTGAAGAAATTGTCAGTGACATCCTTTATTGCTTCACTCTGTATCATATCAGAAAATGAAAATATCTATACAGCTCACACATGTTATCTACTGTGTCATTGAACAGCTTACATTGACATGCTTCTGGCCTTTCAGAAAAATTATTACCAAGTGTCTCCAAAGCAATCCTTAAAAAAGTTAGACCTCACACAAAGAGCCTTTACACTCTCTAAAATACTCTGTTCAAGCAAACTGAAGCTATGCCTTTAATGGACCCGATGACTTCCATTTTAAGTCCACAACCTACAAGCCTGCTGTCCCGTTCTGCACAGCAATGATTATGCACAAAAGCACAGGAAAAACTCTTCCACAATTCTGTCTAGAGATTATTCTGGCAACACTATTCATTTTTAAGGTCATCTGAAAATGGAAGCAGACATACTGTCTACACTGTTAAAGTGTTAGACCTGTCCCTGGCATGATTCCAGTCAAATCCAACTGGCACTCCCTTCTCGAGCACTGCTTGAGTGAGGGTCCACGCAGGCCAGAAACTATTCCTGCTGCAGACAATGAGGATAGTGAATCCATTCTGGAAGCTGAAAGGAGTTTAATGATGTGGCCAAACTGTGACAGTTCACTACAGGACTAAAGAATTGACATTGGGACTATTTAATTCATTAATTTTTAGATGCAGTAGACTATTTGTAAAGGTTTCAAAAGCTTATTACACTAGTTATTAGAAACAAACACACTTTGTAGGCAGAATGATAAATACTGTAAGTTTTTTCAGCATTCCTGAGTATTCTCTAGGTCTGTCTTGCACAGCCATGTTTCTATTATGACACTTGCTCCAAATCCCGTCTTCTGTATACATCTTCACCCTTTGGCTAATATCCTCAGTTTAAAAGGCTTTCTTTAATTTAAAAGCTTATCCTCCTATTCCCCTCTTCTGTTCAGGCTTTCTAAAGCTCTCCAATCTCTTCTGAGACTCACAAGCTACAGTTCTTAAGATCTTATTTAATCCCCCTGATCAGGCTAATACTGTATTTTAAAGAAAGTCTGCAGAAAGCCAGCTGCCTTTATCTAGGGTGAAATAACCATTTTGTTATTTCAAGTAAGAGTCATAAAATTGGGATCAAGAAAAAAACCAGCATAGCATTTGCTTCCCTTTAAATAGAGTAATTATCAGGCTGATTTTCTGATAGTAACTGTGAGAGTAAATCAGAGTGACATTGACAAGAGCTACATTATTGTGCATTTGTGAATAAATCCAATTATACTATCCAAAGATGCACAAAACCACTTTACAAATAATCTTGACTACCTGCCATCTACATATGACATTTCATTTGCTGAAACAGTTCCAAATGCTATCTAGCACAAATATCACATAATTTTCACATCAACTAAACTTCCTTCCTAATTCTGTTGACACCATTTGACCCATTTTACCATAAGCTAACACTGTACCTACAAGCTGTTGTATCATGATGGACCACAGAATTCACCTAGCTGTCCAAATTTTAATAAGCATCTTCCAACTGAGGACAGCAACATCCTGCCAGAATAACAAAGTATGAAACTTTTACTCTTCATTCTTCTCTTCCTCTTTCCTGCAGTATGACTGAAATCTCAGTTTTACTGAGAAAAATTAATTATGAGCTCTGGTTGCCTTTAACCACCTCTGTCTACATGTGAGAGCCTCTTTAAGCAATTAAGCCATGCAGGGTAAACTAAAAACAAAGGAAAAGCACAAACGTGAGATGGCTTTAAACCGTTACTATGTGGCATTATCTCAGCAGAGAATTAAGAGCATCAAAAACACAGAAGAAAAAAATATTGATGTGACAAGATATAGAAACCCTACCAGACAGAAGCAGCACAGAGAAGGAAGACAGCTCAGCAAAATGAAGGCTCAGCCTGCTCCACGGATGACAAGACCAGCACTTTCCCACTTGACTGATGACTAGCCTGCAGTCACTAGGGGACTGTGCTGAGGGTGAAGAGCATATGCATGTTTAGTCTAAGAGCATGCTTTTCTCAGTTAATTACTGTGCATATGAACAAGAACTATTCTTCACTCACAAACTGGGGATGATCCTGCTGTCAAGCATCCACAGTGAGTGGAAGTTACCTAACAGCAATCCAAAGACTTGATGACTGCTTCAGATATCTCTACCACTACAAAGAAAGTGAGAGGAAAGTAAAAAGGAAGTCTCAAGCTAGATCCTTGGAGCTTCTGTCTGTATCTGATCCAGCGAATTGTTCTTCTGTCAATAAGAGGATGGCAGAGTTTCCCACAGTACCAAATGCCTAGTCTAAGCATAAGAGGTTAAGAGAGGAAGGTGAGAGTCTCAGCCTCAAATATCCCCACCTCAGTACTGACTTTGAGCTCGGGGCAGATGAGGACCAGCAGGAACTACCTGCCAACACCCCATACGACCTTCTGAAGGAAGATGAAGAAGTGACAGGATGGCATATGGAAGCTGTGTGTTAGTCACTAGTCCAAGAAACCAGCTGTCTTTAACATCTGATTTTCTGAAACAGAATAAATCACCTGCAATTCAGCCCTGGCCTGGAAATGAATTCAAAGCATTAAATAAGGAATTAGTAGTTTTTCTAACTATGAAGTTCTCCAAAAACACAGAGGAGAAATGTGAACATCCAGACACTGTTAATGTGCAAGTGAACTGCTATATTTAACTTGCTCAACAGAAATTGCAAAGAGGAAAGAAGAGTCAAAAAGAAAAATGTCTTTTAGCTGCAGATGATCAAGCATGCCAGAGAGCAGGCACTTGGTTCCATTTGTGCTTTTGTAAGTTGTCAGAAATTGTTTTCTGGAAAACAGGCAGCAAAAATTACTCCAGTGACCCTGGAGTAAATTATTATTCATTAAATCTTTAATGTTACAGTAGCTATAAATGAGAACTCTTCTAACACTAAAGTGTGGACATAATTCTACAATGAGTAAAATTTTCCACTTCATTTTTAAAACCACCTTCCCCCCCCCCCCCCTCCAAGAATGACATAGCATATTCTAATTAAATTGTGGCAATAAAGCTCACAGAATTCTTGTATATTTCCCTCCTACATTTAAAATAAAATAAAGAAATAATCTGCTACTCAAAGTGAAAGCACAAGTGTGTTTCAGATTATTTGGATAAGAATTCCCCATTTTTGTTCTTGCTATTGGTGTTTATTGCTTATATTTTAGCTACCCACTGTAATCTATTAACTCTTATGTAGAATTTTGAAAATATTTACCTATAATTATTATGGAAGAAGTCTACTCTAAAACACCAAGTCTGAATACCTGAAACATCATTCACAAGAAAATATAAACTACAAAAAAAAATTATTTCTTCCCCAATAGTGACATTAATTTGTACATATTCCTTTTTTACAACAAGCCTCGCATCATTAAGATGAGACATGTTAGTCTATTCCATCTTCATCGAACTTCAGCTCACTCAGTGTAAGAGTATTTCAGCCAACCTCAATGAAACCACTGTATTAACCAGGGTGGAGCTTATTAATAACTGAAAAACTGACATGTTTGTACATAACCTTCTTGACCCATAAATCAAGATAACTACATATTCAACACAGAAGTTCTCTTTAAAAGAATAGGTGTGTAGGAAAGCTCCATAGTACTGTTGAGTCATTTCTTCTAGCCAATGTTTGAAGTAGCACCGACTGGTTCTGAAAATCAGAAGCTGAGAGGAAGCAAACTGAACGAAGTTTAGAGGACCACAGAAAAAAAACCCTCTACTCTCTCATATAAAAAGGCCACTAGACATAGGAAAAACACCACAGAGAACTAAAAAGCTCAGTCCCTTCCTATCAGCCTGATCCAACTCACCTTGTATAAAAGCACTCTCCATTGTTTGTGACTCCCGTGGTGACCTCTGTTTTCTCTTAAGTACTGCAACTACTTCCAATAAATTCCATAGTAATGACATCCAGTTCCTAATTTTAATACCCAGAACAAATTCTTATCTGAATGAATGAAATAAAATACATAATTTAGCTCCTTATAAAGATGTAATTCACTAGAAGCTAAAATGAAGATATTCAAGTCCAGTTATGCCTGAAAAAGAAAATAATGTAATTTTCCAGTTTTACAGCTACTTTCAGAATTCTGCCTGAAGGATTACACTCAGCAGTTACTCAGCTGCAAAATATTACTTCTTTCCATAGATTCTGAATACAAACTATTAAATCAATTAGATCGATAGTAATTCCTCCCACCTGCACTTAAGGAATTGATATAATGACCATAACATTCTCATACTGAAACATTGCCTTTTTAGGTAATAGAGAAGGGCACAAATATATTCAACTTCTTAAACTGCATCACGGCAGCTGCATACAATGTAAGCCACAAAGCCACATAATAAAGATTAGATTATGAATTTCACTAAAATGGCAATTTTATATAATGGACCACTGAACTTACTTTAAAATAAAACAGGATAATGGATGTTCTTACTGCCTAGATGTCTCCTTCTCCCTCCAATTTATTTTTTAAAAAATGTAACCACTAAATAAATTTGGTGGTTTCTCTCTGAACAGTTCAAACACTGGTCATCCACAGTACAAAATGAGAAAAAGCATCAAATAAGTTAAAGCAGAGTAAATGGCCAGAGAAGATATACTTCAAAAACAGTTATTTTTTAAAAGATTTTACAAATGATACACCAGTGAAGTCCCCCAAATGCTCAAGAGGCTGCTTAAGAACAGTACTTCTTCTCACTCTCCCCCACCTCCCATAAAAAAAATGTTTAAATGCCATCATCCCAAAACATACAGAACAATGCATCACATTTTTAACTGAGGTCCAATAGTTGCCAAAGCTAATAAAGGAAACAGACCAACTTGGGCAGACACTCAGTTTGCACTCCGTGCATTGCTCTAAACAATTTTCCTTAACCTGTGATTTAGAGGATTCTTTAACAATAATTTTTGGAAGAACATGCACTAAACAAGATTATAGTACAGAATAAAATGTTCAGTCAACTCCCCTGTTGCTAAATGCCTTTTTAGATTAATTTTAGACATAAATTAATATTGTGTCTAAAATGTACCTTTTGAGAATTCCAACTCAGAAATTTTTATTTAACAAGCCTAAACATTTTGTTAAGCGTGGGATAATTCAGCAGAAAACCCACAAAAACCAGATTCTCTCCAAAATTCAAGTATCTCATCTCAGTCACCTTGTTTCTGATAATGACAA
Organism: Athene noctua; assembly: GCF_965140245.1. Lineage (NCBI taxonomy): Eukaryota > Metazoa > Chordata > Aves > Strigiformes > Strigidae > Athene > Athene noctua. The sequence goes on from NC_134037.1 coordinate 95,308,635, forward strand.
ATACAAAGCAACCACAATACAGAAACAAACACCAGTAAAATGTAGAATGTTCATTGCCCCTTGAATAAAAAGTGTAGACTCATCAGCGTTTAAAAGATGAATTTCAGAGTCCCATCATCTCCACAGATTACCAAATACAAACCTAATCACTCTTCTGCCAAAGCACTCATGTTTTCTCCTTCACACTTGCCTTATCTAGTGTAGATGTGTGATGTATAGAAATCCTAGGAAGTTATCTGAGCAGACAAGCCATTCCATCACCTCTATTTCCTACCTTCATCCTCTCTACTTCATTTGTACAATTTCTTCCCCCTGAAAAATTTGTGACGCCTGTCTAAACTCAGAGCACTGTTTCTGAAAATACTTTCCAATAGTAGGTTTTTTTCCCCCAATACCAATCAAACAGCGTTTTCCTGAGCATAGGTCTTACCTGCACCCTCCTGCCCTTGTACTAACATTCCTCCAAAGAAGTATTAACCTACTCCATCAAAGGCATACCTTCAGTTTGTAACATGAACGCTCCTAACAAGGAACGATTCCCAAAGAAAAGAGGAATTATTCACATCATTTAACTTGCAGAGCTATGTTGTGGTAACAGTCACCTGAGGTTCCCAATGCTATCAGTTTATATCAAAAGGCTTCTCTACAAGGCATTCAAAACACGACATTTAGGTTCATGCTCTCCATCAAGCTCTGGAAGAGGTTCTCTGGTCTCTATTAATTATATGTGCAATGTAGCAAGATTAGCCTCCTCCAACAATTTGTGTTAGACTGCATTGGCCTCCAGAACCACTTTGCTGTGAAGTCAGCCAACCTTTATCCTTGTCAGACTATTTCTGGGAAACATTATACAGTTCTGTGATGTAACAAATTTGACAGCAGTGGTCTCCAAAGAATTCTTATGTACCAGAAAATTGAATATCTAGCAGCATACTTTTTTGCAGAGCATCTCGCATGTCACATGAAAACTCAAGTGAGCATCCGCACTTCTCCAGCATTCAAACTGGTAAGAAACAGATACACAAGGAAAACTGGATTAAGAACCACATCCTAAATTTTTCATTGAAGTCTTAGTAAAGGAAGAATTCTTAATAAATAACCAGTTATGGAAAGCATAAAGGAACTGATTTTTGTCTAAGAAGAATGAATACTGGTACATTATTTTGGCATATTATTCTAAACCAAACTGTGAAAGTTAGACTTGAGAAACACAACTATAATTTCTAGAAGATAGGCCTTTTCTAGCTACTTTGCCACACTTGTCAGCAAGGCAGAAAGATGTGGCTTTTGAAGGGTCAGAACAGTTTCATTTTTATTTTCTTTGGATTCATATAGGTGATAGGGAAAGTTTTAGTGGCTGCAGATAATTTTCCTGTTAGCTTGCTTGTGTATCATCACTACAAACCCCACAAGCTCAACTTGTATATGGCACTGTGAACCTTCCACAGATGTCTCATTCTCTACAAAATGCCAAGAGACTGTTGGACAGTTGCAGAAACAAAGTATTCTAAACATGCTGTTGATCTCAAACCTTATTATTATATTTATTTCCAGACACGTGTGGGGAAAACCAGTTAGATGCTAGATGCAATGGTGCCAACACACAGCCACGTGCCAGGTGACAGTAAAGAGCCTTTAGTATCTTCCCAGAAATCAGGTGATATGTAGATGATTCAGAAGAGGCACAGGAACTACAAACTTTCCATCACACAAGGGATAAAAAGTGTTTAAGAAGTCTGAAAAAAATAATTTTCTAACAGTGAACACCAGCTTCTGTTAAAATGGTGAATTATATGCTCTTCTGTGTAAGTTATATGAGAGTATGGTGAACCCCTTTTTCTTGACTGTAATTCAGTACTCGTGAAGCTGTCTTACTACTGTTGATATGAGGAAGATTCTCTTATTACTAATCTGCAGTATGTCAATCCACACCAAGAGGATAAAATACATTTATAGTTTCTAGTTTCACCCTGGAGTGAATCATTTCAATTTCATTCATTTTCACTCCAAAGAAATAATATGGATTTGCCATATTGAAACAATTTGTTTCCCTTTCATTTACACACTTATCTTTGAAGGCAAGATGAAATATGACACAGGAAGTCATCTCACTTTACAGCTGTTATACATGCTTTATAATTTACTACAAACTGGAATCATCAGCCATAACATCTTCCAGCCCTTCACCTTACTCTGATCTACCGAAGTTTTAAAATCAGTTTTCATCTAAATATACATTAAATCCTTCCCTTAAAAAAAAGGGGATGAAATACAGCCTGAATGGGAACAGCAACTATGCATACACATATACACAGTGTTTCACCCAGATTTAGTTTTCCTACCTATTAAATCAAAATTAAAAATACTCTTGTAAAAATGTAAAGAAAAAGTAACCCTCACTCTCCAAACAAAACATTACACCACTAGTTAAACTGAAAAAAATTTAAATTGTCCAACATCAGTGAATATCTTCATAAATACTCATTTACAGAGAAAACTGTCCTGTTACTGATATTGTAATAAAAAGCCAAGCGCAGTAATTCTTAGAAGTGAATTTTATCAGATAAAAACACTTATTAATATGCACAGAACATAACTGCTGTATGGAAACACCCTAAAGCACAGTTAAGATTGATTGTATGCCTTAATACTGTGTACTCATAATTTACTCCTAATTTTTTCAAATGTCCAAACACATAACATTTAAACTCTTAATTTCTAGACTCTAAAAAGCTTGTTACAGAAACAGTAACACATTATTTCTTTTGAATTAATTGCTCTTTTAAATAAAATTATTTTTAAACTCCATTATCCAAATTTTGATGGCATAAAGAGCGAGGGCGTCTGATAAGTTAATGTGAAGATGAACATGTAATGTCAAATCACATGGGAAGTTAGTATAAATCACCCACACACAAATCCTACACATTTGAAAAGTCGAGTCTCTCAGACAAAACTCACGTTCTTCAAACTCATAAGGGCTTTTCAGGATTTTTCCAGTCCAATTTAATTGTAACCACTTAAAAATAAATCTGCAAAACAACCAATTTCCTCCCCTCAATTCTACATAGGAGGACATGAAAGTAATTATTTTAACTTCAAAATGTTTCACTCACTTTAAAAGGCTATAGTTCTAGTCATTACTAAAAAATCACGCATGTTCATCCTCCTCCCTAAAATAGATACTGCATAGCTTAAGAAAATCCCCTGAAAGGTTTAGAGTAAAATTTTTTGGAAAATAAAACAAAATACCCACATTTGATTTAAGCTTCTGAAGTATATCAGAGAATTAATCATTGTAAATAGTGGATCAACTTCAACCGAAAGAAATACTAACAAATCTTACTTTTTAAAGCTTTAACATAGGAGTTCAACAACACTTCAAGTGTCATGCAAGTCACACAGTTAGTCACGGAACTGTGAGAGCCGAAGAAGTTTTAATTTGCAAAATACTGTCAATATAAAGAAGAGTCATGAAATGTATAATCCTGCTTCTAAGTAGTCTGGGAGTTAACAATCCTAGATTCTCGTTATTTCAGTCTCCAAGTCTGCAGACGAAAGTAAGGTTTTTTGGGTAGTCAAACGCCAATGGATCACTGAAATATTGCACATCACTGGGAAGAGTGCTGAGGACAAAACAGTGCTGCTCTGTCACTCTTTAACAGCTTGGTGCACACATTACTCAAGTGCTTGTGTACAGTTTTGGTCTCAACACCTCAAGCAGTACATAGTAGAGTCACAAAAGGTACAGAGATCACCTAAAATCATAAAAGCAACACAGTAGGTGGAATCAAAGAGGTGATAGTTGAGAGGGCTATGCATGACATTCACAAAATCTTAATAAGAGTGGAAAAGGTGAATGAAGCATTGATACTCACCAGACTCCACAATAATGGAACTAGAAGACACAAACTAGTAAAAGAACTGTCTAAACAGATAAAACCATTTTCTTTATTTAGTGGCAAATGAACTGTTGGAATTTGCTGCAGTAGGTAACAGCCTAATCAGAGAAGTACCTTAGATAAACAAATAGACAAGAAATTTATGAATGTAGACGAACAGGATCAGAGGAGTATTAGGCAAATGAAATAGAGAGTATGGCCAAACTCACAGGCTCTCTCTCTCTTACCAGCAGCTCCTGCTCTCAGGGTCAGAGACAGGACACAGGCTGAGGTGCCCCTTGATCTGACTCAATAGGGCACTTATGTTGTTAATGAGAATGCAGCTTGATTAGCCAAGTTTGCAATTTGCCATTAAAGGAGACAAGATAATTTAACTGAACAGAATACAGATTTAGAAATCAATATTTAATACACCTTCCATCACTGCTGTTATTCCCCAGTACAATCAACAAAGAAAATGGTATGAAGAAAGGTAATGAAGCCACTACTTTACCAATCACTAATGATGTTACTTACAGTATCTACAAATTCCAAGATCTTCATTACATTTCCAGTGAAGTATGGAAGTATTTGTCCCAATCTTACAATTGAAAAACAAGCATGGAAGTATAAAGCTGTAAAAATTACTTTGTGGTAAAAATGAAAACCCAAATGCAGAATCTTGTGTTTTACAAAGACCATTCTTTCTCTTAGAAGACTACAAGTAATAAAATAACTGCTTGCAGTAGCAGCCTGAAAATGATAAAACACACATGGTTTTCCTATAATTATCCCTGCTGTAAAAACCACGATCTTTTAAAACATTTTTCAATTGCACTGATTTTTCTTTTCTGAACATGTTGTATTTCCTGTGATGTCTCTCTTCCATTGCTTTCTTTCCTTCACTCATTCATTTCTGTCAGTTGAAGATGCTTATGCATGCTTTCATATGTCTTATTTCCTATAAATTTGATTCTCTATAGCACCTAATTTGTTAATTTTTATTTATTGGTCTTTTAAGCTTGGTTTTTCATTTTCAATTGTTTCTGTCCTATCTTCTTCCACACCCAGAGGTGAATATTCCTTTCACAGAAAACTACTAGAATATTCCTAGCACAGAAAACTATTTAAAAGCTCATCAACTGGAACCATCAGCCTAATCATCCAACTGAAACTGAGATGAGAAAGAGCAAGTACAGCCCAAGATTGAGAAGCTTAAGTTCAACACCAGTTCTACAAGCTTCTTTTGAGAAGAAAAAGAACACTGAATAAAGCAGTTTACTTTATGACTTTACCATCCATACACTGATTTATACCTTTAAAAAGTGCTACATGGAAGGTAACATGAGGTTTGTGAACAAAGAATCAAGTTTGACCACAGACAAATTTGCTTTACTATAAAATTCCTAACGTCATCCAAATTATTCCAAAATTGAGTCTGGCCTAGTAGTGGTTGACAGATGGCTTTATAAACTTAGAAACTGAAAAGTGAATCCACATCAGTGTATTACTTGGTTTTACATATACAATTTGAATATTCATAATGTGTAATTGTAAGCATGGTACAGTGTTCCAGATACACATCAACAAACCATGCCCATTATCTGCTGAGAAATGGGGAAAAAAAGATAAATGCTTTGTACAGTGGGATCAAACAACTTCAACAGATGGCCATCACTGATCAACAAACTAAAATAAACCAGAATTCATACAAATTTGGCCAAACAAGCTTTCCTTTTGTAAAAGCCTGTCTTCGGAAATATATATGGCGACTTTTCACAGTTAATTCTAGCTCTTGGAGTGTAACAGAAATCACAGAAGAGGATTTAAAGAAAAAGAGTGTTGAAGATGCCTTTTAAACACAGATTTGTCTTATGCAACATCAACTATAAAATACAACTTGCTGTAGAATTATTATGAACAATTTGATAATTTAGTGTTTAGATATATCTTTATGTATCACTGTCAAAATGAATAACTGCTAAGAATTTTCACCTATGTCAGATCTCTCTTATGAGGTGAAACAGCTTGAAAACAAACCAAGAGACAATTTACAGTTTAAGAAACTCACAATGAATACATCAAGATTTAGAAAACATAGAAATTCTAACCATAATAAGCAGGAGCTTTTGTAGTATGTCAAATGTGAGAAATAAGTAATCTAGATCTCTTTAAAAGTCCATTGTTTCTTCTAAACTTTAAGCCAAAAAATCAGAATATACAATACTTTCTTATCATTCACATGCAACAAACTGGAATGTTGGGTGGGCTCTCACATTTCTCAGATATTTTTATACAAGCAATATTGACCCCTCTACAGATGCTTTTTCAGACAAATAATTCATTTCTGGGATGAGCTGTCTGGCAAGTTGTCACTGACAGCTGAAATGCACACTAGCTTTTTTCTTTTTCCTCAAAGCAGAATTGGGCTCTTTAGGTTAGAATAACTGAAATTGTTATGGCAGAGACAGAGAAGGAATTTGAGAACAAAAAATCTGCCTTGATAAAGCTCTTCATGAAAAATGTTATTTCTTATGCTTGTAGAGAAATGACCTTCTATATCACTAGGACCACATTTGGAGCTGAAATTAGAAGTATAAACTTAAGATCAAAAGTATACACAACCTGAAATGAAGGAAGGGATTTAATCAATAAATACTCTGTCCCAGACAAGGCAAGTAGCTTTCTTAATCCTGTTTAGATGATCTACATTGTTTGAAAAATTTGAAAAATCAAAAAAGATATTTAAACACAGATAGAAAGATAATCGAGCAGGGCTTAGCCACTAAAATGGAGACTTCAAGAAATCATTTCCTTGTATTTCACAAAGTTAAAAAGCAAGGTATTGGAAACATACCAAAAAACATTCCTCAGTATGATCACCTTCTACCAGAAAGAATGATTAGCCCTTCTCCTCACCCCACTCTACTGCCCCACCCCCCCAAAAAAAACCCAGAAAACTGCATGCCTGCAGGGAAAACTGATTTGTGAAAATAACATCAGTGAAAACCCTCAAAGGTCTGGAGTGACATTTCAAAATTGTTTTTTTACTTATATCTGGATATTACATTATCACTCTATTACATACAGCATTAGAATTATGAAAAGATTTTAAGATTTCAGTTATCCAGAAATTAAGAAAAGCTAACTTGTATTGTGTAGCAAGGTTTCGGTTTTTTCCTAAACTCTGAAACATCAGCATATCTGCACAGTTAGAAATAAAATATTTACGCAACAGTCAATGTTTCCCAAAGCACAGTACAAATAAAATAACTAATCAACATTAGCCTATGCAACCATTTGTATTTCTTAAGTGCGGTAACTAAGGTAAAGATGGTTTCAGTTGCCCGAGTTTAATCTTTCCATTTGCAAGAAACCCTTTTATAAGGATATTAGTGATTTAGTGAGGAAAAATTTTTCAAATGCTTTTCAGACCAACTTAAGGCCTTACCACAGTTAGGTCACTGATGTAGTAAGGTTGCATTTTAACTTAAAACAATGCTCAAAAACTTCTTTTGGATGCCTGTGTGTTTTTTCTGACCACCACTATTCTCTACTGGGGGAGAGGAGAGGATGCAGAATTACCTGTGTAAAAAAGTCAGGGCTAAATTAGATCTGCAAACACTGCTTTCTTCTCAGTTTATTTCAAGTGCCTGAGACAGTGCTTCAACTGTTTTCTCCTCAAGAGTTAACTCCTCACTTGTTTCAACATTTTCTTAAATTGAACCACATTCAGAATGCCTTTTGGCAAGTTATTATCCACTAAGCTTCCACCAGGCCCAGGAAAACTGCAAAATGGCTATCTACTATAGGTAAGGATGTCAGAGACCTACTGGGGCTGAAAGTGAGACATTGCTGCTTAATCAGCAGCTAATTTCAATGAGTGACTCTCCCAAGTGGAAAGAAAACCAAAATGACTGCACCATTACCAATACAAAGCACAGGTGTCTGAGGTTGCCTGACCAAGAACAGAATTTAAAAAAAAGGACTTGTCTAGCCTATACTTGAAAAATCCCATCTCTTCACTTGTCACTACCTGCAAAATAACTGTGCACAACTACCAACACTTCTTAGCTTAGAACTATATTAGTACCGAAACATTTACACTTATTATATTTTACTTTTTTCAATGCTCAGCAGACAGGGTCTACAATTTAATTTGTCTCCACTCAGGCAGAGTATTACAAATGGTGTGATCATTAGCAGCAAAAACTGTTGAAGCAATGAACAAAAAAACCACCCAATATCATCAATGTTTAGTAAAAGGAAAGGCAAGAAATTCCCTCTGCACTGATAAATACATTTAATACATGAGTACACACCTTCTGAAGTAAAAATAATTCTACACCATGTTTTCTACAGCAGCCAAGTACTTTAAGGTAAAACACAGAGCACTTAAACATATTATACCACAACTAATTCAACCTACACATATTAGAAAACCTCAACATTTTTCAATTTAAAACAAATTAAAAAACAGGAAAAAGAATATGCTTAAATAATGTCCCACATTTACAGCACTATTCTACAGGCATCTATCAGTTATTTTCATAGAAACATGCTTTAGGACCAAAAATGTATGCAGTAATAATTAATTAGTATTTTCCTTTGATTAGTCACATTATAATATCTCAAGAAGAGATAAGACAATAAAATAGTAGCAAATGCAGATAAAAATCAAGCCCTTTCCTCTTTCATTATCTTTTTCAAATTCTGATATTACTGACAAAATAGCATTACATTTCAAACTATAAATTGACCTGGTCAGGCAAATACTCCCCCAGTTAAAACTCAGCATCATCTAATGTGAGATGAAACATGGAAAACAAATTGGGAGTTTCCTTCTGATTTAATGTACCATCTCTCTACTTGCTTCTCTATAGCAGAAACAACAAACCAGAATGATTCTGTAAATCTGGGAAGTTTAGTACACAAGCACAACATACACTAAGGAATAACAGTTTCACTAAAGAAGTTTAAACAAAAAAAAAAAAAAAATAGTCTTTTAAACTTTTATTATAGTGACACCTTGTGGATACATTTGACTTATTCTGAAACCTCTCAAAATTTTTCATTTTTTTGTTATTGCTTTAACTAAATTAATAAAAAATTGTGGTCTAGGACTAAGTAAAAAGATGAAGCTGCAAAACAAGAACTGAGAGGAACAAAAAAGTGAGAAGGATAAAACAGAAAACAGCATTGTCCATTCAAAGATCTTTAGAAGTATTAACATTTACTTAAGGTATTTGCAATTTTTAATCCCTAAAAAGAGACGTGGCTTAGAATCACAACTCTGACTGTTATCTAAATTTGAAATCTGTCCCTTTTGTTTTTTGGTTGTTTTTTTTTTTTTAAATGAACTACTGTTGCTAACCCATAGTCAAACTGATATACTCATGGGATATGAAAAATACCCCACAAGCAACTCTCTTATGATTTTTATCACCGATTTCTTGAAACACAACACAATTCAACATTGTCAGGACTATGGACTGAGTAAGTGATATGTAAGTTAACTTTTTAATATAATCAAGAAGATGGTATTCATTTTTTCAGGTCAATGACAGAGTGAACAGTTGGCTTGATTAACAGTTGCATATTAAACTTACTTGGAAATAGAGAAAAATATTCATTTCAAAAACCAGTAAGAAACCACACAGCAACACACACACAAACATTCTCTTCTACACTGCCTAACTATTAAAACAGGAAGCTGGAATAACTATGAACCTAAGACTTAAGAATTAAGTTTGACAGAAAGTTGCTTACATTATTTTCTGTCTCCCATCTTTCCTCTAAAGGGTCTTCAGCTCTGAATGAATATTGCTACATAAGAGCAAACAATGAAACTAGGACCAAAATAAATTCTAAATACAGTACCATTTTAAAAAACAAGAAAGCTACCCTGTACTTCCACTCTTTTATTTGTTTTCTCTGCATAGTATATGGCTGTTCAATTTTTAAAGGTGCTGGAATAATGTCCTGAAAAGCATTTAAAAATACACATAATACAATAAACACACATAATATAATAAATGGCTTGTTAAGGAGATTGAACTGGTCTTAAATCATTGTGGTATAAATTACTTATTTTATTTAACAATTAACAGCCAGAAGGTTGCATTTTTTTAACGCAGCTAGTGTGAAAGAGGAATTTATTGCAGATTTGAAAATTGATTCACTTAAAAGTGAAAAGTTTTCAAAAAAATCAAACAAAAAAGCAACCTGCATACATGCAAATAGAAGATACATTCTGTCAATTTTTAATGCCCATGGAAACGTTTGAATAGCTTTTCAAAACTCAGGTGAACACATTAGTTCAGCCCTTGACAGTTCTTACCTTGCAGAACGAATATTTATGTGAAAGATAACTCAAAAAGGCAACTAACCTTGCCTAATGTTACAGGACTCATATTCCCTTCATAATCTATGTTTGAACAATTGCTCTAGTGTATCAGACACAAACAGGCTGTCCTTCAACAACGTGTACAGAATCTGGCATGTTCTACTCCCTTGCTTTGAAAAAGTATGTAAATAAAAACCACCCAATAATCCTAGTCTCCAATTCTTTGTTGCTCCTTGAAACATCATCCTATACAGTGATGCCATAAAGCGCTCTGAGATAAAATAAACTTTCTTTAAAATAAAAATCCCAAACCACTACCTATCACAAAACTATACTGGTAAGAACCTGAGCTGCGAAAGACACCTAGTTGATCATCATCTTCTGAAAATGCATACAAACCTTTAAAAAAATTGCTGTGTGCTTCCCTAAGTGGTTGCTTGCAAAGAGATTATCATCTGCATTGCTAAAACAAAAAGGGAATAAATCTTAAAACTAATGGCAAGAAAACAAAGCAAAGCCATGATGCTTGCAATGCACTCCTCCGTACCATTGTCCATGAACACGAAAATGTTAGTACAGGGACTTGTCACACTGACTCAAGAGTATACAACAGAAGCAGTGTTGAGGAATATGAAAACATAACTAGTTTTGGATGTAAAAAATGTGTTGAATAACCTAGTGCTAGTAAATATGAGTGATTTGCCAAGTTACATTATAGTCCTCCATTAAAAATGGAAACACTTATGTCTTCAAATTAAATGAGGTTTTTTTCCATTATCTGTTGATAATCTGATAACAATGAGCATATAAACCACTTAAAACATATCTGCTCTTCAATAAACATGTATGACTTATCTATAAAAGAAGAATATCAAATATTAAAAGAATACAATCTGACAATCTCACATTAGCTCATATTTTAAATCTGCGCTCATAATACTGAAGGTCATATATTTTTAGACAACAAAAAAACTGTTACATATTTTAGGATTTCTTTCTGTGTATGTTAGTATCCTAGAGATAACTAGTTTAACTCATTTAAGCAAACAAGATGACTTTAAATACATAATCACAAAAACCTGAAATTAGAGTCAGAAAAAGTGTTTAGTACTCCTTTCTTACTTCCTTCTAAACAAAATATTAACTAAAAGCCAAATACTAGTATGTATCTGTACGTAGCTCCCTCCCCCACTCCAAGCCTCTCTTATAGAGGTTATCTGGCCCAAACCCCCGATCAAAGCAGAGCCAACCTTCAAGTTAGTCCTATTTATATTTATATAAAAAACCAAATACAAAGTTCATAAAGTGGAACTCCTTAAAAATTTGTTAGCAGTTTTAGGTCTCTATTTACATTTTAAATATCCTTTTCTTATTATTTATGGAAAAAAATACATAAGAACAATAAATTATAGCTGCAGTACTTTTACTTTTGACTAGCAAACATAATATAATTTAGGTTTCAATTCACTGATGTAAAGAGAGATTATAGAACAGCCTTATCTAAACTACACTGAATTATTATGTTGACTCAACTGAGAACTCATATTGCCTTAAGGTTACTGCTCCTTAACAATAAGTACTCATAAACTTATACTGCTACATGACTTTCTCTTCAGCTCTTTCACTCACTCTTCAAAGTAGCTGCACCTCCAGGGAATTCCCCACCACTCTGTGGATATCATAACAGAGATTTATAGAAAATAACAGGTTTACTGGGGATCATGGAGTCGAACAGGAAAAATTAGAGGACTATGTCATAAGGAAATCTATGTTGTAGTGGTACCTGGACAACTGTATACTTCAAATATCTGCTAAAATAAAACTGCAAGCGGAGGTTTCCAGGTGTGCTTCTGCATTCATTTAAGTGGATAATACATAGCTATGCATACAAAAACAGCACATGAAATTAATTCCCTCCTGATAATCTGCTCCTCCAATAGAGGGCAAGTAATTTACATAGGATTAGGAGATCACTGGAGACCTAGAATATATAAGAGGTTCTTTTGTGCCAAAAAATGAGTTGGGGACCACCTAAAACTCTGGAATAACCTTCTCCCCTCCACTCTTCCCTCTCCATACTTTCAGGCAGGGCTACAAAGAGCCTTCACCAAAACAGAACCATGATGCTCTCAAAACAGCACACACACAGATGAAGACAGCTGAGATGGGGGATGACAAGGAGGTAAAATGAAATCACTTTTGGACAAGTCTTTGGATGAGGCCAACGAATCGTTCCCCTTTTGAAAGAAGATTAAGGAAAGTCCTACTGTAACACCCTAGACCTCCTCAAATCTTCTTGGTAACATGACAGAAGCAAAACCGCTGTGCTTACTAACAATCCGTCCACTTTGCACCAAGTTAAGGTCACACACACACACACAAAATATATCCCCAGAAAATATAAAACACCTACAAACTCCACGAGGCATTTCATCACTGCTAGATGATTTATCACAGATACCTCTAAGCAAAAATTTGTCAGACATACACACAAACTAAGGGACAGCACCAACCATTTCAGAAAGAGAAAACAGTAAAATCGGAATCATAAACTAACAGGGAAAAGGTGAGAATGTATTTGTTTGTGTTAGGAAAAATAAACTTCAGATCAGTTATATATGGTATGAACTTAGTAAAACATAAAGGAGGCTGAGAAAGTTATCTGAGGAGACACACACAAGTGACACACCAGACTTTTTCCCCATAGATACAACTTCTTGCCAGCACGCCCATGCTACAGAGCAGTAACATCAGAGAAAGAGATCATTCTTTGGGAAAAAGAAAGCACTTCCCCCCCTTGAGGATTCCAAAAGTTGTTCTGCTGATTAAAGTTTGTGTCTAGAGCATAATTATTACTATACAGGGCATTTCCTCTTTGGGTCTATGACCCAAAACCTAACGACGATAACATCTTTGGAATCTACCCATTGTAGCCTCTCTATCAATGAGCTTGATTCAGTTTTTGGATAAGGGCAGCTTCAATGTGATTATAAGCTTTTTCCACAACTCCCAACACCTAGACTAAAAAGACATCACCACCTTAATAATGATTAAATCCATCTAGCTGCTTTGGTTTACACAAAGCATTGCTCAAACCTTCTTAGCCCCAATTCTCCCTTTTCAATCTTTCACAATTGTTTAAAACACGCTTTCAATGAAACAATAGAAAATATTTAAAAGATATTTAAATACATTTCCAAGTTCTATAGCAACACATTTTAAACATTTTGGCAGTCAAGGAATGATGTTTACTACTGCGTGAAAAAAAACAAATCAATTGTAAGAGGAAAAGTGAATATGACAAAAAAAAAGGAGAAAGATAGAGTTAGAGATGGAGGCATCACAGCTTTCAAAAAAGGATACCTGCAATTTATCACCTATATTTATAGCAAAAAAGCATCCATCAAGATAGACAAATGTTCTTTTTTTAAGATAGCTAATGAAAGTTGTGTATATTATACATTATCAGAAATACATAATTCAGCAGAAAAATCCAGCAACTTCTCCCAGTGTCTACATTATTTAATGACAGCCATGCAACATTACATTGATAAACTAACCTGCAGACACGGGCAGGAAAATACAGGTTCTGCCAGGACCGACAGAGGTATTTAGAGTGATCAATAACCCGAATCCAGTCTAACTCGTCCATGGACACCTCAATGTAGTAGGAATAAGATCTGTGGATTGCCAAAACAACCTGTTTAGAATACAAGCAGCCACATTTCAGGTATTAAATGTCACCTTTTCTTCTGGATTTTCAGTTGTTTTGAAAAGAAGACTATTTGTTCCTACCCACAGACCTGTACCTAACATACCTAAAAGAGATCCCTATTTTCAAACTAGCTTTGAAGATAAATTCACATGCAGTTACATTATGTTTTCAGAATGACTTAAAACATCCGAAGATTCACAATGTGCAGTAATTAGATGACACCATGGTCCCTCAAAAAATGCAGTGGAGACTTTCAATCCAGAAATATTATTATTTTTATTAATATTCCTTCTGCATGGAATAAATCTAAACCACCAGTGATACAGTTATTATTTCTATTCCCATATCAATAAAGAAAAATAAAAAACATTTAGCAGATCAAAAATACACATTCAAACCCTTCACTTGAAAAAAACAAATTTATCATAATTTTCTCACTGATGTTGTTCTTTACTTCTATCCCTTTCAGTTTTTTATGATACATTAAGCCTGTCACTACTTACATATCCCAAAATTACCTCAAAGAATTTAAAAAAAAAAAGTTATCAAAAGAATCTGTGTCTTCCTCTTGCTTATCAATTATGTTTAGCCGATAGTTTGCTGTTAGGAGAAAGAAAACTCAAACTAATACTTAAAAGCCAGAACTATTTCCATATTATACCTACAACAGTGATACTCAGAAAGAAGTAGGAACTCCACCTATGATCAGCAAATCGTGAAATATGTTTCAGAATATTTTTGCTCTTAATATATTAGTCTGCAACACTCACAGGCATTTCAACAGGACCATGTTAGTACTTATCCTCCTTTCACACTGATTTCTAGAAGAAGAGCTGCTCTTCCAGAGTTCTACATGACACTTTTTGTTAAACATTAAATGCTTTATTAATATTTCCAATTTTCTGCTGAGGACTTAGAAGGGTAGGTGTCTAAAGTGGTATTGTTTAAAAAGTCTTAAAATGCTGGAGAACACTGTTAATACCAATTTATGCACTTAGAAGTGTAAAGCAGTCTAAGATGTCAGTCGCATAATCAGCTTTCACATTCACACCAACCAGATGTGTAATATTCACAGCCCATATAAATACACTATGTTTTAGCAACATTATTATTACTAGCCTATGCATATTTAACTGAAGTAGGCTCCAGTATTTTAGAGTTTGAGCAGTTTGGATCCAGAAGTTACTGTCTGTCCTCTGTGTGGTAAGAATTTAGGGGTTCTCACATCACCATTGTTAGAATAATGTAAATACGTAACCAATAGACCACATGCTATTATTTTTTTGGTTTCTGAAGGTACCAAGCAAAGAAAAAAATATCTCAAAAATATAGTTCTGCTATCATAGACGACACTATGTCTTTTATTTTTCTTAAGGATAGCATCTTTTTTGGAGAGCTAATTTGGACAGCTAGTCTCCTTAGCACTTTCACACCTAAAGATCAATCTGTTAATAACACCTCTAAACCAGAGGTGCAAAACATGCCCATTACTTTGTATTTGGTTCTCTTAAGAATTTACATCATCTATATAAAGATATCCATTAGACCAAAGTTAAAATAAATGAGTAGTTTAAAAAGATGTTCAACAAGAATCCACCATGTGCTTGTACAGTTGCTAAAACATCTCTTTTGGAGACATTATTCAGGTATCCCATGAGAAAGATGCAGACAAGTGGCTGGTAATTCTTACACTAAAAGAGCATATAGGTTGGAAAGGATTTATAGAAAAAGCGAGGACAATCTTAGAGCAAGTTCCGTAAAGCCTTGGCTGGTAAAGTTCTGCATACATCTAAGGGGTGATATCCATAATCTCTCTGTGCAAACTCCTCCCAATTTCAACTACCCCATTATGAATTATCTTCCTAATATTTTAATAGGAATTAATCTTGTTGCTTGTGTCCACTGCTCTATGCCCCCTCAGCACACAGCTGTAAGAGGAGTCTGGCCCTGTATTCTCTATATTCTTCCATTAAGTAGGCAAACACAGCATTAAGTTCTCACTTCTATGTCTTCTCTTAAAACAAGAAGTTCTTTCAGTATCTCCTGTACATTGTGTCCTCAAGCTCTCACCATCTTGGTATCTTGTTGAACTCACTCCAGTATCTTATACTGAGGAGCCCACAACTGGACAAAATACTCCAAATGGTTCCTTTTCCATTTATCTTAGACAGTTGAGCTATTGGGGGAAAAAACCTGACAATTCAGGTACTATACCTGATAAGAAGCAAAAGAAAGTCCAAGAGCAAACTTTTCACAGAAAAGCAAAAAATTCAGGATAACACAGGAACTAGATACTAAACCACTGTACCCTCAGTATTTTACGGGGACAAAAAACTCGAGAGGTCCACCTTGTCTGATATTCTGCCAGCAACAATCATTTGTTCTACAAATTTCAGAGGAAGGGCATAGGACACCAAGCAACAGATATTTTTTTAGTAAGTTGTCCCAAGGAGAAAAGTTTTTCCCTAAGTTTCAGCAGCTTTTATGCCTTGCAGATAAGGGGCATTTTCCTAGTTACTAGCTCTCTAAAGATTGCTAGGGAACTCCTCATTATTAATATAGCTCTAATACTTATCCAATTTTATAAAATTGGTTGATAATTAGTTTAGAAATTTGGCTGATCTTCTGGGACAAGTAGTATAATATTGTATGAAGTAGTTCCTTGTACCTTCTAAGTTTTACTTTTCAATCTTCCCAAAAGAAAGAGAGAAGCATAAATTTCAGTTGAACTGAATCAGTACTTGAAACAACAGCTAAAAATTCATGCAGTTTGTTCTGAATTATTAATAACTGAAATTAATTTAAAAAAAAAAATCACTCAAAAATCAATAAAACATTAGTACACCCTGTTATAAAAATAACACAGCTTAGTTAAGAAAACAAAATGCAACTCTTGCATTTCTAAACTGTTAGTCTGCATGTAATATAAAATTAATCTTTTATCATAAAGGTAATAATGTGTTGAAAGTATAAGTAGCTTGTTTTATTGTTTTTAATAGAAAATTGCTTACGAATACCTGCATGAGCTGTCTACTAAACAGTAAAATCTCTGTCATGGCAAGTTATAAAACTAATATATTCAATGTATCTGATAAAAAGAAGCTCGCAATTTTCCTACTTAAGCAGCCACTCAGTTGTTCAAATATGAATAATTTGATCTTTCATGCATTCCATAATAGTCTAAAGTATCTGAGCATAAATTGGCTAAGGCATCTATGACAGTTCATACTTCAGTCCCACCATGAAGCGGCTTCTAATAACTACTGTAGTTAGTCAGTAATTCACATTCTAAATAAATATTAATATCTCTCAATTATTGTCAGAGTGCGGTATTTCTTGACAATTTTGTTACATTGAAAAAATCTGAACAAACATTCCTTCAATGTCAAGGGGAGGTTTAGACTGGACATTAGGAAAAAATTTTTCACAGAAAGAGTAGTCAGACAGTGGAATGGGCTGCCCAGGGAGGGAGTGGAGTCACCATCCCTGGATGTGTTTAAGTGTCTTTTAGATGAGATGCTGGGGGATATGGTGTAGGGGAGAACTTTGTAGAGTAGGGCTGATGGTTGGACTCCATGATCCCAAGGGTCTTTTCCAACCTGAATGATTCTGTGAATGTAAATATGTAAAAAACATGGTTTCTGCAAGAGAACTAGAATACTGTTTTTTAAACTAAAATAAAAGCACTTGGAAACTAAGCGGCAAATAGAAAACAATTAAAACAATTTAAATTACATAAACTTTCATTAGTAATATAAACTATTTAATGAAGACAGAAAATACATTGAAGTATTATGAGGTAGTTTAGTATCACAAAATATGGTTTTGTGTGTAACCCAACTGCATTTAAAAAACCCAGTATTTTCAAATAAAACTTGTCATCTCCAACACTATCATGTTGTTTCTATAAAAAAATTTTGATTAATATTTCACACTGATACATTATTACCAGTACAAAATGCATTACCGTCCTTTTTTATGTCAACTTGGCACCTACCGACTATCTCTGTCCCACAGGAGTATTCGTATGTGGTTGATTATTGATGGCTGGCCTAGTTTAATTTCAATTCCAGAACGGCAGTCATCATCAATAGGGTGTCGAGAGAAGCCATGATCCAAGTCATAGTTCTGAGTATCCCCATCTAATAAAGCAGACTTCAGCTCGCCTTTTACAACCTGAGCTCCATACTTCATTGTTGCAATATTTTCCCCTGGTACTAAGAAGAAAAGGAAATAATTACTTATTTTTTACACTCTCATACTGCAAATTAGATGTTCTGAACATCAACTGTATTAGGTCAGAACAAAGATTTATTGCCAGTATCCTTTCTTGGCCACAACACACACTCAAGAAAAAAAAAAAAAAACAAATACAAAAAGAATGGCATTTTAGAAATTTTGATTCTTCCATTTTATTCAATGTTTCCCTAGGTCTTTTATGGTAATAATTAGTGGTAATTTACTAGTATGTACTATCCATATTCTCAGCCCCCTTCATGATTTTACAGAATTCTATTGAAACTTCCTCATTCAATCATCGCTTTCCTCTTGGTTTTAAAGTTTTGGTCTATTCACACTCTTCTTGTGATCAACCTCTCACCATACCTCTAATAATTTTTTACCCTTTCTTTCCCATTTTTTTTGTATTAATTTCAACTGGGGTTTTTTGGGTGGGGTTTGGGGTTTTTTTGAAGTGGAAGGAAACTAAAAATCAAATTAAATGCTCAAGATGAGCATGCATCATGAATTTGCAGGGTGGTATATACAGTGATATAGCTATACAAACTATTTCAATAGGTATACAAGCTTCCTGTACTCTACAAAGCTAAATGAACCTGAGTGAAACAGGAAACTTGGTTGCTTGGGCTTTGAACCCACACAGTAAAGCAAGTTCTTTATGCCACCATTTCACAGTAATAAACCTGTTACATCCTAGGAACAGATGTTCCAACAAGATTAACTAGGGATAATGATCCCTAACTCTAACTACAAAACAATATATCGGTGAACCACCCTGTTAAAAAGACATTTTTAACAATCTTGACGAGAAACCCTAGAAAACGTGATCTGAAAGCTAAGTGATGAAAAGCTGCCTCTGAACTCTTCAGGCAGGTTGGCAACAGATGCACGAATTTTAACCGGATGTTAAATTTAACAACTAAAGAACAGAATTTGAGCGGTAAAATGTTAACTGCATTGTAGTATATCAATTGCTCAGCTATGAAATTGCAAGTGGTCATCAATGTTTCCATAAACAGGAAAAGTCCCAAGAACCTGAAGTAGTACTAAACCAACACAAATTCAATTCTCTAAAAAGCTGTGATTTTGCCAAAGTTTGAAATTTTGATATTAGAAGCATACTGAGACATAAATATGCAGAAAAAGAAGTCAGAAAACACCATTTAAATTTTTCAAATTTATCTACTGCACTGTCAACAGAATGCCTTGCATGACAAGCCTTTAACAATATCTTAATATTAAACTCGTATGTTTAAATACTAATATCTGTAACTTCTAAGAGAGAACAAAGGGGAGATGCAGCTCCAAGAAAGCACTTATTTTCAGGGCTCATCATACATGACTGACAGACTACAGTGCAGGCTCTTAAAGAATGTTTAACTTTATTCTTTGCTGTGGGGCAAATACTCTGTAAATCACGCAGTAGATAATATCTTTCTACAGCTCAGTGTTAGATATTCTTGTTGAATTAACAGAAAGCACAGACAAAAGTCAAACAGAAGGCTCCTCACACTTTTTGGGCTTCCATTAACACAATCTTGGAAGACTTGTTTATACTATTTGGGCAAGCATGTAATGAGTAAGAGAAAAATCAAAAGTAGTGGAGAAAAGATGAAAATCTTCACGAAGTAGAAAACAAGTCACCATCAACATAAAGCCATTTCAATATCATATAACCTGCTGCCAATGCATTTTTATTTTTAATGTATTTGCAAAAGCTTTTCCATTAAAATAGCACTTTCTCTAGGAAAACACACTCTTATTACAACATTCATGTTTGAGCAATATCTGATACACAAGGCAAGAAAATATGTTGCCTAATATTACTGAAGAAAAGAAATGGCAATAGCAGTACATAACAAGATATTATGTAAGCCTTTTAAAATACATAATAGATAAAAACTCAAAGCACAAATTAACCATATCCTCCAGACAATTATAGTAACTAAACGAAAAAGAAACAAACAAAAAACCTGATGCTTACTTAACATGCCCCTGTAGTTGAGGTCCATGTCCCGACTCTCAGAACGAATCTTAATGGCATCTAGAATGGCATCAGGTGACAACAGTCCAGACGGTCTTACGACATTTAGTAGTTCTGTTAGACTCATTAGTGGCAACCGTACTGCTTGCATGATTTCAGCATGGTTTTCCTTGGGGTTATGTTTACACCAATTCATTAAAGCTTGAAAAATGTCCTTCTCAGGAGCTGCAAATGAGTCCCTTAGTACAATACTTAGAAGAGCAGACTGGAAAAGAAAAACAAACAAAAACCCCCAAAGAAACAGAAACAAAATTAATTTAAAAAAAATAAAATAAGGTAAAAATTAATGGGTATTTTAACTTGTACTTATAAAGATATTCTCCAAATGAGTGACTACCTGAAACTGTAGCTTGTTCTAGTTACTTATTACCTATTACTTACGTGACAGATTCTCTAATTCTTGCATATTACAAACCCACCAGGAGAAGTAAGTCAGAACTGAAATGTGGAGAACTATTCAAATCAATTTAATTCCAGTTACTACTTCAAATTTACTCTGAAATACAAGAAGTGATTTGGGGATTTGGTAGAATAGTTCAAAGCATTCCTTTAAACTTGGGCTGGTATAACACAGATGAGAAAACTAAAGTGTGGCTTGGAATCACCTTTTTAAACCATTTCTAACTACTTCGGACTTCACCCCCTCCCCGTCCTCCCCTTCTCTCTCTCTCTTTTGGTACCCACTTAGAATCAGCAGGTAAAAATTTCAGTGGCTCTTATTCATGTAAAAAAAACCCAGTGACTGTAAAATGAGAACAAGAAGAATTGAACAGCATTTTGATTTTCACTTAGCTAGCAAATTAATTGGGAGTTTCCCTAAGAAAAAGATAAATCTCATATATACCAGGACTGGCTATGGCAAAGATGTCATAAAAGTATGCGCTTCCTGATAAAGTCTGTTAATTTCTTTATGAATAACATGCTCTCAGAGCTCAGATTTAACGAACTGTGTATGATAGTCAAATTATATCATTTCAGGAACAGCTGAGAAAAGGCAAAGATTAGATTGCCTGATCCCACCTTTTATAATACTCCATCAGATTTACTATAATTAGCTCTACTGACTGATCAAAATTAAATACCTAAAAAATTCAGGACAGATCACCAGGATTTTCAGTTCAGTTCGGCTTGAACTTTTCCAACTGTCACAGTTCCACTATTATAAAATGATACCTGTTATTTAACTTATAAACTCGTATTAGTGCCCCCATTAGTATTTTATCTTAAAGCTGCATACAGACTAAAATTAACATTCCTGGGGGAAAAAAACCAAAATATATACCTTAGAAAGTGACAGGAAGCCTTCGCTGGAGAGCACCTCCTGGGCATTTCTATCCATAAACATACAGCACATACAAGTTAATTTGGGAAGGGAATAAAGACTGGCAACATCAAATGTCATACAGACATTCTGAATATTAAGTATTGTGCAAAGATACTCAGACGTGGAATCTTCCAGTTCTGGGAACCCATATTTATGTGCTAGGCTTAGGAAGTCTAGGAGAACCTCCTCTTTCTCATCTCGTAGTGTAGCACGACCAGTGTAAATATATTTCAACAGCATGGTAAATGCTTCTGCAGTGGTGTCCTGAAGAGGAATTTCTGCTTCAGGCTGAGATTCTCTCATTCCACCATACAATAATGCTCTATAAGGAAGATAAAATTTGATAAATTTATATCCTGATAAAATCCAGGCAGAAAATAGAAAGAGAAATGAGCAAATTACTATTTATAGCAAGAGGAATACAAAAGGGATATGGTTTAAGAATCTACAAAAGAAAACCCCTTATACTTGGCATTTAAAGTGCAGCTCTACTCTGAAAGCAGCTGCACAAGAACAATACTCTAACGTGTCATATTTTTATCCTACACAACTCTCCACTTGCACTTTGAACATTAGCCTTCAAAGCAGAACTTTGAAAGAAAGAAGAACTTTGAACTCTTACCTTTCTCTTTTTTGTTTTTAAAATATAGTGCTATCAGTGAGAAAGGAAAAAAAATGAAAAATTTTCAGAAAGCAAGTGAAACAAATAGTTCACCACTATAATAGCAGTGGCAGTTCAGCAAATCTCAGGATTCTTGATCCTCTATACCCTACCCTAAAATCCAGCACATGGCAACTCTGATGAAATTCTGAATCTTGAGAAAAATCAGAGTACTCACAATTATTTTTTAAAATACAGTAGACAGTTTGAACACAATTTGCATACACACTGTCCTTTAGTTATCATCTTATCCCTCTGACAAAATTAACTGGAAGATTATCAGGAAGTTCTATTAATTACATTTAGAATGAAAAATGCCCAATTCTTAAAAAAGATGGATTAGTATTATTCCTAGTTGTAAAATACATATCCTAACTAGCCAGACCTCTTTAAATACTCAACTCCAACACAACAAAATTAAACTTTCTAATTGAGTATATTCCTTAGAGGCACACCATCCATACTCTCAGAAATCAAAACAATTTTACGGCAGAACTTTTATGTTCTGAAGTTATCTTCCTCTTGAATTTGTGAAACTACCTTCAAAATCCAATTTAATGAAGGTCAAAAGAATAACATCATGACATGGTATTTATCTTTTTATATTTGGACACAATGATTTGATGCGCTGGGAAACATTCACACAGAAAAGGTCACACTCAATGGACAGATGATTACACCCTGAAAAGTTCATAGAGAAACAATGTTTATCTTATCTGCATGAAAATTTCCTGTAAGCTTGACAAAAAGCTATATTTCACCTGAAATAATGGCACCTAGCAGCCAGGATCACCCTGTGTGCAGGAAAACGTTTCTTTTCTACAATAAAGGTAACGTCACTGTATTCTTCACCATTCATCAGAGCACCAATGTGCTCAGACAGAATGTGAACGTGGTCAATCTCACCCACAGCTGTGTAAGGACGAAGTGGATGGCTGTTACTCATCTTGGAGGGATGGTGATACTGGTAGCCTAAAGGGAAAAAGAAAACAACCAGAGTTATAAAGGGCACAAATATTAAAAAATGGCAAAGATCAAGCTGCAATTACAAAAAAAGTGACCAGTGTAAATCACCATACGTTACAAGAAAAATTAAACCAACAGGCTTCCTATTAAAGTTCATTTACAGCAGGACTTGATGTAGCTTGCATCAACAATTCTAGCTGACAGAAAATATTGCAGAGAATTCTGTCACCATGTTGTTCTGCCAACCCATTTACTTAAAATAAAAAGCATCCAACAAAAGGAATTAAAAATTGAACAATTTTTAAATTACCATTAGAAAGCATTAAAATGCAAATAATTTATAATTTATAAAGAAAAATAATTTGACCAATTAAGCACAGTCTTAACTCCTAAGTCTCTACTAGAATCGGTGATGATGTCAGCGTTTTTGCAGAACTCCAATCAACCTTCAGAACTGGGAGAAAATAAACAATTGAGATAATTTTTAATAAATAACAGACAAAGTCTGTCAAAGAGCAAAGCTTTACAATGTACAATTCAATTTTCTTAACTTTTCCACTCAGGTTTCTGGATACCTTCTTGTTCCCTGATATATGTAAGGAAATAAACCCCCTAATACCTCTCAGTCATAAAAGTAGATTGTCCACTAGTGTACAATATTGATTAATGCATTAGCCATATCTTTTATGGAATTATTTTGTTACTTTTTAATTCATAAGAGGTCTTAGTTTTGTTGGGTTTGGTTTATTTCAGCACCAGAGGCTTTCTGTAGTCTCAGTGGCATGAGGATCCAAAGGAGAATTTAGGTCTTACATCAGCTCCTTTCGTTACTTTGGTTTACTGTTAAATAAAAGTTGTCTGTTTCAAGTAATAACCATCCACATTTTCAGAGACACCTTCCACACTCCAGTGACTAGCCACTTCTCAACATGGGCACACACTCAGTGTTGAAGAAAGATGGTGTACCACAAGAAGCAGGAAAATTATGAGGCCATGCCCTGCACACAGCTAACACTAATCTTTCAAGTGAAATATTCATAACAAGAATGCGTTTTTAACCTATAGTTTAAAAGTATTCTGAGAAAACATGCACCTGTTTTTCATTTCTGCCCTAACAAAGAAAAGAAAACATGTGCCCATGGGGTGAAGTATTATTTGCACTTCTGTAACACCTGGAAACAACCCAAAAAATCAAGATACTGTAGAAACAGGGCCCCAAAGAACTTTCAAATAAATTAGAAAAAGTGTTAGAAAGTAACAGTTGAGAAAAATAAAGTAAACTAAACTGATAATACAGGTTAGAGCACAAACAGGAACAAAACCCCAGCTTTCCTGAGGCTGCCTCTGCTAATTGAATTTGAAGCTCTGTGCCCATGTAACCACTACAGTGTGGAACCAGCAATACTGGCCAAGATACTGGAGCCAGCCTAACCATGGGAACGCAGAATACTGTCCAGTCATTCTTCTATCCTGACAGGACAGTAAATTAATTTTTATGGTTTTTCAGAATAACAGACCGTTTCTTCCATTTGCACTGATTAATTTACAATTAGCTAAAACAACTCAGCACTGAAGAGATTTATGCAACATACACTTCCAGTAACATTTACTTTGTAACAAGCAAGATTAACTTAACTCACATCTATTTATGCCAGCAATAATATTTATCACAACATAATTGAGACTTTAGAGACAATAGTAAAATTGAAAAGCCCTCAAAATATAAAACCTTTTATTACACCAAAGGAGCAAACAAAAGGATGTATTTATTACTCAGCTGCAAATCTCAGGCCTCAATGTCCCTTCATGACTTCTGTACCTTACAAATCTATAACTGCAGCTGTTGATCTTCATTCACAATAGTCAGGCAACCCAATCATAAGCGAGTTACATGCACATTATCGAGCAAACTCTGTTCTCTCTTCTGCTAGTTCCGATTTTGATTGATTAGGGAAGCTCATTTATGATACTTCATGCACATGTTAGTACAAGCATATTCTGCATTTAAATTCTATTTTTATTTCCATTTCTTCTACATTCTACTTGTTTCCTCCATCTGCTTTTACCTCTAAAAAATAAGAACAGGTGCTTTCTGCATAAAACTGAGAGACTGTAAAATTGGCAGAGATATGGGAATGCCATCAGCTGCACAGTAGCTGTGGATGTTCTCATGTGCTAACAGAGTGAAAAGTTCAAAGGAAAATTGTTTCCATTTCAGGTTAAATAAATATAATCAAAAGCAGACTTCCCTCTCAAGGGTACATAAACCTCTATCTAAACAAGAATCAGTGCATAGAAGAAGGCAAAGTCTGAACTGAGGACACTTGCTAGTGAGTGGGTGATCCGAGCCCTTATGAACGTCAAGACCCTGAACTACCACAAGCGATGAAAATAAAAATTTAGAAAGCCGTCTGTGTAAACTGCAAGACAAATTTGTTTCGACATTAAATGGTCTCCAAATTGCTAGTACAACCACTATGCTAAATTGACAGTTTCAACCAAGAACACGTGGATCACAGGGAATACAGGACTCAAACGACAGCTACAGGCCTCTGGCTGAGGAGTCTTTCAAGTGCTTGAATGATACAAAGTGTTGGAAAGTTGCAACTTTATGAAACTGGGTATATGCCTTATATGCTTTCCGTGGATAAGACCAGTATATAGAAAGAGCAGTCAAACTCATTTATTTGTTTGCTACTATGCATTTCCAATGCAAGTTCTGTCTACATTGTGGATTTTCCGTATAAAGCAGTGTGGTGAAGAGAAGTCCCACCTTCAAAACACAGAACCAAATAATACATGATTTCAGATGTTCCCCGACTGGATTAATTAATAGTAGGAATTCAGTCAATCCCTGAAGTGATCTGCACATTTCTTGTTTGAGGAAGTAAAGAGTAATATACTGCTTTAGTTGTGGCAAGCTGCTATGAGCTCATGACTTCCTTGTACAGCTAAACATATTTTTTAGTTGCAGCTCAAAGTATTATTTATGATAAAAAAAGACAGATGCTGCCAGGAGCTTGGCAAAACCCTTCCTAAAGATCCCTCTGGCATCTTCTGTCATCCAACAACATCACCCCTTTCAGAGAACACAGGTGTTTACTTTTTCTGGCAGTCAAAGAACACTTAACCAACTTCAGAATAAAAGGCCAAGCCATTTACAAGCCTCTTCCCAGCACCATAACCTATTTCCAGGAGGTATTCAGAGCTAATTAACTGCTTCAGAAGTCAGCTGCTGCAGTTCCTGCCACAGAAATAAAGAAAACAGACTTCTCGGTGAGTCTGAGGCACCCTTAAAACTGCAACAATCTCAAAAGGCATCTGATAAAGTCAGAAGGCCTACAAATCACTTCTGTGTAAGACCCCATGGGAAGACACGCTTCTTGGTGGCCACCTTCAACAGTGAGCATGTGAAAAAATACAGCCTAGTATTTATTACATGAGGCAACATGCAATATTACACAATGCATGTCATGGCTAAAAAACCAACAAAACCTCACAGTTTTCAGCTTGCTATATTTCTTTTAGTAATCTATAACACGTTATGGCATACAAAAATGTGTCACAGAAAATGCAGCAACAGCAAAACCCCAATGACATCTTTACTGAACAACTCTCAAACGAGCGGCAATGAAGACTGGTACTCAGTCACTCCCCCCCATTTGGGCTCTCACTGAACAGTCCTCTAAAAAGCAATGCTGTTTCAAAAAAACATGGAAGAGCTGTTTTTATACCAGGCACAGAAAAAGTAATATTAATAAATTGTTCATGAATAATTTGGATTTTTTTCTTATACAAAATCAGTGAAAAATGTTTACATAACTGATAATCCTATTGAAACTTCAGCAATAAATGCAAATAGACAGACTGTTGCTAGGATTAAAAACTACATGAAGTAAGTCTGGATTATAAAGACTGCGCAAATAATTTCATATCCTTGAAGCACTTCATTCCTTCATCATCTAGTTTGTACCCAGCAAGGTAATAAAGACTTTGTTAGAATTACACAAAGGGAATTTTCTTATATCTAGTTCTCTTACACCACTATTTTATCTAGAAATAGGAACTGGTTCTCAGATGTCTGGAAGGGATTTAAGTAGTATTTCAATTTTTGTAATTCATTACTTCATAAAATATTTTGTTATGCTTTAAATAAATTCAAGCAAAATATTACTTTAATTATGATTTCTATTACTATAGACTCACAGAACATGGTAGGTGTGACACTAAAGCTATTGTACAAATGTACCATTGTTTCAAATCATATAGTTCGGTTTTTTTAAAGGATATAAACATGTCTTTAAACAACAATATTTTGTTTTTATAAGTTCTGGTACAGTAAGAGAATCGAGACATAGGAATTTTTTGTAAATATTTCAAGATACACAGAGTATAACCCAAATAAATACTTTGATTCCCTCATAACCCTTGCTACAAAGCTCCTTTGCCCTTCTAAATAACAACAATAAAATTGACTATGAATGAAAATTGTAACAGAAAGGGGGAAAAAAACCCAAAACATGTTCTGATACTTAGTGTCCAATAATAATATAATCAATATAGTACGAATTCATAGATACAGAATGGAAAAGATCAAGTAAATGAAATTCACAGAACTTTTAAGTCTCACCTCCAGCCCTTCTGTTGTGAAAAGAAAAGCAGATGTTAACGATGGTTAATGGTAAATAAGCACACCATTCAGCGACAGCATTCTAAACAACAATTTAGTACCAGAAATGGTTTGACTTAAAGCATATGGGAAGTTATGCACTCCTAGTCTGCAAACACATTCCCATTGCTTAAGTGCTGCACTGCTAGTGTTGGACTTTCTGTCCAAAGATGTATTATTCTAATAGAAGAACTGGAATAAGCTTAGCTAGGTACAAAGAACAACACACTAAGCGCAGATTATTTGTTAACGTATATCTAAAATAGGTATTAATGCACTCGATACAGCCTGGTTAAAATGGCATACAACTAAACCCTTAAATTAAAATCTCAAGAAAATACACTGGTCCACTCACCAGTAAAGCTGTCTGAAGATCTACAGTGGACGTAGCCTGTAGGCAGATGACCAACTTCCTGAAAATTAGGGTTCTTTGCCATTCTGAACAACAGATAGATTGAACAGCAAGCTCATAGAAACACTATTCAGCAACATCCAGCTGCACAGCAACAACTGTACCATTTCCTAAAACAATGCATAAAATATATACCATCAGAAACTGGGGGCATGCAATGGCAAAAGTGAGAGATACATACTTTTCAGTTAAAATTTTTGTGGAAATAAATTCTTAAATCTCTCCATTCTACAGGAAAACTTCTAATGATATTAAAACATAGCATTAGAATTTCTGGTTTAGAGCCATCATAATTTAATTTTGACCATTCATTTTTTTAACCATAAAAAAAAGATGGTAACATACTGCCATTCATTTGTTCATTATAAGCCACAAAAATTTTGTCCTGACATTCTTGCTACAGCATTCATGGCCCTGAGAACACCATTTTCCCACATGGGTGTCCTAATTAAACCTGGTCTATACAAACTGCATCACACACATTTTATTCCCTACACATCTAAAGTTCTCCAAGTACTCTTTCTAGCTAAAGGTTTTGGGGATTTGGTTCGGGTTTTGGTGGTTGGTTTTTTTACAATACTTCAGGCAGTTGCAGATCCTTCTCCTGTGCAAGCCTTTAATTTTACAAACAGGAAAACAAAACAAAACTGTAGGGTGAGGAAATACAGAAATATAGAGGCTTTATTTGATTAAATACATAACCAACATAATGAGTCTCTCAACAAGTATAAATTATTGTTATTCTTTCCATCATACCTGCCAGCAGGAAAAATAAACTGTATTTCATTTGCTAAACAGATGATACATTGATCTATGAATTCTCTCATAAAGACACTCTAATCTTCTTTAAAGTATATGTTTAAGGGAACAAGGGAGGAGAAGGAAGAAAAAATATTTTCAGGTAGTCTCATGAACTGGAAAATAACCACATCTTAACCCAAAAAATTGAAAACAGGTATTTGACAAAAAAATTCTCCTGGTTTTGGAAAATAACATGTCATATCAAAATACTTGTTCCTAAAAGTAATGTGTGTTATCAAATTGTCTTGTATTATCAACATATATTCAAAAGCCACTTATAAAAATTCTTGTGTTTTAGATAAATACGAGTGAACAGACCCCAAAAGAACAGTATACCTCAAGCTCCTGATTTACAGGTTTGTAACAAGACATGCCAAATACAACTGCATTGTGAGCAGACTCAATTGTTAAAACACAAAAAATTCAGTGATCCCAGCACAGGGCTTTGGGATCTGTACTTTAAAAATAACGCGAGCAGAGAGCATTACTGGGCAAGCAAGAAACAGGCAGATTGCTAACAAGTTGGGGGGTTTTAACATCTGATAATGTGACAGCTTCTTCTAAGTCAAAGGTAATGTTATTGAATCACAGCAGTGCTTAACTTGCAGGAGTAGTTAAGTACCAAGACCCCGGAAGAACCTGTGAAAATAGTGTGTACTGTCAAAGCGTCAAAATATTAAACTAATATTAAAAAAAAAAAAAAAGCCACAACAGGGTCTTGCAAAGCGCCAGGGCAGGCAGAGAAGGAGGCAGGTGAAGCCGCCGCATCACGCCCACGGACGGGGCGGCCGACAGCGGGCCAACCGCCCAAGGTCGCGCCCGGGGAAGCCAGGGCCGCCGCCGCCTCCCCAGAAGCCGCCTCTCAAGTCTGTGGGCGGCGAGGAGGCGACCCCCCCACCCGCTCCGCCGCTCTCCACCCTCGCAAAAAGGCGCTTCGGCTGAAATCCCTTCAGCGCCCGGTGCGCCCGGCCGCCTCCCGCCGGCGGCCCGCGGTCCCGCCAGCGGCGCCGCCGCCCCGGCCCGCTCCCGGTCGACCTGCCCGTGCCCGGGGGGAGTCACGGGCGGCAGCACGCCGGCCGGCCTGCCGTGGGGCCGCAGCCCACCCCGGGGAAGGCTTCGGGAGCCGCCGCCCCGTCTCTCCGAACCCGCTCCGCAGGGGGGGACGCGCCCGACCGCCCCCCTCCCCCGGGACTCACCGGCCCCGCCGACGACAAGGCCTCCACCCCCTGCCCTGCCGGCGCTACGTCAACCGGCGCGCTGACGTCACTTAGCAACAGCGGCCGTCCTCCTGCGTGCTGACGTAAGCGGGCACCCTGGGGAAAGGCGCCGGTACCGGCTCCCTTCAGCCTCCGGCCTTCAGTTCGCGCGGCGCCTGGTTTCCTCTTCCGGCCGTAAGGCGGAGGCGGCCGGTAGCGGCGCGACCCCCGCGGGGCCGGGAAAGAGCGCCTGGGACTTGGCCCCCGCTCGGGGGAGCCGCGGGGCCTGACGCGGGCTGTAGGGACAGCACGGGGGAAGCTTCTTAACGCGAGGGCTACGATAGGGGAGCCCCAGGTCTGGCTGCGCGGGAGCTTCATGGCCGCCGCCAACCTGCCGGCAGGTGCCAGCGCTTGTCGGAAATCGGGCAGTTGTTCAGGCAAGCGGGGCGCGTTAATGCCCAGCCCGTAGGAAATGGCAACTGCCGCCCAACCTTCCCTGTCCTTCTCATCTGCTGTTATTGGGCCACATTCGAAATAGACGTTTCCTTTGCTGAAGAGTAGCGGTGTGCTTGCCAGTCGGTGGTGTCTGACCAGATACTTTCCAGACTATTGGGAACTTCTTCCTGTCGAAGAAGACGGGCTTGTCTCGATCTCACCATAAGATTCATTTCTACTCTACTGTATGAAGCTAAATTTAGGCCCTCCAAGTTGGAAAGCGCTACATGTTTATTTAATGCTATGCTTTATTTAGCAGAAAATAAGTGTTACCTTGGAAGAAGTAAAAAATGGCATTGTCTGTAGTCAGAACATGAAATAATTTCAAGTTTTAACATCCAGAATCTTTAACGTATGTTGCAAGCTAAAAGAATCATCACTGTTTTTCTTCAAGAGTTTATTCTTGGATTTCATAACAGAGTACTGGTTTTAATTAGTTCTCAATATGGCAAGCAGCAGTAGCTTGCTTGTTAAAAAAAACCAAACAACCTTGCCCACTTGATGATACTGCTGTAACTAACTTGTAGATTCCAGTGGTTTTTTTACTATTTTCCTCTTTACTACCTCATCATCTCTCACCTTGTCTATACATTGTCAAGCACATAAAAACCACAAGGGTAATCCCAAAATTAGCAAACATGCTTAGAGTAACTTTTGAGTACTAAGCACAAAACCTTCTGCATAGCCTGCTCCTCCTCATGTAGCTATCCACTGAACTCCACAGGCACACCCTTTGCCTTACTCATCTGATTTACTAACTACCCTGGTTTTATTTACTGGATTCCATACAATTGGGTCAATAGCTCTTCCAGTCACACCTGTACTTTGAAGTGTAGTGAAACAAGTCTGAATAAAACACTGTATGTTGATAATGAACCACCAAGTTACATGCTTGTAAAGTTTTGATACTTTGCTTGCCAACACCTTGGTCATAAAGCTTTAGATGATTTATCTGTATTGACTGAAATAAAACTTCGTTTTAGACAACTTCACTTAGACTACTATTAGTCAAAATAATTTTTCTACTCACATAATCTAATGAGAGATTCTGAATGGTAAGGACCTGCAGTTAGCACTTGTGCTTCAGTTGAGTTTTACTTCATTTTAAGTTCCTGTTTCAGAACACCAGCAGCAGAAGGATGTATATGAAAAACAGTTTAGCAATCACAACCTATATAAACTGCAATCAACTGAGTGCTTTGTTGCATTGCTGTAGCTCTCATGCTTCTTGGCACTACTCATTCTACTAACTTCAGAAGATACCATACTACAGTTACACTACAATAGTCTTCAAATTAAGAGTCATCTTAATTGCTGCTGTCAGGTATTCTGCAATGTTGTGTACCTTCTTTAAAGAAGGATGAAGTATCATGAGTCAGCTTGAGCCAATCTAACTTTCTGCTAAAATGAACAGCTTTATTTACTCATTCAGGAAATAAGAGCCTTGAACTGGCTCCTCATTTCTGCTTAATAAACCTGGCATAAAGCTAATCCAGCATGCAAGAAAATCTTTGCCACCTAATATATTAAGGGGAATTAGCCTGCTTGAGGCAGGGGGTGCAAAGTCAAAAGCCCCCTATCTGGGAGGAAAAAGACAGAGATCATGTGGTGACAGCTATTAAGACAGCTCACTTAAAGAGATCTTGCTCCAAACAGTGATTAACTATATTGTCCCTATCAAAATGACCTAACATATACAGGAGAATAATCAACTGCACAAGGAGCAAGGCAGGGAACAGACTAGATACTAGTTCTGGAAGTACAGGAAAGCAGAAATAGAGAATGCAACTATGAACTAACAGTATTTATTGTTGCAGAAAAAAGGCAACTTGGCAAATATTCAAGCAGGGAAAGAATCTGTTGTATATGAATGACACTGTTAAGGCCCCACCTAAAGCACAGTATCTGTACATAGAGACCAGCCAGAAAATACCATACAAATGACAATTTAAAATATATGGGGTGCTTCATATAACAACAGAAGACTGAAAAAAAAATTATCTTTTTAGTTACTATGTCTACCTTCCAATTAATTTATGATTGCTTGCACATCTGCAAGGGGTATTAAGCAGAGCAATAGTTTTCACATTCCTCTTTCCAACACTTAAAGCTCAGATGAAGCGTATAATCTATTTTACTCCTTTCCAAGGTTAAACAAAATATCTTGGATTAAGTTTTAAGAATGATTTTTCATGTGGAGCTCTGTAAAATGGCTGAGTTTAGATATGCTATCTTGTTAAGATGGGGCAGATTTTTCAGGTAAGACAGGACAGCAACACAGCATTTGAGTCATTAACATCTACATTAGTATAGCAGAAATCAAATGCAGTACTTTCTACATTTCTGCTTTAACTTATAAGCCAGGGAGTTATTGACAGTTATTATTAACCCTGTACACTATCACTAAGTTACCAAAACATCCTGCTAATCAAGTCACGCAGTTACCTTCTTCACTACAGTACTCCCAATTCATGTTCTTTTATCACCAGATTTCTTTTAAAAAAAAAAATCTACAAACCAAAACAAATAGCCTTTCAGTTATCTAGGATTCAACACTTAACAAAGCAACACGTCATACTGCTTTAAAATTCTGTAGTTTTTGTCAGTGCTTTATTTGGAAGTGAACTGCAACTCCATTACACTATTCAACGGTCAAATAACTGAAGACTTAGCAGGAGTTGAGTGCTACTCAAACCACAGTAAGACAGGACAGAGGGTTTCTTTCTTATTGGAAGGAACAACGGGATTTCAAAACCTGACAGAGTTTACACTGTTCATAGCAGGTGGAACAGCGTAAAATCAATTAATTTGTGTAACATATGTAAACATGTTTTCCCACTCTTTACAGGTATCATTTCAGTAACCATCACTCATTCTGAAAGGGCTGATCAAACTGTCTACTGGTAGGAAATTTTTGCTACTCTTTCATTAATTTCCTAATGCAGAATGTACAGAGCATTTAAGTTAAATATAGCCCCAGACTTCCACTGAAATAAAAATTGTGAGCAAGTTCTTTTCAGTGTTGGAAGAGATGAGAAGGATAACTGTGAGTCAGCAACTATGAGACCTCTTAGCTTGACTGTCAATCAGCAGCCAGAAGCTGAAAGACTGAATTCTTTCTGCTGGACCAATTTATTGCCTCCAGAAAGTTCCTTGTTCCAGGCAAGGTTGTTTAAGGCTACTCCTTGAAGAGTTTTGCCTGGCATAATGTAAAATTAGGACTTTCATAAACATACTATTACTCAAGTCAAAGTTAATCTGAAATTTTATTTTCTAGTACACAAGATAGATCCTGAAGGCTTCACACCCTTTTAACTTCATAAAAAAAATATTATCAAGGGCTTTTTGTCCTCCTTGTTGAAGCACATCAGTAGTAACATAGGGTTTCTTTGTTGTTAGTTTAAAACTAAACAGTGTGAGATGTGTATCTTTTGATAGTGTTTAGTGAAATATTAGCATAATCAAGAGGGATATCTGCGTTTGCGGTCTTCCAAAAAATGTTGAGTATTCCTAATCAGAAACAAATTGCACTGGTATCACAGGACAAGAAAAAAGGAATTCATGTACAGTGAGGTCCAAGGGGATAGTTTTAGAGGAGACTCTGAACACGACTGATTCCTCTCCATTAATCAAAAATTTAACAGTGTTACGGATTTTCTCCAGGGGGCTCAAAGTGGGCATCTATTATATAATATACTTCATTAGAACTAAGTGAGAGTCACCATGTGGTTAGGATTCAAAATTTCAATCCAGTAGCCATCAGGATCCTGAACAAATGCAAGTCCTTTCATTTTACCTATTAAGAAAAAAAAATACAAGATAAAGTTAAGACTACATGACTAGTTCTTAATGTCAAATATGACTTATTGGGAAAATATTTTTACTTTTTTTTCCTTCTGCATAAGAACTAGTTCTAACTTAGACAGCTAATTCTGAAAACATCCAGGTTAGTTTTTAATCAGTATTAGATCTTTGCATGCTAAATTGTCAATCTTGCTCTCAACAAAGCTGTAGTTTAAAGTCACTTTCAAATTCTATCTTCTGTTGAGGTTTTCTGTATATACCCCTCTAAGTGTTCATCCTCTAAATTCAGAAAAATACTTTTGTGCTCCAGGATTTTTTAACATATTTTCTTGAACTGGCTTTGCCAGTATAAAATCCTGCATTTCTCTGTGCTGTTCATCTTCCATCATTTTTGCCTCCACACTGAAGTTTTATGTTACTGGTTTTTGTTTGTGGTTTACAGTACACACTTGCATTACTTCATAAAACAGAGAAATGCAGGGCAGGAATATTTTAAATTTTACTGTTGGAAAAAATATTACATATTAAAACAAGGTCCCCAGAAGTTGTCTTCAACAGTAATTCAGAATAGCACAGCTTAACACGTTACCTTAAAGCATTAACCACACACTTTTAATTATACTTGCTCTATTAAGCTATTTACTATAGCAGAATCAACCTAACTCTTAATATATTCTAGTTGCAAAAACTTCTGAGAAAATAGTAATGTTTGATTCAGTAACATAGGGAAAAGAAAAATAACATTAGGTGTCTCAGCATGCTCCACAAACAATGAATGTGAAGTTCAAAACTTCTTCCTCCTCCTTCGTATTTGTGGCAGCGATTTTATTTAACATTGAAAACCAGCTTTTGCTCTCACTCTCTCTTGGCTGCTTCAAGAGTTCTTTCCTGTGACTTACTCCATTTAGTCTAAACTTCCCCTCCTACATACTTAGAGCTGTGCAGTGATACAGAATCAAAGTCAGTATCTCTCACTTCAACTCTCTGAGTTCAACAGGTGCTGAACAAATTAAAAAGGGCTCAGAAAATCTGAAGCACTAGAAATACAAAGGTCAATTCTTAAATCAAGAAATCTGTTCAAGTTTTCAGCTACACTTCTTACATTTCCTTCAGCTGAGAACGCAGTGAATAAAATGAAAATAACTTAAGTCTCTTTTCAACTACTTGTTCTTATTCCTCTAGCAAGGAATCTAGAAGATCAATACCAATACATGTAAACTGAAGCTTCATGTACTAATGTTACTTTCAAACTAAAAAAAAAAGCACACTGTTAGTACAAACAGGTCTAGTTTCTATAGCCAGAAGGAAGAATGTTGGAAGTACGGGAAAAGCAAAACAGCAAAAAATCTGCAAAACACACATTTCCTTAACACATGGTGCCCAGAACAAACATAGGATGGGATGGAGAACAAGTGATTTGCATTGCCATGGCACCAAGGAGGAATGCAGAGGCAGGTGGAGGCCGCGTGGTCCCGTTCTTCCACTTATCTCAAGGAACATTTGACATGACTATGCAGATTTATCTTCTGCTCTTCCCCTTCTCTCAAGAACGGTTTTGCAGTACTCTGCAGACCTTACCTCTCACTCTTCCTCTTTTCCCACAAAAAACCAGCGCACACCTTGCACCAAGGAATGTGCTGTGTCATTACTCAAGAAACAATGGCTTGACCACAGTACCACTCACTCACACACATACATACTTAGATAAATACTACCCCGAGTTTGTATCTAACTTGGAGGGGCGATAATCCGATGCCAAATCAGAGGGACAGATTGACGGGTTTGTGCTCCTTGCCTCTCCCCAAAAGGGACACCTACTGGTAAGATTTGGGCCCTCGGCTATACTGAGTGATTACCTGGGAATTGTGTGTCATTGCGATCGTTCTTTTTGTGTGTAGTGATGTATAGCCAACCTGCAGTTTGTGCATTTATCATAGGCAGTCTTAAAGAATCTGTCCATGTTGCATAAGAATAAACTGTACTATTCATGAACTTGGCTGCTTCTCTTGAATGCAACCTACAGCATAGGGGCTGTTCGTGCATCTGGTGTCAGGCCTATCGTTACGGCCATAACTGGCATACCCTATTAAGAGGTAAGTCCAGGCACCCCTAGCCCCTCTAATCTCTGAGGGCCTGCTAGAACGCATGGGGATTCATCTCTTACCAAATCATTATCTTAAATGGAACAAAGAAGTATCACAGATTTGTGCATGTTGCTGAGTACCAGATGTCAGTTTTGAAACGCATCGGTCCTAAAACTCTCATAAGGTCTATCCAGTTGAAAAATGTAAGACTTCTCACTACTGACTTCTGCATTTTAGGCTATTTTGGCATGGAAATTTTTCATTTATATACTCTCTAGGCATTTGAACTATACATTATGCATTTTTCACCACAAGTCATACAAGTCAAATATGATAGAGACTAATGAGGCTATTTCTACCAAAGCTGGCAGAACAGCTAAAATGGTAATGGCTAGTAGGTGGCATTAGGTGAATTTAAATAAAAATTGCCAGAAAAGCCAAGAATTGCTCAGTTTTAATGGGTGGGAGTAATTATGTCTTCTGAGTCATCTTATTTTCATATGATAAGAACCAAACATATGTGACGTGAGTCTGATCCATATGAAAGTAAATTCTGTAATAACCCTGGACAGTAGTATACATAGTAAAATACGACACCCACAAAGCATGTGAATTTTCCTGAAGGCCAGACAACATACAGAAGGCATGTGGTTAGACTGATTAAGTACTGTTGCCAAAATGGATCTATTGTCAGTGTTGTTCACTGTGTAAGAAGGTGCACGGATAAGTAATTCTAGCACCTTTGAAGCAGTGGCAACTACTAGAAACATATTACACAGCTTTCCAGGTAGATCTACTAGACAGAATATATTAAAAACAAGGAAAAAAACTGAATTGCATTTCTGATCAAGACTTACCATCATCTGGTTTCTTCACAAATTTCACTCCCAGTTCTTCAAACCTCTTACAAGCTTTATAGACGTCAGGGACAGCAATTCCAATGTGTCCTGTGCAACAAGATAAAAAGAGAGAAGTACACTGTAAGTATTGCTGGGTGTTCTAGGAAGAAGTTTGCTCAGTATTTCACCTTGTGCAAAATGTTTACATGCTGTAGTTCACACAGAGTATGATTGTATACAAGAAAAACAACACTTTCAGGAAGTCAGCTTTTTCATAATGCCTTTAAAATAGGAACTTCGGAGTTAAAATATTTCATATTATCTAGAGTAAGAAAAAGTAAGATTTTCAGTCAAACTCTTATATGTATTTCCTTTCTGGAAGTATGTCAATATTTTGTTGCTTTTGCTCAGTTCAACAGTACAAGGAGTATATCATTAATGCTGTCTTTGCAGAGACTAACGCTAGTGCTGTGCAAGGCCTGAGCTTACAAATCAATTCAGAAGCTTTAAATGTCAAGTGGCTAGATTGAGCATGAATCTTATTTCACAAGCCAGTGACCTTTCAAGCACTCAAAATATCAAACCAAGCCACACAAATGCTATCCTCAGTGCTACAGACAAACAGAACTC
Source organism: Athene noctua (assembly GCF_965140245.1). Classification (NCBI taxonomy): domain Eukaryota; kingdom Metazoa; phylum Chordata; class Aves; order Strigiformes; family Strigidae; genus Athene; species Athene noctua. The sequence goes on from NC_134037.1 coordinate 95,346,741, forward strand.
TCCTTCTAGCTTAAAATGGGTAACTAGTGGATTGGATTAGAAAATAGAAATCCAAATCGAAATCGGTCTAAACACCATGATAAGCTAATACACAAGAGCAATTACTGTTCTTCATTCAATGGTTACTATTAGCATATGTTTGCTTGCCAGAGGATTAGATTCTTTATAAAAAGTGTCACTGCAGCACATTACTCTGAAAGACATTTATTTACCTATTTTCAGAGTCTTTCCCAGCATACATGCTGGAAGAAAAGAGATAAAGGGAGAGATGGAAGTTCCCTTCTTTCCTACCGCTAGTACGTTTTCTTCACAGTAACCTACTAGAAAAGTCTTACCATCCATACAAGTTTAAAATATTTTCTCATTAAAAAGAGGCCTACAGCATTTACTTACCCAATAACCTTTGCACAGAATTTATATAGATGTTTTCTAAATAAAACATCTGAAGCTCCATTTTTCCCCAATACATGAGAGAAAAAATGTAATCACAATAAGGCAAAGCTTAAAAACTACAAACACAAAACTAAAGACTTACCAAATCCTCGGGGATCTGAATTGCCATTGTGATAAGACTGATTTTCATCATTTTCAGTGCCCCAGTTGCTGTAAGAAGTAATTATTAGATACTGAAGAAAAGCATCAAGACTAACAAATCCTAAATGTTCAGTTTCCTCAAGAGGGTAAGTTTTTTCTCCTAAGAAACCAGAGAATTTCAGCTGTTGGCTGCATTCATTAAACTATCAAAATTTCCCCTGGTTCTGGGGATAGTCTCAGGGCTAATCCAGTCACATTCACAGACCTTCACTAGTATTCAGGTTCTGTATTTTAACAAGGCAGAGAGACTTCTGTCTCATTCAGATTAGAGAGAAGGTTGCACTGCCTGAGTCAGTTTATCTACCCATCACTGGCAAACAGTGAGGGTAGCAGGTTCTGAAGTTAAGCAAGACAGTGGGGTATTTGGGAGATTCTTTCTGCATAATTACAAGTAGTAGCATTACCCAATTTGTTTTGTTTATGGGAATTGTATGTTTTGACTTAATACCTCTTTTGATTAGATTCCAACAGCAACAGTTATCCATTATTAGGATGTTCTGGGGATCCAAAGAAAGTTCTAACCACAATGGTTTTTCCTAAATTCTGTGGCTTCCTTACCTAGATGGCATGCATACTCAAAATATAGCAAGCATTATTTCATATTTATGTACTGCTGTTCACCTAGCAGTTTGAAAGCGTTCTGGAAAGAGAAAGATTAAGCTTGCCAAGTATCCAAGACCTCAGCCATACTGTAAGGCTATATGTCAGTGAAGACGTTTCCACAGTAATTACATTTTTGATACAATCCAACAGGATTTACACTCATCCACTTCTTTTTAATCACTGTTACCTAAATGTAACTTCTCATTATATTAATACTTACTGTGTCAGTTCAAGTGTAGCTTTTCTAGAGAAGGTCCACGCTGTTCTCTCAGTTTTATCTTTTGGGATATCATTTTTATCTTCATATGCCAGGAAATACAGCGAGAACTTCATTGTAGGGAAGTCAAATTTTTGAAGCAGTCTAAATAGCAACAATTATTTTGTAATAGTAACTTTAAAAGGTAATCAGGTAGCTTGCAAATAAACCAAGACACTCCCCCCATAGAAGAATTACTACTGCGATTTTCCGCCTTTCTCACTGTAATCCACATCTGAAAATAGATATGTTTTGAACTATCAAATAGAAACACTCCAGAACACATTACAAACCTACAAGAATTAGAAGAATCAGATGCATAAAAACCAAACTGTCAGAAACTGAATAGCAAAGCCAGTACAAAGGCTCACATCTTGAGGTTGCCACTCTGATCCTTGTATGTATTTCCTCAGGAAGATCTTCATGTTCACTCCCTTCAAAATACGACCAAGGAAAAAAAGATTTACTTCAAAACTTATTTGTTCTGGGGAGCTCACTGGCACCAGACAATGTTTTTTAATCCTGCTGTGTCCTTAAACTAACATACCTTCAGATAAAATATTTTTACAATTTCAATAGCTAGGTATAATGATAAATTCAATTTCAGATGTGACAATTTAATCAACTAAAAAAATACTCGAGGTACACATTTTTACGTAGGACTTTTAAACAAAACAAGTAGGTATGCAAAACAAATTAATTTATTTTTTAGCTTACCAGATATTTAATTTTTATTTTCTCTCACTCACATCTTCACTAGAATGGAAGTAGCTTATTTTACTTTAAACTGGACTCACTTTAAGATGTTTAAAACTATGTTAGAATTTTGTTTTGAAATAACTCATTTCAAATGTCAAGAACGTACAAAGAGCAATGGCATAAACACGTTCAGCTACTGCAGGGCACCTGCCTCCCAACAACCTTCTCCAAAAAGCTGAGTTTGGACCTTGCCTCCAGCTCCCACTGCCTTGGTCTCCTATGACCAACCAGAGGTGGTCATAAGCCACCACCAAGAACTAGTAGAACACTTAATTTGAAGATCTATAGCAATGACTCCTGATTATAAGCACTGTCGTAACAGTTACCAGTTATCTGCAGGCTCAGTGAGGAGGAAGTAAGCAAGTTGTACACTGATAATGAGTGACCTATTTAAGAAAAAAAGAAATTTCTAATCAAGGCCAATATTAGTTAATTTGCAGCGCAGGCATTAACAGTGCTGTGGGAGTTCTCACAGACTGCCAGACTGTCCAACTGGGCATCAGCTGATGGGCCAGCATTGTTTATGTAGCTAGACCAATTAGTATAATTACATCAAAATAACAAAAACTTGAATACAATAGTAGGAAAAAACAAATTTATTGTGGTATACAACTTCTACTCACGTCATTCCAAGAATTCTCGTATAAAAATCCAGTGACTTCTTAGGATCCTTTACTCTTAACATTGTCTGCTGAAACAAAAAATCCTGGGGGAAAATAGGTTTATTACTTATACATCAACCAGAATTTAATTATAGGTGTTAATAAAGGTGCCAGTTAATAATGAATCTAAAACTAGCAGGTTTAGAAGTAACAAACAGTGTAAATAAAACCTTTTGTCCTCATCCTGCATGTACAGACTTTTTGTTAAGCAAATATGCCTTTGTAACATAATGTTTAAAACAAATAAAGCCACCACTGGTATCACTCAAGCAGAAAAAAGGTATCGTTCTTATCTTTATTATTCTTTCACAGAGCTGTACTGGACATGAACCACTTTACTTGCAAGCACACTAAGCAAGTCATTATTTGATATTGGGCCTCACTGCAGACAGAAAATTTAAATAAAGCTGAACTCCTGAACTCATTATTTTAATTATTTCATTGCACAGACATTGAATTTCTGTCAAGCTTCACGATATCTTGGCAGCAAAACCAGCCTGCAATTCTGTAATGGTATTTTTCCTCAAGCCACGGTGGCATTTTATATAGCAAGGGCTAAAGAGCGACTAAGTGGATGAAAAGTGAACGGTACGACAGCCTTGACAGATGTATAAAACAAAATCCTAACAAACAAATGTAGAACAACCGAAATGCAATTACGGTGTTCTCCTAATAAAGAGTAAAAACGTTTGGGGTGTGTTGGGGGATTTTCGTTTTGCAGCCGTGGCCCGCACTGGCTGAGAGGCCCCAGGGCCCCGCTCACCCCGCGGCCGAGCGCTGAGCGGCCGCTCGCCCTCCTCCGCTCCCGCGGAGCCGCCGCCGGACCGAGCGCGCCCCGGCCGGCCTGGCCCCGGGGCAGGACGGGGCTGCCCGCGCCCGGCCCACCCGATCCGCCCTTCACCGCGATCGTGAAGCCCCGCCGGGCCGGCGGCCGCCGCCGGAACGGTCTCCCCGCACCCCGAGCCATGCCCGCGCCCCCGCCCCGCCGGGCCCCTTGCCGGCCCAAGGCCGCTCCCGCCCACCGCACCTCCGCCAGGCAAAGAGCGGGCGGGGGGCGGCTGCTGCCGCAGACCCTCCCGGCGCCTCCCGGCCCCCCACCCACCCACCCCACCTTCGTGCTGGCATCCGGCTCCGAGCAGGCGCCGTAAGCTGCCTCATCGCTGAGGCCGCTGAGCTCGGCCGGGGCCGCCATGTCACGAGAAGAAGAGGAGGAGGAGGAGAAGGAGGAGGCGGCGGCGGCGGCGCCCGCGGGAGGCGGTGCTCTGCTCTGCTCTACTCTGCTCCTCTCCGCCCCCCTCGCCCCGCCGTTGCCTGGCCGGGCCGCCGGCGCGTTCCCTTAAGTGTTAGCGGGCAGGAGCCGCCGCCACTGCGGGACTCATTAGTTGAAGCTTGGAATGAAACGTCCCTGTAGCCGCCGCTCGGTGGCAGGGCGGGCCCACCGCGCCCCCCTCCCCTCGCACGGCGCTTTTTTTCTCAGTCTCCCACGGGCGGGAGGGAGCGCGGGAGGGTTCGAGTCCCGGCCTGGCGCCTCCAGCCCTGCTGATATTCCCTCCCCGCCGGTGCTGGCAGCTGCGGGCTTCTGCCCTCGCCCTCGGGCGCTGGTGGGAGATTTCAAGTAGCATCTGACACCTTCAGAGTTACGCTGTGAGTTCAGTGAAAATTATTTCAGGTCTGAAAGAGAATAATCACCTTTCTTTCAAAAACTCAGCATGAAAAACAAGATTTTTCATGCTTTGAGGAAAACAGTATGCTTTTGATAACTGGGAGGTGAGCGTTTTTGCCGGGAAGAACTGAAGTAACTTCCATAGGTACATTTACACATTTACAGAAGTGACATAATGCTGTTACTGTGACTGTTATCCATCTTCCTGTCTCTTTTTTTTTTTTTACAAAATCATTCAGGTTGGAAAAGACCCTTGGGATCATGGAGTCCAACCATCAGCCCTACTCTGCAAAGTTCTCCCCTACACCATATCCCCCAGCATCTCATCTAAACGACCCTTAAACACATCCAGGGATGGTGACTCCACCACCTCCCTGGGCAGCCCATTCCACTGTCTGACCACTCTTTCTGAGAATAATTTTTTCCGAGTGTCCAGTCTAAACCTCCCCTGTTGCAGTTTAAAGCCATTCCCTCTTGTTCTGTCACTAATCACCTGTGAGAAGAGACCAGCACCAACCTCTCTACAATGTCCTTTCAGGTAGCTGTAGAGAGTGATGAGGTCTCCCCTCAGCCTTCTCTTCCTCAAACTGAACAGTCCCAGCTCCCTCAATCTGTCTTCATAGGATCTGTTCTCCAGGCCCTTCACCAGCTCCGTTGCCCTCCTCTGCATTCACTCCAGCACCTCGATATCTCTCTCTTATCAAGGTGCCCAAAACTGGACACAATACTCCAGGTGTGGCCTCACCAGTGCAGAGTACAGGGGGACTGTCACCTCCCTACTTCTGCTGGTCACACTATTTCTAATACAAGCCAGGATGCCGTTGGCTTTCTTGGCTACCCGGGCACACTGCTGGCTCATGTTCAGCTGCTTGTCAATTAGAGCCCCCAGATCCTTCTCTTCCAGACAGCTCTCCAGCCACACCTCCCCAAGCCTGTAGCCATGCAGGGGGTTGTTGTGGCCCAAGGGCAGGACCTGGCACTTGGCCTTGTTGAAGCTCATCCTGTTAACTTTGACCTGCTGATCCAATCTATCCAAGTCTCTCTGTAGAGCCTCCCTATCCTCATGCAGATTGACACTCCCGCTTAACTTGGTGTCATCTGAGAATTTACTGATGATACACTCTTAAGTCCTTATCAAGATATCTAACAATAAAGATGTTGAACAGAAATGGTCCCAACACCGAGCCCTGAGGAACAACACCACTTGTGACTGGCTGACAGCTGGATTTAACTCCATTGACCCCCACTCTCTGGGACCGTCCATCCAGCCAGTGCTTGACCCAGCAAACCATTTGCTCATCCAGGCCATGGGCAGCCAGTTTTTCTATGAGAATTCTATGGGCAACTTGTCAAATGCCTTTTGAAAATCCACGAAGACAATATCCACAGCTTTTCCCTTGTCCAATAGTCGGATCATCTTGTCATAGAAGGAGATCAGGTTTGTCAGGCAGGACCTGCCTTTCATAAACCCATGCTGACAGGGCCTGATCCCCTGGTTGTCCATTATATGATTTGTAATGGCACTCGAGATGACCTGCTCCATGACCTTCCCCAGTAATGAGGTCAGACTGACAGGTCTAGTTTCTCAGATTCTCCTTTCTGCCTCTCTTGTAGATGGGTGTCGCATTTGCCACTCCCTAGCCCAGTGGGACCTCCCCAGTTAGCCATGACTCCAGATAAATCATGGACAGCGGCTTGGCGAGCACATCTGCCAACTCCCTCAGCACCCTGGGGTGTAACCCGTCTGGTCCCACAGACTTGTGTGCATCCAAGTGGTGCAGCAGGTCTCTGACCACCTCCTCTTCAACTGTGCTGACCTCGGTCTGCTTCCCCTCCCCATGTCCCAGCTCCTGAGGCTGGGTGTGCAGGGAACAGCCAGGTCCACTGCTAAAGACTGAGGCAAAGTAGGCGTTGAGCTCCTCAGCCTTTTCCTCATCCTTAGTTACCATGTTTCCCTCTGCATCCAATAAAGGAGGGAGTTTTTCCCTAATCCTCCTTTTGCTGTTAATGAATTGAGAGAAACATTTTTTATTATCTTTCACAGCTGTAGCCAGGTTGAGCTCTAGCTGCGCTTTGGCTCTCCTCATGTTCTCCTAATTTAAAACCAATCCCCGAGCAAGGGAATCAACGCCCCACAGAACTCTTCGGTGCCTGGCCCCACCCGTGCGACAGAATCACGGGTCAGGGCCGAGGGAGCGGCCCGAGCCCCAAGCCCCAGCGCCGCCGCGGCCATTAGACGCTCCCGGTAAGGGCGCGGGCGCATCACGACTCGCCGTCTCCCTCCGCCGCGCTCTAGAGCCCGCGGACGGCGGCAGAACGGCTGGGCGCGGGAGGGCAGCGCCGCGCGGCGGGCGTTGGAACCGCTTCATCCCCCTGCTGAGGGGCAGCGGCCGGTGGCTGTGCGGCGGCCGGTGCTCCCCTCGCCCGGCGTTGTGAGGCGGAGCTCCAGCCGGGGCGGTGAGGCTCCTTGCCGGCACCCCTCTGCCAAAGCCGAAGAGGTTTTTAGAAGAGAGCTTTTTCAGCTTTTTAGAAGAGAGCCAGAAGTCGGTATCCCTTGTGCTCTCTACACTTGGGGAATCTTCCACTTTTCCTTCCGTCCTTCACCTCATCCTCCCCCTACTTTCGAAGACCTGTGCTGGAAATTGGACTCACTTTTTTTTTTTTTTTTTTTTTTTTTTTTTTCCTTTGCCTTAACAGGTCCCGTAGCTTAGAGCACCCTGGAGGGGGGAAGGAAAGGAAGTTTTATTATAAAAGCACATCGGTTGTTATAACTAGGTAGGCGGCTAGCTGGAGTTCATGCTGGTTTTTGAAAGTGTGAAAGTCTCAGATGAGCCACCAGACAGGCGTTCAGAGAGGCAGGGAGGAATGCCAGTATCAACAGATTCTGTTTCTAAAGAGAGATGTGAGAACCCCATCTCTCTCAAGCTTTAGGGGAAGGTATCAAGGTCTCTAGCTAGCTTCAAGAGGACCAGATAAAAGACAAGGAAATTAACATCCAACCCCTTCCACCTGAGTGTCCAGTACCACTCCTGTCTTTATAGATGACCAGCCCAGTCAGATAAACATGAAGGAAAAGAAAGGAATTAATTAATGTAGGCTTTATTTTTTCTTTTTTCTTTTCTTTTTCTTTTTTCTTTTTCTTTTCTTTTTTTGGTGTGATTTTTCTTGTTTTGCCTTAATATTTTTAAGAAAGGGAAGAACATTTTTTATAATAGGTGATTTTGTGCCAAAGTCCATAAAACTGTGGCCACTTTGCTAATCATGGGCAAAAGGATGGAGCTTAGTAATGTAGCACCAGGTGTTGCTTTCTTGTCAGCCTTGCTTTTGATTTTATATTTTCTGAATTGGGCAATAGTGTTTAACAGAGTACACAACACAGTTACAAGTGCAGTTGGCTGCTCTAAGGACTTAAAAGAACTGCTGGGTAGTTTTTGACAGTTACTTTAATCCTTATGGTATTGTTACCATAAAATGATAATTTCAGTAGAATAGCAATTTCTATGCTTTTATTATTCTGGGTATGACCTTAATGGCATATGTTCACATTTGTTTTCTAAAATATTTCTCCATTATAATGTCCCTGCAAAGCTGAACAAGCTACTTGTAGAGGAAAAATGAGACACAAGGAAAGGATTTTAGGTATAGCTCTACTGATTATTACGGTGCCTTAAAGCTAGTTGCTCAATCCATGTGTGGATTTGAGTGTACTGAATAAAACATCTAATCTTCTCAACATATACTTGAGTGTTAAGATCTACCAAATGGGTTTGATGGTAGCCAGCAAATGCAAGTGGATGAGTATACTCCACAGGAAAACATGGAGACAGAGGATTTAGATGCTTCTTTGTAGCCCTGGATTATGGGAGTCACAAACCAAACATTTACTAGGTTTATGTGCTGGTGGAGTAGAAAGGGAAAGAAAAGGGAAGGAGTGACCTTTGCATAACAGCCTACTGCTTAGCAGTCAGCCATGAATACACTTTGTTCTGGCCATTTTAGAAATCCTCATCTAGGACAATTAACCTGTGAGTTCCTGGTCACCAGGAGATGGACAGAAGTTCTTTTCTCCTGGTGAAGAATGTCATCTGTTCCATATGAACTACAGTGTTCCAGGGTTTAGGCACAGAATTAAGAGAATGACTTTCATCATTTTGAAGATGTCTGGTGCTAAATTAAACTTATTCCACTGAAAAGATACTACTTAACACCCTCCATTTTGCATTACTTCTGTAAACACACATGCTAAGAATATTATGTATGGTGGGACATTTGTGTAAAAATCATGTGTAACTGCTTATGTGAGCAATGCTATAAGACTTGTTATGGAAGTATATGCAAGTCTTTTTGTAAGCTCAGTTGCTGAATATGCGTATATATTTTGCAAACTAAAGTTTACACAAATCATTTATATTCTAAACTATTTCTAAGTAATCAGATATTTAGTGGAAGTATTAATATTTTAAAATTTTATTTGTTATAGAAAGATTTTCACAACATGTAAGTGTATGGTAAATTAAAAAAAAAATCTTCCTGTAATCATCTTTATCTTAACACTTGTAACCTTTTTTAAAATGTGTATAAATGTCTGTTATCTTAAGAACTTGAAGAGAACTTGATGAGACTATTAAATTTGTATACCTGGGAAGTCAGATTTGGGTTGCTCTCACTTTTTTTTTTATTCCCTACCTTGCTCTTGCTTCCTATCTTCTTGAAAAGGAAGACTTGAAAAATTTGAATTATTATAAATGCTTTTTTTTTTTTTTTTCCTAGAAATTTCAGATGTCAGAATGGAGAGGGTACAAAAGATTAATAAAGAAAGTTTAAACACTGGAGAAGATACTGGGCCCAGTCTTGCATTCACAAATAGCGCTGGGCGTAATCTTGCTACAGAGAGTTCTGTGCCTGCTCTTGTTACACCAGAAGATGCTGTAGCCAGATCTATTCGCCATAACCTACAAATAGCAAGCTTTTCTTCTTCCCAAGATTCTTTTTCTCTTTCAAGCCAAAGGTTGTCTAGGTTTTGCCGGAGCACTAGTGGAGTTCTGTCCTTCCAAGAAGTTTGGAAAGAAAAACAGGTTTAGTATTCAACTTCAGGTCTTGAAATAGATTTCTGGTTCTTTTCCTTTTTTTTTTTCTTTTTTTTTTTTCTTTCCTCTTTGTTTATACTCCGTTCTTTTATTAAATTATTCCTGGCAGGAAGTGACTCATGATTGCAGTATTTTAAGATTTTTTTTAAAGTAATGGAGGAAGGAAGCAGGAAATACTAACTGAATAATTTACACTGAAGCAAAGCTGTACCCGCCTTGGTTCCTGCAAACCTTTCCCAATCTAGATACTTCAGTTTTAAATTGATGTTGTGACCTTTCTGTATTAATACAATAATTGAAATATTGATTGTGAAAAAAACCTGGTTCATATGGCCACATATGACAATCTAGCTGTAGTATATTTAATGTTTGCTTTTCCTTGACATCTCAGAGTTGACCTTATATTTTATAATAATTCTTAACAATTTGTTCTTCTCTTAGTCTCTGAAAATTTAGATATTTTGAAAGAGTAAGGCAGTTATGTAGTTTTATACAACACAGTAGATTTCAACATTAGTTGCCAATTAAGTAGCAGGTCTTTTTTGCAATCGCTTTGTATATTTTTAGTTTGAAAGACATGTTTAATGTTTTAGGCTCGATACAAAGAAGCAAGAGAATATCGAAGAACAAAAGTTGATGCTTCATATAACTACATATTTGAAGTTCTCAGTGTCAGGCTAGGTTTAGATTTAACAACTGTGGAAGAAATGATTTTGGATGCTCCATCGGTGAGTCTGTTGTGTATGTTCATTGTTTTCAATTTTTAGTCAAAATATGTAGCAGACTGCCCCTTTGATATGAAGTTTTACCCATCATTTAGATTGTTTCTGCCAGAAAATGTGATTAATAAGGCACACCACTTATCTGAAATGATACTTGACTAAATCATTCATCTTATTTGCAAATCTGCCAGGAAACTATTCTCAGGGTTTTTGGCTGTGGCTTTTTCATCTTTCTTACCTCAAAGAAAATATAATTACTGCTGTTATTTTGACCCAAGGAATTCTTGTCACATCCACCAGGACTAAGTTTCATCCATTACAGCCTGACACTATTATATTCTACAGATTTATTTGTTTTTATTTGTTAAGCAAGTCCTTACTGAAATGCTAAACATTCTGCAAAATACGTGCAACTTCATGGGAACAGTTTGAAAATTAAGTGTTATTTAGTAATAAGAAGGAAGATTACTCCTGCACCGTTAAATTAATGTAATTACATGTGGAAAGACACATTACATAATTTTCAGATTTGAGTGCTTTATTTATTTTTGAAGGCTTAAAAGATGGGATAGTCAGTTTGTAGAGTGAGTAGATCCCAAACCTGTGGAACTTCTGAAAGCTCAGTCATTCTTTCTGTGTCTATAGTGTTGTGTCTTTCACAGTGTTTTGAAGTGCTTGAACAAACAGGGGCAACCAGCTGAACTGTTCTTTTAGTAATCAAAACTCAGTATGGCTGTGTGTGAAAAGATATGGCCCTTGTCTTCTCTGATTGCATGGAGTTATTTTTATCTGTTAGATTTCACTTAGCATTCAAAATTCAGCCAGATATTGGCTCATCTGGTCAAACAAATTGCTAGAACTTGAGCTGTTCACTTACAAGCCAAACTTAGTCCCAGTCCAAATGTGTTTTGTTGTTTGTTTACTGATATTTATATATCATAAAATGTAATTAAACAGTCCTGTTTTTTCTTATGCTTACACAACATATAGGTGTTTTAAGTGTTGTCAATCCTTTTTTTATAGTTTCTAAAGTTTCTAAATGGTATGGTATGGTATATAGTTTTAGGTCATGCCAACTTCGTGTAAAACTGCTGTTCTACACGGAATTTGATTAATACAATTGAGAACCTTTGGGTTCTTGAAACTTTTTTTTTAGGTTTGGTTTGGGTTTTGGTTTGTTTGTTGTTTTTTTTTTTTTCTTTTTTTTGCTGTCACCAGGTTTATCTGAAAACTTTTTATGGTTGGAAGGTTGGAAATTTTCCAGTTTCCAGTTTAGTTTATTCATAAACTGTTTAGGCTGCTGGTGCTGTGTCGACGTTGTCCTTTAAGAAATTGTCAGTTAGTAAACTCCTATATACATATCATGTCTTTGACCTCTGTAAGATGAGTTTTACCCTTTAAAGGATTAGCCTGTGTGTATTCACGCAGGGAGTGTAGCACATGGACTTGACTTTGTGGAAGCAGTAGGCACAGTGATAGTTCATGTTTTACCTCCTGTGTAAAATCCTACAAGCCCAAAAGTTACTGTTTGCCCTTCTCTTCCTCTTAGGTTGGAGTCACTACACTTTTTGTAGTAGTGAAGCTTTTTCTGATTTTTTGTCATTGCCCTTTCAGTACTTTACCAATTTTTCTGTCACTATTTTGGAGAGGATTTTTTCTGTTTTTCTCAGTTTTAACCCTGTTACTCACTAGTGCCTAATATCCAAAGTGAAAGCGCAGCATGCATTCCTAGAGCTGTCTTGCTTTTACTTCTTTTATTTTCAGACATGTTGTCTTCTCAAAAGAATGTTTTTAAATTCTGTCCGCCTGGGTGTTACTCAATTTCCTATCACTGTTCTGATTCAGATTTTAAATTTGTTTATCTTGGGGAAAAAATCATGCTCAGAAGAAATATACCACATATAGAGGTGTATGCTTTGTGCTTGAACAGGTGATACATCTCCAGACATACTTAATAGCTAAATTTCTGACTTTTTTGATGGGGAGGAAATGGGAGATTTCAATACCAAGGTTGAGTCCTTCAGTTGGACAGTTTGGATACCCAGACACACCTTGTTCAGTTAGTTGTCCTTGCAGGTAACTACAGAGACTGTGAAAGAAGGTGGACTTTGACTAGATCAGTACTTTCTGATCTCCTCTAAACCTTCTTTCAGTGCTTTTCAGAGCTTTGTTCACTTCCTGCTAAATCACATATTCTGGTTTTACCATGAACACATTGCCTAAGGCAGCTTGAAAATTTGGATTTTGGAAACCCTAGCTGTAATTTCAGGCAAGTTTTTCAGAATGATGATCTATACACATACAGTGTGTGTTTCGAAGCTTTACATCCTTACTATCCAAAGCACCTTGTATAACATGACAAAATCAAAATGGCCCTCTAGAGACCTGTTGTGTTTTAGGGTGGCCAGTTTATGGACAGGTATCTAATTATGAGGCAGCATGGTCTTCCTCAGATCTCACTGTCCTTCCAGAGGTCAGCAAAATCTTTGTATTCATGCTAAGGTTTTGGAGCCAATATGGCCAATTGATATCTCCAGAATAAAATCCTCATGTATCATGTTACTCCTTTTTTACAAATTAAACTTTACAAAAAAATCTGCTGTGTATGTTTCGAAGTCTTTTATGACCAGTTACTTCCAGCTGATGCTTTAGACTTACAGATCTCTGTGAGTGACAGAATATTCTCCAGTGTCTGTGCATTACTGGACAAAACCATAAACATTTGATATACAGTTACCAGGAGCTAGGACACCTCTGTTTGCAGGTTCAGTACTTGAAGGCAATATTTGAAATATCTATTATGTTGTTTTGTAACTCCTCACAATATCTGAGGATAAACATTACATGCCACCAAAACTTTAAACAGTGGCATGAGCAGAATATTTTTGCTTGTCTTAAAGGCACCTGAAAATATTTTGAGTAACAAGTATTCACCTTTTGATTTAACAGTTGGAAGCCTTTGATTCTTTTTTTGCCAAGGGAGGAAGTAAAACATTGAAACTTTTCTATCAAGAGGGAGAAGCACCAGGAATAGGTACATTTTTAGCAATATTAATACAGGCAGATGTAATAGTGCCTTCTATTGCTAATTTTATTTAAAGGTTCCCAGAATAAAATCTGGTTTTGCTTGGTCATAATTTTGCAGTCTTTTGCTATAAGGACTGAAAATTCATATTTGAAATGCTTGCTTCAATCAAATTGTTTAGAAAAATTTCAGTCAATTTTAGTCATTCTTGGAAGGAAAGCTATAAAAAAGATAAGTTATTCTGAAATCTTAAATTGGTTGCAACTTTTTCTTACAGGAGTTACACCCCAGTTTATTATAAAGTACTTTCATAGAACCTGTCTGAATTTGCATTTATTACTAATATTTGAAATTTTTTAGTTTTCACATGCGTAGTAGATAATTAGAATTTAACATTTAAAATCCCTAATAATTCTCTAAGCACTGAAGATGTTGTTCCCTTACTATTTATGTGAAATGATCAAATTCCATAGGATTATATCGACAGAGGACCTGAGGGTATCTCACATTCTTTGTTTTCTCACTTAGGCATGACATCTTGTTTGATAGGGTGTATGCAAATAAAGTACCTTAGTCACCAACAAATTAACCCAAAATGAATGACCTGAACAAAATTCCCTTTTCAGTGCAGTACGAAGCACCAAAACTGCTTTATAAGACATATGTTATATATTTAGTGTAGACTTTTAATTGTGTAGTTAATTACAGCCATGAATTCTGCTGGGTTTGATTCTCTTACACACAAAAGGTGAAAATAAATTATTTCTATGTTGAATTTTATTTCACTATATCAGTTTTAAGCATTTTATAATACTCTTAAAAATAGTGACACCTATGAAATTCATTTCAGAATGTGGTCGGACGATTCCAGGAGTTGTAAAAGGAAGTAAAATCATGCAATTGTATGTGGACAATACACCAGACAAATTCGTAGGACTATGCTTATTTTTTGTTCGTTGTAAGAATGACAGCCCTATAAATGCAAGGACTATACATGAGGTATCCTGTCATATGTTTAAAAACCTAAAAAATTGAAAAGTAGCTATTTTTGTTTCACTAGTTCTTTCACTATTGTCACATAACTAAAGTTAATGGTAACTGTATTTTTGAATGTTAAGCTATATCATGCCCTTTGCTCTCCTTTTTTGATAGATAATGAATAGCCGTATTACTTCAGCAAATACTCAAGGGATCTTGTGAATTCAGTGTCTTACACAAGTCTTCTTAAAGAAGTCAGCATTTACATTAATTCCTCATTCTCCTCACTGTTTTTGAAGAGGTTAAAGCCACTAAGTACATTTATAGATTTGATCAAAATCTCTAAATTAGGACTCACTGAGAAAGCTTTATTGCAGATACCAGGAGAGGAAAAGTTTATTTATACCTTTCCTTTTTCTTTTCTGTGTTTCTGAATGTGTGAAATACACATTTAACCCATGTAAATTATGTAGCATGAGTTTTTCTGCTTTACAAGACAAATTCTTAGATAAGTGCGGACTTCTTTCTCGTCTATACCCGCACATCTTAATAGTTTGGCAGTACTCATAGGACTTTAAATTGATAAGAATCAGTCCTATATGTCTATCTTCTAATAAATATTATTTCAAATTCTTCAGACAGAAAACCCATTATTAATTTATATATTAATTTATATTGTATATATAAAGTTTTTTATTCCTTTTGAGATCTGAGAAGGTGAAGGGGGAAAAGCACTATTAGAAGATACAAGAGCTGTCTTTATCAAGGGTCTCAATATTGGTCATAAATATTACTTTTGCATTAAATTCCTTGCTGAAGTGGTGAGAAAAGGAAATTTATGTTCTAGGAAGTTTGTTACATGAAGTATGTTAATATTTGCTGATTTGGAGGACATTTATTGGAATATTAAAAATAGTCAGAACTTGTAAAATTTATTTTTGGAGAGTAGATAACAAATTCATCTGATCCAAAGTAATACACATTCAGCCAGATAATAGCTTCTAATATAATTTCAGATATGGACATTCAGAGCATTTTTGCTACTTGCATTTCATTATTTAGTACCTAATTGTGGATGGGGACATTTAGAATATTTTTAATTACTCTGTACTGTTTAAAAATCTCCAGACTTCCTGTATGATAGGGAAGAAATATAACCTGGTAGCCTTTTAAAACTGTATTAAAACATTACTGACTTTCCTTTTTTATTGAAAACAGTATCTTACGGTCGCATTGTATGTATCAGTATTTTGCAAAGATTTTGTCTCCTTAAATTAAAGTTCTCATTGGCAAATTAGAGTGCCTTTATAAAAAAAAAAATACACTGGTTTTATTATCCTGTTTCCAGTCTAAGTTGCTGCATTACTAACAACCATTCTGTTACAATGCAGGATATATTCTTTGGTGTTTTGGATGCCACTGAAGGACTGCTACAGGGTGTTAGGAATATAATAGAAAAGATTTTTCTACCTGCTATCCTTGCAACAAATAACTGGGGTGCTTTAAGTCAGACCAAACAGAATACAAAAGAAAAACAGAATTTTGTGGAAACAATTAACAGATACCTTTCATTTTTAGAAGGTAAGCATTGCACTGAGGAAGCATCATACTACAGGAATTCTACTTAAAAATTTACATTTAAAGGCAGTAGCACATAGGTAAGGAACTTTTCACATTCTGCAAGGAAAAATAAAATGATCAAGTACTTGCATAATAAATACATGGGTAGAAATTAAGAAAATACTGGAGATGTTACTTTTGAGGAATACTGGATTTAAAAAAAGAATTTTCTGCTTTATGTGAGTGCAGTAAAGTGGCTATTATATTGAAACAACACTGATTACAGATATATATTCCCAAATTTAAACTGTATTAAATTAAATCCCCAATAAATTGTTTACACTGGTAGAAATTATTTTTAGAGTCTTAACTGGTTCTTTATTGTAATTGTGGGTTTGTTTGGATTTTGGTTTTGTTGGTTTGTTTGTTTGTTTGTTTGTTTTTATTTAGGGGCTATAATAAGCATTGAAGGAACTGTTGAGTTGAAAAAAATAGATTACATTAATTTTTCTAAACTGCAGTCCTTTGAGAAAATAACTGCAGCAGCTGATAATCCTGACATGGTTCACCAGCTAGAAGAAGTACTTATGATATGGTATAGACAAATTGAACAGGTAAATTGTTTTTTAAACATATCAATCCAGCAGTTATATGGATAGATATTTATAAATGATATATGAGACTTCCCTGAAGTTATCTGAAGGCTTCAGCTGCATCTCCACCTGAGTAAGAGAAGTGCTTCACTTCTATGCACAACTGAAGTTAAATGGGTAGTGCTTATCTCTTAGGAATTTACAGTCTGGCAAGAATAAGAGTTTTTGAACTGTTAATACACAAATAGTAAGAAGAGGACAGAAGCGTGGAAGGGTTTGCCAACTGTAGGAGTTTCAGTAAGGCCAAATGCTGGGGGCTGCCCTTGGGCCACAACAACCCCCAGCAGCGCTACAGGCTTGGGCAGGAGTGGCTGGAGAGCTGCCAGTCAGAGAGCAACCTGGGGGTGTTGATTGACAGCCGGCTGAACAGGAGCCAGCAGTGTGCCCAGGTGGCCAAGAAGGCCAATGGCATCCTGGCTTGTGTCAGCAATAGCGTGGCCAGCAGGGACAGGGAAGGGATCTGACCCCTGTACTCGGCACTGGTGAGGCCGCACCTCGATTCCTGTGTTCCGTTTTGGGCCCCTCACTACAAAAAGGACATTGAATGACTCGAGTGTGTCCAGAGAAGGGCAACGAAGCTGGTGCAGGGTCTGGAGCACAGGTCGTACGGGGAGCGGCTGAGGGAACTGGGGGTGTTTAGTCTGGAGAAGAGGAGGCTGAGGGGAGACCTCATCACCCTCTACAGCTACCTGAAAGGAGGTTGCAGAGAGCTGGGGATGAGCCTCCTTAACCAAATAGTAAGTGACAGGACAAGAGGGAATGGCCTCAAGTTGTGCCAGGGAAGGTTTAGACTGGATATTAGGAAGCATTTCTTTACAGAACGGGTTGTTGGGCGTTGGAATGGGCTGCCCAGGGAGGTGGTGGAGTCCCCATCCCTGGAGGTGTTTAAGAGTAGGGTCGATTTACAGCTTAAGGATATGCTGTAGTTAGGAACTGTCAGTGCTTGGTTAATGGTTGGACTAGATGATCTTCAAGGTCCTTTCCAACCTAGATAATTCTGTGATTCTGTAATAACAGTGGTGAGGACCACATATATA
The DNA here is from genome assembly GCF_965140245.1 of Athene noctua. NCBI lineage: Eukaryota > Metazoa > Chordata > Aves > Strigiformes > Strigidae > Athene > Athene noctua. The sequence continues at coordinate 95,364,340 of NC_134037.1, forward strand.
TACAGTTAGGTATACGCTATACGTTACCTGTTAAGTTTCTTCTGGCAGTCATGGTATGAGTTACTACTCTTGGAAAGATCTTTGACCAGGCCCAGTAGGGTTTTTTTTATCCTGTGTAAATCTTACACGATAAGGTCTCATTTATCAAAGAAATTAGTGTGTTAGACAATAAAGTACAGAATCCTTTGTGAAAATACAGAATCTGTGTAGACTGAGACATACGCTACTATAAGGGCATACTATCTTTACTGTGTTTAACAGGAATAAAATTCAAAAGATGTGTAAAATAGCTGACTGCATGTTTATCAACATACAAATGAGTACATTTACGACTTTACATCTGATATTTAATGTTTTTATTAAAATAGTTCTTCAAGTTTTTTACAAATGAAGTTACATTTACTGCATTTCAATCCATAGATTTAAATTAAGAAATTATGGGTATATGCAAAGATTCACCCAGTTTCTGACAGCAGTTGAAGGCATGTATTAGTTGCCTTCATTTTCATGTGTCAATAACTGTTGGCTTGTTCCCTTTTTAGTTAGTATCCTCAGAGTGATTCTTCTTTATAATGATTTGTCTGTTCTCGATAGTAAACTTTTTTTTTTTTTTTTTTAAATTGGTTGCAGGTTCTGAATGAGAGTAAGCAGGTGAGGAAAGAAGCTGATGATTCAGGTCCACTGACTGAACTAGAGCACTGGAAATGCATGTCTGCTAAATTTAATTTTATTATTGAGCAAATCAAAGGACCAAACTGCAAAGCTGTCATTAATGTTCTGAATGTTGGACATTCTAAACTACTAAGGGTAATTTTTGGTTTTTTTACTGTAGTAGACAAAGCTTTGTATTTATTTTGTTTCATTGCATCTAAGAGAGATTTCCTGAGGAGAATTAAGAGCGAAAAATCTAGATATGGTGCTGGTGCACTTAAAATATTAAAAGAAAGAACAGTATGTTTTTAGATATACAGAAAAAAATTATCATAAATTAAACTATCTTTTAATGCCTGCTTTGACAATGCCTTTTAAAAATAATTTACCAAGGTTTACTTCTGGCAAATCAGTGCAAGTTAAAGAAATAGAACTGTAGAAAACTTCATGCATAGTGAACTGTTTTCCTTCTAGATGTGGCAAGAGTTAGATGCCAGAATCACAGATGCAGCAAATGAATCGAAAGATAATGTGAAATACTTATCCACACTTGAAAATGTTTGTCAGCCACTTTACAACTATGATTTTGTAAGTATGCCTTTCATCAGTATATGTAAATACCTAAACTATGTTTAAAGAATGTCCAGGGCAAAAGAAATCTTCTCTGTATCTTCTTGAAGGTCGTATTTTCTAATTTACTTTTCTGATTTTCTGATTTTTTTTTTTCTAAATACCTGTCAAGCTAAATGTTAAAGCATTACTTTATTCTATATTACATAAAATTCATTCTAAAATATGTATTTTATCAATAAACATAAATACCTATGATTGCTTAGTAAGTTAGTCCTGCTGCCATTATTATTTTTAAAATGAGCTAAAACAGGTACATATTTTATCATACAAGAATCTCAAAATATGTCTTTTATTGAAAATTCCATATGTGTTAATGAATAAGCAAACGACTGTAACCAAAATTTCAGTTTTATAGAGAATAATGAAACGTAATGAAGCCCTAAATGCCTAAATTAATATTTTGATACTGAAAATGGTATTACTGCTTCTACTTGCAGAAGTACAAGCTAGTCAGAATTTAAATAATTGCTTGTCCTTGTAGACTAGTGAGCCCTAGTTCAAGGTAACAGTTATTAGGTTTAATATTAACTACTAACTATTATAGCAGGTATATGTTTCTAATGGCTATTGCAGAATAGGGTGGAAGGAGGAAATACCCTAGGAAAAATTGCTTGTTCTGCTTTGGATTTTAGTCCTCCTTGTTTTGGTCCTACCTGCCTCCTCTGTCAGGAAGTGTTACATTTCTTCTTAACTGCTGGCTGCTTAGGATCCTACTTCAACGTTTTAACTGAGGGGAAGCAAAAGTTCTGTGATTATACATGGCATATGACCGATACTGCATGGAATAGTAGAAGAGAGGAGTATGATAAACTTATTAAATGCTGTTTGTCTTCAGCTCTCCAGATTATCACTAGAGGGTGCCAGGTACCAGGCCATAATGCTGAGCTGCTTCATAGAGAAGTTTATCTTAAACAGATAGACATTTGTGGGTGGAAACCCATTAAAGGGTTCATCGTTTTCCTAATGCAGGATAGTTAACTATAATTCTTTGTTTAATCTGGAACAATTTGGATAAACTTGAATTTTTGTGTCATTTCTTGTAACAGTGTTCCAGAGGTCAAGATAATATAGGTAGGATTTTCTGTGGTATTCAGTTTAAAAATAATGACATATACCCTGTTTTTAAAAAGAACTACAGTCTGAATTGAGTTGACTTTAATATCTGATATTGAAAAGTATTTTAAAAATATTAGTGGATTAGGAATGGAGTACATGCAGATTTAATATATTTAATGTGTGCCTAAAATATGGCATTTAGTGTCTGCAGTATCACACATAGTCACATTTGTAGCTGAAGTGGGTTATTATATGAATATTTCGACCGAGTGTTTAACTTGGTGCTTTGAATAAGAGAAATCTCTGTACAGTCCAGTATTCAGGGGTTTATTTTTTGTCAAGGATTAAAAAAGAAAACTGGTAGGCTCGGAATCTCCTGATTCCATTCTGGGCAGGGTGGGAGGGTGATGAAAACATGTGGATACTGAGGACTATGTTTTTATCATATAGCCTTTCTTTCACACTGTTCTGCCAAATATGGATGCCTGCTATGCCTATCCACAGTATTAGTGTGTTTACTTTGAGTTTGAAGCCCAGAGTTGATTAATTTCAGGAGCTTGCCTATTGAGGGTTGACAGTCAAAGTTATTTTTTCTTGATGTTCAGAATTGCAACTCTGATAAATCATTGATAATGTTAATGAATTATCGTTTTTACCTTTTTTTTTTTCTTTTTTTCCAAAATACTTTGGAAGTGATTGAATTGCAGGACACTTGTAATACCACGGTTTGATTTTAATGATCTGAACATTGATTTCATTAAACACTTAAAAGATTTAGATGTTTCATACGATTATTGAATGAATTAGGTACTCATTAATGAGATTAATATTGTGACAATTATGAGTTTTGGGAAATGTCTGAATGAAACATTTTGTAATGATTGTAATCTCAATATAATTGCTTAGAGTATATTTAACAGCTGTACTTCAAGGAAAACAAAATCATTAATCACAGACAGCCACTGTCAGCTGCCAGAATACTTGCTTTGGTGCCAAAAAAATGCAACGTGTACTTTCCAAATCAGTGTTCAATTTTGATTATCAAAGTAGCATATTAAAAATATTCATATTAATATCTTTAATCTGATTTCTCACAAATTCATCTAAGAATTGTATTGGTTTTATTAGTTGAAGTTTAAAAATTTATTGAGCGTGATTAACTTTTTTTTTCATAAGAAACCTTTGGTAAAATGCCATAGCATTTTGAAGATTGGTTCATGTAACTTAGGGAAAAATGTAATTTAAAAGTTGTGAATAGAATAGCAATATAGTTGCTAAGAACAGAAAGTAAATTTTTCTTAAAACTCTTCTTTAAGGTATCAATGACACATGGAATACCAAACTTGATAAATACTATACGAATGATTCACAGTGTTTCAAAATATTATAATACTTCTGAGAGAATGACATCATTGTTTATAAAGGTAAATATATTAAATATAATATTAATTATAAAAAGTTATGTGATTTTTCAGGAAAAAACCCTCATTTTGTTTAAATCAGTAGGACATTTGTTAAAAATAGTGATATTGGGTGTCTGCACAGGAAAGGAAGTCTGTTAATCAGAAGAGTATTGAACTTGGATTAGAAACTTGTTTTCTGGAAGAAACTTTGTTGTTATTCTAGGTTCATCAGAATTATTTTTTTTCTTCTTGAAAAATCTCCTGATCTGAATTAATCTGCATAGTTGTTTCCTAAATCTCTGAATCCACAAAGATCTTGTATTACCAGCCTTGAAGACCTAATTAAGCAGATGGCTGTCAGTCTGACTAGGCTGTTCCTCCAAAAGGTGTGAAAGACAAAGAATGTCTGTTTTCAGAAGGAAATCATACTTCAAAAGTTAATTGAATCTCAGGTCATAAACTTTGCCACCTTAAAAAGAAAATTAAGACCATCTAGGTAATCATACTAATGTCTTTTGCAGATTCCAGGTATTCACTGCAGGAAAATACGCTTTTTGTAATGGTTTTAGAAGAAAGAAATCCTTTATAACTAAAATACACACATCCAATACGTATACATGGGGAAATTCATAATAGACCCTCATTATACCACTTTTTTTTTTTTTTTTTAACACCTCTGGTTTTAGTGTAAGGTTTTGTTACAACTCAGTTTGAACTAGGGTATTAAGAAATACATGCTTTATTGAGGCTATATTTCTCCATGGCTGGGACTGTTTTCCATACATCAGATGTTAGGTATGGACTATGCAGCAGGGTTATGTTGCCTGTTATGTAAGGGGTTTTTTTTTATATGATGTTTATGTACTGACACTTGATATTGTCTATTATTTAATGGTCTAAGGGATTGAGCATTTCACTACAGGAGCTAATAAAAAACTGGTTACATGAAGCTGTACTAAGAAATAGCAAGGAAAAAGCTTTACTCTAGTTCAGTGTCTTAAGGTCCCCCTTACTGTTTGCTTCCATTTAGAGATCATCAGAAGTGACACTGGAGGTCCTATCTTCACCAGTCATTGTATTACAGTGTCAGGCTGCCTTTGGTGTGGCAGCTTTCAATCTTTATTCTGTTAGACATGCTTACAATACTCGTTTCAGGAGAACTATTTTGAATTGTTCACATTATTTAATAGATAAAAAAATATTATCTACCTGTAGCTGTTCTCTGTGATGCTTTTTATATCTGCATTCAGTCCTGTACTCCTCTCTCTCCTGTCATTACAAACTTTGGATTTTTGTGGTTGACAAGTAGAATATTCTCTCCTTTTCATAGATGGGAGACCAAGGTCAAGACATACTACTAGGACAGAGAATTCTTTAATGACAGTTTTTAAATAAGGATGCACACACTACAAAGTGCAAATATTTAACTGTTCTTATGTTGTCATAACTTCTTTGTTCTTGAGTTAAGGTTGATGACATTCTGTGTTTATACATATGTATTACTGGACTTACAGTGCTTACAAATACTTCTCTGGGAGTGTTTTAAGACTTTTTATAGGGTGTTTGTCATGTGTATTACATATATTATTTAGCCACCATTGTTTCCACAGCTGAAATGTATCCAGACTCTGGTAGTACTAATATATGCATGTGGGAATTTTGTTAGCTTTTGCAAAACAGGCACATTTTCTTATAAGCTCGAGACCTACTTGTTTTCATTTGTCTGTGCTAGGTTACAAATCAAATGGTCACAGCATGTAGAGCATATATTACAGATAGTGGCTTGTCTAGTGTCTGGGAGCAGGAGACATCAACAGTCATTGGAAAATTTCAGGTTTGTCTTTTGGTATTTTATTATTTACCTATGAAACCTATTGATTACCTATTGATATTCACAAGGAAGTCCATTATCAATATGTATCAAGTACTTCACACCTCTTTACTGTTTTTTTTCATGATGCTTTGATTTTTTTCCCATTTCTTAGCCCACTGCCATTTGTTGGAATTAGAACAGGCTCATCTTTATCACAGTGCTCCATCACTGACCTTGGAATTGATATCTTCATCATATGTGCAATCAAGGAATTTTGTCATCCTGCATAATCCACAGTCTTCCCTCTCAAGGGTATCTGATACAGTACAGCTTCCTCTACCATGGGGAACCTGGTATTTGAATAACTCCCCACTTTATTACAGTAGCTTCTTCCAATACCAGATTTCCTTGGCATGCCATGAAAGTTCAGTGCTGAGTCTTCCTCTTCCACAGCTGATGGTGACTTATCAAGAACAAATTAAACACATGCAATATGCCATGGCAAAATGCATTCAGCTGTGGGATTGCGTGTTGCCAATACTGACTTCATTTCCAGCCTTTCCTTTACCAGACTTCAGCTACTGACTTGCTATCTTACCCAGAAAGGCAGAGGATTTCATAGTCCTGTAAAAATTAGGTCTATAGGTACAAAAGAAAATCTGTTGAATGTATCTCTCCTGGCCTGACAGGATGGTATGATTCTAATAATGAATCTATTTAATTGAGATAATCTTGTGACTGTTCTATAGCTGATAATCACTCATTATTCTATGAGAGAAATACAAGCCTAATTTCTAATCATGGTGATCAGTCTTAATTCTGGTACCTGTATATTCTGGAAGATCTGAACATTCCTTTCAATGAGGACCTTTTTTAATTTCCTGTAATTCATAGCCAGTTGTTATACATACCTATATTCAGACAGCCTGGTGACTGCCAGTATATTGTGATAAAATCTGCTTTCTCTTTTCCAAGAACTGGCAGAAGATTTTGTATTCCAATGATTATAGAGTTCACCAGTCATTACTTTTACATCTGTTAAGGTCTTAGTATTTTAAGTAAATAATCGACTGAGAAAGATGGATTATTTTGCAATCGCACTTGAGACTGACAAACTCAGATTTGTCAACACATATTAATTTGTATAACCAGTTTCCTTTAAGTGCCCTGGGAGTTCCAAATGGACTACCCTGTTATGCCAAATTCTGTCCTTATCTAGAGGACAGTCTGACCATTCTTAATTAAGCTAATGGTTTTTCTTAATATTTAACTGTCTCCTTTAGAGCAGGAGTCATCACCTTCTCTTTGCTGGCCTCTAAACTGCTCTTTACTTAACAAGAGCTATAATTTTCTTGTTAATTTTTTGATGACTCATTTCCCGATGTTGTCATTACCGTACTGTACAGTTGCAAACATATGCTACACATACTGAAAGAAAACCACTGTACTTAAGTCATTACTGCCTGTTGACTGAAACTGGATTCAGTGATGATTGACCACTTTAGAATGACAGTAGGTTTGAGTTCTCCAGTCTCTCACCCATAAACATAGCATAATGAATATAGTATTTATTCATTTTTTAGGGCTGCATGTTTCTATTGAAAGAATATCAGAAATGCTTTCATGAAACAAAGCAACAGATTTTGGAAACTCTAGGAGAGAATACATTTGAAGTATCAGAAATGTACATTTTTGGAAAATCTGAAGCTTTTTGTAGGAGATTAGAAAAAGTGAGTATACTGTGTGCTGTTATTATCTGCAGAGAAGAAGGCCTTCTTCAAAGAACAGCTTACAAAGTGGACACTTGTCAACAAATATGCTCTTAATCATCCTGTGAAGGAATTTGTAACTCATTATTGAAAGAAATTAGTCACTTCCACAAAGTCATCACACTACTTTAGACAATTACCTCCCAATGTCCTTCTGAATTTGTCAATTTTTCTCTGTTTGCGTAGAGAGAAATGATCTAATTGATCTAGACTTAGTTCATTATTTTAGGAGGTTTAAAATTATGTGAAAATTAACACACATGTGCTTTTTTGAATGGTATCCCAAGGCATTAAAACCTCCTGTTACTGTCAAACACAATTCAGATGATTCTACTGCTTGGTGTGGTCTTAACATTTAGCTTGCTAACCCAGTGAAAGGATTTTAAATTAGCATTTATTGAGTTTGCATGGAAAAGAGGTGCTCCTTGGTGCAGAATAAGGTCAGACAAGGGATAAGAGGATAATAGGGCAGTCATCACAGGGTAGGAATTCTGTGAGTCTTCAATGTTTTTCCTTATCATGCAGTATATATATATACTAATCAGTATGGTTAGGTTTTTTATTCTGTGAAATCTCTTTGTGTCATCAGTATGTTTGTTATTTTAAAACTTTTTTTCCATATTGAATCTATTCTGAATCTCTATTGAATCTATTATGAATCTCTATTGAATCTAAAAAAGAAACTCTTTACCATTAAAAAAAAATTATTTTACTTTGCATTGGGTTATAGTGAGAACTGATGCTGAAAACTGAATTAACCATGCTCTGTTGAAGATAACTGACTTAGGAGCTCAGAAGCAACACATTTCTGAATGAAGTAGTTAGAGAAGTGGCTATTGTTTTATTTTGCTCAGGTTTTAGTTTGCAGAGGAAGTAACAAATAATTTATGAGCATGAATATAATGTTTATATTTCAGATTACAAAGATGATAACTGTAGTACAGACTTTTGGTGCACTGAGTCAGTCTGCCATCGAAGGGATAGATATTATGGCAGTAAAATTCAAAAATATCTACCAAAATATTCAAAAAACCCAACATGACATCCTTGATCCACAAAAAACAGAATTTGATGTGGATTTTGTGAACTTCATGGCAAATATTGAAGATTTAGAGGTAAATAATATTGCTACCTATATATTGGGGAAGAATCTTATCACTAGGTACTCAGTATCTCCCTGAATGTCAGTGAGACTTTGGACTGTGAATAGGCTACGTTGTCCTTCTTCCAAAGAGCATAGAGTTTGTGTTTGTCTAGAGGGAGGCTTTTTCCATTCTTTTCCTCCTTCCAAAGGAAGCCGTAAAATATACCTTGCAGTCCTCACTGCAGCCAAAATGACAAAAATTATGAGACCTGAAAGAATGATCTACATGGAGGTGGTTTATTAACCTGGAGACATGTGGTTAGATTTTGGGCGGAACAAAGCTGCAACTGTTTTCAATACATTATTTGATTCTTTGCTAAAATCGCATGGCATTTTAAGGGATTACTTGACTGACACTAGCTATTTGTTTATTATATTAAGCATAGACTGGTGAAGGCTGCTATTCTGTGCTTTAAGCAGTAATAATTTCTAATGTTACTATGTTAATAAATTATCAGACATCAAAACAATATTATATGACTAGACAAACTATATTAAATTATATATTCTTTAGATACAGATACAGACATTTATGCGTACCTGTTTTGGGAGAATTTTGTCTTCACAGCATGCACTTCAGTTACTTCAAAGGTATTGGCAAGTACATTTTAAAATATTTCAAAGCAACTTCAAATTACTGATTAGCACATTTAAATAACACCTAATTTTAGAGCATAGGGCCCAATCAAGAATTTTTCATTGTTGGTGTCCTGAACCGTGTAATCATCATAAAAGATATATTTTAGCTTTCTTACAGGAGTCAATATATTCTCCTGTTTCTTAATTCCATTACAGTTTATTTTGTGTATAAAAGAGGATACTAAAAGAACAACCTTAAAAAAATACAATAGCAAAAATAACAGCAAAAACCACCAGGACACAACTCTTCAGCTTGCTGAAATTTGTACAAAGCAAAAAACTTTGCCAGATCCAGAAGCATTTCATAAATTTGTGCTTCTTTCGTTTTATATAATGTTCACGTACCCCAAAATAAATTAAAAAAAGAATGATTTGTGTATTAGAAATGTAATTTTGTGTTCTTATTTTTAATACAGGTTTCAAAATCTGAGAATGCCATGCCTTCAGGAAGAAACAGTACATATAGTTGGTTGTATTCTTCAACATTATGTAGCAGAACTTGAAGCTACTAAAAAGGTATTTAATTTTTTCCATAAATTTTCAATATGTTAAAATAAGACCAAATATTAGATGATTAACTTTTATCTATTCTGCTCATTTCACTAACTGACTGTCAATGTTCAATTTATCATGCTTCTATTTTCCTGTTACAGAAAACAGACCTGATATGGCAAATATGATACATATGGTCTTGCAGACAAATGTGTCATCACAGTTTTACTTTTTAAACCAAAATTTTTTCTGTTATTCCTTCATCAGTTAAAGAAAATAATGTTCTTTGCTGGCTGTGTACATCACTTTGCTTATACCTTTTGAGGTTTTTTTATTATATGAGGCTTCTACAGTTAGTTTGCATTTATACATGGTTATTATCTAATGCTGTGACAGTACAAAATAGTTATCAGATATAGGTAAATTGCATTTTTCTTCATTATAAAGTAATTTGCCATGATTTATGTACTGTGCCATGACTGTAGCATAAATGAAATCAACTTCCGGGGACTGTTCACATCACTTGACTTTGAACTTTTAGAGACAAATTATCTAACCTGAGTTTAGATGTCTACAAAATAAACATCTGCATCAGAACTAAACATCCATACTCCCTTTCTCCTCAAGAAAGAATTATTGTAGAGTCAATCTGATCTATTTTACATGTTAACCTGGAGATTTAAAAAATTCCCTTGAAATGGCCATTTTTCTTCAATGAGTGGGATGTTAAATGGACATGTGCAAGGTCCTGCACATGGGTTGGGGCAATCCCAAGCACAAATACAGGCTGGGTGATGGGTGGGTTGAGAGGAGAGCTGCGGAGAAGGACTGGGGAGTAGTAATGCATGGAAAACTGACTATGAGCCGGCAATGTGCACTCACAGCCCAGAAGGGCACCTGTATCTTGGGCTGCATCAAGTGTGACCAGCAGGTCAAGGGAGATGATTCTCCCCATCTACTCTGCTCTTGTGAGACCCCACCTGCAGTGCTGTGTCCAGCTCTGGGGCCCCCAGTATAAGAAAGACATTGACCTACTTGAGCAGGTCCAAAGGAGGCCATGAAGATGATCTGGGGGCTGGAACTCCTCCCGCATGAGGACAGGCTGAGAGAGTTGGGGTTATTTAACCTAGAGAAGAGAAGGCTCCATGGAGACCTTATAACCTTCCAGTACTTAGAGGGGGCCTACAGGAAAGATGGGGAGGGACTATTTATCAGGGAGTGTAGTGATAGGATGAGGGCTAATGGCTTTAAAGTGAAAGAGTGTAGATTTAGATCATATATAAGGAAGAAATTCTTTACTGTGAGGGTGGTGACACACTGGAACAGGTTGCCCAGAGCAGTTGTGCCTGCCCCCTCCCCAGAAGTGTTCAAGGCCAGGTTGGACGGGGCTTTGAGCAACCTGGTCTAGTGGAAGGTGTCCCTGCCCATGGCAGGGGGGTTGGAACTAGATGATCTTTAAGATCCCTTCCAACCCAAACCATTCTCTGATTCTATGAGTATAAAGGAAATCTGGAAAAACAGACCGATGTAAATTTTTTTTAAAGACGTTTACATTTTGTCAGATGAATGACATGTTTACATGAGGAGGCAAATATCTGTAAAATCTGCACTTACTAGAAAATGATTCTTCCAAACAGTGACTTAAAACTGTAGCCTAGCATAGCTGCTCTGAACCACTCTTTACAGTGTCCTTTTCCTGTTTACTCACTGCATATAACACTTCTTGAACCTCTTATGACTTGACTAATTTGACGAACATATTTTCAGCAGCACTGCCTGCTTAAGAAATCTCTGACCCCACCCCCAGCTGCTTTCTCCTAGACCAAAAAGTAGGTATGTTTTCTGAGGGGGTTTAATCCAGCTCAATTCCTGTCAAATTCACCATGAAGCTACTTGAATTTCTTTTATTGGGACTGTGTAGGAGACTCTCTAGGGATAAGAAAACATAACAGTAAGTGAAAAGTGGTGTTTGCTTAACCAGTAAAGCTGTTTGTGTTATTACAACATGAGTTTGGGTGGATACAAATATTCCTCTTCTGTTGAAGAATGTATCATCAATATACTGGCTAGTTCTACTTATTAGATATTATTGGATTGCTTTTTTAATTTGCCAAGCAAGTTATTTCTAATAAAAATTTGCTGCCACTGCAGTACTGGTTCTAAAGTGCTTGAATGATTTGTCAATGCAAACTTGGTATGTCACAATTTTAGGCCAAACTTCTCTTGACTAGAATGCAGCCATTCCGTTAGCAGGGTTCCATTTTTTTTTCCTCATCTTGGGCGCAGAGAAAAGCATGGATTGTGTACCCAGGAGTCTCTACATACATATTGATGAGAATTTAGTAGAAAAGAGCATATCACAGAATCATCTAGGTTGGACAAGACCTTGAAGATCATCTAGTCAAACCGTTGACCTAAAATTGACAGTTCCCAATATACCATATCCTTCAGCACTGTGTCGACCCGACTCTTAAACACCTCCAGGGATGGGGACTCCACCACTGCCCTGGGCAGCCCATTCCAACGCCTAACAACCCGTTCTGTAAAGAAATGCTTCCTAATATCCAGTCTAAATCTTCCCTGGTGCAATTTGAGGCCATTACCTCTTATCCTATCGCTTATTACTTGGTTAAGGAGGCTCATCCCCAGCTCTCTGCAACCTCCTTTCAGGGAGCTGTAGAGGGCGATGAGGTCTCCCCTCAGCCTCCTCTTCTCCAGACTAAACACCCCCAGTTCCCTCAGCTGCTCCTTGTACAACCTGTGCTCCAGACCTTGCACCAGCTTCGTTGCCCTTCTCTGGACACGCTTGAGTCATTCAATGTCCTTTTTGTAGTGAGGGGCCCAAAACTGGACACAGGAATCGAGGTGCGGCCTCACCAGTGCCGAGTCCAGGGGTCAGATCCCTTCCCTGTCCCTGCTGGCCACGCTATTGCTGACACAAGCCAGGATGCCATTGGCCTTCTTGGCCACCTGGGCACAGTGCTGGCTCCTGTTCAGCTGGCTGTCAATCAACACCCTCAGGTCCCTCTCTGACTGGCAGCTCTCCGGCCACTCCTGCCCAAGCCTGTAGCGCTGCTGGGGGTTGTTGTGGCCCAAGTGCAGCCCCCGGTATTTGGCCTTATTGAAACTCCTCCAGTTGGCCTCAGCCCATGGCTCCAGCCTGTCCAGGTCTCTCTGCAGAGCCTCCCTACCCTCGAGCAGATCAACACTCACACCAACTTCTGTCTACAAAACTACTGTTTGTAGACAGAACAACCGTCTACAAACTGACTGAGGGTGCACTCGATCCCCTCATCTAGGTCATCACTAAAGATGTTAAACAGGAGTGGCCCCAACACCGAGCCCTGGGGGACACCCCTCATGACCGGCTGCCAAGTGGATTTAAGTCCATTCACCCCAACTCTTTGGGCCTGGCCATCCAACCAGTTTTTCTCTCAGCAAAGCGTGTGCCCATCCAAGCCTCAAGCAGCCAGTTTTGCCAGGAGAATGTTGTGGGAAACGGTGTCAAAGGCCTTACTAAAGTCAAGGTAGACAACATCCACAGCCTTTCCCTCATCCATTAAGCAGGTCGCCCTGTCATAGAAGGAGATCAAGTTTGTCAGGCAGGACCTGCCTTTCATAAACCCATGCTGACTGGGCCTGATCATCTGGTTGTCCCGCATGTGTTGTGTGATGGTACTCAGGATGAGCTGCTCCATCAGCTTCCCAGGCACTGAAGTCAAGCTGACAGGCCTGTAATTTCCCGGATCATCCTTCCAAACCTTATTATAGATGGGTGTCACATTGGCCAATTTCCAGTCTGTCATGACCTCCCCAGTCAGCCAGAACTGCTGGGAAATGATGGAAAGCAGCTTGGCGAGCACCCAGCCAGCTCCTTCAGCACCCTTGGGTGTATCCCATCTGGTCCCATAGGCTTGTGTGTCTGTGTGATGCAGCAGGTCACTGACTGTCTCCTCCTGGAGTGCGGGTGGGGTCATCCTCTCAGTCTGTCTTCTGGTTGAGGAGGCTCGATTCCCACAATGCAACTACTCTTTCTATTAAAGACTGAGGCAAAGAAGGCATTAAGCACCTCAGCCTTTTCCTCATCATTTGTTACCATGTTTCCTCCTGCATCTAGCAGGGGATAGAGGCTCTCTGGTCTTTCTTTTGCTGCTCACATACTTATAGAAACATTTCTTGTTTTACTTGATTGCTGAAGCCAGATTAATTTCCAGCTGGGCTTTAGACATCCTGATTTCTGCCCCGCATAGCCTCACAGCCTCTTTGTAATCACTGTGAGTGGCTAGCCCCTTCTTCCAAAGGCTGTAAACTCTCCTTTTCTCTCTGAGTTGCAGCCAAAGCTCCCTGTTCAGCCAGGGTGGTCTTCTCTGTCACTGACTTCTCTTACAGCACCTGGGGACCACCTGCTCCTGAGCCATTAACACTTCCTTCTTAAAGAGCGCCCAGCCTTCCTGGACCCCTATACCCTTCAGGACAGTCTCCCAAGGGATCCTATCAAGCAGGTGCCTAAACAAGACAAAGTCAGCCCTTTGGAAGTCCAGGATGTCAGTTCTGCTTCCCCCTCTCCTGGCCTCTCTAAGAATAGAGAATTCTATTATTTCATGATTGCTGTGCCCTAGTCGGCCTCCAACTGCCACATCCTTCTCTGTACACAAAGAGGAGATCCTGCAGGGCACACTCTCTGGTCGGTTCACTCACCAGCTGTGTCAGGAAGTTATCTCCCACACATTCCAGGAGCCTCCAGGACCGGTCCCACTCTGCTGTGTTGTATTTTCAGCAGATGTCTGGGAAGTTAAAGTCTCCCACAAGAACGAGAGCAAGCCATCGTGAGATTTTTCTTAAATGCCTACAGAATATTTCATCCACCTCTGTCCTGTTTGTGTGGCCTATAGTAGACTCCTTCTGCAACATCTGCCCTGCTGGCCTTCCCTCTGATTCTAATGCAAAGACACTCCACCCTGTCTTCATTACACTTGTACTCAAAGCAATCATAACAGTCCCTAACATAGAACCATAGATTATCCTGAATTGGAATGGACCCACAAGAATTATTGAGTCCAACTCCTGAAGCATTAGCTATTAGTTAGGTTATGCATCTGAAGAACAAATTTGACATTCAGGTAAAACCTCTCAGTTAAAAGTATAGTCTTTCCTGAGGGAAGTTCTTGAGGGCAGCCTTCCTTTTCCTTGGGCAGTTCCCAAGCAAAGGAGGAAAAGTCCCAGCAAGGGTTTTCATAACATTTCCTTACACAGCTTGCTTTCACAGCAGATGGCTCCAAATTTACACAACTGCACCTGTCAGGCTTGGCCATGAGTGCTGACCGCTCAGCTTCTAGATTTGCAATGTCTTTTGGTGTACTCAGGGATACATTGTAAGCACAGTGAAGAAACAACATGAGATAATGAAAACAGAAGACATACTGACAGTGGTATCAGTGTGTGCATGTTGGAAACATAGCAAGTGGGGGAAGCAATAAATTTTTCTTTCAAAGAATTGTTGTGACTCCACACAAATTTAATCTGTTTGGGAGGAGGAAGGAATTGTGGTGCCAGAGGAAAAACAACATTTCAACAGATTTTTTAATCTGTGTGTTTAATGATTCTGTTCATATTGTAGCTTTACCAAATTCAGAAAGATGACCCTCCTCTTGCTCGAAACATGCCACCTGTTGCAGGAAAGATACTGTGGGCAAGACAACTATTCAGAAGGATAAATGAACCAATCAACTATTTTCATGTAAGTTGATGAGAAGAAAAATTAGGTGCTTTGTGTAACAATGAACCATCTTTCTTCAATAGAGTGACCATCATGTTTATGTCTACAATGATGTCACTTCTCATATGCTAGGCAACCTATTTATTTGTATGTGAATATGTAGTTAAAAAAAAAATATGCTCTGCAGTAACAACTGTTGTAGATCCAAGATGTAGTTTTAGAATATAATAGACTATTTCAGTTGGAAGGGACCTGTAATGACCATCTAGTCCAACTGCCTGACCAATTCAGTGTTGACTAAAAGTTAAAGAATGGTGTTAAGGGCATTGTCCAAATGCCTCTTAAACACTGACAGGCTTGGGGCATTGACCACCTTGGCGCTAGGAAGCCTGTTCCAGTGTTTGACTTGGTAAAGAAATGCTTCCTAATGTCCAGTCTAAACCTCCCCTGGTGCAGCTTTAAACCATTCCCACATGTCCTATCACTGGATACCAGGGAGAAGAGCTCAGCACCTTCCTCTCCACCTCCCCTCCTTAGGAAGCTGTAGAGAGCGATGAGGTCACCCCTCAGCCTCCTTTTCTCCAAACTAGACAAGTCCCAAGTTCTTAGCTGCCCCTCATAGGACATTCCTTCCAGCCCTTTCACCAGCTTTGTTGCCCTCCTCTGGACATTTTCAAGGACCTTCACATCCTTTTTAATTGTGGGTCCCAGATCTGCACACACTACTCAAGGTGAGGATGCACCAACACTGAGTACAGCAGGATAATCACCTCTTTTGGCCAGCTGGTTATACTGTTTTGATGCACCCCAGGATGTTGTTTGCCCTCTTGGCTGCCAGGGCACACTGCTGACTCGAACTGAGCCTGCTGCTGACCAGCTCCCCCAGATCCCTTTCTGCAGGGCTGCCCTCCAGCCGCTCCTCTCCCAATTTATACTTGTGCCCAGCAGCACTCCATCCTAGGTACAGAATCCAGCATTTTGACTTACTAAATTTCATCCCATTAATCATAGCCCAATGCTCCAATCTATCTGGATCACTCTGCAAGGCATCAAGAGAGTCAACAGCACCTGCCAGTTTGGTATCATCAGCAAACTTGCTAATGGTGCATTCAGCTCCTGCATCCAGATCATTGATGAATGTATTGAGCAGAACTGACCCTAGAATTGAACCCTGAGGGACACTGCTGGTGTCTGGTCACCAGCCAGATGTAGCCCCATTCCCTACAGCCCTTTGAACTCTGCCCTTCAGCCAGTTCTTTGCCCAGCACACTGTGAACATGCTTATCCCACAGCTGGAGAATCTGTCCAGAAGGATGCTGTGAGGGACAGCTTTTGATAAAATCCAGAAAAACTGTTTCTTTGACTTACCACTGAACTAGCACCCCAGGATGGAGATATGCACTGAATTGTTCCTATGTCTGTCTTCATATTGCCCAAAGAAATATAACACCATTCCAGCCAGTGGTGTTTTTAAATCTCTTCCTAATGGAGCAGACCAGGGCTTGTACTTAAGACACATGTCCTGTATTTTAACTGAGTACTCACCTCTGTGTTCCTCTAGCCCCACAGGGTTGTCTATAGAGAATCATGCCTCTTTACCAAGTGACTGCTAGGAGTAACTTAAGACATAGATGTGGACTGCCTGACATTCTGAAATTGTCTGGTGTATATATGTTTTGGTGTTACTGAAAAAGCAAGTTTATTTTAAGGACCCACATGATAGCTGCAGTACTGTTACTGAGAATCAGGTTGCCAGTTTCACTGCAGATGATCTCTGAACTAGTCTGGGAACAGGGAATTCCATTAATGAACTTCTCATTCTACATTTTCTGTACCACTTAACATACAGCTGAAGGTTGGTACCAGCCACATAAGCTTTAACATTTATGACCCTTAGGAATTTGTTGATATTGCATTTACTTCCTTCACTGGAACAGTCAGAAGCTTGCTATACTAGGATCTGCTATAGCAATAATATTTCTTGAAATGTTTGAATGATTCTCCTACAAAGTATCTAGGGTATCCTGCCAGGTTAACTTCTATGTGAGAGAGGTTTTCACTTTCCTATTTCCCTCAGATGGGAATAATGATCACCTAGATCTGCTCCAAAGAAACCAGACATAAATATGTAAAATAAATATATAAATTAAATTATATAAATATGTAATGATAAAATATACTATATACAATATATATGAAATAGATAATAATATAAAATAAATATGTAAAATAAAGGAAATTTTTAAAAATAAATTTTTAGTTACTTCAATTTTTAGCAGAACTGAGCATCTATTTCACTGTGAATTACAGTTGTTTATCACAGTATAATAAAGTAATTGCTCTTACATTTGTTAAATGTTTAGTATTTATTACAAGTTCTTACTGACTTTATCGACCTGTAAATTTGAATCATAAACACTTAATACAGTTTTTAAGAACTCTGTAAAGTACAATTTTTAATATTAACATATAATGTATAGTCAATAGTTAAATTGAGAAAACCCCAAATATTATGGTATTCTTTTGATATGGTTTTAATTTGAATGTACTGTGTTTTAATAGAAGAAGTCGAATATCTTGGCAAGTCCAGAAGGTAAAGCAGTTGTTCGATTATACAACAGAATTGCCTACGTGTTGGTGGAATTCGAGGTAGTCTATCATAATGCATGGATGATGGAAATTTCACAGTTACAGTATCGTAAGTAGTTAAACATGTAATTGGTTTTTTTTAGTTATTATTGAAGGCTAAGTAAACACAAATCAAATCAGAACATTTTTTAAAAATCTCATTTACCCTTAAAATGTACAAATTAATCATGAACTAATAAACAGGCCCAATAATACAAACCTCTGTGCCTTACTGACCCTGAAATTTAATTTTGATGCTGAGGATTGTGGATTTGGTACACTGATAGATGACAGAAAACAGTAGTGTAAGAAATTTAAGGCACACTATTGTTCATTTTTATATTCAAATTCTTTATATATACTGTTTAATAATTCTCCCTGTTTTCACTATAATAATTTATACAGTTGTATTATCCCCCTTCCTCTCAGGACAGGTGTTACTTTATGCCTAGAAAAAATGTTTGATAATCAAACATTTGATTATCATTTTAACATTAAATGAGATTTGGAGTTTAAAAAAAGTGAGTAGATTTTTCATGTAAATGGTAGACATTCTGTGGGATTCAAAACTAGGAGCAGATCTAAAATAATAAACTCTTTTCATCACACAGTAAACAGGTTTTTGTGCTGCTGTTTGGGCTTTTATTTTGTTTTGGAGTTTTGCAATACCTCTATGTAAACATTCATCGTCTGGGTTAACAAATTCCTTTAAGAGACTGAGCATCTCATAAAACTGCTTTGTTTCCATGTGTTTCATAACTTTCTAACTTGAGCTAAGAAAAATATGTGACAAATAATACTGCATCTGATGCTTGTTTAATTTATGAAGAGAAAGGTTATGTATGGCAGAAAGCAAATATGGTGAAAGTCAGTTGTATATTTTCTTTAACTGAAAACAATGTGAAGCTATTTCACAAGTAAACATACACATTTAATGATTATATAGTAATATTAGAAACCTGTGTTACATAATAATTTATATAACAATTGTTTGTCTTAGAAACTGATATTAAAATGTCTTTACAGCCTTACAAGCCACAATATTTGTGCGTCATCCTAAAACTGGGAAGCTCCTGGTTAATTTTGATCCTCAAATTCCAGAGATTGTCCAAGAGACCAAATGTATGATAAAGCTGGGTCTGGAAGTGCCAGAGCAAGCAAAAAAGATAGTAAAAATAGAAAATAGCCTGAAGTCAACCAAGCTGCGTTTAGAGGTAAACTTAAAAATTATCATGATTCCTGTTTAAAAAGAGTAAGAAAGAAAGTCTGATTAACTATGGTTAAACAAAGGTTAAAGCTAAGTGTGAGGTAGTTTAAGGTAAATTTGTGGAATGGACAGGTAAACATTGAGGATCTCATTTGAAAAACCTCTACTAACTGCTGTGTGGGCTAGTATATAATATAAGCATATATATTTCTTATACACTGTTAAATATATTCTGGTGATGAAATGATTAAAGCTATCCAAAAAAGTGTTAACTCTCTGAAAATCACTAAAACACAGCTTTACAGATTTTTTGAGAAGCAAATATTGTAATTCTTCTGGACTGGAAGATATGGTGAGCCACAAAAACATAATGAATTTTGCAGGTTACCTGCCAGAAAAGTCAGATTTCTGATACCTTTAGCAAATAGTATTTGCTATTGTAGTATTCCAAGAAGCTTGTATCTTGGGGATGAGGTGTGCCATACAAGATGTGTGTGTGTTTGTAAGGCGTAAGATGAGGATATTTTAAAACAGTTTACATGTGAATTTAATTATCTAAAGCATATGATACTCAGTTTTAAGAGGGTATTGCAAGCTGTGATCACTAAAGCTCAATCTGTCTTTAGCTCTAGAGAAAATCACACTTTGTCTAGCTTTGTGCATAAAGAATGTACAAAGGCTACTTTCAATCTTGCTTTTGTAGCATGATTCATTACATTCAGAAATGATCTATGTAGGTATTTAATGTCTGTGTAAAATTCTACACTTGTTTTCAAATGTAGTCTTGTACTGCTTTCCATGTTTTTTCTGATGATTTGATTATATAACAGGTTGTTTTCTTCAGTAAAGAAAGCACTTAAAATATGCTTCTTGATACTACCCTTTCTAATAATCGACAGGTTCTTCTCCAACGCTATGAGGATTTGTGTCAAGAAACACCAATGATTTTTTTAAATCTAATGGCACCAAAAATTAAAAAGGTTGGTATTGGTAAATGCACTTCAGTATACTTCAGAAGAAGATAGAATAACTTAATAATAGTTTATAATTTTAAAATATTTAGCTGGATCTGCATGTTGTGAACTTAATTTTACTAAAACCTCTAAGACTAAAAATGTGCTCTTTGCTTCCCTCATAAAGTGCTCAAATAATGTAGTATTTGAGCACTTTTTGTCAAATTATAGTATAATAATCTTAGTACCTATGAGACATAAACCCAGTAGAATATGGACTTTGTGGGTATATTTATCTACATATATCTCTGGCTTTGACATGAAAGTAAATTATCACTTACTGCAGTTTTAGACGTTTTAATGGGAAGTGATTTTCATTTATCTGAAATACTAAATGTCATGATCCTTGTCTTTGCTTGGAAAGAATTATTAGCCTTGTGAATTGAGTCAGTCTCTTCAGTGATGTAGAAAGATTATGTACTACACTAAAGGTACAGTTTTACTGGAGATGCAGAATGTCTATGCTACAAGCCATTTTGTTTTGCCAGATACTTGCAAGTGTATCTATGTGTTCTAAGTAACTCTTCCCTTTTTGGTTCTAAAAACATCAGAAGGTTGCAGATTTTGCATAAGTTTGTGTAACTACATAACTGGCACGTGCTGAAGTGTAATAAACAAAAAACTTGTCCTTGCTGTTAAAAGTTAAATAATAAAAGACAAAGAGATAAAGTGGTGGTAGTCTTCAGTTTAATGATACTACTGTAAAGATGATTATATCATAGAGGGAATTATAGACCTCTGTATTTTAGAGAAAACAATTGGCAAAAGAGAAGGATGAGTATTGTACAAACAACGGAAGATGAAAATGTTTTAGAAGAAGGGAGAGAAATCTTCGGTGTTTATGAAGAAGAGAGGAAAGCAGAATCTAAAGATGGAATGAGATAATCTATGGCTACATTGGTGCCATAATTTAACAGCAACTCATGTAGACCCTTAAACTGTTTCTAGATTGGCTGTGTTGGTTACTAGTAAAAGTACCATCCCAGCATTGTGGAGTTAAATGTATTCCCCCAAAAAATATATATTAAGGTGATAGTAATGGCTGTATTTCAAATAGCTGTGTGTCTATTTGAGCTAAATTCATTGTTTTAACTGTAATACAGACATAGCAAAAAGAAGCATTAGGATGAAGAGTGGGTGAAGTCCAGGCACTGACTTGGTAAATGTCAGGATGAAAGAGTATATATGATAGGTGGCTGCAGGAGGGCTGAGCACGCACACGACCAATGTGATCAAGCAATGCCCGTTTATTACAACTAAGAAAGCCCTTTTATAATGTTGTCCCGCACACGTGAGTAACATGCAGTACAAGTCCTCAAGACTGGACAGTTAACTTAGCCCGCGCTTTAAACCTTCTTATGATTGGATAAAAAGTGCCCCATCAGCCTTGCCAGGCTTCCTGCCTTGTGGAACTTCCTCTT
Source organism: Athene noctua (assembly GCF_965140245.1). Classification (NCBI taxonomy): domain Eukaryota; kingdom Metazoa; phylum Chordata; class Aves; order Strigiformes; family Strigidae; genus Athene; species Athene noctua. The sequence continues at coordinate 95,385,925 of NC_134037.1, forward strand.
CCATCCCAACCCCTTCTGGGGGTTGTTTGTCTCGTCGAGTTTCTCCCCCCTCATTCAGGGTCACATCCTTATCGCATTCTTGCTCGGCTGAGGCTCTTATCAGTCTTGTTCTCACGCAGGATTGCTCACATGTCCATTCTCTCGCAGAAAGCCCTCTAGAATCCCAACAGGTGGCTATTGAAAATTAAATATGAGGGGAATAAGTTCAGAGTTTCTCAGCAGCTAAGCAAAATTAAATTTCTGTCACTTCAAGGATGATGGGGATGGCAAAATTTAAAATTATGGTGGCTGTATACTGGGAAAAGTGTTGGGATGCCAGGCAGAAATTTCAGTGGAGGTCTGGGAAAGTATGGAAAGGTTGATTTTCATAGCTTGGCAGTAGTATAAGACTTCCTTTTCCTCAGAGTCCCATATCCTTTGAAAGTATAGATTTTTAAAAATAACATTGAGGCTATAACAGAATCTGAAAAGGATCAGTGTGATACAAAAAGGGACAAATGAAAAATGTCATTAGATATAGATACATGAGGCTGAAAGACAAGTAATTGTGCTGTTGAGAGTCATCAAGATGTATCTTAAAGGACAAATTGTAAGATTGATAGTGGACTTGATTTTAATTTTAGGAAGTAGTGGGAACCACTAAAAGTCACTATCCAGGAGAACAGGAAGAGGAAGATCTTTTCTGGACATGCACAGTTGACAGTTGAGGATGGAGGCTGTAGTATGCACTACAATCGTCTTCCCCAATATTGCATAAATTTCTTTGATGTTTTTTATGAAAACTTGTAACTTTCCTTAGACACATCTCTTTCATCCGTGTTTCTAATAATAATGCATTTGTTTTAAATAGTTTCTTCTTTTTTTTTCTTTTTTTTTTTCTTTTTTTTTAATCTATGAAATTATATTTTTATGATTAGATGGAAGCTGTGTTGAGGCAAGGACTTACCATATTGACCTGGTCATCTGTGACACTGGAAAGTTTCTTTCAAGAAGCTGATCAAGTTCTGTGTATATTTAAACAGTTTTTGAAACAGGTATACACTTGATCATTATATAAATGAAATGACAGTTTGGAGAAATTATTTTCCAGTACACTGCACTTCATATTGGAAACTAACCTGTATTTATTTTTCTACCATTTGAAATAAATACATAGAAATTTTATTTGCTTTTTAAAGGATGTTCTTCAAAAAAAGAATGATATATGCAATAATTCTCTCCCATTATTACCCTCAAATGTTTGATCTGTGCTTCTGTTCTTGCAGTAGAATATATTTCCACTTGTTGCCCTCAGATTCTGTGACTACCACTCTGATTCTCAGAGTCAACCTCTGCTTCTCTTTGAGTGCCTGTCCATGAGTGCAGTTGCACACAAGATACTTCCATGTAAACACTATCCAGTGAAGAACATTTTTGCATTAACTGTATTTGTCTCAGGCATGCTTTGAAACTGTCTCCTTTTTGTGCAGCCCATAAAATAATGAAGAGAAGCATTCTTTTCCCTCACAGGTCTCATGTTGACTGAATCTATGTTTTTTTTCCTCTCTTAGTGTTTGCCACATAATTTCTGAATTCTTTTGAATCCATTAACGTGCTTGAGGACCTGTATTTGTTCTTTTTCTTAAGACTTCACCTTGATTGTCAGATCATCCTTATAGCTTGACGGTTGAACTGTATGGCTGTGATCTCTCCTACCAGTATCAGAAATTGTCTCCTGCGGTAGGAGATTGTTAGTCAGTGATGGGTATTTCCACTTTTTTTTCTGTATGGCAGAAAAACATAATTATGATCAAGTGCTCTGTTTGCCACTGGAACCCAAAACTGGGGAAAAAAAAAAAAAAGGCTATGTAAGAAATCAGCAGTTCTCTAAGATAGCCATGTCTTTTATAGATACACACTATTTTCCTTAAATATGTAGGTTGTTTACATTTCTGACTTTCTTACCCCACCCATGTGAATACAAAAAGATGTCAGCTTGGTTAGACCCTTGATGGCTGTGAACAGGATATTGTAAACAGATAGGGGAAAAGTGATGTAAAACAGAAGCATGAGTAATATTGTGACAAACAAAATGGGATATCACAGATGCAGAATATTTCAGGTAACAAATTAAAAATTGGACAAAAGTCAGTTTTATTTGGTTTCTGCCATGACAAAGCTGCTTCACTATAGTTGACTGAATGCTGATAATGCTGTAATATAGAATCAAAAACCCAGTGAAGTAAAAAAAGAAGGACTTATTTTGTTGAGCAAAAAAAGAAGGACTGAAGACTAACCCATCAAGCAAGTTACAGCAGCCCCCCCTTGCCTTGCAACTAGACTCATGGCCAGTAAGATCATGAACAAGAATCTAATTATATTAACGTAGCTTAATTCTTTTGTTACTCTGTTTTATTTAAGCCAGCAGCTGTGTATCCTACATAACTGGAATGATCTGGGGTCTGACTTACTGCCTGCCTGCCTAAAAATGCAGTTAAAACAGCAGGGTTTCTTCAGGAGTCTAGCATGGATAACATCATGGAGCAAGAGTTCTCTCCTATTCCATCAATTCCTAAAATCTCAGGACAGAAGAAAAACAAGTTTAAAGAAGCCACTCTTAGTCTTGGGACCACTTTCTGATGAGGTTGTCAGGATGTAGGAGATAATTCTTTCCATTGTCACTCAGTCATCAAAACCAAGACTGATCAGCTCAAAGAGCTGTCAAGAGAAGTTAATTAAAAAATCAGATCATTGCTGTTAGGGTGCAGAAGTAGTCTTCGCCAGTACTGTCTGCGAATTAATTTCAGTTATACAGTAAATTCAAAAATATGGTGCTGATAACCAGAAATCTGTGAAGAAGTAGGTGGAAACACGACATTCCTCTAAGTATTCCACTTTCTCAAAGATTCATGTCTCAGTTTCCCAACATGGAACCAGCAGTTACTTAAGACTTGCAAGATTTTGTTTTTAAAATACTGCCTGAAATGACATTGTGCACACTACTGTCTTTTTAGAATTGTGTTATCACACTGCAGGACTCAAATACATACACTCTTAGCAATCAAGTTCTTGTTTTCTGTGGCAATAGTAACCTTATAGTTTTCAGACTTGCATCTGTTCTTTCATTGTTCATATTCCAGATTGTCTGCAGTGGAACATGTTAACAAAGGCTAAATTTTTTACAGGGTAGTTGTCTCCCTGAATTCCCTCTGTAGATAATAGTGAAAGACGATAATTCACAGTGAAAGACTATATTTAGCTATTGTAAATATCCTGTAAGTTACCATAACTCATGAGGCATAGCTCTGCTTCCTTTTTTTCTCTGCTTCTCTCATCCTGAGGTCTTTGTGTTGATGCTTTTACTCCAGGGCTTTTTTCTGTTATGATTCAGTCTCATAGAGGACTTTCTGCTATGTAAGGTTCTTGCATTTTCACTGGATAGAGAGATACAATTTTCACTTTTCTGAAAAACATTGTATACCTGTTAGAACTCTCTAAAATAGAATACATTATGCTTTAAAGATAGATGTATGGTATTGATACGATTTTCTCTTTTTAGATTAATGATTTAAGTGAAGTGCGGATTGATTTAATATTAAAAGAAATATCAAATACTCTTTTAATTATCTTACCAGTGGATGGTCCTATCAAAGTAGAGGATATGCTGACCTCCAATGAGGTATGTGACACTTTAGTGTTCAAACTTGAATTCTTGAGCATGTTAGAAACAATGCCTTAGTAAATGAATGTAAAACTAGAAGTATTTTCGCTGTAGAAATACAGAACTTTTTAAAAAAATTACAGTGTTTTGGTTAAAATATTTTATAGGAATATAAATTGGTTCTTAGGTATTTGAGATACGTAAACTGTAGTATTGCATCGATAATTTTTATTTAACTGCTTCACAATTAGATGAGATTTATTTTGTATGAAGATACACAGATACATGCAGCCTACTGCCCATTTTTTCGAAGGTTTTTTTTTAAAGAAGAAAAAAATACTTTCCAACAAGTATATTTGAGAATTTGAAAGTTTTCATTATTCCAAATGAGACTAAAAATGTATCTAGTCAGTAAATCAGTGCAATTAAATGAAATGGTTAAAGGCAGTTGAAAGAGTATTTGGATAAATCCACATTCAGACTGTGAGCTCCCTTCAATATTCATCATTTTCTTCTGAGCCTTTGGTTTCTCAGATTTCTTTTTAAAATGTTGCTGTTTCATTGAAATAGTCTGTGTGAAGAATGCAATATTCAGGGAAATGTTTTGGCTCTCCATGAAGAGGAACAGTAATAAGATAATCAGTGATGCTAAGATAATTCACTGATATTTTTATTTAACAGGCTTATACTAAAGAATGTGCTGAGTTACTGAACCACAAAAGCATGCACATTGAAGATGCTGTTCAAGAACTAATATCTGTATTTGAAAAGAATTATGAAATTGACTATTCTAAGAAAACTTCAGAAAAACACATATTACCAGGTAGATAATGTTGATTATTTTAAAAAAAAAAATTCTGTCCTCAGTTCTGTAGATTTAGCTAGTAAGTTCAAAATTGAATTGTTTTAGCTAATTTTCTTCAGACTTCTCCCTCCCACTACAGTTTCTTCTGTGTCACAGTTCTGCCTTCATTTACCACTGTTAAACCACTGGCCTGTGAAATAGAGAGGTAATTCAGTATTGGTGGAGTTTCTAGAATGAAACTCTGTCCTTCTGTTTGATTACCAAGGTATTTGCTCTAGAGAAAGTAAGTTATGGCTTTGTTTCTTGTAGTCACTCATTAAAACCTTTTTTTTTTCCTCTCTGTAAGTGAAATACAGTGTTCCTCTCTCCTCAGTTATGTTGGGTATTTGATACTGTCCCTCTCTTTGTGAATTTTCTGTCACAGTATAATTGTATCTCAAATACCAATGCTTTACTGCCTGGTCAGTTTAAATTAATAGAGTCAATTGACTATCAACAGCTAGTGTACAAGGCTCATGGTTGATCAATATGACTGGTTCCCACTGCTATGAAGTTTGTTACAAAGATTTGAGGACGTCCTGTACCATTATAGCAGAAATATTTTAAAGTTGGTGAAAAATACTCTATTTTCAAGACAAATATATTTTGAGGCTTAATCAGTAATGGAGCTCCTCTTCTTACACAGGATTTTTGCCTTCTGAGTTTAGTTTCCTCCCGGTATAAAGGCATAGTCAGGGTCATTACTCCAAGATAGTTCATTATGATGCAACCAGAAAAACCTGATAAAAAGATAGTTCTCTGTACTTTGTTAAATTTTTTATGTCAAGATTTTTATTTTTTTTTTTTTTTTTCCATTTCCAGCTGATATATCCATGTTTGCCTACCTATTTTTAAAAACGTATTTGTAGTGCATGTTTGTTAGGCTGAGGCTTATAGGCTGGGCTCTTAACTAGATTCCTGGAGTGAAAAAAAAAGTTGTGAAATAAAACCAAATAGCTGAACCAGGTACTACTAAAATAAAAAGCAATTTTCTTTTCCCTGTAAAGAGGGAGGACAGCGTGCTTAAAAACAGAACGCAATGTCCAGTTAACAAAAAATACTTTTTTTTACATTCACAGTAAAAGAAAAACATATAGTGTTTGGAAATAATGAAGAGGAGAGAGAAAAGAATACTTCTGCAGCTCTTCATGGTGATTATAGCAAGGACGATGATAAAGAAGATGAGTTTAAAAAGGTATTTTGTGAAAAGAAGGGGTTTTTTTTCAGACTGATCGGATTAGTGAACAGTATCTTAACATTTGGTAGCTGGATATCTGTGTTCCAAAAAGACATCAAATACAAAATATCAGTCATGTAAAAATGATGAAATAGCTTCCCTACAGAGTGAATTTAAGATGGATTTTAACTTTCAAAAGTATATTCTATGTTATTCCAGTTATTACCTTTACTAAACAAATTCTCAATATGTAAAAGTTTGGGGAGAATATTGTGCCTAAGCCATAATACAGGTTTTTCCTTTTTGGGTGGACAGAAACATTCATCCTTTCTGTCTCCTCTTCCAACTTCATCAAGAAAGATCACCTTTGTACTTTTTCCTTGAAGAATACAATCTCTTCACATGCAGCAGAGAAGGGAAGTGGAAATCGAGAACAGACTCACAAACTTGCAAGCACAAATGCAATAATGTTACAATGATAAATTCTGTAGTTTTGTGCTAATGTTCATTAAATGTTGTTGTATTTTTATGTTCTTCTTAATCCAGTTCAGTCAAATTTTACTGTATTTGTCTCCTATTTGAAATGGGTACATAGGCATGATATTCTTGTATTATTCATGGTGTCTTTTTTTTTTTTCTTTTTTTTTTTTTTTTCATATGGAGAGCTTTTCTGAAGGAGTATGAGACTTCAGCCAGATCTCAGTATTCTGTCTCTGAATAAGACAAATCTGTTTCCTTGAATGCTATATTCTCCTTTTCATGCATCTTTTACTTACTTACAAGCTACTTTCCTCCCAACTTCTCCTCTTGTGTTTCTCATGTAGTTTACAGCATAAATTCCTTCAGACAAGAACCTAATATATTTGACTTAAACCCTTTTGAAATAATCTTCAGGTTCCTGTCTGAATACAATACTAAATGATGTATGTTTTATTTATGACAGAAGTGTAAAGAGATTGTTGCCTATTTCAGTCACCAGCTGCTAGACAGTCTCCAGAAAGCCACCCGACTGTCTTTGGATAGTCTTAAAAAAAGAATATTTGTTTCAAAGTAAGTTGCAGATGATTCCTTTAATAGTATTACCAGAATAAAGTTATTTCTGTGTCTATATAGTGATACAAATATACATTCACATGTGTAATGATACAGGCACATGTATCATTAGTCAAACAGTTCCAGACCTTTTGGCCCTTTTAGCTCAAGCAAAACCTGGATAGCCTTCACTTTTTGTTGTAGTTATGCTTTGGCTCACCCTTTTCTTTAATACTTGAATTCTTTATGTTGTTATAGTCTATGAATTTTGTTTTGTGCAGAAAATTAACTTTATTTCTACTATTGTTTCCCCTATGCCTGCACACTATTGTTTTTATTCCCATATCTTTCCCTTGGAATTGTTTTCAAGATGCTGTTAGTACAATTTATTGTCAAACACAAATGAGTAGAACTTAAATGACCAGAACTTAAATGTATGTTGTACATCACATATGGCAGTGTGTCTATATGCTCATCTCATTTCAAATTATTTCTGCAAGCATGGCTATGCAGAATTGTTTCCCATGGGTTAAAGATGATCTATGCACTCTATGAATTCTGTATGTTAATGGCAAGATCCATATGATTTTATCATTCTCCTGTATACATTGTAATATCTATAGATTCTTCTCTGCTCAAACAGATGTACACTTCAGAGACAGAATTGCTTCGGTACAATATATTGTGTATTGAAAAGCCTACTTAGGATTCTATTAAGAGAATTTATTTTAAACAGGTGAAGTTGATGGTGTTTTGTCATTAATGTGTGTTGAAGCTTGAGTTACTTTTTTTCTGAGAACATCTTTTTTAGAAAGTGTATTGAAATCTTGATCTTACTGAAATTAATAGGAATTCATTTGGGTGTGTCATTTATATTTGTCTATGGTATCATATTGTTGAATCCTCCCTTATTCGGTCACCATTTCATGTCATGTCATAGCATTTAGAAATTGTACTTAGCAATTTTTTTTTAGTTTTAGATTTGAATGAGTTTAGGTCATGTATTTATCATTTTGCACTAGCTTGTCATCTTTGAAACTTTTTTCCATTTCTGTTGAATATTTATCTAAAATGTAATGAGGAACTTTTACTCTTGATAGACTGTTGCATAAAATGGTCAGTAAAACCTTCTTATGCCCTACTCAAAGCACTGGCAGTCTTCCATCATTCTTAAATTGAGAGATTAAAATCCAGATTCAGAAAATATAATGTATAAAAAAGTTCCAAAAGCAATGGCTGGATCCAAGGTAACCTTTGTCTGAATGATGGAGCCCTGACTATTATCTTTGCCCTTTAAACAAGAAGCTTCTGTAAGTTTTGTCAAGTAGTTCATAATTTAATGTGAAAATTCTCCATGAGGATTTGCCCAGAAAAGGCAGCTCCAGATTATATTTCTAAGATAATTTGAGGGGGCTTCTTGGTGAAGTATTTATGACATGCTTCAAAATTATTTTCAGCAAAACTACATTTGGGAGAACAAAATTTTCTGTTTGTCCAAGTAAACCTGAAGAGGTTGCTTCTTTTCTAAAGGCAGAAGTACACCTTGCTATTCCCAATGTGGTAAGTTATGTGTCATACAGGTAAGGTAAAATACACTGTCTTATAGCCATCTCTGCATTTGCCCAAGTGGAGGATGTGAGCACACTTCTACTGAACCAGCATCCATTCCAATGGAGAACAGTTGCTCAGACTTAGTGCACTGAGAGCAATGGTGAAATGTGCTCACAGTCCCAGTGTTCCTGGTTCTGTCTTAGCGTTACTTGAAGAACCTGGCCTTTTATTGTTCCTGGGTGTTTCAGCAATTATACTGCAATCTATTCATCAGCGTTCTTTGCAGAATGATTACAGTTCTCCTTTACATGTAGCAGTTGCATTGCTGGAACAGATTTTTCATGATAGTTTTTTTCTTTTTTAGCTGCTTTTTTCCTTGTGTAATTTAAACCCTTTGTTGATAAAAATAATGAACATTATCTTTGCTCAGTTTTAGTCATCTCAATAGGAAGTAAGATGACTAGAAGGAGGAACACTAGACAAAAATGAGAAGTTTCAAAACCAAGAAAAGAGCTGTGGATTTCTGTGTGCAGAGAACAAAAAGGCAGCTTGATTGCAAAGAACTAATGCATGCATTTGTTTTCCTTTTGTAAAACAAGATAATTCTGTGTCACCAATATATATGGTATTTTATTTTATATATGAGAAGGTAACTTAATATTATCCAGTTGTCTTGTAAAGATTAAAAGTTTTATATTAATGAAGTTATAATGGAAGAAAGTTCATGTTCTAAGGTGATATTCCTTTGATATTGAATCAGTGTTCATATTGTCATTCTGTACATTCACACTCTGTGTGTGCACATGATATATAAGGTCTGTCAAAGTGTGGAATTTTTACTTGTTGATATTTCTATAAGCATAAAGCCCCAAGCTCCACCCACTGCCATGGGAAGTGAATCCATTTTTCCACTCCTCTGAAATGTTTCATCGATCCAGGGCAGTAATTAAGTAATGGGTAAAATACCACTTTACTGATGCTAATAGGATTTTCCAAAATCCTTGCTTGCATGCATGCAACTGCTCAATCTGTGAAATTGATTTATAAAACATCAGAGCCACTTTTAAGCGGTTTATATCCCTGTTCTGAACACTCCTGTAGTTGATTTCATAATTTCATAATGATGGCTTGCACTTGAAAGCTATAAGATGGGTGTTCTGAAGACTATGTTTGAGGATTGAGCATATCACAAAAGTGATCTTTTTTCTGAAGTTTAACAAGAAATGCTGTTCTGTTCCTTCCTGGATCACACTAAGGTAGGTTCTTCCTCCTGCTCAGTATTTTGGAGAAACTGATGTGTCCCTTTAGTCCACCTTATGCTACACAGAATTGTTTTCAAACAAGGACTGGACAAAGTCACAATTAACATTAGTGCTGCCGATGCAGTTCAAAAGTTTTGGGTTTGAGACTTTATATCTGTTTGTGTACTACTAAATAACACAGGCTAGAGGCTGTTCTTTAACTTCAAAGTGAGCTGATGTGAAATGGTGTGTACCCACAGTTGTAAATACTTTTCTTCCTGAATCCAGAAGTTTGCATTCAAACTGTGTGTTAGGAACAGCCTCTGTCATCTTTTATGTGCCAGACTATGTCTGACTTTTTTCTGGGAGAGTGCTTTTTTGCATCTTCCCAAACTATGCTGAGGGAGCATACTAGCATTTGTACAGTGTAGATGATGGCAGACCAGAGCCTGTGTTTTGACCCTATTCTGTTTGCTAGTTGTACTTGATCCAGATCAGGAATCCTCATTTTCCTTCCAGTTCTTTTTGTCATGTACTCTGGTAGCTGAATGTAAGTTTACTTCCTCTTTTGAGTTGGTTATTACATTGCTCTCAGAATTATGATACAAAATCCTTGCCAAATATACAACTTGAGATCTTCGGGGCTACTGCTTGGAGCTCCGTTAATTTACTAAACACCTCTCTTGCAAACAATTTTGAGGTAATGCTAGCTTTGGAAGAAAAGAAACATTCAGTATTTATTCAGCTAGGACGTTTGACACTTTGATCCAGGTGATTTTGTTTGCCTGAAATACTCCACGGTGTAAATATACGTCTAGATAAGCACTTAGAAGGAGAGGTTGTATAACTGTAAATCTTCTTGAAAATAACCTGTCCATATGTAATTTTATGACCATCCCTCTCAGTTCTTTCACAGAATTTAGGATCCAGTCATTAAGAGCAACAGAGAGGAGGATCTTGGCCTGAAATTTTTAATGCTTTATGATTCTAGAATGCAGAAAACAAGGCTTGTAATGTATTCCCATGCACTATAAAAATAATTATAAAAATGCTGTTTAAAATGCTGTAGAAATTATAAAAACCCCAATCAATCTATCTACTTATATGCTTGCTTGTCATTTTACCCACAGCATGAATGTACAACTAGATAGTAGGTCAGTACAGTATAATTTCTTTAGAGACAATTCTGAGCCAGACAAACTGTTAAAGTTACATTTTCCAAATTCTCTTCTGGGCAAGTTCCATAATTTACTATGAGCGGAGTAAAACTGAGGTCTTAGAAAATGACAATCAGTTGCATTTATTTCAACGCTATTTCAACTGTTTTATATAGGTAATTGTTCCCAGTTTAGATGACATACAGCAAACCATCAATCGTCTGATTCAGTTAATACTGGAAGTAAGTCGTGGAGTTGCTCAGTGGGGCCAGAGACATTTGCAAAAATCTAGTTTAAAAACAGAATCAGGCACACGGCAAGTATCTTCAGCAGGCTTTGGATCACCAGGAAAAATAGCCAAAAAAAGGGAAAGTAAGTGTGTTGGGTTTTGGTTTTGGTTTTTCACTTATTTCAACTTTTTACTTTAATAGAAATGCCCTATACAAATATTTGTGAATAAGATCACTTTTCAAAGAGGCCAACTGTGGATTATCTTGAATTAATTTGTTGGGTTTATTAGCTGTATTTTTCAGAAATAGCTTTTCAGGCCTATGTAACTATTAGAACTCTGAGCAAAAAAACTTAGAAAAATTGCTAGATTCTGAATCTCCTATTTAATATGAGGTGAAGTAAGTATGTCTTTTTAAGACCTTTCTAAGGTCTTTTACCTGTTTTCTGTGGAATGTATCCATAACAATATAGTTGAAACCATAAACAATGACTGTAGACTAACTCTCATTGAAATAGAACAAGAGCTAGTCTGATAATTAGATTTCAGTAAAGATTTTAATTGTTGGCTATAGTCCTAGAATGGAGTATAAAACACCTAAAGTGTTTGTTCATGTGAACATTCAGACTATAGATAGACCTACATTTGTTTTAGTCAGATATTTTTTCCTTAATATTATTTCTGATCATCTCCCCATATGTTTTGTAAGCATCCACAAAAGTTCAAATATATTTTTACTATCAGGTTCTCTTAGCTGCTTGGCTGAGTCATCGATCGGCAATACAGTTATATATTTATTGTGATTCCTTTGGAAAGTATTTAACATCTTGGAAAGCTTTTCTTTTTGATAGTCCAGATCTGGGATGACTTCTACTGATGTACTTTGTATAATTTTAACCTCTTTAATGAGCTTCAAACAGGGTGAGAGCAAACTATCCTCATCAAACAGTCATAGCCTTTTCCTCCACTGTGTAAAATACAACATCAGCAAGTAATGATTTTCATTACCTTTAAACTACTCATCAGCAAACCCTGGGGCCATATATTAATGTTTGGCCAATGAGATCAGTGGAGTACACTGTCAAGGATGGATCAATCTGAGACTTTGTTTCCAGTAACCAGACCTCTGAAAAGTCTTCAGACTAAAAGAGAACTTGCAGTTGCACTAAATCCCCCCCATTAAACAATGTGTGTGGTGAAAAGAGTGGATTTTTTGTCTCCATTCTCTTAAATCTACTTCAGAATTCTCAGGCATTGTTATGACAGGAGAGGCTCAGATCTCAGGTATATCAGTGTCTATATTGACCCTGATTTTCTCAGCAATTTATCAAAAATGAAGGAGGGACATGAAAATTGTGTTTTATTTTCCTTCTATTTTAGCTTACTTGTAGTTCTTAAAGGAGACAGGGCTTCAGTTTCAACATCAGTAGTGTAACTGGACCAGCAGTTACCAGTATCTAAACTGCCTTTGAAAGTGTATTTGGAGTCAAGAAGTTTAGGAATATCTCTAGATTGTCCTTTCTCTTTTTTTTTTTTTTTTTCTTTCTTTTTTTCTCTTCATTCAGTTCTAACCTCTTTCAGACAAGACTCAAAAGACTTTGATTTTAGCCGTTTGTAAGACAAGTGCAGATCCAAAACATGACAAACTTAATTCTGCACTCATTATCAACATAAGAAGGACATGGACCTTTTGGAGTGAGTTCATAGGAGGCCACAAAGATGATCAGGGAGCTGAAGCACCTCCCTTATGAAGACAGGCTAAGAGAGTTGGGGTTGTTCAGCTTGGAGAAGGCTCCAGGGAGACCTTATAGTGGCCTTCCAGTACCTAAAGGGGGCTACAGGAAAGATGGGGAGGGACTTTTTACAAGAGAATGTAGTGATAGGATGAGGGGTAATGGCTTTAAACTGAAAGAGGGTAGATTTAGATTAGATACAAGGAAGAAGATTTTTACTGTGAGAGTGGTGACACACTGGCACAGGTTGTCCAGAGAGGCTGTGCCTGCCCCCTCCCTGGCAGTGTTCAAGGCCAGGTTGGACGGGGCTTTGAGCAACCTGGTCTAGTGGAAGGTGTCCCTGCCCATGGCAGGGGGTTGGAACTAGTTGATCATTAAGGTCCCTTCCAACTGAAATCATTCTATGATTTATATGTGGCTTGCCAGAGTTTAGCATCTTTTTTGAAACCACTAAATAGAATAACAAGAAATTATTTCTTTGAAGCATGTTAGAGTTCAAGAAACTTGCACTGTTTTAAGGGCTTTACACAATTAAAACACTGTACATTAACTTTAAAAAAACATAACACAATGTTTATGAGGCCTTGTCGTGTTCAAAGTTACAGTGGAGAAAATGAAATTTTGTGAATTAAGAAGGCTATTTTCTGTCCATTTAGAAACATTCACTGTAGACTGAATTTGCTCTGGCTGTATAGAGCCTGGTACTAACTAGCACTTGGTACTTTCATATTAAGCAATCGGACAGACAGTTGAAGAAGGCTACTCAGCTTTACTGAAGAGCATCATCGCTTAACTTGGCATGCACATGCTTAGAAGAGAATTCTAAACAGTCTTTTAATAGTTCATTCAGTTATATATAATTTTATTTTACAGAAGCAGTTGAAGATGATGTGCTTGTCAGAAAGCTAAGAAATTTTTACTCAGGTGTTACAGAACATGAAGATATTTCTAAACTAGTTGTGCTACTCTCTTCTGCCGTGAATTCTGTAAGAGAAGTAGCTAGTGAAGTTCTGCAGGACTTTCAGAAATACAAGGTGCTGTGGGCAGAAGATAGAGATGCCAAAATTCAGGTGCGTTTAATGATGATCACCTACAGGGCTGTTCTTCATTAACATTATCTTTTGAAATCAGAAAACATAAAGGTAAAAAAAATCAAGGAAAAAGATGCAGAAAATATAACAATATAACAAAAATAACAGCTGAAATTCTTATTTTGTCTTTCAGTGAAGTATATTGCCTAAGCAGAAGTAATAGCATGCTACCTCATTTTTGTGTTGGGGTTTGGCTTTTCCTGCTTCTGTGCCATTCTAGATACTAATAAACTGGTCCTAATTTGTTAATTGCTTTATTTTTTGTTTGTGGAACTCTGGATTTTAGGCCACAAGAAACTACCCCAGTCTGACATGATGTATACCAGAACCCATAGACATTCCCACAGCATCAGTGATGATAATTGTGTTTTTTTCTCTATGGAAAGTGTTATACTTTGAGTTTAATACAATTTTTATTCACCAGCTTTCCTGTAGTTATTTCAGGAGGTGAGTTCTTCATTCTCTGTTCCAAGAATCTTCTATTCAGTTCTTGGTTGTTTGAACTCTAAGTTGAATCCATAAGTTTGGTAGAAAAATATAGTGTCTGCTACAGCAAGAAAAAGTTAGTTTCCAGGAACTGGAGGTCTCTGTGACTTCTGCTTTGGAACATTTCACACTGTTCTACAATAGAGTTTTAACGTAGAGTTTGAATTTAGAGACTCGGTAGAAGAAAGTTGGCTTCTCTATCTACTTTCTGTAACTTTGGCTTAGTTGAATTTTCTGTTATATACATAGATCTGTGAATATCACATCACCTTGTTTACTACAGGAGCACTGGTATCCTCTGAGTGTCACAGTGCAAGTTTTGCAGTATATATGGGCTAAAAAAGCCACTTTATATGCAGAGCTGAGAATTTAGTTAGTCTAACCAAATAAATATTATTAGGTTGATCTAGTTACTACTAAGGAGAAGGATACAGAGAGAGCCTCAATAATAATGTAGCTAAGTCTTACACACATATGACCTAGTTGCTACATTCTTTCTTTAGCACTATGCTAACCCTTCCACTGCCTGTCTGGGCACTTTCAGACAAAGGAATAGAAGTGGGAAACAGCTTTCAGCATTTGTTACTTGCCCAGGCTATGTAGGCGTATTGAATAAAGCTCTTGTGTAATGCTTCTGAGATGCAGCTTTTCAGAATCACAAATCTTTTCTACACTTGAGTTCTGCTCATGGAACTATTAGAAAATGTGTTTTATTGTGATTGTTTCACACATAATTGGGCTAATGGTGTGGTCTTCCTGTAAGTGTGGACAGTTTTTGATCTCGTTACCTGTTTTCTCAAAACCAGTGGGCACTTAACATGTCTTGGCTATCTGTTTCTCTGTTAAATTTGACTGGAAATTCCCAACAAGCTTGAGAGCTACTGACAGAGAAATAGGTACACATGAATTCCTCATCACATCCATTTTACCCTGTTAGCAAGGCTACAAAAGACTAAACCCAGGTATAATATTGGCACACATTTTCAG
The DNA here is from genome assembly GCF_965140245.1 of Athene noctua. Classification (NCBI taxonomy): domain Eukaryota; kingdom Metazoa; phylum Chordata; class Aves; order Strigiformes; family Strigidae; genus Athene; species Athene noctua. Next base: position 95,401,093 of record NC_134037.1, read on the forward strand.
TAATTCCTGAATAACTGTTGCCACTTGTTTTATAAAAATATGGAAAAGGACATTTGTTGATTGACTTTTGTTGATTTTAAACTACACACAGCAATTTTTGGCTAGCTGTCCATCTCTGACTGAAATTAAAGAAGAAATACTTTACTATGCTATGTTTGAGGAAGAGATGGAGGATTTAAACCCCATTATTCCTCTTGGTCCAATTGAACTGCATACAGGTATGACATTTTCTTAGCCTTGTATGTACAGTAAGATAATGAATATAATAGTAGTTATTTGGTTTATTCTTGGAAAAAAATGCTTACAATATGTATAGAAATTACTGAAGAGACCTCCCTGACTGATCAGCCAGGGCTTACTCAGACCCTTCTCAGAAATCTGACTTGAAAAAAAAACTCCATTCCTCTTGCCTTCTCCTCTTTGGAGTGGAGAAATTAAACTCTGTCATGGGTGTGAAGTTATCATGGGGACCTGCTGAAGAGTTAATGAATATGTATTGATACTGATTTGGTTATCTCTGGCACTCATCTCTGGCATCAGGTCAACCAGTGATTACAAAGAGCATCAGAAGCATAAATCACCTTCTTTGGTATTGGTGCAAGACTAGCACATAGCTGTATTAGCTTCTTTTTCTCTATCAGTGTTTGTTTCAGCAGGACATATGGCTGCTTAGCCATTCCCATGTTTAGCATCCATAGATCTCAGAATATCATGTTTTTCTGTCCACCTGTATAGTGTCTTTAAAGGTAGAGAAGCTGTCACCAAGCCCTGGTGTTGGAATGTGTTCCCTCACACAGCTTGTGCTTCCTTAGTTCTATACAGCACCGTGCCTCAGTACCTGGCCTCCTGTGGCCCTGACAACCTGGTAGTCATTGATCATGTTATTCTGAAAAACAGTCAGGTGCAGAAAAGTGTATTTTCTCCAGACAACTGCTTGTTGAAGAATTAAGCTGTTTGTGCTATGACAGAGAAGCAAAGATTTCAGTGACACTTATCCCTCTCATCTCTCAGATTATTATGTAGCTAACATGTCTTCTGTGGACCAGTGTCACTTTTGCAGTTTTTTTAACTTTCTGTGGCAGACGCTATCATGGTTGCTCTCTAGGGACAAGTAGTAAATGTATCCCTTTCCAAATATCAGTGTGGTCACGTTTCTAATGAGCAACCCCATTTTCTGAGAGATTAGATTGATTAGACTGAGAAATCATTTCAGTACAATTTGTCTTGCTCACACATCAGAGAAGACAGAAGCTGTTGCACTTTGAATAGAGTTCATTTTAGGATCTTGTTGGTGTGTTACCCCTAGCTTGCTTTCAGTGAATAAGCAAAATTGTCAGACTGCTGACTGCATATCCTCATCCAATTCCTGGATGCAACTTCTTATTAATTAAACCCCTCTGGAGCCAATTAATTCACTCTGGAAAACTTGCTGTCTATTACTCTGTGATGATTTATCAGTCAAGTGTGATAAGAAGCAGTCTATCCAAAAGAACATGGATTTTGTTGATGGTTACACTGATTCCTCATCTGTGACCGCTGCATCAGAGGGAGCCAAGTCTTCCAGGTTCAGGAACAAGGATATTAAATGTTTTTATGATCTGGGGAAGCAGATATTTTTCTCATATTCAGCTTAGGTTTAGGAACTGATTTACTATCATTTACATAGTCTAGCTTCTGGACCCCTGTACTTTCCAGTACTTTTACAGTACTTTCCTTGAATTACCCATGGCCTTCAGGAATCAGATTTTTCATGCTAATAGGCATATTATTGAAGAAGAAACTATATCTGCTGTAAATTTTTTGTGAGCAGAAATGTTATATGCTGTTAGTATCTTTTGGTTTCTTTCACCAGAGTACAAAATGACGCCTATTAAAATCCTAATTTATTTTGAAAATAAGCTGGAACACCAGTGATTGGCTTTTTTGTCTCTTCAGTGTTGGTTTGTGTTTATATGTTAACTACATATGATATGATGTGACACCTTACAATTTTAGTTGCAAAGTATTGTGAAATCCCAAGATGCCATTTCTTCAAGGGATATAAGCCATTTAAACACCACTGATCTTTATGCATTTGGTTAATATATATCAAAGGTATTTTCTGAAAATCTACATTAATAAGTAGGCATTTTCTTCTTTATTAATTTTCTTTATATGTTCTATTAGAGAAGCTTACCAAATATACATAGATAAGCTTATTACAATATACTATAAACCAACAAAAATATATTTGGTTTGGAACTTTTAAAATGCAGTAATTGGATTACCTGTCTGTTTTTCCTAATTGCTGTTAAAGAACCATAAGTCATGATGTGGGTTTTTTTTACAGAAAAAAACTAAGACGTAGATTGAATAATTTATTTCTTTTTTTAAATTAGGACCACTGAAAATAGCTTTAGCAATTGAAGCCAAAGCCTGGAAGATGCTCCTCTGTCATCATTTAAATGAGGAATATAAAAAGAAAATGACAGACATGATGCTGTTCATAAATGAATATTTAAAGAAATTGTCTCGACCTCTGCATGACTTAGATGATGTCAGATTTGCAATGGAAGCTTTATCTATCATACGTGATAATAACATACAAATGGATATGAGTCTGGGACCTATTGAAGTAAGATGACTTTTAATTTTTTTACTTTGATTAAAATGATATAATAAGAATCATAAGATAAACTGAGAAGCAAAACAATGAGTTTACTATCATTAATGATCTAGACTGAAGATGGAAACAGTAATATTTTTGTGGTTATTTATAGTATAAATTATGAATCAGTATCAGATACTTTGCTAGATGCTGTATAAATGCAGGAGAGTAAAAATTATTCTCTCTCAAATAAATTATAATATAAATGCAATCTAGGAGACAACATGCAGAAATGAACAGATGAGAGCACAAGAGGAAGGAGCAATATTTTCCCTTTTGTAGTGTGTTGTTTTCATTAACCTTAATCCTCTTCTTAATTTTTCTGTATCTGTAGACAAAGGTCTTGATTTTTTAAATTTTTCTGTATCTGTAAACAAAGATCTTGATCATCTAACCCCTTTAAATATAACCATAATATATTCATGGAGCCACACATCATTGTATGCTGTCAGAAACTTGCCTAATTCTTTTATTTTTCCCTACAAGAAGGTAAAAGAAGCTCATTAGGTTTTAGATATACTTGGTATTTATTATCACACTCTGAAACACTCAGCTTAATAGAACACTTTTTTTTACATTTTCATCCACCTTTTGGAGAAGAAATTGTGTTATTGTATATTAACATTTTCTTTCCTGAAGACTGTTCTATGAACATGATACCAGAAAGGACTTTCAGTGGATTGTTGTCACTTTTACTAGTTTTATGTTAAGAAAGTGGGTTTTATCTTAGCAATTCATGTGGTGGTTTGTAAGCCAGCAATGGTACAGAGACTATTTAAATGCAAGTATAACCAGTTCTGTGATCCAGAAGAGCTAGAGATTAAACAAGTAAAGGAAGAACCTGAACAATAATTCCAACATTTAAAGTAATCAGATCAACTAAATGTTATTTCTTAGTCTGACTGTTTTCAGGCTGAAGATATGGACATGATAATCATACTCATAGATGTTAAATAAAATAAGCAAGAGGAACTGAGTTCAACATGTCATTCTGATAGATTTTACATGTGTAGGAAATGATGCAAAATTTGTAAATAAATAAATAGAAGGTATACAAAATTATGAAGTATTAACATTGCTTGTTCATTTACATCTGCTTCTGGCACTTTGAGATGACTATTGGGATAAAAGTTCTTTCCCAAACCACTTATATTTTGTTTATCTTACAACCATTTCCTCCCTTTCTATATTAACTTAATGAGTTCCCTTGATATCAGTATGGCTAGCCATGTGAACAGTTCACTCTTAGACCTTTTTTTCATGAACTTTCCTTAAATAATGAAAGAATATAGACCTGAAAATTCAAGACATGAATATAGAACGATGGCAACATTTATAATTACTGATCGGTAACGTCAATGTTTTGTTTTATTGGGAGATTTAATTATAACTTTGTTGATGGGATGATTAGGCATTATATTTCTTACTAAATCATAATTGAAGGAAAGAGGACTTGGTGTAACAAAAAGCAGGACAGGAAGGGGATTGAGCATAGTCAATGCAGATTTATCAAGGGAAAATCATGCCTGATCAACTTGTTAGTTTTCTACAATGAAATTATTAGTGAACAAGGGGAGACTAGTGGATATTCTTTATTGTGATGGTAGCAAGGCTTTTGACGCTGTCTCCCATAACATCCTCATTGACAAACTGATGGTGTGGACTGTCAGGCTCAAACTGTCAGGCTCAAAGGGTTGTGGTCAGTGGCACAAAATCTAGTTAGAAGCCAGCAATTAGTGGTACACCCCAGGGGTCCATACTGGGTCTAGTACTGTGTACTTGGTAGATGGGGCAGAGTGCACCCTTAACAAGTTTCCAGATGACACAACTGGGAGGAATGGCTGACACACCAGATGGTTGTCAAGGGGGGTTCAGAGGCATCTGGATGGAAAAATGGGCTAACAGGAACCTCATGAAGTTCAACAAAGGGAGATGCCAAGTCCTGCCCCAAGAGATGAATGCCCCTAGACACCAGTGCAGCCTGGGTAGAAAGTAGCTTTGCGGAAAAAGAACTGAATTTTTTGGTGTACACCAAGTTGAACATAAGCCAGAAAAGTGCCCTTCCAGCAAGGAAGGTTAAGGGTATCCTGGACTGTATTAGGAGTTGTGTTGCCAGCAGGTTGAGGGAGGTGATCTCCTCTGGTGTATGAGTCTCTTATCTGAGGTGCTGTGTCTGGTTCTGGTCTTCCCAATACAAGAGAGACATAGACCTACTGGAGCGAGTTCAGCAAAAGCTGATTAAGCAATTGGAGAATGACATAATAGGAGAGGCTGAGAGCTGAGAATATTTATTCTGGAGAAGGAAGGTGTAGGGGGTATTTTATCAATGTGTATAAGTACCTGATGGGGGTTAGAAGGAAGAGGGAACCAGCCTCTTCTCAGTGGCAGCCAGTAACAGGACAGGAGTCAATGGGCACAAGCTGAAATGCTGTAAATTCCATTTAAACCTAAGAAAAATTTACTGTGAGGGTGCTCAAGCACTCAGATTGCCCAGAGGGGTTGTGGGCTCTCTGTCCTTGAAGATATTCAAAAGCTGACTGGACATGATCCTGGGCAACCTGATTTAAGTGGCCCTGCTTTGAGCAGGGGGGGTTGGACTAGGCAATTTCCAGAAACCCCTCTCAACCTCAATGGTTCAGTCTACGCCTCTCTCAGAAGTTGAAAAGGAGAAAATTCTAAATGTAGATATCTGCATGGAATAAACTGGTTATCAACCATCACAAATCACACAGAATGAAAGTTGTAGGTCGAAGGAGCAGCTAACATAATGCACACTTGCACACTGCTGGTTTTCTTCATTAGGAAATCTTATGCCTACTTATTGGGAAACTATAAAATAAAAAATCTTATTTCTAAATAATGCCATGTGTGTAGGAAGAAAATAATAAAGCAGAAGATATGCAAACAAATTGTGAATGAGAACAAGTGATAAGAAAGATGAATTCTGTAACAGGTACATATGTAGGTATTTGATAGTTTGGCAAAATATAGTAACAAATATTTCATAGATTAATTGGCAAAACATTTAAAAATGTGGAGTTTAGTGTGAATAATTATTCAGAGTTTGGAAAAATTTATCAAAATCTACATTCGAGTGAAATGTAGATCTGGAATAAAATACTATTGAGATGATAAAATTTTATGTATTTTTAATATTTATTTTACTGTGTTTGCATATTTTTTCTAGTATTTCGTCAAAGACATATTTGAATAAATATTTTTTGCTGTTGTTTCCTAGTTCTTCATTCATCACCCTTATTTAAAAAAAAACAAATAAGTATTTTATGCCTAAATTACAAGAACAGATTTTCTTTGAAATGTTTGTTAAAAGTTGGATCTATGTTCCTGCAAATGAACATAAAATGCATCATTCCTAAAGTGGGTGGGTTTTTTTTGTGGTTTTTTTTTTTTTTTCATCTAGGAAGCCTATGCCATTTTAAATACATTTGAAATTGAGGTTACAAAAGAGGAATCAGAAGGAGTTGATACACTCAGATATTCTTTCAATAAATTACAGACCCTATCTGTAAGTATATAAAACTATATTTTCCATTTGTCTTCATGTGCTTTTTTTTAGAGTACAAATGACATTGCAGGACTAGTTTTCACTCCACTCAGTCTTCTTGCCCTTGGCCTTCAGTTGCACACTAGTGTCTATACCTTTTATTAGCATGTTCATTTTCTAATTTTATTTTTATTGAGGTCTTTAATATTTAAATACTATTGTAGCTTTTAGGTATAGGCTTAAAACCTGCAAGAAAATGAGTAATTTGTTGTATCTTTCTGCTCTCCTTCATTTTCAGTTTCTGTGTCATTCTTGTCTAATCAGGAAGATTACTACCCTTAGATTGATTACCTGTTTTCAAGTACATAATCTGCCAGTGCCCTTACCCCTAAGTGGTGATTGCACATTTACCTTTATCATTTAGGACAGCCTTATATACCTCAGAAGTTTATTGAATAATTTCTGTAATGTAGAAGGTTAGACGGAAATATGTAGATATTTTGTTGAAACTATTTAGATCCTGTCCCACAGGTTAATCACTCTGGAAAGGACTCAGAAGCTCAAGAGTATATTTTACATTTGCATTTCATACAGCTCTTGGTTCTTTCTCTCAAGATTTTGAAAAAAAAAAAAAGAAAGTTGTTAAAGAGATGGCTAAGCCATCCATAAGGAAGAGGACCATAACACTTTGGCCTTTGAGAAGTTTTTTTGGAGGGAGCGAAGGAAGAGAATAGGATCTTTTTTCTTCCCTTTTCTGTGTCCTTTTTTTTTTTTACCCACTGCCTCATAGTGAAACATGTTCACTTAAGGTGGAGGAGAGATTTCGTTATGGTTTTTGGTTGCTTTCTTTATTTCTCCACTTTTCGTCTCACCAGTTGAACATATAACACCATAAAAGGAAAAAACCCAATCTATTCAGCTTCAAATAATTTTTGTTCAGAATTTTACTACTTTTTATTTATTATTTTGGATTATATACAACTTAAATATCTGTTCCTGATTTTTAAAAAAATAACTTTGATTTTAATCTTTTGTATATCAGACCAAAGTTCAAGATGCCTTGGTTCAAGTTCAGCCGAAATTTAAGAGTAATTTGCTAGAATCAGTCGCAGTTTTTCAGGAGGATGTGTCAAACTTTGAAATGTCATATGAAACGGTAAATGAATTTAGTAGTTACTTGTAAGACTTGTACTTAGTTTTTCAATGTTTTTGGTTTGCAGCAGTTGGGTGCCAGAATTTTATTCTGCTCAGCTACTGGATGTTTGATGCCATAGTTGCTAAGCAGTCATCATTGTAGGTCAAACTTTTCACTATGAAGAAATAGCACTGCACAGAACTCTGTCAGGAAATAAAAGAATCCCTGGTGGTACAACTTGCCATGAAATCTTTATTTAGAAGATGATTTAGAAATGAATTTAGAAATTGTAGCACATGTGCTCACACATCAACATTAAAAAAGATAGTCTCAGGCCCCTCACTGTGTGTTTTATTTTCAACAAAAGAAAAAAATACAAAAAAATGAAAGTTTAATTGTATTGAGTTTAATTAAGCTAAATAATTTTCGATTTCATAAAAGTTATCTTTTCTTATATTTACTATTGTAAGTATTGCATTACCAAGATACATAACTTTTGACTACCAAAACCAATGCATTTTGTGATGACCTGTAAATATACAGTGGCTTTCAGTCACTTTGAGAATTAATATTCAATTTTTGTTACCTGCTTGTTTGAAAGGAAGGACCTATGGTTCCAGGTATTTCACATCGGGAAGCCAGTAATAGGCTACAGATCTTTCAGGTAAGAAAATAAATTATTGAGTTTCCAAATAATTTTGCTATTGCTTATCAAAACAAGTTTAGAAAAAGACACATTTAAAATCTTTGGTACATGTATCTGTGTGGATATTCTGTGTAGTATTATGTTAACTATACTTTAGTTTCTATCAGGCAGTGTTTTCCTTAATGTGGAAGGATTGATGGATTGATTGATTGATTGATTGATGCGTATGTAACCTTGCTTCACCCTTAGTGTTTTGTGAGCAGAAATTATCAACTTGAAGTAATAAAAGCAGTAGAAAGGGAAGAGTCAGGTACAACTCAATAAGGACTGAAAAGAAGCCAGGTTACATTTCAGTCACACAAGCCAATCTTTTAGAGACTATGTTTTCCATTAGATAATTGTCTTTGAACTTGGAGTTTGTTTGTTATGAACCTTAGTTCATGGGTCCATAACCAGATTTTAATCTATTTTTAATCCTCCTTCCTTTCTCTGCAAGTTGTAGGAACTTGAAGATTTTTTCTTTTCAGCAGGACTTTCGTCAGTCTTTTACATATTGTATAGACTGTAAAAAGTAAATTCAATGTTTGTGAAAAGCACTAAGTAACTAACAGAAGGTGCTTAAACCTCCTAATGCATCTAGTATATATACTGAAAACTGAGTGGTTTTAGTTGAATTTACTGTATTTATTATTTTGCTTTATGGATAGTAACTGCCAAAATCATTCTTTCCATTTTTTCTGTTGTGATCATATCCTTTGGACAGCAGTTATACTTTGAAAGTAATAGTAATTTGTGTCACTCTTCAGTGTTTTTATCAGGCTGTGTATTTTACCATCCAATTTCACATTCCATTTTTATAAAATGCTTCTTCAAATTATTGCTTCTTATATAAACTTTCATTATTTGAATTCAATATATGGATTTGAGTATTACATTACATGACAACTGTTCAAAATTTTAGTTCAAAAATGTTTTCAGGCATTTAAATGCACTTCTAATTGAATTATTTTAAGACAAGTTTAGAACTGTTTAGTGATTAATTATTTGGCAATGTTAAATTACAGCTTATATTATAAAAATATTTTCATTTTTCTGTATGAATTCTAATTTTATCAGGCTAACTTTGATGAGTTGTGGAGAAAGTTTATCACATACTCATCGGGTGAACAGTTGTTTGGATTGCCTGTCACAGACTATGAAGTTTTGCATAAAATCAGGTAACGATATACTGCTGTTTGTCCTTTATTAAGTATGTTAGAAAGGCTTAAGGTGTGTCAAAGAGAGAAATATTACAATATAGAAGGTTTCCATTGACTTAAATTAAAAAAAAAAATAAAATAAATATTTTAGAGGTCTAATGAATTTGCCAATAAAAAAAGTATTTGTTATGGTAACAGAACCAGGTTATTTTACTACATGTAAATACTATATAAAGGAGCAAAATACCATGTCCTAGGAAAAAATATATATACTTATATATAAGTAGATGAGTAAATATAGTACTATATATTAAGATATGGTCTGAAGAGCTAACAAGGAAAAGTCAGTGAAAGGTCAGTGTATTATCATATATGAAAGACATAACTAGAATTTTTATGAAAGTCTAATTTTTTTGAGTAGCTGTACAAATAAGAATCAGATTCTAAAGTTTCTGCACCAGCCATTTCAATAGTTTGATGATGACTCACACCAGATGAGGATCTGACCCTTTCTGGCTGTTTGTAGATCAGTGTTTTAGTTCAGATTCAGAGAGCGCTTCCATAATAAATCAACTAATTGTCCTCACTTACCATGCTTTGCTTTGTACTGCAGAGCCCGCTCAGGGTACATAAGCAAGGTTCCTTATGGATGAATCGAAGTTTTACAGAACTAGACTAAAGTATAACTTTGCCCAAACATGTTTAGTGTGGATATTAGGTCCTTAGCACCAGCTGTCTGCTCTTTTTTGCAGATTTTATTCATGAAGTGTTCTTTCCTACATTAACAAACATAATCTAATTGATCTGTCTCAAATTTTTGTAGCAATATTATATATACCGTGTATTCAACTTTTGTGAAATATCCAAATAGCTGATTGAAATTATCTGTATGATTACTTTTTTTCCCAGGAAGGAGTTAAGCTTGCTTCAGAAATTGTATGGATTATATGATGCTGCAATAAACAGTATCAATGGTTATTATGAGATACTTTGGACAGACGTAGATATTGAAAAAATTAATGCTGAACTTTTGGATTTTCAAAACAGGTATGTCATTATATGAACTATAACTGATGTTAAACTCATTAAGATTTAGCTGACTTCAGTAAAGCTATTTGATATATTCAAATACAAAACTTCCGTGAGTAAGGTTCATGATAAAAGTAATTAGGTTCCTCAAGGAAGAGTGGAATAACACTATTCTTTTAGTTAACCAGCCTTTTACCTGTAGTTTTGATAACTGAAGGGCATACAGTCAGCTGAAGAGTCGAGCTCCTTAGCTAAACCAACCAAGAGGTTGAGCTGAAAGTTTAGTTGTAAAAGGGAAGTTCTTCAACTAGGAGCATTAGCCCACTGATTTTAAGTCCTGAATACAAGAATAATGTTTCTGAGTTTTTTAGAATTTTTTTTTTTTTTAATGTTTTTGCCATTTCAAATATATTAACAGTGCTGAGTATCTTAAATAGTATGGGTTTGTGAAAAAAGTTACAGACATTGCAGTAATGCTGAAAAGCGTAAAATAGTTTTGACACTGTTGAAAGGATTAGATGTAATTACTTTGATTCAACAGTACTTTCTAACATTTTAAATTAACTTTATTATTAATATTTTCAAAAGTACATATATTATTTTGGGAAGAAATATAGTATAGAACAAGGATTATTTTACAACAGAATAACTGCATTGTTGAGTGCAGTCCCCAACTCTCCTGCTACCTAATAGAGTCCTGTTATAATCTTGGTAAACTCCATCCTAAAACAACTCCAACTTTCTTGACACTTTCTTTGCACCCCCATTCCTCCTATTAAAACAATAGTCCAGAATCTTTCATAACTAATTTCCAAAATAAAGACATGACTAATTGATGTACATTTGTACTTGTGTCAGTATTTGGTACAGTATATCTATACTATAGTTGTAGAGCAGTGCAGGCCTGTTAAAATAGCTGTAAATCAGTCTTAGATAATGTTAAAGTCTAATTGCTGAAATAAAGGGCTCTACAAGAGCTAAATTGTCTTACTTTCTGAAATTGATGTTTGTTTCAGGTAGTTTAATTAGAAGTGTGTAAAAGGGCAACTACTTTTGCAACTGCAGTGAAGAGAAAAACCTTCAGTATGAACAGTTCTTTCTTAGGCTGTGAAGTACTCATCCCACCTATTTACCTATCATTTCCTTCCATTCAGTGCATCAATTATATTGATATATATCAAATATATCAAAATATATCATTGTCAATATTGACTTACCTTTTAGTGTTAGTTTAGCATTTTTTCATGGCTTATCACACTGACAGGTTTATGTGACCCAAACAGAGTAGCATAAGCTGCCTAAACCAGAGGAGAGTACTCCAGAATGTGGACTTTTTTACTTGAAATTTTTTTTGTTATTGGCTTCTAGTCCAGGGTGTCATGGTAGTCTAGTAAATATATATTATCCTGAAAGTTAACTGATGTATCAAATATATCAAAGGCATAAAATTGGTAAGTGAAGAATTTCCACAGTTTTGAAGTTGCACTTTTGACAGAGTTGAAGGTTGATTCTTAGATTGACATTATTTCTGAATTTCTAAGTGGGAAGCTGTCATGTCCCGCTCAGACAAGGGGAACAAGTGTCTCAGATTCGCAAATCCCCAATTGGAGTGGACAACAAGTCTCCAAGTTCAAGCATTTATTAACTACCCACAATGTACTAACTGAACACATGATAATTGGCTAAGTACAGAGCAAGTTGTGGTAAGCAATATAATATGTCTTGCATTTCTTGATAGAAAAAGGAAAAGAGGGAGATAGAGGGAATGGGGAAATACAGATCACCGGTCTGGGTTCCTGCGCTGATCCCACCGGCGAGGGTTCCAGGAGATGGCCGTCTTTTTTGCTGGCATCCGTCTTCTTCACTTCACTGCTCTCTCCAGACGGCCGGGGGGCAGGGAGAGGGGGGCAGAGAGAGAGAGAGAGGCAGAGAGGGGGTGGGGCAGAGAGAGGGGGGCAGAGAGAGAGAGTCCTTTCTTCCCCCCTTTGATTAATACCCACTTTCCTTGGGTCCATCCCCTAGGTCAACCCACATACCTACGTATCCCATGCACGGGGAGGGGTAAGAGGTTTCATGGGATGATGTAATTAGCATGATCATGACAGCCCTCGTTAGCATATTGAGGGGTGTTAACTTTAATATACATTTTGTGGATAATGAAGCAAAGTTCATTCACCGGACACATGGCCCTTGAAATTTGCCCAGGTGCCCCAGAGGAGAGCCGTCCTGTCTCCACAGGACTCTCTACCCCAGCTGCATGGGGCAGCGTTATCAGCTTCGGCCTCCACAGAATGCACCCTGGGACTCATAGTTTTGTCTTGTGAGTGTTTGAGGCATTTCTTCAATAAGCCTCAACTTCTGCTTTCCCAGGCTGTTTGTCTTAGTTTCTCACAGGCCTGGTTTCTCATCTCTCACAGAAGCTTTAACCAGAGACCAATTAGCCTTTCAAGGAAATATGTTCCAAAGAGTATTTTTCTTTTCCAAATTTGAGTTTATGTATGCAGGTAGAATTTTGGGGATTAAGTGTCTCTCAATGAAGCAAGATGTTGACAAACACCTACTTGGCAGTATATTGTCTTTGTGTAAAATGGTATCTCCTGATTCACAAGACTCAATAAGGATAACAGGGCTCCCAGCTCTGGAACTTTTAGCATGTCATTCAAAATCTGTGTCTCTGCTGTCTCTGATTCCTGTGTCCCAAACCACAGAACCTAACATTAACTCTTCACTAATGAATGGAAAGAATGGCCGCAAACAGAAATTTATAAAATACTTAGTTCTTTTGCCTGATTTTCTAAGGAAGAATGTGATCTGTGATGTCATTGTTTGACCACATCTGTGCTCCTCTTTTTCAACATTCTTGAATACTTTTTTTTTTTTTTTTTGTGTGTTAATCTATTGGCTAATTTCAACTTTCAACAAGGCAGTTTTCTCACAAGACAACCTTAAGTGCCTGTGAGTTTTATAAAAGTCAAAGCTTCACAGTAGTCCAAAACTAGACAAAAAATACTTTTCTCCCTAATGGAAAGGTAGGCAGGTATTAAACACTGTTTGACAGCAACCATGGAGTAATCAGCATGAATGTACTGGCAACCACACAGACCAACATAGCTCTAAACCAGACACAGACTGCTGTATGCACCTGATTACAGAATATATAAAATTATATCAATGGGAGGTAGAGAGATGTGACAAAGGATGCAAAACCAAGGGAAATGTGATCCGGGCTTTATTACTTTTTCTGCTAAGGATATACTTTATCATTTACATTAGGACATTCCTGTGCTGGTTCAACTGCTTAATTCTTTGTGTGCAGGCTCTGTAAATGTGTGGTCAAAGAGGTGAATATTCATTTAACTATTTTGTTGGGGGGTTTTCACATTAGAAGTATGTAATTTTTATTTTATTAGTGAATAGTTTCAGGACCACTAACCAAAAGTAGAGGAGAAGGATGTGATATCTTTCTAATTTCCATGTTTATCTCTGAAGTGGTATGTTAATATATGCCATGTGTATTACTGGTATTGTAACCCAAAGTAAATATTATATTTGTACAAGGATTACATATGTCAAATCTAACTAATTTTGCTTTGGTTTTGTTTGCTAATAAAGAGTTTGTGATGATAAGCAGGAGATAAACTATGCTTGAATGCAATCTGCAATATTTCTGTTTATTTGCAAAGAACATACCAGTGGTTAAAACTGTAAATATTATGATTTGTTAGTAAGGCATTTGCATTACCTTTTCCTAAAAAGGTAGACTAATTGACACAAACTGGAATTTTACCTAGAAAATGTTGACCTCAGTACAAGCTACTTCATATCTCCTTGTCTGTTTTTAAAATGTTTAAACAAATACTATTTTGACAAAAGAGGCATTAACTACTGTATCAATTTAACTCAACTGCAGGTGCCGTAGACTACCTAAAGGAGTCCAACACTGGCAAACGTTTTTAGATCTTAAGAAAACAATTGATGATTTTAGTGAGTCGTGTCCTTTGCTGGAAATGATGACCGACAAAGCAATGAAGCGAAGACACTGGAATCGTATTGCTGAAACAACAGGACATCAGTTTGATGTAGAATCTGATTCTTTTTGCCTTCGAAACATCATGGAAGCACCAATTCTTAAATACAAAGATGATATTGAGGTATGTGCATTCATTTTTCCTATCCTTGTTCATTTTATATTGTCAGGAAAAAAAAAAAAAGTATTACAAAATTATAATCTTTTTAAAGAGTAATTTTTACTTCATTAAAGTCCTTGACTCTCAATCAGACCACACTAGTTTAAAATAATTTATATTTACATTTTATTTAGAAGTTCTTATCCATATGAACAAAGACAGAGATAGCAGATGGAATCTTTGGACACTTATTTTTAGATAATCTCTTCACGTTCTTCCTAGTCCTATTTTCTATGATTTTTTTTAGCCCTTTTTGAACAGGATAAAAATCAAACAAAACTTCAAATGAACACGGTCACCTAATTTTTTAACTATGGTTGCTTTAAAGATCTCTTAATAAATCAGAAATTTTAGAGGAAAGCGCCATGTTTATTAATATTGAATGTGAATACTTCTCTAGATCTTTATAGCTACTTCTGAACCATATGACTTAATAAGATCCCCAACATAACCCAGAAAAACTGTCAATGGGGTTTGCAAGTTTCATAGAGTGACTATGCATGTAAAAGTTATTGTTATATTCATACTTGATTTATATAGAAGTATTCCAAGGTGATCTACTTAATTTTGAATTAAGCTCTGATTTGAATAGAATGTTGGACTTGAAGACCTTTCCAGCCTAATTATTCTTAGATTCTGAGATTCTATAAATAGAAATGTGATAAGATTGAGAGTTTATCTGGTGATGAGTCTACATCATTACCCTAAACCTTGTCGAAATGATGATTCAGAAATCTTGTTATGCAGAAAAAACAAAATGTGAAGCCACAGAAATTTTATATCCATGCATTTCCGAGTGTGCATTTTTTGGTTATTCATACATGTATTTTGAGTGAGTAAAATCAGTAGTGTGATCTCTGCATTTGTGTGACACATCTGTGTACTATTTTATAAAATTCCATGTATTGTTTTTAAATAGATATTACTAGATGTGTACTATTAGGAAATATTTCATTTATGAAGTATGTTGATTCTAAAAAAAGTTCGTTTCTTTGCAGGATATATGCATATCTGCTACAAAGGAAAAGGATATAGAAGCCAAACTAGCTCAAATAGCTGACGTTTGGGGAAGCCAAATTCTGAGCTTTTCATCATTCAAAGGGAGAGGAGAGTTATTATTAAAGGGAACTGAATCATCAGAAATTATAACGTTGATGGAGGACAGTTTAATGATTCTTGGGTCTTTACTGACTAATAGGTACTTTTAAATTGGTTGTGTATGTTTTTTTCAAAAGCACACTGAGATACCAACTGTATTACTATTAGGCTAAATCAGCAGTAAATTTGAATGGTATATTATTTTTTAATGAAAAAGAATGTGACAATGTGTAATGAAAAACTTCCTCAGGTGGAAGACTTTCAAGTATTAGCAGCAAACTCTTGTCTCAATATATTTGAATGTAATCCAGCTGGTAGAAGTTTTCCATGAGATTCTTCTTGCTCTAAGCAAAACAAGTGTTGCTTGGTGGTTTTTTTTTCACTATTTTAAGTATTTATTTTATAATAGCTTTATTTAGAACTATAAAATTTCTGCTTCTCATCCTTTTTCAGATACAATACGCAATTTAAAAAGGAAATTCAGAGCTGGATTTATAAACTAAGCAGCTCTACAGATATAATTGAAGAATGGCTGGTTGTGCAGAATCTCTGGATTTATCTTGAAGCTGTTTTTGTAGGGGGAGATATCGCAAAACAGTTACCCCAGGTAAACTTTACAATTCTTGTGTATTAAAAGCTATCTGTGTAATAACTTCTAACAGATTATGCCATGAAAATACTTTGGGGTTTTTTACGTATAGGAAGCAAAGCGTTTTCAGAATATTGACAAATCATGGATAAGAATAATGCAACGAGCTCATGAAACCCCAAATGTAATTAACTGCTGTGCTGGAGATGAGACTATGAAACATCTTCTCCCTCATTTACATGAACAGCTGGAATTATGTCAGAAATCACTTACAGGGTATGGATTATTTGATTCTTGATGTATTTAATACAAAATGGTTTGATTTTTAAAAATACAATTAATATAAAAAAGACATTATTTTGTAAATAGTTTATATGAAATATTAATAGTATTTCAGTCTTGCTTTCACTCTTATGTAGAAAAAATTGAAAAACTGAAATATTCTAATAAAAGTCTTGTTCAATTTTAAAGATACTTAGAGAAGAAACGACTACTGTTTCCTAGATTCTTTTTTGTTTCTGATCCTGCCCTTCTTGAAATTCTTGGACAAGCAAGTGATTCTCATACAATTCAGGTACAACCTTAATGATTTTTTTCTGTTTATTAAAAAAAAATATAGGAAAGCATTTAATAAATTAAAATATAACAAATTTCTTCTTATAAACTTTTCCTGAGAAAAATATTCTTTTCTTGCTCTTTAGTCTTTTACAAAATATGGAATGGATATCTGTAATTTTAAAATTCAGAATTCAGAACACTGGAATATGGTCCCATCAAGTGACTTGCTGGTGGTTCCTTTCACAACTAAATTAGCAGAAGTGGCCCTGTGAGACTTTCCTGCTTTGCCTATTGCAAAATTCATCCAGCTAGTCTGGATTGTTACTGAGGGTTGATTGAGATAAAATAGTTGGTCTCACACAATAGCTGATCTCTCTTCTGCCAGATCACCTCTGGAAACTGTAAAAAACCTGCAAATGGAGATAAAATCCTACACAACCATTTCTGTAATTCTTACCTACAAATGGCCTGAAATTAATCTGTAGGTTCAGATGAACCTTTGCATGATAACCTTATTTGAGTTGTTTTTTTTTTTTCTGTTTGCTGATGTTATATATTTACACTGAATGACTTCTAAATTATTCTTACAGCCACATCTGCTTTCCATATCTGACAATATAAATGAAGTAGAGTTTCATCCAAAGGATTATGATCGCATACTGGCAGTTGTATCAAGAGAAGGAGAAAAGATTCCAGTAATTACCTGATATTTTTACAGAAATGTTGTTAATAGATAAATAATTCTATTATTGAACATATAAGTATATATTAAATTGAATTACTGTTAATTACAAATTAACATTTCAAGGACTGGTGTAACAAAACTATTATATATCCTCATTAAATACATTTCTAGTAGGTTTATTGAAATTAAATCTGTACTTGAATAGAAATTTAGTAACTATTTAGTAAGTAACATTCTTGAACAGAAGTTTGCTTATTATGTTTTATTTTGTACCTTTTACTTTTATTAATTTTTCAGTTGGACACTTCAGTGATTGCAAAAGGACCAGTAGAACTTTGGTTGCAGGATTTATTACGTGTGCAGCAGATTTCATTGCATGACATAATTAGGGCAGCATATTACCAAATTAGTGACCCAGGATATCAGTTGCTGAATTTTCTTAATCAATTCCCAGCACAGGTGAGATTACAGGATGTGTATTTGTGTGTGCAATCTGGGTTGTGTGTGAGGGGAGGTGGGTTGTAAAAATCGTATGGGATTGTCTGTATAAGGAAGTTTTCACAGAGGAAACAAGGATAAGGGTCTACTCAGGAGAAGATAATCCTTAATTACTTCAATTTTGGTACTCTATATATAGCATAATAGTTGTCTTGTAATCTACTTTAAAATTACTTTTTTCTTCTCTTAGAGAATATAAAGTAGAACTTACATTTTTTGTGATGGATATTGAACCCCTTTCAGATGCACATAAAATTTCATGTGTGGGTTGACTTTTCTCTCATAATTTCAAATTGCAAGAGCTATTATTATGAATATTTATCTCATCATTTACAAGATTTGCATCATAGTTCATATATTTGTCACTATGATAATGCAGTCCTAGTAGAAGCCTATCTTGAAGGATTCTAGTTTGCCTAGAGACTCCTTCATCTTACTGATAATTCATAAATTTCATTAATGAATTCTTTCCCATCCTGTACAAATTCTGACTCTGTAATTTGCTTGTCAGTACTGTGCTGGCTGCAATTTTTTTAATAGAAATTCTGCAAATGGTAAAACTGGCCAATACATTGCTAATTAAAAAAAAAAAAAAAAAAATCAGTACACTTAAATATTTAATAGAATTATCTTAAAACTGTATTTATGATGTAATTATGTATTATCTCAGCAGTATTTATTTTAAAAGGTCTACTCCTTTTCTTTAAACAGATAAGGACTGTCTGTCTTGTTTGCACGTCAGACATTTTGAAGTGGCTTTATTACCATCTGCAAAAATCTTCTTTCCCATGTCTTGCTAATTCAAATATTTTTATGTTCAAAGAATTGTCTTAGAAGGATGAGGGCAGAGAAGAAGAAAATTATCTTTGGTCAAGAAATTCAAAGTACAGAGAAAGAAGAGCTGTGTTGTAGGACAGAGAACAAACTGGGCTAAATACTGACAAATATCTGAAATACTAACAAATACTGAAATTCCTTCTAACTGCCTTTTTCCTGTCTCAGAAACTTCTGTTATAAGTAGCATGAAAAAGTCACATCCAAAGATATTTTTTTTTCCCTCTGACTAATTGGTCATTCTAAAATAATTTTGGTTTAGACTCTACTGATGATAGCTTAATGATTCTAAACTGGTGAGATATTTTGTGCTACACAATCTCTGTAACCATGAACTCACTACAGGTATAGGGAGATAGAGAAGTAGAGAGTGGATGAGTCAAATTTTTAGGTCTTGGTGCTTTGTGAAGGTAGAAATGTGGAGGAAAAAGCTACTGGTACAGTTCTTGTCTATCTTGTTTTGTCATTGTCCTGGTTCAAGTCATGCATGTGCCTGATATTGTAAATCAAAATCAGTCTGAGACTAGTTTACACACATCATCCTATAACTCTCTAGATTTATTTGGAAGCAAAATAACTTGTATTTCAATATGCTATAGTCATGACAATATTAGAAACATGATCCCATGTTCAGTAGAAATGCACGGCATTTTTTTTTTAATATTCTTTAATTAGTTATAAATTGACAATGAGAAATTTCAGAAGGACTTCCCACAATTTAAGACCTCTTTATGTTTGTGATACTGAAGTACACTAATGGATTGTAAGTGAAACTGAGACTCATCTTTAATTTGTGTTCATCTCAGTATGTGACAAATTTTTATAAAAGTTTTTAAATGTTTTCTCAGGACTTTCCAGTATCACATGAGACCCAGTTAACTCAGACACAGGATCCTGGTGAGATAGCATCATGCTGAATGTAGTGATAATTTGGGACTCTCTACACCATGATTTATTGTTCCTATTACATCTAAGGCTTCTATAATAAGGCTAGAGTTCAACAAGTAATTATTTTGTATTTTTTTCACATATTAAATTTGTAGGTTGGATTATTGGGAATTCAAATGTTGTGGACACATGATTCAGAAGAAGCTCTACAGAATGCTAAAGAGAACAGAAGAGCCATGCAAGTAACCAGTGGGAGGTTTCTGGAGATTCTGAATATGTTGATTAGCCAGACCACGCATGATCTTTCCAAGTTTGACAGAGTGAAATTTGAAACGTTTATTACCATTCATGTGCACCAGCATGATATTTTTAATGATTTGGTAAAGTATAGATTTTGATTTCTGACAATTAAATGCATTTTCTGTTATAATAATTTTTCTTATATCTGGTAGTTACAGTTACATATGTACCTATGTGTTTGTAAGAGAGAGATGTCCATAATCTCACCACAGTAAAAATAGTACATTTTTGCTTAAACTAGAATAAAATCCATCAGTTATGTAATCAAAATATTTGCTCCAAATTTTTACACTTCTTAGAATATTTCAAATTTTCACTTCTACTTACAGAATTGTTTTGATAGACAAATTCCTTTTAGTATGTCCTTTCTTTGAAAAACTGCTGTATTACTCTTACTTGCATAACTAAAAAAGTTGAGTCTGCTGAGGGTGTTATAGCTTTATCATAATAGATAATTTCTTTATGGCTTGTTACAGAATCTTGATAGTTGGCACTAGGCTGCAGTTTAGCTCCACCCATTCTAGAGTTACAGCAATGATAGCAGCATTTTCCATATGTCCTAGTTTCTTTTTTCTGTCTCTACTACTCCTTCAGAGAGTAGGCTACCAGGATTCTCTTTCTGGTTCCTAAAGAGAATGCATAGAAGACAAACAAAAAATCCAGCTAAAATCAACTACCAATCCTATGCTTGAGCTTTTTAGACCATGCTAAATTGTTTACGTTCCTTTATTCTTTGAAGAATGCCATCCCTCAATACTAAATCTCTCACATATTTTTCCTGCTGATGACACAGTTTAATAGATTCTACACAATTTGCTTTCCATAGTTGATTAGATTCTACACAATTTGCTTTCCATGCCTCAGTCAGATCCTTCCTCCATCATGCCCTTTGTTCCAGTGTGTTTGGTGGATTTAGCAGTGTATTGTTCACTAATTTCACTTGCAGGGTGAGCTACACTACCAAAACAATTCAAGATTTATGTGATTAATACAGATTTTTCTGATGGTCAGGTAAAGCAGTCAAGACCTTTTTTAATATCAGTTTAGCATACATCTGAACATATTCTCATACAAATAATTATTTCAACACAGTTATCAAAGACAATAAATGTGGATGCTCAATTATATACATTTGTTTGCTTTCCTTTAAGGTAAAAATGCAGATCAAATCTCCAACTGATTTTGAATGGTTAAAGCAGTCTAGATTCTACTTTAAAGAGGATTTTGATCAAGTCTTGGTATCCATTACAGATGTTGATTTTGTTTACCAAAATGAATTTCTGGGTTGCACTGATCGTCTGGTTATAACACCTCTTACAGACAGGTTAGAAAAACAATTATACGTAATGAATACTTCTAATATATATAGTGTTTATTTAACATATATCTTCAAAGAGGGACATTGTGAATTAAGTCCTGTGTGGGATAGGTCATTCATGAAAATCTTCTCATATGTTTGCTTATCATACTCTTTTAGAAAAGGTAAAATAGTCTCATTGATTTGTACACTTAATAATTCCTAGAAAAGTTTAATCACTGCTCAGTCTTAAAGTTTAGTAACATAAATGAATTGTTTTAAGGTTATATAGTAATGTATAGTTTAGCAGTGTTTCTATACTGAAGAAAAGATTAGGTCACATATTTAAAATTCCTTAATAAGGGATTCTGTAAAGATTTTGTGGCTACCGATGTCTTTGAAAGTCTCAGACAACCAGTCAGTGTCTGTCATCTTATTAGTTCTGGAAAACAGTTTAGATTTGGCCATAAGAATCCAGATGCTAACAGAGTTCCAGCTCTATGCACTCACCTGCCATTCTTCTGTAGCCACACAAGCAAACGACCATTAATTTTGTTTCAAATGTGGCTTAACAATGAGAACTATTTTTCTTTTTTCCTCTTGGGAATTTCTTGGCTGCTTTTCTTGTTCTTCCTCCATTTATTCCTGTTTTGAGATGTCACTTTTGACCAAATGAGAAAATAGAAGGTCAAAAGGTACTTCAATTGCAAAAAGATCCCCTCAAGAACCAAAAAAACTTCCAACCTGCAATCATTTACTTTGCTACCTATGTGGAGTGTGGCTCTGTACAGCTTTTTCAACACCTTTATTCCTCAAGAAGAGGCAGGACTGCTATTGTGACAATATGGAAAGTTCAATATGTTTCTGCAGTGAACTGTACTGCCCTCAACAATAAAGTATTTTTGATGTTAAAATGTTAAACTTTACCCCAAAATTTCCCTTGACCCCAATGGAACTGTGAAGTAAAACCTTTATTTCACTTTAATAGTTTCTTATTGGTAGAAAACATCAAGGTCCCTGCAGTGAAAGTTTGGCATAATGTATTATAGTGATTCCAGCTAAAATTTAGAAACGAGTTAGTTATTAAACTGTTTGATTATGGATTAAAACCAGAAATACTTTAGTTAGAAATACGTTCAGAGTATGTTGAGTTATTTGACAGTGAAGATACCCCATCATTTCTATAGGAACTTTGTAATTTAATTTCTTTAACTTTACTGTTAATGTTTCAACTTACCATGAATGAAAATCGTAACTAAGACTCATAACTAAAACAGGTAAAGTTTAGGGGTTTTTTTTCCTTAGATTTGTAAATATTTTTTACTTGTAATTGTGGAAGGGGCCATATATCCTTATTCTTTCACACTAGAGAATTTAGACAAAGGTAACCTAACAAAATGTATACACATTAAGACAATGCAGAATATGATGAGGTAGCAGAATTTAAGAGCAGAATCTGCTTTTTATAGCTGTGAAGAGAGTTAATGACGATTAAATTCCTTTGTGTGATGTGCATTCAATTTTTAGCTTGTCTGATATTCATGGTTTGTAACAAACTAGATTAACACCAGATAAAATTGTTTGCATTTATAAGTGATGTTTAAATGCTGCATTTTGTGACTTTACCACTCTGAACTTCCTGCACTCATAGAAATCGATGGAACTGCTTTATGAAGTAATGTTTTGACATAAGAGCTGTAGAATGTATTGCATAACTCATTTCTATATTACATATATGCGCATATATCTTTCATGTGATTTAATAAATTAATATGAATTAATATTTATAGGTGCTATATAACTTTAGCTCAGGCTTTGGGAATGAACATGGGAGGAGCTCCAGCAGGACCAGCTGGAACTGGTAAAACAGAAACGACAAAAGACATGGGAAAGGCTCTGGGAAAATATGTAGTAGTCTTTAACTGCTCTGATCAAATGGACTTCAGAGGTTTGGGTAGGATTTTCAAAGGTAAGACTTCATGTACAGTAGAGGAGAACTCCACAGGTCATTTAGCAGGTGCAGTTAGAGTAGGTTGCTCAGGATGTTATTCATGTTGGATTTTGAGTATCTCCAGGGATGGCCATTCCAAAACACCTCCTGGCCCCTGTTCAAGTGTTTGACCATCCTCATGGTAACATTTTTTACACTTCTAATCACTGTGAATTTGCCACATTGAAACCAGTGTCCATTGTCTCCTCTTCTTCCACTGCACCTCTGAGAGGAGCCTGGCTCCAATTTCTGAGGACCTCCTGTTAGCTAGTTATGAACAGCAATAGTCTTTCCCCTTAGCTTTCTCTTCAGGCTCAAAAAATTGTGTTCTCTCAGCCTCTGTCTGTGTCATGTTGTCTAGCTACTGACCACCATCGCAGCCAGCTGCTGGACTCATTGAAGTATATCAATGTCTCTCCTCTATTGGTAAGCCCCAAACTGAACACAGTGCTCTAGCTGCTATCTCACAAGTGCAGGGTAGAGGCAAACAATGATTTTCCTCAACCTGCTGGCTACACTCTTGCCCAATATGTAGCTGGCTTCCTTTGCTACAAGGACAAAATTCTGGTTTCATGCTCAATTTGTTGTTAGGTAGGACACCAGGTCATTTTCTGCAAAACTGCTTTGCAGTACTGAGCCTGTACTGCTGCATGGAGTTATTGTGTTCCAGATAAAGGACTTGAACTTCATGAGATTTCTGTCAGTTCATTTTTCAAAGTTATGGCATTGTATGTATCGAGAAGCAAGGGGTGAAACTATTAGTGATTCTTTTAATTTTATTTTTTATTTTTTTAGCAAGCAAATAATTGTGGCATGGAAGTGGCTAAAGCTGTGGGTTTATAAACATATTGCCCCTTTGAAAGCCAAGCTATTCAAATTTTTAAAAATATTTGAGTACATGACCGAATAATTTTAAAATGATTTAGCCTTAACTGCCTAATAATAGTATACCCTGACTGAATTAGATTATTCACTTTTAAATAGCTAGCTTTCAGTATATATGAAAGAAAACTACTGCCTATAGGTACTTTAATATCATTTGAAAAAAATGCTGCTACAGGTTTTCTCATAAAATGTTGCTAAAGGAATAACAATTCTCTTAGTTGCTATTAAATACATGTTACGTTTCCAAACTGAAATTAGGCAACTCTGAAATTAATCCTTTATGAAAATGTTATTGTTATTAATATAGTGGTTCTATATTTCTCTTTATTTTTTTTCTCTGTCTTCCTCTCCTTCTCTTTTAGACAAGTTCACACAGAGCATTGTCCACACTTTGTACGTTGTTAATGTCATGTATCATTATATGAAGAGCTTGAAGTTTAGTATGGTCTTAAAATCGTGATGCTTATGCATAGAGATATATGCTCTAAGATTAGTATTTTCTGTCTTGTGAGATTCAGAGTTTTATTTATAACCCCAGTTAGTGCAAAAATAATTTTTATTTTATTTTTATATTTAGTTTTTATTTTAACCTTCATGATTTTTAAGAGGCAAATAAAAACTAATTTAAAAGCATTGTGAAGGCTGGAAAACCCAAATGAAAATGAAAAACTTGGGATTTTTTGTTGTAACATTTAGGGTTAGTCTTTTGTGCTCTAAGTCACTTATTTTTATTAGATTAGAAATACAGATTTTTGAAAACAATTGAATTGCTGCTTTACAGTAAATACTTCCACAGAAAGATCTGGATGAAAGATCTGCCTAATGCCCCAAGATATAAAAAAGATTTTTTCTGACTTTGATTCACTTTTAAGCATTTTGTCTAATATTTATTCAGGTTGATATGAAAATAGTCTGGTGGATTGGAGGAAGAACCTTGGCCACTGGGCAATACATAAAACTAATCTTATTTAATTATTTGAAGGAAAACTCACCTAATTCAGATATCTCAAATATCCATGAAGAAAACATAATACATTTTTATGTCCCTGTTTTAGGTCTTGCACAGTCTGGATCTTGGGGATGTTTTGATGAATTCAACCGAATTGAGTTGCCTGTCTTGTCAGTGGCAGCACAACAAATCTATATTATTTTAACAGCAAGAAAAGAAAGAAAAAAGAAGTTCATTTTTTCTGATGGAGACTGTGTCAATTTAAATCCGGAGTTTGGAATTTTCCTAACAATGGTAAATGTAGTAATAATTCCAGAGAAGTGAGAAATTATAATATATACAAGTTAATCACATGGCAAGGTGAAAATAAACATTTTTATTAATTAAGTGATGCTGTTGCTGCAGAATTAGATTAAACTACTGGAACACATAAATAATCTTATTATTCATGAATTGCATGCATTCGTTTTTACTTTAAAATTATTGAAAACATTCATAATTGTCTTCTTTCATTACTGTACTGCAGTTCATTGTGTAGAATAAGTTTGACCAAAGTTCCGGAATTCTCTGTGCTCACTGTGAGGACTGAAACACTAATGTGCTTTATTACCTTAGGCTGAAATGTTTTGACAGTATTAGTGAGAAAGATACTGTAGGAAAAAAAAAAGAACATACACTTAAATCAGGAGATATAGGAAAGACATTTTTCAAGGATATATGTCTTGTCTAATGAGTACTTTACATGGTATATAAAAATAATTCTTCAGGAGAATTATTCTGGAATAAACCACCCTCCTTGGACTGCGATGACAACAGGTCCTTTCAAAACATGTGCAAAAATTTTTCAGATCATTTAATTTGTCAGTACAGGATGTGTCTAAACTGGTAAATATAATGCTCAATGTCTGCTTTTGGCCTTCTGTGGCAAACTGGCCCATTCTTCTCTGTGCAGCAATCCTGGAATCGGTGAGGGCATTATGACAGAACTGTGCTTCTTATATAATGAAGCTTTTATGGGTGGTATTTGAGATGCTTTGTTCCCTTTATAATGACTATTTTTGAAAAAGACTTGAAGTATGTATAGATCAAAGTTAGGTCCCACAATTGACTGGATAATCTGTTCAAAAAAGATACGCAAGGCAGTACATATAATTTTACACCAGTTAACAACCATTACCCAAGGGAGAAATGCAAACTCCTGGATTTTGGATATTAGCTTTCAGAGTATGCTGTCTTGTTGCCATAGGGTTCCTGAGGCTTCATAACACTAATTCGTGTAATCTCACGGGCAGAGAATTTTATAGTATATGTTTCCTAATGCCGAGGCAGCTGGAAATACAAGATGACTTTATGGGAAATTAAAATCTTCATCTGCATGTTTGAGTGCAGGATAATATTTAACTGGGGAGGTCATAAATATCTTTTGACTTCTAATTTCTTAAATGTCACCTCATGTTTCCAGAAATCTTCTATTAGTCAAACTTTCTTGGTCATTAAAATTTTCTTCCATATTATTTTGTTGTAAAGTTTTCATGTTTTAATTTTGTTGACTATGTTATTTTTACTGTGTCATTACAAAATATTCTGCGTGTATTCTTGAGCCATTATTAAAATCAATCCTGTTGCTAAAATAGAATTACAATTTCTTATATGATTCTTACCTCAGCAGATAGAATTCACTCACAAGTTATTAAACATTCAGTGAGATTCTGTACTTTAATGCTAGCCTTTTAGACACAAGAAATAGAGGGCTTTCTAATATTTCTTCACTATAAGCTGCTTGTTATCCTTTATTATTATTGTAATCATCATTATTATAATTTTTATTATTATTTGACTCTTGCAAGACACTGACTTTTTAATGTCTTACAAAACCTACTTCTTGTGCAAAATTGTAATGAAGACTTTATTCACATTGGGAATACACTAGAAGAAATTAAACTACTAGATTGTATTCCATGAAATTTTTAAATTCTCTTTGTTGGCTTGTTTATAAAGAAATTCAGCTATTACTCTGTTAATTACGCATAGGTTATTAAATTGACAGTTATGGCTGAAGTTTTTCCTTCACATTTTAATCATTAGTAGACGAGTGTTCTAACTCTAAATAGATGGATGTATTTATGCATAAATTTACTAATTGAAAAATAAAAGGATTTTGACTGTTATAAATAATAATGCAGTGTGTTTTCTTATATAGAATCCTGGATATGCTGGCCGTCAAGAACTACCAGAAAATCTTAAAATTCAGTTTAGAACTGTTGCAATGATGGTTCCAGATAGACAGGTATTATTACTCACTGAACTGAAATACTGTTTTTTACTTTGCTTACCTATCTTCAGAAAAACTAATGGAATTTCTAAAAAAATGTATTTCAGATAATTATAAGAGTTAAGCTTGCAAGTTATGGATTTATTGATAATGTGATCTTGTCCCAGAAATTCTTTGTTCTTTATCAGCTTTGCGAGGAGCAGCTCACTAAGCAGGTAGTATATTCCCTTCCTCTTTATCTTCCTATTTACACAATACTGTCACTTAGGTTTTGGTTCATACAGATTGTTTTTGAAGCATCACTTTTACGCTTTTTACAAAACAGTGAAGTAGTTTAAATATAATTCAAAGAAATATATCTCTCAATTTTTTTAACAAATAACCTTGTTTATGCGTATGTAGTCACATACACACATTTGTTTGTTAAAGAACGATAGTTTGTAGTTGCAAGTGCATGAGGTTCTCTGCCTAAACATGGCAGCCAGGTAAAAATTAACCTGGAGATGTCATTTTTTCTGTAAGAATTTTCTAGGACAAGAGAAAGTAGTTGGAAATTGGAAACCACAGGAGGAACATCTCAAGTTTAAGTTGCCCTTCTCCCCATAGCACTGCTGCCTCAGTTGGAAAGACCCAGTCTGGAATGGCACTATTATTTTTTTCAAACCCTGCTATACAGAGCTTCAAAATAATTGCTGTATGTCATTATAAATGGTGAAGTCAATTAAATTTAAACTAGAAAAGAAAAACCTTATAACCTCTCCCACACTTTCCTGAAAATAACCTTATTATCCTTCATTTATTTTAATAGAATAAATCCTAAAAAAACATCAACAATTCCTATTTTAGCTACCTTTTCCACACAGGGCGACTATACTGTATAACATGTACGTAAGGTTTGACATCCTGATGAAATAAAGCTAGAGAACTTGTTACTGAAGCATAAGACTTTTTCCATTCTCTAGGTCCATTATGACTTTGGTCTGAGGAATATCCTTTCAGTACTGAGGACTCTTGGGTCTCAAAAGAGGGCCAGGCCAGATGAAAGCGAATTAAGTATTGTTATGAGAGGGTTAAGAGACATGAATCTTTCTAAGCTGGTAAGAATCTAATTTAATATTTTATCACCATGTAGAGGCAAGTCTACTAGATATTTTATGGGGTTTTGTAGAAAATGAGGAAAAAAATATTAGACATCCTTTTCTTAAAAACTGAAACATGATAATCATATTATCATTAAACAGCAATGAGAGTTTATTAGACTTGTAAACAGTGCTCAGGGTGCAATGGTTCAAATAAGTTAATAGTGGCTTAGCTGTGGGTGTGACATTTTATGTACTGACTTATGTACAGACTGTCTACTGTACCATAAATAAACTGAATAATTTGAGTATCCACGAAATTCTACTTTTAAAGATTTCTTTCCAGATAGGATGTTCTTTCGAATATATGCTGCAAGCATTTTACAAATTGATTTTACAAATAGATTCCAGTGTCTACTATTTGGGAAATTTCTTTCAGGTTTGGATTTATTTCTCGCATGGCATATGGATGACATTTTCAAAATGCCAGTTTCGTAGTGAGCTGTCCTGTTGGCTGGCTGTGTTTATGAACATGAGTATCTGTACTTAGAAAATATATTCTTACTGTTTTATTTTAAAATAGAGATTAATTTTGGATTGAGAAAATTCTTTGGATAACCATGTTTTAAGCACTTAATAACGTTTTTTTGTTTCAGATAGATGAAGATGAACCTTTGTTTCTCAGTCTTGTCAATGATCTCTTTCCGGGGTTACAGTTGGACAGTAATACCTATGCTGAGCTTCAGGCTGCAGTAGCTAATCAGGTTGAAGAGGCAGGACTGATTAACCATCCACCATGGAATCTTAAGCTTGTTCAGGTAAAACTTTTTTTTTTTCGAAACGTTTTTAGCAACAGGAGTCAGAACACCATTTTACTAGTTAAACCACTGTCTGACTCGACATTAACTGTCTGACTAATATGGGAAAAAATGGAGGTTGTGTGTACATCACGTTAAGGAAGACCAATTCAAGGGACTTAGGTTTTTATTTCTTTAAATAATCCAGAAGAAGAAAAAAAAAAACCACCCTAAAGCATGCTATTAACCCAGCCTTTCCCAGATATGGTAGTGCATCTAAGTTATCTGAATGAAGCAGCAAGGCACCTTCATCGGTGTCTTAACATGAGTTTCCTAGACTGAGGACAGGAGGGCATAAGAAGGACTGGGAGGTATTTTGAAGACCAAAGCACCAAATAAAGAATGGGAAGAAGCTTAGCCAGGGCACATCTCCTGCTAAATAGGAGGAGAGAGCTAAAAGACCTTTATAAGGGCAAAGAAAAATGTAAGAGGTACGTATTTCTGACTTAAATATGTGTCTGTAATGAAGAAGAATCTTCATGATAAGTTTGAGCAGACAGCCCAGCTACTGTCAATTTGTGTCTGTAGTGTTCACAGCTAGCCACTTTCTGAAGTGTATTAGCCCCCTGAATACTGTGGAAAGACCCCCACCTAAGTGGAATATGTGTTCCTCTGTTACCTGCATGGAAGAGTTTTAGTAAAAATGAGTAAGAAAATACATGAATAAGTCGATGTGTAGCAAAAAGTTGTTGCAAACAATATTATTACATAAAACAAAAAGTTGTTTAGTTTTATCATGAAAAACACTTGGTTCTTCCCCTCGAGGAATAGAGAAATAGGCCCTGTGTGCTGGCAGCTTGCAAGGAGTGTCATATGTTTTGTTTACCTTGTGTTGCAAGCTCTTCAGACCTGGACTGTGTTCTGATTGAAAAGCAAAAGAGAAAAAATTTTGAAGGTGTTACAAGAAATTATTCTGATTTCAGATTATTTGTAAGACATTATGTTTAGTACTAATTATTTAATTATTAAACTGTAATTTTGGATCATGATGATTTGTGTTTAATGTGGGATAATCTTTACGACATGTTGTTGATTAATGAATATGTAGTTATTTCATATGAAGGAAAAAAGGTGCTTAAATGGCTCTTTGGACCGGTACTCCAACATAACATTTAAATGGCTGACAGCCATACTTCTGACATGCAATCATGTTTGAAACTAACTTTGTGTTTATTATTAAAGACAGTTAACTGATGATCTGATGATCTTTACACCAACACACTTCCCTATACACATCATCTTTTAAAGAGCAAATTTAATAAATGCAACAGACTAACAGCTCAAGAAATAAATAATTAGACAATCATTAAACAATTATAAATTGACAAGCTAGAAAGGTAACTAGAGCATTATTGATCTTCTCTCTTTTTGTTCTACACTTTTTTGAGAACACACTTTAATGATTGATGACAGTGATTTCTTTAAACATTATGACTTGGTTGGTTTCCTGTGTTCTCTGATTCTTTTTTTTTTCTGCATGCAGGTAACAAGTGTGAACACTTTTTCTTGTAATACCATGCTTTAAACAGTTATCAGCTTTACTTTATTGGCTGTATTACTCATTGAGATGGAGTTTGTAGCCTTAATTATTAAAATTTATTTATCATTAAAATTTCTATTAATTGACTAAATTGAATTTTGCTTTGTGAAATTTGTCAACCAGAGAATTATTCTGTTTTCTAGTTGTCATATTTTACTTATCCCTGCTTTTTGGATAATTGTTAAACACTGTTAATGTTTAAGACTGATAGCCTTTACCATTTTAATGGCTAAAAACTATATTGCTCTAGAAGCATTTATTTGTAATTTTACTGATTGCTAAGCTGAGAGTATAGCTACAACAACTGATAATTAAGAACATTACTCTATGGAAGTATGTTTGCATCTTCTTGAAACACAACCTCAGAATAGAGACTTTCTGAAACTACAGGCCTGGAAGTACTAGGGTTGTTCATTGGTTGTACAGTCTTAGAAACTATATTGTTGGCTCTTATGAACTAAGTATTTTAAAAGAAACTAGGTGTAAACCAAGAAAGGCACTCTGACCTTTGTGCTTATTACCAGATTTCTGAAAATTTACAAACTTGTCTAGCTCAAAACCCCAAAACTACCTTTGATTTATTGAATGAGAACAAACGATAAAATGCATTACAGTATTCTACAAAGTGAAACATTCTGCCTTATGTTACTTCACAGCAGCTAAAATATATTGTCTCTGTCATCAAACCAGAGATGTATTTATGGCTCTGCTCAGACTCCACATAATTTACAGAAGGTTTTGCTCCACATTCTGTAGCCTGGATCCATATTGTCCTTCACACAGCTTCACATTGACCACCAGAAATTTTGCATGGGAGAAAACACTTTTGACCATTCTGCTTAAAGTTATGTTTACAGTTTTATTCACAGCTTAATATTTCTTGTTGCCAAACTGGCCATAGGAGGATTGCTTGTGCTTTAACAAATTCTATGTTCCACTGGAAATAAGAAGGTTGAAATGGTCAGATTCACGGTGGACTCGATCTTAGTTTGGATTTGTGGTGCCTGTAGATCTTCCTCCTTGGACTGATACAAGCTTTTATTCAGCTTGCCGAGGAAGCAGCTATATATGCTTCTCCTTATAAGATTCTGTCATCCAGGAGGACTACCACTTTTTTGTTGCTTTCAGTTGCTTCAAAAAGAGGTACTTGTGTAGGCAGACCCTGCCACTTCCATGGCAAACCTAAAGCTAATACTAAATGAAAAATAGAAAATTTAATAAAGAACTCTCCTGAACCCAAACCCATCTGCAGTCCTGGAGTAATTGTGGTCCATGTGTTTATTTCATGTACTCAGGTATTTTAGCACTGTAGTAATTAGTCATTCTTCTGTTGCATTAATGTTTTGCTACTATTAATTTTTCATTTTGAATAATACAGAAAATCCTTTTTAAAATCTGGTAAAATTATTTTCAGTTACTTCAAAAAGTTTAGGCAAGATTTAGTTCTGTAAACTGTTTTAAAGTAAATTTGCTTGGTGCTCAGAAGATCAGAGAGTGAAGGAATGTAATATTCCACAAAACACTCAAAATCGGCACAGGTGTGCTGATTTCAATTCTGAGCATATAATTTGTAGATGCAATACATTTGTGATCACAGACTATAAAACTTATTAAAAGCAAACAAAAATCTTCCAAAAGCATATATTTCTTAAAATATTTTGATTTTTTTAACAGTTGTATGAAACTTCTCTAGTACGTCATGGGTTGATGACACTTGGACCTAGTGGATCTGGAAAAACAATGGTCATAACTATATTAATGAGAGCACTGACAGAATGTGGCCAACCTCACAGAGAAATGCGTATGAACCCCAAAGCTATTACTGCTCCTCAGATGTTTGGAAAACTAGATGCTGCAACTAATGATTGGACAGATGGAATCTTTTCTACGCTGTGGAGGAAAACCCTGAAAGCTAAAAAGGGTATGTAAATACTTTGTGTGTGGTATTATAAAAATACCTCTTGAATGAAATGTTGAAAAAAGCATCTTGAATTTGCAAATGTGGTGAAGTTCCCTTTTGAGAATCACAGAATCATTCAGGTTGGAAAAGACCCTTGGGATCATGGAGTCCAACCATCAGCCCTACTCTACAAAGTTCTCCCCTACACCATATCCCCCAGCATCTCATCTAAATGACCCTTAAACACATCCAGGGATGGTGACTCCACCTCCTCCCTGGGCAGCCTATTCCACTGTATGACCACTCTTTCTGTGAAAATTTTTTTCCTGATATACAGTCTGAACCTCCCCGGTTTAAGCCATTCCCTCTTGTTCTGTCACTAATCACCTGTGAGAAGAGATCAGCAGCAACCTCTCTACAATGTCCTTTCAGGTAGTTGTAAGAGAAGTCTCCCCTCAGCCTTCTCTTCCTCAAACTAAACAATCCCAGCTCCTTCAATCTCTCCTCATAGGATCTGTTCTCCAGGCCCTTCACCAGCTCCGTTGCTCTCCTCTGCACTCGCTCCAGCACCTCGATATCTCTCTCGTATTGAGGTGCCCAAAACTGGACACAATACTCCAGGTGTGGCCTCACCAGTGCAGAGCACAGGGGGACTGTCACCTCCCTACTTCTGCTGGTCACACTATTTCTAATACAAGCCAGGATGCCGTTGGCTTTCTTGGCCACCCGGGCACACTGCTGGCTCATGTTCAGCTGCTTGTCAATTAGAGCCCCCCAGATCCTTCTCTCCCAGACAGCTCCAGCCACACCTCCCCAAGCCTGTAGCCATGCAGGGGGTTGTTGTGGCCCAAGTGCAGGACCTGGCACTTGGCCTTGTTGAAGCTCATCTCGTTAATGTTGGCCCACCGATCCAATCTAGAGAAACTATAGAGAACATAAATGGGGTTACAGTTAACTTCTCAAGAAAGGGCAACAGTTTAACATTTATTATGTCAGTAGTATATCTAAATTTTAAAAAGTGTTTGTTTCCTTGCCACTTGAGTTCTACAATGCACATATATTATTTGGAAGCTGATAAATTATAATGTAGATTTACTTGCAGTAAATGCACTAGCTTTAAAATAATGGGTTTTTTCCTATCTTTTCATATGTTGATTACCCATATTTATATTTAAATATTTTAGGATTGGAATACTTAAATTCATTTTCACAGTGATTCATTTGTATCTGAAAAAAATCTATTTATATTAAAGAAAGAGAATCCTTCTAGGGAACTGTCCTAGAAGGAGGTTCTTTAATATGAAAGTTGAATTTTCTGTATTGGAAATATCTCTATTTTCTGTACTGGAAATTTTCTATATTCAAAACAAAACCAGAATTTCAGAATTTGCCAAATTTAGGCATTTTTATCTATATGTTTCAAAATGAAAGAAAAAACCCTAGATTTTCAGAATTGATGAGTGATGATAGTTTTAATTAACTTAAATGGGATCTGCAAATATTCAATGCCTTTTTTTTAGTTGCCCAAAGAACCTTTATTTTAACAACAAAATGCCAGATTCCCTATTCCCTCTGTGCTGATCAGGAGTGGGAGGTGGGGGAAGGAAGGAGGAAGAGTTAGATTAGTTTGGGAAGGAAGAAGTTGAGTCTAGAGAAAGAAAGGGGTGAGGGAAAGGTGTGTTAGGGTTTTTGGGGGTTTTTTATCATCATCCAAGTTTATGTTAATTTGCAGTAAATTAATTTTCCCCAAGTTGAGTCTGTTTTGCTCATGGCAGTACTTGATAAATGATGTCCCTATCTTTATATCAACCCACAAGCATTTTCACCTTATTTTCTCCCTCAGTCCCGTTGAGGGGGGGGAGGGAGAGAGTGGCACCGTGTCTGTCTGGCAGCCAGCCAATCTAATCTCACCACAGATGTTCAACATTCTAAAACTTGTGCCCTCATTCACTACTAATTGTTTCAGAAGTAGTTCCTTAAACTGGTATACAATGTAGACAGTAATGAGCATCTGTGTAGATGGCAGAAATTACAATAAATAAAGTACATTTTTATACATTATTTACGTTCTAGACCATCTTTTGTAAACTTTTTTTTTTTTTCTCTTTCACCGTGACAATATGAACTATATCTCCTTTGATTTTTTTCCAGGTGAAAATGTGTTTCTGGTTTTAGATGGTCCTGTAGATGCAATCTGGATTGAGAATCTAAATTCAGTTTTGGATGATAACAAGACCCTCACTCTAGCAAATGGAGATCGAATTCCTATGTCTCCTACATGTAAACTGTTATTTGAGGTCCACAACATTGAGAATGCTTCTCCAGCAACAGTTTCTCGAATGGGTATGGTCTACATCAGTTCTTCTGCCCTCAACTGGAGACCAATATTGCAAGTAAGATATTCATAGCTGGCTACTCTTAACTTTACTTTGTTATACATTTTATACAGAAAAATTTTGTGGATGTTTTTCAGGCATGGCTGAAAAGACGGTCTTCTCAAGAAGCTGAAGTTTTACAAAGTTTGTATGATGGAATTTTTGAACCAGCATATAAATATATGAAACTAAACCTTAATCCAAAAATGGAGCTTCTGGAATGTAACTACATTATGCAGGTAAAACAGATACTGTGTAAGTCTGTATGAATTGACTGACTATAGTAAGTGTGAAGAAATAGCAGAGAACATTTGATAGCAATAAAATTTAACTTGAAAAGATTGTTTCCTGATGAAGAAAACATCAACCTCAGTATTTGTTTCTTAGGTAATATAAGAGGAACTCTCAGAGATGTGCAGAAGAAAATTTTACTTCTCTTTCTTGCTTCACATGTAGGCTTCTGTTGACTGGAACTTGCAGGCTTCAATAAGTTTTCAGAAGCACATGTTTAATAAGCTAGTGGTCTCATTCCACTTCTTTACATACAAAACAAATTGTGGTAAGGGTCAGTCTACCCCTACTAGTAGTGCAAGCAGAAAGAGTGAAGAATAATCCTAATTATCTTTTTATCTCTATATGTAATAGCTGTGATTCTGTCAGTCAGCTCTTCCAAGGTCAGTGTAGTAACTTTTGCCTGTCCCTTCCTAGCAATTGGAGTTTTACCCTCAGTGGAGTCCAAACTTTATCAGTGGTTTATTAATAAGAAAATTATGTCAGTCCTATACTGCATGTCTCCAGCCGATTTCTCTATGTGTCTGTTTTCATATGCAGATTCTAAATCTCCAGACTTTCCATTTGTCCGTGTAATCTCAGTTTTAATCTTGACACCTTCATAACAAATTAAGTAGTGCCGTTGAATAAGAAGATAGACAAGATAAAGTTTTGGGTAACCCTTCAATTTCATATAAAGCTAGTCAATTTGCACCAGTATCTCTTTACTGTTCATTAGGGATTAGCCGCAGATTTTCAACAGTTTGAAGTGTTTTGCTGCAAATGAATAGCCACAGCAAATGCTGCAAAGATTAACTGAGCTGAATCAAATGGAATCAACATATCTGTATTATTGAAGTCCACAGGCAGAAACTATGTAACTTGCCAATTTATGGTGATAAACAAGATGGATGTGCTTACACAAAGTTTTTAGAGAGAATATTTTTTTCTTCTATATTTGTCACCTGTGAAGCCTCTGAATTAATGGATGTTGTCTTTCCAGAAGACTTTTCCTGAGACTAGAAGGTTTTATATTATTTTTGATTAGGACTTGTTAGGAAGTGTGAGCAAGTCAGTGTTGTACTCATACTGCTTGGTTGGGGAAATATTTCCCTGATTTAACCTGTGCTGAATGTTTCTTCCTGTGAATGACAATCTCTAGTAAGTTTCTGTCACAGGTGCGGCAGAGTAAACAACCCTTAGTGGATCTCTGTGCTGGGGTTTATCTAAGAGCCAGTGAGACCAGAGTTTTTACCCTGCTTGTTCATTTCGCAGATATGCTTCCTCACTTCCTTCCCTCCTCTAGTGTTTTATTTAGTCTTGTTTTCTCTTCCCAGCAAGGATTTCATTCTTGGTGTGGGAAGGTAGGGCAAAAAGTCATGCTGGTTTCTGTGCTGTGCAGCTGCTTGCAGCTCCCAGGATTTGGCATTACTTGACAAGGTTTCTTGGCATCATCCAGCATTTGTCTACATGCATTTCTCTGATCTCCAGGATCTTCCCCTGTTTCCATGATCTTCCAACCAGGATCTTCACCTCCTTTCTGGGCCCCATTTTTTCCAAGACCACTTCATTATGGAACCCTTCTTTTCTACAGCTCCTCTCGAGAACCTTAAGATGACAGTTTTGCCATAAATAGTCTGTGTGCAGAAGCACTGTACCTTATCAGCCTCCTGACTGGTGGTTCTGTCTTATGACTCTTTATTAATCATGGAATTCAGGAACGTGCTGCTTTTGTTCTGGAGTTTTCAAAATTACAACCATCTCAAACCAGTTGTGTCTAGTAAATAGCAGATTTGTACTTGAATTTTAAAGTTCAGCTTTGGATGTTCACCCAAACATGCACATGTACACAAATTACAATTTATGCTGGTTTTCATCTACAGCAGCTTCATAATAGTTTTATTAAAAAAAGCGATTTCACCTTTGCTTTCCGCCTTGTAATTTCCACTGACTTTCTGTTTACCATCCTCTGGCTCACCTCATTAGACAGACAAATATAATTTACCTTAGGAGATTCAACTCAGTTTTTGTTTAGCATTATCCTGCCTTACAAGCCTATTGGAGAAGTCAGTAAACTTGTAACTAAAGGAGATCTGATTGATATGGTCTGCATGAAGGGACAAAGTTCTTTACCAGGGATTTACATGGAAGCTAAGCAGTCATAGCAGAAGATAGGAGATTCATTTCTAGATAAATAACTGATTAGAAGATAGGAAATGTGTGACTGGAATATCAGCTCTTAGGAACTCATCCTGAGGTACATTTGCTAGGACCAGTGGTGTTCAAAATGTTCATAAACAATTTGGAAAAGTTTTAGGTGAAGAAGTTTACTGATGATACTAAATTATTCAGCATAGTAAGGACAAACCAGCTAACCATGAAGAACTGTAGACAGACTTTATGAGACTAAATAAATAGGTAATAAAATGGAAAATGAAATTCAGTGAAGATAAGTATGAAGGGGTTCACTTAGGGGAAAAACAAACTGTTCAGTGTGGTGAATAGCACACCTATGGAACATCTTGCCAAAGGGTGCTATAGACAATAAAAGTTTATGTAGGTTCAAGACCAGTCTTGATATTTTCAGTGTGGAAAAATTCATAGAGCTAAATAGCTCTATGAATTTTTCATAGCTAAACCCAGAAAAAGTGTATTTGGGTCAGAAAGCCCCAAGCTGAAGAGAGTACCAGCAGGAAGTACCACCTTCAATACCACCACAAGCCAAGAGAGTTTTTTCTTTGTTTTTACTCTTCTCTAAGTGGCCACCTTTGGTCACTATTGCAGATGAAATGCTGGGCAAGCTGAAGTTTTCGTCTGATTTGTTGCAACCATTTGTGTGTTTTTATGTCAGTTTAATTTTTTTCTGTTTTCTTTCTTCAAAAACTTGTTACAGAATATTCCTATGACCCAGAGCATCATTGGAAATTTTGAGCTTGAGCTTGTATTTGCGGGTACAAAAATATTTTGTTGAGATAAACAGGGACACAGCTTGTCCTGGAAATAATTAGATAAACTGATTCTCTTCCAAAGAAAAATGACATCATTTTAAAGTTATGAAGTGTAATTAATACTGACTAATCTTTTTTTTAAACTGAGTTTTAAAGTTATCAAAAGTATTCTAACTATTCATGTCCTTTAGGCTGCATTAAAATTATGTGCTACTGTATTAATTCCCACTTCAGGTATGAGATCCAAGACAGCATAAAGAATACTAATTCCAAGAGCTGACTGAAAATATGCTTCACTGTTAAAAAAACATATTTTGCAAAAATGTGCTTGACTGCCTTATGTAGAAAGGGAATATGAGTGATGTTATCTAAGAAAGTAAAACAGCATCAGCGACATCACAGAATTGTAGATAGCAAGTTACAAGATTTCTGGAATCTGGAATCTAGGTCCTTAGAAACAGAATGAAGCAATCATAAGATCTATTTTTTAAAAACACAAATTAGATGTTAATGGGATAGATGCATTAACTGACTGTAACTAGATAGATACATCAGATAGATGCTGAAAATTCTTCCATGCTTAAAGATGGAAAGAAATGGCCAGGTCAGCCTGGTTCTGAATATCCCACTAGAGACTATAAAATCGCTTAAAAAACTGTTCTGTTACCCTAGCTCTTAAATGGCATTTATTATATAGGCATAATTTTAAAAGATAGTTGATCATCAAATTACTTAAGTAATTTTGAAAATTTTATCCTGTTTTATGTAGGTATCTTTAATCTATTTTCTTGGGTTTGTAGTTCTGAATTTTTTGGTATTCTTTGGTAACTTATAATGGTTTTCAAATTATGATTTAAAGTTTGAATACATATAAATAATCTATGTGCATATAAGTATAAAAATGAAAAGTGATTATAGAATATTTTCTTAATGCATAATATTTTGAAATATTTCAGTCTATTAATCTTCTGGAGGGTTTGATTCCATCGAAGGAAGAAGGTGGTTTATCAACTATATTTCATCTGCATAAATTGTTCTGCTTTGCAATAATGTGGAGTTTAGGTGCACTTCTGGAGTTGGACAGTAGAGATAAACTTGAAGCCTTCATTAGAGCTCATGATAACAATTTAGACTTACCAGAAATCTCCCCTGGCAGCAGTGAAACGATGTATGAGTTTTATGTTACTGATTATGGTAAGAAAAATCACTAACCTTCTTTATACTAGCATTTTAAAACTGAGTATAGCTTCTTTGAAATTTAAAATTACTCCTTTAGTCCTTACTATACAATCCTTTGTATAATTATATATTTTATAATATTAGTCCTTTGATCCTTAATTATACAATATATGAGCAGAGATTTTTGAGGACAGTATAGTAGTAACACAGATTCTGTATGCAGTGCCTCTGCAGAAGTGAGAAGTCAGAAACAAGGGATAGAGTGCTCATTGGTAACATCTTAATCTGTTTTTAATTTCATTCTTACAGATTTCTATTAACTTAATCAGCCTACAATTTTTAGACAATTTATGCTTAGGCTGGTTTAGTCTAAAATAATATTAATTTTACATTTCATTTCCTCACAGCTAGTATTTTTAAAATTCCACTTATTATTTATCCATAATCATATTTGATAATCCGTGATAAATAAATCTTAAAGTTTACCAAAATATAATGATGTGATATTTTGAATATTGTGAATATTAATATTTTGAATAATGTGATATTTTCCACAGTGAACTTATAGTTGGAATAACACACACACAACCAGTTTCAGAAAGAACTTGATGTTCTTTCTTAGTAAATTTTCACACGAATACATCTATTTATCTTGTATCCAAATTCAGTTTTTTGTTCTAGCAATGTTGATTTAGTGTACACATATGCAATCCATATTCCCACGTTCTATAATTTTTCACCAGCAGTGCGAGAATAAGTTTTTAGGTAAACATTCTTTTGGGTTTTTATTTAGATAGCTATATATAAAATTAAGAAATAAGTGTATATTTAGTAGGACTGTAGACTAATTAGAGCTCATGACTAAGAAAGTGCTTTGATACATGCATTTTAGCCAGATTTGAAAAATATTATTCCTTTTTATACTTCATAGTAGTTCACCCACAATGTCTAGGATTAATTTTTTTCTTGGGTACTAACAAAATGTAAACATGATCAAATATGGTGAGATATTTCCCTCTTTTATTGTCATTTCAGGTGACTGGGAGCACTGGAGTAAAAGAATTCAGCAATATGTTTATCCAACAGATAACGTCCCAGATTATGCATCTATTCTGGTTCCAAATGTTGACAATGTCAGAACTCAGTTTTTGATAAACACAATTGCAAAACAACAGAAAGTAAGTACAGGATTACTTATTTAACTATATGCCTACTATTTGAAATAAATAGAAACCTACTTATAAAGTAATTGGTGGCTGCAATAATCCTTCATATTCTCTGTCTGTAGTCATTGCTTGCCAGGTATATCATTATTTACATATTGCTCTGTTTTTATTGTCTTAATATGAATCCTCTGTACTAATTTCTGTGCACAGGCAAAACATTTAAATTATCTTTTTTTTTTTTTTTCATAAAAGTTTAACTCCAACAACCTATAATTTTTTTCAGAGAAAGGCATAAAACATTGTTCTTACTCCTTACACCATATTCATTTTTCTGATTTGTGCTTTCTTGAATTTGGAAACAAGAATAATAAATTTCACAAAACAGTTCACCAAAAAACTGAAATTCCTAGACTTTTTTTTTTCATTAAGAAAGCGGTAGTTAATAGCAGTAGCCACAGGTATGGAAAAGGAGAGAACACTCCTCATACAGCTTTAATCAATAAGGACCAACCTGGTGTCACGGCTGTTGACTCAGGCTCTATTAAGCAATAATTATTAAAAAATATATAGGCCTATTTTCAAACAGAAGAAGATCTGAAAAATACATAATTTGCTTTATCACAATGCTCTTAATAACCCTAGCAACTTCATATGGAAATCTGTGTCAACTTGTAAAATATATATAAGTCAATGTACTCCCTTTTTAGTAGCTCGAGCCAGTACTAGAAATACCACAAGTGCAGGAACCATTTCTGGAATCTGTTTTTTCTGTAAGATTCTGAGATTTGGACAGAAAACCTGTTGACTAAGTTTGATGAAACTGTTCCAGAGGCCATAATGTGGCTGTGCCTTTGATGTATCTGCCACAAATTATGAAAACATGAAAAATCTTCTATTTGGAAACAAATAATTAATCTTTCTACATTAATGCCTTGGGAGATGATTATATTTCCAGGTACATTCTTTTGGCCATCATTGCAATAGAAATAGCAAACATTTAGGTCTTCCAGAAAGAACCTCTGAAACCTGATATTTTCCACAATTCAGTGTTTCTGTGGTGTACAGTTTATATCTTCCTCTCTTCATCTGAAAAGTTTCAGAATTCAGTGTGCAATGGGATATGTTGAGCAGAATGTTTGCCTCCATGGAAGCAGTCATCTTGCTATGTTTTCAAGCATTTTTTATTTGCTAAGGCTTGATTTAATCACATATTGAACTGTGATAGAGAAATTTTTTTTTTTTTTTTTTTTTTTTTTTTACTCCCCTGGATCAGATCACAGCAGCATGAACTTTCTTTCCAGCTTGTCATGGTTTAACCCCAACCAGCAACTAAGGACCATGCAGCTGCTCTCTCAGTCCTCCTCCCTCCAAGTGGGATGGGGAGGCGAATTAAAAAAAAAAAGTAAAACTCATTGGTTGAGATAAGAACAGTTTAATAACTAAAAAAATGTAATAATAACAATAATAAAAGAATATATTAATAGTAAAGGAATATAATAGAAAAGAGAGAGAGAAATAAAACCCAAGAAAAGACAAATGATGCACAATGCAATTGCTCACCACCCACTGACTGATGCCTGAGCAGCAAATGGCCCCTCCCAGACAACTTCACCCAGTTTATATACTGTGTGATGTTCTATAATAGGGAATATCCCTTTGGCTAGTTCAGATCAGCTGTCCTGGCCGTGCCCCTCCCAGCTATTTGTGCACCTGTTGCTGGCAGAGCATGGGAAACTGAAAAATCCTTAACTGAAGATAAGCGCTACTTAGCAACAACTAAACCATCAGTGTGTTATCAACATTATTCTCACACTGAATCCAAAACCAGCACTGTACCAGCTACTAGGAAGAAAATTAACTCTATCCCAGATGAAACAAGGACACAGCTACAGCTGAATTACATATACTAGATGAAACCAAAGCAGTGTTTTACAGGTCTGACTTGTAGGTTCTGTGAGTTTATTACTATCATCTGTGTTATCATGATCAACTGATCACTTGGATGTCAAAAACAGGGTGAAGAATGAGAGTGTGCAGTATCATTGTGGCTATCTGTTGGAGAGCATTAATTTAAAGCAGGAGCAAATCAGTCAGGAGTATTTGAGCATTTCAGATCTCCTACATTATCAACTTCAATGCTTACAATCATAAAATCATACAAATTTCCTTTTGGAAACTGATTGAATTCCTTTCACGGAGTGGATATAATAGTGATGATAATACCATCTGTCAAAAGCATAACTAGGATGAAAATCTGAGCTAGAAAAAAAAATTGGAGGATTATTACATGTCTGAAAAAATACTTGCCATCAAAATATCAGCTTGAAACAAGAATTTTCCGCACCTTTAATTTGAATAAGTCATCAGAGAGGAGTAAAAATGCTTTGAAAAACAAAAAAAATGTATAGTGAGACGTACATTAAGATAGTATTATTTGTAAGAGCCAAAAGTACCTTATTAGAAGCATCAAATGCTGCTGTTGTAAATACTGCTGTGATAAGGAGACAGAACAATCATATTCTTATCAAAAGGGAGTTTGTTTTCAATAATAGTCAGTAAGGAGAAAAATTTTGGGAAAAAATCAAAGATTTCCTGACAATTCTGTGAACATGCTTAGCCCAAATCTATTTTGACAAAGCTTGATGTAAGTCATCTAAAAGCCCTATGCAACATCAATCACCTTATTGTTAAAAGTATTCTGAAAAAATTGCATTGGTTTGG
Source organism: Athene noctua (assembly GCF_965140245.1). Classification (NCBI taxonomy): domain Eukaryota; kingdom Metazoa; phylum Chordata; class Aves; order Strigiformes; family Strigidae; genus Athene; species Athene noctua. Next base: position 95,444,319 of record NC_134037.1, read on the forward strand.
TTTCCTATTCCTCTATGGCTATTCAGAGAAAGAATCAAGCATGTCCATGACAGGCTGTTGATGAAATTCAGAACAAAAAGCACAGGTCAAGTTTGGTTCTAGTTCTGCAAAATGTACTGCTTTCAGAGCACACATTTTTAAGGATCCAGAAGGCCTTTCTTGCCAAATCGGTTTATGTCAGCATAATTAGGCTGGGAAACCTGGGCTACAGACTTAAAATTCCAATTTAGGAGATGAGAAGGTGTGGATAGGAACCAGTGTTCCTTAAAGGAAGGATGGTGTTTGTTTGAGGAAAGTTCAAGAATAACTGCCTGCTTTGAAAACAGGTGATTTGCCTGTGTTGCTGTTCTCAGTTCTTTTTATGAGTGGAACATAAAATATGTATCAGAGTTTCACTGGTAAATTGCTTCATTTCCTGCCAGTTTCACTGGCCTGTCTAACAGGGGATGTCAACAGTACAATGCTCACTGCAAATCAATTTTATGTATCTTCTCATACATTCAGTTTCGAGATGAGGATAGGATCAGGTATTTTGCACAATAAATGGAAATATAAGAGGAGCTTCAAAAAGGACTACATTTCCAGAGGTGGAAAGCAACAGTCTGATTGTTTCCCACATCTACTAACATTTACTACAAATCATTGCTGGGTCAGTTAAGACTTCCGTACACAGTTCAGTATCTGTTATTCTTATTTGTAATTATTGTTACATCATGTCTCTACAGACCTTTAGTGTATCTCTTTTAGTAATATGCTTGAGAGGGGATATAGCTAAATCTAATCTAAACTGTATTGTGGCTTTAAGGACAGTGCTGGGAAGAAGGAACTATCCTTCTATTGCAAGCAGGTGTCACAAAGGATACCTATGGCCAAACCAAAAGCAGAAATTTTATATTTAAATTAGATGGCAAAGACTACTTTCCATTATAAAGAAAGCCTTCTTATGGTTGTCCAGGAGACTGCTGCGGTGAAAGTGTTGGAAAGAGGAAGAAGTTAAGCAACTGCAAGAGAACCCTCTAGTACATTCTCACTTCATCTGTTCTCTTTTGACTCTATAAATAATTTTCTTGGAGAATCTGGGTGCAATAAAACACACATACTGTGTCACTGCACACAGAGACACGGGAAAAACTTACCAAGATATATTATCATTCAAAAGTAGACACAGAAACTATGCCTTTCTCTAAAACAGGTCTGTTAAGTGTATTTAATTTTAAGTTTTGATATTACTTATGCGATTTAAATATCTATTACAGGCAGTTTTGCTCACAGGAGAACAGGGGACTGCAAAGACTGTCATGATTAAGGCATATGTTAAGAAATATGACCCAGAAGAGTATTTGTCAAAATGTTTAAACTTTTCATCTGCCACAGAACCATTTATGTTTCAGGTAAAAATATAGATTTAAAGCAATTCTTGCATATAATTTCCTTGCTAAGTTTTCAAAGGGTATTTAATTCTGATGATGATGATTTAGAAATAAAGTCTAAAGGATCTTTTTCCTCGAAGTCACTTAAACACCTCAAAAAATTCCATAAAAAATCATTTTTGCAGATCGGAATAAAGTACATGTCACTCAGATAGGGATACATATATTCGGACTTGCTGCATGCTTTTTTCATTAGGGAATTCTAAGGATCCATTTTTTGCTGAAGATCTTTCCTTTTCATTTTAGATTAATGAAAATTTTTGGTTATACTTCTTCATTTTTTTCCTGATTCTTTAGTTTATAAATATAATTTTAATTTTTGTTAAATGATAAAATGATGAAAAATAATGGCTTAAACATCTATTTTTTTTTTAAATTCCAGACTCAAAGAATGTCTGCTTAACTTTTATGTTGTGCATAAGATCTCTGGCCACAGTTTATATCAAACTGAGACAGAATCATGTCAGGCATCCTTTCATGCATGCAAGATTAATTGAACAGTTAGTATCTCTGTCTCAGTGTCCTTTGTTTAGCATATTATGGGTCCCTAGAACATTATTGTCTCGCAAACAAAACCCAGACTTCCTCATCTCTGGTACAGACAATCTGTGAAAGGAACTTACAGTGTCTTGTCTCTGCTGCAATCCTGTAGTACCTTAGAAGATATGCTCTTTCTTCTCAGCTAGCTAGCTGAATACATAGCTCACTCTGCTGATATCCAAGGAGAGATGTAGCAGAAAAACAGTTGAACTGCTTTTAAACACTTGAAAGAGCGACACTCAAAGTTTAAATTTTGAGTCGTCATTCTGAGAAGATTTGAAAGATTGGGTGATTTTGAATGTGTTAGATGTGCTACAAAGTTCTTGATTTCATATGTAATATGTTCTTTCTCTTAGTAATTTCTCTTTTTCACCTTAATTGAATATCTCTAAAGTGACACATTAATGCTAATAATGTTCTTTATGTGTTTATCTTATAACATTCAGCTAATTATTTTCTTCTGTGAAAAAATGGGACAACTTTGGACAAAACTTTTATCTGTTTTCTGTTTCAAAAATTCTATTAATATGTCTATCTTTATGACAGCACATGACATTTATGCTTGTAAAACTAAAAAAATTATTTGTCCAAGGACAACATCTGCTACCATCTTGTTCTGCCATTTTTTATGTTCTGGGTACCTTTAGAAAGACTGTAGAGCTGTAGAACTTTGAAGATACATTACATATCAGTGTCTTATTTGTCTATTGCATTCTGCTTCTTATTTAGTAATGCACTCAGTCTTAAAAGATTATTGCCACCAAAATGTAAAAATACTGCATTATTTAGCTTATAAAACATCTTGGAAATCATTGTAAAAGTAATCTATGTTGCCTCTATATGGTCTGCAGTTGTATTGCAAATATAAAACAACTGAACTTAGCTAGGGGAAATCCAAAGCAGTCATCATTTTCAGACAACAAGTGACAGACTCTCTGAAAACAGACTCCATTCATCAGCAGAGCTACCCTTTGGAAGGGAGGTTCTTAAATGGCTTTCTAAGTCCAGTATTTATTACAATTATACTGTATATAATGAAAATACTATTTCTGCTTGCCAGTATTCTACCTTGCTCATAATTAATATACTTTTGTTTAATCCTTAATTTTTCAAATTATGTGTGCTATCTTCCCACTATCTCTTACTGATTTAAGAAGCAAGAATGCAACAGAATTCACTACTTGTGATCTTTTGATCTATCCATTTTCTTTTCTCTTAGCAGTTTCTCTTGCACCAGTCTTGATGTGTTTGAAGACTGGAATACAGTTCACAAGAAGTTGTAATATTTCATGCAGACATAATTCATCATACTAAAATTAATGTTATTTTAGTTTGGTGACTTCATGGTAATAATTGGCATCAATGCTGATAATGAAAGAATAATTTCCAAGTTTGAACATTTTAAAAACTTCTCTGATAGCCAGAGGTGAGTTGCAGGACATAGTCTTAAGGACAGGGAATTGCATGGAGTGTGATGAAGAGAATAATAAGGTTCCTTAATGATGAATCAAAGATGAAACTACTAACAAAAAGAGGAAATTGCTGGATAAGTGCTGTAGCAGAAAGCAATAAGTAACATATTTTTTAACAATACCTTTTAGATACTGTTGCTTCAGATGTAAAACAAGAACTTTCTTTAATTTTTAGAGGTCGATAGAGAGTTATGTGGACAAACGCATTGGAAGTACTTATGGACCTCCTGGAGGCAAGAAAATGACTGTTTTTATTGATGATATCAATATGCCATTTGTCAATGAATGGGGAGATCAGGTAAACTTTTTTTACAAGCACAATTTATTCTCAAATTGTGGTTTGTTTGTTGTTTTTTTTTAATATACAAAGGAATCAGTGGACTTCCTCAATGTTTTAATTAACTATTAATAATTGGAAATGCTAATTATGGTATACCAATGAAGAAAAAAAAGGGAACACTTTACATTATCTTCACTGTATTATATTTATGTAACACTAAGTAAAATAAAAAGCATCACTGTACTAAAGTACTGTATTATTAATTTCAAGATTGCCATTAACTGAGAGCACCAGTAAACAAACTTTCTGCAAAATGAAAGCGTGATATTTTGGAAAAAGTAATAAAGGATGTGTCTAAATTCAAGGGCAACACATTGGTTTGCAAACTGAATTAAAGATTTTTAGTGTTTGATGAGCCCATCTACAATTCGGGTGTGTAACATTCATATGCCTCTAAAGACCCAAAATCAGGCAAAAGTGTCTCACGGATCCTCTCCATAGTACGTCTGGAGTATTTATAGCACAGGATGCTAGGTCTTCTGGAATGTCTATTCTAATATAAAGACCAAGACCATGCCTTTTTTTAAATTGATCAGAGTAAATAACAAATGAGAAATAATGGGGCCTCTGTGCGCTTTTGCGCACACTGTGCTCAGGCTCTCTGGCTTCTATCAGGCTAAAGTTTAGGTTAAGGCTACTCATAGCATTGAGCTGGTTTGGTAACAGTGTGGATAGTAGGTTGGGTCGGGAGTCTGGGCTTGGGCATGTATTTAAGCAACGATATGGATATAAGTGAGTCTGTGTAGACTGAATAGTTCCTCCTCTTCACTTTCGAAAGCTGTTTTGTCAAAATGGAAGCCAAGCATATGTTTTTAGTGTCTCTGAAGTACAACCTGGCCTTCTACCTAAATGGCAATATGTATCAGTTCTTTGGTTTACATCATTTGCTCTCACTTGAGAGAATTTAAAATTTTTTTTTTAATTGAACCTAACATCAAATAACCCATAGGACTGAGTTTCTTGACCACAGTCTAGAACATAGATGGTTGTGTTTGAGGAAAACCCCTCACAGGCCCAGGCAGCGTTCGGTAACAGGAAGGATCTCCATTATGGAGGGACCTCCACTAGGTCTTCCATTATGGCCCCAAGACACTGCTGAAATATTTTTAATGGGATGATGTTTTGTGATCAGTGCTTGGGGTATGGGAGCACATAAATCTTGCTGAATATCGTTGGAGCAGTTGCTATGGGGCCAAATTGGCGCCTCCCGATCCATACAGGTTCTGCAGAGTAGAATGTGGAGTGAATGACCTTTTCAGAATAAACAGCTTCCTGTTTCAAAAAAAGAATTAGTTGTTTTGATTCAAAGAAAGCCCAAGGGAGAACTGAAAAGCATAGTTTGAACATCTGGAGCTGAATGTCCAGCAGCAAAATATGGAACAAACCAAAATTTTTCCAGTTCATTGCCTTAACTGGTTTAGTTAAAAAATACAAACACATTTTGTTGATATTATATGGTAGTACAGATCTGAAAGAATTTCCCTGCTGTTTAAAATCATGTAAACCAAGATCTCCATATGACCAAGGAAGATAATTTAATCTGAGTTTAGATTAGAGCGAATAATTCTCTCTAGGGATTGGTGGTAGAGTTACAAGAAGAAATTAAATTATCAGGGTATATTTTCTTTTTTTCTTGTTTGAACTTCTAATTTGTACAAGTTACATAAACTTACAGATAACAAATGAAATCGTTCGTCAGATGATGGAAATGAAAGGAATGTACAGCTTGGATAAACCTGGAGACTTCACTACAATTGTAGATATACAATTAATAGCAGCAATGATACATCCTGGAGGAGGCCGTAATGATATTCCCCAGCGTTTAAAAAGACAGTTCTGTGTATTCAATTGTACATTGCCATCCAATGCATCCATCGACAAAATTTTTGGTACTTCTTTCTCTTGTTTTTGTATCCTTTTTATTTTTTCATAATTGACTTAAAATGTATAAAAGTATGTTCTCTTTCTCACTTTCGTCATGCAAATTCATACTACTTCCAGCAAAACAGCTGAAGCTGTATTACAACAAAAATAGTGCTGTGGAAGATAAATTAACCCATTTGAATGTTTGTCTTTCTAATTTTGGACAAGCAAATAATTAATAAGAAAATAATGGCACTTCCTGGAACAATATGAGCACTGCTATTACTACGTAGGTTACCATTCCACCTCTGCACTATCTGAAATGCCCTCTGTTGCTGAAGTTAACCTTGTCAGTATAGTATAATGTTAAATGGCTGCACTTTGTGCCAGTTGTTTCTACACTGGTTCAGAAAAGCCATGGACAAGAGAGAAAAAATTCTTTCATCTGTAAGTTAAAGGCAAATTAATGTTTTAAATAAGTACTTATATGTCTTGTCCACAACCTACCTTATTATAGCCTACAATTTTATCTTTTCAGGTATTATTGGCTGTGGATACTTTCATTCTTGTAGAAAATTCAACCCTGAAGTTTGTGATATGGTGAAAAAATTGGTCCCAACAGGCAGAATATTGTGGCAGTGGACAAAGGTATAAATTACAGGGCAAGTTTTATCACAATCAGTCTGAACAGAGTGCCTATTAGTGTAATTTAGGCACATATTCCTTAAGAACATATCTATTAACAAGAAAATAACAGAAGAAAGATGGGCTAAAAAAGTTTTGGAGATACAATCTGGTAACTATCAAATTTCAGTATACAAGAAATACAGGATTAATGGAAATATCAGTCCATTAATTCCTATAGTTTTATTCATGTTACTCAAAGCTTTAATCACTAGAGCTAAGGAACAGGGAGTGAAATTCTTTATAAATTGTAGTTTTTGATTTATAGAATGAAGTGCATTGTATGAAATAATTATTATAAGAGCTGGGGTTTTACATTTAGTAATCCTTCTCCCAAAGAAATGAGATTTTTTTTGATTATTTCTTAGAGTTTGTCCACAGTATTTTGTGTGAAAATGAGTAGTTTTGTTATTTTTATATTTTATGTGTGTTAATTATACATTTATAATTTATATTATTCTTATTTCCTTCTAATTGTTACTGATTTTGAAAAAAATACTTTTCTTTAGACAAAAATGCTGCCTACTCCATCTAAATTCCACTATATCTTCAACCTTCGAGACCTTTCTAGAATTTGGCAAGGAATGTTAACTATAAAGGCAGCAGAATGTACCAGCAGCACTGTCCTTCTAAGGCTTTTTAAACATGAATGTACCAGAGTAATTGCTGACAGGTATAATAACTCCAGCATTTTATATTTAGTAGGTTTAGCCATTTACTTCATTTATGCTCATACATGTGTAAGACTTCTTACTGGGATAAACCTTATTAGGCCAATATGAAAAAAAATTGTCTTATTTTACATGCAGTCTGCATTGGGGTATTATCCCAACAAATGTCATGCTATGTACTGATAGATTAGCCCAATAATGGGATGGGCACCTTCAAAATATATGTTTATTCTATGTTCTACATTTTTTTGCACTTATCTTTGGCTACACTGAGCCAGTTCCTCTGTAAAAAAAAAAAAAAAAACAACAACATTGTACAGTGTCCTAAATTAATACAGAGAATAATTAAAAATTGCTTTGATCTCCTCACAGGAAAGTGTTGTATGCCTATGATTAAAAAATTACCCATCTCCTCTAAATCTCCTTTAAAATAGTCATAAAACTGTCTACAGTTATGAGCTCTGTCATAAGGTCCAGTAATATTTTTGTGTTTACAGTCTTTAAAATTCTTGTGAAATTCTAGATGTAGTACTGTAGCTGTAATTAAAAAAACAACATATACACACCACTATTGTGGATTTTCGCAAACATAATTATTTCTTATTCTGATTCCTGAGGAAGGGCTTTCATAATTTTTTATAAAATTAATGCTTTATAATTAAAGCATTAAAGTTAAATGTTGACTCTTAAAAATATGTATGTGTATTTTATTACACTGCATTTACTTTATAAAGCTATCATAAAGTGAAAGGAATGAAAAATGTTTTGCCATGGACACAAGAAGGCATATAATATTACTTTTGCTTTTAATTAGACCTAAAGGCCTTGAAATGGCAAGTGCTATGACCAGAATTTTTTCAATATTCAACATAGTTGCAGAAGTCTAAAATGGAATTTATCTATTTTAAGATACTAACTACATAAGTGCAGTCTGGTGCCGATGATTTGGCATGGTAGAATGCAAGATGTATACGTAACGATTGCATTGTATTCAAGTACAGTCAGGCTTAATCGCTCTTCTAGTAACCTGGTCAACATAATATAAAAAGCAAAGCTATAAAAGATTCATAAGGAGTTTCATCTCCCTTTCCAAAAGATAAGGAACAAAGTGAAATCCTCCTAAGTATACATTGGTATGTGGACTTTAGCAAGTGCTTAGTTGAAACAGAAACAAAGCAAGGTATGTAGAATTTGGAGATGAATTACACATTTCCAAAACTGGTGGAAACAACTGCCTCCTGTTTCAGGTAAATGTTCAAAGCAGTTAAAACAAAACATATGCAATTGTCAAACACTTTTGTTTACCATGTCTATCTGTATCTTCTAGAATCACTCATTTTCTTCCATGAGAGCTCTGAAACAGCTGGCAGATGCCTTCTCATTTTCCCAGGAAGATGCATTAACGAACTTGAGTTAATAGCCAAGGAAGTAAAGATTGCTATTATGACCATTTTCACTATCCCAGAGGAACTCTAATTTGAAAATCCTGCTCACTTTCCCCTCTCTCCTTAGATAAATATGATGAGTTCAGAAAATACTTGCAGGAAATCTAAAAGGAAATCTTATCCATCAGTTGTCAAGAATATAAAAATGAAAGCCAGAATTTTCTGCTGACTTTAACAATTACTTCTCTATAATCTGAGAAATCCTACCGAGTGTAATTCCACTACAAAGTTGAACAGCACTGATATTTCTAAATGCCTGAACTACCATATATTATACAAATTTACCGATTACTTTAAAGTGATGTATATGCATTTATATGTGCAATAGAGTGCTGTTGTTATAAAAAGGAGAAAAACCTTTGATTTGAATTTGAAGTTAGGATCATACCCACTGATGCAAAAATATCATACAACTTTGAGTGTATTATTTTCTTCTTTAAATTTAGGAGCAATATCACTGACATTTACTGAAATGTTCTCATAATTTTTAATTTGTTATGGGGAATCTAAAAATACATGGAAGATATGTATTTGTACGAATACGTTATATATTAGAGAGAGAGAGAATGTAGCATTGCAGTCTCTTCCATGCTGCTTTTATATTCCATAGTGGTTAGCATTATAATGTCATCACTAAGAACCTCTAACAATAAAGAAGTATATAATGTATATCTAGGCTGTTTCCATACCAGAGTTCTTCAGTTGGCATTCCCTTTTTCTGCGGTCGAGGTGGTTCTTGCCTTTTATGTTTATGAGTTACTACTATCATTCTTGATTGCTTTTCAGATAATTATAGCCACAGATAATCAGAGCAGTTAAAGATCATGATCTGTATTAAAACCATCTTAAACCTGTCAAGGGAAGCAGATAGAGTTGTTTAAACAATAAAATGTAGTCACTAGTATTTGTGTTTGCAGACTGCTTTAATTCAATCTACATTACTCCTCCCGCCCTGTATATCCCCCTCTGTTAATTATGGATTTCAGTGTAGACGGGATTGAGAATTAAAGCAGGTTGTAGTGACATATACTGGCTTCCTGTCACTATTCCTTATCTCATTGCAGTTTCATAAGCAGTACTATTATATAATAACATAAATTATGCTATTCTGCTGCAGGTTGAAAGATGATAAGGGTCACTTAGCAATGGTTATTTGGGAAATCATTCAACCTTTTTAATCTGAGAAGTTAAATGGTCTGTCATTGCCTAGTTCTATGCGGAACTTGGAAAGTCAAGTTGGTTTTGTGTTTTACGTGATTGACTATTATGCTTTAGAGTATGGAAGCATTTAATTTCTGTGAACATTGCCTAATCCATTTATTTTAATTTTTTTTTTTTTTTTTACAAATTGTACTAATCCGTGATTTTTAGATTTATTACTCCTGAAGATACAGCCTGGTTTGATAAAACTATTACTAAAGCTATTGAGAAACATGTGGATACAGATTTAACAGAAGGTCTCCAAGCTGAACCATATTTTGTAGACTTTTTACGGGAGATGCCTGAACCAACTGGTGATGAACCAGAAGATTTTGTGTTTGAAGCACCAAAAATTTATGAGGAGGTATTTTATTTTACACCTAAAATACTAGGCACTGTATTTTTCCTTTAATTATTAAGTATGGTTATATTGCTGAACTCATATCATACAGAAGTTTTGTTGAATACCTACCACATTTTTGTGAAGATATATCTAGATTTCTCTGGTTAGTACACAATAAATAATTTTAGTGTTGTTAAGTTAATAATGTCATATAAATGTGGTTTCTTTGTTCCTATTTTACTTGCTCCTTTTTTTCCCCACTATTAGCAGAAAGTTTCTGCTTAAACACTGCAATCACTGTAGTGAATTAACAAAAGAATCTCATTACACGTGGCCAATATATGAACTCAAGTTTGTGTTAAAATGTCAGCACAGTTTTAAATTCTGAAGGGCCATGCTAGTATTGTTTCTGATGGGTTGGTGTTGGGTTGTTTGTTTGTTTGGTTTTTTTTCAGATTCCAAGCTTTGAATTTCTTTGTGAAAAATTGCAAATGTATCAGACACAATACAATGAACGTATTAGAGGATCATTTCTTGATCTGGTGTTTTTTAAGGATGCAATGACACATCTTATTAAGGTTTGGGATTTGTTACTTATTTATTAGTTTCACTATTGCAACAGTGTTCCTGATTTGGGCAAGCTATGCTTAGAGGGCATATTCTGAAAAGCTACACTTACCCCCAAACTTGCTTGCCATCTTTGCCTAGTCATTTTCATGAACTAGGAAAGAGCTACAGTCATTTTACCTGTTTGCAAGTTTTGTAATAAACACCTTATTTTATACATTGTTTAAGCTTCTGTGTATTCAGATGTATGAAGATTTACCTCAATATGAAAGGTGAGGTCATAAAGAGGCACATTTATATTTTGTATATAGAATGATTTTTAATGACAAGGAATTCACAGGACACTTCAAAGGTATCTGTACCTGACAAGTGACCAAAACAACATGAGGTAGAAGCTGATTAGATGAGAGACATGGAAAAAAATATAAATCAAGACTGCAGTAGAATCAGTGTATAGGGTAAAGTCTCAGTTTACAACCAGCTGAACCCCTATTCAGAAAGGAAGATATAAGGAGAGAATTTATCTGAAGTCAGAATCCGATTCATGGGGGAAGAGAAAGGCTAAACACAAGATTTGTTTGAAGCCGTGCCTCAGGTATAAGAAGTTGTGTTAATCAGCTCAGGATGCTCTGTTTACTGAAAGACACAGTGAAACCAAAACAGGAGATGGTTGGTTCTTCTGTAGTTGGTCTCAAGTGAAGTAAATTATTTTGTTTGATTTGTGTTTAAACAGAAGATAATAATTTTATTTTAAAATACAGTTCATGTGTTCCTAGCTGAATTTCCAAATACTTTGAAAGCCTCTGAAACTCCATGTCCATTGTCAAATTTTGACCAGTAATATCTGGGATATCTAGTTAGGTAGTAGACCCCTAGTAGTAGAAAAGACCCCTGCTGTCATTATGGTGACAGTAAATTTAGTCACCCTTATAACTATATTAAAATAGAAGTGTAAGTGTGAAATTAATCTGGATAGTCTCAGGGGTAACTGTCCATAAAACCAAAAATTTCTTTGAAGGAAAAAATAGAATTCAAAGCCTTGATGTAAATACATAATTTCCACAAGAGCCAAAGCAAACTGTAGCATCTTAAAAGTAATAATGCACTAACATATAATAAAACCAAGGAAGATGTGATGTATATACAGGAGCTTTGTAAAAAAGCAATAACATAGTAAATTTGCAATCCAGCTTTTGTATCTGGGAGCATTGTTAAGAGAACTGTCTCAAAGGAAATGTGGAAGGTAGATAAAACAGAAGATAACTAAATGATATTTTAAATGTGTCCAAGTCTTTCAGACTCTTAAAATTAGGAATGTAGTATGTTTCTTATTCTAGCGAATGTTTATGTAAGTATTTTTAAGCACATTCAGGATAATACTGTCAACATAAAATAGAGCTCAAAATGTCTCCCTTTATATATTTAATTCCTATATGTAACTGGTTATAACCATCTTCTTACATGCAACTTTTTCATTAGCTGCACAAAATTCCTAAAGAACATACAAGTGTTCTTTTGAGAGGAAAAATGTTCTGCAAGTATCCTTTTAATAATCTTTACCTTGTACTCCAGTAAAAAAGTGGGGAGTATAACAGATTTCAAGTTTTGCTACCTAATGTTTTAAGTTAAATTTATTAATGTGCTTTTCTTTCATTTTTTCCAATATAGATTTCCCGGATAATTCGGACAGAATATGGAAATGCTTTACTTGTTGGAGTTGGTGGTTCTGGAAAACAAAGTCTTTCAAGGTTGGCCTCATTTATTGCTGGCTATAAAATATTTCAGATCACTTTAACTAGGTAAGAAATTAAAGAAATATCTAAATCCAAGTTACGCTATTGCTTTTCATTTACATAGTCATAACCTTATATTTTTAAAAGCCTTTTTTATTTATTTAATTTTGTCACCATTTAAAAATGTGGAAAAAAATAAATTCTTATCTTGTTTGTATATAAGATTGAATTGTTTGATCTGAAAAAGCTGGACCATGTGTTAGCTATCCTTGAGCCAAAATATGTATTTTTACAAAGGATGTTTGCACTATGCACTATCATTTATAAAACACTTTAATCTGAAAATAGTGGTATTCTGAGTTGTTTTGAAGTAACAGGTAATGTTTCTTATTCTTCCTAGATCCTATAATGTAACCAATCTGTCAGATGATTTAAAATTGTTGTATAGAACAGCTGGATCAGAAGGGCAAGGCATCACTTTTATTTTCACTGATAATGAAATAAAGGAGGAGTCATTTTTGGAATATATAAATACTCTGCTGTCTTCAGGGGAGGTAAGACTTTTAACATGACGTGCCATATGCTTTAGAAGCAGGCAAATGCAGAATTTGTACTCCCTAGTTTGTTTATTTTGGTAATAAATTGTAGAATCAATAATGATTAACTTTAAAATATGGCAACTTTTAAAATAAGGAGTGCTCTTGGTATGGAGTTGCTTTATCTCTATTTCAGTGTAAGTCAGGAAAAGATAAGGAGCTGTGGTGGGTATTTCAGTAGCCTTTATTAAATGAGAACTCACTGGCCAGTCAAGATCTGTACTCTTCCTGAATTAGACTTTCTAATTTTTAATGGAATTACATAAATCAAAATCAGGGACAAATTTGGGGTTTAGTCTATCTAAACTGTATATATTCAGAGAGAGAGAGAGACAGATGTAAACAGCCAAATATTTATAATAATTACATTCGTGGAATTTATTTTCTTATCAATTTTCATTTTATAAAAAGATTTCTAATTTATTTGCTCGTGATGAACTGGATGAAATCACCCAAGCACTAATACCTGTGATGAAAAAAGAGATTCCTCAGTGTTCTCCTACCTTTGATAATCTTTATGAATACTTTTTAACTCGGGCAAAGAAGAACTTGCATGTTGTCCTCTGCTTTTCTCCAGTAAGTTTTTTCTTCATGTCCATCTTTGTTACTTTCAATAGCAAACTATCCTATAAGATGTGACAGGATTATTCAAGCTTTATATTTTTAATGGTGTTTAAAGATGCATAAAAAGATTACTCAAGTCTGGTTGTAATTTCTGAGATAATAAAAGTAATAGTACAGTTGGCAAAACTTAGAAGAAAAATACTTAAAAATTAAATCATTCCTTATGTGTTAATTTTTTTTTTTTCCTTCTGGCATATGCTTTCCTAACACAAATCAATGTGTGAATCTTTGTGAAATTCTTGCTTGTTACTTGAAACCAATAATTTAATGGTAATTAAAATGTTAATTGAAGTTTTAAAATATTAAGAAACATTTGTATCTGTCATGAATTTTTTTCTTCAAATATTTTAAAATATTGAATGCTGGAAATTTAGCAAAATACTTCTATACAGGAAAAAACTGCAGGGTTTTCTATGCAGAAAATTAGCAAGAAAAAAAGTCTATTTAGTTGTTTATATGAATTAAACATTTTGATCGACCTAATTAAGTATCATCTCGTAAATTAACAGTGTTACTCTTTTTAGGTTGGTGAGAAGTTCCGTTCACGTTCTTTGAAATTTCCTGGTCTTATATCAGGGTGCACCATGGATTGGTTCAGTCGATGGCCCAAGGAAGCTCTTGTAGCTGTAGCCAGTTATTTTCTTTCAGAATTTAATATGGTCTGCTCTCCATCAGTTAAAACACAAGTAGTGGAAACCATGGTCCTTTTTCATGATATAGTTTCAGAAAGCTGTGAGAATTATTTCCAAAGGTAATGTTTTATACAAATGCAATAATTAATCCCAGAAGTTGCTACTGTTAATGTTTTTTGAACTTGTGTTATGTGAATGAATAAGTGTCTTTTAAGGCTAATACAAAAATAAATCTGCTATATTAATACATGCAAAGGCCATGAAAAATGATTATTATATTTCAAATTTATTATATTCATTCCAACTATTCAACAATCTTTAACATTGCTTTTGTGAACAAAACCAATGTAATTGGAAATAAGGGTTTGCATTATGGAGAAATTTGATTTTGTCTGAATTAAAGGCTTGATTTACATAATCTTCTGTTTCATTGGAAGTAATCAAATGGCTGCACATATCAAAAATGTGTAGTAAATTGATGTTACCAATATGCTATATTTTAGGTATCGAAGAAGAACTTATGTAACACCTAAATCCTATCTCTCTTTCATCAAAGGCTACAAAGAGGTTTATACTGAAAAGTTAGAGAGTATTAATGAACAAGCTCAACGTATGCAAATTGGTAAGCAGTATAGGGATAAATATATATTTCCAGGTATGGTCTCAAATTATTTATGTTTTTAATGTTAGACTTTTTAATCAGTGATCACTTAAAATCAGTTCTGCTGGGTCCATAGTCCAAAACTGGTAGCATATGAGGACCATTTCCAAGCACTCCAGCTCTCACCAGCTCACAATGATTTTCTTACAAGAATGCCTCAAATAAGCTGCCATCTTAATCATCTCTGCATTATATTAAACTTTAATATTTCCATTTTAACATTTATAATAGAAAGTAGAACCTGAAAAGGGCCAGAGAGTATATTAGATTAGTACTTAACAGGTTCAGAATACTTTTCGAGTTTTCTCCAGTTTGCATCTAGACATGCCTGTGTAAATCTGTGAAGGCAACTGAACAGCTTAGGAAACTTGGTCTTTATGGGAAAAGGTATTGTATATTAATCTAACAGAAAAAAAAATTCTACGTGATAAGATTTTTCAGCCAAATGTAGAAGGATGTAGACAATGATTAATAATGGTACACTTGACATGAATAGAAGAATAGTATCTATAAGTATGTGTATATATTTATTTTATTCATGAACTCTTTGCTGAATTAGAGTGGACTGTAGAGAAGTAAATGATCCTCAATATTTTCACATCATGCAGATTTTTCTGCATAGATCTGTTGCCAGTTCTAGAAATCAGAATTTATCATTAGTCCTGCTTGAGATGGGGATAAAATTTGAGAGCCTTGTAGATTTCTGAGAGGAGGGGGTGTGTGTGTGTATTCTTTCCCCAGTTCTTCTATTTTCAACAACAATTTAAAAGTAGTAACCTAAGTAGCTGTAGCACTGTCAAGAAGTTTGACATGTAGATTTTCCTAGCCTCTTGCATATTATCGCTAATTCCTTACATGGTCTTCAAAAGAAAGTGATCATGACCTGACATGTACATCTTTTAGTGCAGCATCTTTGTATAACTGATGCTCAGAAAATCATATCTGTCAGTTTATGGACCATAATCATGCCAGCTAGAAAATATTCTAAATAGTTTCACTTGCATCGAAAAGATCTATTACAAAATCACAAAAATACTGGTTATCTCTGACTCCAAATTTGCGCAACTGTTTTCTGCAGCCTAAGGAACTTTCTCAAAAAGGGTTTATTTATTACTTATCTATTATCTCACACATTCATCTTGTAATTCTTAGTCTTTCATCACTTAATGTCAAAAAGATTTAGAAAGTTAAAAGTTTAACCTTGAAAATTTTTTCAGTTTGTTGGGAGATTATCCTGATATGGGATTTAAATTTTATGTTATTAAACTCAACTGAGATAATGTCGCTTTTTTCATCTCCTTGTTGAAATGTTTTTGCTGTATATAACAATGTCTGGGACAATTCAAGACGCTTGTAAAGCAGCAAAACTGTAAAAAATACCTTGATCAATACTGATTTCAAGAAAAGTCCCTGGTTTGAGCACACTGAAAGTGTGCTTGTCACCACTGTACTATCTATACAAGCAACATATTTTGAAAGATAGAAGTAACCTCTTTTCTGCTTTGTCACTTTGGGTGAAAAATCTTGAGAGGCAGATGAGGAAAAAAAAGATCCAGTGACAGTTACAATTATTTCTGAATGCTTAACATTTTGGGTCTTCTCTCAGAATCCATCTGGGGTATCCTTGGTAGAGCACCACACGTAGATAATGTCTTTTCATATAAAACTGTGGTTCTACAAGAAGACCTCAGTTTAGCTTTGACAAAGTGGGCATGTCATCTACTTGAGCAACTTGTTGCTAGATCTGCTAATTAAAAGTGACAGAAATTATGTCTTTGAGGTGCTGAATGACATGCCTTAGTATCTTAATATTGATTTTTAGATTTTTTTTTTCTTATTCTTTACTTTTCTGCAGGCATTCATACAAGCTACAAAATACATTGACAAGAGATAAAGATTACTTCAGTTCTCTCTATAGGATCAAAATATATGGTGCCTTTTTAACTTGCTTTAAGATAAGTTATAGCTGATATCAGTAAGGTTCTTACATGGAGTTCTACATATCCGTCTGAAAAATACTTCTGTTTGTAATGCCTAAATCAGGCATTCATATACGACTACAAGCACTAAAAAAAAAAATCTACTGCCATGGTACTATTGCAATGTATCTTGTGATCGGAAGTATGCAGGGGACCTGAAGAAGCTATAAAGGTTTCTTGTTTATAAAAGAAATTCTTCAATTCTTTGTGTTCTGCATATTCCCATTTTTTATCTATCTTTCTTCTCGCTCTAGGATTGTAGCAGGGAAAACTAATGCAGCAAAGGGTATTACTTTCCCTTTCATAACTTCTCTTTCAGAATGTTTTTCTACGTTGAAGTGAAGTAACAACCATTTTGGAAATCACTGTCAGAGGAGTGCATGGTGGGGGTAGAATGTTAATGTCTATGTACCTCTGCCCTTCAGAGTATTTTAGGAAGTGGCGTATGTCTGGGAAAAGTAAACATTCTAAAACATCTTGTCTCCCAGTTAATGGCTTTCAGTGAATATACCTTTGAACTTCATTCTTGAGAGCAGCAAAATAACCTGTCTTTTGACGAGTAATAAAGAGCCTGTAGAATGGCAGTAGAGTGATCATGATGCTGCTGTGTCAGAACAAGAAGTGTTCTAGGAGAGAATGCTTGTCTGTGTGAAATGTGGTACAGAAGAGTGGAGAGGCGTCACACATAAACATCGCATATCAAATGTATAACTGCAAGTGTGCTCTTACTCTAGCCCTTAGTGAGAGAGGGACATAAGGGGATTGCTTCCAGGCAGGCTGTAAGATTTTAAGATTCAATGATGAAGAAGACAGAAGAGGCTTCAGCATGCAATGTGGAGCTCTGGAATAGCCAAAAATCTGTGCTCAAATCTATGAGCAAGAGATGAGAGAAAAAACAAATACATAGAAAAGACTGAATAAGTAATAACTATAGAGGGAGCAAACTCATCTCTTTCTGGGCAACTGTTAGTGTAAGGCAGAACAGCCCCTATGGATGGCTGCTTTAGCACATATAAGAGCTATGATGAGATTGGCCCTAAGCCAGGTAGGCACAGATGCTTATGTGTGCTTTTCTGAACTCTCTGTCATCAGGGACAAGGGAGGGTAAACTCAATGTGCATGAGCTGGATGGACGTTGGAAATGTGCTGTGACCTTTGGGTCCACTTTTGGTGACTTCACTTCTTTCTAGAAAGAACTCCCTATTGGAGGGCAGTTATAGATCCTAATATTTATGTCATTTCCTCATGCAGTGATGCAAATGCAGTATCGGTCTGATTTTCTGATTGTCCTGTGACTATGACACAAAATATCCTTGACATACCCCCCCTTTTTTTTTTTCTTTTTAAGTCTATATAATGAGCATAAGGATATATTTTATTGTAGGCAATATCCCACCTATACACTTTTAGGTACTGTTTACAGCTATAAAAAACTAAAACTAAGTAGTATGGATTTCTTTTTTGAAGACTCAAGCTTGCTTGTAATCATTTTGCATCTTGCAAAATTATTTATATCCATGAAAAGTGAATAGTAGGCACAGTCATGATTTTATGACTGTTTACACCCACTGTTTCTCCTTTACACAAATTTAAATGAGAACACAAGGTACAAGGCATTTGGGATCTAGAGCTAGAGTGTATCATCTAACTAGGAAAAAAAATAGTTTTCGTTTTTCTGAATTTTATCTTTTACTTAATAGGTCTGTCTAAGCTGATGGAGGCCAGTGAATCTGTTGCTAAACTCTCTCAGGAGTTGGCCGTTAAGGAGAAGGAACTGGCTTTGGCATCTGTTAAGGCAGATAATGTAAGTACTTGAATATTAAATAGCAGAAGGTAGTAGATAGCACAGGATATATGGTGTGGTAAAGTGCTAGTGCAGAATTTTCATATCATTTGTACAAGCCAAGAAATGTGCATCATGGTCTAAAATGAGGTTTCATTCCTCTCTCTGGAGCATGTTGATTCAGCATTTGCTTCTGAGGGTGAGGCACATTAAAATGGCAACAGAGGTTGAGTGCCTTCCATGTTCTTCTCCCATTTCTTACCCACTCCTACCTATAAGCATCAGGATTCATTTTTTGTTCTCTTTTTTTTTTGTGTGTGTGTGCTTGATTGATTTTTATTAAACTTGGGGTTATATGTGCACTTATTTGCAAATAAGAAGTTAACAGATGATAACAGAACTTTACTTTTTCAAAAAGTTTATCGCAGTTCAGTTTCATATTTTGTCTTTTACATTAACAAGGTGTTCATTTGTTCATGAGAGTGGTGGTGTGGTAGAAATCTAGTTTCCAGAATGACTCTCTGGAAAGGTATGTTAGGGAATATATTAATACAAGCATTCCATTCCCTGAAAGATACCATAATGCTATGATGGTGCATATTTAATATGCACTGGAGAGCAGAGTTTTGGCCAGTGATGACTAAGGTACTGCCTGCATTCTTCAAGGCCCTGAATTTCATAAGAGAGAAAATCATGACAGAAAGGGATGAAATTGCATTTCTCACATTTCAGGAGTATGACAGATATGCTGGTAGAGTTCACTTTGTTTAATCTTCATATTCGATATACATTTTGAAATAGCTCTCTGGCAATCATTCACATAGCCTCTTAGCTGTCAACTTTTTCAATAAAGTGCTACTTATGAGCCATCAGGAGAAGATGTATGGACAAATAATAAAAGAACAGGCATTTATATAAAGTACATGTAATGTTGTTCATATTATTTTTATATATATATATATATATATATATATTTCCCTTAGCATTGAGCTCTGTAGAAATCGGAATTGGATTTCACAAAAAACCCCTGAGGGATATGGTATTCTATGTCATTTTTTTTTCTCACGGGTATTTGGGAGCATTATTTATGTTCTTGTAAATGCACACAGAGTGTGCAAGCCTTGACCGTATAACTGATAATGGTCAAAAAACACTCTGATACCAACTGTATGTCACACATGCACAAGAGGGTTAAAAATATGTGTACTGAAGAACCAGACAAAAATGGATAACTTAATTCTGTGAATTCACATGGTGCTATTCTTTGACAAGAACAATTAAAAGTGAGTCTTTTCATACTGAAGGGGTAAAAGAGAGGCTGACCATTGGTGCAGATAATTTGCCATCTTCCATTAGTTTTATTAGCTATACTATTTTTATAGTGCAGAATTATAGTGAAAAAGCAAATACTTATTGTATTGAAAAAGTATAGGTTCAAATAGGGAAAAAAATCCATCACAGGATAAAAAAGTGGCTTTAAAAGCCACTGGAAGGTCTTCTTTCCATTATAAAAAGAATTAATTTTTTGCTGTCCAACTCCTGCTGACTCGTGATATTTCTTTTCAAGGATTCTGTAAATTGTATTAATTTTTATTCCATAGTTATATAATGCCATATACAATTAGGGTTAGCTTTATATTTTTCTGTGTAATAGCCTTTACGTATCTGTTTTCTCTTGTGTCTAATAACTTACTCACTTGATCCACCATTTTGATTTATACATTTTATGTTTATTATCAATTCCAGGTACTAGCAGAAGTCACAGAAAGTGCTGAAGCTGCAGCTATAGTTAAAAATGAAGTCCAGGATGTGAAAGATAAAGCACAAAAAATTGTAGATGAAATTGATTTAGAAAAAGTGAAAGCAGAGTGTAAACTGGAGGCAGCTAAACCAGCATTAGAAGAAGCAGAAGCTGCACTGAATGTGAATAAAATTCTTACAATTTGATTAGATTAGCACTATTTGAGTTACCCATGAAAGAAAGGCTAGAGCCACCAGTGTGCAGTTGTCACTTGGTTTTGACTGCTGTCACCAGTCCTTCACAGTTACTGGTGAAGACTCTGATGAATATTTATGGAGGTCACATTCTGCCTTAAACATATAGAGATTATTTTATAGTATTTGCAGTTTCCACCCTTGATCATTATGAAGGCGTAAATCTTTCCAAAGGCCACATGCCTTTACAATATCTGTTACTCTGAATTTCGAGAGAATACTTCCTGTGCTAAAAGAATGTTTCTTCTTTGTACTTAACTAGTTGTATCTTTATTTTAAGACAAATAAAAGGCTGTCTCTTCTTTCACCAAAAAAACTTTCTATTTGAAGAGAAACAGGAAACAAAGGGGATTCAGGGCAACGAGAATCAGGGTTAAGAAATTTGGAGATATTGCTGTATTGCATAATTTCATTATGCTGCTCTGAACAATTAAAAAGTAAAGAAGTCTGGAATCAGAAGTCAGTGCTGTATTACGTTTTTAAGGACTTCTGTTCCAGTTACCAGAGTTTATGTGACAAAAAATAATGAGTGGAAAAAGCCAGAAAAGGAATATTGTTTGCTCTTACTAGACAGGTAGTGGCATGCGTGTATTAATTATGCAAATCAATATGTTAGTTTTGAAGTTTGCAATCAAAAATACTATTTTACCAAGGAAACTGCTTTTAAGTCCTATGAAATTTTACAATATACTTTGCTTCAGTCAGTCAGACTGAGAAGTTAAGTTAATGATACTGGTCTATGTATTTAAATTTTATTTTTAAATGATGTCTTTAGCATTGGGAAAATATTCTTGGCTAATATATATTCATTAAAATTATGTAAGTTTCATGAAGCTATGAAATATATTAAAGTAAGCCCAGTTACACACTTTTTTGTATGTACTTAGTACAAACTTGTCTCAGAGAAATGTAGGACAAGCAAACATTAAAATCAATATATTGAATGGAAAAATACAATAATAGTATTGATGCAGGATTCTGTTACATTTTTCTTCAAATAGACCATCAAACCAGTGGATATTGCTACTGTCAGAAAACTTGCAAACCCTCCTCACCTAGTTATGAGGATTATGGACTGTTGTCTGCTACTATTCCAAAAGCAAGTAGATCCAGTTACTATGGATCCAGAAAAGCCTTGCTGCAAGCCATCATGGGGAGAATCATTAAAAGTAAGTAGAGTTTTCAGTGTTTCTTCAACATCAGAAATGGCAGCTTGCATATCAGAGGATTATGATGCTGTTTACTCAAAACAGGACAGAATTTTGTAAAAGACAAACATGATTTTAAGATAGGTATAGTATATAAATAGTTTATTTGGTAGCAAGTAGTAGGTGAATTGCTTACTTTTGGGCTAGGAGCTTTAGATCTTCACTGTCCTGTTCCCAGCATATGACTTGATGGCAAATGAAGAAATCATACCAATCATGTTATCTATAGATGAGATAAGGGAATTCTGGAAAGCCCCTCTTTCTCTTTGGGAACTTGTAGGTTCACATTTGAACAGTCTTTTCTGATCCTTCCAGGCTTCTTGCTTATTTGAAAGATTATTTGATTTGCTAAGAGATAGTAGCTTTTCCCATTCTGCATTTCAATATTCCTGGCCCATATTTCTTGGTCAGACAGCTATTTTTTCCTTCTGGACTTTGATCTTCTCTCAGTATACTCTCTTATTTCCATGCCTTCTCCTGCCATTCTTTAAATTCTGTTCTACTTCTATTAGTGTTTTAATTTGCCATTATTATTGCCTTGGGTTTTCTTTTTTTGTCATGCAAATGAAGAAAAATTACATATTTTGGATATGGATAGAGCTCTTGCTTTTTATAGAACTTTTCCAGGAATTAAGAAATCATTAAAACCTTTTCTTTTCCACTGACATAATGGAATGGGATAAGCAGTTATTCCATGAGTTGTCTTTAATATGTTAAAAATTTGTTAGAAAAAAGATAAATCCAGTTACTTCCTTTTCCAGAAGAATTTAGATCACATTTCACAAATGCATAATAAGGTTTTTTGCATTCTTTAGATAAGTTATAAATGTATCTCTGAGGCTTTATTTTGGTTTTGTTTGTTTGTTTTTTAAATGCTGCTTCTTAAATGGCAACACAGGAATATGGAAATGAAAAGTACATCAACAACTTTCAAGCCTAGATACTGGAGTGTAACTGCTTAAAACTTTTTAAAATAATTGAAGACATGTGAGAGGAGTTACAATTGAATAGCACACTCACTAACTATACGAATTACCGCTTTTTACAGAAGAATTTTAGGAACATTTTTTTAGCATACTATGAACAAGCTTTTGAGTGTAAAATGTGTAAATAGCTTATCAATATCCTGTATGGTTTTTTGCAGCTTATGAGCGGCCCATTCTTGCAGAGTCTACAGCAGTTTCCTAAGGATTCAATCAATGAAGAGACAGTAGAATTACTCCAGCCTTACTTTAACATGGAAGACTATACAATGAATCATGGTAAAAAGGTGTGTGGTAATGTGGCAGGGCTCCTGTCTTGGACACAAGCCATGGCAATATTTTATGGTGTTAACAGAGAAGTCTTACCTCTTAAGGTAATACATCATCTCTTGCTTTGTATTTGCTTTCAATGTAATTTGATTTAATTTACTTTAATAGTGGTAGAATTTAAAAAATATATTTAGATAAATTTATTCAGAATTTATAATTGCCTGTAGACTTCAGTGACTAAGGATAAGAGCAGAATACCCCCATATCCTCTTCTTGATTCTAGACACCACACCAAAAAAAAAAAAAATTAGCCTAGATTAAATTTATGTGCTTTGATTTACTGTGGAAGGTGTTTTCAGTCATTGATTTTGTTATAATTACTTCATAATTGTTTTCAAAAAATTGTACCAGGATCTCCATTCTTTCTCTAAAAACTCCTGCAAACTGAGGTTTATAGCTATTTTACCTTCTTTGCTTTCATATGATAACTTAGAGAGAGTGGAGGACTGATATCTTGCCCAAATATTGGCCTTCTTAAGAGATTCAGAGTTCACATCAATAAAGGAGTTATGTTGCAGTAGTGGAAACCAGACTGAGTAAAACATTTTCAAGAGTAATTTTTACTTTAGTGTGAGTGCTCTTCTTGATATTTGTGAACATCTGAATAAAAAATTTTATCAGAGGTAAAGACCATATAGCAGTGATTGTTGCTTTTTGGATTCTAAAACAAGCATTTAATCCCTACCTGTAGCACAATCTAAAAAAAAAAAAAGTGGAAGGGGAACACATCTGAATATTGATTCCAAATCTTTTCCACAATTTTTGTCACTGGTAGAAGTGTTATTTACAAAACCAACAGTAATGCAGGTGGACGATTCAAAAAAATTATTTAATGAATTTCCTGTGTTCAACATAAATATCAGTTTAGGAGCAACGGGAAGATTAACTTTTTTAGGACCATGGTTTTGAAGTGGCTAAAAGCTATATTGTTAGGTGATACAGGACCAGTCTCCTGTTGTTGTGATTGTTGGTTGCTACAGTATGTACAAATAAGAAAGAAATAATTAAGCATATAATTAAGCAAGAAGACTGAGTGATTGCTCCTCTAGACTAATCAGTATGTACAGATCAGAAACCTTACTTCCTTAACCAGCTTCTTTAAATGGAATTTAAAAAAAAAAAAAAAAGAGTTGACAATATATAGTAGGAACCTTGAGTACTACAATGTTATTTAACAAAAAAATCATGTCTGCATATATGACATAGTTTTCAGATTAAATATTTTAAAAATTTATATAAATATTAATATAAAAGGGTTTTTTGTGTATTATTGTCTTATGATTACCAGCTAGGCAGGCTTAAAATAATTCATCAAAGTATATTAAAATATTGTGTGATTATAGTTTTAATGTTTCTTCTCTTTACAGGCTAACTTGGCAAAACAGGAAGGCTGCTTAAAAATAGCTAATGCAGAATTAGCAAAGGCTCAGGAGGCATTGGATGAAAAGCAAGCTGAACTGGATAAAGTACAGGCAAAGTTTGATGCAGCAGTGAAGGAGAAAATGGTGATATAAAAGTATTTTATGTTTTATGAAAAACGCTTGCATAAAATACTGTTATCTAATTAGGTATTGATGCAAATACGCATATAGGGCCTGCTACACTGAATGACATAGATGAGGTTCAGGTATAAAAATAAGAGATTTTAACCTTATGCTCTCTCATATTTCCTTCTTTCTGTGAAAAGGAACATGTTAGACAATAGATGCACTTAATGTTCTCAAGAATGAGTTTTAAATAAGTAAAATAGTCATAATAAATGTAAGAGGATGAAAAAATATATAAAATAACTCTGGATTTTTGCATTCTATTATTAAATTGTGTAGGACATTTGTTCAATTTTAGGATTTACTGAATGATGCAGAAACATGCAGAAGAAAGATGCAAGCAGCCTCTGTGCTTATAGATGGACTGAGTGGAGAGAAAGTTAGGTGGACTCAGCAAAGTAAAGAATTTAAGTCTCAGATTAACAGGTATCAAATTTACCAGAGGGAAAAAAAAAAAAAAAAAAAAGAAAGTATGTGTAAAATCTGAACAGCTAGTAAGAAATTTAGTAGCTTTAATAGGTGTACTTCATTTTCCTCCTGGAAATCTTAATATAGTTGCACAATTAAGTGAACTATGTCGAAATCTGAATTTTCCTCACATAAGTGAATATTTTAGTGTGAGTGCTTGTATTTCAGTCCAGAACAATACCCCCAGTTTTTTGGAATTTATTTCAAAAGGGATTATTTCTAGTGTAGTTATGTGCCTGTATTACAGCTGCCTTTCTGCCACCCTAACACCGCACCTCATTCCAATATTACTGGGGAAGTGAAACCTTCAGACAGGCAGGGTCTAGGGATGATCAAAGGCTGACTCTGAGAAGAAAGAAGGAAGGGTTCCTAGCCCAATACTGAGTAAAAGAAGCATCCCTCTTGATTTTAGTTATGGCATATCTGAATTAAAGAAGGCGGCCTAGAGACCAGACAGTAACCCTTGTCCTATAATCTGTGTGTTGAAACACATGGGACAGGAGGCCTTATTCTGAGAAACATGGAAACTTGAGAGTCCCCATTGTGTAGCCTTCCAAATGACAAAACACTGAGCAGCCTAGGAGCCAGAAAGAGGAAACCTGTCAAAATGGTTAGTAAAGAGCCTGAAAGTTTAGGTTCAGCTTCTGTGGATTGTTTATTTCCATAAACTTCCTATGGGGAAATTGGGCATTTCTTGTGAGGCCTGCTCATTCCCAGAGAAGTAAGTTTGTGTCTTTTGATAAATGTTGTATTGCAGACATATTTTAAAGAAATAAAGCATTTTCTTGCTTCAATTATAAAAGAAGGAATAGTTGTCATCAGGACTTTATTACTTTGTAGAGGTAAAGATAGTGTTTTCTTACAATACTACTCTTAAGTTTTGCCACAAAAATATTTTAGAAGCACAAGAAGCTATTTGTTTCTCTCAGAGAGCAACAGTTGTCTCTTTACATTGTCCTCAGAACAGAATTTTCTTATGTTTCAAAAGCTTTTTGTCTAAATCAATAGAAATTGAAATTGTACATCACCTTTTAATTACGATTTTGTCCCATTTCTAGACTTGTGGGAGATGTACTGCTCTGCACAGGTTTTCTTTCATACTGTGGACCTTTTAATCAAAACTTCAGGAAGCTTCTGCTTAAAGGTTTATGGGAAGCAGAAATGAGAGCCCATAAAATTCCCTTTTCTGAAAATTTGAACCTGATTTCTATGTTGGTAGATCCGCCAACAGTAAGTTCTTGGGGTTTGGTGGGTTTCACTGTAATTTCAATTAACATATTCTGTGACTGTTAGCGAGCATTATACTTGCTTAGAACAGAACTATAACTGCCAATATTGCTGTGCAGTGTAGTTCTGTGATTTCCAAATGTTCTTGGCAATTTCCACTAAGCATCTGAGTACTAACCAATGTTTAGATAGGTAAATAAATTATGTATTATAAACAAATGACATATTATACAATTAGACAACTGCCAGTAAGATAGTGCACTTTCAAGTATCTTATTTTGAGAACCTATCACCACAGCTGTAGATCCCATATCTGCTAAAACAGTGGGTTTGGTTCTTAGCTTTTAGTTCTGTCAGTACTTTCTGGGTCTGGTTTCAAAAATAAATTTTCTAACAAAGAGAACATTTAAAAAAGAATGCATAAAGTCTTTTCATTCAAGGTGAATGTATGAGAAACCAAAGAGAGGACAATGCCAGAATCTTCGTTTCCTTTGGTAAATATTAAGCCCCAAAAGCTCTCTTAGCCTGTTTTCTCTTAATTGATCCCAATGGTTAATTTGGCTGTTAAGCTGCCTTTTGACTTTCTTACACTTTCAAAATATATTTTTAATCATTCTATATAGATAAAAGCATCCATAAAAATAGGATACTGGAAATATTTTTCCATTTGCATTAACCATTTTTCAGACATGCATCTGTTTTGGCTTGATGTCTCCATTATTTCTTAGAACAACCATAACTGAAGGATAATTTCAGTGTGTTTTTATTCCAAACTACTTTTTTTTTGTATTTTCAGATTAGTGAGTGGAATCTTCAAGGTCTGCCTGGAGATGATCTTTCAATTCAGAATGGTATCATTGTCACTAAGGCAACTAGATATCCACTTTTGGTAGATCCACAAACTCAAGGAAAATCATGGATTAAAATGAAAGAACAGAATAATGAATTACAGGTGAACAGTGTTTCAAAGGAATCATGTGCTGTATTATATTCCTTCAAACATTATTGCTTTGGGATGTGTCCACATTTGAGTCAAGTGAAACTCTCATACACGTATCTGAGATAACTAACTTGTATGGAGGCTGACAATGATGTAGACGCATCAGCAGGGAACTTGACAAAAGCAGTAAATCCCATTCAAGGATTTGGAAAATATTATATATTAAGTAAATAGTGGTATGAAATCTAGCAAGAAATATGAAAGAAAAGGAGGTAGCCTTGTGATCAAAATTGGTTAGTATGTTCCCTATACAGAGAGCAAAGTGGTGAAAAGTATAGCAAAAGAGTATAATATGGAATTATTAAGTGAGAGTAAACTGGACAACTATTAGCAAGATTACGGACAAAGGCAGGATAATTTACAGCTTTGAAAATGTAGGCAAAGTACTTAAATGGATGCAGTCCAGAATTTAGAACCTCAGATGGAATTCATGCATGAAGTTATTGCTAAAAAAGTAAATTGAAGACATACAGTTGAAACCAAACCCAATATGTTTCTTAATATTACTGCAAGTTTAATGGCTCTTTTATATTTTAAGCCAATAGGGTTAAATGTCTGCTCATGAAATATAATACAAAGATGTTCATGTGTCACCTGTAGTTTGCATCACAAATTAATTTTTCACAAATGAAGCAGCATAGGAAAAGGAACCTGCGTTTTAAAACCCTTAACCTGAATGTGGCAAAATCTTGTATGTCCTCCTGAATCTCTATGAATTTGGGGGTTTTAGGATCTCTAGGTTTTGAAGATTTTAAGTCTTGAAGTAAAGTGAATGTGAAGTTCTTGCTTATCGTTTTATCTTTAATAAAGCAAACTGTCAGAACAACAGAAAAGCTGAGGTTGGAAGGGATCTCTGAAGGTCATCTAGTCCAGCCTTCCTGCTTAGAGCAGGATCTACTAAAGAAGATTGCCCAGGACTGCATCCCACTGGGTTTTGAATACCTCCAAGGATGGAGACTTCACCACCTCTCAGGGCAACCTGTTTTAGTGTTCAACCACCCTCACAATAAACTTGGGGTGTTTTTCCTATGTTTAAATGGAATTACCTATATTTCATTTTGTGCCTATTGCATCTTGTCCTGTTACTGTGTGCTACTAAGATGAGTCTGTCTCCATGTTCTTCATTTTCACCCACCAGGTGTTTATATACATAGGTAAATACCCTTGTGAGCCTTTCTGAAGCTAAGTAATCCCAGCTCTCTGTTTTCCTCATATGTCAAGGGCTCCAATCCCTTAATAGTCTTAGTGGTCCTTTGATAAACTCACTTCAGTGTCTCTCTTATATTACTGGAGACAGAGGACTCCAGATACGTGTCTACAGTACTGAGCAGAGGGGAATGATTGCCTTCCTCAACCTGCTGGTAATGTTTTTCCTAATGCAGCCCAGAATGCTGTTGGCCTTTGCTACACAGGCAGATTGTTGGCTCATGCTCAACTTGTCCATCAGAACATTCGAGTAGAATGGCCCTCTTTCATACCTGCAGAGAAAATCTTGAAAAAAACATGAGAACTTTCTGAAGGCCAAAACCTATGAAGCAATATAAAATTACTGATTTATTTATTTATTTATTATTGTTTTGTAATGATTTCATATATTATTAATCCCATTTAATTATATTTCCAAGATCTGAGTTCATAGTATTGTAACAGCAATTCATTTGTTAGACTGAATTCAGGTTTCCAGTAAGAGTTTCTCAATACTTCAAAGCTAAATTTTGAGAAACTAGTCAGGACAGGATAGAAAATTAAAAGTTAGGTGTCTCTGCTTTCAAAAAATATATGAAACATCTTCAATTCCCAATGAGCTGTACCACTTTTATTTGGTACATTATTACTCTCATAATGAAGTTTTGCAGGTTCCATTTCAGCCAATCTTTTATTTAATCTTTTAATGGTAGTTTTCATTGTATACACAAGAAGTATTTCTGCATAAATTGCTACATAGTCAAAGTTTATTACTTTCTTTATAATGCAACTAATAAAACCAATGAGATCTATGGTTTTCATGTAAGACTTTGGATAAATGTTTTTGTCCTTATATTAATTTATAATTTACTTGTTCAGGTAACAACTTTGAATGACAAGTATTTCCGTACACACCTAGAAGATAGTCTTTCACTGGGACGATCACTCATGATTGAAGATATAGGTGAAGAGTTGGATCCAGTCCTTGATAATATACTAGAAAAGAATTTCATGAAATCTGGAACTTCTTTTAAGGTTAGTAATCAAACAAAAGACCAGGAATAAGTAGTTAGCTTTGTGATGAATGGTGTTTTACCCTTCTATTCTAAACTTCTGCTGAATCAGGTAAACTGTATTCGGTAGGGTAGCGTGAAGAATCAAACTGAACTAATAAAATATAAGAGACAGAGCCTCATCTGAGCAGTAATTTCATGAGTCTAAAATTTGAGTTTTACTGCTGAAGTACCACTTAAGATTCCAAACCGGAACTAGTTGTGTTTATCCTGTTGAATGCTTACAATACTTTGTATTGATTTTCAAACAATTTCATTTTATACCCTTTAACAGAATTGATGGAATTGAAAAAAGCACTCTATTCCTAGTGTGGAGCACTGATTGTAGGAACTGAAGAATCTTTAATCTGGAATAGAGCTGGTTTCTGATGGAACAAGCCAAAAGTATCTTCCCAACCCTGAAAAATCATGAGTCTTTCTGATCTTCATTAGATAAAAAAATACTCCTAAATTTTAAAAACAATCCCCCTTCAAACATCCTGAAATAAAATTATTGCACTTGCTGTATATTTCCATATATATTTTCTCAAATAATCTTAATTAACTGGCTAGGATATGAGAGAGATGGTAGACCAGATTGTTGATGATAATGAAAATAAAAGGGTTGTTATTTTTGTGGAGTAGTTTTACTTTGAATGTCAGAGCAAACAATACGCTTAAGGGAGTGGTTTGGTCCTACTCATTCTTAAACTAGGTATTTGAAGTGGCCTTGGAGGGTCATACACAGGGATCAGGTTTCCTTGTGCACATGCAGCTTTCAAGTTAGACTGTTGATTTGAAATATCTTCTGTAAAAATTTATGTGGAAAACTCTGAATAAATTCATAGTTCTTTTAGAAAGATCATTTAAGATCTGCTTAGTCTTAATAAATATAGAATCAATTTTCAATAGTTTATGTTCCATTCTTGGATCAGATGATTTCTTTTTCCCTGAACACAAGCAATTATTTCTTCAAAGGTCAGTTGTTTCTACCAACTTAATCTGAGGTGTGATTAGAGCACAAACCCTAAAGCGAATGGTTCTGAAGTCACCAATTAGAACCCACAGTGGAAGTAATCTCTATATTTACCTGGGGAGAATGCTGTTTCTATAGTGTACCCTAACTGCTACCTTTGGTCATTGACTGTTATTTTAATGACAAATTTGAATTGCAAAATAAGTTTCCTCTCTTTGGCATTTCAAGTGATTTTATTTTTATTTCTGGTCAATATTATTGAGGTGAATACAGCTCATTTTTCTATGCTTTAATTTCTAACTTACTCCACAGGTGAAAGTTGGTGATAAGGAAGTAGATGTTATGAGTTCATTTAGACTGTACATCACTACAAAGCTACCCAATCCTGCTTTCACACCTGAAATTAATGCAAAAACATCAATTATTGATTTTACTGTTACAGTGAAAGGACTTGAGAATCAGTTACTGAGAAGAGTAATTCTTACTGAAAAACAGGTAACCTAACAGTACAGACAAACCATAGTGATGCTTAATTTGTTTTTAATTTAACTGTTTTTGTATGTAGGGAAAAAGAAATGTTCAAATAGGAAAAAAAAACATCAGCCATTTTCTAAGATTTTATTCAGATTCAGTACAGAAATTTTGAAATAACAAAAATACACCTAGAGGATCTTCTACGTATGACTGTCAGTATGACACAA
Source organism: Athene noctua (assembly GCF_965140245.1). Classification (NCBI taxonomy): domain Eukaryota; kingdom Metazoa; phylum Chordata; class Aves; order Strigiformes; family Strigidae; genus Athene; species Athene noctua. The sequence continues at coordinate 95,475,554 of NC_134037.1, forward strand.
ACAGTTAAGCACAGCATTTGGCACTGATATTTCACAAGATACTGAAATACAATGTGGTTGGTTTTGGTTGTTTTTTTTTTTTTAAAAAAAAGATTGTTATAAACCCACATTTTAGATACCTGAAAAAGTAAAATGCATATTTCATGACCAGATCTGACTCTTCACTTATATCTTCAATCACATTTCATGAACTTGAAAAATCAGCAACTGAATTTTAAGTATGACTCACATTACAGTCCAGAAAGTGTTATGCCATTTTCTTTTTTTTTAATAATAGGAACTAGAGGCAGAACGAATTAAACTCATTGAAGATGTAACTTTTAACAAGAGGAAGATGAAAGAACTGGAAGACAGTCTTCTGTACAAACTAAGTGCAACCAGAGGTTCTGTATCAAAGGATTAAGCAGATTAGGCAGATTAACTTGATTCACATTAGAACTTTTCCATACAGAAATTGATTTATTAATTCAAGATACAATAAGAGAACATTCAGTTGTAGAAATCTAAGTATGATGACTTACCAGAGTATGAGGGATTTGATACTATAGCATGCTGGTATATACAATCCTAGACACTGTGTTTCCAACACCTAAACAAGATTTGTGAAACATCAATTTCTTGAGAGCTTTCTGCACCTCAAATGAGATAAAGTATCTGATCATGGGCCAATCCTTAACCCATTGAAAATGCAAAGTAAAATGGGCTAGCTTAAACGGTCTTGAAAGACTTTTGCAGTAGATTAGGAGCCTGCACATGATCAATTACTATCTCTTTGGTGGAAAAAGGTGGTAACTTCCAGCAGATCGATCAGTAAGTACTTGAGATGCAATGAATACTGTTGTGTGACCATTGCTTTTGAGACCCTAAGTCTTTCTGAGTGTACCAATCAACAGATTTTAAAATAATTTAAATACTGTGTATGAATATGTGTCTTGTGTGCATAAGAAAGCTGACTTCTCCAGTACATGCTGCAAAGTTTTTGGTATAGATACATTCATACTGATATAGATTGAATGCATTTGTTTAGCATGTTCAATATAAAAAGAATTTTAGTATTACCTATTCTGTTTGATTCCCATTTTAAAAGCTTTCTGCAGTTCAATAAATCATTTCCATTTGTTATAAATAATTCCTGTAATTTGGCCTTTTAATTTTTATATATATGAAGTGAAAAAAATGTATAAAAATGTCCTAAGCATCCAATATTTGACTTTGTAGGTTCACTAGTAGATGATGAATCCTTGATTGGTGTTCTGCAAACAACTAAGCAAACAGCTGCTGAAGTAGCTGAAAAGTTGTCTGTGGCAGCAGAAACTGAAGTGAAGATTAACACTGCTCAGGAGGAATATCGACCTGCTGCTACACGTGGAAGCATTCTTTATTTTCTTATTACAGAAATGAGCATGGTCAATAATATGTATCAAACTTCACTGGCTCAGTTCTTGAAGTTATTTGATCACTCCATGGCCAAGTAGGAAGACACAGGTTTTTCTACTATTCAGATGTCTTTCCAATGTATTTCCTGTTATTAACATGCTTTCTTTGTGCTTTGTTTTAATGATTCAGATCTGAAAAGTCTCCTTTACCTCAGAAAAGAATCTCAAATATTATTGAGTATCTTACCTTTGAAGTTCACTCATATTCTGTTAGAGGCTTGCATGAAAACCACAAATTCCTCTTTACCCTCCTCCTGACATTAAAAATTGATCTTGAGAGAGGACATGTGGAAAACAGAGAGTTCCATGCACTTATTAGAGGTAAGTTTAAAAAATCATGTTATATGTAGAGCTAAGTTCAACTTTTTGAAGTTTTATACCATTTCAAAGTATGACTTTTTTGGCTGCGTGGTTTCTATCAATAGTTCTGTGGGAGTTGCCTCTGTCCTTATCCCTGCTGTGGTCCAGTAAAGTTAGACGCAGTTCCCCATCTCAGTTTTACCTTCACCACCTACCCAGTCTGTGCTCTATCCTGGGATCAAGATAATAGTTCTGCTTCTCTCCATCAATTGGTCTAATAATAGTATATTTTTGTATTATATTTGTATCTTTGTTTTTATAAATTAGGTGACAACTTGCTCCTTTGCTTCTCTGCTTTGATGGAGCTGAATAAAGTTATCTTCTAAGATGTGAGAACAGCTCCACAAAAAGTCCAAGAGGTGCTACAGTCTTTTATCACTTTTATTTGGAGCTTTCTCTGACTTTTGCCAACCAGCTAACACTGACTTTTAGAGAACAGAATGTATTTCTGTGTCCCATCTGGCCAGGTCTGCCTTCTCTGTACTTTGTGAATTTTTGTCTCTGCTGAAAAATGTGATCAGGATTGCTTATGTGGAGGTCCATATAAAAACGTTTGAATTTTACAGTGTTCAGATGAATCTTGCAGGGTTCTAATGTCAAAGTAGTGAACTTAGATTTGAAGATCATTACCTGCCTTTAATGAATAAAATGGATACAAACCAAGTTCAAATTCACTTTCTGTTTTGCTTTCCAGTTTGTTGTAATGGTTTTATCCTTCAAGAATGGTATTCAGCTACCAATTTACCACTGTTGTGAGTCAGGGCATGCTTGAAAATGCTTTAAAAATAAACTGTCTACTTTAGTAAGCATTAGACAAGGAACCATATTTCTTGGCTTGTCAGCTCACAGATTCTTGTTTTGCCAGAGGAAAATACAACTTCATCATCTGAAGCAGAAATCCGTCACCCCTTTTAACTGATGAGACTCTTTAATAAGATACAGGAGTACTTTTAGCAGTTTCTGTCTAGAACATACAATTGTGGTTTTCTGCGTAGCTTTACCCCAGTTGAGTTAATAGTAAGAAATTATTCTGATATGTCAAATGACACTGAGAAATTCTTCTGCTGTATAAAATGACACCAAAGTAACAATATATTTTCTATAATTATTCATGTGATATTAAGTAATATTGGAAAGTAGGCAGATGCCTAGCCAAATTGTCCTGGACTCTTAGGTATCTTCTGCAGTTATTGAATTGTTCTATTTTCCTCCTTGGATAGGCAGTTCTTGGTGAAAAATGAATGCCATGTTACCAGATATCATCGGGCAGCTGAAGAAAGAATTTATTTGAAAAATAAATCTCTTCCTCTTTCTTTTCCAGGAGAGCTTTCATGGCTTATCATCAGCCATATTATCAGGGGATGTCTCAGTGAAATAAGCATTGCTAATTGAAATGAAAAGTCTCTAGAACTCATTATTCAGCTAGTCTCAGGAAATTATCAACTCTAGATCTTTTCTGCTGCTAAAGTACATGAATTGAATCTCATTCCAAATCCAAACACTGGGCCTTTCCTGAATATTTTAATGTGGTGGCTTGAAGGTCAGCAAAACAGAGAAAGCAGGTCTCCAAATTGTAGGAAAATAGCCTCCCATGATGGTGGTATAGAATTTTTATTAAAGCTGTAGAAAGAAACAAAATCCAAAAGATAGGAGATAATCTAAGGAGTTGACAATTTTGTAGGTATCTTGACACTTAGGTAAGCTGTGTCCTTTACAAGTATAAAGTGAGGGACTGACACAAGTGAAGATTATGACCTTCTCTAGCAGAAAATATATTTTACTAAGAAGCGCCATAAATATTAGAGAGCATGTTACAGAGGAACTGCAAAACATCTTTGGCTTTGTTGACTTAAATAAAAGCCAAAAATATTGCCAGCTGTGCTATTTTGTGAACAATGATTACATCTGAAAATTAAGAAAAGTCTTTTTGGCTAAAGCGATAGTCATTCACAGAATTCAGTAATTTGCAGAAATATTCCTGTTGGCCTATTGTATTAAATCTGCAAAAGATGTGGTTCTGGAACAGACTATCATTTTGTAATAAAAATGCTAATAATGGTTTACAGATTTGTGTAAACATTTTTTGTTGCCCTCTTTTTGTTTTCCATTATTTCAGTTTGCAGAATCTAAGAGGAAGTTCTGAGATCCATATGTGAATCACAGGCAGTTATTTCAAACTATGTATCCTAATGCGAAAGACATAAGTGAATGCTTCAAGGAAACTTGAATAGGTAGTTACAGGAAATACAGACAAATCAGTATTTGCACCTCAGATTTCATGAAGCAGTCTTTTCTGTGAGGTTACTGAATCTTGTCATGCCTGGGGTAAAGGGAAGGAGAAAAAAGCACAACACTAGGAAAACTTTGTAATAAAAACAAATGAAGTAGCTTTACATTTTTGCATGACAGAAATAATTTGGATTTGTATATAGCAACTTCACATTCTTGAACAAGAGTCTGCCCTTTAATTGTCCCTTCAGTAGTTCATGAAAACATTCAAATCATATATTAAACTTACCTAATTCTGTTTCTTGATTATATCTAACTGTATCCTTATGTGGAGGAAAGCATGGCAGAAATTTTTCTAGATGCTGGAACATTTCATATATGCCTATGAATAGCAAAATGAAAACTAGTAAAAGGAAAGACTTTTTCAGGCATTGTGTATTTAACTCATTAACATAACAAATTATTAACCATAACAACTTAGCAGGATTTATCAAAAGACTAGGTATGTATATTAATAGCAAAAAATGTCAGGTATTACAGTAAGAAACACATTGTTTACACTTTTGTAGTTTTCATTCTTCATTGAATAAGTCTGCCCCAAAAAATTAAGGTTTAAAAATTTCCCCAAAAGCAAAAACTTCCCTAAGATCTGTTTACTGCCCACTCATTGAAAGTTTTACTTTCTTTGATGTTAATTGTTTCCATTGGCCTACTAAAGTCCAGATTCAGTAAGGGAATTCTTCTGTTTCTACTTAAGGATATTCAGGTAGCTAGGAAAACATTTAGTATTTCTGAATCACGTATTTATTCTTTTAAAAGAAGAGCTGCTGTTTCCTGGAAATCATCACTGATAATGTAAATAAAATCCTTGCATCCTGGAAGCCTGTAGGGAAACATCTCAAAGAATCAAATCTTTCCCTGCAAAATTTATAATGTAAGCAGAAAAGACTTCAGGAAAATCAGAACTAATTTGTTGCGTTATAGTATTTGCAGCACCATGAACTCTCTCCTATAATGTGTTGGGACTTTAAAGTAACTCTTAGTTCATTAACCGCATCAAAAATATCATATAATGTCTTCCTAATAATTTCTTAAATAACAATATTTGTGCTTTAAAAAATTAATATTTTAATCTTCTTTTGACTCCAGTGATGTTTGTCTTGTTTTTCTTCTTGCTTTCATGATTCATGTTCTTTACATTCCATTCGTGCATAATTTGAGGATGAGGTGGGTGCAGGTTAAGAAAAAAGATCTCTGTCTTAAAAACTCTTGGTATTCTATGGAATAATTAGACACAGTTTGTAAAAGTATTATTATATTAATTGAAAAGGAACTACATATTTATGTATGCAGTTTTTGGTAAGCATGTATAATTTGAAAATACTAAAATAATTAATGCTCATATATATAGACTATGTATACACACACATATAACTCACAAATAAGTGCTTAAAAGTAATAGTTATTACTCCAAGGTGGTTTTTTAGTCTGTTTGCTACAAGTTGGTGATATTTATTATACCAGAGACTTAAATTAAGAAATCATCTTAGTTCTGAAGACCACTGGAACAACAGCCTCCAGTTTTCCCAAGAGGCATTAATTACCTTGTGGAGGACTGGGGAAGAGGCAACTACAAGAAAATTATTATAAAAAGTTAATTATTATAGAGTAAAAAGTTAGTCTGTTTAAAATTGCATTGCAGTCTTATCCCAGAGGTGTTCCTTTGTATTTCCCCTTCAATTGCATATTAGAGGATGTGAAATGTGTATTATCTACTGGCTATCTGGCCTTATATATACTATTTAAAATGGTTTGTGCTTGTTAGGCTGATCTAGGATTGGTTGATTCCATCAGTCTAGAGTTTCTTTCTTCTCTTGCGTTTGGTTATTTTGTCCAATGATCCCAGGAGATTACTTTGCTAACATGTATAACATTCTTTAGATGTTACAACTATGCATTTCTTTAGAGAAGAGGTAGAAGTTTGCAGTTGAGAAAAAAGACTTTCTTTTCAATTTATTTTCTTTTCAGGAATAGTGGGATAAAATACAGACTCTATAAGGGAAAGTCTTCAAAGGAATACTTTTATCTTTCAGATAAATACAAAATAATCTTTACTGTATTTTCAGCACAGATTAAAAGGAAAAGAGACTGTTAAAGAATTTCCCATACTTCAAATATAATCAGTATCAATGTATAAACTTATAGCAACAAACTGTGTGGAGCACATGATCTAATATGAGAGGCTGAGAAAACTGGGCTCGTTCAGCTTGGTGAACAGAAGGTTTAGGGGAGACCCAAATAGTAGTCTGCCAACACCTATGAGAAAGCCATTAAGAAGACAGAGCCTGGCTCTTCACAGTGGTGCACAGTAGGAAGATAAGAGACAACAGAAGTAAAAAGAGAGGTTCAGAGTGGATGTAAGGGGAATTTTTTTCATTAGGAGGACAGACAAACATTAGAACCCATTGTCAGAAACATTGTACAGTTTCCATCCTTGGAAGTTTTCAAGACCAGACCGAGTAAAGACCTGATTTTCTCTCGTAGCTGACCCTGCTTTATAGAGACCTACTGAGGTCCCTTCCAGACTAAATTAGCCTATGATCTTATGAAATAAATGCTAAGTACACAAGAGTGCAATTAGTACTCCAGTGAAAATTACATGGGACAGAAAATATAACTTAAAAAGAAATATCAAATATATCTTGACCCCTGGAATGTCATGTATATTTCATCAGAATGTTTTTATCTACAGGAGGTGCAGCATTGGATTTACAGGCTTGCCCACCCAAACCATTTTGCTGGATTCTTGACATGATGTGGCTAAACCTAGTGGAACTGAACAAACTTCCCCAGTTTGCAGAAATTTTGAATCAGGTGATATCTACTAATTATCTTTTTAATGTTACTAACCAGCTTCCCAATCATAATTGTGCTCCCACATTTTACATTTGTAATGCACAAGAGATGTAGTTAAGAATAAGTCCAGAGAGAATACAGAATAAAGGCAGGAAGTGAACAGTTAGGTAGCATGAATAGGGGTATATTTATTTGCTCTACTTCTTTTATCTGCTTTATTATATTTTGTATTATAATCATTGAGGTAGAAAGAGAAAAGAACAGGAGCAAAGAACTAGTAAAAAAGGAAGCTGGTGGAAGAGACAGAAATAAGGAGAAAGGATAAAAGGGCTCAGAAATTTAATCTATGAGTGTCAGGTTTTAAGTTACGATGTTTTATGTCTTGAATCTGATAGATTTCTATGAGCAAATTTTTTGCTGCTTGTTTTAAAGTTCTAGATTCCGTTCCAAGGTTAACATGTTATTCAGATACGATAAGCTACCTAAAAAAATAATATTTATTTTATTAAGACATACATGAACTTACATACATGTAAGCTTGTGACATGTTTATCAGTTATTTTCTTTACTTTGGTAAATTAATCTTTTTTTTTTTTTTTTTTTTTTTTTTTTTTTAACGTAGCTAAAACACTCCCTAAGCATTTCTCTTTCAGTACCTCCTAAGCACTCCTTGTTAATCAGGGTGATAGCCAAGACACTAAGTTCTTCTTGCTGTTACAGCACTGGTCAGCCAAGTCCATTTTGTGATGGCATTTAGTGCCCTGAAGGAAGTAGATCTTTAATCTAAATGGTGTACCTGGAAGTGGTCCTGGCTGTTTCCCAACTCTGTATCAAAGCAAGATCTGGATATGTACCAGTCCATTTTCTCCAGGTTTTGGTTTCTGGAGGTATCAAACCAGGATATTGAGCTAGGAGAAAGTTGGAGGGATTCTAGTTTGGTTTTCACTGTGGGTTGTTAGGGCACACAACCCAAAATGCATGCCACTGCACACTCACTAACATTATTTAAATTTAGTCATGGGGTTATAAAATATGTATTTTCCTTTTAATTTGTAGATTGTAATGGTTCTGTTACAGGATTTTTCTAGAATTGGTGCAAACAAAATTTTAGACTCCAAAATATTTAGATAACCGTTACTCCAAAAGTCCTCCTTTTTAACTAATCTTTTAGGACTAACTTAAAATTGCTCTATATTTACAAGTTGAAAAGTGACAGTTAGGTGATTTTAGTAATAAATAAAGATGGAATCTGGGAGTGTGCCAACTGGGATATCAATAAAAAATGCAAATATTGAAACGTCATTTTAATAATTATTTACATCCATTAGATATGCTGTTCTATTTGGCTCATCATATTAAGTACAACTTTATCATTATTCATTTAGATACAAACAGGAAATTATTTAAAGTAAGAAAAAAAAGCATGAAAATGGTATGCCCCGTTTTCAAGAGGTTGCCTGTGGTTTTCTTTTTTTCATGCCAGTTACAAATTCTTTTCTCCTCTAAAATTTAAGTTCTCCAGTCCAAGATGGCTAACTTAATTTAATAAACACACATTTCTAGATATGTCCTATTCCTACATATTTTAATGTCTTTATATGTCTATAGGAATATTCCTATATATTCTGTATAACACTTATTTGACTGTATTCCTTTTCACACTTTTACTACTTCCAACAGTGGTCAAGTGAGAGATGGTATAAAGAAATATGTAATGAAAGTTTAATGATTTTACTGAGACAACTAAAGTCCCTTTAGCTCAGTAGCCTGTCTCTGGCTGTGGCCTGTCTTTGAGAAGGTACCTCCTCTGAATACTCTCCTAGCATGTGCTCAAGTTGACATCAGTTAATGTAGAACTGAGCTATTTGCTTATAAAGTAATTTTTTTCCTCAGACTTGGATTATGGTTCAGAAATGGACATTTGGTGTTATGAATCTCTCTGAATGAATTTCATTATAGGAAATACATGGTTGGAAGAGGTCCCTGCATGTTCATTTCTCACTCCTCTCCCAGTCCATTCTTGGTGTAGGTTGTTCTGAAACTACTTCTGTTTGAAACCAAGTCAGTCATCTGAACGGAGCTCCTTGGTTTATAACAGGCATATGGACTTGTATTTCAGAGTAGATGGTATCAGTGTGTTCCTTGTTCTCTTTCCAGTGATACTGCGGTAGCTGATTGTTCTCAGTCACTGCACTAAAGGCTCAACTGCATAGCAATTTTCACTGTGTACTGTCCACCAGTATCCCCTGTCCTATTAGGTCATGGGTTCTAAGAGGTGCCTAAATAATGATCATATTTGTGGTGAGATTTCTTCTTTCTCAAGTCAAAAGCTTACTAGTCCGTTATTTTAATTTGGGATTCTTTGGCTGACTGGACTCTACTGGGACAGATTTTTCTATTCCTCTTAGTCCCTTGTGATCAGAAGGAATAAATTAATCACAGTATGTTCCTTTTGTAGTATAGAATCCTTCTGCTAATTATTGATGTTTCTTAGGTAGCTGCATGTGTTTTGAAGGGGAATCCATGGATAACTGATTAGCTTAAGAGCCTGCATCTTAATACTTAAATTTCTGTTTGGAACATCTTAATAGCAATTCGGATGGTGTATGTCTTAAACACTATATACTCTCAATGTTACTTGTAATATATCCTAATATAATACCTGACTCTCATTAAAATATAATTTACAAAGGGATTTTACTACAGCTGAAATATATTAATATGTGCATTAATGAAATCAATTTAGATAGCCTGCAATGAGAAGGGCTGGAAAAGTTGGTTTGATAAAGATGCTCCTGAGGAAGAAATTCTACCCGATGGATATAATGATTCACTTGATACCTTTCGCAAGCTTTTACTCATCAGGTGAGCATCTTCAGAAATTTAGGAAATACCATAGATGGTTGCATCATGTGTCTCGGTCTATCAGTATGCTATTATCATAATAGAGTAATTTAAATTAATTTCTGGGTGACATGAAATATCATTTAATTCACTCACATGAAATATGATTTAATTCACTCACTTTGGAGCTATCCTCTGAAGAATCTAAAAAAGTTACTTCTACAGATTTTTTTATTAGTTTTGCTGTTATGGCATGACAGATAGAAACTGGGAACCACATTTCAGCCTTCTTCAAAAAGCCACTGAAAAAGTAGAATAATCCAGATAGTTTTCCTTTCAAATGAACTATTTAAAATAACTTTAAGTAATTAAAAAAAGAAAAATAACAGATTTATGAAAATGCAGAGCAGGTATTCAAAAGCCCCACATGAGAAGTGTGCTATAAATGATTTTATTGCAACAGCTAAGATCCCTGTGGCAGGGCTTGGGATAGAATGGATTTCCCCAAAGCAGCATTCAGCTGCCTTATGCATGAGATCATATCTTCCTATTTTCATTGTATACTTTCCAAGTGCTGCAACAAATAAATCAGAGACACTACAAAAAAACAACAGCATTCATTACTAGACCATGATTTGTCTTTGGAGCAGATTCAACCTGTGCAATAAAAAAGGCCAGAATCTCATGAAAGAAGCACTATATTATTATATGCTATATACCCTGAAGGGGGAGGGGAGTATCTAAGTCCTAAGACTTTAAGTAATAAGCGTATAAATTGAAGCTTTGCAAAGTCACATCTTTTATCTAAAAGTAGTTGTTTGGGTTTTTTTTTGTTTCCATGGCTAAAAAAAAAGACATCCCCAACACAAATGCAATACAGTACAAGAGTTGAGGCTGTACCCTAAAAGACTAACAGACCCAATGAAACATCTGCAAAATTTTACTAAAGGGCAAAAACAATCTTAAATTTCCCTACTTGTGTTCTCAGATACAAAAGCTATGTTTAAAATGAAGAATGTCTCAACCTGATAAAGGTACACAGAACAGAAAATTCTAGTGCAAATAGTTTACATAAGGCAACATTGTAGGCAACTGAAAAATATTGATCATAATTAGAGGGGAGACTAGCAGGTCTGTCTATTATTGTATCTGTAAGGACAAACCTACAAGTGTATATGTGTTATGCAAATGAATGTGTGTATATATATATTTGCATATTATGAAAAACAGTCTCTATTTTATAAAAATAGAGTTTCTAATCTAAGTCTAGCCTGTGCAACAGAAAGAGGCAGTGAATTTGTCTCTTGGTATATATTTTAATTTCTAGGTCTTGGTGTCCAGACCGAACTCTTTCCCAAGCCAGGAAATATATTGCAAATTCCTTGGATGAGAAATATACAGAACCAGTCGTTTTGAATTTAGAAAAAACTTGGGAGGAAAGTGACACACGAACACCTCTCATCTGTTTCTTGTCTATGGGATCTGACCCAACTATTCAGATTGATTCCTTGGCTAGAAATCTTAAATTGGGTATGAAAGTAATTATTCATTGTCATGTGTTAATATACAGAAGAGTAATGTAAGTAATTTCAGAGATTTTTTTTTTCTGAAAAGTATTTCTTAAATAGTGTAACTTTTGTTACACTATTGTTTCTTTCTGAACCACTATATTAGAGATAAAATAATATTTTAGGTAAAAGATGGTATGTTGAGAATCATTCTTATCATCCTTCTCAGTGATGATATTTTTTTAATCCCTATTTGTAAAGAAATATTCACTTTTTTTTTTTTTTTTTTTTTTTTTTTTTAATTCTGGCACGATGACAATACTGTTTTCTTGTTTAAACTCTTTATTGCAGATAATGTAAAAATCAGGAATCTGCTTACACGATTATTCAAAAAATACACATAAGATCTGCATTTGTATATTCTGGACTTTATGTCTACATTATATGGACATTTTGGAAAATTGTGCATACAAACTGAGTTGGAAGTAGATACATATATTCATGATATTAGTCACATTAATATGTTCACAAATACCATTTTGCAATTATACATTGTGCTAATTTGTGTGGCCTCATTATCTACACTGGGTTCATATTTCAAATGCTATGGCTTACTTCATTAAAATTTGGCACAAATTCCCACTGACAGTAATACCGTTAGTTACAGTCTTTCACTTCTGCAAACACTGTAAATATTGTGGATGCATATTTTAATGTTATTTTACAAAGTTTCAATGTTTAGAAAATACATAGTAGCATAATATGATGGTGAAGGGATTCTATTTTCATAACTATCTATTTTTGCATTAAAATGTATTTATTTGTGCTGTATTTATATCACTTGACTGAATTGGAATTATTTTTCTCAAGAATATAAGTTCATTAATCATATATTGTCAATTATGTTGTAGAATGTAGGACCATCTCTATGGGTCAAGGACAAGAAGTTCAGGCACGCAAATTAATACAGATGTCAATGCAACAGGTGGGGGAAAAAATCATTGCAATATAAATTGATTGTCTGTTTTATTATTCTTTTACACCTCTTCTGCATGTTCACCTTACTGTCAGGCATATCTCAGGGTAAACAAGCCTTGAGTGACTGAGCTTAAAAACATTCCACTGTGGGATGTGCATTTGATAGTGGAGTCCAAGTCAATACTTCAGGCAGCAGTGATATTGAGCAGCTTTTCAAAGGTAGAACATTCCCTTCTTAACACTATGCTGTTAGCCAAGAGTAAAAGGACATCGTGTCCTAGTTCTGTCCTGATGGACTTGCAGATCCCACCTCTTTGCGCTTTTTTGTTTTGGTTTTATAATTTTTTTTTTCCCCCTGTGAGAGCCACTTAGATTTTTCCTCACATCTGTGCTAATGAGAGGGCCTCTTGCTCACCAACAATTGGTTTTGGTTCTTTGTTTTTTTAATTTCCAATCCTTTTGGCTTCAAGTCCCAAGGATGTCTCAGAATTTCCAAACAATTTTAAAGAATTTTTCTCTTAAACATTGTAGTGAATCTTTTTGTGGCAGATGATATTCTCAAATAGTAGAAACATGAGAAGTGTAAGCAGCAGCTACAGAAAGATGGTAATTGAAACCTCAAATACGATATAAAAGTTACAGTGTAAAGTTAGCACAGTCTGGACACTTCAAAGACTTGGCAACAGTGTTGCAAATGAAGACATACAGACATAGTTGCATTTAAACTCAAAATATCAGGAATTAATCTTCCGCCGGTATTCTGAGAGCCTAGAATATCTCTATTAGTAGAGAGCAGAAGACTGCAAGAATTTATATTGATAAATTAAACATAATTTTCACATGACCATAACTGACAGGTAGTCCTTAATAAACCAGGAGTACAGCACTGCTTGTACTATTTGCCTAAAGAAACCTGAAATGACTTGTGTCCAGTAAAAGTTTTGTTTGGACCATATTACCTATTTGTTAACCAGTATATGCTTTCATATGTACAGTGAGAGTATTCATCAAATGTTAGATAAAAAGTTAAAGATGGATTCATTATGAGATTTAAAACTTAACTCCTCAGAATATATGGCATCCATCAGATTCCCTGGGTCTCTGTCATCACCCCTTAGACTTCTGGAAGCACAAATGGTGAAAATGAGATCACAACATAGAACACTGCAAGAACAAATGTACTTTTGAGACTGTTGCAGATTAATGATCAAGATCATTTCAGATTTCCATATGAACTAAACAGTTCATCACTTTATTCTCTTATGTTTAATCATAATGTGATGACGAAATGCTTCTTTAGACTTTTACAAAGTCCTGTCCTCTTAATCTGATAGATTGAAGTGTTTCAGAGCCTTTCCAGGACTTCCTGTCTTTTACGCAGAAAACAGAAAAGGTCAGGCAGTATCTTTTCAGGGAATTCCAATTGTATTTTAAAATCATAGATTCATAGAATAATTTGAGTTGGAAGAGAGCTTTAAAGGTCATCTAGAACAATCCCCCCTGCAATTAGCAGGGACATCTTCAACTGGATCATTGCTGCTATGTATGAGATGTCTTCATTTGAGGCAAAAAACCTCAGACCCTCTTGTTAAACGATATTTCTTCATTTGACCGTAGTACAGTCTGCTTCATTTGTGGTTTTCTATTGTGGACATATATAATACATGTATATGGCCTTTACTTCACACTTTCTAGACATTACTGTATAATCCAAGGTTCATCTAGCTAATGCAGCCTTGGTTACAGAAGTTCTCTATGTTGTATCCCAGTAACCTCTCAAGTTCTAACAAATGTTGTGACATCAGTACTGGAATATAGATGGGGGAAAAAAAAACCAAAAACAAAAACAAAAACCACAACAAATCCTTTCACAGCAGGTAGCATTTTCTATGATCTGTAAATGCACGTATGCATTTCCTGTACTTCTTTATGTTTGTATGCCTAGAATGGTCAGCATCAACTTGCAGTTCATTGGAATGGTGAGAACTGGGGCATCCCTGCCCTTACTTTGCCCTCAATTAAAAGAACAAGGATGCTCAAAACAGCACTCCAGTAGAGCTACTAGTGCCATGGTGGTGCACACATTTTACAGAGGAAGGGATGGATATATGAACATCAGATTTGAAAGAATAAAACAGAATTAGTGAATATGAACACAATTATCAGGGTTTTTTTCCCACCTGTGGCCAAGAGTGTATAATATGATTAAAACTGCTGTGCTGTGTTACAGGTAGATAATTTTCAAAAACTAAGCCAGATTCATTTGGAAATGTGACAAATTGATTAAATATCTTCTTCAAAAAAAGTGGATCCCCATAAAAGAAGGAAAAAACCTCCTTCATTTAATATATATATTTTTAATATCCTTCAGTTCACATTAAATATATCAATTATATTTTGTCAGTGAATGTTATTTATTTATTTTTAAATGAGCTAAAACAAAATTACCAAAATGAAATTACAAGCTGTAATGAAATCCACACATCACTGTTTAGAACTGATTAAATAATGTTCCATTTTAATATCAGGTTTCTGATTCATTAGGCTTCTAAAATGATGCTACAAAACCTGATTAAATTTAAATTCATAAGCAGAAGTGCAGAGAGATAATAATCAAAATAGAGCTTTCATGCAATTTGAGAGTTGAATAAGATGAAAATTAATATGCAAAAGTTCAATTTCATGCAAATGCATTTATTGCAGATAAATTAATTGCAGTTGAAAAGTTTTAGTCTTGTTACCACCTCTTCACACTTACGCTAGATTATGTTATTAACAAATAAGTTTTAAAAAAGGTATTCCTTAGATTTCAGCTGTTAGTTTTCCACTCACATTCTTTTGGATCTGATGGCAGGATTGCTCATCGCTGGTGTTTTCCTGGGAGAGAACAGGAATTACTTCTTTTTGCCACTAGGTAGCACTAATACTTTACTTAGAATATTGGCTCTGATTATGTTATTTTCACTGTGAATAGGATGTGGAAATAACTTTTGCATCAACTTTTCCTATTTGCTTTAACTGTTCCAATATCATGTCAAATCAAATGATAATACATATTCAAGAACAGACCAAAAGTCAAAAAACTAAAAGAAAAAAAATACATGCAAAATCAAAATTGATTCTAATATAGACAGTTGGTTTTAGCATTATGAATAACTTGTTCTAAATTTTATATAATAGTCGATATTCTTATTTAGGGAGGCTGGGTGTTACTTCAGAATTGTCATCTTGGACTGGATTTCATGGATGAACTACTAGAGACACTTCTTACTGCTGAAATACAGGATGAGACATTTCGAGTTTGGCTAACTACTGAACCACATCCTAAATTCCCAATTGCGCTGCTACAGGTTTGTTTAAGCACCTCATGCCATGAAAATTATTCAGATTAAGTGTGTAAATGTAAATGAAATAAATGGGGAAAAACCCCCAAACCCAAGAGGAAATTACCTTAAAATGCAAATATCACTTTAAACAGGAAGGTTACTTAACTGGAACTTCTCAAAGATGCATTATGTATGTGTGAGTTCACACTAATTCTGTACACAGAAACACTTGAATCAAAACTATCAGGCTTTAACTATATCCCTTTTTGCAAAACCAGATGCTTTGTGAACAGAGTAATGCCTATAACTGCTCTTAGACTCTTCCAGATTTCCCTATCTGAAATAAAGGATAAAGGGGACAGCATACACATGGATAGCACATCTCAAAGAACATCATCTGCCTAGAAATAACCTCTTCTTTCTTTGGATAAACTATAAATGGTGGTCTGTAGATCTCAAGGAGATATTTTTCATCAGTACCAGGAAAATTGCCTAGACTCTTACAAAGCGCATTTAAGTCACTTAAGACTGCTCTCACAGTGGGTCATAATGTTAATATCTAGAGTAATAGGTGTGTGTTGACACTTCTGGGTTCATAGATCGCTTTCTTCTTAAAACGGTGGGAGTCTCCTTAGTGTTTCTAATTTTTTCTAAATAAAAATAGATACAATACCTGATACCTAGGATGTGAAGAGGGGGAACGGTTCCTTTCTCAAATTAATCTAGGAGACAACCTTCAGCAAGAAAAGTATATCACCATGATAAAACACTGTGTATAGAAAGCTAGCTCTATGGACCTACATTCTCTTGTATTCTCTCAACAGAAATTAAATTATCCTGAATCTTCAAGGGGTTCATGAATAGTGAGGTATATAAACATACAGTTTGCTAAAAGTGAGAATAAGGAACGGAGAAAGTTGCTAGATGAATCTTCACTTCATTTATCTCAAATGTTTCACATGTGATTACTCAGTCTATAGTGTCATGTTATCTGTTAAAATTTTAACATATTTAGGGATTCCAGAAAATGAACAACTGACAAACCAAAGGTTGGCTTCTTCTCAGAAGAAAGGAGAGAATAATTTGCCTTATATATATATATATATATGTATATATAGAGAGAGAACATTAATCAAAAACTGAACAGGGTATAATTTGAAATGTGGAAAGACCAATTAGCAAGTGTTCCCATTCACTCCCAGCACCCTAGTGTGTTCATGTGCAGATAGGTCCTTGCAGAAGACTGGAGCTCATCTCTGACACAGCTTGCCTGGGCTCTGCAGCCCAGAAATAAGTTTGTGAGACTAAAGTTGAAAAGTCATTCCTTAAAAATAATTGAAGTTCTTTACCACAACTATGGAGATAGTAAAACTACCAGGTGAAGTACATATTCATGAGTGTCTTCCATTAAGTGTCTCTCATAAGTAGAAACAGGTCAGAGCCATGCTTGCATTCAGCCTGTGGGCAACCTGGCATTTACTATCCTTTCAATGTATGCTACCATGTCACCCAAGTCAGACAGACAAGTACTTACTGTTGGAGCAGAAAAATACTTAGTTTTTATTTGGGTTCCTCCAGCATTTGAAAGTGTCTCAAGGAATAAAGATTCTGGCAAGGCCAGTCTGTATCTGAACTAATAGATTCAAGTGCCCCATGAACATTACCCACCACTAGAATGCGATAGTCCACAGGGATAAGTAGTTGCAACATTCTCTGATGTGAAAACCTGTGCTAACTAGCACTCCTCCAAATAACATACAGGTATGGTTTGATGATTAAAATTTTGTAGCAGCTATTCCCATTAGGCAGTGTGCATGAAACTAAGGGGCTATATTTTAAGGAGCTGTGGCAGTTTACTGCCACAAAGGTGGATTCCATGCCTGCTGACCAGAGTGCCCAGGAACATTCTCAGGTGAATCTAATTTACTGCTGCAGACATAGCCACGGAGTCCAGAGTAGCCACTGTGAACACAAAGATCTGATGTAAGAAGAGGTGAGATTTCTTTGTATTTACTGTGAAGTTCTGGGACCAGAAATACATCAGAGTTCTTATCAACTCCTCTGGATAGTTCTCTTCCATCATTCAGTCATTGAATTAGGGAGAGAAAACCATATGATGCCTTCTGAAAAGCATGGCAAATGCTTCTAGGTTGTTCCTGAAAATCCATGGACAAGTGTCAGTGATGGTTCTGACCAACATAAACTGAAGGTCTGTATTCAGAATATTTTGTGGCCTTATCTATTATGTACTCCTTTTATGCAGTTTATAGTAAAATTACATATCAACTTTCTATTTACAATGCTTCAGTTATTTAAATTTTATTTATAACTAACAGTTGTGACATTTTTGTATGTTGCTGTTTTTGTTTCAGTAAACAAATCCAATTCCTTTACCTTTTTCACATGACAGATTGCTATAAAGTTCACAAATGAACCTCCCCAAGGTATACGTGCCGGATTGAAAAGAACATTTTCTGCAATTAATCAGGATCTGTTAGATGTTAGCAATGTGCCTATGTGGAAACCTTTGCTTTACACTGTAGCTTTCCTACATTCTGCCGTTCAGGTATTTTTTATAAGGTTTGCAAATAATGTTATAATATATGGAGTCACTTTAACAGAGCTTCCTGAAAATACACATTCTGATATTTGTTGTAGCACTACGTTGCAGGGCTGAAGCTTTACTTTCTATAATTTGTATTTCAATGTTCCTTATTCTCTTAATTGTTTTATAAATTTAATCATTTTCATACTATGGGCATCTAGAATGAGGGGTTTTTTTCATCTAACTTTAGCTGTTCATAAGTTAGTCATTTGGTGTAAGGGAAAAAGCTCCCTCTGTAGTCGATAGATAAGCACCCCAAAAAAGAAAATCAGACTATCTGTTTTAGGTTTATCTCTGTAAGAGTGAATAATTTTTGAGAGCTATATCACTCTTTCTATCCATTGATTTTAAGGGCAATCTAGATGCCTAGAATAGCTTTTTGCTTTCTAGATGACTAAAATGAAATAAAATTCCATCACTTAGTGTCTTGTTTTCATCTTATTTGTGCCAATGTGTTTTCTACATTAATTCCAATGTGAACACAATATCTACACTTTGTACTTTAAAGATATATCAGTTTTGAGATTACAATAAATACCAGCATCTTGAGCTCTCTGAATACACCTTCTTTTCATCAAGGACATCAAAATATTTATAAAACACTATTTAACCTTAGGATCTATTGAGCTGCTCAGATTTTCAGTGTAGCAAAGATGGTGAAAGAAGGACAGTTTGTTGGAGGTCCCTATTAAGATATGGTATTCTGCATTATTTTCTTCTTTCTACCTTTTTATAAACAGTGAGAAAGTTGTTCTGTGTACTGCCTCAGGATTATACTCTTCTTGTGGAACCAGAAGATCTAAGCTTATTCAACCATCAGTACTTCTAAAAACTATTATAGTTATTTGTCTGTTCAGAAAATTTATTTATGGTTTGCCAATCAGCAAGCAATATATACATTGCCCTGCTCTTAAACTGAGCAATTCCTAATATCCTTTGGTGACAAGATTGCTCTGATAAATATACCTTAAGAAGTAATTCAGAGAATTTGGCAGAATATCATTATACTTTTCTGCAGTGTATTATTGGTTAATACACTGTCTCATCTGCTTATAAAAATACTTGGTTTTGAAAAAATGTAAAAGTTTTTTTCAATTCAAGTTCTTTTTAAATGTTACTTAACCAGATGTCAAAGATTGTCAGTCATTGTTGACCTGGTAATTTACCTCTAATGAATATATTTTCACTTAGTCAATTTTAGAATGTCAGTATTACGCTGGTTATTCATTTAATAAATGTCTGCACTATTCAGCAATTTAATTCTTAACTTTTTGGATTAATTTGTTCTACATTCTGAAAAAAATCATTGAGCGATATAACTGAGGTGACTAAAACAAAGTTGTGAGAAATCTGATAGTGTTGGATTTTTAAAATGTTTGGGCTGCAGATTATATTCTCCTACTTTTATAGTCAGCTATTTTTCTGTTACTGCATTATTTTATTTTCAAATATGTATGCAATAATAAATTTGAGTAATGTAGTGGTGGCAGACATATAATAAAGTTCTGAATTTTGAAAAAAATTATATTAAAATACAGTTACAATAAGACAAAAGCGGCAACCTAGAAGCCTTGGGATAACTGAGTATTAATACAAGATCTTGAAAAAATGAAACTATCAATAGTAGACAGTATATATAAAAAAATTAAAAACTGTAGAACTCTGAATTGTTGAGTGTGCCAAAAATGCAGATATTTGGTAATTCTTTAAATTGATTAATATAAAAATCTGATCATCCACACAGACATGAGACATTTCAAGTCTGTGACTGATACATTGATTAGTAAAGGTAGCAATAAATGATTCTGTTACTTTTTCTATAAATATTTATCCCTCATGGTGTAACTTTGTTTATTACTAAACTTCGTTTATTACTGATTTGTATGACGCAAATAGTAGTTTCCCAGGCTAGCTTTCTTCTTCAGTTGAGTTCTTTACTCCACTTTTATTGTTATTAATTGAACATTTATAATGAAACAAAATTGTATGTTGTTTCATATACATATTCAGTTTTAATTGTTCTCCTAAGGAACGACGCAAGTTTGGACCTTTGGGTTGGAATATTCCCTATGAGTTTAACTCCTCAGACTTTACAGCCAGTGTTCAATTTATACAAAATCACCTAGATGAATGCGACATCAAGAAGGTGAGTACTAAAATTTGCATAGAGTATATTTAATTGCCTTGTACAACATCTCTGTTTTTTCTTCATGTTACTGTTTATAATAGTTTATTCATTGCTTTTCTTTCAGTGCAGCTTCTAATGATCAAAGTTTCAGATTCTCTTTAAGACAGTTAAGCTGAAATATTTTGTGTGCTATCAGCAATGTAAAAATATGTAATAATTAAATTCTTTAAGAATTTGATCTTGTTTTTTTCAGTACCGTATCTAAAATATTTACAGATCTATACAACATCTGTTTTGAAAAGGGATCTAAAATATTTACAGAGTTTGCAGAGCTAATCAAGCCCTTCTATGGCTGACATTTGGTCTTCTACTATTTATCAGGGAATAATGTAATTGACTAGCCATTCCTTGCAAAGCAGTACTTTGCCAGTAAAGAAAGATGAGAAACTGGGGGAAGGGGGCAAAAAAAAGAAAGAGGAGAGGCAATAGCAGCTGAGAGTGATTTCAGGTCACACAAGAAATAGTGTGATATATTTCTAATAGCAGGATCAGGTCCAACTCAACTATAAAATTATAGAACTAAGCTCAGAAAATACATTAGAATTTTTTTTTTTTTTTTCGTCCAACAATGATCTTTTCAGCTTACATTTCAGAACCTTATGAGCTTCAGATGATATTGAAATTACAGGCTGGATACCACCTTCTTACATGTTATAACTACAGACTTTCATTTACTTTACTTGCTTCCAGGGGATATCTTGGAACACAGTACGCTATATGATTGGAGAAGTACAATATGGAGGCCGAGTCACAGATGACTTTGATAAGCGTCTTCTTAATTGCTTTACAAGGGTAAGAGACCTTGAAAATACAGTTATTTGTCATTTTTATTGGCAGCTGCAATACAGAAATCAGAAGACCTTTCTGCTGACTATGCACTTCTTCACCAGTTTATAAGACTCTTCAGAATAAAATTAATTCTTCAAAATATCGTTCTTTGGCAGTGAGGTTCTTCCCCTTGGTTTCTCTTTAATAAGGAACAGAAACTATTCAAAAGACTTAGCTGGAACTCAGACTTAGAAGACATCACCCTTAATTATTTATTCATGTATTAATATAAAATTAGATGTAGTAGCTAAAACAAGAACCCTAATTCTCTAAGAATAAATACAAGATAAAAACCCCTCTAAGTAACAAAGTAACTGTGGTGTTTTCCTCTGGATTTTTCACAGGTATGGTTTAATGAAAAGATGTTTGAGAACACTTTCTGTTTTTACGCTGGATATAAAATTCCAGTGTGCAAAACCCTAGAACAGTATTTTGAATACATCCAGTCACTCCCTGCCTTGGACAGCCCAAAGGTCTTTGGTCTCCATCCTAATGCCGATATTACGTAAGTAGGTCTCAACATATTAAAAACAGAGACTCTTTTTTTAGTTTAGGAAAGAAATCCCTATGAAAAGTGTAAGTAAAAGATGTTTTTCATAGGAAACCTAGGATTCATGTGAATTTCACTGTTGAAATGGAACACTTGATGTGTATGTATGTGGTTATGAATTCAGTATCTTCAGCTACATTTTACATGTTCTTTTAAAGTATTTAGAATTCTAATTACCTGCTCCTCATGGGTTTAGAATTTTTTTTTTTTAATTTGAAAGCATTATAAAACTTTTATATGATACAAGGTTCTATACAGTTCAACTAGAGAAAGTTTCTAATGTTTCCCTTCTGTTTCAAGTAGTATATTATTTCGCTGTGCACACTCATTAAATGATTCTCTGGATTGTCATTTGGTTTACAAGCACGCCTTTGGATGTAACTACAATCTTTTGTTGCCATCCGTTCTGCCATTTCCATTATTTAAAAGAAGCTTTTCAACCTCACCAGCTACTAACTCCATTTAAAATTTTATCTTTGACTTAATTCACTTTTTCATTCCAAATAATGTGTGTCACAGCTTGGCTTTTATTTCCTTCTAATGTTACATGCCCTGTGAAAGGATATGAATCATCTTAATATTTTTTCTCTGAAATTCTTAATAATTCTGCCATGAATTATTGCATTTCCATTATGTTCATATTAATTGTTTCTTAACATAGCTTTTTGTATTTTTAAACAAAACAAATGTTATTCAAATGCCCAGATGCTCTGGAAACCTAATATCTTCTAATATTTTTGGACAAAACAATAATTTCACACATTTTTTCAGTCTCAATTTGAGAGGCTGATGCAGTATCAAAAGCCCAATATTCTAAGCATGTGGTGAGAACAATACACAGTTTTATTGTCAACTCTGCCTTGTACCTACCTTTGTAAATATATACTTCTGAATAAAAGAATCTAAGAGTAGATTGTTTCAAGTCATTCTCTCATACTTGCAAGAACCTGATACTTCCAGAACCAAGAGCCAAGATTTAACAGAGAACTAATCAAAGTCCTAAAGAGAGAAATGCTTTAGACCCAAAATTAGGTTGGCAGGAGGGCTAATTTATAGGAGAAAACTTGAAACTAACAGTGTTGGGAGAGTCTTAGTGAGTAGAAACAACTCTTTCATTTCTCTCTAGTACCGAGTTTTTCTTCCACTTGGTACATCAGCATATTCCTGCTACTTTAGTCATTTTTTCTGGGTATTTCTTTAGAGTTTGGAGAAAATGTTCATCAGCTTCATGCTTTTTTTCATGTCTTATCACAGTCTGTTACAGGCAACTGTGCACATGTATTGTCTGTCTTGATTTAATCTTTGACACATGAACCAAATGGATTAGCATCCCATACAATATAAAAAATTGCATTAAAATTCTCCTGAAAATATATCCTATCAAATCATCTCAGAGTATGCAGAAGGCTAACTGCTAGAATTGGAACCCTGAGACAGCCAGGACCTCTCCATGTTACTATTACTGGGGACAAGAAAGACCTTATCTCTCACTGGTTTAGCAGGACAGTTTTCCAGTTCAGCCAAAAGCTCGATATATTAGTTCCAACTGTAAAACTTCACTCAATGTCAGTACTTTCATCCACTTTGGATTAACACCTGAAGTCATTACGTCTGATTTATCTTGCTATACGAATCACAGGCTCTGCAAAGGCAACATAGTTAACAGGTACCTGAGCAGGCAAGGAAGATTCTGACAATCTTCTGCCAAAACCCTTCTTCAATTGGTTGCATACCGAAGCCTTAAATTCAACTGAATTTTTTAAAGCTATTGCAAGCTGGTTTTAACCAGCTGAAGAATCTCCTGTTGTCCCTTGGTGAATGTAAGGTTTTGAATACCATGTTGCAATAGATATTGCTGTTTTCTACACAAAGCTGAGATAATGTTTCTGTCAAACTGCATTTGTTCTTAGTTTTAACTTCGAGTACAGAAAATTCCTGATGGCACAGACTCCAACTATCAAACTACAATAAACTGTTGAATCCAATCTCTGTAAGAAAATATTCATAATAATACTTTTCAGAGCAAATCAAAATCCAGGGAAAATTCCTTCTTTTTTTCTTCTTATGACACAATTTGCTTTGCAATACTGCTTCAGTGAAAAACAATATAAACAGGTATGAAGTACTTTATCTTACATACTTACTTTTAGACAGCACTGACACTGTAAATGAGATTCACTTAATGTTGCTTTAGCTTCCTTTATGGTTACCCAAGACTTCATTTACTGTAATAGAGAAAAATAGAGCCTTGAAAAGTACAGTACAAAGCAGACATCTAAAATACATGAGCTGAATCATGCTTCTTTGCATTATCTATAAGGGCAATCTAGACAAACAGCTGTTATGTAGACATCTACACTTAGATGTCTAATTGTGATCAGGGACACCCCATTGTGTATATGTCATTTCCCTCCCAGGAACGTGGAACTTTCTCTACAAATCTGTCCAATCTTTCTTTCATTATTGTTTGCATCTATACTTCAACATTTTATTTGCAATGTAAAGTCAGGTTTTCCAAAGCCTGGAAAAAAATTTGTCAGAGTTTTTTTATATTCACTGTGTTCTACTGTTATGTGAATGAAAGTTCTTTCTTTTATTTTCTCCTCACTTCCACACTGCATATTATTTTTAATTCTGTACACATCGAGATGCATCTTTTTGTCTTTTGTATTTTTCTTAACAATAAGTCTTCTTGTTCAAACTGCTATTGCTGTTCATATTTCATGTTTGCTTCTTTATACAAGGTTCAGATAAGTTCTCCTCTCCAGAAGATTTCTAGCTTGGGTCATTGAAGAAGGGAATATTACTTACCTTTGATTCTGCTCATTTGAGGTTATATCTTAAATAACTGTTTTGTGCTTTTCCCCAAAGTTTGCATATTGCCTTCTTTTTAAAATTGTTTCTATTTTTGTTTAGATTTGGGGAAAGACCATTTTTATAATCCTGTAATATTTTATAGTTCAGTTGATTCATTCCATGTAGAATAGTCTGACAGCAGTATTGGAAGAACAGTACTTGCAGTGTGAAGATGAAGGTTCACATCTCTCTTATCAGTAGTCGTCAGACCAGCAAGACCCAGAGTAAGGGTTATAACCATAAGTATGTCATCCGATTTAGGAATGAAGCCATGAGTCCAAGAGGAATTCGATTTTATCCAAGTCTTCTGCTCATATGTGGTCTTGAATAAATCTTTAAATGGGGCCATAAATGGAAAAAACTTGAGAGTTTTGAGTCTAAAGCCAAAGGCTATTAAAACCCATGAAAGCCCCACCATTCCTACATTCATAAGCAAAAATTATATCCTCTGAGAAGCAAACTGCCAGTATGTTTTTTTCTATTTTTTTCAGATTTATAGTCTTTATAATTCCATTCACAATCAGTTTATATTGAAATGCTGCAGTATCTAGCTTCTGTAGTCTCACGATACTATCTTCAAAGCTTAGACGGTTTAGGAGTTCACGTGTTCTATCCTGTGGCACAATACTTGGTTTCATGTCTTATATAATTATGTATGGCAAATTAATAGAATGAGATGCGTGTCTTATGAAGGTTGAAAAGTAAAACTGACACACAAAATTATGCTTTGAGTCAGTATAAATTTATGTTCTGTATCAGAATCCTCCTGTATGTTCCTTGTGTAGCTGATTCCATAAGGTAAAAGTAGGCAGTGCCAGCACTGCAGTACCAACACATACACTGTTATGTTTTCTTTTCTATTGCTTCTCATAGCTCTATGCCACTAGATAGCATTGTAACAAAAGTACTCCTATAATCGTGGTTGTGTAGAAAGACTGACGTGGCCTACTATCTTCTACTATCAAATACCACATGAATTTAATTCACTTTTTTGTACTGACTCAGTACATAAATCTACATTAGCTCTGCCCATGCTGTCCTATGGAATAGAAGGTTTTAATTTCCAACATTATAAATCTAGCAGCTTTTATCATTAATAACTCAGAATGAATTTACCAGTTAATAAAGGGGCAGCTTGTAGAATGGTGCATTCCACTTTTAAGAAGAAACTAAATGAGGGAAATATTCTTGCTTGTTACAAAACTTTTATTGCTTCCTCCCAGCAAATACCTGTTTAGAAGTCCTTACCAGGCATACGCCACTTTCTTCCCTTTCCTCAGAATCCCTAGAACTCATATGAGACGTTTGCCTGCCACCTCACATTCTCAGCTTGCAGAACTCCATCTTAGCCCTGAATTAGAAAAACAGCAAGTGTGTAACAGGGTGTGTAGAGGGAAGTTATATTCCTTACAACCATGGAAAACCAAATGTTTTTCATGATCAGTGTGTTCAGATGGGTGGTGGATGCAAAAGAAAACTATTTCTTTTGGTTTAACCTGATGACGCAGTATGTTTTTTTCTCAACTTTCAGGTTGTGTGTTCTACAAAGTATTTAACTATTAAAAAATTCTATGTAATTTATAACATTTTTCTTATCATCTCAGATACCAAAGTAATACAGCAGCTGATGTTCTAGATACTATTACCAACATTCAGCCTAAAGAAAGTGATGCAGGATCTGGAGAAACTCGTGAAGCAATTGTTTATCGTTTAGCCGAAGACATGCTAGAAAAACTTCCTCCAGATTACATACCTCATGAGGCAAGCTAATCGTAGTTGTTTTCTTACTGTTCTTCTCTCTGTTGAGTATTCACACATTCACATTCCAAAAAAGAAACCCTGAACTGTAAAGAAATATCGTGCAGCAGATTCAAGCAAACAAACCAACATCTTTATCGCTATCAACATAAATCAATATGAGGCTTTTTTAGTTAAACTCAAAACATCTAACAGTTGATCATGGAGATATGTCATGGAGACTATTCTTGGACTTCCAAAGCTGCATGTGAAATCACAGAAAAAATCAGTCTTGGCTTTTTGATAGCAGTCTCCTGGGCCTTCTGGGTGAAGTCCTATTCTAGAAAAATCTGAGTATTTGGGTAGCATCAGACAAAAAAATAAAAACATCAGTTTTAAGAGGATAAATGTTAGTTGAATAATGTGAAGTAAAAGTCTACTATTTACTTTTCTGAACACGAGAAACTTAAGATGTTGTATATGACAGCAGTATTGCAACAATTCAGATTTAACTGAGTTCTTTCTTCTGTGCTTCTATATTTTAGGTAAGAGCTCGTTTAATTAAAATGGGACAACTTAACTCTATGAATATTTTTCTTCGGCAAGAAATTGACCGAATGCAAAAGGTGATCACAGTACTCCGCAACACTTTGAATGATCTTAAATTAGCCATAGAAGGAACTATTATTATGAGTGAGGCAAGTAAAGCATATTTACTATGTATGGAATACTGTATTTTAAACTAATACTTCGATTGTTTTAATTCATATATTATAATTTCATTCCTTCAGAATTTGAGAGATGCACTTGATAATATGTATAATGCTCGAATTCCTCAAGTATGGAAAAGAGTATCTTGGGATTCTTCAACACTTGGCTTCTGGTTTACTGAATTTTTGGAAAGAAATACTCAATTCTCTGCTTGGATATATGAAGGAAGACCAAATGTGTTTTGGATGACCGGGTTCTTTAATCCACAAGGTAAGGGTACTGAAAGGACTTGAGTAATAATGTATTTAATCATAATTTAATGTTTTTACTACATATCTAATTTAATATAACACCTAGAAAAGATGTTTTCATCGCTGTCAGAGTATGTCATAGAAGCCAAGATAATAAATGGGTTCAAAAAAAGAGATTAGATAAAACCATGGGAAACAGGTCCAATGGTAGCAATAAACATGACTGTCCAAATTTAACCTTTGAGTTGGGAGGTCCCTAAGCTCCAGATTGCCAGAATGTGGAAGAAAATAGAAGGTAAAGGATTTATGTGTCATTCTGTGTGTTGTAATATTATTTCACTAAAGCATCCACCTTTGTCTTGTGTCAGAGACAGGATGCTTGTACAGATGATCTTTTAGTCTGACCTATAAACACAGTTTTTATTAAACACTGTTTTTATATTACAAGAAGGAAAACACGTCGTTAAGAAATAAAATGTTTTATCTTGTTGACATATTGTAGCATGATATGATACAGCTTCTAAAGAAAATATACTTAATGATAACGACAGAGCTTTTAAAGAAAATATTTTTTTCCTGTGGTTTCAAACTGTTTAACTCATTCCAAACTGTAAATTGCAAGTATGGAAGAGCTTTAATGTAGTGTAAGATGTTATTTATATGCTGTACAGTAGCAACAGAAAAACTTTTTTTGCAGTAAGAGCAATGATTCACTGGAACAACCTGCCCAGGGACATGGTAAGGTCCATGTTGCTGGAGGTTTTCAAGACACAACTGAACAGGGTGTTAGATAATCTCATCTAGGCTCCCTTTCCCACAAAGGCTGGACCAGGTGATCTTTTGAGGTCTCTTCCAACTTGGGCTGTTCTGTGATTCTATGAACATGCAACCATACCCGCATTTATAGCATTTATCTATCTTTCACAGAGAATCATTAAACTGTAGTTTTCACAGCACTTCCATTTCACAGGTTATTTAATGAATAGTTTGTTCAGATTCATCAAAGATATACTGCGAAGTACAAGTAAACATTATCTATCACTATCTGTTAGAGCTTTATATATTTATCATTTATAAGAAAGAGGAAGAAAACCAAATTGTAACCATTTCCATGAGTAACAAACCCTGTTACCTTATTAGATGCATGTTCATAGAAGAATCTCATCTGACCTACACAACCGCCCATACAAAATTCTCACGAGAAACTTCTCATCTGTAAGAGCTCTGAGGCGGTTTCTTTCATTAGGATTAACCTCTGAAATCCTCGAGTATTTTATGAGTTATCTTCACTTTGTGATGCTTCTATTCTTACTGGCATTTTTGTGACCAGGACTGTAAAAAGTACTAATATCAAAGTGGTTTTTTGGGTTGCTCTTAGAAACAGTTGAGGTGCCTGGAGCACATCCAAATTATCATTAAAAGATGGTATTGAGATGCCAGTCAAAACATCATTCCATTTATATCATAACTGGCACAGCTGGTAAGCAAACAAATCTCTGGTGATTCAAAAGCAGCACTCACAGTGTTGTAAAAGAAGATAATGGACCAGATTCTTTTGACCAAATAAAATATTTAGTCTAATAATATCTGAGATACAGATGATTTTGAACTTGTTGATTGCTTTGACTTCTGTGTTCCAAAAAAAACAGTCTTATAGATGCCTGCTAAGCACCAAAGTTGTGCGATGGCTAGGGGTGAGGTAAGTATAGTTACTATATTCATAACACCGATCACCAGAAAATTCTGAGTAAAGCAAACCATACAGTAAAGTTTAAAAATTAACTGTTGTGAGGCAAATCTGAAATCGGACTAGCATGTGCTGCCATTGCAGGAAAATCTAGACTGATTGCACTGGTGAATCAAGCTCTAAAACTATCACAGCATTGGCAAATACATTATAATATTAAAACATGAGGAATGTATTTTATCAATTTAATGGAAAACTCTATTTATAGTAGTATAAAGTATCACCAATAATTGTATTTAAACCTGTTGTGATTTTTTAGTATTGTCAGTGTTTGTCTCCTACAAATTATCATTATTAAAGGAGAATGTATGTTAATGGTAGTGCAATATTCCATGCAGTAGACATGGCACTTGGAATGAACAAGCTTATGGAGAACCAAGTATCATATTATAGAGGTATAATTCATTTTTAGCAAACTTTAGAAGCCTAAATAACAGTTTTATTTTTATCAGAATAAATAGTATTTGAGAAATTAATACATGCTCATTTCAAGTACTACGTTAATTGTATTTACATCACATTAATATTTTGGCTGTGACAAATATCTTAGTTTCTAACTCTTTGTCCTAATTAGCATGTTAAACCACTTCTTAAATCTTGAAATGTTGTCTTCTACTGCATCCCTGTGTACTTTCATGATTTCCCCCCTGGCCTGTCATTATTTCATACGGTGGTTTCTCCTCCTCTTAGATACTTGACAGCCCACAAAACACTAGTAGTCTTTTCCTTTATGCCCTATCAAGAAAGAACTGATGCCATATAATCTTTAAGTCTTTACAGTAATCACTCTTAAGTATGCAGTTCTCTATTGTTAACTTTTCTTTCTTCATCTCAATCTCTTTCTGACAACTCCAAGTAGTTCTTCATCCAATAGCATAAAAATAGCAGCTCTTGGTGTTTTGGCGACTTCATTGTCATTTTCTGAGACACTTATGCAGAAGCAACCAGATATTTGCTGCAAGTGTTTAATTTTTGTAGCTTTTTCTCTTATAACACATACAAACCTCTTTGCTGCCCAGTTGTCATCTTGTGCTTATACTATTCAGCCCTTCATCAGCACAGATTTTACTGCAAGCCTCTGTAAAGTCTGTTCTAAATAGTACTCAAAAAATCTCCAAACTTGCTGCTTCATTGTGTCATACTCTACCTTCATTTCTGTCTAGGACTCCCTTTTCTTCACTAACAAAACAAATTTTTCATCCCTTATAGGCACTGCCTTGTCTAGATTCCCCACACTCATATAGTTATTTTTATTATCACATTCAGACACACATTTTTTGTTTTCCATCAGTGAAATTTATTTTATTTTTCTACCTCTTTCATTTTTTAAAAAATTACATTTTTCCTAAATTGCCTTTACACAAATACCAGCTCACATATTTGATATCTTCTTTGCCTTCAAATTCCTTCTTAAAACACACCTCTACCATGGGTCCTGTGGTTGATTGCCTAATGATAATTTGTAAGTCAGTATCATGAGCAAACGTTTGTTCACTGAATAATTTGGTAGAAAAAAAAAAAACACCTTTATGTGCCATTTAAAAATACTTTTCTTAGTGTAATGCATTCTATGCCACTTTTGTCATTTGTTTCTATTTTGGCCCCAAAGCAAAGTTTGATGTCATTAGTCAGGGTGCTCAATTTCAATAGAGTTCTGAATATCCGTCTATAACATTCACTGCAGAACCATGCAGATAACCGAGCAAGATTTCTTTTTTTGTCTTGTGAGATATATACTAAACCTCTGGCTTAATTTCTCAAGGATTCCTGACGGCAATGAGTCAAGAAGCAACTCGGTCACATAAAGGCTGGGCTTTAGATACAGTTACAATACATAATGAAGTGCTAAAGCAAAACAAAGAAGAAATCACATCACCTCCTTCTGTATGTATGACATGCAAAGATGTTTCAGTAGCAATTACGGTATTTAATTTACATTGTGCATCATTCAGTCATTTTGGATTGATAGAGGAAAAAGTTACTATTGTCTTCACCTCACTGTTTTCGCTCAGCATAGAAGATAAATAAGTATGAAGATATTAATTTTTTTTATTTTGCATTTACAAGAATATTTTATTACAAGAACTATGTCATTGTACCACTTAATTTTTGGAATTTATAGTAAAATTTAGATCAAATTTTTTAGTGTATGACTTCTATTAAGCAACTTTTATTGCCATCCATGTCAGTAGCATTATCTTCTGAAAAAGGATGATATTATAGTTTAAAATTAGTTTGAAAAGATTCAATGTCAGATTTTTTTACTATAAAACATATATTCCTTTTAATGTTTTAAGCCAATTACTCATTTTACAAGACAGATGCTTTATTCTGTGTGATGTATCTGCTTACTCTCCACACAGGAAGGAGTATATATCTATGGGCTATATTTGGAAGGTGCAGGCTGGGACAAGCGAAATAGCAAACTCATTGAATCTACACCAAAGATTCTTTTTGTCCAGCTGCCTGTGGTGCATATGTTTGCTGTTAATACAACCACTCCGAAGGATCCCAAGCTCTATGTTTGTCCTCTTTATAAGAAGCCCAAAAGGACAGATCTGAACTATATTACAGTGATCTATTTAAGGACAGTAGTGTCTCCAGACCACTGGATATTGAGAGGAGCAGCTCTCCTGTGTGACATCAAGTAAACTGTTTTCCATACCATAACAGAAACAGAATATATGGCGCATGTAACCAACTACACGTGTAATTCTTCTACTGTTTTTATTTGGTGGCCATTGGTCATTATACTAGAACTTTCAGTCTTGGTTTAATGAATTTTTGTCTCTGCTTCCAGTAAATTCAGTTTGTCTTGGCTATTTGGTGATAGTTTTCAGAATAAGTTCACTGATTGTAGTCTTTGATGTTTCCATTGTATTACTTTAAAAAGGACTATTTGCTTTGATACAACTAACGTTAATTAAATTGTTGTTAAACCTTAGAATGTGAAAAAGCCAAGGTTGTTGTTTTGGTTTTTTTGTTCTCATATACAGCTTTAGCTTGTGTTTCAGTGACATACGATGACAACAGAAGGCAATACAGAACATAACAAAATTTAAGTTCTCATAGATACAAGTTTTAAAATATTCCTGGATTCTCCATGATACCTACATTATTTTCTTTGACTCTGCAGGAAACTTTATATTTAAGACAGAAAAGTATATTTGATCCATATTTTTTGCTTGGGGTTCCTCACGGTTCACTTGTTTATGTTAAACTATATAGATTAAACAGAACTACACCAGGAATGTTTGTGTCTGGAATATCTGACAGAGACCATTACGTTCTCTGTCCAGTTTAGCTGTGTAGTAACATAGCTACAGAAGTAGAACAGTGCCAACGACTTAGCATGGATGTTTTTCTAATTAAAATAGAGAACCAGATTATCTAGAAGTACAATTATTTTCCTGCATCTCATTTTAGCTCTAAAATATAGGCTGGAATCCTTGGAGTGGCTATCACAGCATAATTCTGTGATAAACCTGATGAACATCCATGCATTTTCCAGACATAATTAGTAATAAACTAATTCTATGCATGTAAACAAGATATGCACTCTACACTATCTCTTCAATAATCTGCATAAAATTTGTTCTTCCTTCATATACCTTTATTTGGCAACACAGTTTTTCATTTACATCACATGACTGGACTATATTCTTCCTTTTGCAGTTTGAGTGATCAAATGCATCTGCTGTGGCAAAGGGCAGCTACTACTTTATCAAGTCCTGGGGCATCTGATGGGATAGTAGAAGGCTTTGAATTTTGTTAGAATCCTACAGCTTTCTGTTGGAGGTGACCATCCCAGGATATCCTCTTGCAGAAAGGCTATGGCATATAGGAAATAACAATACATAGACACAAAATTATGAGCAGAGAAACAAAAAAGGAAGATCTTCAAACGCAATTAAGTAAAAGATTTCTTCTCTCTCTCCTCTGTAGACTTAGTTTGATCCAAATACAGCTAAGGTGTTAGACTAAAACACATAGAAATTTTAAAAGTTGTACCGTGGAACTACATCTGCACAGAAGAAAAAAAAAAATATCTGACTGCAACTGCTGAGAGATTTTGCTCTAAGTAATCAAAAGACGACTGTACTTGTTGAACCTGACAATACAGGTTGAACCTGACCAGCAGGTACCTGCCCAGTTGCTTGCTCACTCCCCCCTGCCCCAGCAGGATGGGGGAAAGAATTGGAAAAGCAGAAGCTGAAAAACATGGGCTGAGATGACAGTTTAATAAGTGAAGAAAAGCTGCACACGCAAGCAAAGCAAGTGAAGACATTTACTTACTGCTTCCCACTGGCAGGCAAATGTTTAGCCACTTCCTGGAAAGAAGCACGCATAACGATTACTTGGGAAGACAGATGCAATAAGCACAAATATCCCCCTCCTTCTCGTTTCCCCAAGTCCTTGGTGCTGAACATGACATCATATGGTATGAAATATCCCTTTGAACAGTCTGGGCCAGTTCATCTTCTCTGAGCCTGCTTAGGAGTTTGTTCCATTCTGTTTTCCTCAACACCATGCATTAGTTCATTACTTCCAGGTTACAATGAATATTAATTTCCATAGAGTTTTCCCGTTAGTTTATGGAAATAATCTACGTGTTGTGATAGCAGCAATCTACTATCTATTCAGAAAGCTCCATTTTTGTCTCTGCGTGCTTGAGGATATTCACAAAGTATTTCTCTGTCCCAGTCCTATGTGGGTTAGTATTCTTACACTTGATTTGTTTACAGCCAGTTCTTCAAACATTTAACAAGGTGTAGTTAACTACCTGAAACACCACAAATCAATTCTCCCAGCTGACATAACGTATAGGAATTCAAGACCTCAAAGTCAAGACCTTTCACTTCCAGGAATTCTTTATACATCCAGGATATTGTAACAGCATTCAAATTCCTAAATTAACTCTAACGGTTTTTTCTCATGTTCCTCAACCTTTTTGTGCTCATTTACCATTCAAGATAATGCTGTTCAAATTGTGAGACAGTATTGTGGTGCCTGAATTGACAAAGACAAGCATACCATGTCAGAAAAACACAAATACTTAACAGATGATAAAAAAAGACAAATACTTGAAATATGACATTTAACTGGTTTCCGTGAAAGCAAGGGCCTAACTCATGAAGATCTGTGCTTGAGAATGTGAAGAACAACATGTTCAGAATTAGCTTAGAGTGTGCATCCATAGTCTGTATTATTCTTTCCTCACTTAGTGGAACTGTCACCCAAGAGGATTTTCCTACCTATTTCCTCTGATTTTCAGAGGTAAGTTCAAGCAAGTGAGATGAGGGCAGGCATCATCTTTCCCACTGCTTTAGAGTGGACACATTAATTGGGAGACATTGATCTGCTGGTATGTCAAGATACTCACTTTTCACAGAAGTGTTTGTTCCTAGGTGATGATTCATGAGGAACATGACTGTATGATGAGCTTTTATATAGCACTGGGTAGCGTTAACAAAAACTATGGAAATGAGCTTGCAAATGGTGGGATTTGTTTTCTGGTCACATTGCTAAATCTCACAAAGCCACTGGAATGATCTTGTTCCAAGAAGGTAACATTTCATCTAAAATTTAATTTAAAAGATTTGTTAATTTCATGAAATAGTTTTCTTCACCCACACCCTCTGTTTCTGCCTCTATATTTTGGTTGGTTGTAACTAAAATTTGTTCAGCAGAGATTCAGAATATTCATATTTTATGGAAAGACCTACAGTTTTCTTGTTCAGTAACCTCATTCACTGACCATATCTATTCTTAATATTTAAACTAATTCATTATTTTCTGATAGTCTGGAAGAACTTTTGGCAGCAGTATGTAAGTATAATTCTGTTGATACAAGTACTGAAAATCAAATATATGGAATGTGCAAGCTGCAGTTTTTATACTGATGTTTCTACTGATTTTTTTAATATTTGAGTGTAATTGTACAGCTATGACAAGTCTCTTGATCAGATTTCTTCAGAAGCTGCTGGTATTGACTAGATGATCTTCGAGGTCCTTTCCAACCTAGATGATTCTGTGATTCTGTATTATTTGTACTCCTCAGGCAGACTTCACACATACTAAACCGAACATTGTAAGATGTTGTACCTGAATCTGCACCACACAAGCAGGGTATTCCTGAGGCAAGTCTAGTTGTATAAAAACCAAAAGAGATGCCTTTTCCAGTGGTTAATACTGCCTTCAGAAGCACAAAAGAAGCAGGCATATATCAACTCTTAGAAATTCAGGAAAACTTTATTTTTTAAATTTAGCAACAGTCCACAATAAAGGTCAAATCCAGTAACAGATTTTGGAAATAGAAATACCACATGATTCTTATATAGCAGAGATTAGGATGGGGAAATAAACAACTGCTAACATGTATGACTTATTTTTATGCCTCTATTCCATTACGATTTCTAATTTATTAAATATAAATATATGCTAATAAGGTCATTAGGGATATCTGAGCAGTCTCTGACTTACTGCACCAACTATTTAATAAAGGAATGACTCAACCAAGGTATTAGTTAGATTACTAATAATTAATGGATATCCAGGAATGCAAGACACAATTTGTCTAACTTCCTCTATCTTCACCCTCCCAAATGTCTAAAAGGATTTATGGTTCTGTTCTGCCAATTAGAAAGTCCATTTTTTGGGACTTAAACTTAATTCTGATCTTGCTGACAGACTTATCATTTGCTTATATTTTTGTATTCTTTATTATTAATCAAGATATTTTTCATAGCATTCAGGCGAGGTTCAATCTTTAGCAAAATTTTTATAATTTTTCATAAACAATGAGATCTCACCCAAAATTTATCCTTAATGTCAGTTCTAACATTTACCTTAAGTAAAATATAGCTATCAGTATTTTTCCCCCTAAGCCTTATTCAGCTCCAGGAAAATGTGATTCCACACTCTGGATATTAGGAAAACACTAACGTTTATTCTGTCTAGGACAAAATGATAAATCTCAAGTTAAAGAAGGTCCTCCCTGACCCCCTGCCCTGCCCCAACTCCTGGACTTTCCTTGTGGATCTGAAGCTTCTGATGTCTTACAATATCAACAGGTTGACTCCTCCAATTCACTTTACACTTCATTTTTCCAAAAGCAATTTTGGCAGCATGTCTTAACAGATAAACTGTCAGCAGCTTCTGCGTATATTCATTAATCAGTAATTCCTCCTACCAGTGTTTATATTTGATATTGAGATTATTCAAGTGGTTGTTCAAGAGGTTAGCTAATTAAAACTCCTAGTATTAATTTTTCAAAGTGTGCTGGCTAATCACCAAAGTTGGATTTCTGTGAACAGATGCTCAAAAGCACAATGATTGTTTGCCTTACAGACACAGTAATTCAGAGAACTGTGTTAAACAGGTAATTGCCCTCCATCCTTGCAGCATCAGATGACTTATGAGCAGGCTGCTACATAGTGACAGAAACGAATGAAGTTTAGGGTCACCCTCTTTCGGGGGGGATGTTTATGATGCAAAAAGCTATGTCCTCAAAAGACACTGTGATTAACAGTTTGTGATCTCCTTAATGGGCACATGAGCATAAAAAGTAAAATTACTGTAAGTGGCCACATAAATAGAAAGGATTTAACCTGCATATTTATGATCTAGAGAATTTAATCCAAACCGTACTCTCCCTCTTTTGTCAGGGCCATGATAGCACCTGGGAAACCCATGATACAGGTTCCTCATCCATTCATCCAGGGAGTATTTCTGGTACAAAATGCTATACTACAAAATACCACCTCTTTCTCAAGAGACAAATCCTGTCCGTCTTTAAAGGATATTTTTCTCAAAAACCCACCAGATGCTACAGACAAGCTACTAAATGCTTGTCTCAGCATTTGGGAAGCCTTTTAAGGGAATCCAGGTCCCACCTACTAGGCATCTAGCAGCAGAGTAGAGAGAAATCATCTCTGTCTCTTTGGAAAAGACCAGCATTATGATCATTGCACAAGACATACATCAAACTGTACAAGGCAGTTTTCCTTTTCTGTATCAAGGTTTCCCTTGGTGAGAAGATATTGAATGGAATGATTTTCAAATATTTTCCTCACAGAAAAAAGCTACCACTACAGAAGAGGAAGAGAGGAGAGTAATATTTCTGTCAATTTTACTTGATAAAGAATAATTTGACTTTATTCTTTCTCTCCTTTGTTCTGTGATTCATAGCTTCCTACTTTCTTCTTGTGAAAAATGGGGAGAGAAAGTGAATGCTTTACTGAGTATTTCTTACCATTATTTCCTTTGTGCTAGCATCTTTTCATTTTGTTCATCCTAGCAGCCTTCTATAGCCCAAACTACAATTAGGAAATTTGAACTAGGAGTCAGGGATTGTGGTAAGAAATTTGAACTGTAACAAAAAAGCTCTTTCCTATTATATTACATGACTGCAAATAACCTTTATATTTCTATACTTCTAAGATTTTTAAATGTAGGAATGTCTGGATCAGATTCACAAATTACTCAACACAGGCCCATAAGAATCCTTCAACAACATTTTACAGAAAAGATTTAAAGCAATTTTTTCTTTATAAGACAGAGCACTTAGGTATTTAATTTCAATATAATATTTACCTAAATCATTCCCTCCATACAATCATTACATAGAATAAATTCCACAAGGCAGCTAAACCCCAAAAGTAGATACAGCTATTTCAGTTCATTTTATAGCTTACAAAATGTTAAACAAACAAAACGTTTGCACTCATTTCTTTGTAATTACCAAAAAACACATAGCCCAAAGCATCCAAGCCATGCAATCTGACAGCTGAAATCTGGAGCTGTCCATTTTACTCAAGCACTACTAGTTCTTTTCATGTATTTACACTCAACTAGGCCCTTACATCTGGGACTGCAAACTAGCAACAACTTATGTTCATTCATTCCGAGTCTGCATCTACAATACTACACATTACAGAAAACTGGGTGATTTCATCCCCTGCACTCCAGCACTGCGTAGCTACCATGAGACATTTCACAAAGGGACCACATTCCCCTACAGGTGAGTAGGTAATAGAACAATTAGCGCTTACAGGCACTAAACTAAAACTAATGAGATTTAATGCATAAATATGTACTATGACCAGTAACCAGAAAAAATTCTCCTGCTTCTTAATGCACTACATTTTAAAAGTTTTGTACATTGATCTGTCATATAACTACTTGCTGTAGCCATGTCCTGATACAGAATACTGTAAGAACATTTTGACTATTACTAAGATCTCTAAATTAGCCATTTCCCAAAGGCCAGGTTTCAAGGTACAATTCAGATGACTTGGTTTCTCTAAAGACACTTAAGTACATATAGCTCCAAGTCAAGATGTGCTTGTAATTGCAGTTGTAGCTTATGCGTTTGTAACAATCTTTTGTATAATGCTGCTCAGAGCTACCCCCCCCCCCCCCCCCCCTCCAGGAGGTCTACAGAAGGATTCAGTTTAGATGAACTTTTATTTCAGTTAAGTAGGTATCTACATGAATTAAAATTCTACAAACACTATCCACATTCAATGATTCAACAATAAAATTCCTCTGCTTCCTTTCCTAAACACATATTTCAAATTCCTAAGTGATTTATTTGACTAACTTCATAGGTGCTGATCCTCAGCTCAGACACTTTAGCTTTTATTGAGCTTGGAAAGATCTTTACCGACAGTTCCTCTTGGCTTTGTAAAGAAAAAAAATGAGCCAAAGCATATTCACTGCTGCAGCACACTACAGTTAAAAAGCACAAGAGTAAATAGTTACTAGCCTTTCAGGAACAAAGACAACTCTTACACAGCCACTGTACAGGTCAGCAACTCCCTCCATTTTCCACATAAATCCCAAATTTTGGTAAAACACTTCATTCTCCAAATCTCAGCAACCCTGTACCCTGCAACTTTAAATATATATATACAAGGTAGAAAGGAATAGAATTTCACTAAGCGTTTAGATCTATTTGCACTGGGGTTGTTTCCAAGACTTGTATATCTCTATCCATAAGCAAACTTATTAGAAAAGATGATGCTTCTAAAAGCTAATAATTACTGGTTATGGAGAAGCAGGAAGTGCGTGACTTGCACTGAAAACTTGTGACATTCTTGAGGATACTGCCTGAGGCAGCTTAGGAAAATGTCTGTTACTCAGTAAATGTCACTAGCAGAAATATACAGTTTGTCCATGAAACTGATTTTTCTCTTCAGAAAGTTTCAGAGACAAAGCATTCAGCCTCATGTGGGACAGGGACATTATCTTCTGCACATACAAGGCTAGTGGTCATAACTTTCAGGTAGCAGAGAGCCCAAACCCTTGCTAATGCTTTGTCTCTCACCTGTAGGAACCTCCTGTGGCAAGCCATTGGGTATGCTGTTCCTGCAGAAAAGGATTATCAGGGAGGTTATGAAAACAGACACTGGAGCTTTTTCAAAATGCATTGTTGCCCTCAAAATATAGTAAATAGCATTAATAATGCTCAACAGTCATAGTAGTACAATAATCCCCATGTTGCAGTGTAACTGCAAGGTAGCTTCTCCTTAATACATTTGGTCCAGCCTAGAGGTAAAGAAACAAGAGAAGTTACAGAGTCCTGCATTTTAAATAGCTTTTGCTGTTTTTCAGCTACAGCAAAAAAAAAAAAAAAAAAAGTTTTCCTCAACAAACAAAATTCTTAAGTTGAACAAAGCTTCCTCGACTCAGTGCATTGTATTTTTCAAACTGAAAGGATCCCAGCTCCTTTAGATTTGGATAACTTCATTTTAATGCTTCACTTGGCTATTTTAAAACTTATCTTTTCTTACATTAAAACTGATTAGTATTAATTTAGTATTAATAAAAGCATGGATAAATATAACAAATCCAGCAGACCCAGGTTTTAGAGGCAACTTTCATCAATATTTCCTCCCCAAAAGATTTGAATGTATTGGATAAATACCCTTCCATCTCTAGAAAAATTACCTGTCTCTTACTACAGTGATTGAAGTCAACAAGATTTGTTCAGTCTTCTGAAATTTGATAGTAACTTCTTAATGGACACAATGAAAACATGCCTGTCCAGAGTTTACTTAATTTCCCCCACCTATCCCCCCTCCAAAAACATTCACGTAGATAACACTCATGTATGGTATCATCGTACCTAAAGAGTTACCTTTGATTACTTCTGGAAAGCAGAATTATTCTAAAGTAATACCTCTGCTTCCAAAGCGATAGATGTCACCCTCACAGCCCTCATAAGGCTATTCAACAGAGACATAAACCTATTAAGCTCTTGTGAAAGCAGCTGGCTCTCTGCTGCGCACAGGTGCTGGGAGTCCTCTTGGGAGCAGGAGTCCTACCTGGAAGACTTAATTACTATGCCTGGTGCAGAAACAATAGAAAGCAGTTGAGATCTGCTTGTGAAATAGGTGCACCCTGCTAAGGCTGGTGGTGTTCTCCAGGTGGAAGAGGTTTCTTTCCCTTTATTTAAAGGTTTCTGTTTCCTGGCCAGAAGTAAGCTGGAGGATATTTTGCTCAGTTACCTGCTGTTTTTGCGGGTTTATTGAAAGCAGATCTAACATGGCATGGTCTTCAGGTGCCAGGAGGTGAGGCCAGCCTGTAGGCACTAGCAGATGGGAGCAGGTGTTGGGCTTCAAGTAAAACATTTCTGTGAGGTGGAGCCAGCTTTGGGCAGGGTCCTCTCTCAGCCTTTCAGGGGAGTCAAACCACATGAAATAGTAACAATCAACTAACTGTCAGTTTTCCTAGTCATGTTTCTCAGCAGTTTGGTATTGCAGATGCTCTCTGGTTGATGCCTGCAAGGATGTATGATAACTGCAAGTAACAGAAATGTAGTTTTTCGCAGAAGTTTCTTACACCCATCAAATAATACAGATTCAGGCAAAATAAGAAGGCTTCTCCCTGTCTCATTATCTTAGTCTCTTTGAGGCAAACTTTAGGTATGGGTTAAAATCTTTTAAATCCAGGGGATCACTGATTTCTTCAAAAATCACAGAGCCTTTCATTGTTCCAGGTGACACTGCTGTGGCCGAACATGCTTGTTCAATTAGATTTTTATTCTTCATTCCTTCTCACTGTTCCCTAAGTCTTCAGCACTGTCTGTAGCAGACATACTTATTCTACAGGAACAGAGTATTTATTTTACTGGGATAGTTAAAAAAATCAATCTCAATGAGCAACAAAAAACATCACTGGAGGCAGATGTTAGGGGTTTCAACTAACTTGGAGTGTTTGGGGATCATCTCATTTAACATCCCAAAATAAATGTTCTTTATCTCCTATTTGGGAGTAATTTTTTTTTTTTTCCTTCAATCTTTGTTTTCTCTCACTTCAGAAAAGTTGAAGGAAATACCTTTTCACCCTTCAGCCAACCAAACCACCATAGCAAATTCTTTCTGCCTGGAGTTAGCTATTGAGACGTAACTGCTGTTCTGGCAATTCACATGGTGAGGAATTCCATGATCTCACAGCATCAGTGCTCTGACAAGTTACATTCGTAAAGTATCAGGTTGATGCTGTGTTTTGTTTGAAATTAATATACATCATTAATATTTCAGCTATTAACTTCTTTATATTCCAGTTGCATCTAACAGACCAATGTGAAATATTTTCCCCAGTTCGATTTTGAGCTTTTCTTCTAAATCTGTTAGGTTCTGTATGCTTTCTCCTTCCACATTCTGGTGTATAATCTCACCAAATAAACATTATTTAGTAGTCAATGCAAACTGAGTAAATAGGGAAAACAATATGAATCCAGTACAATGCAGATTATGAGCTTTCTTTTGCTAGAAAATAAGTATTCTATGTCCTCTAAATTTGCACGTCACACTACTGCGAAGACTGACCTGTGTCCTGACTTCAATTTAGAAACCAAGCTCAGATCTGACGTGCAGCTCTGTGAATTCATGTTATAAATGGGTAATTGCATTTACTGTTATTAAAAACTATAATAATAAAACTTGGACGTCATGAACAGCATGAAGGCCACCAAGATGCCGAAGCCTAAATAAAGAATGAAAAAAAGAAAAAAAAAAAAAAGTTGAAAAGCTGAGAGACAGGATCGCAAAGGCACTTGTCGGCTTTTTTTTTCTTTTTTCCTCCCCCTCCCCGCAACAGCCCTTCACGCTGACGACACCAGTAGCCCGCCCTGCGCTCCGCGGAGCCGCCACCCGCGGAGCCCCAACCCCGCCGGCGGCGCGGGGCCGCACCGCACCGCACCGCACCTGGGCCGGCCCCGGCCCCGCCTCCGCCGCCGCTACAAAAGCGGCCGCCGGAGCCCCTGCTGCGCTGCCGGCCCCCGCCGCGGAGCCTGCGCGGGGAGCGGGAGCCTCACCGGGCCCCCGCGCATGGGGGGGCCGCCCTGGACATGCCCTTCTCCCCGCTCGGCTTCGCTCTCCTGCTGCTGGCGGCCGCGGGAAGGTCCCTCCCCATGAGGCGGGTGAGTGCCGCGGCGGTGCCGGCGCAACTTGCGCGGCCGCGCTCGGCGGCTGGCGCTGCGCGGGCACCTGTCCCGGCGCGGCGGGTCCCCCCGCTGCCCCCCCGCCAGCGCTGGGGCGGCCGCCGCGGTTTTCCGCGGAGCGGGACGCGGTCGCGGGGGAGCTGCGGGCTGCGACTGCTGGTGCCCGGGCGCGCCTGGAGAAGTTCGAAGTTAAAGGCGTTACTTGTTGGGTGTCCGCGCCAACACTC
The DNA here is from genome assembly GCF_965140245.1 of Athene noctua. Classification (NCBI taxonomy): domain Eukaryota; kingdom Metazoa; phylum Chordata; class Aves; order Strigiformes; family Strigidae; genus Athene; species Athene noctua. Next base: position 95,518,241 of record NC_134037.1, read on the forward strand.
GCAGCAGGGGAAGGGGCCGCGGGGTCGGTCCCACGCGTGTGCTCCTGGGCACCTCGTGCGCCCCTGCGGAGAAGTGGGGGGGAGCATTGCGTGAGGCGAGTCTGGGTTGCGGGGGAAGGAGCGGAGACACTGCTGCAGGGACATTGCCCTCGGGGTAACGCTGCCCCCCCCGGGAAATGTTGGGCCCGTTTGTAATGGCCAAAAAATGCAGTGCCGTGGGAAAACCAGAGCGGGGGGTGACGGCGGAGCACCGGGGGGGCTGGGGTTCGGGGCGGCCCTTTTCTGGGACGGCTGTAGCAGGGGGCGACGGGCAGGAGGTGCCGAGCGCTGCCGCCCCGGAGCGCCGCGCGGGTTCCTCTGGCAGCGGCCCCGTGAAACACTCGAGGCCGTGGGGTTTTCCGCTTTTCGCGGGACCCGTGGGCCCGGTGGAGCTGCCGAGCTCCGTCGCGGAAGAGTCCGGAGTTGCGCAGTGTGATGAAACAAAAGTGTCATTCGGTTTTGGCGGTGTGTGTGTGTGTGTTTGTTTTTCCTCGCCCCGGACATCAGGCCCGTAAAGGAGCAACAGGCACGAGTTGCGTCAGGAAGATTTCAGTCAGGAAAATCTCTTCATCGTGAAGATGATCACGCACTGAAAGGGGGGGCTGGGGAGCCACCGTTCGTGGAGGTGCGAGGCACTGGGCAGGGTGAACTTGTACCGCTGAGCAAACTGATGATGGGGCTGCCAGAGGCAGCGGGTGGCGGTGAAGTACCTTTCCTAGCACAGGGGTCCCCCTTCAGCCGGAGGCAGAACCGGGGGGAGGTGAGAAGAAAGAGGCTTCTCTGGTCGCAGCGCTATAGTTGCCGTTTGACTTCACTCTCGCAGTAAGCTGAGTACCTTTATAGCCTCTTCTGACACTAGAGGGTCTTATCTGACAACTTGTCTGGAGCAGTGATTGTGCTTGCTGTATGCTGAGGAAATGAACAAAATGTTCGATCCTGAGTATACAAAAGCATGGGACTTGTGCTGTCAGGAGTCTTAGGTTCAGCTCACAATAGTGATAAAGGTAGTATTTAAAGTCAGTTGAAAAAAAAGCACTGCTTAGGCAGGAGTGGATAGTAAAATCTAGGTGACAACTATCACCTGCAACGTCTTCTGGTTTAAATGGGCAAGACAGGTGTGAGAGAAGTTAGAATGATTTGATACGGAGTTGGGGGAGGAAGTATTTTGTTGGTACTCTGACCTTTCCACTCTCTCTCCCCGACCCCTCAAACAAGTGAAAAGGGGAAAGGGAGAAAAGAAAGCTGAGAATGTACATAGAAGGAAGAAGAATTTAAGTCCAGAGTTTTTATTCATGGTGGTGCTTCTTAATTTGCCATCATTTTAAATGCAGGGTGACTGGAAATTGCTTAATAACTGTCTAGATCTTCTTTACTGCATTGAAGGCAGTAAAATGACCAAGAGCTGGTAGCACATGGCTGCATTGCAGAATCTTATTACTAATGACAAGCCCGTGTCCTTTCCCTGCTTGGCCTTGAGCAGCAGTGTCCTGCCACTGACAGAGCTGACACACGGCTGACTCCCAACCATCCAGTTCTCTCTTGGATTTGGATTTTGGATCCCAATTTTCTATGTAGTACTTATGCTCGAAGGTTTGATAAGATAGTCTTGAAGCAAGTAGTTTAAAAGTCAATGAAGAACAGACAGGAGTTGTGCCACAGTTCTTAACTGGGGGCTCTCTTCAAACTACCCTGGTGCTCTTGTTCCTCAGGCTAAAATGTGGTTAATACAGGCTTCTGGGTGGAGTTACAAGCCACTGAATTCAGTGTAAAGGTTACAGACCTTTTGCTCTCCTCAGCTCTTATTTCTGAAATGCTCTTGTGTGCGAATAGGAAAGTACTCGCATCAAGATCCACATTAATTATAGCGTAAGGGGTATTTAGGTATGTGTATGTTATTGGCTCTCTCAATTACTATTGTGTTATTCTGGCTTATTTAGATACAGTCGCTAGTCTGTTCTCCAAGCCAACAGTCAACATGGTGTTAGGGGTACATGTAGGCACAGCTACTTGCTCACCCTTCTGAATCCTGCTGTTGCTGCTTCTAACCTAGATACCATGGGTATCTAGGATCAGGTGTTTGTCTCAGAGTGCTAGCTTTGAATATTGGTAAGCCCTGATGAAAAGATGCAATGTGAGGGGATGTTTTCAAATGCCTTGTTACTCTGCTGTGCTCTGCCCTTGACAGCGCAGAGATCCCCTTGTGTTTGAACACGCCAGCGCAGGTTTGCAGGACCTATTTTGACTTCTGTTGTGTGCCCTAACGCTGAGAGAACTGAGCTAAGGCTCCTGACTACCACTGTTTTGTAGATTTGTGTTCTTTAGAAGTCATTAGTGTGGGGAAATGGCTGTAGAGCTTGACTGGAGAACAAAGAGAAAAGTGACCTGGAAACTAGTGACTCCATGCAGAAGCAAGGATGGGGGGTTGAACTACATCTTGATTAGCTGGGTGTTCATATGGGCAAAAATCCCTCCATACTTAGGTTGGCTGGACATCACTCTTTATTTCTTTCTCCATTTTCTGCTCCCAAAAGCTTGCATAGAACTGGTTTTCTTGTTGTCTTCACTCTGAAGATCAAAATGTGCTAGACCAGTCTCAGCAGCATGTACTGACCGTGGCATAGAAAGCAGTGGAGGAAAGGGTGAGCAGGCAAGGTCTGACATTGTGCCACCTTGCTGTAGTTATTATCAAAGGGTATTTGGCAGGTTTCTCTCCCAGGAATATGGCCAGGTTCTTAATATTTTTGGCCACTTAAATTCATAACTATGTTATATTGGTGTAAAACTTTGAATTACTTAATAGTACAATCTAAATTAATACAGATTAAATTGCTGTCACAAATGACTAAAACTTTTATTAATAATGTGGGTTATTTTTGTTTTGTTTTTTCAGAAACAACCATAATTTTCTGGAAACTTTATGAAGCTAGTGACAGCACATGTGCTGTACAGCTAGATGGCTTAACACAGAAAATCTGATTATACAAGCTAAAAAGAAGATAGATATTTACCTGTTACAATATCCCAAACCTAACTGTATGGGGGGGATGGGACAAGGGACATGTCAAACTTAAAGAGCCTAGGATATCAGGTCTCCAAGGGCCAAAGGAAAGGCCTGTATTTCACACAGCAGAACTATGGCTTGGCCCCTTGGCATTGTTTTAAAGCTCTGATGTCTGATCCAGACAAGTTTAAGTTAGTGAAGCGGTTGTCAGATCTTTCTACCTTCCTCATATTTCTAGTGCCATTACTGCACAACTGCACACATTCTGCCTGACACCCCCCACCCCCAACTAGGCAGCAGTCTGAAAGACTGGACAAAAGTATGAGACAAAGTGTAGGCAGGTACAGCTGTGCATGGAAGGATGTGTTTCATGGCTGTACCAGCAATGAAGCACGTGCAGCTTTCCTCTGTGAGAAGAAAAATTCATATTCTCTAAGTGACAGAACTTTGCAAAACTAAAAACTTTGCCGTTCAAAAGTTGTAGCTCTGTAGCTGCAATGAAGTTCAGTGAAACTGGGCCTGATAGACAAAGCATAAACAACTGTCTGTTGGCTGTCATATCCTGTTTCTATTAGCCTGTCAAACTAAATTGAGCTTTAATTTGTTGTGTTGATTGATATCCAGTTACTTGAGAGGACAAACCAGGAGGAGCTGTTATCTCTGAAATCACAGGGCCTTCTCTAGTTTATAGCTTGGAGAAGTCCTTTGGTAAACTGATTGTTTCCTTCTGCAATGCTGTAGTGAAATGAAAGCTATTATCTCTGCATTCGGCTTCTTTCATTAAAAGCTTTTGTATTTCTTCCTCTGTGGTTAACCAGTGTATGTACTGCCGCCAAGGCTGTCTGCTCAAGTTTCCTTGGCGCAGTGCATCAGTTCTGTTAGTTTGTGTCTTAACAAAAGTAAGTTTATGCAATAGCAGATATGTCTTTGCTATGGAAAAAAAGTTGTCTGCTCAGTAGATAAGAGACATTCTATTTAAGCCCTACAATGTTGTTTCCTTGCAAGGCTGAATTAAAACATCGAACAGGAGCCCCTTTAATTAAATCAAGTCTTCCTAACATAGCTACCCAAGAAAAGATCAAGTTTAATGCTTGCATCCAGTGCTTCCCACTGGAAAAGGGCTAGGATAAGCAGTATCTAGAGATCTCTAGCTTGCCAAAAAGAAGGCAACACTTTTAGATGTCTTAGTTTTACACAAAATGCTGCAAATTTGAACCTATGGTTGGTAAATATAGGTTTGCTGCTGGTGTCTGAATGCAGATCTTTGATGCCTCTTTATTTGGTATTGGAAACTGGTATTTATAAATTGTAACCACACTGGCCTATGATCTGCTGCATTTCAGTGGTCCTTTGATGTGAATGTGGAGGAGATTATGAAATGTGTGTTGATCTTTACAGGCAGGAGAATCTTCAGGCAAAGTTGTAGCAGCATCATCTGTGGTTCGCAAGCGTAAGCGTGGAAAGTCCACCTCTTCCACTGCTGAAGGAAAGTAGGTGACTCTGCTCTTACTGCCATGAATGTGTACCCATGCAAAGAAGCTCCCTGCAGTTTTATCAGGACTCCAGTAAGCCTGACAGTGTTCCTGGGATAGTGTGGCAGATCTTTGTGAAGGAACATGAGTGGATTTCCACCAGTTATTTTATCCTTAATCTTTATAGTCTTAAAGAAACAATCCCCGCCTTCTGATGTATGTGAATGAATTGATACGGCTTGCTAAGTGCAGATGTGATAGCATAAGGATTTCTTTCCCAAATGCTTACACGGAAACCTTGTGAGCAACCCCCTGCCCCAGTTCAAGTGGCTTCTTGCTAGTTCTATAAGTACTGCAGCTATGTATAGGATAGACACAGGCTTAATTTAATTGAATGAACTATTTAAAAAATGGTAACTGGGTAGAGGAAGTTGTAGTTTACACATGTGGAAAAGAATAGTTTCTTCAGCTGGTCATTTCACTGACTATACTTTATTGCTGTTTCACTATAATTGATTGTTAATGGATTGCTGTCTTAGTGCAGTCTGATATTGACTGCTATTCTGCTTGCAATTGATTGCATTTCATTGTTAGTTTGCCCTCTCACCATCTTTTTCCTGAATTGTTTTATGCTGGCTTTCCCAATTGCCATATTTTTCCATCTTGTACTCTTCTGTCCTTCGAGCTAATCTGCATGCTCCTACTTGTTCTTGCTTTGTCTCACTTATGCATGTACCCTGCTACTCTCCCAGTGCCTTCTCTAATGGTGTCAGGATAATTTTTGAAACTTGCACTCTTGTCCTGATGTGTAGTTTTAGCTGTTGTTTGCTGCTGCCCGTTTCCTTGCTCTGTTGCTACTTTTGTGTACTTTTTCTGCTGCACTATGGCAGCAGTTCAGAAAAGTGAACCTGCTTTCTGATTGTGCCTTGGACGTAGCTAAAAAGTCAAGATCTGTGTGGAAGAATGTTCTGCAAATGTTAGACTATGAACTCCTTGAGCACAGTGGAGAAGCTTGTGGCTCTTTTGGTGTCCTACCTTCTTCACTGCCTCCTGTTTCCTTAAAGGACAAGTGAACATGAGTTAGCTTGCCATCTAAATCTTGTTATACTTGAAGCATATTGTCTGCAGACCCACTCCTGCCTCTTACGGTTGTTCAGACTGATTTTTTCCCCTGCCCCTCTGTAAAACTGCATTTCTACCCCCCTGCCTTCTGAAGCAGTTTCTTGCCAATTTGTTATGCTTAATGTCTTGAGGGCAAACAGGAGGAGTGTGTGTATGGACATATCTGCATAGGACAATCTCTGAAATACTGCTCTTTAAGACTTGCATTTCTGACTAGGATATTTTGGCAACCCCTCTGACATCTGCAGTTCTGGGGCTACTAAGCACATCCGTCTGAAAACAGCCACAATGAATGGCCTAGCATGAGGTAAACCAAAGCACTTCTGTGACCAGCCTAAAGGAAAAGTTGGAGTGAAGACGGCAACAGTGCTCTTGTATATATCTCCCTCTAAATGGGAAGAATGGTCGTCACCCAGAGTTTTGCACTGACTACATCTCTGGTGCTTGTCAGAAGCTTACAGAACACTCCTCCTACACCAGAGCGTGTTTTTGTGGCAGAATGAGTAGTTTAGACTGTGACTTGTGCTTATGTGTGGACAAACCAAATGCAGACAGGAAGCTCAGCTACCAGGGGAGCTGCCTCCTGGGTGCTCTGGCTCTGTTTATAATGGGTATTTCTCTGGTGCTTTGAAAGTTGGTCCAGCTACCTGTGGGCATGTCTTTTATGTGTTGAAGCAAGTTGAGGAATGGCAGCTGATGCCATAACCAAGCTTTACCATGCTGTCTGCTGAGCTCTGATAATCAAGGGAGATGTACAGAATTCCTTCCAAAGGAGTGTGTGGACTGCACCTCTTAAAATCAGTCTTGGGATATTTCAGGATATGTAGCATCAATCTTCCTTTTCCTCTGAATTCTGCTATCATCAGACTTCTATGTGTTTCTTTCCCATAAGAAACAACTGTCTTTTTTTCTTCCATTTGCTAATATTCCTGCTCCCTTTCTGCTTTATAGATATCAGCACTGCTCATGGTATTGCCCAACATCTGGATGCTATATTCATCCTTATGTATTGTTTCATTCTGAAAACTGATAATTTTTTTTTCTCAAAGCATATTCCAATTATTTCATTGCAGCTCAACACTTTGCAACCAAGTTGCAAAGAGTTTGTTTTTAATGTGAGCAGACTGAGTCAAATTTTACATTTGCTTGTGTCTTTCATCAGTTCAGTCTTGGCATCTGAAAAAAGCCATTGTAAAATTAGTGTAATTTGACTACATGACCATGTAGGGTGTGACAAGGGGGAATAAAGGAGAGATGGCAAGTAGATGACCTCTCAACTGCAGCAAGTGTGACTCAGGCTTCTAAGAATCTCTTAGAGCAAATAAATCAGAGGATTGCCGTGTTACATTGATGGGTGTCAGAACCTGCCCCCACCTTCAAAAAAGCCAAAACTGAAAAAGCACCCTAAACCAGAACTGAACTTCCATAGCATTGTAAAACATCTGTTTTTTTCTTTTCTTTGAAGTTTGCTGTCACTGCATAGGGCATTATGAGGATAGTAGGTGAGAGAATATGGTATGTCCCTGCAATTGCAGAGATCTCATCACCAAATATTTTGTTTTTACAAGATGACATAGTCAGCTTTTAATGGTGAGAAAAAAGGACAAAGGGTCTGTGCTCAGTTGGTTGGGGAGGCTCTGTGTTTAAGTTAGTGGTTAGATTTGAGGCCACATATGCACAAAGCATATGAGAAAGTATTTGATGTGTGTGTTAGCAGGAGCCTTGGCAGATGTGGTTTAGGACTGTATTCTATGCTGCAGTTAATCTCTAAAGACCCATCTCTGGGGAGGGGTTGGAGACCTTAGACTAGCTTTCTCTTGGCTTTTGTCTTGCATCCTGTAGTATTCGGCCTGCTCTTAGCTTTTTGAAGAGTGGAAGATAAATCCTATGCACAGCATGCTGTTAGCAACACAGCAGGCTTTAGTTCCCTCCTGTAAAGGAAACTAACTCAGAGCTATTGTAGAAAAGGTAACAGCAGAAGCCTTGCTCCCTCTGAAGGGCATTTCTGGTCCAGTTTTCTGATTCTGCAGGTGCCTGATAGAAATTCTTAAGTATGGCGTTGATGTAACTACTAAGCTGTGGTGTGAAAAAGTAGTAATTATTGCCTTTCAAACCTTCTGGGAGAGACTGACATGCTGATATCCGTGGGCTTCTATCACAAGATTCACTTTCTGACATGCATAGACTCTTGGCAATACAGTAGCCTCTTCATAGATTTTCTTCAAGATGGAAATTGGTAACTTTTGCTACTCTGACATGTCTAGAGTATGTACAGAAGCTACTGAAGAGTTTCTGTAAGGCGTTTTGTCACAGAAAGGATTGGGTGTACAGAAGCATTGACAAGCACCAGGTGTCTTACTTTTATGTTGAATTGGAAGTGGAAAACCAGGAAAGTTTTAAAAGACTTGGTTTATAAGTTAGAATGCTCTATGCAAGTTACTACTTTATGAAATGAATTCATTTACTTATCCCAATATGATCTTTGTGTTGTTTAGACACAGGGAGCCCTTTGGGAGCTGGAATAGGGTGGCAGGGCAAGGTACATGTCTGGTTTGGGAAGTCCAGAAGCCTGTTGCCTTTTTGGCTGACCCTGACTCCTACAGAGTGATCATTGTGCTGAGAAGTTTTGTACAGAGAAATCCAAATTCTGCACCTTTTGGACAGGGTGAGAATCCAGGCATCGGTGCTTGAATTTTTCACTGTTTCAGTAGGTGAAATTGAGCAGGAAGTGAGAAGTTTGAAAGTAACACCAGCATCTAGGAAGGTAACAGCCTGCCTCATGCCCTGCTGTCACTAGAGGTGTGGTATTGTCTTGCATTTTGCATAGAAAGTAGGAGCAGTTGTTGGTTTCACTATTAATAACAAGGTAGGATGATAGCACGTATATGTTGCTATCATTCATGCGGTAAGATGACCCCTTCCAAATACCTGTTTTGGGGAAGGAGTGGCAGTGATGAGCCGCCTTCTGCGTGCACTTAATTTACGAAGTCTGTGTGTTTGGATACGCATGTGATAGATGCCTTGGAAATATCTCTAATAGCTTCAGAAAGCAGCAGAGTACAAATCCCTTTTTATATTGAGTTGGTTTGAAGGACTGTGTTTTTCTGAAAGAGTGCTTGGTTCCTTTATAATTGATTGTGGGGGGTGGAGGGGTTACAGCTGTACAGTAGACATCTTAATCAGTGAGACTATTTGTGCTGTTAAGCAGTATACTCTTTAGAGCCAGGCACTTAATAACAAACTAAGCTGTCAGTCAGTGCTACACATACTATTTAGGGAGATTAAAGGCTGTAATATTGAGAGAACAAAGCTAATGTAAACATCCTTTATAGTTCATGAGGTTAACTTTCCACTTGCTCAAGCTTTCAATAATTAGCTGCCTTCATGTCTGTCCCTTATATTGCCCCTTGCTTGTGGAGTTCTCCTTGGGTTCAGCAACTTGGTTCACAGCCTGGTTTTAATCTTTGCTGTGTGCTATCCCCTGTTGTCTTTGAAAATACTCTGTAGTTTTTCTTCAACAGAAGGACTTAGTCCTCTCCAATCTTGGCTTTGCCATTCCGTCTGAGCTGCTTGGCATAATGTTTAAATAAAGCTTTAATGAAAATTCATATGTTCAAGTAATTCATGATTATTCCTGTACTTCAGAGAAGAAGGAGAGAACCTCTCTACTGACTGATCAAGAGGAAACTAAATTTTCAATTAGTGTCCTAGAAACAACTTGCATAAAAATCCTGGATTCTAAATACTTTCTCTTGTCCCCAAATTACATCTGAGATGATGATCTTTATGTTGATGCTACTTTATGGCCTCTGGAGTTTTTTGGTTTGTTTTTAATTTATAGCTATTCTTACTCTTCTCTCTTTCCCCTAGTTTTGTCATGCTGGAAATATTTGGAGCAAAATCAAGCTCTGGAAATAAACAGATTTATTACACTGTTCAAAGTGTCTGTATCCTGCTCAATGGACAGCTGGAATCAGCACAGAAGAAAAGCCTTTCTTGAAAGGCAGCATGGGCAGAAGGCTATGTCACTGGGAAATAAGAAGATAATTTCATAGCAGATTTGTAGCAAGCTTGGAACACTGTAAAGTATGGAATGACAGGCAGCCGACATGGAAATATTCAATTTCCAATACCATTGTGAACTGCCTTGCGCTTATTTTGCAATGTTTGTCTTTTATTTAGTTTTATGATCCAAACTGCAAAAGAAACTATTTGAACAGTTGGGAATGGAAAGTGTCAGCCTAGTTTGGTCTTGATTAAATCGTTTCTTCTTTAGCCTTTGTCTCCTTCTCATCTGTCCTTTCCTCCACCCTGGCGCCTTAAGTTTTTGACCATTTCTGGTCCAAGTAATCTGACAAGAGAAATGTTCTGTGGGTTAGTGTCCTTTCCATTAAAAGTTTTGGTCTGGACAGCTGGCCAGTCTGCTGTGTGTTTGTCTGGTTGCCCAAGCTGCTCATCTAGTGGGCTTCTCCAAGGAGCATGTCCCAACTCTGGCCCAAGTTGTCTTCCTGTCCTCCATATAGTGAGTTACTGCCGCCTTTGACTGTGTTGTTTCTTTCCTTGAATTCCTTAAAATGGACACCTCTGAACAACTCCAGTTAAGACTGAGGTTTTTAGGACTTTTTCAGGGGAAAAAAAAAAAGCAGCACTTCTTTATGTAGTGATCAGCCTAGTGAGATCCTATACTCAACTGGAGCTTTACTAAGCTATAGTGATAGCACTGACATTTATTTTTGAAAAGCTAATAAAAGTATGTTTTTCTTCTTTCTCTTCCTTTTTTTTAAACTAGCTAAATGAGTCTTCATTTTGGAGAAGTGCAAAGGATGAAACTAATGAATTAATGACTTGCTCATTTTAATAATTGGAAACTATTGTGACTATTGTGTAAAGGATGTTGAGAGAATTTTGAATGCATGAAGTCTTATTCACAGGATCTGAATAAATCTTGGTTGCCTTAAAGGAGGAGGATGCAGCTTACAGTGACCTGAACAGAAGCTGTTCCTGCAGGTTGTTAGAGCACAAGCTTTTTCACATACCTGACATTTCTAGCCTGATTTTGGCTGTGGACTTTAAAAATATCTTCAAAGCTGATCTTTCTTTCCTTTCCACTTAGTACTTTTAATTGTACATGGGTAATAAGAATGTTTGGCTCACTAGGTAGAAATTTTAATTGCAGCATGTTCTATGGTGTTTATGTACCACATGTCAATCTTAAAGGTCTATCTGATCTACTGACTAGTCTTTCATAGGGTTTTAAATTTGTGCTTTTATTACTTAAGGATGAAGAATAACTTGGGTTATTTTGTGGGTTGGGTTTGGGGTTTTTTTATGTTGATTGTTTTGTTGTGCTTTTTTTTTAAAAAAAGGAATATTGGTGATTGCTTTCAGCCTGTTGAGAACTAGGTGTGACAGAGTAGTAAGACATGGAGAGAGAAGCTGTGGTAGCGAGTTTCTTTTTTAAAAGGTGCTCCTCTAATAAAAGTGCAAGACCATCTCAGACAGCTTTGGAGATAATAATATTAGGTTGAGATTTGCTGCATTTCCATGACATACAAAGTAAAAAATATGTATTGTATGTGAGTGTATGTGTAAGAAAGGAGGATAAGACAGCTGAGAAATTTAGGTAGAATCCAACAATAAAAGTTAGAAAGTGAATGGAGACTATTAGTGCTTCAATCTGTGAATCCACTTAAAGTCCTGTGCTTTGAGTCATGTCTTCCTAGACTCCACATACGCTCAGTAAGAGGGAAAGGAAGAAGACAGCAAGAAAGGAAAAAGGCCAGGGACATGTAATGCTGTATTCTCTGGTCGCTTTGGAAGGGTATGAGGGGTGTGCATGTGCACACGTGTGTGTGGCTGGTGTGATGTTTGAGCAGAACTTTCACATACAGTGGCTAACTTACATGTTTTAAACTTCAGTGTTTCAGTGAACTTTTTCTGTCCTCAAAATCTCTGCTGCTAAAGCAAAAAGATACCTGAGGTGGAAGAGGGACTGTTGTCTGTAGTATTCAGCATTCTTCTTTGCTAGCTATGAGGAGTGGACTTATTTGAGCAAGGTAGCCAGGCATGAAAGCTTTTACCAATCTGTAGAAGCAGATGTGATCTACAGCCCCGATACTGCAGCACTTTCATCTACAGATTTTGACTTGTTTACTCAATCCATTCCTTCTAATTGGAAAAGTAGAAAGAAATGCAAGCTACCATCTGCAGCTGCAAAGCTGAAGGAGTAAAAATGATGTGAAAGGAAAAATTTATCATATAAAACCACAAATACTTTTAACTTTGAGGTGCTCAAGATGCTGAAAGTATCCCCAGTATATCCAGCTGTGTAGTTGTCTTCTGCAACAATGTAGACCATTCCTGTAAGAAATGTAAGTGATGGCTATAATAACTGCAGCAGTGATGTATAACAAAAAGGTAAGGCAGCTGATGGCAACGAGTGCAAACCAACTGTTTTAAAAAATGCTAATGAAGGTTAAAGTATCTGAAAAATCTTTGATGGCTGAGGCTAAAGGACAACTGCGCCCTCTGTCAGAAAGTAGCTCTGGTGGGGTGGAGGAGTCTGGCCTCTCCTCCACAGGGCTCCAGAGCAGACTGTTAGCATTGTGCCATATGGTAGCAATACTATGAAAAATTCAACTTGTGTTTGCTTTCACTAGTAACTATTAGCTGTTTAATCTGTTACTCATCCAACAGTGTTGTAAAAAGGCTGAAAAATGATCTAGCATCACAAATATTAACCAACCTGTTATTTAGGGAAAACTGAGTAGCATGTATTTTAATTACATCAGTCCCATTTTATTAATTAAAACTGTTGTGACATACTTCATGTTTTGCAAGATGATTCCTTTTAAGGAAACTTATTTGCATGGTTAATTCAACTCAGACCAGAAGTAAGTGCAGAATTCAGTACTGAGGGTAATCAGCCACAGTAGTAGCTTGCCTAAGGGTGCAGTGGGTTCCCTGTCACTTGGAGTCTTCTTGTCAAGATTAGATGTGTGTCTGAGTGGTTAAGCTAGCATGTGTGAGGTGGATGCAGAAGTTAGTGTGGGGCCCTAGAAGGTGCTGTGCAGGAAATTGATGAGATTATCATCATGGGTCCTTCTGGCCTCGAGGTCACCATGGTTGCCATGTACCGTTCTTAGTGGCAAAAGGTGAAAAATCATGAGTCATCTAGTAACAAGCGTAGATGAAGAGACCTTAAGGGCTCTTTCTCCAATAGCTGAAGTCCTCAAGTCTTTGCTTCTTTGAGTAATAAAGATTTGACTCCTAGCTTAATATTTTTATGCAGGTGGTGGGCTTCATTTTAGGCTCCTCTTAGTTCTAAGATGGTGGATAATTAAGATTATCCTTATGCCTCATTGTGAGCTGTGCTGCTTTTGTGTCTGCTTCACAGCAACTCTTACCCTCTGAACCATTTTGCCTGTTTAATTTCACCCTGGAGAGTTTGCCTGTCTGGTTCAGTGTGATGACAGGAGCACTTACGGTGGCATAAGGAGAAGAGGGGAGTGAGGAGTGGGGGAGGAAATCACAACCCTCCTCTGGGGACAGAGGAACCAGCAGTACTGGTATATGCTGCTTTAAATGCTGATAGTTATCCTGTAAGACTCTGTGCTCTAGAAATACACCTTCAAAATGAACTGAGATGTAAAACATAAAAATCCTTTGCAGAGCAAACTAGTTCACTGAGCAAACTTCCTCAGAAAATACATGTCAAGCCACTGCTATTTGAGTACCCAGGTTTTTTCTCTAGCCTCTTCTCTGTGAATCTATTCTGTTCCTACAAGTGCTGCTTGATTTAAGGTTAATGTCAGATGGGAAATATGTGGCTGTGAAACTACTAACATGGAACTAATGGAATGATTTTAATTCCTTTAAGTGACCTATCATTTTCAGCTTTATTACTGCATGGTCACTGCTTCCCTCAGTGCTTTGAAAATTGGAGGTGGGGGGAGGGGAAGCTTTGTGCACAACTTGAAATATTAATTTCAACAAAGTCTAGAGACTTGACTGGAGGGGCAGCTCTTTCTCCTGTGTTTTCATTTGTCCAGGCTGGACAGCTTTCTTGAGAAGCTCTTTGCATGTTTTCCTTTGCTTGGTTTATGAATTTGTTTCACTGTGTTTGGGATTTATCCTATCTTTTGCTTTCTGAAAAAGTGTGCTTGCTGCCTAAACTGCAGTCTTCCTCTGTTGTTCACTTTTCCTCTTTTGTTTGAAGCTCTCACCAAAGAGGGGTAGGAAGAAATGTGAGTCCACGCAGCTTTAACATCAACACAGTTGAAGTTCACTTCTGTACCTTAACCCACAAATCTCTTTAGCTCCATGTACATCTATGAGAGTATAGATAGGAAAGAAGGGCTGAGAGGGAAATGGGCTGATTTCTGTGGAGAGTTATGACTGTCTTTGAAACTGTTGCCACAGCAGACCTGCAGGACTGAAGATTGTGATACCTGCCAGCAATAAAGAAATAAGATCTGGGGCTGGCAAGGATTCTAGATTAGGAAAATCCACCAGTTTCCCATGTATTGGGAAAATGAAGTTGTGAGACTCCAGCTGATGAAGATTAAAGCCTGCTAGAAGTATCCTGAAGATGGGGTAGGGATAAACTAGAGGTTACATCTTGCATCTGAGTTCCTCTCTTGCGGTACTGTTGGGAGGCAGAAGAGCAGTACCATGTGGGATTGCCTTGCAGAACTAATGCATAGACCCTTTGCTACTGATTCAACTTGTGCAGTCAGTGCCAGGATCTCTGGGCAGAAGAGAGACTGAGTATTAGTATCTGAAAACTGTGTAAGCCAGGCTAATGCAGCATAGGTAAGAATGTAGAGGACTAGGGAGAAGAGTGAGCTGATGTATGCATGATACTGAAATGGATTGCAGGCTGCTTACTCGTTTCTTGCTCAATCAGAATACTCAGAGGGAATTGAGAAAATGGCTGCATTGTTCTAGAGAGTTGCAGCGTAGAATGTCTGATAAACTGGCCCAATATTGACTACTGAAATAAATGTTTGAGGATTTTTTTTTTTATTCTTCAACTACAAAATCGTCTGAGCTCAATGAAAGGGTGTACTGAAGCAAGATCTCAGGATTAAGCATACCATATGATTTTTGGTGTTAACTTCTGTGTCATCTACACATGCAACTGTCATGGTACTAACTTCAGAGAACTGATATTACTGTCATCTCCCTAAGGAACTAGAAGACAAAACTCCCAGAGTCTGTGTATGTCTTGGTCATCCATTTGCTAGCTGTAACACTTGGCCACTCTCATATTTTCATTCTGTTGTACTTCTGAAATGAAGAAACTACAGTTGTCTTTTTGAAAGAGCTAGTGTGGTAGAGTAATTCAGATTTGAGGGAAAAGCCTGATCTGATTCCTATAGTGATAGTTGGGTTCATAGGTTGCTTTGCAGTCCTAAAGTAAGGAAAGTCTGTGATTCAACTTGCTGGTATTTCTGTAGTCTACTTCCCTGGCTGAGAGGGACAGTAGGAAAACAGGGAAGTAAATCTGTTCTGGATAAGTTATTTGTGTAAAGGGGGAGGAGAGGATGATGTTATTGACCTTTCAAATCACTTGAGTCAAAGGTGGTAACATAACATTGTTACAATGAAATACTGAACAGCTAAGAATTGTTTGTGATTCTTTGAAATCAAAGTTTTGCCTGGAAAGCTCTAAAAGCATCAGTCCTGAATTCAAGATTTAAAGAAAAAAAGGAGAGAAAGCTAATGTCAATTAATATATTAATGAAAGCTTCTAGCTTTAATGGTTTTTATTCCTGTGTCTTGCAACTAGGATTCTGATTGTATTTTTAAATATTGTAGGTGATGGTGATGACTGTCCTCAGAATGAGAAGGCAGAAAGTGTAGATCTCCGGTTGGAGATGTTTTATTTGTGCCTTCAAGGAAGCTGAATTGCCCTCTGCAAATAAAAGTGAATCTAAAACCATGCAGAAGTGAAAGCAAATACTGTAGTGCACTCATATCTGCTGTTCACTCTTGCTTGTAACATCGCTTCTGGAGAAGGACAACTGTACAACCTTAGCTACCAAGACCTCACAAATACAGTAGGCTGTTGTCAAGTTATGATGCTTTAAATTGCCTCTCTGCTTAGAGGCTTGCAGGAACATAGCCAAAAAAAAAAAAGCAGCCCTGTATAGGGAAGCTAAACCCTTCTGTTTTAAAAGAAGGTAGAAGGAAAAGGACATGGGAGGTGGGATGAAGGCAGGAATAAAAGTTCCATGTTTGGGTGGTTTCTGGAAATGGCAATGTTATCTGGCTCCCTCTGCCTGCAAGCATAGCTCTGAGGATGCTGCTGTAGACTGTGGTGCTAGACTTTTTTCTTTTAGCTTGCACCCCTTAATGATTTTGATGTTCAAGGACTGTAAGATCTTCCCTTAAAACTTTGGATAAAATAACACAATCATCCAACGGGAGCTTAACTTCAGGCATGTTTACTTGGTCCTTGTTTGTCAACCTCAGTACACCTTTTTCATTTATTTATTACTCTATTACTCTTTTTGTTCATTTTACTGTTTCTCCATATTGGGCTAACTTAAGACCCTAGCCTTTATGCAACATTGATCCTGTGTTGTATTTGAGAAATCAAGTCCTTGGAATATAACATTTGGCAGCTGTGTGGGTTGAATGGTTAAAAGTATAAGATGATATGCAGGCTGTAAAACACATTACACTGCATCCAACCAAGTAAATGTGAACTCTACTGTATATGATACAATACTGCAAGGATATTATTGGAGAGGTTCTGTCCTGTCACTGTTATGCAAAGGTATACCTCTGTTGTCTCTTATTTAATATTTGGAAGGAAAACAGATGATGTCTGGAGAACGAGCTTAACTGTCAGAACTTCTCTTGTATGCTCTGTTCTCAAATGTCTCATAACTGTTGATGAAAACACTAGCAATTTGCAAAGGCACTACATATAACTGCCTTGGCAGGGGATGGGTAGTCAGGAAAGAGCAATATGGCAGATAATGGGACAGCAGACCTTGAGCCACTGTGACAATGAGCAGCTGAGGGAGTTAATTCGCATTAGTTAAAACCAAAATAAACTACTGCCCTCAACTAGAACTGCAAAAGTCATACAGATTTGATTGCATTCTTCTCTAGAAATCTCTAAACAACAGTGGATGCAGATCTTATACTGAAATTATATACTGGAATTTTTGGGTTTGTGTGCTGTTTTTTAAATAGCCTTGTGGTGATTGTTCTTCTATTTTTTTTTTTAACTGGAGAATGAACTTTGTTTACAAATTAAAAAATGCAAATAGGAATGAGTTTGGTTAAGAGAAAGGTCTGTAAAGGCTAATATGTCTGATTTATTTGTTGTTCGTTTGTTTTTTTTCTTATTGTTGAGCTTATTGCAGGGACTGTGGTGATGGGATGACAAACTGGTGACCAGGCTTACACTGCTGTAGGATTCGTATCCTGGGAAAAATAGCTAACACTCTTACACTTTGCCTTCTGATCCAGCACCATGGCTTCTTAAGAGTGTTTGTTAAATAGTCATTTGAAAAGTTGGGAGAGCTTAACTCATTTGGGACACTTTGGTGTGAAAGGTGAAAAGATTTAAGAGGGTTTTCTTGCCTAGTGGAAATACAGGTTATGTATGATGAAGTGATGTTCGCTCAGTCCTTGAGATTGTGATGAAGATTACTTTTGGGTTGTTTAGAGATTTTTTTTTTTTTTTTTTTTTTTTGTGGAGGGGTGGGTGGGTGAAATCCTCTTTATTTTTGTGCTTGGAAACACAAATGTTGCAATTCCTTGGCTCTGTGGGACTGCAAGGCTCTGTCTGTGTCTCTGCTCAGCCAGCTCTGGGATTGGACCATTGCTGGCTGTTACAGAGAAACTAGGCAGTTATAAGCTTGAGAAACAGATCCTTTTAAATGCACTTGGTGTTCAGTATGTCATAAAGAAGCAGCTTAACTAATTGCATTTTAGACCACAGCAAGAGGAGCCAAAAGTCCAGCATTGACAGATGTTCTTAGCTTTGTTTTGCTTCAGCAGTTCAGACTTTCAGGATGAGTCAGTTGCCCAAATGTAGGCATCTAGTGCTGCTCAGAACTTCCTCTAGTATTCAAGACCCTGTATGGGACTAGCAAAAATGATGTAGGGTGCAGAGGAAATGTGCACCTCTCTGCAGCTGTGGCAGGAGATAAAGCAAGGCACTTGTGCATGTTGAGAGGAATAGTAGGTGCATGTGATCAGGCATTTGAATTCCACGCTGAATCTCCTCTACTTTTTCAGCCCTATATATCCCTCACTGTCCCTGTACTCCATTGTGATAGTACATGATAGCAGTGTCCCTCAGAGTTCTGATTTGGGACCAATACTGTTAGATATCTTTATTAATGACAGACAGTGGGAATGAATGCACCCTTGTCAAGTTTGCAGGTGACATTAAGCTAAGAGGTGCAGTTGATTTGCTTGAGGGAAGGAATGCCATTCAGAGGGGCCTTGACAGTCTTGAGAAGTGGGCCCATTTGAGCTTCATGAAGTTCAGGAAGGCCAAGTGCATGGTCCTGCACCTGGATAAGAGCAATCATCACTACATATACAGACTGGGCAGTGAATGGATTGAGAGCAGCCCTGCAGAGAAGGACTTGGGGATACTGGTGAATAACAAAATCAGACAGGAGCTGACAATGTGTGCTTGCAGCCCAGAAAGCCAGCTGTATCCTGGGTTGCACAAGAGGAGTGGCTAGCAGGTCAAGCAATATGATTCTCCCCCTCTGCTCTGCTCTCATGAGACCTACACCTGGAGTGCTGCATTTCGATCTGGGGACCCCAGTCCAGGGGAGACATGAACCTGTTAGAGTCCAGAAGAGGGCTGTAAAGACGATCCAAGAGCTGGAACACTTTTCCTGTGAAGGAAGGCTGAGAATGCTTGGGTAGTTCAGTCTGGAGGAGAGAAGGCTTCGCAGAGGCCTTATTGTGGCCTTTCAATACTTAAAGGGGGTTTATAAGAAAGATGGAGACAGACTTTTTACCAGAATTTGCAGTATAATAGGACAAGGGGTAATGGTTTTAAATGTAAAAGAGTGTAGAATTACATATAAGGAAGAAATTATTTAATATGAGAGTGCTGAGCCTCTGAAACAGTTGCCCAGAGAAGTTGTGGGTGCCCCATCACCAGAAATGTTCAAGGTCAGGCTGGGCAGGGCTTTGAGCAACCTAATGTAGTGAAAGATGTCCCTGCCCATGGCAAGGGGATTAGAACTAGATGATCTTTAAAGGTGCCTTCCAACACAAACCATTCTACAAATCTGTTATTACAACATTTTTAATGAAATGCTGAGTTCCTTTTTCAGTAGCACAGGCTGCATTTTGTTTCTACATGTGCAAGGATAGATCTGAAGTGCTCTTTTCATCTTCAGCTTTGAAGCTGTTCTTGCTCCCACAACACTGCTCAACTTTGCCTTTGTTCCTTTTATAATGTTCCTAGTGCTACACGTTTTGTATCTGTCTAAAAATGCAATTTAAACTCTTTATTCTACTGTTCTGTTTGCTCTGTTGTATAACTGCATCAATAAAAGTCATCTTCTAAAGAGCACTTCACAATGCTTGTGTCTAGATTTTCAATGCACAGTAAAATCTCCTTGTACAGGAGTCCTGTGATAAATAAATTCTTACAAGTGCTGGCACACCATGTCTCCCACTAAAATTGTGGGGTTGCTTTCTGCTCTCCAAGAGTTTGGGAGTTATAGTTGCTGTTGAATTTTGCTTTTTTCTTCTCTCTCTACATAGTTGCTCAGTAGTTTCTTCTGTCATGTTTGACTGGCTCATGTAATACATCCTTGACAGGAACATTTAGCATAACAGATGAAAGACATTGTAATGAGAATAACATTCTCTGGTAACAATGGGTGTTAATCTAAATATGTGTATGCTTCAAGTATAAGCGTATGGATTCATGGGTCCTACAGTGACCAAAGAAGAAACCTCTTCCCAGGCTGGGAAAACTTTGTGGGGCAGAAAAACTACAGGTAACTGTTTTCATCCCAGATCTGGTCATCACTGAGGACAGAAACAATAGAGTAACCCCTCCAACACAGATTTGCACCATGTTTTCAATCTATCCTACCTGACTTACAGGAGTTTGATATATTTTTTATTTATTTATGTCTCTAGAAGATGATGCTTAATTTTGTAGTATGCTGAAATATTAGTCTGTACTTTATTTCCTTGATTTTGAGAGTGTTTGCTATGGAAGTTGATTTAGGTGTTTAAAAAGTTTTCTTTGACATCTATGCCTCTGAATGCCAAATACTTTGCCTTGATCCAGAAAATGATAGGGGCTGAGAGATATTATTCTCCTTGAAATGCACCTTGTCAAAACAAAAATTTTAGGGATGGGAAGAGAACTGCTCGGTTTCAAAGCACAAATGAAGCATCTCAGACAGACCTGGGGTGATTGGTCCTGGTGTGGAAACCCTTGTGGTCAGGACTGAATTATCCCACCTGTTCAGACAATTTATGTATTTGGAACAATTTGTGAAGTCAGCTGAACTGGGAGTTGCCTGTGCCTAGTCAACAAAAATACTGAGAAGCAGGAGCAAGCCTCAAGTCAGTGTGGTGTTTTTTCTTTAGAATGCCTTATCTGAGACTCCAGGCAGAAGCATTCTGCATTTGGGAATATGCATTTCCAAACCTTCTTTAGGAGATACATGCGCTTATCCTTTCTTCCTTAATCTAGCAAGAACAGGTCTTAAGAATGAGGGGAGCAGATTGAAATGGGGGGCTCTTGTGTGTTTTGGGAAGTTACTGAAAGCCCAGTGTTGCTCAGGACTGGATGTGTGCTGTCAGTCTGGGCTGAGCAGCTGTGAACAGACAGGCGGAGGAGGAGTGTCTCTTCTGTGCATTGATCGGTTGCAAGTGCCTGATGAGAGCTTGCTCTTGCAGCTTTGAGTTCAAAAGCTTGATGTCATGAAACTTGAAGTCCTAAAACAGTAATGGAATAGAGGGGTCTCTGTGGTTAGACAGCTGGTGAAACACTGGTTTCAAGATTTGCCTTTACTGGAGTCCTGGGACTTTTTGATTTTTCTTGCAGGTCTTTTAAGTGTTAAGCTGCTGTAGCCTAAGAGAAAACTCAGATGGCAGACGTCAACAGGGAGTTTCTTGCTGAATCCAATAGCTCCTTTTGTGGGAGCTCACTTGCTGCTTTTCACTGGCAGGGAGGATGCTGAAGCGTTTCTTTTTCTGGCACTCTTGAGCTAATGGAGTCATTGGTTCATTAGTAACTAAGGAACGGAAGCATTTGCAGGAAAAGCTCCTAGAAGCTGGCAATAGGCTTTTCTCTGGAAGAAAAGTTGTTTTGATCCCTATTTGTTTTTTTCTGAAGGGTGAGGGATTTGTCCAGAGTGATCCAACTGTTGATGAACTATCTTGTAAAATATGACTTGTTATATCATCTGATCAGTCAAGCAGCCCTGCAGAAGGGACTGAGAGTAATAATTCTACCTCAGAGGGTCACCTGTTCTTGCATAATGTCAGATGACTACATTAAACTCGATACTGTGCAATGTAATATGGGAAGAGAATGCAATAAATACAGAAATCTGGTGGATGTCAGGTGTCCTAAAGAATTATCTCTGTAAAAGGTATTGCTCAGGTGTCTTTAATGATACTTCTTTTGTACTATCTATAGTAGAGACAGCAAAATTTTTGATGTGCTTCCTCCTTTGACGTAGCTTCAGTATTTAAAGGAGAGTAACTGGACTGTCAGAGGTGTTGCCTGTACTGGATTCAGAAGCTCATAACACAGAAGTTGAACAAAGTAGTTACAAAATAAGGTTAAATCTCATCTCTTTGAGGGAGTAAGGGTGGGTGGGTTCAAACAAAGCCTGCTGCCATACTAATACACTTCCAGAATCTCTTTTGGTTTTCAAGCATATCATACTTGAAGGACTGATCCTCACCAGGGTTGCTTTGTCATGGGGTGAACAGTGGTCAGAGGACTCATTTTAATATGAATTTAATCATATCAATTAATTCATATTAAATATCAATTTAATATGAATTAACTATGAAGGGTTGGGTGTTTTGGGGGTGTTTCTGCAACATTTAAAGAAATATAACTGTTATTACAAACTGATGGTTGGAACATCAACATTTGTAGGATTTTTTTGACAAACGGTTGAGAAATTGGATCTTGACTGATGAATTTAGGGAGGTAGCAGTAGCATCCTGCCACTCATGTGCTTTCATATTTACTTCAACTTAGAAGTGGAGAAAAGTGGTGACAAGCTGCAGGGGGAGATAAATTTGTTCAGTGAACAGCTAGCCCTGTTGCAGAGTTGTGCTGTGCTACAGCCTCTGTTTTTAAACTTCTGCTCCCAGAGCTGCTGTTGTGGTAAGCCAAAACATCTTGTTAGTTGGGAAAGTGCTTTCAGGAAGGTAACTGCACTTAAGCCCCACACAAATTATTTCATTTAAGTCTGAGACCTTAAATCATCCTTTCTTAGACAGGAGTAATCTCATCCCCGTAAACGCAAGGTGATATTTGGTCACAGCAACATTTTCTGGGCTAGCAGTGTTGTGCTCTGCCCCATCTGGGCTGTGAACTGAGGACAAAACTGTCTCATAAATTCAAGATTATGCCCACAATGTGAATTGAATAAACCTGTTAGGTGGCCATCTTAGCTTCTACTCTGTTGGCTTTTATTGATGCAGACCTATAGATTATGCTTAGGTGGTTTAATAAGGAGAGGAATTTATACAGGAAAGCATGTCACGTCAGAATGAGCATAAAGCTAGTAACATGCGGTTGTCACTTATCTTGGACTTAATTGCTGTGCTAATTCTGTGGAGAATAGCTTTAAAATAATGTGTCACACTGGACTTTTCAAAAAGGGTAGTAAAGGTTAAAAGTAACTCACTGGTGCTTCTGAGGTAAAAGGCAGTAAATGCAATCTGAACTTTCCTCTCATGAGGTAGATATGTCAATATTACTATCTGAGAGAGGAATACCAAGGCCTTACCAAAGTGTGATTCAATGCCAGCTTGCCCCAGCTTTTGCTTTTGAAGACTAAGATTAGAATTTTGTAGGTCCCAGTGGTTATAACATTACATATGAGCCTTCAGCAGCAAGTTGAAGTCTTGCTTATTATCCTGAAATGTTAAAGTGTAAAAAACCTGTAATGTAAGTGTTCCTATTTGAAAACAGACAACTAAAGACATAAGAAATACAAATTTAAGGAGGAGTTTCTCATCCTGTTGCATGTAAGACCTTTTATATGGTGATGGGAGGAGAGGGAAGATGACAACCCTAGTAGTCACCAGCTGCTTTTGAAGCTCTGAGAATTCTCCCTTCCACTCTGAAAGATGCTGTTTTCATGGAGCATTTTGTCTGGTCTGGTGTGCCTGCAAGTTTATGCTCTTGTGTGCTCAGATTTCAGTGCGTTAGAATAGTGTTTTTGTAGCACTGATCACCTTGGACCTGTGTGGGTGCTGGTTTTGTTGCAGCAGGAGTAGTTTCAAAGGTACTTCAAAGTGATTAAAATCCTTTTACAGTAGGGTCTGTGAAGACAAATGATGACTACAGAACAAGGCTTTCCTATATAAAGGTGTTAAGGATTTGTAAGGAATTCTGTTTTCAGAGTGTTGAATGAGGTAACTTATCACTAGAGATTAATTACGCTTCACTATATACATACACTGAAAGGCTCTCAGTCTCTGTGCTCTTGCCAGTCTTCATTTTTGCTGCATCAGTTTTATGTTCCTTAGGCTGCAGCATTACTCACCTCCTTAATGTCCTTCATCCATTCTTGCCTCCTGAATCCTCCACCTTAACCAGTCAGCCATGTTTCCATCCTCTGCTACGCTATCCTGTGATATATTTTCACCACGGCAGAACTACTACTGTTTTTCCCTCACATGGTTGAGTATAACTGGGAACAAACCAACCCACAGCTAAAATGGAAGGACCGGTGGTTTTAGCAACAAAAATATAGTCCTGAGTTTAATAAAGCTGTTTGAACTTCTGCAATTTGCTCCAAATTTTGGGTACTCACCCAGGAACCTTGTTCTTGTATATGTGTGTTTAGTGTTTTGATGTTGCGGAAGGAATTAAATCACTTTTCAAGAAAATAACAGTATCTTTAGTTAAATAGCATTGGAAGACTGTGTGACTTGTGATTCTTGTTCAGGTGAGTCAGAATCTCTGGGAAATGGGGATTAGCATATATTAAATTTAAGTCAGTTTGTCTGATAGTAAAACATAGTATTTAGCTGAACCAGAGTAAACTGTTACATAGAGAGAACTTAGGTAGTGTTGGAATTTATATTTGATTGTTTTACTGCAACAGACTATAGATAATAGAAAATGGTCTACCAAATCAGTCATCTCCACAAAAAGGCATGTCTAATTATTTAACTCTTGTAGTTTGCTAATCTTTTTGTTAGAGTTGTCTTCTCTCATATTGGTTTCTCATAATGAGTAGAATCTACTTTTTCATTAAATGAAGGAATAGAGGCTTGCTTTTTCCTAAACTGTAATTTAAAGCTGGTTATTCCTGCATTCATGAAGGTAATAGATGAAAACTTGATTTAGAAGAAAATACTTTAAGGCTTGCTGACTCCAAAAGACCTAAATTTCTTGGCGCATGCAGTTTTAGGATATTTTCAGGATATTTTAAAAAAGTAGAGTCTTGTTTCTAAATTAAACTCTGTATGCATTTTTATTTTGTAATGATTTTAAAAGCTGAATTTGGATTACCTTGATGAGGTCATCTGCATGCATGATCAATAGTTACTTTTTTTGGGAAGGTGTTTGACACTTAGTAGCTTCTGAAATTATTCTAAATTGTAATTTAAGAGTTTGTCCTGAAAATGTTCCAATTAATTAAAGTGTTAAGGTGGTGATGAGAGGGTGGTGGAAACAGTCCTGTATAGCTTCAATAACCACCCTTGTAAAATTAAGACCTTTTAAACAATGCATAACCCGAAAGTTACTTTTTAAAGACTGCCTGAGAGAAACTTAGGTTTGAAAGTTGTTTCCTTTCCTTGTACTCCAGTTATCCATCTTTATTCAGCCTACATGGATCATAGATGGCATTTTTGCTTGAGTTACTGGTTATGTGTTTGTCTACAAACAGAATTTTGGTGGTGATGTTTTCTTTCTCCTTCAGGTATTTTGAACATAGATCACTACAGGTTTGTGTGTTTCCATAGGCACATGGAGTTAAAATTTGGTAGGATGCATTCATTTTGCACTAGGGACTTTAGCACAGACTGACTTTGGCAGATTTTACTGGCATAGATAAGATGATTTAAACCAGGCATACAAGGGTCAGAGTTTCAAAGATCCACAAGCTTGTGCTTGTTTTGACTTCAGGGGGAGCTGGCTAATTTCTTCTAAAATTATGGCCATGAGTCCTTAGCTACAGTTAAGTTGCATATAAGTATAGGTGGCTATTCTTGAAACACAACACAGGTATCTACTAAGTGTTGTACTTATCACATGTACAAGAACATCTTTGTAGTTAAATGCAGTGTCTTAATCCATCCAGAAGCATGATGGATATAGAGTTTTGTTTTTTTTCAAATGCTTTTTTAATCAGTAGGATATGAGAGGACCTGAAAGGTCTGTAGTCCAAAAATGACAATTCTACTTCTATTCTTTCATACCAAGGTGTCTAAATTTTAGTCACATTTGGTTGTAGTGGACAGCATCCAGTTTGGCTTTCCTGAAATGCAGTATAGGTTTAAAATTACATCTTTGGTTTAAAACAATCTTTCCCATGCCCTGGTTTCCCTCTAACAATCTGAAAAAGGTTTAGAAGCACAAATGGAAAATAAAAATCAGTAGTTGAAGCTGTGAAGTAAAATTACAAGGATTATTTACCCTCATGCTTCACTTAATAAACTGATAGATAGCTGGGATTAAATGATTTTTCCTCCACTCAGTGTTAGTGTGTTGTGCCATTAGGTTTATGCTGTTGATTATAGGCCTGAGACATCCATGGGCCTTTCCCTGGAAAACAAATGCTCTGTTAGCTGCATTATTGATCACTTACAGCCTCCTAATCCTAACACTTTAAATTCAGTTTATATGAATGCAAAGAGGGGAGAGAAGGACTGATGCCTCTTTACATAAATCAGGTGAGTAAGCTGGGTGTCTGAGCCAGGTGGGGCATCTGCTAGGGTTGGGCAAGCAGCCGGCACTAAATTTTGCATTTTAATAACAGCTAATTTTCTTTGTGCCTGGAGTTTGTACATACCTTCCCCTTTCCCCCTCAGTACTTGGAATGTCTGACAGTGGAACCTGCAGCCTGTCAAACTCTGCAAAAAGGAGGTCCCCGCTCTTTCTGCGTTTTCAGGAAAATTATGCTGGGTGCAGGGAAAAGATTTTGTTTATGGAAGAAAAGCTGAATGGGAAAAGATTTCATCCATGTTTGGAACAATGCTTGGGGAATATTTGCTGAATACAGTGAATTAACTTGCTCCTACTTACAAAATAGCAGAAATACTGCTGTTGGATAGAAAACCATTCTTAAAAGGACTTGCTGCCATCCCTGTCTTTTCATGAGATAATAAATCACATGGCTGGGGTATGTTCAAGAGAGCAAGGCTAGCTCAGTTTGGGTTTCAGTGAGGACACATTATAGTTGTTCATGGGTTTTTTCCATTCCTTGTGATACAAATAGAAAGGGATTTCTTTGGTCAGTCAGGCAAATGCATAACAGCATCTTGTGCCCTTTATGATAAGCAGTGCTGTTTTGGCTTGTGGTAGTCATTTTCACACCCACCCACTCCAGCTGCATGAAAAACACAATTTAAATTCCTGCAATGTCTGAGACTCATGGTTTTTCTCTTAGAGTTCAGATGGGTCCCTCTCTGGGGTTATGCAGAAGTGGAAGGAGTATCAGCTCCAATGCCTGAAATACTTGTATGAGGCACCTCCCATTGTGACAGGTAAGCCTTCTTGGTAGGGATAGGATGTATTAATTTTTAAAATGTACAATAACCGTAGTAAGGGAGTGATGATGAACTTGAAAATACTTCTCCAGCTTACTTTCCAGTCCATTTCTTTTTTTATCCTATTTGCTTCAGCCTGTTCTCTGTGGGACTCTTCCCTCTGCTAAGGAAGTATTTTATAGAACAATTTCATTGTAAAGGTATTGGTCTTTAGGTGCAGAGTGTTTTTCAGTGGCAAGTGGTGGCACATCAAAGCAACACACTAATGTAATACCCCTGAAACTTTTTTAGGTTTTGGGGTTGAGAGACCACATGGGTGTTAAGGAATCTGGGACCATGCTGTTGATGCTGACCTAGCAGTTTCTGGGCCTTAAAGTTGGTATAAATTATTTTGAGTACTGTAAAATGCTGAAATGCTTTAAAAAAAAAAAAGCCAGACAAAAAAAAAAACAAACAAAACAAAAAAAGGTGCCTTAGTGAAAATGGAAATGCAGCTTGTCTTAGTTGAGCTGCTGTAATGTGTTGAGAGCAGCTGCGATGTACCAGCATCATTGTGTTTAGAGGACACTGGTGACTTGTCAATGACACTCACAACTGGACACAGTGTAGCTTCTCCTATGCTTCAGTGCTTTTGTGACACACTGAGAAAGATAAGATGGGTCTAAAGTAGTATCTGTGAAGAATTATTTCAAAACTGTTAATTTTCCTTCTCTTAACTACATTGTTATGGCAGGGTGAGAGCAGTAGCTGATGACAACAATGGCAGGGAAACATTCATCTCCCTCTGCTCCAGTATCCTGTTGAGCGGTCGAGTGCTGCCCTCTAAGAATGACAGTTTAATAAATCTGAAGTTGAAGTATTCTCATGTTGATTAAGCCATAATGCAAAGTTATGGTTGTGTGTGGGTATTTCGTTGATGGATCTATATATTAGGCTAGACTTTCCAACTGCACGACTGTGAACCATTCTCAGGAATTATTATCTGCAGTATTCATAGCAAAATGGATTTTAAATTAAACTGGGACACATAAAAGTGTAGAAGAGAAAAGATGGGAAGGGATCATTATTGATTTACCTTTCTTGTCCCGTGACTTAGTCAAAGACCCTAGTCTGTTTTTCACTTTCCCCCTGAAACAAGTTTCCTGTTGTGTGGGGATGAACGCTTTTGGACAAATAACTCTTGTTTAACTCCACATCAAAGCTTAATTGCATAATGCTGTTAAATTGCATGTGTCCATGTCTCCTTTTATCTTCTGCTATTCAGTCTTTTCCTCCTTGTAGTATTAGTACAAGGTAGTGGCATGATCCTCCCTTCCATCTCTCTGCAGAAGGCAAGTTCTGCAACAGAACTTTTGACAACTATGCCTGCTGGCCAGATGGACTGCCCGGAACCTACGTGAATGTCAGCTGCCCCTGGTATCTCCCCTGGGCTAACTCAGGTAAGAGCATTTTCTTACAGGCACAGATTTAAACCAACCTTGTCTTCCTTGCACAGCCTTAGCAAGGATAAAAATTACTTTGGCTATGCAGGCAATCAGTTCTCTGCAATATAAAAGTAGGAATGGGCTCAGCAGGATACACTCTTTATCTCCATTTAGCAGGAAAAAGTGTAAATGAGAAGAGACTGTTCTTAAGGGTTGCATTTGTTTTGGATTTTTGTGGTCTCATCTGGTTTTGCTGATTGAATAGTGGTGACTATTAATGATATAGTACTGTGGTGCTTGCTGAAGACTACCTAATAATAATGGTGTATTTTCAAAACTGAGATAAAAGTAGCAAAGCTAGATGGTAGGTTGTCCTGTAGTAGATAAAGACAAAAAGGGTCTAAAGGGATAGTGTTTTGTGCTGCTTCCTGAGATAAACTTATTTCTCAGAATGCTGCAAGATTAAGACTTTGTCAGTGGTTGCAAAGACTCTTTTCTGAAGGACTGAATGTCACCTTTAGATGTTAGACCCTTAGGTAAATGTGCACTTGGTGCCACTTGAAAGCAATGTGAATTAGATCACTCCATCTAATATTCTGTCTTTGAAGCAGTTGCCTTATATAGCTTATTCTTTGTGAAGACCTTTCTACAATTTGAAGTCTAAATGAAACAGTTTATTAATCAGCTACCATGGTGTGGTGAATTGGCTTTGGCCCCTGTTAAGAGACAGAGGATACTGGTTAATGAGGATGTATAAATCTGACTGCTGGATGTAAAGATGGTTTAAGTGTGGAGTACCTGTTCTAAGTGTTGGTATGAAGTAATTTCAGGAATGAGAAAGAAAAAGAATGGAATGGTCAGAAGACAGTTGTACTAAGTACATACTGATGATGTGGGACATGGGCTTGATGCAAATGGTATGAAATAAGGGATGGAGATTGTATTGGGTCTGGCCAGGATGAAGGTAACTTTCTTCACAGCAGCCTATATGGTACTGTTCTTTGTATTTATTGATGGAAGTGTTGATAATGCAGCAGTAGTTTGGCTGTTGCTGAATAGCACTTGCACAGCATCAAAACTCTCTCTCCATCTCATGCCCTTCCCAATGCCAGTGTAGACTCTGGGTCTGCAGGAGGTTGGGAGGTGACACAACTGGGACAGCTGACCTGTTCTGACCAAAGGGATATTATGACCACAGATTTTCCACAGTTATTCCCCTCTGGCAAAGTCCAGTCCAAGTTTTGCCCATTACCTTTCCCAGTTAGTCTTCATTCTGACTGGTGAGCTTTTCCATGTTACTTTCTCCCCCGTTCTGTTGGGGGCGGGGCGGGGAATGTCTGGGTGGGCCTTTGGCAGCTGACTGAGGTCAACTCATCACATCCACCATGGTATCTCCAGGAGCTGCAAGGAAGTCTCTGCTTCAGTGACTGCAGCTCCTCCCCTTCATCTTCTGACATCAGTGCTGACAGGGTTGTTTCTTACACTTTTTTTTTCCTCACCTCTCACTGCCAGGCAATGTTTGGCCCTTTCTTAGGTACATTTCCCCTAAGGCAGCACCATTTTGGCTGAGGGTCTCAGCTGTGCCCTGCAGTGGGTCCTTTGGAACTGGCTGTATTCAGCATGGAGCAGCTCCAGCCTCTCCTTGCAGAGGCCACCCTGCAGTCCCCCACTGCCAACATCTAGGCACAGATGCCAGGTATACTTGGTAACCTGCTGTAGCACTTAATGGCTCTTACTGTGGAGTGGGAGAAATACTTGGAAATGTGCAAATTTGGTGATGGTATGTGTGAGGAAATGCTTTAAGCCTGTCCCAAAAGTGAGTTTCTAAAACAAAATTGTTGAATCTGGATTGCTGTTTTCACTACAACTTGGTGCATCTTTTATACTAGGGTTTCAAGGGAAGAGATGGGGACCAGTGTTACGGTGTACTTAGTGGTTAGGGACACCTGTGGCTTATGGAGAGATCATCTGCTCTGCTCTTTCTGCCCCCGTGCTTCAGGGTCCTGCTACGGCTTGGTTACCTCTGCAGCCTTGCCTGCTTTCTGAAGTAACCTGCATGCTTTGGCACTTCTATTCCTGTCTTGTTTGTGCTGAACATCTATGTTGGATGATTTTGCTGCCCCAAGCTATTGCTGTGTATCGTGCTGGGTGAATATTATACTTCTGTGTCCATATTTCAAACTTCTGCACATAATTTGTATTATCTCAACTGTCTTGGTAGTAACTGCCAATTTGATAACCTCTGAAGTTAAAATGCTATTTGCTAATCCTCTTCAGATTATGAATAAAGATGTTATCTTTTTATAATGGGTCAACAAGCTTTTATAAATGTATGACATCGATATTTACCTCATAATTAATTGACATAAGATTACCGGATGCTGCAGAATTTCTTCCAATAATGCTAATCTTTCTGGATATCTAAAACGCCTTACAGGATTAAACGTCTTTCCTCTAAACCTGTTTACTTGCAATCTTTAAGACCCTGGACACAGTTATTTGACTTCCAGCTGCTTTTGAAACATCACTGTTGGAGAGAGCCAAGGTTTAACACAACACTGCAGATTAATAAATTTTTGGAATGTGCAATATCTTTTGTACTTTTGGAAATAAGCTTTTTTTTAAGAAAACCTAATTATCCTGAAAACAGTGTGGGTTTTGGTGAAAAGAATAGCAGCATTTTGTATAAGACCTTGCTAGGGAGGATTGCAAAAGTACTTCAGAAAGTCATTAAACCTGTAGATGTGTTTCCTTGTGCATACTGTACATATACCTCAATCACTGTTTTATCAGTGAGGAATAAGAATGGAACAAGGAGGTCTTTCATTGTCTAATATAAAACAAGTTTCTGTCAGTGTTAGGTATACAATTTGGGAGCCTGAATTACCATGACCTGATCCTATTTTGTGGTGTCTTGTGGAGTCATGTTCAAAATGAATGGTAATGGGCTGCTGTGATGAAGAGATAACATCTTTATAATGGAGGATCTAGAGCAGTAGGAAATTGGACACTCCGTGATTTACAGTAATCACTAAAGCATGCTTATTCCTTGTTCTTGCTTAGCCCCCTACTTGAAACTTGAAATAAATTCTAGCACTGCAGGGCTTCCATCTCTTCACCTAATGAAAATGGAAGAAATAAAAAGATGAGACCTTGTTTTGGAAGTATCTTCAAAACATGTTCAGTGAAGGTCATCATTAAGTATTACGTGTTTCAGCCAAACTTACTCATTTAGGACTCTAGGAGTCAGGTTTTCAAGTGTGTAAAAAGTTTACTGGGGGACTTCACACCCCTAGAAGTCCTTTGGGGAATAAATAGAAACACTTGAAACTGAATGCTGCTTATGAGGGGGTACTGAAGTGGAGCAAGCTATGAGTGCTCTTTATCACCTGGCCTCTTCTATAAAAGTGTAGAAGAGTTGGAAGCAGGGACAGGTGACCCAGGAGTCAGAGACACTGATTGTTCAAGGATAGGATTAGGAAAGCCAGAGCCCACCTAAATCTGACAAGTGATGTGAAGGACAACAAAAAGGGCTTCTAAACAGGTATGAGAGAGAATTTGGATCCACTGCTGAATGGGGCAGGAGGATCTTGTGACAAAGGATGGGGAAATAGATGAGGTACTCACTGCTTTCTTTGTCACAGTCTTTGCTGGTAAAATATTCCTTCAGCAATCCCAGGCCCCTGAGATCAGTGGTAAAGTCTGGAGCAAGAAAGACTTAGCCTTAGTAGAAGAGGATCAGATTACGGAACGCTTAAAAAGAACATACACAAGAGACTTGGTGGGATGTACTAACAAGTGCTGGCTGAGCTGGTTGAGGCCATTTTGAGGTCACTCTTCATTATCTTTGGGAAGGTCATGGTAATTGAAGGAGATTCCTGAGGACTGGAAGAAAGCAATTGTCACCACTATCTTCAAGAGGCAGAAGACAAAGAACCTGGGGAACTATAGGTGATCAGCCTGGCATCGGTCCCCAGGAAGGTGATGGAGCAAATAATCCTGGAAACTGTTTCCAAACATGTGAAGGACAAGAAGGTGATTGGAAGCAGTCAGCATGGATTTATGAAGGTGAAATCATGCTTGACGAACCTGATGAGATGACTAGCTTGGTAGATAAGGAGAGAGCAGTGAATGTGTTTATCTTGACTTTAGCAAGGCTTTTGACACTCTCACGTAACATCCTCATTGACAAACTGAAGTGTGGATTAGACAGATGAACAATGAGATTATGTGAAAATTGGCTGAGCTGCTGGGCACATTAGATTGTGATCAGCAGTACAAAGTCCAGTTGGAAATTGGTCTGTAGTGTTGTACCCCAGGGAGTGGTAGGGCTAGTACTGTTTAACATCTTTAATGACCTGGGTGATGGGACTGAGTGCACCTTCAGCAAGTTTGTAGGCCATACAAAACTGGGAGTAGTGGCTGATACATCAATGCTTGTGCTGCCATTCAGAAGACCTTGGGAAGCTGAAGAAATGGGCTGACAGGAATACTGTGAAGTTCTGAAGTTCCTTCCCCTCTGTTCTGGGGGGTGAGACACAGCTGGAGTGCTTTGTCCAGTTCTGGGCTCCCCAGTGTGAGACAAATGCAAAGGCCATGAGGATTATTAAAGGATGAGTGTGTGTTTCATATGAGACAAGGCTGAATGAGCTGGTACTCTTCAGCCTGGAGAAGGAAGAAGGCTCAGGGGGATCTTACCAATGTGTATGGTCACAAATAGAAATGCAGGAAACTTCCTTTAAACATAATTATTTTACTGTGAGGTTGGTCAAATGCCTGGAACAGGTGACCAAGAGAGGTGTTGGAGTCTCTAACCTTGAAGGTGGTCAAAGGCTCATGGGACATGGACCTTAGCGACTTGCCCTAGATCATCTGGCACTGAGCATGGTGTTGCATGAGGAAATCTCCAGAGTCCCCTTCCAATCTTGGCTCTTTTGTGATTATCTGTTTCTGTTAATTTTTTTTTTTTAAGATGAAAAGTCTTGTTAACTTGTTACTGTCAGCTGTTACAAATTTCCACTGGTTTCAGCCACAACAGGAGATGAGGAAAAGAATTTGCATGGGAAGAGTTTGTAATGCTGGAGCATTCCTTGATCAATTACAGGTTTTGCAAACCTTCCCCTTCAACAGCTTTTATTCTTGTTTGTGTGCCAGTCTTCTTGCCCTAGTGGCTTTTAGTCTTGAGCCTGCCTTTCTGCAGATCTCAACAACAGATGTAGCTCAGCAGATTGCCTAGCAGAGTGGCAAGCTGAAAATGATATGCAGAACTTGTTACCTGCTCAGCAGGTATGTGCTGTGTCACTACTCCAACCCCACATGATGTTAGTGGGTTCTTGTCTATACTTGCTGCTGTAGAGGAGCTCACTGAGGTGTAACTTTCTTCTTGTTTCCTTAATGTGACAGTTTCTGAATCACAACCTGCATTGTGGGCATGGGTTGAGCAGTAACACTTCAGATCTTTGGACTGCTCATTTACCTCAAGGTACAGGAGCAACTGCAGGGAGATTGGAATCTGTTAATTGAAAAACTTGAGATTAAAACTGATGTTCTCAGTGCTGTACATCTATTCAGACTTGTGTGCATACAAAGACTCAAGACCAGTTTTTCACAAGACAAATCCATGGAGGATGGGCCTGCAGGTCTTTCGTACTAAGCAATGTGTGCAGTTTCGGGGTTTTGTCTCACAGCATCACTCACCTTATTGATTGCAACATTTGTCTTCTGTCCTTTTTGAAAGTGCTGCTTGCTAAGGCAGCCTATAAAGTTCAGCAGAGACAATCAATACTGTCCCACTTGTGTGTCACATCTCTTCAGAAATGCTGAGCCTGAGCCTTTTTTGTTTGTTTTGTTACTTAGCGGGTGTGTCAGCCTCCCTGCTAAGCTCAGTTATTGGCATGCTGTCTGCAGGGATGGACTCTGAAGGCTGGGAATATGTCGGTGATAATTGAATAGAAGAAAGATCACAAGATTAGACCAGGATTTTATGCTTGAAACCATGTATCCCTGTAGTGCTACAGACTTGCTTTGTGACTGGCAAGTAAACTAAACCTGAATTTTTGAGGAAATTTTGTTTTATAGCTTGCAGTGAAGGACTGGGCATTGGGCTGTTGGTGTACTTTTGGGATGTGGCCCAAAGGTTGGTTTATTACACGTTTCTTCAGTGGCACTTCATCACTGCCTTTTTTCCATCTATAGCTGTACAGCAAACTAGATTGGGAATTTCACCCAATTGAAATACAGGATTTTGTCCTCATTCCTTTAATTTTGTGTTTTGTTTTGTGGTTTATTTTTTTTTCCCTCATGCAGATCAGTTTCCCGAGTGATGTGACTGCATCTGTGTTATCATTCATCTGCTTCGAGTATATTGGTCATTATAGTATTGCCTTAACAAGAAATCATGAAATAAGGATACAGTAGGTATCTGGGTGGTCACTAACATGCTGAAGCCAGAGGAGCTGAGGTTTAGAGTAGCCTCTGCTTTAATGCACATTAAACCCTTGTCAGTGGAATGAGAAATCAGCAGCTAATGTGTCTCGCAGCACAGTGCAAGGGGTTTGGTATAACAGCACATTAGGAGCCCAGACACTGCTGGGCTGTAACTACATGGTAGGAGTTCATAAAGTCATCTGTGTCCCTCTAGTGCCATATAAAATAGCTTTGTGTGTAGTGAGGAAGCCCTTTGGGACAATGAGAAGCAGTGACATTAGGGCAGAACAGAAGGTGGAGGGGAATCTAATTTTGGTCAAACAGAGCATTCTGTTCAGGAGCCTGTAGTGAAATTCATATATTCTCTCTTTGGGAAGACTTCTTGTTTTTTCAAAGCATTGTTTTGAAACACTCTGAAGATACGAAGTGTCTGGATTATCAAATACATGCTTAATTTCTGCCATGTTTTGCTTGGCCACCCCTCAAAAAAAAAAAAAAAAACCAAAAAAAAACAACAACCCACAAAAACCAAACCAAAACAAACCAAAGTTTTTTTTTTTTAGCCTGCTTATACATCTTTGAAAGAGCAAACTACAGTAATTTCAATTTTGTATGGGCTGTTTTACTCCAGCTCTCTTTTGCTTCTATTTGTTCTTATACAACTCCCACTGTTGGGTAGATCTTCATGGGGAGATGCTGAAGTAGCAGGAGGGAGGTTATTTCTAAAAGGATTTGTTCTATGAAGTTGCCAGCACAAGATTTTTGGACGATATCCAAAGCTTGTTGAAGGCAAACTTCATGTATTTCTGGCTGCCTGAGTAAAAGCTTTTGCTCCCATATGTTTCTCTGGCCAAACCTTGCCTGTAGTGAAAACCCAGAAAGCCTACTCAGTTTATGGTAGCATTGAACACCAGGTAAACTTTCTCATCTTGCTATCTATATTGTAGTCAGTGAGATTACCATGAGTTACACTAGGGCAGAGGCTGTCTCAAAGTCCAATCAGTGCAGAAATCTTCTGAGGGGAGCAGTATTCCTTTAAGGGACAGCAGGCACCTCACCTTACTGTCACTGGCTGTGTGCTTTTTCTTGTTACCTTCTTATAATTGAAGGCCAGCTGCCAGTAACACCATGTGGATTTGGAAACAGTGGAGCTGCACAATTCATCTTGCAATTATGCCCCCTCTGGGGTTCTGATATTTTATTGTTTAATAGCACTAAATCCTTTTTAATTAAAAAGCCTTTCAGAGGTACTAGCTTCAGACTAGTTATGTGAACAGTAGTCCCATCAGTTGCTCCTACATGCACTGGGCTGCACAAAGACTGGCTGCAAACTTGCATTAACACAGATTTGGATGTTAGTTAGATCTCCACGCAATCTTCAGAACTCTTTGAATGCTCTTGTTTCAGTTTAGGACCTGTCTCTGGTTTTGAGATGTCTGACACCTGAATTGGCTTGACTGCTGGTCTGTATTGCTATTGGTATCTTCTCTGGCATTGTAGTGAGATTTGAAGCAACCCCAATTGTCTGACTTGCTGTGACTTAGTTTGAGCAGTTCTGGGGTCTGTTTCTTTGGAGGAAACTAAACCAGAAGCTGTGCCCTATGTGTGCATTTGGATTCTCTTCAGTACTGGGTGGAGACATAAGACCTAATAATTTGTCTGTACTACTGTGAAGTCTTCCAATATAACCATACACAGGCTGTTGGAGGACTCCTGAACTACCGTGCTCTCTGAATCCTGAGTGTCTCTTGTGCCAGGTAAAGGGCCACATAGCTTGTCTGCCTTTAACTGCTGTTGACCGTGAGGCCTCAGTGCTTTGTAATTCCTCATGCTCTCTAGATCCACCTTTTTCTAAGTTTGAAATCTCTTCCTTTATTTAACTAATAACTTCAGTTGCCATTCACCTTTGCTTGAATCACTTGTCTCCTATAATTCAGTCTAGTTTCTATATTATCCTCTTTACTACATTATGTGTTGCAATGGTGACACCTGCTCCTTTGTTCTCCCAGAAGACCAGCCAAAGTACAGCTTGGGGACACCAGGAAACAACATAGCTTTTCAGCCTGTGACGTGAAAGACCTGAAAGTGTCTCTGCTGGCAGAATAACCTGGCAGTAATATCAGATGATCTCTGATAGTAACCTTGGGGCTGCCTCTGGCTACTAGAGATGAAGTCAGAGTCTGATTAAATCTCTAATAAGTTGAAGTGCATTGTGAACCACAACTGTACTTAACACAATAGTTTTGTCCAGTTGCAGAGATTGCATGAACTGAGCTTCATGTTGGGGTG
Source organism: Athene noctua (assembly GCF_965140245.1). Classification (NCBI taxonomy): domain Eukaryota; kingdom Metazoa; phylum Chordata; class Aves; order Strigiformes; family Strigidae; genus Athene; species Athene noctua. The sequence continues at coordinate 95,554,948 of NC_134037.1, forward strand.
TGTTAATGCAGAGTCCAGAGCCCAGACCAGGTTGTTCCTCCAGAGTAGCTTTAGGTGTAAGGACACATCCAGGTCAACTGTTTCCCATCTCCCCCTGCTGTAACCTACATTTGAGACCCTTTTTTTCAGCACTCACCATTCCCTCTCTAGTGACAGAACTACTTTTCCTGACATGTGTTTAGGTAGGTGTGGGCTCTGTGAGGCTTTAGGTGGAAATGGAGCATTACTTAAGAACTGCCAAGTGCTGGAGGTTACCAGTCTGACCATGAGGATTTTATGCTTTTTTGAAAGCAATTTCTCTAGGGCTGTGAGACACAGGCAAATCTTTCTATGGTGCAGCAGAGATGATGGGAATAGTCTGTGCAGTCCCCACCCTACATTAGTGTCTTGCTTAGTCCTGGCTACTGTTTAAATCATAAACTCAGCGAGCACTAATACTTCCCTCCTGTGTGGCATCTTCCTCTCCCCAAAAGCTGTGACTATAGACTTACACAGTTGTAATAGCATCATTCACAACAATACTGCAGAACTTATTCCCTGCTACACAAGCAGCAGAAACAATGTTGAAATGGATTTTGTTTGGGATCCAAGAGATTAATCTGTGGTGGTTGTGCCCACCAAAGAGAAGGGCTGAAAAAGGAAAGATAACTTGGTCATGTTTGTCAAGGTGCTGTCAGAGTGCTTTGGGTCTGTGGCATGCCACATTGTGACCCACGTGAGAGAGGATTACAAGTTGATTTCTGCCTTGGTGGGGATTTTGGGTTGTTGACTGTTAGTGGGGGTGTCCAGCAGTGTAATACCCTTCCCACAGCAGAGTACCCCTGGGCTGGGCAGGCAGCAGCATGATGGGGAGCAGGCTGGTTGTGAGCACTAGTTTGGAGTTGGGGGAGTGATATAATCAACTTCATCTATCTGTAAATCCTGTTCAAATGTTGTCCCATAAGCAATGTCATCCCACCAGTCTCCTCGATTCACTGTCTGCAGGCCACTGGAAAAGCTTCTGCGGTCAACTTTTTCCTAAAAGTGATTTAGTGCCTTCCCCCCACCCCTCCCCATCGAATGTGATCGTGGAGGGCTGATGGTCAAGTAGCTGCACTCCTGGGGCATCTGCTGTACTGCAGGATTAAATCTACTCTCACGGTCCTCTTTCCTTTCCCCAGGGTTGCCTGTGTCTGGGCACTGTTCAGATTTGGAGGGGGAGGGACTTTAGGGGCAAAGTGCCATAGTGCCACAAACAAAAAGCAGAAACACAAGGTTGATGCTTGCTTTTGTTTGTGAGACCACCTGTTAGCAGTGGTGCTGGGGCAGAGAAATTCTACTGTCACCTGTGCTAGGCATACCAAGGAAAACAATATATGTTGCTTTCTGGAGGGGTCTGTGGAAAGCCATGCAGCTGAGGAAGCAGTCATTTGTGTGAGAGTTCCCCTTCAGATAGTTTTGAAGTATATGCATGGCTGGAATGTTCAGTTTGGGGGACCAGGTTAAACCTTGTCTGGTTTAATGTCTTGTGCTTTTTATTTAATCATCCAATTTTGTAGTTTGAGACCTTAAAACTAAGACAGCAGATGGCTGTGTGAGTGTATTGCTAAACTACCTGTTTTTTAACATGTAAGAAAATAAATTTCATTGCAAATATTGGGTACAGTTGAAGAGGATCAGACATTTATTACACTTCTTCCTTTTTTTGCTTTAATAAAACCAAGTTTCTGAAAAGCTCCCCATAATGCTGGAAAGCAGTGTGACCTTTTTTAAGTGAAAAAGATGCTGCTTTGCATTTGCTAATCCATAAACAATTCAAAATTTGTATTTCCTTGCACTGAAAGATATCTTAAGCTAATAGGCAATCTCAGTTTGCTTAAAAAAATAAAGCTCCCTAGTCTTTCAAGTTCACCTCTGCTTCTGTTTGTTAGTCTCCATCTGATAGTACACCAGAGAACTCTAGAACATATGCCGCTCATCCCAAGGGTAGATATAGAGACTGTTGGAAGAAATAATTTTTAAAAATCATTAACATGCATCTATTGTGGGTCATGTGGTAATGCCATTTTCCATTTTAGCAATTTTATTTGTTTAAACAAATGAAATCTGTGACACTGTCCCACACAACGTCCTTGTCTCTAAATTGGAGAGACATGAGTTTTGACGGATGGAATGCTTGGTGAATAAGGAATTGACTGGATGGTCACATCCAACAAGTTGCAGTCAACAGCTCAATGTCCAAGTGGAGAGTGGTGATTAGTGGCCTTTCTCGGGGGTCGGTGTTGGGACTGGCACTGTTTAACATATTTGGAGGCATGGACAGTGGGATTGAGTGCACCCTCAGCAAGTTTGCTGACAGCACCAAGCTGTGTGGTGTGGTTGACATGTTGGAGGGGAAGGATGTGCCACCCAGAGGGACCTGGGCAGGCTTGAGAGGTGGGTCTAGGTGAACATCATGAAGTTCAACAAGACCAAGTGCAAGGTCCTGCACATGGGTCAGAGCACAGTGTGCACAAATACAGGCTGGGCGAAGAGGGGATTGAGAGCAGCCCTGTGGAGAAGGACTTGAGAGTATTAATGGATGGAAAACTGGCTATGGGACATCAATGTGCACTTGAAGCCCAGAAGGCCAACCATATCCTGGGCTCTGTCAAGAGAAGTGTGGCCAGCAGGTCGAGGGATGTGATTCTCCCCCTCTGCTCTCCAGAGACTCCACCTGGAGTCCTGTGTCCAGCTCTGGGGCCCCCAGCATAAGGAGGACACAGACCTGCTTAAGAGGGTCTAGAGGAGGGCCACAAAGATGATCAGGGGGCTGGAGCACCTCCCCTATGAGGACAGGCTGAGAGAGTTGGGATTGTTTGGCCTGGTGAAGAGAAGTCTCCAGGGAGACCTTACAGCAGCCTTCCAGTTACTTAAAGGGGACCAACAGGAAAGATGGGGATGGACTCTTTATTGGGGAGTGTAGTGATAGGAAAAGGGTAACAGTTTTAAACTGAAAGAGGGTAATTTATATTAGATATAAGGAAGAAATTCTTCACTGTGAGGGTGGTGAGGCACTGGAACAGGTTGTCCAGAGAGGCTGTGCCTGCCCCCTCCCTGGCAGTGTTCAAGGCCAGGCTGGACGGGGCTTTGAGCAACCTGGTCTAGTGGAAGGTGTCCCTGCCCATGGCAGGGGGGTTGGAACTAGATGAGCTTTAAGGTCCCTTCCAACCTAAGCTGTTCTATGATTCTGTGATATTTTAAAATAAATTGCTGCTTAACTTCAGGTTGAGATACATACAACAGAGCAGGGGCTTATGAACTTTCAGCTGGTGTGAGCTATGTGACTTCCTTTAGGGACAGTGAAAAGCTGTATGCTTTGATTCTGCTTCTGCTACAACCAAAACGTGGGCATTCCTCATCAAATATGTGATATGAACAGAAGGAGACTGCATGTGGCCAGACACTGAAGTGCATATATGGATGATGGGAGCAGCTGCATGCTGTTATTGTTGGGCATGGATCTGGCCACCTGACGCCCTCTAGGAAGAATTCAGTCTTCTGTGTTGCTGGACCTAACGTAAATACTGGACAGCCTCACTGTGGGATATCAGCTTGCTGTGGCTGCATCTGTGGGAGTTAGAGTAGTTGGCAGGACTCTATGTTTTCCAGCAATTTCTCAGTTATAACTGTATACTGTTTTGTTAAAGTAATGCCTTGAGATGTACTGTCAAGGACATCAAGGCATGCCTCTGCAGAGACATAGCTGAGCCTCATTCTGTGACTGCTTGAGAAGTTGTCCCCAGCTGATCTGACTGTGAATAGGACACTTACGTGAGAAATAAACACCATTACACCCAGCTCCAAGGAAGCTACTGGACTACCTCTGTGCCTTGTCTGTGCTAGTCTAGCAGGTAGTTTAGCTTCCAACAGACATATCTGAGTTCACCAATTACCTTAAACTTTATCTATGCTCTCATTACAGGTCTTTCCTAGCTGAAGTATATATTATCTACCCACTTTTATGTTTTCACTTGTTCACAATACCAGTGCACTCTGTTAAATGGGGGGACCTCAAACCTTTCTTCATGTTACTGAACTTGCGGTTTTTAATTACAGTGGACAAAGGGTAAACTGAACTAATTAAGGGCCTAAATAAACATAGTGCTTGTGTGTGATAAATAATTAAATGCCTTGCTAAAAACAGCTTGTTATCTTTCTGGCTTCTTTAAATGTTGCTAATTAGTAAAGTATTGATTTTACCCCCATGGCCCCTCCCTGTGCTCCCCCCCCAAGGCCCAAAGATGTGATTAAACAAACATGAATACCTGATCTTAAAACAGCATAAGTAGAGAGCAACTTGCTAGAAAAGTCATATGACCTACAACCCACTTCTTTCTTCCTTTATCAGAAATCCCTTGTACTTCACTTTTGGGTGACAGGAAATGCTCCTCTCGCATCCAACCTATACATGTTCTCTCACCTAACAAATATGCTTCTGATGCGACAGTGAGTTTAAAGGTTGCTTCTTTTTCCCAAGATCCTCAGGTGAATTTGCATGAAGATGCAACTCACTCTTATATATCTATAAATGTTTTATGTAAAGGTGAATCATGCTCTTTGCTTCTTGATGTTATTTCTGTGTTTGCTATGTGTTTCAATTTTTTATAATACTTTCATTTGACAGAGTAGTCATGCAAAAAATATGGACTGACTTAAAATGTGTCTATAGGTAAGGAGTCTAATTATAGAACATTCTCCCTTTCACACCATTTCCCACATGCAGCTTTAACATGAAAATGTGCTAACATATACAATGATTGCACTTGTTAATCATGTACACAGTTTTATTTATTTTGCAGTATTTCCCTCTTCCATTCACGTGTTTTCCTGGTAACTTTTCCCTTGAGAGTTTTCTGTAATAGAAAATAGAATTTTCCTTGAGAGACCTAGGTCCCTGCTATGAATTTTGAAAGTCTAATCTTTCTCAAACATGCTCCAAATGTTAACTGTTAGGATTTCCATATATCGCTTTAAATTTTTCTTGAATAAGAACAAAATTTTTCTGGGCAACATATTTATGAGAGAACCAGGGTACTGACTTGTTCAATGACAATAAGGATAGTGGTGGTTGGTGCCCAGCCAGATTCAGATGACCTTTCTGGAACTAATTTTCTTTTTGACAATTGGAACGAGCAGAACTGAATTAGGCAAGAAAAAGAGCAAGTGCTCATCAACATATTTCCTCTGAAAGGAAAAAAAACTGGCTTGCACACAAAAAAACTGCCTGATAATTGTCTTGGAGCTTAATGAAGCAGGGCATCAATGCTTTGCTTTAGGCATGGGTAAAATTGTGGAAAATATTGTGTTTGTGTGGCTGATGAATGACAGTGGGCCTCTTTAAAATGTGAGGTAGTGTTAGCAGTGCGTGTTCAAGGAAAGCATTGCACCTTGGCAGGAAAAGAAAAGTCAAAAGGATTGTATGTCCATCCAAATACCTTCAAGCACTAAAAACTGAGAGGAAATTAAAATGAAATAGAAAACTTGGGGAAGATTACTAACAGAATGATGTAAAAGTTCCTGATTTTTATATTGGGGGTCGGTCCCAGCTTGATGATGGAGGGTAGGAATTGGAGGTTTGTGTAAAGATTGGCTTCTTAATGGAAACGTAAATCTAGACATAACTGCAGCTTTAGTGGCCTCCAGTCATTATTGACAGGAAAGATGGTGGTTTTCATTATTATTTGTAAGAGCTTGCATTTAGCTTATAGGTTTGCAGAATTTGACCGAGATTCAACACAACAGAAGTCTGGTTTAAGGCTGACATTTTTCAAGAACGTTTTGTCCAAACCTTGTTCTGCATTTCAGCATGTGGTTGAGGAAGAAGGTGGTTCCTGTGGTTTGGTGGTATGTCTGTTGCTGCTCATGGGTGTGAATTCCTTATGTGTGCTCCCTAGACTTCCTAGAGTTTGTATCTACAGTCCTATCTATCTATAGGCCACATGAGAGTGAAGCTGTGGTCCTTTCTCCTCAAATCCTGTGTGACTCTCAGGCCAGACATGCTTTTGGTGCACAGTCTGAGTGGGACTTCTTGTGCTGTTGATCAGAGAGAAGAGGTGCTTCATTGATTTCACCCCTCCTGACTGCTTGTCTGGAGCAGGGGGAGCTGCTGGAGTGTGATGAGGAGGTCTGAGGAATGGATTAGTGAGAAAGGATATGTGAGAGGCTGGAGTCAGGTTGTGATTTTGTTTAATTACAATGTTTTTAGAAAACATCAGGTCAGAGTAGGAGCTGAGAGAGAGATAGGAAATCGCAGGGTGAGGGGGAGCATCGCAAATGGGTAGGTAGTGGCATAGAAGTAAGCACTGGAGCAAGAGGGAGGGTTGAAGGAATAAAGCTGAAGAGGACAACCAAGGAGCAGAATGCAAGCAGGGGAGTGTTTTGCTGATTAGGTATACCAATTAAACTCAGACACCAGAGTGAAAAGAGTAGGTGTATTTTACTAGAAACAACTCAATAATATTACAGAATAATACAGAAAACATACAGTAAGAAAAGGCAGAATAGTGCACTTAAATAGGAAAATACCGTGTAATGCATCAAATCATTACTACCTGAGAGAGAGAATAGTGACTGAGAAAGATACATCATCACTTGCATATGTTACCATCACCCAGACCCCCAGTGGCTGGGGAGCCTGGGTTACAGCGAGGGTTTGGAGAGCCTGTCCCGGCAAGTGGGAAATCCTACGCAGTGTAACCACCCGTAGGTGAGGCTGCCAAAGTCGCTGTGAGCGGGTCCAGCCTTATGTACCCAAAAATCAGCAAGCCAGAAGAGCTGGCACCTTTGTTTTGAGCGGAAATACCTGGTTTCAATCTCACATTAGGTTCCCCTCAGAGCCTGGCCAGGGCTCAAGGAAGAAGCCAAAGGAGTTTCTCTGTTTATCTGATGGGATTATGCACAAGGTCTCGGATCATGTCTCGGGGACAGACACCTGCCTCCATGACTCTGTTGTTCTATTCACATACAAAGGAAGGGACAGATACATTTCGGATAGCTACATCCTCCATGCACATTTCATTAAGGATTACATTCCGGATTAACAGTTTCAGTTCAGGGCCTGTTGCTCAGGCTTCAACACTTCCACCTTTTACATCAGGATAGGTGGCTTGTTATAACTTAGTATAATACCTGTTGGCATAATGGTTACCAATTATGAAATACACAGGATTCATCTATAGGTCAACTCTGGCTTGGGCCTATTGTCTAAGCCTTAGCACTTTGGGGAGAGAAAGGAATGGTGTGACAGTAGCTAAAAGGAGAGGGGCAAAGGAGGCAGAGAGAAGAGGAAGGAGATTAGTAGAGAAATACTAGTGTTAGGGTATATCTGCTACAGAGCTTGAAACTCAGTCGGTGTATCCCTTTGTGTGGTAGAGAACTCCATTGGCAAAGCATGGGGATGTATTGATGTGGCACAGGGCAATGTCCTGAGCAGCATAATAGAGGTCTGTATTTCTTCTTATATTTGAGCTATCTGGGTTTGGGGTTTTATTGCATAGTAGTACTTCTTACCGTGTAGATGCAGCTTGTATCTGTAATGCTAGGTCTGCAGAGAGTGGAAGAGCAACATCTGTAGGAAAGCCTTTACCAGCTGACACAATTTTTCCTTACAGCTTCAGATGCTTTAGCTCATGTGTACAGAGGTAACATGCCTTTAACCAATGCCAGAGTGCACAGCTTGCTCAATAAAAATGTATGTCTTCATTCTTTAAATGCATGAAATGCCTCATTGTATTTGTTCTGCTTTGAAGTATCTACTTCCTTTACTTTCCGTAGATAGTGGGTAATACTTGTGGAATTACAGTCATCTCTAAACTGAGTTTGATGGTTTGGGTTCCTTTCCCAGCTGGCTGTGCTGAAAGCTTGCAGTTGTTCAGGATTTTTTGGTTTACCTTTATATCTGTCCTGTGAGAGATGATAATTAAGGATTATAGATCATTGATTCTTCATACCATTGTTTTTGAGGGTAACTAAATACCACTGTCTTCCCTGTTGCCAGAGATAGGCAGTTTCTTTGCAGCACCTGGCACTGGTTTTAACCTGTGTCTTCTGAAGCTTCTTGTTTTGCTCAGAAGCTGCATCAAACAACTGGTGCTTATTTGCATGTGTACTTCCTTCTCCCTCCTAGCTATGCATATTTAACATACTAGTTATCTGTTGGTTTTTTTCAGTGTTTTTTCCTTGCTTTAGCTCAGTAAGCATCATGCTAATGATTTGCCTGGTTGTTTTATTTTAGCTTGTTTTTCTTTAATTGTCTACATGCTTTATTTGTTTATTTGAGGTGCTTTTTGGTTTATTTTTGTAGGTCCTTGGAGCATGGGCACAGTAAAATAGATCCCTTCCTCTGCCCTGGGAAGACGTTAGTTTCATCTTATGCAGGCTTTTAAGAAAACTCTATATTGCATAATTTTTTGCTTTATTTTAACATCCTCTGATGAGATGTCTTCTATCAACTACATTAACTAACTGATCCAATAACTTTAAAACACAAGACCTCTTAGCACCATTTTTACAAGTTTATTATGCATTAAACTTCCAATCACATTTGGTGTTGCAGTAAATTTATTCCAACCCACTTTTATTTATTCTGAACAAAACTTTTAGTAGTGCTTTTTGGTATCTTACCAAGCCTTCACAAAGCTGTACCATTATCATAAATACTTGTTTTTCATAAACAACCTTCTTTTATTACATTAATTCACGTATCTTTTATAGTTCATAAACACTCTATTAAACATAATGCATACATACATGCGTGCATTTTTATGAGTTGTTTTCTAAAGTATATTTCAAAAAAGTTGTTAGGCTTTAGTGTGGTCTAGCATAGTTAATGCGACTCTTTCTCAATACAAATTGCTCAGCTGAAATGTTTAGAAAGTGTAGCTCCTTTTCGGGTAATACTCTGTGTTAAACACTATTGTTTTTCAGGAAGATACTTTAATTTTTATGAGAATTAACTGCTACCCAAGGATGTAAAAGGTTACAACTTAATGAATGCTTTATGATTTGGCATGGTCTACTTTGCTAGCACAACCTTTATTGGCCACCATTATGCAAGTAGTTTTTAATTATGAAGCTATATTCTGTCATTTTTCCACAAATCTCTTATTCCTTCAGCATGCAGAATGGATTTGATTGTGAGATATGTAGTAGAGGGGGCTCTTCTCTGCAGAATCATTGACTCATTAACTGTGGGAGTTTGTGTTGTGTGAGGCAAGATATTGCAGAGCTGACAAAAGATTATCTCTGCACTAGGGGAATTGAATGCCCATGCAGAACAAATTTTGTGGCTGCATAATTTTCTTTGTTGTAAAAAATTGGCTTTACTATGTGACTAGAATATGCTCTTTATTTTTTGGATCATCTGTGTACACATATGAGATAATAGCACTTAGTGTTCATTGGGGAGCTGAACCAGTGTTTTTTGAATTGACTATGCAGATAAGAAAATACTTGGTATAGACTTGATTCAGTATGCTTAAATATGACTTGACATCTCACAGTGGTAAGGATGAGTACTTTCCCATTAAATGATCTCTCTATTCTGTATCCTAAATAAAACAATGGATTCTGTTGGAAAAAATGTATGACTATGTAGAAACAGTGTCACTGGGTAGAACTAAAACCCACGTAAGTAGCTTTATCTTAACACTTCCTAATTCTTAAATGTTTAGTTTTGTTGTGTTAATTTCATTCCAAGATGAATATTTTTAAATAAGAATTTATATGCAGGCAATTTCCCTTGGGTGATGCCAAACAGCATCATCTCCATATGCAGAGTCTCTGACTTTGTGCCTTTGATAGCATAGCACTGGATTCGGGCACTGAGGATTCCAGGGCATGCAGGGTGGGCTTGTACAGCCTGGGGCATGGCTGTTGCTCACTTAATTGGATCACCCCTTGCACCATGTAAAGGTATCTGTTAGGTTTGTGTAGGCTCACATCCATCTCTTGGTGTGGATGCATGACACTTTTTCTCTTGCCACTCTTCTTCTTTGCAATAATTATTTTTTTTTATCAGAAGAGTCTGGAGGAATTCTTGTATCTTTCAGTCTAGGAGCTAGGGATGAGGAAAATTCACAGGGATGTTCGGATCTGTTTCCCCACCTCTCACCCAAACCATAGAATACAACTGAAAATTATTCTATTCCTGCTGTAAGAATTTGAAGTGACCACCAACCTTTCTGCCTTTGAGACAAAATGCAAGGTTAGCTGTTTTTAAATTTTTCTTTTATCATCACTAAAGCAAGAATTGAGTAATACGCTATGAAGGAGGAGGAATAGTGGTAAGGGATACTAAATAAAGTACTAGTAGTTAAACTGCCGGTTGAGGTAATATAATTTCAGATGATGTGGCAGTGAGCCCAGCATAAATGCGCATTTTGATAAATGTGATTCTTGGACAGTAGCACCAGGCTGGATCTGCTCCTGCTCCCCAGAGGCTTTGTGATCAGGCTGCTCCCTGGTGTCCTATTTCCAGCTGCACACTCATGGGCAAGTCCTGGGTTTAGGTTGTCCTTGCTGTTGGCAGTACCAGGATTGGGACTGAGTGACAGTTATGCAGCAGCTTTTACAGCCAAGAGTGGCTCCTTTCAGGAGAGCAGTGCCCAGGTCACACCAAATGATAGCTGAATAGAGCTGCTGATGGGAATGCAACCTCTTAAATTCTGATCAATTGTTATCCCCATCAAAAAGCAAGTTTCTCATTTCAGGGACAAACCAGACTGTTTTGAAGACTGTTGTGATGCTCTCAAACTACAGAGTCCCTGTTTATGGAGAAAATTGTTACCTTTTCTAAAACATTTCCTCTGCTGGAAACAGAGACCAGGTATTAACAGAGAGAGAGGTCTGTAATACTTGACACACAGCAAGCAGAAAAAAAATGTGGTCTCTCTTTTTCTTATTCTCTCATCTCTTTGCCTCAATAGAATTGATTGGCTAGGACATGCTGTAATTTGTTTTTACGATAAATAATGTTCCAATTTATCCTCAGGGACAGTTGGGTGAGTAATCTCACACTGACCTTGACACCCTGGTGTTGTAAAATGCAGATCGAGTTGGTTGTTTTAAGCAGAGAAATAATCTACTTTGGTTTTATTTCTAGTTATAGGGGGCTAAGAAGGAAATGTTTGTGAACCTCCTGCCCTTGTGATAACGTATTCTCTCCATATATATAAGCAGTTAGGTAGTTGTAATATTTGGTTGATTTACAGGCTCATCAGAGAACTAGACAGATGTTATTAACTTCAATGCTAACTCTTGGACTCTCTATCTCTTATCAGTTTGAAGAGACTGAGTTTTGGGCACCAATCCATGTTTTAATATGTAACTCTAATGAGGTGTGATTGACACTGTTCAAATAAACTGGCATCATTAAGCCGCTGTTCCAAAGATTGCGTAACTTTGAACACATTTAGCTTAGATTCCATATGCGCTGGCTGTAGATTTATTTATTTCTTTTGTTTGCAGAGAATGATAGCCAATTCCAGAATGTAATAGTCGGTGAGATTTGAAACATTGACTATCTGGTAACAAAAAGCATTACAAGAAAAACATATTGTAGGATAGCAAGGAGGCGGCAACTGCTCAAGCTTACAAAAAAGATTGCTCATCATGCTGGCCTGTTAGAACTGAAGCTGATTGTTGTATGTTTGGTATTTGCACTGCATTAAAGATAAGAGGGCCTGAGCTACTCCTCAGAATTCAGGCATGGACAAATGTGAATCACCTCTGACTAAACCACCTGCAAGCAAGACGCTGAAATTGCTCAGCAGTTGAGGGGGAAGCTGTGTACCTGCCTGCCTTCTGTGGCACACAGGCAACCTCCAAGCATGTCATTGTTAGCTTGCCTCTGTATGTATAAATAACTGAATTTTTTCAGCAATGGGTTCATATGAAAGCTGAAGGAAATGGGATTCCTGGTGAGCTTTGGATCAGGCCCACAGCAAAGAGAATGTGTATGAATACTATCCCTTTATCAATTTGTGGAGGTTGAAGATCTCCTAAGCCATGACCAGCTGTGCAGAGAGGGAGTTATAAAAGTTCCATGTGAAAAAATTGTTTTAAGAACATTTGCAGGTAGTGTTAATGCAAGCCACGTGCTTTCCTGTGAGGGATAAGAATAAGATACTTGCAGTGCTTGAAACAAAAGGTCCCTGATTAATAGCCAGGGTATCCCTTTGAAATTAGTTGAAATTGCTTTCATTAAGCAAAGATGAGAATTTATCTTGTATATGAAACAAAAAAGATCTAAAGTCTCCAAGTTTTTATCAGTTATTTTGGAGACACACCAGAGGAGAGTTTCTGGCGTTGACTCTTCTCTGTCCCTCTCTTCAGCGAGGCAAAGAGCATTCAAGTTAAGGTAACATCTCTTCTGAGCTGTCAGTCATTAACAGCCTTTTTCATGTGTTTGGACAGTAGCAGGTGGCTGCCTGTGATGGAGCCTGTTGCCCAGAGTTTGAGTAGACAGTCTTGTTTGCCTTGTGCTTCTCAGAAGCAGAGAAACCAGGAGTGGCCACAGGACGATGCGGTTCAGGAGGGCTCTGCTCCAGAGGCGCATCCTGCAGCAGCTGTGCTGTGTGAAGGCCAGGGCTCATGGGACTGAAGCTCTGAGCCCCCTTTTCTGGGGGGCTTCTGTGCCCAATCACACAGCATACAAGGATGTCAGCATTCCTGGGCTGAGTTTGCCTCAGGTCCTGCGTGGTGCAGTGTTGGGTATGTCCAGCCACAGGGAATGAAGGGTCTCGTGTGTGGTGTGTATCTATCACCGAGCCCTTCATGGCTCCTGCAGTAAACCTCTGCTGATGTAGTGTGGGTTCTGTGGTGTTTGACACATAACTGAAAATAATCTATTGCCACAGCAATGAGGCTTGCTTTGACATTCCTGAGTAACTGGCTGCTTGCAGTACACAGCCCTGTGCTCTCTCCATGTTGTGGTTTGTGCCGTTTCTCAACAATTTCATGAACCATCTCTCCATGTGTCAACCAGAATCTCAACACTGCATTGAGGTCTAAGTTTTCTTTTTTCAACTTTTTGTGTCTCGTAAGTGTTTTGACTAACAAATAATTCCATACACCAGATATATACACAGATGCTCATACACAGTCTCATCTATTTTGATTTTTGGTTTGATTAATTCTTTTGCTTTTTAAAGGTCTTCCTGGATACAGGCAGCTCAGTTGGTCTTTAGCTGCCTCTGGGCCCTGCACAGACCACCACTGTTTCAGTGAGCAGTGAGACTATGACAGCCTGACGCAGCTGGCTTGTGGCTAACCAGAAGTCTGTAAGAGTCATCAGTCCAGTTTGAATGTTTGTGACTCCTAGATGTGGCAGGAAGACTCCTTTCCAGTGTAATAGGGTTACATTTGGTTTTCTTCGTATCTGAATTAATTGCCTGGTCTTCTGTCTGCTGGCAAATTTCATGTTTCGTTTACTGTAAACTCTTCTATTCTCCAATATAAGCCAGGTTTCAGCATACAATAGATTTCCCTCATTATTTCAAAAGAAGTGTTATCAATAAAAAGAAAATTAAAATGTGTCACAATGATTTGGAGAGAAAATAAATACACTGAAGCTAAGCTTTCATCCCAATTAGACCTTGACAGTAAGAAATAATGGGGGGAAGAATTCGCAAAGAGTTTCAGAGAATGTGAAATTCTCCTTCAGCAAGTTTTTCTTTTTTAGAAATATAGTGGAATGTATTTTTGTGGGGGATTGTGTCTCTTTATAATTTTGTCTTGTAATACTTGTTGGTTACAACTCATGTAGTGGCAGTCAGACTGAATTTCTGAGTCCTGTAACCCTCTGGACTTTAACCCCATGGATTTCACCTTCATTGGCTTCTAATATATATTGCTGATTCCTAGAGCTGCCTTTGCATACATGTTTTGAATGGTTTAGTTCAATCTGATGTCCATTAATCTTGATGGGGCAAAACATAATGCGTTCCTCCTTGCTGCTCTACATCAGGTGTGAGATCCTTAACGTTGTAGCAACATCGCAAATGAAGGCAGTGTTGGCACTGGCAGTAGATGAGAGCAGGTGACAATGTTCATAGCAGTTAATGCCTGTGAATGTATAATGCTGGATGTGCTGACTTAATCTCTCCTTCTATTTTTGTGTAAACATATGCAAACAGATATCCTTACTAGTAAGGAAAAACCTCCACCAGGCATAACTTAATTTTTATATCATCTTTATATTATCTCTTACTGGTACATTCAGTATACCAATTACAAAAGCAAACAGACTATGCCTACCAAAATCATTATAAGTTACCATTTAGCATACTCATTAGAAATGGCTTATTAGAATATGAATGTCTATATTATCTTTTAAAACATCATTCTTCACTTAGAGTACCTACTACTAATCTACTGCTGATAATTGCCAAACAAATTATCACTTGTCAACTAATATGCAAATAGCCTACTGGGTTGTTATAATTTCAAATAAGTGTTAATGTTTTCCCATTGAACAGAAATGCCAAGTTCTACCATGTTCTTGTTTGCAGTAATGAGGGAGCTGATAACAGGATGGGGTTGCAGTAGGCAAGACTGGGTTTGAGCAAAAGCTGTAACTGAAATGTGTTTTGATACCCATGTAGAACTGAATCTTCCTAATGGCTCTGTATACCTCAAAATGTTCTCAGTGTTTATTTCCGAACATCGCCTTGGTAGAGAATAACCTTGGTTGAGGGATTGACTCAGCACTGCATAACACGGAATAGGTCAGTTTGCTGGGTCAGAAATGTGATTGGTAAGAAACTTCATTTGCAAAGCAGCCAACACTGCTACTCTAGCTATGCTCAGATACAGGGGCACGTTCAGGTTGCTTATGTACGGCTGTAAAAGTTGTTAGACTTCCTCGATACTCCAGACACCCGAGAGGGTTTCTTTTGATACACCATGGTTGAGTGCTCCTCCCCTTTTGTACTTTTATTTTGATGCTTCAGTCTGATGTAATTTTATTACAAGCTGTTTCATTGTACCTGCTTTTACAAGATCAAGCTGCTAACTGCTTCAGAAAGGTGTTTTATTTACTGCTGGTTTTGTTATTCAAACATGTAGACAGAAGGAATGAAATGAGTACATGTGTAGTTAGGCAAAGGTTCACAGCTTCAGTTTGTAGCATAGATGTTTGTATAAGCATTTACATTTTGGAGCTTGTGTTAGAATACTTGTTCTGAGGTTTCTCTGTCGTTGGGTCTGCATGATCTCAGAAAAGCAGAAAGCACATTTACTCTTGGTGCACTTTCTTTTTCCCTGTGAATTATGTACCTGAGGCTTATCATTTCCAAAATTTGTGTGTCTTAAAATTAGTGAGCTGGAATTTATGCATGTTATAAAATCCACACAAAAGTGGCAGTAACTATTTCAGACTGATGTTACCGAACGGTTAGCAGTTGTCCTGGAGCATGTGTCGTCTGATGCCTTTGCTGCAGCCGTGTCCTCCCAAGCCTCTTCCTGGCCCTGAGGATGAGCAGCCACACCTGCTGCAGGTAGGGAGCAGGGAAAACTCTCCCCCAGCAGCGCTGCGGCATTTCCCTCCAGCCAGGAGAGCCATCGGTGAGGAAGGGAGAATGCACTCAGCCTCAGACAACTCTGCACACCTTGCCCTGCTAGCAGGCTCTCCTCCTGCTAACGCCATGGCTCGTTTTGCTTCTGGCAGTGCTGCATGGGCAGGTGTACCGGTTTTGCACCTCAGAGGGGACGTGGCTGCTGAAGGAGAATTCGACACTGCCCTGGAGGAACCTGTCTGAGTGTGAGGCCTCTGACCAGGTAAGTTTTTGTCTCTTGCTGCTGCTGTTTAGGACAAAACAGAAGAGAGGAAAAATGTAGTTCAGTGATGCCCACATGCTTTTGTCCTGTTGAAGTAATTACCAACTCATTCTGGGTGCCTCACTTCAGTGAGCCTAATGGTAAGGGGATGTCAGGCCTCCCCCCTTCAACAAAGGGATCATAGAGGCTAGAGGAGAGCAGGTTTAAATGTGCATGAGAGAGCCAAGAGAAGTGAACCTAGTCCCAGCTGCAGTGCAGCGCAGGGGGCTCAACTGCAGCTCACCTGAACCAGAGGAGTGACCTGATTTTATTCCTTTGCCTTTTCTTCCACTAGCACATTGTTACAATAAACTGACCATTTGTTCTCTCTGTCTTATTAGCAGCTATTAAGGTGATTAAGATGAACTGAACTGAAGGATATTTGCTTTCCACCTTTGGGTAGGGGGCAGTCCCTGCTTTTTGTTTGTTTGGTTTTTTTTTTGTCTTTTTATCTTAATTTGCTGTGGGCGATGGAATTAGGCTTGTCAGTGTTATTTTCTTGCCCTAGTGTTTTATACTCTGCAGGGAGCTGTGACACCTGGCACCAAATGAAGGAGAACGTAGGGATTTCCAGGGGATTTTTGTCAGCTGTTGGCGTCAGCTAGCACACTGTGTGCGTTCCCATGACACGTGATACCGTTACTGCTGTGAGCCTCCAAGGGTGATGCTTTTCCTCACATAAATTGAGTGCACTCTCTGTCCCAAGGTACTGGGAAGTAGTACATACCTAACCATAACAGTTCAGGTATATGAAATTCCAAAGTGCTGTGGGATCTGTGTCCTCTGGAGTTCCCATTGCTCAGTGCCTTGTTCTTCAGAAGGAATAAATGGCAGCAGACTAGAAGGAGATGGGAAAAAAGATAGTTTCTAGTTCTCCAAATATGTTAAATTTAACTTTTTCCTTTAAGTTGCAGCCTTATTCCTTGTCCCTTCCACGTTCTGGGGTATCTCAGCAGAGCATGTTATCTTAATGCAAAGTGTAAGCCTGGTTGTTTTATTTTTTTTTTCCCCTGTTTGCCATTATGATTTCTTCCAGAGTTGTGTTGGAATATGCCAAGGAGAGAGATACCTAATGGTAACACTTCATCATTTGGCACCTGCCTCCAAGTTGCCATGAACTGATCTGGATTCTGAAACCCTGTGTACATGGTGTCACTCCTTGAAATGTGAACAGCCACGTTTGGTTTTCCAGCTAATGTATATAGAGCCCCCTAATAACCTACTTTGTTTTATGTATCTTGTACTTGAGAACAAGAGCTTTTTTTTGATGTGTTTGCTGTGTATTATGTTACAACTGTCACTAAAACAAAAATAGCTTCTGAGTGAGTCCTTATAAAATAACATTGTTCACTTTAAGCGTGCGATGTGGTTTTTATCTGTGTAGATGTTTTAAATTGTCAAATCTCAATAGTTTGCCTGAGCTTTGATACCGAAAAGATAATCCTTTTCGTAAGGCAGCTCTCATCATTCCCTTTAAAACATTAGCCTAGCAAATCCTTGCGGAACAGCCTGTATGTTCATCTTAAATCCTCCTGGCTGTGCAAAGTACATCTGAATAGCTGTACTTACTTCTGAAGTACAATGAATATATTCCTTTGTTCAGCACAGGTCTCAGGAGTCAATTGCAGAATTAGCATCTTGAAGAAGGGAAGTAAAATGCCTGAGTCTATTTAGATGAAGATACGTGCTTAGAAATGCACCAGAATAAGAGAATATGAGTGCGCCTCAGAGGCTGAGCCATAAGTCTGTTCAGACCTGCGTGTAGCTTTTCAAAGGCTTCTCTTTTCCCTAAAGATTTTTGGCCAGCATTTTCAAGCAAGGGTCTTGGCGGTCAAGTCTTCATCAGTGAATCTGAAGAGAGCCACAGCCCAGGACTGTCAGGGTAGTGCAAGCATCCCAGTTGCTCTGGCCTGCATCAAGTTCTCCCTCCCAGGCAGTGCTGTAACACCTAGGTCATGCGATGGTGGTGAGCTGTGGTTCGTTACCAGGAGGTTGCATAGTTGAGGCAGAAGAAAGACTATTTGGGGGCAGAAAATACTTTGGTTGTATGAATGCAAGGCATGCTTTGCCTCTGAGTCAGCGAATGGGACCAGGCTTCTTTTATTTCTAAGTATATATGTAGCCAGAGGACACCCTTGTTACACAGTAAGGAGACTTGCTTTAAATATTCAAGTCTGAAAACATCAGCTTTGCCATTTTTACTGCAGGGTTGAGTTGTGTCTGTGTTTCCTGCCATCTGTTTAAGACTTGCTTGTGTGGTAATTCATGCCTTTCCAACTTTATTATGAAATAATGTCACATTATCTATTTTCTAGCCTGGCTGCAAAACCTAACTGTTTGAGTGAACACCTGGGAGCAGCTGGGGAATTAAGATTAAACTTTTATTTCTTTAGAGCATATGGAAGGTGGAAGACTGATTTGATACATGCATTTAAACTTGACAGTAGGAGAATGACTTCTGGTTATCTTTAAGAAAAGTTAGAAAGCAGCTGGGAGAAAAGAACTGAAGCCCACAAGCTCTGTCTTTTCCCCCCTCCTTTTTTTTTTTTTTTTTTCTCCTTTATATGCTCTCAGGATGCACCAGAAGAACAGCTCCTGAATTTGTCCATCATATACACCATTGGATATGCTCTTTCCTTCTCTGCCCTTGTAATAGCAACTGCCATTCTTCTTGGATTCAGGTAACTGGGCAAAGCTCTGAAGAGAGTGGAGAAAAGGTGTTATGTTTTTCTATATGATAGTATCAGACTTTGACAGAAATATTTGATTATGTTTTTTTCTCTTCTTCCTTCACCTCATTATTTATTATGTCACTTCTGTGTTCCTACAATCATTTCTTCTCAAAATGCAAGAAAAATTCCTAATTTTTTGTAGTGTTAACTGTATGAATGTGTGGAACATGCTTTTCATAATTTGTAATATTTTGTTGTGATATTTTTATTTCAATGACATTTCCACTGAAAGACATGGGAAAAGAGAGGGATTCCAGCTTTCCCTCATGGTGTTGCCTTGCAGATGAGATACTAGTCTGGGGTGTGAGAGGACATTTAGGATAGAAGTTTTCAACTTGTCTTGCTTGGAATTACGGAGAGCACAAAGCTCAGTCTGGTCTATTTCCTAACCCTCACTTGCCAGGTGTATTTCAATGCAGAAATGGATTTTGGACACAATTGCTCTTTTTGGAGAGCTTTCAGAAATTCTTATTTCTTTTGCAATATGGTAGAGAACCTAATTTTGAAACTTGAGAAGTTTCTGTGAAATAAATTGGCGTCACCTGGACAGATTAGCATATTGGGTTCATCGAGGTATGCACCAACAAATTGCATGGAGTGCATCAAAATTAAGAGACTACTGGTTGCACATGCCAATGATACACTGTGTAGATTTGGTTAAAGATACAAAGGGAAAAAAAAAAAAAACAAACAACTTTGGACTCCAACAGAGATATCTCTTTTTTTTTTTTTTTTTTTTTCTGTAAATCCAAGAGGTGTCTTGAGTCTAGCCAGACTTTCATGTGGTCTGGGAATGCTGAGGACAGAAAGCTGATCTATAGAAATGACAAAGATGTGATCCTGCTCTGCCATGAAGTCCTACTCCCTGCTCCTGTGTGTAGCCAGATCCTATCATCCCCCTTACGTGCCGATAAGGCTGCCTCCTAAAAAAGTATAGTTTTCCATTTCCTGGTATTCTTAAACTTTCTTCCCTGATTAAAGAATTATCATTGCCAGTTAATAATCATTTGATCTGGTGCCAACACTCCCTGTTAGCAAGGCAGTCACTCTCCTTTCCTTCCTCCTAAAAGTTTGTACCCCTTATGTATTTAAAAAGATCAGTCATGCCTTTTAGTTTCCAATTTCCAAAACTGAAATGACACAAGTATTTTAGGATTGTACCACACCTTCTAGTATTGTGTTATCCCTCTTCCTTCAAATGGAGAAGCAAAGGCTAGCAATCTCAAAGAAGATTTCAAATGGCTACTGAAATGCAGAGACTTACTTTACCCCCTGTGAATGCCACGTGATAATTATGATTTGTACGTGTTGTACCTGTGCAACTTTGGGATTCGTCTGACAAAACACCAGATGGTCTTGAAGTCTCCAAGTGTCTCCCAGGATAAGTGCGTTCTCCTTGTTTCACCCATCAATGACACTTCAGTAACGTTAGCAGCCCAAATGTAAAGGTCACAAAGTGCAACTATATACCTTTCAAAGGAGGGAAGGAAGGAAGGAAGGATGCACGTATTTTTTGTCAGGGAACAAAAGAGCAAGTTTGTTACTGAGGACTGGTAGGAGAGAGGGTAATTTTATGCCATGACTTTTTGCAAAGAGATTCTTTAGCATTTTTTCTGCTAACTGTGAAGCAGGGATTGGAGAAGTGTACATGAGTATGTGCTTCTGATTTTGAAAATGCGGGTTCAGAGATGTTAAAGGAACTGAGAGCCTTGTTGAAACTGTGCTGCCAATCCATTTAGTGCTTTCCTATCTAAATTCTCTGTTTAGGAACAGCTTGATCCTGGATCTCATTAAATACATGAGAACTACCCCTTTGTGGACTGCAGTTGCTGGATTCTGGAACCTTCACTTGTGACCTCTCCCCAGAAGCTGTGCAACCTCAACAAATGGGGGTCAAAATCTAACTCAGGGGCACCAAAATGCTGATGTTCTCCACTTCTGTAATAGGAAGGCTTTTTAGAGTTCTTAGACTATAGAATAACCTTTATTTTTGTTTTTAATAATGATACAACAGAGGAAACAATATATCTCTAGTGTCCAATTTTGTATCCTCTGAAAGAAATGGAAGAAAAGTCTGTAACTTTAGTGATGGAAGCTGAAATAGGCCCATAACTTCACGACTGAAACAATTTGAATAATGCCTTGAACAATTCTTGCCTTGCCTGTGGCAGAAATACTCAGTAACTACTTGCAACCTATTTTCTTCAATTGGCTAATTTACATAATTTTTTCAATCAGGATTAAATGTGTAGCAGTTCTGAAGGATATCAACAAATAAACTTTGAGTTAAAGGAAAATAAATATTAATCATAGGTAAGTTTTGAAATAACCTGTGACTTAAAAGTGATGCAAAAAACTCTATTTGACCTGTGAAAAAAAGTTTTCCTTCCTCTTCAGCACAAAACCAATAACTTTCAGACCAAGTCTATTTTTCTACCCGAATTTATGGAGCAGTAAAAATCGACATTTAAAGCATGTTACCTGAAACTCCTGCTAGAATAATTGCTCTTTATCATATGTTATCTGTATCTTTTAGCATCAAAAAATAATCATACCCAGTGTAAGTTCTCTGAAGCGAAGTGTGCACCCTTGCAGTGCTGGAAGAAAAAAATATTTGTGGATAAGGCTGGTAAAACATTGGCAACACTCTGCAGTTGGATACCATTTACATGACTGCAGTTTCTTTTGCTATCCCTTAACATGCTCTTTTTTTGACAAGTAGCAATTTTATTGTCTTTGTAGCTGGCTGCTGAAATTCAAGAGGATTTTTTTCTTTGTTTTGTTGTTTTCAATTCTGAATGCAGAGGTGAAAATGCTGTTCCTTTTAGTTCTACAGATAGTGTTTACAATTCCCCAGGAGGCAATCTGAATACAGATTTTTCTCTTGTTGTCAAGGCAGTAATTTACAGGTGGGTTTTTCATTGTTGGTTTGAGCGCAGCCAGAAACTGTACTGCACGCCAGTTCAGAGCCTTCCAAGGTAAACCTTTACAGTGACACTGAGGTCGATTCAAATAGATTAGATTCAGCGTTATGTGAAACTTGACTTTTTTTAGTCCTTTCAGATATATCTTCTGAAAATGACTTTATTTTTATACTTTTTCAAGTTCTAAAATATCTTTTTTCCTTACGCACTGATCTCCTCCTTCTCCCAAACGTTCACACTTAGGGCTGAAGTTTTTAATGTCTTTTCCATAGTGATTTCTTCCCAAAGACAGTTTGAAATCCCTACAGCTATTCTCAAGTTATGGGATTTCCTTTGGTACCTCCTGATTTCCAACAGGGCTTATTTTTCCCTCCTTCAGGGAGTTTTTCTCCCTCAGTGTGATGTTGCAGCTTTTACGTAGATAGTGAGTCATGACTGGTTCTTCCTTTTTACAGACATCTGCATTGCACGAGGAATTATATTCACCTGAACCTCTTCACCTCTTTTATCCTCCGGGCTATATCAGTCTTCATTAAAGACTCAGTGGTGAAGTGGATGTACAGCACAGCCACACAAGAGCACCAGTGGGAAGGACTTATCTCCTTCCAGGTAGGGGCAGACAGTGTGGTGATTCTCAGGATATTGGAGTCATCACTGTGGTGTGTCTGCATCACAGCAGGTAATTTTGTTTTATGTGGCGAGGGTTATAGAAAATGCTGTTCTTCAGTCCACAGAGTTTCTCTGAAACTTGCAGCACAATGTATGTGGTTGTGGTTGTGCCACTCCAGGCTTGGAACAGGCAGGTAGTTGATGCCGTGGCATGTTTCTCTGCTTGTGGGAAGTTTGCCCCTACTAGACAGAGGAAACATGAAAAGGTGGATTTCTTTATATGTGTACAAATGCCTATATCTTCTTCCCGTGCTTGCAGGTTCATTTCTTTTAGCAGTGGCCAGCACCTTTTTGTGATAGGACTGTCTGTCTTGTATAATGACCAAATTATTTGGTCATTCTTGGAGATCTTTATAATCTGTTGATGAAAGGAAAAAGGGGAGTATCTGATTAAAATGCAAATTTGAAAGCATTTAGAAAGCTTTAAAGGAACGGGCTAATTAAATACTCCAAAGGGAGAGGATATACAGCTCTTTCGTGAATATGATAAAAGCTGCCTTTCCTCCTTCAGATTTGGAATACAAAATGTACTTGAATCTTCAAATAAAGGAATTTTCATTATTTGTATAGCTCTTGTGATTCTAGAACAGGGGTACAGCGTTTTTTGCTGCAGTGTGGGGTTGGGGTCATAAAGGGCATGTGTTCTGATTCATGCTTAGTACCCATCCTTTTCTGACACTTTGCCTAAGGCTTAAGCACTAATACCACATAGTTAATCTCATATGATGGTTGATTTCTTCTCATCTGCAATGTATCAATTGGCAGAAAATAACATTGTGATACATATCTTAAATGGTTTGGAAATGTTCACATTGGATTGTCAGTCATTTCCTCCTTCCAAAAAAACCTAGGCTTTGTGCTTTCACACATGGTTTATCCAATAGTGGTTTCATCAGCTTTGAAAAATAGTCAACATTACAGCATCTACTATTTGCTCTTTAATAAAGAAATGCTCGGCTACAGAATAGAATAACTGGAGAAGTAAAAAGATTCACTGACTGCAAGTGACCCAGTACCTTTCACTTGCTGCTCTTTTTTTGTGCTTTTCAAATTATAAGCCATTGCTTATTGAGAACACGTAATTATTTTTTTTTTTAAAGGAGACATGTTGTTGAAAGCATCAATTTGCTGTGTATAGCACCTATTACTTGCTTCTGTCCATTCAGTACTCAAATGTGATTAATTTAGCAAGTGTTGTTTTAAGGAGCAAGAGTAGGAGGAGAAACAGTCTTTTGGGTTAATATCACTTTATTCTCAGCCCCTCTTGTGCTTTTTTTCATCACAGGAGTCACTCAGCTGCCGCTTGGTCTTTGTGATGATGCAGTATTGTGTGGCTGCAAACTACTACTGGTTACTAGTGGAAGGCATGTACCTGTACACGCTGCTGGTACTTTCAGTCTTTTCTGAGCAGAGGATTTTTCGGCTATATCTCTTCATTGGTTGGGGTAAGTTGATGTCTCCATATATCTGTCTATGGCTGCATGCACTGGCAGATGGTATAATAAGAAAAAATACCGAGTGTCTATCATAGTGCTGCCAAGTTTAAGTCCTGAACTCTCCCTTCCCTTTTTGTTCCCAATCCCTTACCTTGTTTGAGCTGGAGGGTGCTGGGCCACCACAGCTCCCAGATCCTTGCGACACAGAGGCTGTGGGTTTGTAATGCAGGGGCTGTGCAACACCACAGAAGCTCCCCAGACCAGTGGCAGTACTTTTACTGCAAGACATTGGCTTCCAAATACAAAATATGTGTGGGTGATTCCAGGTGAGTGTGGACTTTCTTGGACTGCCCTGTTTCATCTCCTAAAAGACTCCCATTGCATTCAAAGATGTGTTAACTACTTGTGATGCAATGTAGGAATGATACCTTGTATCTGGTCAAGGATATCAGTAGAGAAATGGTGGCAGCATGAGTTAGGAGAGTGCAAAGGGGCTGATGAACAAGGGCTTGCTAGCAGGGGGTTGTCAGGTTGGTTATGTGGGCAGAGCAGGTCAAGTAATGACTGTCAGGCAAAAGAGTGGTCAGGGTGCATGTGCCATGGGCCTGTGTGTGCTTGAGATTAAGGACTGTGATGCCTTGAAATCAGTTGGTTGAAACAGAGTCACCTTCTGTAGAAATGCTTTTCTCCCTCTCCCCTTTTGGTGGAAATCAGACAACTCTGGGCAAGCTGAAAGTAAATCCAAGTAAATACTGCAAGTGTTTTCATAGATGCTAGTTTGAACATTAAATTGCTTTGACTGTCCTTCTTTGTGGATTTACCAACTGAATATTCCAGCAAATTAGTTCACTGGTAAAATGTGTATAAATGACTTACCCAATGAAATACCATGAATTACCCAATTCTACTGAACAGTGATATATGAGGAGCAAAGGCTTTGTGGCATATTGTTATTATTTGCATTTATTTATTTCTATCAGTTTCCTGCTGAAGAGCTTTAGTTACAAAACAATAATGGAAGATACAGAACTTTTTATAGTACATGCCGCAGAAGCAACAGCATCTTGTATAACATTTGAACTACATATGTTTTAATCATGTTTTATGAGTAGCCATACTCTCAGTTATAAAAAAAAAAAAGGGCAAAGGGAGCTATTCTGAATATTCTGAAGCACTGATTGAGGTCATGAGAGGAAATGGAAAAGAAATCAGAGCAAAATTATATCTTGCCAGGTTATTGTGGTGTTTTATAAGTAAGGAATAGTATGGTTTTGATCTAAAGCATTTCTAGTTAGAGTTTCTCTTGAAAAAGCAGAAGGCATAAACAGAAGACGTTATTTTGGTTTTGTTCTTCCTTTACAGTGGAAGTTTTGCTACTGTATACTGAATTTCTGGATGAGTTTGTGGAAATGAGTGGTAATGCCAGAACTTGGCACATGGATGAAACCCATATATCCAGCCTCCTAGAAAAGCTCTGCCTGTGCCATTCAACCCTCATCTGTACCATTTCTTGCACATGCAGCCATGGCTGCATGTGCAAACCTTGCCAATGATTTTCTATCTTCAAATGCAGAAGCATCTACTATTTCAGTGCTCCCAGATTAGCTATACCAGATAACAGTTTTGTCTAACAAGTGGAAAGTTATGAAGATTTTCTCCACTATTTCTTTCTTGCTTCTTCATTGGTGATTCTAGTTTTGGGGTGCTCAGGTCTCTTGCCAGGTGCCTTTCTGCTCTATGCAATGCTCAGAAGATTTTTTTTTTTTTTGAGCATCATGATAGTCTCAGTGTAATGCTGAAGCTTCAGAGGAACAGTAGAGTCCTGTCTCAGCTGAGAGTCCCGTTCTTTGAACTAGTTTATCAACTGTAAAAATAAAGCTGGATCAAAAAAACCAAACTTATTTGGCTGTCAGAGCTGATCTGATACCCTGACCTTTTGTTCTATTAATGAATTGTCCTCTTACTGGATAATTTTTTAACTTGTTCATTACTCATCATTTGATCTATATTTATGTTTTAAAATTTTGTACATGTATTGTTCACAAACTTATGGGTGTTAGTCATGTTGTTATTTTTTCTAATTATAACTGAACTTTGTGATCACTCATAGATCACAGGGTATCGTTTTCACTGTCTGAATAGCTTCTGCAGTCCCACATGTGATCACATGTGTTTTCTACTTGTACTTCTCTCAAATGTACATATGAATAAAACTGTGTATTCTTGTCGAGTTTTTTGTCCACCTTAGTGTTTGCACATACTCTCGGTTATATTTGCCTTGTACTTCTTAGGAGAAACAATGGGTCTCAGAACAAACAAGAAACTAGAGCAGATTATTTCCTCTAGTAATCCTAAACAAAACTGTAATGTAAGGGTGAGCTTTCAAATATGTAGAAATGTCCCAGTACCTGTTTCTCTCCAAGCTTTTAGACTGCTATATTAAATAATGCTATACTTAGTCATAACAGGGGAGAAAGACCACATAATTGTGTAAATAAAAAAATACTCCCATTTTATGTCTAACATCATAAGTTCATCTCAATTCAAAATACAGAAAGGGAAACCTGCTCTTCAAATAGAAGCATGTAAAAGATACCGTTGTCAGTGTTTGCCTAGGAACAGTTAGCAGTCAATGAGGGGCATAAAGGTGAATGAATAAGTATTTCCCAAGTATGCTATATGATAATTTCAGGTCAGTTCTTAATGTTATTAGATGGTAGTCCATTTAGTATCAGTTCAAATTAGTAAATATTCTTTGCTGTTAAAGTGTTTTATAAGGGAAAAGATCTGTTTATCTCATGTTATTGTACTTTGCAAAAGCTAGAAAAGTTGACATCATTTATCCTGATAGGATTCTGTAAACCTTCCTGATCACTTGTGAGGTAACTCTGTTCCTGTAATGGCCACTTCCTTGCTGAGATTTCATACCATACTAGGCTTTGAGATGGCAGTCTTAAATTTTTTCCTATTTAATGTGGAAAATGTCTCGCTTATGTCTTCTTTTTATTTGTAAAAGCAGATTTCCATGCATTTGTCTCAATCCTGAGATCCATATATCTTACTGCAAAAACAATGCTTTATGCCATTTTCAAAGCTGGGGGGGTGGGGAAGCAGAAACACTAACAGCATCAACAAACAAAGTTCTTAATCAGCTAGTGGCAGAGCCTGGAGGTCAGCACAGCAGCAGCTAAAGAGGATCTTGATTCAGATATTCATTATCGCCTGCAGAAAAAAAAACCAACCCTGTTGCTATACATTGCCGGTACCTGGTGCCTCCTTCCTCTGACATAAGAGAAATCCTTGACCATGTATCTCACCTTCTAGAGAGAGCAAAACATTTGCAGAAAAAGAGGGGAATGAAAACAATGTAACTACAGAGATCAAGATGATTCCAAGAAACAAAACAAACAAAAAAGATGTGCAGACTGTGCTTAATCACGGTGTCCAGGACACCAACTCAGTGTTCATCGTATCTGAGCCCAAGTGAAGAGACACTGAGCTTGACATTGACTTCAAGCAGCTGTGTCAGTGCTGTACAAAGTAGTCTCCAGAGAAGAGCAGTTTATACTGTCATGCTGCTGTATGCATCTTTCAGCAGCCCTTAGTAGAAAAAGGACCTGTTCACATTCAGAAGCAGGGAGGAGGGAGGAATGGGAAAACATCAGCAGCAACGTCCCACAGTGACTGTGTGTGACATTCAGGCAAGAAGATTGACAAGAGGTAATTTTCAGAACGAAAGGCTAAGAAGAAAATGTTAATAAAAAGCTAAACAATCTCTGAGCTTCTATGGCAATTTTACACCCAGCTGCACTTGCAGCAGGGAAACTGCCATAAAAAATAAATAATCCCTTTCCTTCCAAACTTGCTCTAAGGAAGAATACTTTGAGGGAATGAAGCTATTAATGGCAGGAAGCCTGGCTAGGGTGTCAAAATATTCGTCCTGACTGCAAGGAAGATGTGACTAGAGCAAAGCCAGTAAGAAATCTTTCTTCTCAAGTCCAGTATGAACTCAGTGCAGCAACAGGACGCATTCATTGCACTGAGCAGTTCTTGTCTGTTTTCAAATGAAAACTGTGTTTCAGACAATGATGTGAAAATAGATTTTGTGTCCAGACTGATCTTGGAAGGAAGTGCATCTGTGAGGAGTTTCTCTTAATTCTCTTCACTCTTTGTCTTCTAGATTAAACTCTTTCATGCTTTTCCTTTCTTAGAAAGAAAAACATTTAATCTTCTCACATCTTCAGTGCTCTTGCTCTTTCTACATCTGGTCATATGTATTTATCACTTCTTTCAGTTCCCCATCACATACCTCTCGCATTCATACTTCAAGCAGTTGATCAAGTCAGACCATCCTGGATGATTTCTGAGAAGGAGGAGTGGAGTTCTGGTGGCAGTAGTGTCCTTCTGGTTTGTGTGTCTGATTGTCTCAGAGGTTGAACCTCTCACCACGTGGAAACTAGCAATGTCAGGTTACATCTGAAATATGACCTTATACGCAAACGGATCGGTCCTAAAATGCTGTATTCAGAATATGTCCTTATTTAAGGATGCCCTTGGCAGGATGGCAGTGCTCTGGTCCTACAGAGACAAATTTACTTCAGGAAGAATCTCTAATCAGAACGTGAGAATGAGGGGAGCCTCTCTTGCCCCTCATACATCTTTCTTCCCTGAAATTTCCTTTATGTAAAATGTGGTACAATGCAAAGCTAGAACTACTGTGTGTCTCTAAAAAGGAAAACTTGCTTACACATCGAGGTAAGGGAAAGAAGACGGCATGGAATAGCACCATCTGGTGACACCTTTCATGGACTCCAGAACAAGACCGAGCTTTTTTGTTCTGGTCCCAAAATATCTCAGACCCATTAAATGAAGAGACTGATTTGTACATGCTGTTATCAGGACGTGGTAACTGCCATTAGCAGCTCCACAAATTGTTCTTTTCTCTGGTCATTAGGGACAGTGGGGCGGTGTGAAAATGTCAACCAAACAGTGGCTCCTGTGCAGAACTTCTCAGTTTTCTTCTCTTACCTACCCATCCTATTATCATTCTGGATAATACCTGGTTTTCCAGACTTTTTTTTCCTTACTATGCAGACACCTGGCCAGGTGTAGAATATGTAAGATAGAGTGAAAATAAGTGGGTTATGCTCTTTATTTATGCAGTGGGGTGTTAAGCTAGTTGATGGCAGTTCAGTTACGTTCTCATCTATATTATTGTTGAAGCCTATAATTCAGATGCCCTATCTGCTATCATTTGAAGTTGAACTTTATTAGCTAGCTGTCAGCATGCTTATTTCCTAGTACACTTGACAGATTTCCTCATCACTGTCTAGTGTTCAAAGATTTTTGGTCGGTTATCAGCCTGCAAGGATTAACATGGCAGAGGCTATTATGAGCAGGCTATTGCAGTTTCTGCCATCTTCAGCAGTGATGCAGTACACACAGAAGGAGACATTACCGTTTCAGAGACCTTTCTGTGGTCAGTTAATCTGAGAAAAGATCAGTCTCAGAGATTTCTGTATGACAAAGAGCAAAACCAGATTAAGTTCAGCCTATATCTTAAATTAAGTGCATCCTATAAATGGGTGCAAGTTTTTTCTCAGATATCATATCATATATATAATATAATATCATATCATAATATAATATCATATTCTCTGAATAGCAGCGGCAAGACAAAGAGGTGTAGGACAGAAACTTATAGGCCTCAACAGAGCTCCATGCTGGGAGACCAGAATGGGAATACAATGCTGATTCTGTTCATGAGTTTGTTCAAGGAAATTATACCGTTTGCTTTCACTGCCTACTCAAGCCAGCCAGATTTCTTTTACAGAGTGAAGTAACCAGAATAACACTTGTCATTTGTGCCAGTTAATGCAGTTTAACTAGGTATCAAGATTGTAAATTAACCCATGGAGAGTGTCAGTGATTCTTGCAAGCTATAGTTGTTGCAGAGATGCTGCAGACTTGCTCTTTTGCTATTGTGAATGACTTCTGCAGGCTTGAGGTGGATTAGGGAATGTTCTTGGGGCAGTCTCCAATTTAGATCTTGACTAGGGTTTTGCAAAACTGGTTGCATTCCCATGTCCTGAGAGTGTCCCAGACAGTTCTCAGAGCCACCTATTTCTTAGGAGACAACTTTCTAAATTTGGTAGATGTCAGATGGTATCCCTGTAGAATTTGCACTGATATTCAAAGCTTACCTGTATGTATTGCACTGTTAAGTCTTGGTGTCTCAGATTAAAATGTGAAAATAATGTGACTCATGGTGTTGCAATACCAAGGCACCAAGGGCCTGTATCACAAGTGGGAGTGGGCAGAGAATGTTGAACAAGTCACCTTGTACATACTGCCTATTCATTTGTGTAATACTTGCATAGCAGGATGCTGATGCAGTTCAATACCAGGCTCTTCTGAAATATATTAATAACAGATTCTCAATTCAAATTTAATGTGATTAAATATGGAGAGATTTCTGATGTATCCAGAAGATGGAGATATCCACAAATCATTATTGTTCCCACTCGATATATTGGTTCCCTGACATACAGCCTTAGTGTTTGTGTCTTATCCTGTAAGTTTCATATTAAGATGTCTCAATTCCCAGCAAAGTCAAGAAAGGAATAATTCAAACTATAATTAGTTTCTGTGAATGAAATGCTCATTTGTGTTTGGAAGTGATTTGCAATAAGCCCGTTCTTAATCTCTTGTGCCACTATAAAAGCAGCACAGAGTTCTCAGTAACTTTGCTCCCAAAATGTTGTGTACTCTCAGTATTAGGTACATCTGTGGAATACGTTCAAACGCTTGCCCCAATAATCTCTACTCAGTTCATTATCTTTGCTATTATTCTGATTATTGGTATCTTTTTCTTGATACTCTTTATTCTCTCTCTTTTTTTTTTTAACTGTTTAAGCAGAATAATTGGTCTTTCATGTCTGTAGTATTTAGCTGTTCTGATAGTAAAGAAAGAATACAGTAGAGGAAGAGACAAGGTTTTTACTGATAATACCCACTACAGATACTGCTTGTAGATTTTCAGACTTCAAGAGATCACTGATTTCCCTGTGGCTTCTGCTTTTAGGAACTGTGTATTTGCCCTGTGCAGTGCTTACTGCTGCACATTGATGTTCTTATGATCCCTTACTATATTGGTTCTTAAGAATTCAGTAACAAAGCCCTTCCTATATAATGTACATACATGTACTGTCTAAGGAGATACACAGAGCAATTAGACCATCTTGATCCATCCTTAGGCAGAAATTCCTCATCCTGCTTGTTATGTCTCAAGCTGCTCTCCTTCATTGTGGGCTTTTTTGGCATTCCCTGTACTGAATATTGGTTGGTAGATGCATTTTAAAATTATTTTTAAGACCTAGGCTTTTCATAAATGAAAGAAATGAATTTGAGAGCCTTTGACATTGTAAACGAAGTAATGACTACCAGCTTACTTGGCTTTTCTCTCTTCCCTTTACACCCCAGATAAACTGACCAACTGTAGCACATGCACTGTCAGGCAAGCATAGGACGGAGCCTTTTCTCAAGACCAGATGGATCTGCTGTCTTTGCTGCAGCCACTCAGGTCCATGTCAGTACTGGAGCCCGAACTTGGGGCTTGTCTGCAGGGCAGACCTGAGTGCACTTGTTACCTGTTATGTGCCCACACTCCCCTCTGCCATCAGGGGTATGTGGGCTCAGTGTGCTCCAGCCCTGATGCTGATAGACAGCCTGAGCTTGGTGCTGCCTCAGTATAGCATAGCTGACCCACAGGCAGAAATGTGGATGCAAAGGTTTGAATCAGAGCACATTGTGCTCCTCTCTAGTATGAATATAGAGGCTAGCAGAGCTTCCGTAAATTTCGTTCCCTTGGCCCCTCCATGAAACTTCCAATGGAAAAGGTGGTATATGCCAAGTATGCAGGTCGTGGTCTGTTACTCATTTTCATGCCTGTTAGGAGCTAGGTGGGGGCCCAGGCAAAGTAAGTTACAGGTATTTACTTGCAGGTTAGATTCCTCCTCCCACCCTTCACAGCCATCTTGCTGGGTAGGAGCTGCAGCCCTGCCACCACTTAATTATGTTGCTCATCATTATTTGGGGGATTTGTCCTTCTCTCTGCTTTTCCTTGTCTCTTAATGTCAGTGTCAACCTTGTCTTCTCTCTTCCCAGGTGTACCAATGCTGTTTGTTATCCTCTGGGGAACTGTCAAGTACCTTTATGAAGATGAGGGGTTGGTTTAGTTCTGATTTTTCTAGATATCTCGTTTGTGCTGTATGTGTGCACTGGCAGGTCATTGTTTGCTTTCTGTTCAGTGTGGTTTGCTTTGGCAATGTGCTGAAACATCACATAATTGCTTCTGTTTTGTCTGAAGGTCTTGCATAACATTTCAGAAAAGAGCATATGTTTCTTTCTGATCAGAATTTTCTGCATGTCTGAATGAATCTATCCCTTTGCAGGTCAAGGAAAGGTATGTTTTGTTTTTCTGTAGTTACAGTATCAACAGTAGAAGTCATCATACCCAACCAAGACCACTTCTGATACTGTGCCTTTGGCAGTAGCCTTTACAGTTACGCTTCAGAGGAAGGCAGAAACCTCCCACAGGATTCTGCCTGCAATTTGTAGTGGTTAGCTTATGCCTAGCAGCAGAGATGTGATTGCCTGTTCTTGTTTACGTTTTCATTATTTAGATCTTTTTAAAATAAAGGCACATTGTCTGCTTACGTTAGTCTTGCTGATGTCAACTCTACCACACACAAGATGGCTGCAAAACATAAAATACTTTTTGTCCACTTTTACCATAGTGGCTGTTCTGAAAAATTGTCTTTATATATGCTTTATGTATTAAATAGTCTTGTAGCTTGTTGTTGTTTGTTTGTTTTGTTGTTTGGTTTTTTGTTTTTTTAAAAGGGAGGAAAGTGGCTTCTTCTTAGTGACAATGACTGCCTGGAAATATTTGGGTAGATTTCTTTGTGATTAAATAAATGACTTTATGCTATTTCCTTTTTATTCTAAATGTACTGTTTATTGGGTCTTCTTATTAGTTTCCAAACAACCCAGCCGGCACTTTTGTAGAGGTTCCTTTTTTCATTTTTTTTTCCCCCTCCCCCAGACACAATCCTTGCTGGAGAAATTCTGCAATGTGAAAATTAAGTATATTCAGAGCCATCCCCAGACTTTTTGTCTGGTGTTCATGAGTGTTAAGAACCAGCTTTTTTAAAGTGTCTTTCGTAGTACTGAATCAGCTCAGTCAAAGCTGCCTTCTCTGGCTTAAGCAATGCTAGGATTTTGCAAATTTTCTTTTCAAGGTTGACTTGATAATATTCTGTAGCAAGATTGTGGCCACATTGATGTGTTGCAGGTTTTGTTGAAATTATCTGAATAGGTATAGAGAACATGTGGCCTCTGAACAAGCGATGTTCCATGGGCATATCTTCCCATTGATGTAGAAAATGTATTCAAAGTGCTCACGCTGAGCCTTCTACATTATGTGGTGCTCAGATCTGATTTATGTTTTCTATTAAGGAAAACTGTCACTCACTGCCTTCAGCAGACCTTAAATGGGCCAATTTTGCACCTTATTGAATCTTCTAAATCTTGTATAAATATTTGTAAAATACAGTAATAAATAACCACGTGCAGCAGCTTCTCTGAAAGGCAAGATTTCTGTGCCTTGGGCAGGCATTTGCTCGAGCAGCCAGGGATATCTTTCGTGCTGTTTGCCATAGCGCTGTCACCATGGGTGTGCAGCGGGCTGTAAATTGCATTTGTGACTTAACTACTTCCCTGGCTAGGAGGAACAACTGGAAGTAAATGTGGTCAGGGCTGGGAATTGGAGGCAGTCCTGCAAACGCAGCCATTTGAGTGAAGGACAGAAGCCTGCAAGACTTACTTGCAGGCTAGCCTCTTCTTTCCTTACATGTGAAAGTTTAAACTCCTTTAGAAAGCAGTTGCTGTTTTAAAAAGTGAGCTATTGAAAAAGACTTTTGTCTAGATTACAAATAAAATTAAAGGCAAGCTGTGCTGCTCAGTTATTAGACTGCCTAAAGAGCTGATATTTACATATCTTTTTTTCTATCTGAAATTGATTATGGGAGCAAGACAGCCAGCCTACAATCCTTTAAAAAAATGGAGCTGTTCAGCTGTACCTCTTCAAGGTAAAAAATCCGTGTTTTCATTTTTAGAAAAAGAATACCAGATTGGTAAGCAAAGGCAGAAACTTCGCAGTAACATTTGTTTCACTGGAACAATTCTCCATTTAAAGCTCTGAGGCTATTAGTTACCAAGCATCTTCTGAGTGATGCTGAGCAAACTGCAGGGATACATCCCAAACACAATAGATGTTGGTGTATTTATTAGTGTGGCAATCCCAGAAAGCACAAATGGACAAGAAATCATGTACAGATATATCAATTTTATTTTTTGGACACTTTAATAGCTGTGACACTTTAATTGGGCTGTAATGGCGTTTTTATTGCACATATTTGTATAAATCTAAAAGTAGCTAAAACTGCTCTGTGCCACAGGAAGCAAATTAACACACAGAGAAATGTAGCAGAGCTAATGTAAAGAATCATTTCTCAGCCTCCATCATTATCAGGAAATTTTAAAATTGCCTCTGCTTCCACTGCAGCTAGTCAGAAAATCAGAACTCCACTTCCAGCCATGCCTATTATCCTGCTGGTCTTGAGGGGTTCAAAGAAAATTGATTTTAAAGGCTCCATGAAGCTGGCTCCCAGTCACACGTACCAATTAAGAAGTTCTTCTGTTACTCAGATTCCAGCTCAGGTACGCTGACTGCACATAATATGTGCACCTTCTTTCTCCAGTATCTAAAATACAATTGAATTGTAGTTTGGAGCTGCTGGTTGCAATAATATACTTGTTATCTGCTTTAAACTGAAATTGAAATGAAAAATGAAACCCTGAGCCCTTCTCAGGCTTGCAGTACCTGCAAGGGAATATGGAATTGCCACAGCCAAGCTGCTTCACTTTCCTCTCTAGTGTGTGAGCACATGTGGGTGTGGTGGTGTATCATGGATCCCTACCACGTGCTGCATGGTTTGGTAGTTTCTCTGAAGTTAACTGTCCCATTACAGGGTTGGGGAGGGCTTACTTTTCACCAGCATCACCCAAGCTGAAGTTTCATAGGCTTATTAAGGAACCTTCAGGAAAGTTGAGCATACGTGTTTTGGCAGACGAGATTTGGAGATTAAGAGAAACTCGTTTTGTGAAGGAACCTATGTTTTCTGTAGTGCTGTTTCATAGTTTGTTTCACAGCCTGTGTGGCTCATAAACCTGCTGACTTTACTGATAACTGTTGCTTTTGAGTAATGCTGAGCAATATAGCAGGAGGCTAGCAAAGTTATTTCATAGAAATATTGAGAATGCTGTCACTGCAGCAACAAGTGAAGTGGCATGAGAACAGTGCCCCAACACCTGGGCCATTGTGCACACACATGGCCCATCATACAGTCAGGGGTGGCTGGCTGTGACCAGGGTGGGGCCTAAAAGAACTAGGTGTACAGACCCTGCAGTGTAAAGTTCACTTTAAATCAGTGGCCCCGAACTGTGGCTTTCAGACATTGCTTTTCTTGTGATTGTTCTCCAGTAGTGCTTAAAGACTCAAGAATTTAAAAAGCTAAAATGAGACTTATGGGAGAGTGAAGTATGATACTGCCTGTACCACGTTAGCTACTTGGCAAAAGGCTCAGCTGGCTAACAAAAGTTGGGAATTATTACTCCCATCTTTCATTTTACTTGCTTACAACTTTTAAAACTCCCTTTGGACCTGAAACCTGCATATATACACTGAAGGAACTGGAGTTTGCTGCTTAATTGCCTTCTCCTGGTTGAAATTAGTAGGTCCTTTTTGAAAATAAGGACGAATAATTGCTGTTCTAAATATTAATACAAGAAAAGTGATGGTAGGTAATGGGATAAAGAACTAAAAAACAGTTAAAAAATAAGATGACCTGACATTGGAGACTGAAGAACAATAAAAAATAACGCAGAAGGAAGAGGATAGGAGTCATGCAGGAAAAGTCTGGCTCAAGCAGATTTCCCCCCTTCTCCTTGCAACCACATGACTAATTTGACCTTGACTTTAATGGACTAAATCTTCACAATCAACTGATGATAATTCATAGCAAATTGTGGAGGAGAGCTATCCATTAGTGGGCAAGAAAGGCTGTCGAGTAGTATCCAGTTGGATTATGATAGCTGCAACAGTACAAAGCATTCAGTGTTTCTAAGAAGCAACTGCATCTGTTTCCATGTCAGCATGATGTGCTTTCCTGGTATCTAGTCCTCAATATTGTTTCCATCTGCACTGCTGTGAGAGAATGAAAAGTGAGAGATGTTAGTAATGTACTGAAACTTTTTCTTCTTGTCTCCTCCTTATTGCCATCTTCCTAGTTGCTGGACCAGAAACTATAACATGAATTACTGGTTGATCATCAGACTGCCCATTCTTATCGCCATTGGGGTGAGTATGGGGTGCGTGCAGCAAGCTGGCAGATTTCCATGAGAACAGGAGGTAGTACAGTACACAACAGCCATGTGGACATTTGCTCTTTGTATGTCCAAAGGATAATAACCTTTGAGGGTATTGACATTTTCATTCAGAAATGTGATTTTATGAAACCAAATTGGTTTCTGTTGCTGGAATTCCCAACCAGCATTTTGTTTGTTTTATCTGGCCATATGCTGTCATGTTGTAGTGGCAGCACATGATAACAAAACAGGATGCCTCAGCAATCCATTTAACTCCCCTGTGTGCAGAAAGCTATGGCGGGTAGTACAGGGAGGCAGAATATGATATTTCAGGTACTGGGCTACAGAAGAGCAACAAATTGTGTGCAGAAGTGCCCCGTTCTGCAGCCACAATACCGTGTCAGTCTCAGACCTCCAGAGGAGGCAAATGGGACAGCCCACACCTTTAGTGTGTATCACTCCCCAGACATGTTGATAAGCTCCCCTGCTTTGTTTAGTGAACTGCCTACATTTTCAAAGGTGACTTGTGCATTCTCAGAGGATCTATTCAGAGCACAATTCCTTAGCAAGGAGTTGAGTTCCATGGCAAATTCTGCAGCAGCAGAGTAACAGGATGCAGAGGGACCCACACATGCAAACACAAACCAGCTTGTTTGAACACTTATACACATGTGTTTTGTGATGATGATATCCTTTTTTCATTTCTTCAGGTAAATTTCCTGATCTTTATCAGAGTCATATGCATCATCATCTCCAAACTACAAGCTAATTTGATGTGCAAAACTGACATAAAATGCAGGTATGTCATATGGTGTCTGATACTTTTTGTGCCCATCAAAATGGAAATAGACAAGGAGGTACAGGAAAGGAGTGGATTGACAAAAGTGGTTAAAGATCACAGGCCTTGAGTAATGCACGGGTGTGGTGTCACACAGACCTGTGTGTCTGCTTGGACAGTCAGTCCCCAGAGGAGCCTCCTGGTGAAGCCAGGGCAGGTGTTATACTTGTGTTACAGATAAACGAAAGGCTTGATCTCTGAGTTTGTCCCGTTACAGTATTCCATAATACTGGATGAATATTAATTAAGCAGATATCACAGAATCATCTAATAGGTTGGAAAAGACCTTTGAAGATCATCTAGTCCAACCATTAACCTGACAATGATATTTCCCAACTACACCATATTCCATATTCCCAACTACACCATGTTTGTTACTTGGTTAAAGAGACTCATCCCCATCTCCGTGCAACCTTCTTTCAGGTAGTTAAGTTTTTTAATACTTGAAGCATATGCAAGTACTGAATGTTAAGGTCCTTGAATGCATCCAGAAGAAGACAACAAAGCTGGTGAAAGGGCTGGAAGGAATGTCCTATGAAGGGCAGCTAAGGACTTGGGACTTGTCTAGTTTGGAGAAAAGGAGGCTGAGGGGTGACCTCATCGCTCTCTACAGCTTCCTAAGGAGGGGAGGTGGAGAGGAAGGTGCTGAGATCTTCTCCCTGGTATCCAGTGATAGGACATGTGGGAATGGTTTAAAGCTGCACCAGGGGAGGTTTCGACTGGACATTAGGAAGCATTTCTTTACCAAGTCAAACACTGGAACAGGCTTCCGAGGAAGGTGGTTGATACCTCAAGCTTGTCAGTGTTTGAGGCATTTGGACAATGCCCTTAGTAATATGGCTTAAGTTTTTGTCAGCCCTGAATTGGTCAGGCAGTTAAATTAGATGATCATTGTAGATCCCTTCCTACTGAAATATTCTAATTTGAAAAAAATAATATGAGTGATAGAAATAAAAGCTTTAACTTAAATTAAGATCAAGACAGAGGTCATTTTGAGTGTTGCTCCTTGTTCTTCTTCCAGTTGTTATTGGCAAACTTTCAAACTTTAATGCGTAGGATGTTTCATGAGATCTCAAGGTTATCACAGAAATGTTCAATTTTTATTTTGCAGGTTTCACTCTGTCCGTGTCGGTATTCTTCCTGTTATTTAATCATCTTGTTAAGATTCATGGTCACATCCTTCATTTCTGCATCTTGGAGAATACTTCTGTATTGTCGTCTGAAAAATAATGTAGAAAGAACAAATTATCTATTGAATTAACAAGTGTGGAGCTACATGCTGTGGTACCTGGACTGCTACTGACCGTTGACTTAGCTAGTTTGAAGTTGGGTATTTCAACGCTGCAGCCTTCTAAGCTAGACATGGCATGTATTCTGATGCACTGTCATCAGAGTACAGAGTTGCCTTGTATGTTACCTACCTTCTTTACCTCACGTGAAATTTTGGAAATCCTAATGCATGTTTAGAACTCAAAGCAGAGAAAAGGACTCGTTCTAATGAGCTGTAGGCTTTGCTTTCATCCCTACTTCTTTTTTTTTTTTTTTTTTTTTTTTAGTATGTGACCTTTATTTGCCAGGGTAAAATTTGCAGTGTTGGAAGGGGGGGGTATTTTCCAGTTCTGATGGCTTGAAGCCATTTAAAAGCCTGACCATAAATTTACCTGTCAAGTGAGAAAGCCCTTGCCCTCATGACTTCTGCATGCAGCAGGAAGGTTTGATGCAGATGAGCCATTTCTGGAGGTACATGTTCATTCATTTTTTCATGTTGCATGTTCAAAAATCTGCTGTGTAAAAAGAAAGGCTTTATGAGAAAAGGATTTACCCAGCAACAGAGCCTTCTTCACTGCTGAAGACTATAGTCTTGGTTGTCTGTCCAGAGGGTGGTGGTTATAGCCAGAAGCTTTGGGGAAGTCTATTACCTGGAAGAGTTTAGTTCATTGGTATGCTTCTGATGATAACAAGACCAGTAGTCAGAGATTCCTGTATCAGAATTTCCCCCCCTCTTCTTTTCTGCTCAAAGACACTGGAAAAGATTTGGGGTAGAGGAGAGACAGAACTGCCATGTTGGAATGTGTTATTTTAAACAAGTACCCGTCTAAGTGCCCTAGAAAGTCACTAACTTAGATATGCTTGTGTATAGAAATGAGAAAAGTGGTTTGTTCCCAGACCAAGCTTTCCTTCACTCCTCTCCTGTTGCCTGTTCATTTGATGAAGAGAGAGAGCTCACTGTTCAGTATGGCAGCAAATCCCTTTTGTCTGCAGGAGGACTGGAGTTGTGGAGAAACTTCTCCCCTTGCTCAGGGAAAGGATTTTCATTAGGGAGGTCTTAATTACCTGGGAAGCCTGTTCATAGGACTTCGCATGGCTTCCTGTTTAAGGCAGGGCTCTCCAAATATCCCATCTAGAATAACTGGCATTCATGAAATAAACTAGGTGATTGCTGTACACCTACACAACTCCCTTTTGTTACGCAGGCAGTGTCTTCAGAGCCAATTCAGCATCAGTCTCCTGCTTCTGTCTACCTCAGGCAGGTGGTGGTGGAGCAGAGCCTCCATCACAAGACTTGCTGATAAGCTGCTCATTTAAACAAGCCCCCTATCCCCTGATGCAGTGGTCTGCCTAGATCCACTAGAGATCTGCATTTCTGCCTACCTGTATGTGTAAACTGTTCAATTTCAATAGTTGCTTTGATGCACCATCCCTTGGTCCTTGTGTATCAAGGACTTTGGCAGGCCAAGGGATAGGCTGACAGAAGCCTTGCAATGGCCCCATGCAGCAGTACAGGATGGGCACTGACTGGGAAGACAGCAACTTTACAGAAGATCCAGGGATGTGGGGGAACATGATTCAGCTGCGTGGCCTTACGACAGCATAGGCTGACTGTATACTGGGCTGCTCTAGCAAAAGCATAGCCAGAATGCCAAGGGAAGTGACTGATCCCTTTCAGCATTTGTGAGACCACTTCTGGTGTCTAGGTTGAGGCTCCCCAGTACAAGAAAAACATTGTGTCCTGTTCCTCCAACCCCATGGGACTTGCATCAGTTATGCACCAGGCTATTTCAGGGGCTGGACCAGGTGAATTAGAAGGAGGTGCTGAAAACTGAGCTTATTCACTTTGGAGAACAGGAGACTAAGCAAGGATTTAATTGCAGTCTTCAGCTACCTAATGGTGGTTATACAGAAGATGGAGCTGGAGTCTTTTCAGAGGTGCACAGTGAAAGGACAAGGAGCAGAAGTCACAAATCATAGCAAGAGAAATTTCAATTGCATGTCAGAGGTAAAAAAAAAAAAAAATCACAGTGAGAGTGATCTGATGCTGGAAGAGAGGCCCAGAGAGGCTGTGGGGGACCTTGGAGATACTCAAAACTTGGCTGGACACAGCCCTGAGTAACCTGCTGTGAGTTGGACCAGAGACTTCCAGAGGTCCCTTCCAACCTGAATGATTACCTGATTCAGGATAGCAGCCTTGTAGCCCTAGGTCACACAAGATCTACTAAGTACTGACAGTTGAGTGATTTTTGTACCTACTGAATTGTTTCAAGGCAGGTTGTTGCGAGATGTTGATCCTGTGGCCCAGGATAGCCCTATAAAATCCCATGTGAGACACAGGCCTCATTATCCTGTTGGGTGTCTAATGTGTATCTCTATCAAAAGAGCTAAGGTCCATTCTTGTGAATGTTTTCCTGTGGTTGTGTCCCTGAACATTGCTCTATCTCTCTGGTGAAAAATGGCGGGTTTGGGGTTGGTTTGTCTTTTTTCCTTTGCTAGCTGTGTCTTTGAACTTGCTGCTTAAATCATGGAGTCATCACTCACTTTAAGACAGTTTAACTGCTTTAATAAGGTGTTCTGCAGTTACTGTTAGTTACAATGTTTTGAAGATTTAACACACCACAGAGATGGGAGGAAATAGCAAGTACTCCTTTCTTTGACAAGATATTTTTAAAAGATTCCAATTATTGATAGATCATTTATTTCAGATCATAAACAAGGTAGGCTTTGGTCATCTTTCCCACTTACAGATGGGGAAAGGGATACGCAAGAAGATATCTCAGGTACAAGAAAACACATGGCTGCCTCCTGAGTTTGGAAGACTTTCCAGGTGAAATACATCCAGTAGCTGAATGCAGAGCTTTGCTCTCAGTAGGAAGTGGAGTGGCAGGGTCAGTTAAAACCTGTAGCAACTTACTAAGGTTTTGAGGATTTATTTATTTGTTTGTTTGTTTGTTTGTTTTATTCCTGCAGCCTCTGAAGGAGGACCCTGCGACATAAAGTGATACAGTGACTTACAAAGTTGACAGTGTGTCAGAAGCAGAATGCAGAAACAGTGATTCCCAGGGATCATTGGGATCAACAATGATCTACTCAGTGGCATTTGTTTTTTTTCTTTGTTTGTGATCTTAGGCTGGCCAAGTCTACACTGACTCTGATCCCGCTGCTGGGAACCCATGAGGTCATCTTTGCCTTTATTACTGATGAGCATGCCAGAGGGATGCTGCGCTTTGTGAAGCTTTTTACTGAACTCTCCTTTGCTTCTTTCCAGGTAGTACTCACACTGTGCCCATGTGGATAAGGTATTTTTAACTGCTGTTTGGGGACCTGTTTTCTCTCTCATTCATTGCATGTTCAATGTTCTTTATATTTCTCAATTTAGCACTGGATAATACAGGATTATGAAGGGAAGGTATGAGGACTAATTTTTAATAGCCAAGTTAGATGCTAGTGTTACGTGCTCTTATTTTCAGTGTCTTAAATTTACCACAGTAAACTGGCATTTCTATCCACATATTAATATCTACTTCCTATGGGACACCTCAAAGCAATAATGAAATTGTCTGTGATTTCCTGTAATTGTATAATGGCATTGCTGAAAGCAAATTCTGTGCTTTCTCTAGTTTTTGATACTCCTTGGAAAATCTGTGCTATGAGAGGCAGCTGTCTACAGCTGCAGCTGCATGTGAGAAGGATGTAGGTTTTCTGTGACTTTTATTTAGCTGTTGCCTTAGGTAAGGCCATTTCAAAAGAATCTCCTTGTCTAAGGGAATCATTATTCTTCTAGTTTCCCTGTTCACCCACTCATTCCCTGTTTATCAAGCACAGAGCTGTATTTCAGACCACTGAATTGTTCACTTATGAAGTGTTTATAACTTGAAACCAGGTAAGGTAAAAGAAGAAGAAAGGAATCTTTAGAAGAAAATAACACATTGAAGAAAACAGTATACTTCCTTTTTCTTAAGATTGTGAGCTTGAGACATGGATTGGTCAAACCTCCTCTCTGCCATCAGAGCTTCCAGGGACTACAGATTGCCCCGATCTTTCAATCTTACATAGGACATGCCAGTGTGGAGCCTCTAGCTCTCTGCAAATTTATTTGGCAAAGCAAGGGAACTGCTCTGCTCACTGCTCTTCTGTTCTTTGTTGATTTCAGGGGCTGATGGTTGCAATTCTCTACTGTTTCATCAATAACGAGGTAAGAGCAACACTAGTTGTTCCAATTTGCCTTATCAGCATCTGCTATAAGAAAAGGAAATTGAAAATGGTCTTGAACTGCTAAATTGTCCTTGTTCAGGACTTTGACTTTTTTTACTCCTCTATACAGCTACACAGGATAACTACTCAGACAAATGTTGTTGGAAGGAGTTCAAGCAGTATAGTTTAGGGCCTCTATTTGTGAACAAGTCAACTTGCAAGATTTCATGTCTACAACTGTATAGTTTGCACTGCTGAAGCTTTTTGTTATTAAGAATTATAGCTGCTCTTCATAATCTGTCTCCTAGTACTTCTTATTTGCTTGTTTTGGTGAATGTGGGAGTAGAGTCCGTTTTATTCTGAGAACTCAGCTCAGCTGGCTAGTGAGGTTGGAGAGTCCTCTTGGCTAATGTCCAAACAGTTTGGTTTAATTTGGTTTCTCTGTGGCCC
This sequence comes from Athene noctua, assembly GCF_965140245.1. Taxonomy (NCBI): domain Eukaryota; kingdom Metazoa; phylum Chordata; class Aves; order Strigiformes; family Strigidae; genus Athene; species Athene noctua. Next base: position 95,597,789 of record NC_134037.1, read on the forward strand.
AGCTACTTGAAGATGTCACTGCACTTTTATTCAAATTGAACTTTGTGGATGGTGAGCTCTTCCACAGGCCCAGAAGAAATGTAGCTATGGCTTTGAGTGAATTGATTGCAAGTACCGTCTTCTGTAGCTTCTGCTGAAGCCCTGTTGAGGGTAAGAGTATTGTTCTGTTTCAGTATTGCAGGAATCTCTCACGTTAGCTTCTAAGTGATTATTATTATTTATTCATTCAGCAGCCAGATTTGCAAGGGAAGCAAACACTGCTGATTTGGCAGCACATTATTAAGTTTAATGCACATTGGCATGTTTTGTACTCATGCTAAATCTACCTTTAAACATGACACGGTAATTCAAGATCACCTATTGAGAGGTAGGCCTCATCAAGGAATTGGAATCAATGTAAAAAAGTTCTACTTGTGTCATTATGGCCAGGCTGGAGTCAACAGAAAAGCAGCAGGCATCCTGGACTAAGCTCTGCAGTAAACTGTTCACTTTTTTAGCTTGTGGGTAAGGTTTAGTTTAAGTGAATGTATTAATTGTACTGAAAGTCAGAGATGGGTAGCAGCAGGCTTTGCTCAAGCATGAGTTAGAGAATATTTGTTTCAAATCCCTTGTACAGTTTTACGGGTGTAATTTAATCCTGAAATGCAGCACTGTCTGCTGGTGCATCATGTATTTCTTTTGATTCACTTTGGCTTTTGCTCATACATCCCCTGTGAAGCTGCAGCCAGGCCTTTCATAAGCAATGCCCAATAATTTCCTCTACGCAATACAAGGCCAAAGATACATCATAGCCTAAACTTTATTACAAGCATTGAAAAAAGTAGGCTTGTTTCATTTGAGGGAACTTACTGTGAAGTAGCCTACCTACATTTCTAAGAAGGTACTCCAAATCTCTTGTTGCTATAGTTCTCTTGCCTTTGTAATGTAATTTGTAAAGTATAACAACAGTGTGCTCAGCTTCACAGAAAGCTGCTTGTTCCAACTCTCATTAAAACAAGGGAGAAGGATTTTGTCAAGCCCAGTCATCAGTATCCATAAATAAATCCATGTAAAGAGTTTGATTAGGTCAAGTCTCTTCTATTTCTTTTCTAAACTATATGAGAAATTTTTTTCTAAACTAAATTAGTAAGTCTTTTTCTTCTGACAGACTGTATGTGCACAAACGTTATCAGTTTGCAACATGGTCTGTATTTTTGTCTACAACTCACTGACCTTTTTTTTTTTTTTTCTTCTTCTTCCTTAACCATACAGAATGAAAGATTTTTTGCAAGTCCTGGTGCCAGACCAAGAGTAGAAATTAAAATAGAAGCGATATTAATGTCCTTTTCTAGTATTTGCTTATGGAAAAAACATTACAATATGTTCATATTTCAGTCATATTTCACCTGAAAGATTCTGGATTTTCTGATACTGCTCTGAGGCCAAAAGCAGGGTCTTATCAGATTGCCTGTTATCACCAACAGTCTTTGCAAAATGAGCGGGGCTTAATGTGAGCATTTTTTTCAGCAGTTAGTGTTGCTTTCTGTAAGAAATATACCAAACCACAGAGATACTGCCTCTTTCCACCAGAATTAGTTTAAGCTGGTGCAGGTTTCATTTTCTGTAGTCTTGCTCCTCCTTTTTGCCTCCTTCCTGTCTTAATGGAAGTACAGTTCGCTCTCCTTAAAGAATGTGTCCCGACTCCAGGACTCCTGAATTTTTTTTACTTAGAGCCCAATCTTTCCTTTTTCAGTTATTTTCAATCTCTGTACACTGGACTCCTCCACCAGCTCCATTCTATCCCATTTCAAACCTAATTTCCTTTCACTGTGATTTGCTGAGATGGTTTTTTGCCAGAGTGTAACTCTTTAGTAATCAGATTCCAGATTCATTGCCACACTCTCAACAACCTTGCCCATTAGCTTCATTAAGCTCAATCAGCTGCTTTCTGTGAGAAGTCTTCTCCACCTTTAACCTTCATGACCATCTTTTCCAAGTTCTCATACCTCTTCAAAATACTCTACATAAAAATTTTCCTTTTTTTCCCCTTATGCATGGAAGCTTTGTTCTTGGTTTTGTTCCCTTTACCCAGATATAAGTTATACAGGGATCTCTTATCCACACATGCAAGTTACTAGGCTAATTATTTTGCTAAAAGATCTGTAGATCTACTTCTGTGCTCAAAACCTGCCTCTTTACAAAATAAATCTTAACCTATTCCCTCAGTCATCCATTCACAGCTGTCTAGGCAAAAACTCAATTCAGCATGGACAGGAGAGCTGCTCTTTACCCTTTTCCTAACCTTTGGAGAGAAAACTAATATTCTGTCATTCAGATCCATTCCTAAGACATCATCTCTAATAGTCTTTTGTTCAGGTCTTCCCATTCACCTGATCTCAGTCTTGCAGGCTATTTGTATTATAGTTCTAGGATACAGCCTGTCATGTCCAGCCAGAGTGAAGACAAATTTCTTCCCTTTGATTCTAAGATACCCATTCCTATTGCTCGTTGACTTATTCTGTCAGTAAGTACATTCGTGCTTTCTTTCAGATCTGCCTGTAAATGACTACAACTGCTTTTTCCCAGTGCTGCCTATTAAACCAGCTGTTTTCCATGCCTGCAAAAGGTACCAAGTACTGGGGTGGTAATACTGTTAATTCTTCTGTAGACAGTATGGTCCCTGCATTTCATAGTTTCCTTTTTTGTCTTTAGCAGGCTGTCCCCCCTCATTCTTCTATGCCAAGCTGTCCTAGACACACTGTCTTTTTCTGGTCTCGTTGTGCAGCTTTTGACACTATGACCCACGGTTACCACAGTAAAATGCAAGCTTCTATCTCAGCATCTTTCTTTCTGTCCCATTTGGTTGTGATACGGGAAGAACACATTCTGTTGTCAGAAATGCTGAGTTGCAGCTGGTTCCCACCAGAATAATAGTCAGTACAAGGGCTGGAGTCCAGAGCTGACAGGCATTGCTAGTGGTAACCACTGAGGGAAGACAATTGGTTTGTAAGGCTTTGCTCCTTTTTTTAGGGCTGCCTCCCAGATATTCAGCATTTCATAATGAACAAGCAAAGGAGACAGACAGTAGCTGGTTCCCTAGGAACTTTGCCTCAGAGTATGAAGGTTTCAGCAGCCGGAGTATGATGACAAGCCTGCACTGGAACTGCCATGAACCTATTTAGTCTCCTGGTGGCCAGTACTGGACCCTAAAAGGAAACAAAAAAGAACTCTCCAGAGAAGGCTCACTGGAGTGACCCACCTATAGTGAACTTACTTCCAGGCTAAAGTACACATCATCATGAATTGATTACTGTAGCTGCACTCCTGGCTTTTTCTAGAGTAAAAAAGGTTCAATTTTATGTCATCTGCCTTGTGTTAAAAGCTAATGGAGGTTCTTACTTCAGTCAAGTGGCAATAACTTTGCCCATGGAACAGGAAGATCTAAATTCTAGTTTTGTTTAGTAGTTACAAGACCCTGGATAAACTTCCAAATAAGTACTCAGTTAAAACTCAGAACCTGTGGCTGGATGAGCATATTCTGAAGCTTTTAAAAAAGCTAGTATCTGGAATGAGATATTGTGACTGGTATTTAAAAAGGGGGGGGGGGGGAAATACAGTCTTTAACATGCTTAATTGTTGTTTTTTTCAATTCTGAATAAGTCTTCATTTTTGTATGGAATAAAAAACCCATAAATATTCAAAGAACAAAAATAATCTAAGACATAATATTGTTTAAATCAAACCAGAAGTTAAAAGAGAACTCTTAAAAATACATGTGGTGACAGCATTGAGCAGGAAACCAGTCTTTTCAATCATTTCATGGCTGATAAGCAAAATCAGCTTAATTGTTAGTACTGGTAAGGCATGGAGTACAGCCCATATTGCAGCTGAATACAAATTGGAATAAAATAATGAAGATAAGATTTCCTGGTGCATAAAAGAGCTTTATTTCTACAAGTAAAAGCGAAGGCTTTCATTATTTTAAATATGGAATACCCTACAATGGACTAATGAGATAATTGGATAATTTGAAGCAGTAATATTGCAGGTTTAAAACATTGCCAGCTTTTCTCAGTAGTATGGTATCTTTATTTTTTCCTTGCTCTTTTGTAATAGAGTCATTTAAAGATCTGATCAGTTGTATACAAATTCCTTTTGTTTACTTCTTTGCTTCTGTTAGGTTCAGATGGAGTTTCGGAAAAGCTGGGAGCGCTGGAGATTGGAACATTTGTATGTCCAGAGAGACAGCAGTATGAAACCTCTGAAGTGTCCGGCCAACAGCATCAGTAGTGGGGGCACAGTAGGCAGTAGTGTCTACGCTGCCACTTGTCAGGCCACATTCAGCTAAGATTTCTGCAAGTGAATCAGACTGAAAACAATTAACTGTATAATATACCTGAAAACCCTTAAATACCCAAGCAAGTGGCTTAAGTATGTCATCTCCAGCAAGAAACTTAAGGATATGCTGCTCATTGCCTGCAGGCTGTTCGACAAAGGTTTCTAGGGAAAGCAATCTGCTAATGTAATCAACGCATCAGAGGAAAAATTGATCATGTCTAAAGTAAGTTAAGAGTTTCTTCCTGTTTGCACACAAGGCCTCCAGGTGTCCAAAACTTAAGCATAGCATTGATCCAGTCTGAAACCACAGGGTCAATGGCTTATTACTGTTGAGTGGGTGAGGTGAGTGATCGACTGATTAAATTGCAATGATACAGAATATGATTATTGCCAAAAACCACATTTAGACTTATGCGGGGATGTTTTAGAAAAAAATAGAACTTAGTGGGACACAACTTACGTTTTAGGGAAGAATCAGTTTTGTAGTAAGTGTTTCCCAAAGCTGAAGTTGAAAATGTGCTTGCCTGTTTTCTGGGTAGATGACAAACAGCATCCTGAAGGGTCTACCAATACCGCAGGTAGAGTGGTGTACATTTCTGAATGCTCTTTTTAAGCTTTACTTGGAAAAAAAAAAAAAAAACAACCCAAAACAAAACCAAACGAAACAACAAAACCAGTATCTGGTAGGGGCCTATTCTGCTATTAATAGGTGCATGTTATCTCTATCAACACGGATGGAAATATCCCCTGAATGCACAGCCCTTCTATTTTTACATGGTACTCTGCTGCTCCCTTTGGCATGCAGGTGTTGACAGGGACAGGATGATGACTTGTGCTTCAAGAGGGTATTTTCTTTCCAAGCTATACTCTGCTTCCTGTGAGTGCAAACACACAGAAGTCAGCTTGTAGCCACAGCTTCTCTTAGCAGACTTCACGTACTTGGAGAAGTTCGGGCGGCGTGCAGGGGGGTGCCTGCCTTCCCCTCCGGCCTGCCCGGAGGTGCCGGGAGGGCGGCGGCGGGTTCAGGACAGCGGACAGCGCCCGGCCCCCGCCTGGGCTGGCCTGGGCTGGGCTGGCCTGGGCTGCCCTCCCCCTGCCTGCCGGCCATCAGCGGGATTCAAAACGTCGCCCCCGAAACATTCTCCTAAACTCAACGGCCTTTTGTCTGTTTAAAACTGCGAGGGCTCTTGCAGTGCATGCACCTACACTGCTAATTATGTTGCCCTCCCTGAGGTTTACAAGAGCTGCTGGGGCAACAGAGGTATCTTTACAAGCAGGATATGATCCACTGCATCACTTAAAAGCAAGCTTTACATAGCTTTACTCAGCGGGCATTTGGGCTCCCTTTATAACAAAGAGGCAATGTGCCAAAGACTAGCTCTGCGAATATCCCTGACCATAGACTTTGTGTAATAAGTAACTTCCATGGCGTAGCAGACAGACTACTCAGCAGAGGTAAAAAACCATGATTTTCAAGTCCCTTTTTGCACTTGCATTCACAGTCCCCATTGCCAGGAAAGTGGACCAGATATTCTGGGATGTAATTCAGCATCTTTCCTGCCTGAAGCTAGATTGCTTTGCATGGGATTATTCAATCATTGTATTAGAATCCAAATTGCCAACAGGGTGGATTAGTTTTGCAATCATCAGGTTAGAATTGAATTAGAGGGGATGTGTTATCTCCTCCTCTATAATGCTAGTAATTGAGCTCCAGGCAGGGAAGTCAGACGTGTTTGTAGAAATCCACCACAGTTCTCAGGCTGGCTTATGTACATTTAGCACGCTGGCTTCTACGTGGGCTGTTTCTAGGCCTTCCCTTCCTGACATCGGTTGCAGAGCTGACCTTGGCATGAAGCACCTCAGGTTCTTCTGTAAATTTAATAACTAGCTTCTCTGTTGTGTGACCATCAACACAATACCCGACTACTACACGTCTATGTTAACTGCTGTCCTACAGTGTAATTAGCTTCCTGTACGTAGAGAGTATGCTTGATGTTTCTATTTAACATCTACCCTTAAGTGCTTTGAATAGGAAAAGACTGATCAAGCTAGTTACTGGTAGGTGAAAAGGCAGCATGATGACAGATGAAATTTACAGCTGTACTGCACACTGGAGGGAATTTTTCTCATGAATATTCAAGACTGTGTGCTAGTTTTTCAGGGCCCTGCTTAGTTGTGTGCAAACCTGAAAAAAAAAAAGTTTCTGCTATTTGCACAGCTGTAAGCAAGATGATAGTTTTGCTATGACAACAGGAAGTGTTTCAACTCACTCTTATGCTGGAAAAAGTATATGTAACAAATAAAAGAGGACACACATAGGAATTGAGAGTATTTTTATGTGTGGTAACAAACCTGTACTTAGTTGCTGTCACAAGATTCTTTCAGCAGCTGGACACGCCTTTTGAGTCACTAGGCTGCTCTTGTCCCTCCAAGTCGCTTAAGAACTGAGGGCCCATGAGAACAGCTCCAGCACCAGAAGTCAAACTGACCTTTAACTTCTGCCTTGTTAGAATCCAAGAGAAAAACGAGGTGACAGAGTCAGATCTTAGCCAAGCACAGGGCTGTGGTGGATTTTTTTTTTTTTCCCCCCCCCCTCTGATTAAGCTCTCACTTCTTCAAACCTTCTTGAATACCCTCTAAGTACTGAGGAAACAACTCCGTGAAAGTAACTGCCACCAAAGCAGAATTACAGTCATCGTGCATTTTGAGAAATACTTCTAGCAAGACCTAAACACCAATTTCTCCATCATACTTAGTATCTACTTCAGTAAAACCTTTTACAAGCCTTTGTTGTTATTTATGCCATCTCTATTTCAGAATTTATAATGTGCATTTATTTGAGTAGCATGCAGTAAGCAAAGCGACACAAAGCACTGGAACAAATGAACTGTATGAATTTTTATTTCTTCTGCCTTTCAGCTTCATGCTCACTTATTGTGGTAACTTGTTTCATGAAGCATTAAATAGAAGTGTCTATAAATTCACCTGGACATAATGTAACTAGTTTATAGCAAGTGAAAACTTTATTTCCAGCACTGCTGCTATAGTTTTATAAATTCATGGATGTTACCTTATATTTAATATTTATTTGCATGTATTTCCTTGTTTTAAAAAACACTCACAGAATCTAACTGTACAAGACATAAGATTATCAATTCCCTATAAACATTACACTTAGTGTTTATTTTTATTCTTGTGAATAAAGTTTCAGCTCACAAAATTCTGTCACTTACTGGTGTGTTTAAGAATCACCTGACTACTTCTGACTCTGTAATTAGAACACTTTCTGAGAATGGACTGACTTGATGGTTCTCCCAAAGGAACAAAGCTTTATCTTTGCAACTCTGTCTACTGCGAAAAGGCCTTTGAACCTGCAGAGGCAGTGTTAATCAAAACCAAAATGCAGCATGTTATTTGCAGAGTCAGAAGGAAGCAGTTAAGAATAGTGAAAACTCAGAAGGGTTTTTACCAGAGGATGGTAGAATATGTGTAAATCCAAAAACTTGGTACTTGGCTTTAAATAGCAGCATTTGGAATTCATACAAGGGACCAAAACTAGAAGCTAAGGGAGTGCTGCGGAGAGCTACTGAGAAAGGCTTAGCAGTGTTAAATGTATTATTGTGCTTTAATCTACTATTTTCTTTCCAGTCCAATTAAATTCAATAAAGGACACTTCCTTTTGTTTCCCCAACCAATGGCAGAACATGGGATGTCAAGTCTAAACCCTGTGTGTAACTTAAATTAGAAAAGGCATAAAGAAAACAGGATTTGAAAGACCAATTTGTGATTTCTCAACTCAGTCCCCCCCGGCACTCCTCAGGTCTACCTGCTACTCCTTACTATGACTTAATATTAATGATCTATGTGTTAAAAATACCAGTGGATGATGAAAGCAGTACACCTGACAAGTCTGTGGGATGACGGTGAGAGGCATCATCAGCTGTGCTGTGCTAGAAGGTATGAATCCAATGATAGAGCAAATCCCCTTCCATCTGAGGGCCTCTTGCATGTGCTTCACGTTCACCCTCAATTTTTTTTTTTTTTGATTACTGTTAAACGTGTATTGCCTGTCACGAATAACAGTTAAAGTCTTTTTTTGCTTACATTACAAATTATGAAAGCTGTAATATGAAACAAATAGGGAACTTGCATTAAAATCTTAGTTCATGTTAGATGAAAGATAGTGCGAACAGAAGCAGCCATCTATTTTCGATATATGATAGTGCCTCGTGTCTCTTCTTCAGAAAGAGGCTTCTGGCCTGTGCTGGGAAGAAAAGCAGTTAGCCGTTCTACTAAAGGTGTCATCGGACACCGGCCTTCCAGTTACCAGTGGCAAAGGCCCCCAGGAGCTGAAATCCCAGGCTGACAGCCGGAGCTGGGAAAAGGCCGTGCCTCTCGGTGCGGCGGCAACAGCGGTGAAACCGGCTGCCCGGCCCCCCAGGAAACGAGACCAGAGCCCACACTTTGCTACGGCTTTATTGGGGACCGGCCCGCGCAAACCGGGCCAGGAGTAAGGCGCAAGCGGCGCTTTGCATAGACATAACCTCCTTCTCCTCCTCCGCAGCCCTTCCTCGGGTCCGTGGGGGGAGGGCTGGGGGTGGCGGGTCCGGCCCAGCAGAGCGGCCGTCCTCGCCAGCCCGGGCGCTCCCCGCGCCGCCGGGCCGGCCGCTACCTGCCGGCGGCGGGCCGGTAATGCAGCTCCCGCTCCAGCTGCTCGGCCGTCAGCGTCCCGGCGATGGCGGCGCAGCCGGGGTTGAAGACGGAGTAGGCGCTCAACTCGCCCCGCCGCCGCTCGGCGGGGCCGCGGGTGCCGGCGTACATCCAGTAGAGCAGGGAGAGAACGAAGTAGGGCAGCCCCAGCTCCAGCTCCGCGAACAGTGCCAGCAGCACCGCCCAGAGCAGCACCTTCAGCAGCAGCGGCCGCGCCCACACCGGGGGAGCCGCCGCCGCCCCGCCGGGACGGGCCTGTGGAAGCGGCAGCGAGACGTGGCGCCAGGCCCCGACCCGCTGCCACCCGGCCCCGCCCCGCCCGCCCGGGCGCTCACCTGAGCGCCGCCGCCCGGGCCCGCCGCGGTGGCCCCCTGTCCCTCGGCGGCCTCTGGAGCCGCGGCCCTCCCCGCCGGCGGCTCGGCGGGGCGCGGAGAAGCGGCGGCGGCGCTGCTGTCGCGGGCGGCGCGGAACCGGGCCAGGCGCCGCTCCACGGCGGCCGACATGGCCGCCCCGCGCCTGCGCGAGAGCCGCGCCGCGGCCGCCCCGCGCCTGGGGCGGGGGGAGAGGGGCGGGGCCATCCTCGGCCCCGCCCCCGGAGCGGCGGGCGCGGGGCCGGGGCGAGAAGCGGGGCGAGGGGCTCGCGAGCCGCGGAGCTGAGGAGCCCCGCAGGGGCCTGGGCCCGCCGTGGGAGGCCGGAGACAGCCGGGGAGCGGCACCCCGCCCTCCCTTGGCGGAGTTGATAGCAGAGCCGGCCGTTTAGCTCTGGAGAAAAGCTGTAAATCACCGAAGGCCTCCCCCTTTTGCTTTTTCATATTTAAACCTCAATGGCTAATGTTGACTCAAAAAGCAGAAGGAGAGGGAGAGGATAAAGCGTGGGGCGACGAAAGTCTGGAGAGCGTGAATGAGGCGTTGGCGGCTGGCGTGACTACCACACTGGCGTTGGGCATTCCAGCGGCCATTTTAGAGAAGCGCTGAGCGGCCTGGGAGGGGGCGGCCCGGAGGAGGAGGAGGGCACCTGAAACAAAGAGCTTCACTCCACAGTCAGAATTGAGTATAACTGTTGAGCGGGTATTCTGTATTCCCAGCGCTGGGAAGCACTGGGGATGGCTCCACCACAGCTGTCGCACTTAATAACAAAACTCCCTGACTAATATACGCAAAAAGTATGCATTAGATTTCTTAGAAAAGGTAGTCTTACGCTAATGGGTTCTTAGAATTCATTTACATAGTCTGAACATACGTAGTAAAAATAGAGTGAGCGTCTTCTCTCCTCCTTAGGGGTCCACACAGCCTTTCTCACACAGCTAGTGAACTTCAGGTTTCTAGTGTCCATGCATGGTCGCAGTCTTCATCTGTCCTTCGGCTCCTGTTTGTTCCAGCTTTCAACACTTAGCTTGACACTGGCATCTTCTTAGGCCCATGTTTTCTTAAGGTTCCTGCTATTAGGGATGTACTCAGGGAGTTTTTCAGACTGTCCAAGGTCTATCGTATCTTTATGAGGCAAGGAACATCTTTAAAACATAAGTGGGTAACAGGGTAATGACTACAGAGGGTAGTTAGGAAAACGTATAAATGAAATTATATACATTACAGTAAAATACAGGGAAAAATAAAAGCTGGTAAAACGTAAGTGATGTCTAACATTTAAACTGTCTTATTTTACAGGTACCTGTACATTAGCAATATCAAGTATACTTGTAGCAGCTTCCCTTCACACCGGTGCCAGGCATGGCCAGCGGCCCCGCTCTCTGTGGGGCAAGAGGAGCTGGGGCTCACCCTGTGCCCGCTCCTGGCTGCAGAGGGTGCAGGGTGGGCTCCCGCCAACGCAGGCCCACAGGCCTGGCTGGCATCCCTCCGCATGGGTGCCTGCTAAAAGCAGGTCGGGCCGTCCCACCCTCTCTTTAAACAAAATATTAAAATCGGGAAAACCAGCTCTGTCACATCATCTTTCATCTAGCCGTACAACCGAGAAATAGAAATTTATTTACAGGAGCTGGCTCTTAGCCTCAGGAGTAAAATATTTATCACTCTCCAGCAGTAATAGTTAGCAATGAGACATCATTTCATCCTGCAGTGCTGTTTCCAGTTACTTATGGCTTTCTCAGAAGTGACCTTTAGGGCTGAATATCTCATGCATGTGTCAGCTCAGAAGTGAATATGAGAAGTCTAATAAAAATCAATTTGGTTGTTCTTAAGTTATCTTAATGTGGAAAAAATTGTGTTTTTTCCAGCCAAATCATTTTTCAAATGCCTATTTTATGCTTGGTTACAAAATAACTTTCTTTTAACCTTCCGACTTTGCGAAAAGTGCCACAGTGAATGACATTTTTCTCTTTATTTGTGGAAATTTGATTTTGAAATAACAGTCCAAAATGTTTTAAGATAGCCTGTACAGAACATTATTTTATTTTGATTTTTTTTTTCTTTCTTCCTCTTGTACTACTGTTGATGAAAACAGTTCCTCCAAGAAGTTCTGGGTAATTCCACATGTTATGTTCTCTATGCATCATTAGTCAAACTAATGGTTATACCTGAGCTTAATACCACCTTTGCAAGATTCACCCAGTGATTCACATACTATCAAATTTTATTGAAAATTTTCTGGTTTCAGTATGTATTTGCTATTATGCAGCCAAATAGCTAATTTACAGCTATGTCAGGCTACCTATATTGCCATGTATTGTTAGGAAACACGTAAGAGTGCCATGAATCATGCCTTTGAGGCCTACATGCATTACAGTAACCTTATTTGTAAATGAGTGTTACACTGCAGACAAAAACCTAAACAAATTCATATCCATAAAGTCTTAAATTAGTTCCATACATCCTATTTTGAAACAAACAGCTTCATTGAATAGGCACTTAGTTTTGTTTGTTTAGCAAACCATCTGGACAATTTGTTCCCTACTCCAGTGCTTACAAAGATCCTGGGCAGTTCACCAAGCCCAATCTTTGGATCCTCAGCCAGCGGTTGGGAGGGCAGGGAGGGCATGAAGAGGCTGAAGAACACTTTTCTGCAACTCTTGAGTCGCTTCATGCCTTTCTCATGATGTATGAATAAAACAAATCAAATGTAGTCTCTGTAGGTGTTAGACTCTGAGCCAAGTCTTGTTCCCCTGTGCTGCAGCTAAGTAAATGCTTAATCAAGAACGCTGGGTGCTAGTAATAGATCTCTAATGCTTCATTCTTGATAACTGAAGTTCTGGAATGGCCCATCAGCTTTTAGGAGTCAGTATCGCTTCAAAAACTTGTCATTTTTTTTAAACTTGGTTTCATGCTAAATCATAATTGTCGTATCTATAATACAAAGAAGCCCACGTGCATATTTCTCTCTGTCAAGAAGAAAACCTGTTGTTCTTTATATATTTCCACTTCAGCAATTTTGAAACCTTTTCCTTTATTCCAGTTATCAAATTTTCATTATATTTTAATATTTATGATACAGAAGAATCATTGCATTCTCCTCTCTGCCAATTACCGCTGGCCTAAGGGCCTACTTTTGCAGTACTTGGGAACATCCACACCATGAGGAGCCATGGCTATGGCAAGGGAACTGAAGGAGATGAATTGGCTGCCTAAAGAACTGGCAAAGCAAGAAAACAGATAAGCCATGTCCAAAGTGCAGATGATTGGGGTGGGGTGGGGAGACACGGGACAGACGGGGACGGGTGGATGGGGACGGACGACGACTGCAAAGTTTTTCTTAATTTTCAAGTGTCTTTGCTCTTCCATGCTCCTTAAGGAAGCAAGGGAATGCAAAACTCACTTGGGGAAATATTTTTACATGACAGAAGGCATTAGAACTATTTGTGGCAAAATACCAACCCAACTGAGCTAAGCTAAACATTGAGAGCTACATTCAGATCCTGTGGCCCCCTTTGCATTTATCACATCAGCAGCCCATCACCACATCTTGGCAAGAGCAACCTCTTCATTCAATAATACAGGCTCAGGGCCTTGCTCAGTGGTTTAGAGTGTTGTTGAGCTCTTCCTACAGCTGCAGATAGCTGTTTGTGTATGCCAGCTTTTTCAGATATCAACAGTAATCAAGTCGCATTAATTCTCTTGATGGATTAATCTAATTCATTGACAGGAGCTTTCTCCTTCACAAAATAAGCATCCACACAGACACTGACTTGCTAAGTGCCATAAATGCAGACAGAAGGGCAACCCATTATTAATATAATGGCCTAGCTTAATTAGTTCAATGGAGCTGAGGGAGCATTAGCTTTAGTTGTTGAGGTCTTGGAGAACATGTATAAAATAGATTGAAGTGCACAGACTCATACTTGTCTAATTCCATACAGAGCTTTTGCATATCCATTTACTAATCAGTTCTAAACTGCAGAGAAGAGCTGCTTCCTTTGTAAAAAATAGTCATGAATTTTCCTTCCTAAAATAGCAGCATCAGGGTACTTTGCCTTTAGATATAAAGGAAGTTTTTTACCTGTCTTTTTATTGAACTAGTTTAGGTTCTGAACTGAAAATTTTCACGTTTGTGTGGTTTCAAAATGTGCACATTTGTACATTCAGCAGTGTACGCCGAAGGGTGATGAGATATTAGCACTTATGTTACTGCTTATATGCTGAAATGATCTATATTTCAACACATTAAAACATGGGAAGAGCAGAATTATTAATATTTCCATCACATCTCTGAAACGTTCCTTATCCTTTCATGGGAAGCTTTCATTTGAGGAAAAGAACACAGCAAATATCCCTCACTAGTACAATGTCAGCTGTAAAAGTCAGATAGTTAGTGAAACCATGGTAATAGAAAAGGGAGATAAGCTGTTTCATTACACTTAGAAGATAACGCCTGATGAGCATTCTAGCTGGGATTGTTTTGCCATATTCATAACTTCGAGCTGATTAGAAAGTCAAAGGTTTGAAAACTGTTCTAAAACTTCTGAAGATCAGAATACTGCCTTTTGATTTTTATCATATAGCTAGGTTGAGAAAAAAATGCAGCTGTCACCTGAAATTCCCTGTAACTTAAGTTGAAAGGAAGCCTAATTTGTCTCTCCTGTCTGTCAACATTGTTATGTTGGATTTAACAAGTCTAATGTTCTCAAAACTTTTTTTCAAAAAATACTTTGTAAATTAACTATCAAAGCACTTTTGTGAGATTGGAAATGCATAAGGTTCTTTAGACTTGGAGTGAATATTTTTTTATTCTAGGTTTGCACAGCATTCTAGGTTTGCATAGCACTTAACCACAACAGTCCATAAGTAGATGCTGTAACAGCATTTCCTCCATGTTTACAGACAGGGCAAAGGAAGTAAAGAGAATATCAGAGACCATCTTAAAACCAATTCTAGATCTGAGTTGTGGTTCCACATCTGTTTCCTACAAATCCGTTGGAGTTTAAAATATAGAAAATGCTATATGCTAGAAAGTGAATAAAGAGTAAGGAAGACTAAAGTGGAACACATTACTCCCTTACAGACAAATACACTCAGTCTTCAGAAGCCTTTTGTTAAGAGTACACCATAAACTTCAATGTTCACATTGACTACTGTTTATATACAGTCACTTCCACAAAAACACAGAGAGCAGCAGAGCACTGACCAGTTTCATTTTTATAGGAGCAGAATGCCCAATGTTTTCTCATGTCTTCACATCTCTGCCCTATATGAGAGGGCAAATCATCATCCAGAAGTGCTGAGCTGCACTGCAGTTAACAATGTACATGCCAGCCAGTGGCTGGAGACTCAGGCTCTTGCTGATAAATATAATTTGCCTATAAACAATCCAGATGGGGGTGAGACTGCACCTGCACCCCTGAGGTAGGTATAGCAGGTGTTAGGACTTAGTGCTATTTCTTAATTCGCACAAATTATTCAGCATAACACAAGATGAAGGAGGGAGACATTGTGGCAGTCCTATTCCTCCTTGGCTCCACATGAAGGAAATTAATTTACCTAAAATAAGGTAGTTGTGTATGCATATCTCCACGTAGCCCACAGGACAGGAATCCGAACTATTATTTTTGACAAGCTGTCAGATTATACGGAAGTACAGTCAGTTTACTCTTTTTGCCAATTTCTCCTCCCCCTCATCTCCTCTTAGCCCCAACACTGGATTTTGGAGTATTTATGATGATTGCCACCAGAAGTGAAGCTGCTCCGTCAGATCACAGCTAAGAGATGACAAAGGTTAGGGATAAGGCCTTTCCTAGTCATTTAAAAGACAGGAATAAACTAGCCAATCCACCAAGAGAACTTTAGCCTTTCAGCATGACCTAGGAAAACGCTTTTCCAAATCACTATTTAAACGTGATATACCAAGTACTTCTTTCCAAACTCTGCTACAGAGTAGTAGGTATAACTGATTGTCATTGCAACGGGGGCTTTGAGCTCTAAGCTGCCCTCAGTAGTGTACAGCAGTTGTGTTGGTATCCACCAGTGAAAGTTAGTGGATGGCATACACAGATAAAAAATGGGTACACCAGTAATGAGCTTAATCCTTAAATTCATCTGCCAACTACAGAAGGAATTTTTATGGGCGTTTGAACCCTGGGAGGAAGGCAGGAGCAGAAAACTTTATATCCCACCAATGCAATGAGTCAAGGCTGGGGCATCATCAGAATCAGCTGTGTAAAACCTAGTGTTCAGTGGGGAAATACTCTAGCTGTTACACCGTTGTACAAAATGTGGGCATCACCACCAGTACAAAGTTCCCTAAGTACTCATTCATTTTCTAATAGAAGTGGTGATTACTTTTTAATGCCCTATGCTGAATCCAGAGCTGTCAGATATCTCAGTCATGTACCAGAGTGACATACCACTCCTAGGGATAAGGGATAATACTTTGAGAACCCCAAATTAATTTAATAGAAAGTAGGACATGAAGATGCTTGCTCAGTTAAGATGACAGCACTTCTGTAGACACACAGGAGCAGCCAAGAAAGCTTTCTGGACAAAGCTTGTCTAATCACCAGTCTAATCAAAGATTTTGTACATGGCTGTCTTGGATTGCAGCCATGCAGTCTAAATTCTGTCCAAGTCCCTCACTCATGTTTAGGTGACTGCACCTGCTCTATTCATCTGGCATCTTCTAACTGTCATTTTGGGTTGAGTCAGAGTCCAAAGTGCAACTGAGGGTCTAACTGAAGTTTCGGCCCCACTCTAGGTAATTACATGCCATTTTTGATCTTACTCCCAAAATGTTAGCTTTAAATTTATTAAGGAAATACCAAAAAATTTATCTTCATGATTGTAAAGAAAACACAGGAACCCAAATGGTTACAACCAGAGTAAAAGGTGCAGTAAGGGTACAGAGCTCTTAGGAGTCTGAGTTCCTTGCTTTGTAGGTAAAATTTAGTAGGGTGTAATTCACAGACAGTATTTTTCATGCCAGTATTTGTTCTAATAAATGGAATAAAGATCTGGAAGCAAAGCCTATGTGTGCCAAAAGGGGAAAAGAGACGTAAAATCTAAGAGAGTCTTAAATCCAGAGAAGACTCACAGAAAGACAGCCTTTACTAACTGCTGAAAGCTAGCAAAAGGCAACTTTGCCCACTGAAACAGATTAATAAGTCTTTGAATTAAATATATAGCCAACCCTGACTTGCAAAAAAATCTATTCAGTACTACAAAATTCAATACATAATGCAGAAGCCTACCTCTAATATTCTCAAAAGTGGAAGATCTTCCACCAGTTACCACTGTCTGTTGAAGTTATTTCCATGGTGTGGGGCTGTCTGTGAGCCCAGGAGAAACACAGTTCTTTGCAGAACTATAACAAGCACCACATCAAGCAGAGACTCAGCAGTGGTCTCCTCTGGCTCGTGATTAAGACACAGTATTTCAGGTATAAAGCCCAATAAGGTGGGACTGGATGAATACACAGGAAGGAGAAAAGAACAAGGGAATTCATGTGAGAACAGCAGAGATGAGGACGGTGACATTCCAGTGGATCTGAGAGAAATGGAGACACCGAGCCAGACCCTCAGCTTTCCTGAACTGATGAGACCCTGTGAAGTGAAATCCTGAGACCAATGCAGTCAGTGGGAACTGTGGCAGGACTACGCTGGGGTTGGGACTACATTTCCTGACAGACCGAACTGAGCTCATACCTCACTATCTGCTTGATGAGACCGGCAGGCCTCACACAAAATTGCTTCACATTATTTCCCTTGCAACTAACACAATAACAAAAACTTGGGAATTTTTTTCTTTTCGCCACAACAGATTCAGACAATTTATTCTATTTATTATGCTGTTAAGTATTCCCCACAAATGTTGTACCTTATGCATACTTATGTCCTATTTATTTAGGAAAAGTGAAGTTCAAAACTGGGTCTGGCTGGTTCTAGGGCAATAACAGAATGGGGAGTGTTCATCCTGACTCTAGTGGGTTTAGAAACCATGGGCTGTGTTCCGGCATTTTTGGGTCTGTCCTGAAGGCCACTCAGTATCGCACTCTCAGCAGCAAGTTCAGCATATAACCTCACACCTGGGCTGTTTGCTTCAGTCAAACTGGACCAGAGTTTTAAGTACTTTGACTGGGGCCTCATAGGCCACACTTTGAGCAATCAATCTTCAAAAAAAGGTGGGGAAGCTTAAATGCAAGAAAACCATGCTTTGTATGTACTGGTTAAGTAGAGATTTCAGATGGTAGAAAAGACTGAGGACTGTTTCTAGGTCATTTGTTTATCTCACAGGGCAGCAAAGGGTGCAATACGTTCTTTTGTCAGTTCTTCCAAAGGTTTTCATAGGCAGGGCAATATTACCCTATAATTTCTGTTTGAGCAGTTTGGTAAGGACAATAATCTGCAGCAGATAAGGTATGAATTCATGAGAGAGATTAAAAGGCCTGTCATTTATGTTTCTAGAGAAAAGAGAAATTTAACCAGACAACAGTAAAATTCTCTACATTTTAGTTTTGTAAAATCCAAGTGCTGGTTGCAGAGAGCCTTCAGATTTAGAAGATGAGTTCTGGCCTTAAATACATGCCAGTGTATTTATTTTCTTCTTCCATCGGTGGTGTCTGACTCCCCTCTGGATAACTTTTACAGAATTTTGGAATTTGTTTTTTTGCGAGATTCTTAAGAGTAATAATGCAAGGGATGAGAGCCACAGATTCACTTAGATATGACACCATAAACCAAAGGAGAAATGATAGCGCCCTCTGCTGTCATTTTAGATTATTACCTTAAAGATTTCTGTATTCATCTCGGTAGTTTTATCTCGCCTGATCTCCCAAAGACATATTTGTGGATTGATTACAAAGGCCTGAAGGGATTGAATTCCAGGATTAGGGACTGATGTACAATTTACGTTACATTAGATGAATATACACTCCCTCTTTCTCTAATTCCTGTTTTCTTTCTGGGATGGGTGTAGGTGGAGCATACAGAGACTCTTTAATTATGCATTTGTGGAGGTGAACTTTTTTACTGTAGAACTGATTGAATAGATCTCAGTTGGGTTTTAATTCACTCACATGCACAAACAGAGTGAAATGGATTGGATTTACATTACTGCGATCAACACAAAAGCGTCTGTGTCTCCAGACCATGTGATAGTGAAAAGGGAGCTCTGGACCAATACCAAGAAAATCCTTTTCTTTAGAAACTTCATGCAGTGTATTGAGCCAAAAATGGATCAAGTCTTCTTGTATATTTAATGCCTGTTTCATTAAATGGATTTCAGAGTTCAGTTTCAGGTTTTCCAACTATTGCTTCTTCTTTCCAGAGGAAATTTGGTATTCTGACTGCTTTTTTTTTTTTTTTTTTTTTTCCTTAATATTTAGTTTCAACGTTTTAAATGGAAGTGCTAGGAAAGATTTTTCTGTGTTCATTAAAAGAAGTTGTTGTGGTTTTAAAACATTGTGTATCAGTACTCATTCACATTCTTGAACAGAAGTGATTTTAAGTAGAGAATTGCAAAGTAAATGCTGACCATATATACATGAAATAACAGATTTTTTGCTAAGAGAGAGCAAACACATAATTATCCCAGCACTTCTTTTGCTGCACGCTGTTGTTTCCCAGATTTATTAGCACGCAGTAAAAAACCAAAACCAATGGGAATCAACACAACACAACCAACCAGGTTCTCAGTGGGCATCGGCTGGTGCATAGAAATCACTAGAGCTGCACATACATACATTAGCAAGTATATGGCCTGATATTCCTTATGGAAGATACAGTCTTAATTCTAAGACTCATATGGTTGGCTCAGTTCAGTGTCTATGTTTATCTCTGAAAAAAAAAAAAACCTTGAAAAATGAAAAAAATGGCATCTGCTCTACAGTTGTATTTACTATGCATCTTTCCCTGCAGGCTATATAGCCAAAAGAACTTGTATCATATCTCCAGGCCTATACCATTTTGGGTCTGTCTTTAGTTGTCATAGTACTACCTCAACCTGACTTCACAAATGAGTCGATTCCCTATCCTGTTGTTCAGTGTTTCTGTGTTCTCTAATCTTGGCTGACTGAAGAAAAATTAAATCCATGTTCTCAGATCACTGCCTTGGACTTCCCATCCTCTCCTCAACATTTGGCAGGGCCATAACGCTTTCAAGGCCACTTCCATCTAACAATGCTTAGGTGCTTCATTATCTGTTTCTCTTAATGCTTTATTGCACTTAGAGTTTTGATGTATACATCCAGTTTGACAAAAATATTCTCTCCATTTGATAGGTGGTAATCTCTTTGGCCAAGGACCACCTTTCACAGCATATAAATCAGAGTACTTGACTTGATATACATTTCTGTGGCCTTCAGACAAGTTGCTACAGTGTTTTGCTGTTGCTCACTGACATCTTCTGAACTGTGGCCCTCATGTCATTGTTCAGGACTTTAAGCAAAGGTTCCTCTGATCTCTTGATGAAACGCAGTGCAGGGTCAGAAGACAACTGTGGACTTTGCTTCAACATAAACTCTGTCGGGGTCCTTCTAGGATCTTGGGCAGTTTTACATCATGCATCACCCCAAAGCAGCCAAGCACAAACAAGCATCAGGCACCTAGGAGCATCAGGTGAAGGAGCTGTAGCATCATGGCAGGCAGATCTCAGATAAGAGCATGCCACAGCTCTGCCTTGGCCTTCCTGCACTGCACCATGGACCAACAGTAAGAGGAATAGGGTCAGGGCCCAGGATCAGTAAAGCAAAACCAGAGGAAATTTCTCGACACAGGTCTCCACATTCTTTCCCCGTAACTGACACCTCTCTACAGAAGTCTGTTTTATCACATCTGCTTATGTCCACTAGGTGGTAGCAAAAAGGCATTATTGGGAGAAGAAGGGTTTCCCGTGCTCTTTCCACCCGGGTGAATGCACCCATCTCCATCAGCGCACCCGGGGATCTGCGGGGCGGACCTGGTGTCAAGCTGCTGCTGGTGGTGGGTAGGTGGGAGAGGAACCCTGAGGAGCTTCAGTTGTGTCGATCCTGGACTAAGAACTTGCTAAAGAGTAAATGCTTCTCAAACTTAAGGAAGATGTGACAAAGGCAACTTGCAGCAAATGCTTTGCTTTTTCAGAACTACAGAATAGGGAGAAAGGAATGCCTTGGGACTTTCTCATTGAAAGTATCCCCAAAACTTGCAGAGGAATGCAGTGGTGCCGTGTTCCTCCAACAATGCTGTCACACACACAGGTTGCAAATGCATGGAGGTTTCCACAGTCAGCTCATTTCTTCAGGATATGCTGCATATGGTAAGGCCATCCCTAAGGAAGGCGCTAGAGGCCAAAGAGGGGAGTAAGGTAACGGCATTTCATGGTGTTCTAATGGCATTATTACTTCATTTAAAAATACCTACAATTAGTGATCTAGCTGAACTATCTGTTGGGATGAAGATTCAGGCACAAGCTTAAAGACCCAAACATTCACCTCCTTCCGTTCCACATCTGTAACAGCGCTAGCACTAAAGTGTAGTTAAAAAAAAAAAAAAAAAAAAGAACTTCCAATCTCATATAAGTTTTCCTTTTTCGTACAAGGACAAACTCAATCTCAATATTTTTTAAGTGGAAGATGAGATTATTTTTGGTGAAAACAGAGCAAAGGAATTGCCTCAAAATAATTAGGGCATTTACATGGGAAAAGAAAGAAAATAAACCAAGAAAGATCTCTCATTCAAATCACAGCCCTGCTTGATTCAGGGCAAGCACTTGATTTCAATGGACAGCTTTACCAGAGACTGTGACCTCTGCATTAGTGTTACTGGGGGACCACATGGGACACAGTGATGCAGTTTGTCTCTACCCAGCCTCTGTTTAATTTGCAGGTCTCTCTCGGCATGTTAATCTGAATTACCACACTACAGGAAACATTTTCTGCTGAAACATTCTTGCAATATATTTGGATTACAAAAAAAGTGTCTTTTATTTGGAAAATTGCTCCAGGAACTCCTGACCATCTCTGTTCTATGCAGCAGGAAGACCATGATTTCAGAGTAAAAAAGCAAAGATCAGCAAACTGCCTGACCTCCTCTTGTGCACATGCAATATCCCATCTACTATTGGAGCCTAGTAGAAAGGGTGGCAGAACAACTGTGCAGTTGTTTGGTACCAACCAAGTAGCACTAGGAAGGATGCGGTTTGTTTCTCTTCTCCAACTCCTCAGCATTTAAGCTGCAGTAGTTCAGTCCTGTTGAGAGAAATCCTCACCAGACTGCAATTTAGTTGAGTTCTTACTGTTCTACAAGAGAAAAGCAGGGCAAGGAAAAACTCAGAATAACAAAACCATCAACTCTATTAAAAGCGAATTGCTTCAAGAGCAAAAATTCAGAAAATGTCCCAAGTTAAACAAGATCAACTATATTAGATTTTCATTCCTGCATTCCTGCAGGTTTGATTCACAGGCAAGGTAATCAATAATACACATTTTTCCTGATCTTAGCAACATCCTAGAGGTAGTACTTTCTCAGGGATAAACTGTTCAGCAGT